>NC_052534.1:14332935-15544185 GCF_016699485.2 Gallus gallus | reverse complement strand
TGCTGCTGGTCACCTACAATGATTGTAGGCAATGATGCCTACCATTGCCTTGCTGCTGCCCGGATGATCTAGCAGCCAGAACAGCTTAATGATAGCAGCCAAAGGCTGAGGATAGCAGAGGGAAGTGGAAAATGATGTGTGGCCAATCATGCATCTGTAAGCTTAGTCTGCAAACTGTCTGATCCACCCTGCCTTACTTGTCATCCTAAAGCATCATCTGTCCTGAACCAGAGCCCCAGGCAATAGGCTGGCACGCTTCCTGCTAATAACCACCCACATCTCTTTCCATTAGGTTACTATTTCACAGGGGATGGTGCTTACAGGACCAAAGAAGGCTATTACCAGATAACAGGGCGCATGGATGATGTCATTAACATCAGCGGACACAGGCTCGGGACAGCAGAGATAGAAGACGCAATGGTAAGCTGCAAGCAGGCACACATCTGTGGGGCAGGGTAGCCCTTGAAAGAAGCCGTATGAATTTACACAAGTACAAAATCTGATCTGTTTGTAGCAGCAGTATTTCCTTTGAACCTCTGCCCCTACTTACATACAGCTGTAATTTTAGATACATGGCTGGCAGAGTCTTCGTAAGGGATTGGCTCTCCCATTCCTTCCTTCCCCTCTGCTAACACTTAGCCTTTACTTCCCAAATCAGCGGTTCATGCTCATCTGAACTAGCTGAATATGGCTGAGAATTCAGTAGCACTGAAGCAACCTTGATTCACATTAGCTACAAAGATAGATAGCCTGTCATTCCGAGAGAGAATAGTATTAGCTCAGAGGATTGAAAACAGAAAGTCCTCAAAGCACTTACCTTCAAAGCTTGACCTGAATATTTATTTCTGTATTATGTGCCTTGCCTGCAAATAGCACTTAAATGTAACATCTGATACACTTGAGTTTATATGGCACACAGGATTCTGTTGTCTCTGCTGTGAGTAAATTTTTTTTGTCTGGGTGAATTTCTGATCATGGATATAGGATCTGGTTCCTCCCCCACTTTTTATATATGTGTATGTGTGAATATGCAAATGTGTTTGTATGCTATATTGCTCTGTGATGTTTTTTCATATTTTTAATCTAATTTAAGACATAATCCAGTCTTTGGTGTGAGACTTGGGTACGTGAGTTCTCCCAGCCTGCACACCCAAACTGTCTCCTTACTGCAAATGAGTATCAATTTCACCCAAGAAGTGTGGCAGAATAAATCACTGTTGTGGAGCGTAATAAAAATGTGCATCCAGCAGAACAACCCTTCCATGCTTCTGGGAAGAAGTGAAGGGCGGATTCTTTCTTCCTTCTGGTGTGCTTTGGATGCTGATAAACACTGAAGTGTTGACTGTGATATTAGCAGCTTCACATTTGTTCTGCTGGAGACAGATCTCTGAGGCACAGAGCAATGCAAGACTGCTTTTGTGTGTGATTTGGCTATGGCCAGACATCACTTGGGACTGTAGCCTTGCACACACAAAGAGAAAGCGGTGCTGAATCACAGAGTGGTTGAAGTGGGAAGGCACCTCTGGGTTTATCTACTCCAGCCCCTGCTCCAGCAGGGACACGCAGAGCTGCTCGCCCAGGCCCATGTCCAGGCAGCTTCTGAAAGTCTCCAAGGAGAGAAACTCCATAACCTCTCTGGGAAACCTGTGCCAGCACAAGCTTGGCGTGCTTTGGGTTCAGCGGTGTATGCAAGAATGCTTATTAGTGTGTTTGAAAGCAGGGCCAATCCAGTGAGTAAATGCTACTCCCAGAAACTGGAGCCTGTGGCCACCAGCTGACTGTGCAGTAGGAAGGTGGAGTCCAGCTTTCCTGTTTTGCATGCAACAAAATCTGCCAAGGTAGGGTGAGGAATAGCTTAGGGAGATGGCAAGGTATTGCAGATACTGCAAAAGTAGCAGGCACAGATGCTGAAGGACTTTACGTTCTGATTAATTCTGTTTTACTTTTTGTGAAGGCTGATCACCCTGATGTCCCTGAGACAGCTGTGATTGGGTATCCCCATGAAATCAAAGGAGAAGGTATGTGAAAAGCAGCATCCCGACTTGACACATAAATACATTTAGTTTCTAACGTGGACTCTGCTAAGTGGTGTCTAGGGAGCAGAAGGCTGGTTACTGTTGGTTCACTGGACAATACAGTCCTAAGGAGCAAAGGCAGCCATGAAAATAACTTCCTAAGCCAGGTGCAGGTATTGCTCCCTTGACTGTTTTCATACACAGTGTTTATATATGTGATAGAGCTTTCATAAACAGGACTGTGCTCAGAGAAACCCTTTGAACAGATCGGTTTGTGTTGGTTTTGATCCCAGTGACTCTGTTAGTCGTTGTGCTATCATTGTCACTGAGACCAATCTGGTCTATGGATGCTAAGACTGGACCTTCATTCTAGGGGCTTGAATCTGACTGCTTTTGTAAACATGACTGATGGTTTTCTTGTCAGTCCCTAGATTGTGCCCAGGAATGATTTGAAACCTGCCTTGGCATTCAAATGAGTAGTTCTGAGGTGCTCATATTTCATCTTCATTTTACTCATTTTTCTTCTAGGTGCCTTTGCTTTCATAGTGCTGAAAGAGCAGACAGCTCATACAGACCATGTCAAAGAAGAGCTCAAAACTATAGTGGCTACCAAAATAGCAAAGTATGCTGTGCCTGACCACATTCTGGTAAGTGGGAGACTAAGTGGGACTGGGAGCAGGAACAGCCACATTTAATAAGCCTTGCCTTCCCTATCTGCTGTGTTGCAGTTATCTCTCTCCAGCAGGACAAAGGAGCAGGAAAAGAGAACTTATGGAGGAATCTGTGGGTGGAGGAGGCAGGTGCAATGGTCTGAATGTACACATCCATGCACAGAGAGTACTGAGAGTACCTTTCCTGGCAAGAGTTCTGGCAAAGGGGAATTTTAGGCACACCTTGTGCCTTAAGCAGCATTTGTCATCCCTTCTTTGACATGCAGCAGCATTACTATTTTAAACTAAAATAGTTTAGGCCCTGGAATGGCTACCCAGAGGAGCTGTGGTGACCCATCCCTGGATCCAACCAGGCCAGGTTGGATGGGGCCCTGGGCAGCCTGAGCTGGTGGGTGGGGGGCAGCCCTGCCCATGGCTGGGGGTTGGGGCTGGATGTGCTTTAAGGTCCCTTCCAACCCAAACCATTCTATTATTCTATGAGTTTTCAAGTGTTTCTAGTTCAACAGTTAACAGCTTATTCAGGGCCTGAGTCTCCAAAAAGCTTCATATTCAGCAGCACCCATCCTGGAATTACACAGCAGTGAGTAAATGAGGAGCAAAGTCCAGTTAGATAAGAATATATTTTATAGCACAAGATACCGATGCTAGCAATATTCCTTTGCTTGGACATAAACTACTGTGCTCAATGAGTAGCTCCCAGGAGTCTCAGAGGAGCTGTAGGCATGAGATAGCACCAGGCTTTGGACAGTTCAGCCAGATTTCCACATGGTTTCCAGCAGGATCCAAGTTCTGATACAGGAGTGTCTTTCTCTTTGCTGCAGGTGGTGAAACGCCTTCCTAAAACCCGATCAGGGAAGATCATGAGGAGGCTGCTGAGGAAAGTAGTCACTGAGCAATCAAGTAACATGGGAGATGTTACCACACTTGACGATCCAACTGTCGTCAAAGAGATACTGGATGCCTACCAGAAATACAAAAAGGAGAAGAGTTCCTCATAGCAGATGCCTTTGGAATATCTCAGCTCTGGAAATGTGGAGGGTTTTGAATGACCAGGCAAACAGCATGGTTCTCTCTTGGTGTATTCTGCAAAACTCTGTTCCCTTCTAGAGAAATAGGATTTCTTCTCCACAAAGTGTTTTGAGTTGTTCAGAGCTAGGAGCCATTTGCACAGTCAGGGAGCTCCTTTTCACTGCTTCTAGGGCTGATGTAGAACAGCCAGTGGCAGTTTCCATTAGGTGTGGTGAAAATAATACGAGGTTAATGAGATAAAGATGTTAATATTTCTCATTTCAATGTTATTGTACAAGGAAATGTTTTTATACTATACTTCCGCTTTTTTAAGAGCAGCCCTGGAATACATTCCTTCTATGTTTCCTTCAGCTTGGATATCCAAGTTCAAGTAGTTGTTTTTAACTGCAACTGTGGTGCCTTTTCAGCAATGCTGGGTATTTTAGTAGATATTTCACAGGTATTATTAGAGAAATGAGAAGGACGTGGCTAATCAGATATTTATCTCATGTTCTGATATTTCCTGTGGCTTTCCTCATAATGACTTGTGCCTTCCACTATATTTCCAGAACTTAGCTGAGATCACGAGCCTGTGTTTCATCACGTCACACCTACACAACCCAGTGTTAGCACTTCCAGCTACAAAACTGAGCCACAAAGCCTATCTCTGAACTCTGCACATCCTCAGTGCATCGCCAGTTGTGTATGAGGGAACTGGTCCTGGGTGTTTTCATTCTGCCTTGAGAGACTGAGATCACCAACTGGGATTTTAGAGCAACTTTCCTCTTCCTCATTGGTGATGATAATTTCTGTAGTTGCCTTTGTTTCTTAAAGTTGTTAGGAAAAGGAAACCATGTTTACTTTGCTGTCTGTTAGAGGAGCATGGAGGAATAAAATCCCAAAGTGTTCAAGAGAGATTTAAATCTAGAGAGATGTGCTAGAAGGTTTGTTGTGACTGGCTGAGTTGTATGATTTCTAGTCAACGAGTGGTTATTTTAGCCCACTCCCAAATGATCTATAATCAGACAGGCAAACAACAAAGACCCAATTTGAAGGTAGGTTGGTTCTTTCATCAGGAGTTGTCTTAATGCTTGTCATTTCAAGCTGTGCCCTGTCATGTCTATCCCTTCCATATGCTGCTGTGCTGATGTTCCAGAGTTACCTGCCCTGATGGTACACACAGATTGCACAATCCACAAAGTACAAGGAGAAAGAAGTGCCTCTTAGATGCTTTCTGGGAAACGATGGTGGTATTTCAGACTAGCAACCTCAGAAAAACAGGAAACATCAGTCTTTGTCTTTAATATGCTTTCCAAAATGCAACCAATAGACTGAGTGATTTATTTCAGAACTCTGATGTTTTATCACAAACAGATTTTGATTGAAGCACTCCCCATCTTATGGCTGTTTAGAAGAATTCACTGGTAGGTCTCCTTCATTAAGCCACTGAAGGTCACAGAAAAGCCTGTAAGTGCTCAATGCCTTTGAGATTTCTGCCTATCTGCCACGTTTGGTTTAAGCTGGCTGAGTGGCTTAAGGCACCTGGAGCATGTCAGGAAGGCACGGTAGAGAGCTCCTCCCATCCTCCTGGGTGCAAAAGCTCAAGGTACACACCAGTGCAGCCTGCACAGTGCTGATTGTGAGTGTGTGTGCCACAAGAGCTAAGGCAGAGCTTCTCCATCTCAAATTGCCCAGGCCAAGTCACTCCTAAGCACCATTTCTGCACCGTGGCTGGGGTCATTCTGCCAAGCCTTGCAGTCCTGCCTCTGTCTTTCTCAGATGATGGTCTGCTTGGTTTCATGGAGCTGCATGTTTTGACCTGCCAACCCCAAGTAATTTGTAGAATAGCCAATTTCTGCCGCAGTTTTGCAGGAGTGACTCACTGCTGAATGTATTTCCTCCTTTTCCAGTGGAACTGTGTACTAGAAACACAGTCTGTGCACCCAACTGGGGAGCAGGGAAGAAAAGGAGTGGTGAGTTTTTGGCCAGCAGAGATTCTGGTACCAAATGGGGAAGAGAACTGTCAGTACGACGTTTTCTCAGTCAGGCCCGTTGTCCTTGATCTCAGAGTTCCTTTTGAGCGTGTTAATTACATTTGTTGTTGTTGGCTTTTTTTAAATCTAAATGTCTCCAGGGTCTGGGTAATACAGCAGGGAAGATCATACTTCGTTGCAGTTCCCATCCTTCTGAGTGCAATCCATTTTTTGCCTAAGGCAAGTATACATCCTGTGGACTTTGAGGGAAGTTGAGGATCAAAAAGTTTGATATAGCTGACAGAATGTTAATATTTCAGGAGACAGCCACTACATTCATCCTCTTGCCACTGCAGAAATAAAACCCCTCTTCCCTAAGTGATTTTCAAGTGGGAAGCTGACAGTAGTTAATGCTTTTGACAGAAAAAGTAGACTCCCTTGTTTAAACAGACTGTCTGCACACGCACAGTCTTCCCCACACATAGGGTGGAGAAAGAGAAGTGGTCTTTGAACAAAATCACACACTTTATTTTTAATCAAGAGAGCATTTTTTATATTAGAGAATTTTCTTGGCCTGTGGACCTGAAATTTCCATGTGAAGGTCCAGTATTCACTGACACTTGATCTAATTCACCTGAACTGCCTCACAAGGACTGGCTGTGTGAGCAGCAGTGTGCTTTGGTGCACTGACACTGTTATCCAGTTCATCTGGTGAGGGAAAAGGGGAGATAGGTGTACTGCTTCACCTGCACCCGTGTATTCTGAGGCCCCTTCGGATGCTCAAAGAGAGCACATGGTGCTGTCATAGAATCACAGAGTCGTCGTGGTCAGAAGAGATCACTAAGATCATCATGTCCAATTGTCAGCCCATCACCACCACTAACCATGGCCCTCAGTTCCACGTCTCCACATCTGTTGAAAGTGCATGAAGTTTTCCAGCCGTAGAAGCCCTCCTTCTGTCTTTTTCTCTGTAATCTCTAATTGCAGTGGTTGCATTACCAGCGCAAGTCTGAGTTGAGCTGAGCGTTTTGCTATTTCCTGGATGTGATGAGCACCGGCAATGGTGCATGTCAACAGTGCTTTCAGCTTCACGTGCAGCTGTTTCATCACCCAGCCGGGCTGTGGTTCGAGGAGGGGCTCAGCCTGCAGAACTGGCACTGAGGTCCTCAGCCCTTGAAATGCTAGGAGAAAGGTGTCATAGCAAAAGACTTCGGGCCTGCTGCCTTTTGAGCCGATGCACTCTCATCAGCGGAGAAGGTGAAGTGGAGAATACGCGGAATACTTCATAGTGGGATCGTGGGAGACTCTTGTGTATAGTTGATTCATTTTGGAAAGCAAAACTGACGGACCTTTGTGCATCCACGATTGATGTGGGGGTGATGTGTGTTCATAAAGGGAGACAAGGCCTGCTAGGGGAACAGTGCCTCTAAGTCTGCTGTGGCAGCATCTAGTAGTAATAGAACCTCGCCGTGCCTGGCCGTCATGTTCTTACCTCATTTTCCCACTCCGATGTACCCATGAAACCCGATCTTGGTGCCTTTTTTTCCCACCCGAGAGACCAGACCACGATTTTCTTAATTTTAGGAAAGAAAAAGGCATCTCCTAGAGGTGATGTGTGTTGTACAGATTAACGTTAAGCCTTTCGCTTTGTTGTTGTTGTTGTTTTAATTATCATGCTTTACATTTATTGTCGTTGACCAGAATCAGTGATCTCTGTATTCAGGTTTTCATTAAAAGAAGCACCCGCTCCTCCGTGATGTGTTGGCTTTGCGTCGTAGCCGTCTGACTCTTCAACCGTTGGGTTTCACTCCCAGCAGCCACAAAAGCAACCTCGCACTCCACACAAAGCTCTCCCTCCCCCCGCCAGTTTTAGACCACCTCCCAGCGCAGCCCTCTGCTGCCATCTGGTGGATGGAGCGGCTCCTTCCCGGAGCAGCAGCGGGGATGCGCCGAGATCCCCTCCTGGGGACGGGACCACGGCGGCTGGAGGCGGCTCCCAGACACCGCGGGGCCGAGCCGACCCCGTCCCGCAGCCTTCAGGGCACCTCAGGGAGGCCCGCCGAGGGAGCGCGACTCAGTACGCAGGCGCGGCCGTACCTCAGGGCGGGGCGGGACAGGGGGCGGGCAGAGGCCGGGGCCGGGGGACGGAGCTGCGGAGGATGAATGAGGCCGAGGGGCTGCGGCAGCGCCGGCCGCTCCGCCCGCAGGTCATCACCGAGGACAGCCCGGCGCAGGAGGCCAAGGAGGGCAGGTGGGAGGCCCGTCCGGCGCGGGGCTGCGGGCTGGGTGTCGCTGAGGGAGGCCCGGCCTTGCTGTCCGCCCGGTGTACCGCCGGGCGATCGGTGCTGCTGCTACGGGGCCGGGCAGCGCTCCGGCGGCTTCGTGTGTGCCCGATGGTGGTGTTCGTTCGTCCGTCTGACTATCTATCTATTTATGCACTGGGGCTGTGTAAGCGCAGTCCGCGTGCGGCTCGTGGAGCAGTGCCGCTTATCCCGCTGTGGCTGCACGGATGTGCCGTGGGTGTGAGTGGCTGTTGTGTAATGCCGTTCGTTTGTTTGGAGCTGGCAGCATTTCGGAGAGGTGACCGCACACCGCTGTGTGCCTTAGAAACACTTCATTGGTTTGCGGCTCGGTTAAGGAGGATCCCATTTACGGCTCTGTGTGTACCAATTCCGTGCAAAACTGGCTTCTCTGTAGCCGCAGGCGGTAGCGGCAATAAGGAAGCAGTGTTTGCTTTGCCTCCCACCAAAGCACGATCTTCAAGGTCTTTTCTAACCTAAGCCATCCTTTGCTTTGGTTCACCATCACTGATGTCTTTTCCTATTTGAGTACCCTGCAGGTTTTCCTCTCTGCCCCTCTGCGTCACCAGGGTGCAAGAGGTGCTTCTTACTGTACTCCAGCCCCTGTTATCGAGGGAGGCTGTCAGCACCTTTCAATTGCTCTTTCCAGCATCCTCCTCTCTTGCTAACTTTTCTCACGTCAGTTGTGTTTCTAGGGCTCTGTCATCGATCCAGAGTATCCACAGATCCCACCCTCTCAAGACTGTCCCACATGAAGCAGTGGAAGTACTTCTGAAGGACGCCCGTGTTCCGGATGGGAGCCGTGCAGAAACTCTTGCTGACAGCTGCCCTCCCTGCTGCCCCTCCTGCAGTTCCTCTGCCGAGAGGAGGCAGCTCACACTGCTGGCTGTGCTGACCTCTAGTGTCTTTTTTGCCAGCCTGTCTCCAAGAGCTGTGTGACAGCATCTCGTTTGAGTTCTCAGTGGCAACTAAATTAGTGCTGTTATAGCTGGAGGACTGGGAATTCATAGAATCATATGTGCATTTGCTTTTATTTAAATCCTGGTTCTTCAGCAGTATCTAAAGTAGGTCTTGCAGTTAGCAGGATTGGAGTGGGGGTTTGCATGTTGCCTCATTCCTCCTGCCTGTTTCCTTTATTGTCAATACATTGCAAGTATGACTGAGGCTCAGAAGCGTGACCTTTACCTAAGTCATGCTTTCAGGAGCTTTAATTAAGTTGGCTTGGCAGATGAGTTCTCATTCATCTTTATCAGCTTCCTTTTGTGTGAGCTGTTCTCAGCTGTCACAAAGGTGCTTCCGTGACTGCTGACAGCACTTTCAATTTTAAACTATTGAGCCATCATCTTCTGAAGGACTGTGAAAGGTTAAGGCTGGCAGCTGAAGTCTTTGTGTAGACTTAGGGACCACCTCATATCTCTGCCCCTCTCTCCATTCCAAGGGCAAAGGGAAAAAGACTGGGATGCTGCTTTCTCGAGACATCTGCTGTTCCAGCAGACAGTGCTGAGGTCTGGTGGTTCATCACAAGGGCAGTCTGGCCTCTGGGAATTGCAAAGAGGTCGCTCAGTGCAGATGAGAAAGCTTATTTGAAGCAGCTTCATGATTTGATTACGTCATCTTGGAGATAGGCTTCTTGCTGAAACATTGCTGATGTGCCCAGAGGGGACTGCTGTCTGGAAGGAGCTGTGATGGGCAACAAATATTCCAGCATCAGTTTGTTGTTGGTGCAGGCAGTGACCAGATCCAGGCCTGGCTGTGACCTTCTTTTCCCACCAGATAATCCCAAAGGTTACCTCGAGGCTGATACCAGCACTGCATGTACATGCTGTTAGCTCCTCAGTTGTGCTCTTTGTGCTCTGGGCAGCAGTTCTCTGTCCTACTGTTTGGATGACAGGCTGGTGAAGGACAGCATATTAGAAATGGTCCAGGATTGATGCAGGGTAACCAGGTACTGTTTGCCTCTGTGTAACTGGTACTGAGTGCAGTCTGGCTGGCTGTGTCAGTGAACGTTTGGGAGTAGCTAAGGTTTGGGAGCTGCTTTTCTAGTTCAGGTCTGGGATTTGTTGGGCATGGCTCTGTACTTTCCTCTGTTAGCACCTGATTGAGGTTTATCAGCTTGTTGAGAAGAAAGTATGGTTTTTTTTCCTGTGGAAAAAAACAAGTTTTGCAGTTCGTTGTGTGTTTTGCTGGATAAGTAGGAGGTGCTTAATTGTGTCTGCATGCTGGGGCTTGAGTTTCAACCCAGTCTTCACTATGTTAAGAAAGTCTCCTCTAATCTTGTATTTGTTGTATTAGTTGCTGGGACTCTTTCATCTACCATTAGTACCTACTTGATTTCTGCCTCTTGAAAAATGCTACAAGGTGGAGGTTTAACTTAAAGCTGGGAAGGAAACTGCTGCCAAAGCATTAATTCAATTTAAAAGAACAAAGCATTGGGTTTTGGTCAATTGTAACTTGCCTGAAACCTGTATGTGATGCTACTCTCATAGCCTCACTTGGTGTCATTGTGCAGACTGCATACATACCCCTTTCTTTTATAATAACCGGGTCAAAATGGGACCTCAAAAGTATTTGTGAAGGTGGTTGAGAAAAAGTATTTCTGCCTCCTTTGGTATAGGAAACGGGCTGTTAAAGTTTGTGGATTTCTTTAATTATTACATCCTAAAGCAGCATCGCACGTTAATCCTATTTCTTGTGTGTTTCTGACAGTGCTTACAGCAGCAAGGTGTTCCGTGTCACCTTCTTGACTTTGGCTGCATCTCTTGCTGTGCCCCTGCTCGGAGCAACTGTTCTGCTGGATTGTCCCATAGACCCCCAGCCTATAAGGTATGTTGTTGCTTGTTTTAAAGTAGATATATGAAACGATGACTTTCGGAATGTGTTGTACTATTTTTTTTGATGAATGAGGCAACTGTGTGAAGTGATTCCAACTGGATTAGGAAAATGGGGAGTGATTGCATTGTTACCCATTGCCAGGGCTTGCTTTGCATACCCAGTCTGTTTCTGAGTCACCTTTTCAGTTGTGTGTCAGCACTGATCAGTGAAGGAGCTGAATTACTTCCTTTGGTCATTAATCTCAAAAATGCTTTTTTTTCTGCTGTCCAAGCTATCAGTAGGGCTTGTGCTTACTTACATGCGCTCTTGCCTTCAGGGAGACAGGAGCTACATTTTCACTAGAAGCCAAGCAGTACAGTTGAACCCAAGCTGTGCCCATTTCTGACAAGAGACACTATTCATATGAAGATGTAAACTGAATGGATAACCTGGCTGGGTTGATTCGGTGCTTGGTACCAGCTGAACCATATGGCGATGTTATATCTAAATGCACATCTTGTAAAGCAAATGCATTTAGGTGATTTGTGTCTTGAAGTGTCTGAATTAATATCAAATATGGGATATAACAGCCAGCTGCATGAGAGGATATGACCTGCACTGTGTGTGAAACAGTCTGCTAGTGTAGTCTGGCGATTTGGTGCTTCTGACATTTTGAAGCAAGTGAAAATGCTAACTTTGCTGAAGATTTAGGATCAACTTGATAATTCCGTAATGAAAAGGAAGAACAGCATTGTGATCATCTCTAGGGTTTAGGGAAACTGTTAATGTGGTCGGGTAGTACTTACAAGTCTTGCCAAAAAGGTATTAGACCTAAGCCGTTTGCTTGCAAATCTTAATAAAATGCTTTCTGCTGTGTTCAGTTTAACAAAGTATTCCCTGAAATACATTGCAACTTAATTCTGGAGCCCATTAGGATTTGTCTACAGAGCTTTTCCTATTATATTGTTCTGGTCTATTTCTCATCCAGGGCGTAACAGTATTCTGCGTGCTTACATCTCTTACTTAAAGTCCCTTTTGCCAGACCAGGACAAGCATTCTTGCCCAAATCACTGACTTGTACTGCTTTACATTCTTGAAGTGAAGCTAAAAAGCTAATTAAGGAGTGGTTTAGGTCTATACAATACGAAGGATAATTCTGCGTGGTGTTTCTGACATGTTCTGAAACAGCTGAAGTAGATGGATGCTGTTTGAAACAATGACTTCAGTGGAAGAATGTGTAGAATTTGCATTCACTGATAGCGATATTACTCTGGTAAGCCACTGGAAATAAGGAAAGTTAAGAGGATAGGGGGAAGGCAGGTGACATCTGAAATTCCATGTGAAACATCTGCAACTGATTTATTCCAAGCTCTTTCTCTATGAGTCTGTATTGCATGATATTTTCTACTTGAAAACATAACTGTCCAAAGTTCTTGGCGAATGAGTGAGTTCCTTATCTGAGTCTGCTGTTATCTTAATCTGAAACTCTCTAACACTTGGAAAAAGGGATGGAAAACTATCTTGTCTTTGCACTGTGAAAGCAACTCTGCTGTAAATCTTGTGTGGACAGGGCCTAGTACTTAAATTGGAAAATTTGCTGTCTGTGACCAAACAGATAAAGTGTGTATCTCTCTCTCTTACATTATTTGTATGGCGTGCCTGCTCCCTTCAATTCTCATAGCTTTTACAGTTTGCCCCTAATTGCTTAATACATAGAAATTTCCATGACTTTCACTGTAGGAACAGTGTGGTTGCAATATTGCTGGTCCTGGGGAGGTCCTGGATCCTGTGAACCTGGGCACATTTTGGAGTCAAACCACGTCTTTAGAGATTCTGCAGGTGGAAGGCATTTGCTTGTGGTCATATAAAGAGTTCTTTAAACTTAAAAATTCTTCCAGAGCTTTGCCCTGGGAGCTTTAGTATGCTCCTGTGACTGAGGAACTAATGAGCTTACCATCTTGAGCAAGAATGCAGCTTCATTAATGACTTGAAATCCCTAACTCCTGGAAACCGTAGTGGTTTATGTGTGTGTTTTTAAGAACCTAAGAGTGTGGCTGGGACATATTTGCGTTTATTAGCACAGTTGGGACTGAATTTGGAGCACAGTGCTCTTGAGGGGTGGTATTTGAGTTGAAGCTGTGTAGACTTCTTACTAGTACCTTTCTCCATATTTCTGTACTTCACTAGCACTCCAGTTGACTTGAATAAGGCTATTTATGTGAATAAAGGCTCGCAGGATTGGACCCTATTTTATAGTTTTTAGATTTGAGTGCAATTTCCTTTGTGTGCAACTTAGTCCTTCGAGTTGGCCTTTCTCTATGGAGACGCATTAAAGTTATGAACAAGAATATATCTTTCAGTATGGTATGAAGATATGCATGCTGAACGCTGGAATGCTTTCTGTCACTAGTAGTATGTTAGTTAATAGTAAAAATTATTTGTTTCCCTTATTGAAGATGTTATATGGAGTCAGATCTTACAGTTTTGTAAAATTATAGACTTATAAGTTTTTTTGTTTAGTAATATGCATCTGTCTTTCCAGGAAAAGTGGTTTAGTAAAAACAGCTACTTCAGCTGAGTAAGAAAAGAATAATTCTCTTATGCACTGAAACAGGTTGCCCAAGGAGGTTGTGGATGCCCCATCTCTGGATGCATTAAAGGCCAGGCTGGATGTGGCTCTGGGCAGCCTGATCTGGTGGTTGGCAACCCGGCACATAGCAGGGGGGTTGAAACTCAATGATCATTGTGGTCCTTTTCAACCCAGGCCATTCTCTGATTCTGTTGTCTTGTGGTGCTGGATCCTTTGCCTTTCTGTGAGGAAGATGGGCATGGAATGTGTTGCTGGGCTTAAAGCTGACTTACAGATACAATTTAAGAATACACAATCAGTCTCTTTTCAGATCAGCAAAACAAGAAAATTTTGATCTATTATGAACAAGAGTCATTTTTTCAGCTTGCCAGTTGTACTCTCTCTTTAGAAATACATTATATGTGAAGCGTAGGTCAGCTTTCAGGAGTTGGCAAACTAGGAAGAAATAGATCCAACTCGTTGCTCAAGAGTGCATATTTGTGCAAAGGGTCATGAGATCTGTGTTCTGTTTTTGCAGTCTGAAGGAGCCGCCCCTCCTGACGGGTGTGCTGGAGCCCAATAACAAGTTACAGAAAGCTGAGCGATTATGGGAGAATCAACTGGTCGGGCCGGAATCCATCGTCAATATTGGCGGTAAGCACTGACGAAAGGTGCTTAGCAGTTGTACCCTTTATTTTCCTCCTGCTAAATCTTCTCATGAATTAGTAGAGTATTAAAAAAATATATATAAATCCACAGCAACAAAGCACTCTGAATTCCTTCTTCAGGTTACAGATTTGTTGCCCGTCTCTGTTAATGTTGTGCTGAAGTGATTTCTTGAAGCCACTGCTGCTTTTCTGTTACCTAATTTGGTCAGAATCAACAGAAATTCTTTAGGAAACCTTCCCGTTTGTGACAGCTGAGCTATGGGTGAAATGAATGATGTGACCAGGAGGAAGTTTTGTTATTCCCTTTGAGAAGTGTAACTAGCAAACTTAAGACTTCAGATAAATTGAAGATAGAAAAGTCGTACCAATGGGCTCTACTAGTCCAATCATCTTTCATTTGCTACTTAATCTGGATGTATGGTGAAGTTTACGTGTTGTTTATATTCAGTTTTGTGATCAAGTTAATCACACCAGTTATTTTTGCAGATGTGCTATTTACTGGGACAGCTGATGGGAAGATTCTCAAAATTGAAGATGGGGAAGTACAGACAGTAGCCAGAATTGGCCATGGTCCTTGTGGTAAGTGACAGCTTCTGAGCATAGTGTACCCAAAAACAGGTACTTGTGTTGATGAGCTTAGTGTTCTGTCTCGATTTCTCATGCAAGTACATATCTTCCCCTACAGACATCTGTAACAGAAATTTTAGTACATGTATGAATAAAATATGAATGGAACAGTAGAGCAAAGACCTAAAAGAATGGGAATGGGTGCTACTGATAACAAAGGACACTGCTCCTAGCAGTAAAATGTAGGAATTCAGGTTTTTTTATGCCACAGCTATAAGGCCTGCTCTCTGATAAGGCTTGCAACATGGATGACCTGTCAGTAGAAGATCCTGCATCTTAACCCCAGGAAGATGAGGTTGCATGTATCACAAATAACATTCCTTTTCCTGTTGGCCCAACCCAGAAACAGCATATACCCAAAAAAAGAAGGAAAAAAATGGGCAGCAACCTGGCCTAATGTTTATGGAAGGTGAAGTCAGCAAGATTGTGAGGTGAAGGGCCACCCTGTAAAAACTGGAGTCCTCTGAGCAAGTGGGAGTGAATGAATTCTGAGACAATGTGTGAATAGGTAAAATCAACTTCTTTGGAGATTCTGTAAAGAAATAAAATGTCTGCTCTAGAATTTTACCTTGTGTTTTGTTGTACCAATTTCCCTTCCTCGGTAAGTGCAGTGGAGGACTGTGGTAGCAGTTATTTCTTGTTGAATTCCACACATCTTTTCTAGCCACTCATTTGCTTCACTTAATGAGTTTTCTGGAAGTGAGTGAGAGCAACTGGTAGTGGATTGTTTATTAGTGTTTATCAATTATTGAGTGTCTGCAGCCCTATTTTGGTCACTGGTTAAGCAGAGATTGTAGGCTGGCATTATGTAGCTCTCACTAACACGCTCAGCATTTAGGCATTTTAAATGGCTGTTCACAAGACCAGACTCTGATCTGTTTTGGCTGCCTAACAAATAGGGAAGCCTTGGCACTGACAGCAAACAGTCTACTGCCAGCTGATACAAAGCTGGACTTTCAGCTTCTGTTCAGGCATGAATGTGGGGGAGGATGGATACAGCAAATCACCTTTTCCATTGGACTTGCACAGCATGCAATGTGTTCTTGGAAAAGGTGGCAAAATTATGCTGCCCTGTTTCTTAACAGGGGCCAAAGAGGTAGTGGGGACCCTAGACTCCTGCCCTTCTCAGGCTGTGGAGGGAAGTGGTGATACAAGGGCTGACTGCTTTCCCCAGCAGACTGTCTTGATAATGTCTCAAATTAGAGATGTTCTAAACGTCACAGTTCATTAGGATTCAAGTGGACACAAATGTTTCATGTTTATGGTGTTCTTATTCCTAATATACAAGCCTGTAGTCATAAGAAAACTATTCTTTCATCAGAATGTTAGCTCTTTCTAGTTAGAGATGCTTCCAAGGAGTGTGTGCACTTTATTATGAAAATAAGCCCACAGTAAAACTAATGCTTCATAGGAAAAAAGCGTTCATTTAAATCCAATTTTCTGACATTCAGCCCTAGTTGGGGCAGCTGCTATCATCAGGCTATTAACTAGCTAAGTTTATCTCTAGCCTGGTCGAAACACAGAGCTATCTGTATCACTCCCACCCAGGCAAGTAAAAACTGTTTCTTTAATGAATGTGTGTATGGCACTGGCACTAATGTCTTGTTAAGTTGTAGTTCAATCTAATGCGGCTAGCATGAATGCCTTGTGTTTATTTGTATCTGGAAAACCATTTAAAGCATTTTTTCCTAAGGAACTCCTGAAGATGAGCCAACTTGCGGACGACCACTTGGTATCAGAGTGGGACCAAATAACACCCTTTTTGTGGCAGATGCTTATTATGGACTCTATGAAGTTAATCCAGGCACAGGTATGACTTCTTTCCTCAGCTGTTCTCTTCCACTGATAAATCTGCTCTTCGTTTGGAGTTTTGCCAGACACTGTAGGCAATGCCTGTCTTTTCTTTAAAGCAGTTTGGAGCTGTCTGAATGAAACATGCCATGCAAGAACTTTATTTATTTTCTTGTAGCAATCATTTCCTCTCTGTGTCTGTCTAGATCAGTGTTAACAGTCGCTTATCTTCTGGTAAGCTGTGCTGTTGACTGTCTAAATAGATGCCTCGGGACTTGTGAGCTCTGTGCAGCTATTAATTTTCATAAAGGTAGAAAAATAATCTTGCAGTTATATACGCTTTTTGCTGTTTAGTATCCCTTTGTTTCTGCCTTAATCTCGCAATGTGGTAGTGAAGACCTCTTCTCTGTAACCTCAATCTGTAGAAGGTGAAGAAAGGCGTAGCTGAAGATCAAATGGCTTGTTCCTGCTGAGAAAAGCACTGCTGCTTTGTGTCCTTCATTGTATGTCTCTGAGCCAGATCTCAGTTTCAGGAGCTGTGTCGTCAGAAATCTATGGTTTGCTTTCTTGAAGGGTTCACTTTCTTTACAGTTCATGTTTCCAAATTAGCTCTGGGTGGGGGCAAGGAGACTTGGCCAAATGCCGCATCGGATCAATTGGAAGGGTTTAGACTGTGTGGCTTTGGGAGGGTGCAATCAAGGTCTCCCTTGCTGATGGTAGACAGCTGCCATATTAGTTCAGTCATGTCAAAAAAACAAAGAAGAAGAACAAACCCCATGCCCAAATATGACTACAGCAGATTTTCATCAGTTGTGTTAGGGGCTTGGCCATAATAATTTATGTGGTGATGTGTCAACTGTGCCAGAGCAGTTCAGTGAACCAGCCAGTGCTTTAATGTTTATAACTCTTCTTCAGTCCTACAGATTGATGGGGAAAGAGAGAATGGTAATTGGTTTGCTTGAATTCTACAACGCTGGGACCTGCATTTATGCTTGGTTTAATATGAGCTTCAGAAATGTGGCAAGTCTGGTGCCTATCAGAAGGAAGCATCAACTGTTTCGGCTTTTCTGAAGAGTGTTTTCTCCTTCTCATTTACATTGTGTTGAGTTATTCCATTGCAATCCAAAACCTTCTCACTTAACAGAGGCAAGAATGGAGAAAGTGTGAAGTGCTTGCTAATTTCCTGTTAGTATTTAACTTGCTGCCCAAGCAGGACGTACAAAAGCTGGCCTTATATGTCTGTCTTTTTTCTAACCAGGTGAAACGAAAATGCTTGTGTCAACCAAAACATTAATTGAAGGTCAGAAGTTGTCATTTCTGAATGACCTTACGGTGACCCAGGATGGCAGGAAAATCTACTTCACAGACTCCAGTAGCAAATGGCAAAGACGAGACTTCTTATTCCTGGTTATGGAAGGCACAGATGATGGGCGGCAAGTATCCCTTCCCCATGGCATTTAATTTACTTTAAGCTCACCAGTAAGGATGGACTTGGACACTTTCTTGGTCTCCAAGTTTTTTTCTTGTTATAAGCCACCTGTCCAAACACTGCATTGCTCGGGAGAGGGTGGAAGAAGGTGTGGATGATGCCGATGAGACCTGCAGCAGAGTAAATGATATTGCTTTTTTTTTTTCTCCTTTTAGAAGACTCGAATGGAATGTGCTTTTTAAAAGGGAGGGTGTTAGCATTATGTTCTATCTAAATCTTTCATGGATGGACCTCTTGAGATTGGCAGTAGTATTTCTCCTGTCTTCATAAGCAAGTGCTTCCTTGCTATTCATCCTCTAACTTAAGTGAAATGCACGTGAAACCTGAAAAATGAAACCACGATGGGTAAATATGTCTTTACAAGCATGTATAATACTCTCTTTTTAGCCTGCTTGAATATGACACAGTAACAAAAGAAGTGAAAGTCTTAATGGTGGGACTGAGGTTTCCCAACGGTGTCCAGCTCTCTCCTGCAGAAGACTTTGTCCTGGTGCTGGAAACAGCTATGGCTAGAATCAGGAGGTGAGTGTGACTTTCACTGAAACTATTGATTCCATCTGCTTAAAAATTAACTGATTGAACTGAATCATGACCGAAGAAATCCTAGACTCTGTGTGTAGTTACCAACATCAAAGACTTTCCACTGGAGGTATCTGCACTGTATAATCTTTCCATCATGGACTCCTTGAGCACAGTAGAGTACGCTGACATTTTTCTGACAGAGAAGAATGTCTGTGTGTTATTTCCCTATGCCAAGCTAAGGAAACATTAACGTTATTTTAAAGTAAATTCCTGTTTATACTTTATTAATTAGTCTGCTTGATTTAAGATATTATAATCCTATTATTTATAACTTTCAGGTATTATGTGTCTGGGCTGATGAAAGGTGGAGCAGATATGTTTGTTGAGAATATGCCTGGTCTTCCAGATAATATCAGATTAAGCAGCTCTGGTGGATATTGGGTAGCTATGCCAGTTGTCCGTCCCAATCCTGGATTTTCTATGTTAGATTTTTTGTCTGAAAAACCGTGGATTAAAAGGATGATATTTAAGGTAAGGAAAAAAAAGAATGACCTTTAGTATAGGAATGGAGGTGACTAAAGAAAGTTGGTTTGTTCTGTTTCTTCCTATTCGCAGGAAGATTAAAATAAAAAATGATGCTGTATTTAAAACTGTTGTGGTTGTCTCCATGTGGAGCAGTTTGTGTGCATTCATGGACAGAGAAGCAAATGTTAGTTTTAATGAGTAGCAGACAGATATCTCTTTTAATTGCCTTCCGTGTTGATCTCAGAAGAAAGAAAGAGGAGTTATCTCTGCCCTAGCCATGCAGCAAAACAGGATCTGTATTTGGATGTATGAAGGAAGATTCCACCTCCATACCTGAAGTGCCTGAGGTACTTATTGCCAAGTGTTTGGAGAGGTTTTAGGAAACTTCCTCTATTCTAGTGGCTTCCCTAGGCATCCTAGGAGACAATGTGTATGCTATATATACTGCTATGTAGCACTTTGTTCTAACTCAATACACACTCCCTTTTGATATAAGGAGTAGCAATAATAATGTATTTTGTGAAGGACATTCGATACTGAATAAATGGAATAGTTCTCTTTACACATTTTCTGACTTGAAAATGCTTCCCTAAAAAAACCTAATTAAAATCAACTGGCAGCATTTAGGATAGAAGCAGCAGTTCAGCTAATTGAACTCTCATCTGTGCTATGCTGTCTTTGCTGGTGCAGTGCAGGTGCCTTAACAGGGTGGTGCTATGGGTAGCAGAGCGTGTCTGCAGCTTAGCATCAGCTGTACCAGAAGAAGCTCCTGCCTCCTGTGAGGGCATTTGATCAGCCCAATGTCAAGAGTACATTTCTGATGGTTGATCTTTAAAAGTATTTTTTGAGCTGTCACGTTTTAAGCCTGTGTGATGCTGTTTACTCAAAATGTGTGCTTTTGTTCTTAGCTGCTTCAGCGGAGGGGTGTGGAATGGTTTTTGGCTGCATATCTGACTTCCAATTGTGTACAACAGAGTCTTTTGTTAATTTTCTATTTTTTTGTCTTCTAGTTACTGAGCCAGGAAACAGTGACAAAGCTTCTACCCAAGCGTAGCCTTGTTGTTGAACTTAGTGAGACAGGATCCTATAGAAGAAGCTTTCATGATCCCACTGGACTGACAGTACCTTATGTTAGCGAGGCACATGAGCACAATGGATATCTTTACCTGGGCTCCTTCCGGTCTCCGTTTATTTGCAGACTTAATCTTCAGCACGTTTAACCATCCATCTATGATAAAGTGTCACAGTCCTGAAATACTCTAAAGGTATGAAGGAAGCATGTGATTGAAGCAGTGTGTGACTGAGGAGGAAAAGTGAAGACAGCCTGTTAACGTGCACTTAGCACTGTTCTGTTGCCACGGGAAAATGTACAGCTTGCTGTATCTGTCCTTGGTTTGACTGCTCTTGCTTTGGAGTTGGCATGCATAATATTAATGGCTGGCGAATACGGTGGGGCATCTTTGTACGGTTATTTGCTCAAACAAAATCCACTGCATTTCCAAACCCAACACTGGAGTTTTCTTAAACAGACAACATCTGTCACCCGTAATGCAACTGTACGTTTGTCTTACCATCGAAAGGTTCACAATGTATGGAATTGAAACATGTATGATTTGGACTGAAGAGGATATCTTGCATGTGTTTATACTTCAAAGCCAACTGTTTAGGATTGATTACAGTGCATGTTCTCATTGCATACCGTGGTACTGTGGTAGAGGCAGCAACATCTGGAACATGCCTAGAAATCTAATTATTCCACTTGGGTTTTTTCAATTCCAGCCTATGTAATCAACAATGGAAACTATGGTTAACAGCTAATCAACATGCAGAATCTGATTTGATCATTATCTGTGGATTCTTGTGTGGTTTTTTGTTTGTTTTTTAATAACATTGTAGTTGGATGAAAGTTGTATTTTCTATATTACCAAAGACTGGTTCCAGGGCGTTTAAGATGGATCACTTGGAATGTTACCTCCATGTTTATCAGGTCCTGTAAGTTTCCACCACTGCATAGGTGGCCATTCTTGAGGGCGTGGGAGGGAAGAAGGCCAGCTGGAGGAATCCTCTTCAGCATGTGTATTATGGAGAACAGGTGAAGGCTTTGGGAAGGGTCTGAGGGTGGATGTGGATTGAAAGAGCCCCTTCCGCACCTAGTAATAGTGGATGAGGAAGGCTTTGGTGGAAAATATTGGAATATGGTAGTTGCTCATGGATGCTTCCTGGTATTTCTGGGTGATAAAGTGTTCTTCCTGCATCGACAGATACTCTGGTGAATCCACAAAACGCTTTTCTGTAAACTACTGCAGAGGAAAGGCTGTTCTGTTTACAGTTTCAGTAAGAATTTTTTCCACCTTGGATAGGAGCTTAGGGGAGTTATTTCAGCAGCTGTGTGATTTAGTGAGATTTAGTAGGGATTCCTGCTCTGGGACTGAAGGTTGCTGCTTGCTCTCTACTACCTGTTTTTACCACTGGGTGATAGTCAAACATTGACTTACTCTGTTGCTCAATTTTCTCACCTTTGAAAAGGAAATAACCATGATTTGCTTGATGATATAATGAAAAACACTGGAGAAAGGGAAGATGATGTTGAAAATGCCATCTGCTTTCACTGGCTATCATTTGCATTTCCCTCTAGTAATAAAGACAAGCACAGAAAGTGGTTCTTTACTGTCAGTGCTCTGTCACTGTACGCTGCACTACTACCAGGCTGCAGCAGCCCTGTGGAAGTAGCTGATGGTTGCTGGATCAGGCTGACTTGCATCTGCTGTGCCTGTGCTCACAAGCTTTTTTACTTGTTTCAGTGGCTACTGGATTTGGAAGGAAGATCAGTGAGAGAAGAAAGAAGCCTGGTTAGATAACTTGCTGCAGGTTCTGACCTGTGGTCCAACTGAGCCCTATCTTAATTATTTGTGGGCAGAGACTGAGTGATTCTGTGATAAGTTTCAAAGGCTGAGAAGCTTGACCTGCCTGCCAGACTTGCACTACAGGAACTCTGGAGAAAGGTTGAGAATGAGATGCTCTTGCAACACGTTTTCCTGGCAAAAGGGCTGGCTGGACAAGCAGCATCTGGCTGGTATTGCTCTGCCAGCCCTTGTAGCTATTTCTCATGGGATTTGAAAACGGAACTTGATGTGATCCTAAAACGGGTGCAAAAGCAAATTCTCTGTGGATCTTGCTTCATTAGTGCTTCAGTAGCCTTGAAGCAAGCACAGCTTTGCCTGTAGTTGCACAGCTACCTCTAGTGTTTCATTTTCGAAAGTATCTTACTGAATAATTTAATGCTGTCTTTCATAGGGAAGTAGACCTCAGATGTTTAGGTATGCCAAATGTAATAGCTTCTGTGTGATTAGTTCTCTTCTAAGACTGTATTCCTGAAGCTGTTAAGTGGGAAAGAAAACAGGCTGTGCTGCTAATTCTCAAGAGGATTAAGACACAGAAGGCCTCTCAAGACACTCTTCTTGTGTTTATCCTTTCTCTTCTTTTACCTCCGCTGTTAGAGACTCAGTACTGTGGTCTCACTAGAAGGTTCTTCAGTCTTTTTAGTTCTCTCTGAACTCTGCAGCAAGTTCGGCAGACTCACATGAGCAGTACATATTTCTTGAACATCCTGAACGCAGGACTTGCATAGCTGCATTCCTCCAAAGAAACCCAAAGTCTTCAGAAACCCAAAGGAATGCCTTTCCCGAGCACAAGTAGTACCGGGTCCCATTCCTGGTGCAGAGCAGTATCTTGGTAGTCCATCCCTGATGGGCAGAAGTAGAGTGATATGTAGCTGCAGAGCTCAGGTGAAACAGGCTGACTGACATACAGCTTTTTTCCTCACTTCAGCACGAGCGGTGCTTAAAAACAGCATTTTCATGGAAGCTCAGGTGCTTTTAATTGCTGGTAGTTCCTCAAATGCGACAGTCTCAGCGTGATGCAGTAGCAATAAAACACTTGTGTAACAACAGGCATAAACTCCTTTTGGTGTTAATAAGAAGACTGCTTTTACAAGCTCATTTTGCTTTCACACACGTGTGAATTGATGGTGTGCTTGATGGTATCAGTGCAGAAATGTGACACCTTTGCAATGCCGAGGCTTACACTTCTCTAGAAGCAAGAGCACTTTAAAGCAGTGTCCAAAGATCTTGTTAGGACAAGATTTTGGGTGTCAGGAGAAAGGATCCGTGGCTTTCTAAGAAGTGCAGAACTATCTAACCCAGGCTGGATGTGGCTCTGGGCAGCCTGGTCTAGTGGTTGACAACCATGGCATGGGGGGTTGAAACGAGATGGTTTTTGAGGACCTTTTCAACCAAGGCCATTCTATGATTCTATCTCTGCACAACTCCTGGAGGATCCTGAAGTTGCTTCCTGTATTTCACCCAAGTGTCTTCAAACTGATGGGATGTGGAATGGGAAAATGGTGCCCAGTCTCCTGAAGGGCTTTAGCATAAAGCCCTGCAGTAGAACTGCCTAAAGGAAAAAGTATGGAGTATGCCACAGTTGTGCATTTTAAAGGTATGTTTTATATTGCTTTGTCTTGCATTGCTGATGGAACATCTTTATCTGCATGGTGAGAATGTCAAGAAGATTTTGTTGAAACTATTTAAGATTCTGTTCCCTAGATAATTGCCATGCCCCTATTCTGGAGCAAACATCTCCTACAGCAGAACTGCTGGAAGGTAGCATGTGTGCATGTACCCCTGACACTTACACATCTCAGTGCAAACAGTTGATAAAATTAATTGCAAAGCCTTGGCCCTCCTTTAATTCTGAGTCTGCTTTGTGGCAGTGACCTTCACATATGGTGTGGTGATCTCCTGAACTTCTGGGACTGTCTGCTCAGTGATCACAGCAGAGATCTTGTGATGCTGACATGTGGACTTCCTCGTCTACCTTGCTTAGAAAAGCTAGTGCAGTAACAGAATAGCCACGTGGGACTGCAGCTCATTTTGCTGCTTCGTTTGAGGTAGGGACTGAAAAATTTAGCAGTAAGTGAACAAGTGACGTAAATGCAAGCAGCTTCCTCCCAGCCAGCAAAAAAACATCTCTGCTTATAGAGCTGCTGCCAGCTGAACCTCGTCTTAGTTCTGTGCAGCTGCATGCGTGACACCCCAGCCACCAACAGGCAGGAACAGATCCCTCTGAACTACTAGCTTTGGCTGTCCTTGGAGCTCTTAATGCCACTGCTGGGGTTGTTCCTTTTTCTCCAGGGGGTGGATTGACAGGAACAACCTTCCCATCTCTCCTTAGGGCCTAAGTTTTACTGGATACATGTATTTTTAAATAGCCTTTTGTGACCTGGAATAGGTCGGAGTCTCAGCAAGTTCTGCAAAGGTGTGAACTCCTTGGAGTGAACTGATGAACAAGTTACCCTTGGTGTGAATTCTAGCAATGATATGTGTTGGGCAGAGACATCAGCTTGACTGCTGTGTGTTATTGCAATTCGGTGGTACTTAGCTGCAGTTCTTTAGGTCAGTGCTAGTAGTGTCCTCTTGACTCAAGGCTGCTTAATTGCTGAAATCTTTCTCTAGCAAAGTGCTCAAGAGCATACTAAGAGCTCATCTGACTTCTGTTGTGCTCCTTTCACTGGTGCTTGTGGTAACTGTTATCTGTCTGGAGGTGATGGATGATCCTACTCCAGCATACCTTGCTTATTGTAATGATACAATTGATACTTTGCTGCAGCTGTAAATTATAAGGCTGATTTGTCTTTCCCAGCAGCTTTTGGTCTGAGTTGGTTGCAATGAGCTCAGCTTTGTTGCAGGAAATGCTGCCTATGGTTTTATGTAAAATGTGTGGCTGTACTTTGCTTCCAGATAAGCCTATTTGGGCAGAAATGTCTGAAAATCTTGCTGCGTTTTCCTTAAGATAGCAGCATGAGCATGCTGGGTTTGTTGACCTGTGCGATGCCAGATGTCTGGCTTAACTCTTGTTTTTTAACACACAGGCAATTAATTCAGTGGTAATACTAACACATGACCTGTTTGCCAGGGGCTTGCAAGATCATCCAAGGGGGACCATTCTGTTTTGTGCTTACTGTTTTTTGGCAGGCTGGAATATTTACACAGACCCGTGCTGATTGTGTGCCGCCTTCTTGCTCTTGCTGTGGCATGTGGAAAGACTGATGTTTCTTAGCATCAGGCTGTCCTGTTGGCTGGAGGAAGAAATGTCTGTCTTGCCTGTTTTCTAGATTGGTTGGAGCTACAGCTTGGCTGGGAACCCTGAGCATTGCTGCTATGTGGTGCAGCCAGCTGAAATGGAAGAACAACTGAAACCATTGTGAGCCCTTTGGGTTTCAGATAGCAACTTCTCTTGGCTCTTCTTTCCTCTAAAAACTTTGATTTGGCTTGTTTTTTTCTGCTTTGTGGACCTGTAAGACAACTGTGGTTAGGTCTTTGTTTGTAAGTGTATTAATGAATGTGGGCTCAGGCTTTATCACCGTTCTAAGTTAACATTTGCCCAAATCTTTCCAAATGAGAGCCTTAGTACAGCGTAAGTGATAATTTGAATGAAGAGAGAAGGCTTAAAGAGAGGTAGGCACACATGTAGACAGGACCATCATTCTGCTAAACTTGAATGTACGTAGTCAACCAGAAACTGAATATTGAATGTTAACCTGAATGAAACAACACTGTTTAACCTCTGCAAAAAATACGCTTTGGGAAATGATTGTTTATTTTTCTTAGCATTTGCAATGATGCCCTCCTGGAGTAGAGCTTTTGATGAAAATAGAAACTCTATTCAGACTGTGCCATTTCTGAGTTGTGGTTGTGTCTTAAGACAGGTTTATCCATACTCATGTCTTGAGGAAAGAAAACTTCTACCTTGTGCATTCCTGGCAAAAGTATCTAAGCTTCTATCTGGTACTGCAGACCCTCAAGACTTTGTGTGTATGTATGTGTGTGTATCCCCATGCATACTGTCTCACTGTAAAGCTTTCCACAGTGTTGAAGTTGTGTGTGCTGTGGTTTAGGCTTTTTATATCATGGTTGTATGAAGATTCATCATAGAACAAAGCAGTCCAACAGACCTTCCTGGGCCTGTTTGCACTCCTTGGAAATCTCAGCCAAAAAGAGTGAATCGCTCTCTGGTGAACAAATGACAACATGTTCTCATCTGCTGTTTAGTTTTAGAAAAAGAGATACACAGCTGGATAGCAATAAATGCAGTCAGTGCAAGTCTTTGTCACTCAGATCTTGAGCATCTTCCTTAGAGGTGCGGGGGAAACCAACAACCTTGGAGGGAGGTTTTATGGTCATTCTATGCAGCTGCTCCCCACCGCAGTTTTGGCCTCGAAGTCCAGACAAGGAAAAACTCATGGGTGGTAGATCCTCTGAAAATCATGACGAAATGATGACAGAAGTTGGGTCAGTGACAGAGAGCAACAGGGACATCTGCTTTATGCAACCAAGGTGTCATCCAGACCTCAAAATAGCATTTCAGTATCTGCAGATAGAAAGAGAATGGATGACAAACTTCAGCTGCCTGCTTGGTGTTCCCAGGATTGTGGGCCATGGTGTGGGAGGAGAAAATAGCATCCTTCTGTGCTCTGCCCCAGCCTAGGGAAAACACTGTTTGTCAAGTGCCCATATATTAGTGAGAGAGGCCCTGAAAGGATTTTCCCCTCCCAGGAAACATCTGTATGTAGCACCTACTCTATACGTAGCATCTACTCTATATGTAGCATCTGGTTTAGCTCCTTTTAGTCAGGAGCTGACCCTGTATTCAGCAGGTAGAAACCTGCCTCATCATAGCTGGCTCTGCACAGAGGAGGCTTGTACGTCTGTGGGAACACAACAGAGCTAGTTTGAAGGTGCCAACACAGCTAGAGACAGCCAAGGATCACCTGTGATTCCTGGGTACCCCCCAGAGGAAGCAGTACATACCTGTTGCAGATTTTTCTTCCTCTGGAAGTGACAGTCGTCCAGGTTGGAGTACCCCCTCTTCTCACACACTGTGCGGCCAATTTCCACGTGGAGCATGTATTTCAGACCTCTGACAATCTAGAGAAAGTGGTTTCCTCCTTTAAAGTAGGTTCAGGGAAAGGGATGCTGAAACGAAATGTTGGCTAGGGATCAAGTGCTACATCTGTCAGTTGTGCGTGGTGTTGTAGATGTGTTTTATGGGGATGGGTGGAGTGCCTCATGTGGAGCAGTTAAGTGGGACAGAGGGACGTGTGCTGCTTATCTTAGGGCATGGTAGAGCAGTCCTGAGGAGGATCAAAGGTCCTGTGTCTCAGGTGCTTTATAGCAAGGGTCAACAGATGAATGGTTGGAGGACCACCAGGAACGTGTTCTCTTCTTACCTGCACCATAGCTTTGTTTATTTGCCATTCTTTAAACAGAAATAGGTCGTTGGAACTGTTGTTGAATTGGTAAACCCCAAAGCGAGCTGCCTTGCGAACGCCAGGATTGTTGGTATTCACTGGGACCGGGAAGCCAGGATTCATGGTTGAATGAGGTGGTGGTGTGTACGTAGCTGGAAAAACACAAAATGCAATCATGGAACACATGCGCTGGATGAAATAGAAGGTGGCTATTCAGGCTCCTGAACCAATCCTAAGCCTTCTACTTGTCCTATGCACTTCATAGCATGATCACAGAGTGGCTTGGGTCAGAAAGGACCTCAAAGATCATCTAGTTCCAACCTCTGTGCTGCAGGCAAGGTTGCCAACCACTAGATGTACTTTAGGAAGACTGCTCATCTCCATTAAAAAGTAATTTTTCCTTTGGTGTTCGAAACAGCAAAGCAACCCATGAAATGGTTGCAGAGCTCAGACTGCCTGAGGGAAGCCTGGATATTGTAAGCACTTAGGAAGTTTCTGGCTCAACACCTACCTCAAAGCAGGGCCGGCTTTGAATCTAGCTATAAATCTAGACCATGTTGCTCAGAGTATAGTGTAATTTTGATAAAATATCAAACACTGACTGGGAGAACCCTACTGCTCTTTGTTGGCATGCCAAGACATAAGCATACTTCCCCTTCACCTCCCAATAGTTTCAGTGTTCTGGTTTTTGTTTTAGGGAAATACAGACGATGATATCTTTCAGTTCCTGAAATACAAGAGGAAGAGATCCTCAGCCTGGACAAGTCGTTGCGCTGCTGCTGATGGGAAGGCCTGCCACTCCAGGAGGTGGCCCTTGGAGTTGCCTGTGTGTGTCGGCAGCAAGCATGTGCACACAAACCTGCACTCAAAGCTTGTACTAATTTTCTGCAAAGCTCAAGCTTTTTGTCACCTCCAGCTTTTTTTCACAGCTAGATGTCAACAACAGCTGGGCCACAGAGCATAACCTGTGCCTGTAAGCCAGTTTCTACTGAGAAACATAATTTATCTTTCTCCACAGTAGAACGGAGCCAATCCAGTGACCCAGTCTGCTTGAAAATAAATAAAGCAAAAAAGCCCTCCACGAACAAAACACAGCATTACATGCCACCAGCAGCACAGGAGTCATAGAGACTCATGACCTTGCAGCCTAGTTCTGGAGGTATTTCTCAGGCAGGGCATCTTATCCTCTGCTCAGCTTGTGGGTAAGATTTTTTCAAAGCATCTGTTTGTCCTTTTGTCCCACATGGAGCTTGCTGTAGGGCTAAGATGGTGGAACCAACAGGCAGTTCCAGGGTGAGCGGCTGTACAGACCTCCCCAAAGACTAAAAGGAGGCTTGGAGCAGAGCAGGACCTTGATCTGGGCTTTGTCCACATGGCTCTCCTCTTTCTCAGAGATGCAGTGCTCTTTCTTGCACCAGCAATACATATTAAATAGCTTACGGGATCCTCATGTTTTTTGAGCCTTCTGAGCTAGCAACTGAGACAAGCTGTCCACGTGAGAGGAGCTCTCTAGCTTGGGCTCTTCTGGCTACCATCCAGGACCTTGTTTGAATTTATGCCCTTATGTCTGTTGGAAAAGCAGATGTGGCAGTGGTGGGGTTGTTGACAGCACATGCTATCCCTTGTAGATGGAGGAGATAGTATCATTTCTTTCAGTCTTAGCACAAGGTCTCTGTGGCTTAATAGCTCTCAGCACCTTTTGAGTCATGGTGACGTCCCTGTTAGGTGTGGGATGGCAGGGTGGGTGCAGCTGAAGTCACGCTGCACGTATGGGAAGAAAACAATGAAACGTGTTACTGAAACCAGTGTCCAGAGCGCCCTTGTTCCTATGACTGCGGTGCCCCATAGATACAGCGGTCTCACCTGTGGCAAGTACTCTCAAATGCAACATCTGGAGAGGTGAGTTTAGTCTATCAAACTGCACCTGGTGTGGTCTAGGCATGTAGCAGGCTGGTAGGACTTGCACTGTGTGTCACAGGCAGATGACAGGCTGCTGTATTTTTGCTCTGGCTTTTACTAAGGGGCACTGGGCATCTTACCCCCTTCCCCCAAGGCAGTTTTCTATTGAGTATGATTCATGCTGGGGCAAAGCGAGTATAAAACTGTGCACACAGTGGTCTGAAATAACTTTTGCTGTTTGGAATAATTTGCACCTCTTTATTTACTTATTTTTGTACAAAATGCTGAAACTCTCTGGTATGAGGCACCCGTAGTTCTCCTTACTGCAAACTTTCCTGCCAGGAGTCCCAGCCTGGGTTGGAGGAGAAGCACTGTGTGACTCGGCTGGGCGCTTTCAGCTCTCTGAGGATGTGGTCTCACGAGGTGGGAAACAACTACTACTGCCCTGTGGGGAGAAGCTTAGGGTCAGAGCACTTGTTTTACAGACCTCATCGTACTTCTGGGTTTTGATGTGGGGAAATCTAGCTTCCCTCCTCCTACTTCTGTAGGAGAGTAGTAGGGTAGACTTTTCTTGCTCTGAGTTAGCATGCAACTGCCTGTTATTAAACAAGAGAGGGCTGTTCTTGAAGAGGTGAGCCAAGTGTTTTATCAAAGGATCTCTCCTGTGCTTTCCTCATTGAGAAATAACTTGGAGGTCCTGTTCATGCAGTATGAGAACAATCCTACGGGTGTTCCCTCCCAGTCTGCAGGGTAGCAAACAGGGACATTCTTGCAACAGATACTCTTTTCTTTCCCCTCCATGAGGTACTCAGAACCTCTTCCCCCATTACTAGGAGCAAGGCTGGGTTTTATCTTTGTATGTAAGACGCAGTAGAGTTCCTGCAAGCCTCTGCAACCCCCAAAGGAAACCACAGCCGAAACAAAAAGCTGCTGGCTAACCGAAGGCCTGAGTACATTCATACCTTCTGCATGTAGGAGCCGAAGTAACGCTGTAGTAGAGCTAAAACCTTCAGAGAGAAAAAGTTCCTGTCTGCCGCTTCCATTCCAAAGATTTAAGGCTAGCTGCCATCAAGAGCATTTCCTTGCTCAGCAAAGAAAGAAGTGATAGGGCATAATGTGACACTAAAGTCATCTCATCGGTACCGACTCAAGTGCCCATCTGTACTTATCACACAAATTGTTTCCCACAGTCTTTAGATTTAGTAATTAAGGTCATGCAGAGTTTAAACAGCGACAAATACGTTAAAACCATAAGTTGACTCTGAAGTTGCTAGATGGCGTTCCTGGATAACATGGCTTGCTACAGGGAGAGAAGGTCTTTTAAGCGGGTAGAGTTTCAGCTGCAGTTGAAGGGCAGCAGTTAGAGAAAAAGCCACGCTCACAGGACCTGAAGCACAAGCAAAACAAATGATGTCCCACTCTTACCATCACAAGTGCAGGTGGAGCCCCAGAGCGCTAAACAGCAAAGCATGGCGAAGCTGCGGGTGAAGTCTGCTGCCATCTCCACTGCTTCAGAAGAGGAGCCTGCTAACGTGAGCAGTGACCGCCCTGCTTCCTGCAGGGGAAGATGTGTCTCTGTGAGAGCTTTTTATTGGCTGGGAGGGAAGAAAAAAAATCATCCTAAACCCTAAAGAAAAAAAATCACCCTGAATAATCGTGGCTCTGAGACTGACTTTGTCTCCTGCTGATGACTGCACGTCTCACAGCCCTGCCAAAGGCTCTGCCTTGGTGACTGCAAGTCTCACCTCGGATGGGGACTTTTTGCTTTGTGATCCTCAAAGGGCTGTGCAGAAGCGTGGGCAGATGCGTGTGATGTAACACCATCCTGTGCTCTGGGACGTGTTGTGGGGTAATAAGTGTAACGGTCATACGCTTTATGTTTCACGGGGAAATGTAACCCCTATGAAATGGGCAGTGAGCCCTTGGGGTGGGGTTCTGGGCTTGTATATGGGTGGCTGTGCGTGGGGAAGAGTGACAGAAGATGGGTCTTGCTTCCCGTCATGTGGATACAACTAAAATCACCAGCTGCCAGATTCAGGAGAGCAGAAAATGAACTATCACCACAAAGGTCAGGGCCTGGTGGACCTCAGTTTGCATGTGCATGCTTGTTCCAGGTGAGCTGGAAGGTGCTTGTTGCCTTTCACTTGCCCCAGCAATGAACTGTACTCCCTTGAGCAAAGCCACCTTATTGCCTGGAGGAGAGTCCTAAAGCAAGCCAGCGTGGGCAGCATGTAAGAAGACAAAGGAGACTCATTTTAGTATATCTCAGTAGGAAGAGATTAGGTCAAGTCCAGGCTGAAATGTCCCACTGAAGAGGACTGGGGCAAATGTAGTGAGTCACACTTACCATCAGTCCTTCTTGCACAGAGCTTCTGAATCAGACCCCCAAGTCCATGGGAAACGTTGAGAGAATGAGAGGTGTTGTACTGGTTGTGGTTTTTGTTGTTTCTTTTAGTTTTGACCTCACATGGCGGCCTGATCGTGGATGCAAGATGTCAACACGTCTCTGGTGTGTAGCTATAACCCCTTTGCCACCCTTCTGCATGATGCACCAGGAAGGAGATTGAGATTTCCCCATGACTTTTGTCCCTTTCTTTCCTTCTCTTTTTGCCTTCTGGTGAGCTCACGGCCTTCTAATTTGAGGGGGGCAGGAATGGGCCTGCTCGGGGATTTGGGGGGAATCTTTTAAAGCGCAGATTCTTCTTTGCTTAAAACACGTGCACTGGGACACCACTAGCAGAGCAGGATTGGTGTGAGCGGAGATGGTGCCTAACAAAGGCAGAGAGGGTGGTGAGAAGCTCGCAGCCTGGTGGGATGGCGGTGGGCGCCAGAGCTGCCAGGCCAGCTCAGCTGGTGGCACTAGAGGGCACCAGAAGGTAAGCCACCGTGCCAGCAGAGATCTTCCACAGTAACCAGAGCCTTAAGCAAATAGCAAGCCCTGACCCAGGCCAAACGGAGCCTGTGGTCTTTCTGCTTTAAGCTGGGTTAAATGGATCTAAAAGACTTGTACGGCTAAAGAGCTCTCTTCTCTGCGAGGAATTTTGCAGAGTGTATTCATTCTCTCTATTGAGCTTGATTGTTAGAAACGGTGTGCAACTGCAGGGACTATTTTGATAAAAATAAAAGCCCACTAATTTTATTATCCATAAGCAGAGATGCAGTTGCCTCCCCCTTTTCCGTTAAAGAAGCAAAAATGCTTCTTTAAAGTATCTGAAGTTTAATTTTCATGACACTTGGTGCACAGTTTGGACTTCCTCAGCCCTGCTTCTTGCTTCCCTCGTTCAAGGCAGACCCCTGGCTGCACAGCACAGCCATGGTTCTCTGCATTAATGCTGTGTGAGGGTCATGCTGGAATCAGGCTCTCGTAAATGCAGTCAGCACCAAGCCCTGCAACCCTCAATTTTCCTCTGCAGTCCTGATTCCTTCTTTGCACCTCACGGATCAGTGGGGGGGCTGTGACAAAAATTTGTCTCATTAACTTCGGCAGGGGCTTGGAGGATGACTGGAGTGTGTTTGAGTTGTGCTCTCAAAACTTTTAATTAAGACACGTTTACCACTGCCAATAGGCCTTCTCTTCTCTCTCTCTCTTTTTTTTTTTTTTCCTTCTTTTAATCTTTATTACATCTTCCAGGCCTTCATCTGGTCCCCAGGGCAGCTAATTTAGCTGGGTTTGCTTTAATGAAGGATCTGAACAAGAGGATGCTTTTTTTGGCTCTCAGCTGGAATAGAGAAATCACCACATTTCAGCTTTTGGGAGGGTAGTACATGGGGAAAAATGCCTGTCACTTTGGCAGAGTGGTCATAACTGACTTCAAACCATAAAGGAAAAAGGTGGACATGACCTTATATTCCACACTGGCGACCTGCACTTTGCAGGTGTTGAAATAGGTTGAGGTGCAGAGAAAGGATCTAGTCCTAGACCTGACAGTCCTAGGAGGAAGGAGCAGGATAATGAACCTCACCAGCCCATCTTTCGTAAGTGGGAAACCAAACAGCTCACATAGCATCAGCTTTTAAGTACAGAATCACCTGGGCAAACCACAGGATGCTGGCAGTCTTCAGAGCAGGCATGAGGAAGGACAGGTTTGGGCAGACAAAAGGGAAGGAAGTGGTTCAGAGCACAAGTCCTTACAGAGGATTAAGTCAGTAACGAAACCCACATGGCTCAGGTTGGGATTATGAATCTGTGTGCTTGGTATCAGTAGGACATAGAGGAGACACAGGAAAGTGACACTGGTGGATTGGTCTCAGCCGGGGCATTTGCCTCCCTATGCACCCTTCTGGGAGCCCCTCCTCAGCTCATCAACACCTATCTGAGCCTCTGCTGCAGAGGCAGCTGTGATTTTTCAAAGGGATCAAGGCTCATGTAGTTACATTTGTGTTTCTACCAGCATTAACTTTTGAACAGATGAATTTCAATTAAATACGAAAGCGTGCTGGAATACTTGAGAATAATATGGTTACCATATGTTTCTAGAGAAGAAAAACCCAAATGAATGGTTGGGATGAGAGGAGTGAGCACAACTTTGCCATCACCCAATCTGTCAACAGCACTGCCGGCTGATTTACAGAGATTGCTTACAGATTGCACCATGGGGCATTTATAAGGGATGGGTGAATGTAAAGACCTCTCTGTATTTTACCTTGAGGCCATGCTTGTATTAGTCTTGAGATGAACAAACCTCCCATCCCCTCTTTCTCCCAGTGAAGACTTTAAAGTACTGTATCTGAGGACAAGCCTGCCCCTTTCTGTAACCACTGCCATGAGAAAGATGTGCATTTCACTGAGATCCTGGTGCTGTTCTCACTGTGGCATTCAAGGGTTGCTAGATTCTGATGTCCTTAGTAAGAGCAAATCCTCTAACAGGAACTTGATATACGGATGCCCACACCAAAGGCCCCTTTAGCCTTGAACCTTCTCACAGAGAATGGCTCTAAGGGGAGCCATTCACTTAAGCCACCCCAAAAGTATTTTAAATGCAGCTAAGCACCACATTCACAGTTCTGTTGGAGGATGCTGATCAGGAGATGATGGTGACCCTGCAGTGTTCACTTAACCTTTCTATATTTGTCTTCTTTTGCTAATGGCCATCTCTAGTCAGGGCTGCTCCTTGCACTTAGCACTGGGCAGATCCTATTTTGTGTCAGAGCCTTTTGACAAGACAATAACCTACAGTGAGGAGAGTGCTACCAGTTCAGGTCTTGCCCCTCTGGCACCTTGCTTTCTCAGATGATGGTCCACACGCAGTAGCTTCTCCATCCGCCCTATCTCCAACATGGTGCTGGATGTAGTTGAAAGATTGCACGCAAGACCCTGCAAGCCTCTGAGCAAATGAATTCAGGCTGAGAGGCACTGAGGCAACCAGCCAGCTGGTGGACTGTTTGGAGGAGTGCCCACTTAGACAAGTAGATCTTTTTGTTGTCCAGTTTGAAAGAGCTCAGAAGTATATGTTGTGACTGATGCCAGGTGCTAGTGCCAGGACAAGAGGCGGTGGGCAGAAACTGGAACACAGGAGGCATGTTAGGAGGATGTTAGACATCAGCTACCGTGATGGGCAGTTAGAAGTAATAAGCAGTCTCTAGTTCACTAATGTAAGCATTCACAGCTGCTGGTTCCCACTGCTTTGCTGTCACCCTGAAGGAAGTGGGTCACTGTTCCTCCACAGAGAGGGAAGGGGTTGTCCCAGCAGAGGAGGGGGATGTTGGGTTTTACATCCTGGTGCATCTGCGTGGGATCCCACACCAACACAAATGTGGATTCATTGTGTCACGTCCCCAAACCTGTGTTGAGGAAGTGGCTGAGAAAAGTTTTTCATTCCCTCCGGGGGTGTGGTGCAAAGATGGCATCACCTGTTTCAGTGCTTTTCTTCCTGAATGTCTGGCTAACAAAACCATCAGGTACTCACCTGGTTTGCACTGGGCCTGTGGAAATGATGTAGCATGTTCTGGGAACTCAGTACTGGCTGGTCCTTTGTCCAGGCACACTCGCTTTCCATTTGCTGGCATCCTTACTGCTTGCTGCTGTGTTTAAGAAGTGTCCTTTGACAGGGCAGATGCCGTTGGCAAGAGAACAACAGATGTTTTCAGGCTGAAGAACAGGGTGCTGGGAAGTGATGTGGACATGCAGGGTCCCTGTGCTCTGCAGCATGCCTGGTTTAAAATCTTGTTTGGTAGAAAGGACTGCTCTTAGACAAGGAGTGCAGAGGGGATCACCCAAGCCAGGATGTGCTGTGCTCACTCTGCACCATCGTCAGAAGATGATTGCTTCTCTTTCATGGGGAAAATTGACTGACCTCTTGGCTCTAGATGCGTTGAAAGTGTTTGTCGCAGCATCCCTTGGGAAAGGACATACAGAGAAACAGCAGAGGGACAGAGCTGCTAAAAAGCCATTCAGTTGGCCAAAGTAGGGGTCACAGTGAGAGGCAGTCTCAGGCTGACAGCCCCGAGTTGCTTTTCAGAGCAACGCTGTGTTTTATCTGTTTAGGATCTGACTTGGCACAAGCGATGAAAAGGAAGTGCTTGACAGAGCAAGGCATATTGGTGCTGCAATGCAAGCCTGTGTCTGCAATGCAGCACACGCTGCGGGTCTCCCTGTGTGAAGGAAGGCAAACCTATGCTCTCTAGCAGCATTTAAAAATACCAGCCATAACTCCGTGGAGCTTCTCTGTCTAGCAGGCACCCAGGTACTCAGCCGAATACCTGCATCTGACAGCCCCAGTCTGCCATGGTCGTGCTGTGTTCCCTTTTACTGCTGCTACCAGCTCTTACCCTTTGCTTCAGATCTGTGAGTAGCAACAACAGGCTGACCTGAGGGGAGCTGGGCTGTGGTTTTGTATGCAGCTGGCACCACCACACGTGCAGAATGCTCCCAGGGCTCGGGGGTGGGGATCAGAGATGTTCTCCCAGAGAGAAGGGAGAATGGTGTTCTGAATGTAATATAAATGAAGCAGAGGAAAGTCCATCACCCTGATAATGCAGGCAGAGTGATAACTTTGCAGTGACTTGTTCTTGCCGCTCTGAGGGTGTCCAGATCCCGTGTAATGAATGAAGCCCCCTCCCTTCCCTGCAGTCTGGGCAGAAGCCCCTCTTCAGGTGCAGAATCCATCTCTGCTCCTGTTAAACTCCATGCAGCTGGAGATTGCCCAGCTCTCTGATTTGTCTACATCTCTCTGTGAGGCCTCTCCACCCCTGAGGAATTCAACAGCTCCTCCCAATTCAGTGTCATCTGCTAACTTGCTTAGTTTGCAGGACTTGTAGTCCTACATCCAAGTCATTTATGAAAACTGTGAAGTGATCTGGCCCTAAAATGGAGCCCCGTGGAATCTCATTAGTGACCACTTACTATCCTGATGTAGCCTCATCCAATGTAACCCTCTGAGCCTGACCCATCAGCCAATTGCTCACCTATCCATTATGTTCCTGTCTATCTGTATGCTGAACATTTTGTCCAGGTTACTGTAAGAAACACTATTGAAAGCTTTGCTGAAATCCGAAAGGATTACATCGACTGGCTTCCCTTGGTCAGCTAGGTGAGTAATCTCATCATAAAAGGAGATTAAGTTCACTAAACAGGACTTTCCCTTAATGAAAGACCAACGTGGTGGGAACGTATGTCAGTAGTCGGAATGTTGTTCTCTGGTCCTCCAAACTGCACTGCGTCCGAAGGTGAGAGATGCAAAGTGAGGTTCGGGCTCTGGCAAAGCTGCAGGAGGGGACCAGGCCTCCCCGAAGCTCACCTTCTCCAGCTCCAAGCACACAGCTCCCACGTAGGAGAAAGACCTCTGAGCTGCAAGTCTAGAGAGAGGAGAGGACTTTATCATTCTCAGACTGTGAAGGTGAGAGACAACAGAGATGACAAGGGACCTGCTTCTGGCATGGCAGCAAGGGGCACTTGCCAAAGGACAAGGAAACTGGTTTCAAACTAAAGGAAGGGAGATTTAGATTGAATATATGGAATAAGTGTTTTACAAATACAGTGGTGAGGCACTGGCACAGGTTGCCCAGAGAGGTGGTGGATGGCCCATCACTGGACATATTCAAGGTCAGGCTGGACAGGGCTCTGAGCACCTGAGGTAGCTGTAGACATCCCTGTTCTTTGTGAAAGGGTTGGGATAAATGGCCTTTGGGGGTCCTTTCCAAGCCTTCCAACTGAAATAATTCTGTGATTCTATGATAATTTATCCAATAGCATTTGTGGGAGTGGGGGGGAGGAGGGGAGGGGGAACTTGGAGAAGATTTGCAGGGTAGGTTTACAGGCTTTAAAGAGGCTTAAATGAGTAACTTTGGCATGTAGAAATATCAATGTCTTCTGTATATGTACCCTCATACTGCAGGATGTGTATGTCTTTCTGTAATAAGAGGCCTTGCCAATTAACCTGAACACACGCTCTCTTCTCGAGGGTCACTTGCTTGTAGAAAGACATTATTCAGAAAACCAAGGAACCATGTCATTTCATGAAAACTCAGCAAAGCAGTTGTGTCATGAAAGGGCTGGGGACATTTATCTTCTTTTCCCGTGTGTGAATATAATTTTTCTTGGTAATATACCAGGATAAGAAACAAAAGGTACAGAAGAGCTGAGCTCATGCAACTATGAAGCAGATTGTTGCTCCAGTTGGGGCTGGGGGACCAGGAACCCATATGCCCTGGGTGGCACTATGGGCAGTATTCCCTCTTGGGGATGATAAAAGACAACACATGTTGATCCTGAAGCATGCTGAGCTATTGGTTGCAATTCAACCAGAATCAAAGGAGTTTGTTTCTTTCCCTCTTGCTTCCCAGGTATGGCAGGGGAGCAGCATCGTACATGAAAGAGCTTAATGCACGGCTGAATGTCAGCTTCCTCTCCTCTTGGCACAAATGTGGTTTCCATCCTAGAGCTTCCTTGAGATCCAATTAGCATCAAATGGTAAATCATCTCCTATAGCTTGGTGTGTCTGCCTGACCTCAGCACTGGGACCATGCTGCTAAATTCTGCAGACCTGCAAGAAAGCCGGAGTCAATAACTAAGAGGGCTTTCTCTTGATTAACAGCCTGTGACCTGTAAGTCAACACCTATTTAATTTTATTTTATTATGTCTTCTGTAGCTCTGTTTAAACAAGAGAAGCAGCTGAGTACTGACAGCTGATTCATGACGGGCTCTTGTGTACGTGTGTGAATAGGAAAGCTTTTTGCTTTATGTTGGATATATTTCATTTTCTTCTTCAGAAAATGCACCTGCTAATGAGGAGCTTATGGGAATTGAACAGCCAGCTGTCAAGCTGCTGGGATGTCTTACGTGTCAGTCCTGTCACACAAAAACCCTGTACAATGAGCTGAGCTCTGCTATTAGCAGTTGTAGAGAGTGTGGACACGTTGACAACTCCTGCTGATTGCAGTGACACTGGATTAGGCTTAAAAACCTTCTCCCAAGCAATATCCAGCCAGTATAGAAATGCCTGAGGCATTGGGGCCAGCCTGACCCTGGGACAAGCAGAAGAACTGTTCCAATGCAGTGGAGCTGAGGAGCAGGGATCTGAAAAAATCTGCATGAGGCTGTGAACAGGAATGGAGGAGAACTCTGAATGCTGATTTAGGGCAGAAATCAGAGGTTGGGTGCAAAGAGCAGAGGGGAGGTCTTGGGAGATGGACCTGGGTGGGTATACCTTGGGTAGCTGGGGAGCAGTAAGGGAAAGGTTGCAGAGATGCTGTGTGTGTTCAGTGTGTATGTTGGGCATGTTCCATGCTCAGGCACTGTGGGGCAGCACCCTGGTTGGCGAGGGCACTGCTTTGTCTTGCTGCCATGCCAGGGTCCCAGATCTCAAGGAGCAACTCACTCTCACTGGAGGGAAATTAGTGGAGGACACAAGGACCGCTGCACCACTGTCATATATGTCCACGAGGTAATACAGCTACCTTCTTGGAAACTGTGGTTCCACATCCCTTCTCTATCAGCTAAGCAGACCCATGTGCACATGACATGTAAGCATCTCTTCCTCCTGCAAAACAAAACACAAAAAACCCAGGACCTTCCTAAGAAGGCTAATGGGGGATATTCACGCCATCTCACTGTTTTTCCATTGCAGCAGTGGGTGTTGTTCCCTTATGGATGATTTCCACGCATCTCACAGTAACAATGTAAGAGTGGGTGTTTTTTAGGGAAGTAATGGGCTGATAACAAAGCATATTTTTGTGGCTCATTTGTAGTTCACATGGCCTTTTGTGCCCTAGTCCTTGCCAAATGGGAGCTACGTAATTTCTCTGAGCTAGAGCATTTTGTTCTGGACAAAATGAAGAGTTCTCTCGAATCCACTGAGCGGTGAGGATAAAGCTGTCTCCCACTCAGCTCTCCCAGCTGGGAGCCTGAGCCAGAGGTTGCCAGATTCATTGGAAGTCATCATTCAGTGAATGGCTTCATGCGGGCATTGAGCAGGGTGGGTGGACGCAAGGTCACTCAATGTCCCAAGGCAGTCAAGGGGGAAGATTTAAGACCATTTGTACAGTCTTTGGTTTTGGATAGTGCTTGATTTTTCAAACACGTGTGCATCCTGGAAGCTCTTTCAGTGTGTCTTTTGCAAGTTGTTGCACGGCTGCTGCTAACCAGGAAGCCATTCTCCTTTTAAGCCTATATTCTTATGTCTTCAGTAGTTGCATGAGGTTTTCTAAGAGTAGATTCAAAGGTAGCTTGTGGGAAACATAATTCAAAATTTCCCAGCTTTTTAGATGCTAATATATATATATATGTATACTGTATTTTAGCAATGTTGTGTTAAAAGAATCCATGCAGAGTATGAAGCTGGAGTTATCAGCCTGGAAATAGCCCAGGACAGCCTGGGCTGTGCTGTGTGGGTTCGTACCACTGCTTGGTTCGCTATAGTGGTTACAGTGCAGTGCCCACAGGTAGAAATGCAGTTAGAAGGTGTGGGAGTGCTTTTACACCAGGATAACTGATTTTGGTTGAGTGACCCAGATACACCTGGGCGTACTTTTAGGCTTGGTAACCTCGTCTGCTCTTCATGGGCTGTTTCACATGAATTACACTCCACGGGCAAAGCAGGGAGCTCAGAACTGCAGCAAGGCTTCCAGCCAATGCCTGGGCACATCAGTGGGAAGAACATTGGTGGATTTGGGATGAAGCCTGATGGCTGTAGAACTTAATGGCGGGCAGCTCTCCAACAAGATCTTCCCCAGCCTGGTGTCCCCATTTAGTGTGTGCTCATCTATCTGCATTGCTGAGCTGCTCTGTTACTGTGCCTGAGCTCTGTTCCCTTCATTTATGGCTGCGCATTTCTGTTGTTATTTGAGCTCTGCTTGTTCCTGGCTCCATCATTAAAAAGAAAGAGAAGTTTCTTTTCCAGCTTCTTAAACTTCTGTGCTACTGCATTTTATGCTGTGCACATACAAAGGGTAATAAATTCAGTCATTTTTGGTCTAAATGTAATTCCTTAGTAATTGCCATCTACTTTTTTTTTTTTTTTATGGGTAGCAATACCTTAGCTTTACAAATGCAAGAGCTGGAGTTTTCTGGCAGTGTCCTAGGAAAGCTTTACTTAATAAAAGTAAAAATTCATTTGGGAGGGCTTAAATTAGATGACTGCAGAGAATTCTCTCTTTTTCACAAATGGTGGCAGAATCCATTCCCCAGCAAAACCAGGAGGATCCTCACGGGGATGCAGGGGCTGTAGGGCAGAGGAATCTCTTCTCCCTGTGGAGGTCTGGGGGGTGGACTCCTTGAAAAGCACAGCTGGAATGAGGCTCAGGTCCCAAAGAGCCACGTCCAAGGGCTATTTCAGCTTTATGAACAAGCAGTGGCTCTGCTTGAACCCGTGACCTTCCCCTTCCATTCCAGAGCTGGGGGAAGCTGTGCAGAACTGCAAATGGCCCTGGGAGTGGGCCGGTACTGATTTACACACTCCTGGTTCACACTGGCTGTGGCACTGTGAACAGCAGTTATTAATGTAATCTTTCTTTCCTCTGGCAGTTTTCTATGTCATCTTTTCATCTATCCACATTGAGAATAATAACACCCCCCCAAATCCCTCTGACACACGTATGTATACAGCACAGAGCAGCTTTTTGATAGTCACATTGAGTGAACTTCAAGAGACACTCTGGGTAATTTCCATCTCCATTTCCCCATCAAATCATTAAAACGAGGCAAGTAAAACATCTCAGAATAAAACTGACAGGCACGAAAGAAGGCTTTTAAATATTAGTAGCTTTAAAAGTAACGTTTGATACAATTCCATGCTGACTTTTGATTACCAACACCTCTTACAAAGATCAGCTATAAGATCTGAATTTTTTATTATGCATTTCCAGGGAGGTAAAACTCAGCTATTACCAGTGCAGTTTGACCCCTGTACCCTTAGCAAAGTGCTGTTCCTTAGTTGCCATATGCTAGCAAAAGGGCTATGATTTTAATTACCAGTCAATAAACCACCTTCACGTTTTTCATGGTAATAGACTTTAAAGGAGTTATTTTTACTCACTAGTTATATGGTAGCTCTTAAAATGCTATTTGTTGGGTATAGACTGGGGTCACCAAAAGACAAAGAGGTGTTCGTTTGCCAACCTCATCCCCATTGCCCGGGGTTTTCTGAGACTGTCACTTTTCCCATGCCAAAGCACAGGGACAGCACTACCAATTTAGCACTCCAACCTTATGTGTCTGTGCATGCATGATATTGTAGGTATGGTCTCTTCTGCTGGCAGGAGGGCTTCCTGTAGGGTCCCTGCTTTTATTGCTGCCTCTTGCTGTGTCCAGGAAGCCATCAAGTGTAGGAGAACGTGGGAAATGGGGAAGTTAAATGCAGGAAGATTCAGCGCTGGGGACATGCTGTTCCACAGAGAGGGGCAAATCCTTTTGTCTTCACAAGTCACCTTGCAGGAGATGGGAGACTGGCACGCCTGAGCCTGTGCAAAACATTGGCAAGTCAGGTGCTGCTGGAGGTGCAGACACAGAAGTGAGTATTATTCCATGCTCACGGCAGGCTGCAGGGAGAGGAAATGGCCATGAATAAAAACATCAGCATCTGGCCTAAGGAGACTCCCTCGCAGCCAGCAGGCTGACAGCAGGGAAGCCCAGGGGGATGGCAGTGGTTAGTTTGACTCATCGATCGTGGCAGGCAGCTGATCTATATTCAGCTACGGTGCAAAGCCCTGGGCGAAGAAAGTGTGAGGGCCATCAATGTTCTCTAGAAAAGCAAGCAGCATCGTTCACCATCCAGTTAGCATTGAGAAAGCGCACGGGACATATGTGGGCTGTTGGTGCTGAGAGAGCTTTGTTGGAGCGGGGAGGATATGAAGCACCCTGGTCCTCAAACAGTGACACAACCAATCTGGGCTTCCTTCTTAAATTGGTTCTTCTGTGTTAAGTCCTGGTCCGGCTGTAGGCTCTGATCTGGGTCAGCAGACTGTATATATGAGGCCACCTAGAGGACAGGAGCTCTATCCTGAATTTAATGCTGGTGAGCAACTGTGATGTGGACCCTCCCAACAAACCTTGCACCCCTTGAACCTGCAGTAAGGCTTCCACTGTGCTGCTTTTGTAGAGTTATGAAAGCAGAGCACAGGGAGGGGAGAGATGTTTGAACCCTCCTGGTGCTGACAGCTGCCCCAAGCATCTCTCTGGGGTTCTTGTTCTCCATGGCCTGTGCTGAGGTTAAGGCAGCTTTGCTAGAGGGGCGTGCTTGCTGACCCACAGCCAGCCAGGGGTTGTGAGGCTGGCTTGCTTTTAGATGTCTTGAAGTGGTTGTTACCCTTGGGAATGAGGGCAGGAAGGAGAAAAAGACTTTCCTCTGCTCGTCGCCTTGTGTCTGTATAACAGAGGCAGCTGGTGCCCAGCAGGTTGAGAGCCACCACTTCTGCCTTCGCTCAGCCTCTTGGATCCCAGATTGTACAACATCTTGCACCAGCCCCCGGGAAAGGGGACTCCAGCCAAAATCATGCTATGAGACACATATATTGTGCTACATGGAAAAAGTGGAGCACCCTGGGAATAAGCTACTGCATTGTATTGTCTCATTGACTGTGGGATCGTAAACTCTGTTTCTGGTGGCTGATGGCATCAAAACATGCTTTGGCCTTCTGCAGGGACAAGCTGGTAGCCTTTCATGCCATGTGTATTCCAGTTGGCTCAGAAGTGATGTCCCAGGCTGCTGTAGGCACAAAGATCATGTAGACAGAGTCAGAAGTGAGATGGTGCAAGTGTATGCGCCCAGGAACTCTCCAATGCTGTTCAATTTCTAACGTCTCCGATATGGTTTTTGACCAAGGTCAACATAGCACACAGTTTCAGTCATGGCTTTGTAGTTCTCAACAAGCAACTTGGGTAAAAGTTTGAGGGCACATAGTAAGCAGCGCTGCTGGGACTGTTGGATATCAGAGAATGAGTCTGGCCTCCTCAGTCTGCTGTAGGTATAGATGTAACCCAAATTACCTAGAAATGTGATATATAATGATATATGGCTACCTTAGCCATGGGGATGTAGTGTAGTGGGCATCGTGGTGATGGGTCAATGATTGGACATGATGATCCTAGTGGTCTTTTCCAATTTTAATGACTCTACGACTCTATGACAGCCTAGAAGTGGCCTAGATATGTTCTTTCTTGTAATGCAATTGTAAATGGATTTTGCTTCTAAAACACCATGACATTGATTTCCTACTAAGTGACAGTCTTGTCTCATTATCTTGATTCATTTGTTATCTGTTGGATTTTAATAGTAAAGATCTGAAATCTGATGATTAACCCCCACCCCCAAAAGAAAAAAAAGTTCAGAGCCATGCTACATCTTAACAGGAGCTTCAAAAGGAAGCATGACAGCTGTGTTTGGGAAGAAATTCACACTGTTGGAAGTCTGATGGCAGGGAGTCTCAAAACAAAAGGAAGACATTGAAGGATGAGCCAGACAGAAATCTTGGATAGCAGAGGCACTACCATCAAACAGGCAGCTACAGTCCCTCTGACAGGAAAAGTCCTACAAACTCTACACATCCAAATACCGTTTGCTCGCAGAATCATAGAATTGTTTGAGTTGAAAGGGATCCTAAAAGGTTGTCTAGTCCAACTCCCCTGCAATGAACGGGGACGCCTACAGCTCCATCAGTAGCTGCTGGGTTTGACTGAACTCAATTTCTGGGTTGGAGCACAAATGCCTTCTACTAAATCCAGAAGGAAGGAGTGAGTACAGATCACGCACAGAAAACATCAGGTGTAGGAAAAAGATCTTTGAAATGGGCAGGGATTCTGGGGTAAGGCTTGTCTGTTGCGTTATGAGATTTGTAACGCAGACTTATTACCTGGGACCTTTGGGCTAGCTCCCTGAAATGCGGCAGGTAAAAAATGACATGCTTGCTGTGAGTCTTCAGGATGCCAGCTGAGCTGCTTCATCAGAGTGATGGCTGCTGGTTGAGCAAGCCACGTTAGCTCAAGACTGACTGGCCTATTTGCAGCATGAAAGATCAGCACCATTAGCAGCAGTGAAGGTCTGTGCTCCCAGGGGTTACTGCTGGAGTGGGGGTGTCAGGCAGCTGTCTGCGTGGCTGTGCTGGTGGGGAGCCTGCTCTCCTGCAGCTGGGCATGATGCTGGAGACAGGATGCCTCCTGTCCTGCCACCGGGACGCTTGGCAGGACAAGGAGGAGCTGGGCTGTCCCCTGCTGCTCCCACCCCTGCATGTGCTTAGATTGGGTTGCAAGGTCCCAGCCTTCCCAGAGTTTTCATCACTGCAGGGTTTGTGTTCCTGCTGCTACCTCACGTGTGCAGGGGTAGCACTGCTAGAATTTCCAGGTCTTGTTTCTATTACTTAGGGCATGTTTAAGCCAGTTTTCCACTTCTGGAAAACTCCTTAGTCTCCTGCTCCTTCTGCAGGGTTAAAAGGGCATGGTACAGTTCATAGGGGCAAGGGGACTTTCCGAGGCAGGAAGGAACCTTAGAATCATAGAACCACAGAATATCCTCAGCTGGAAGGGACCCATGAGGAGTGCAAATCCCAGCTCCACACAGCACCACCAAACCTGATGTCTGGGAGTGCTGTCCCAACGCTCCCTGAGCTCTGCCCACTGCCCTCTGGGGCAGACCCTGTCCCTAACCCCCAGCTGCCCCTCCCCTGCCACAGCTCCACGCTGTCCCCCTTGTGCCCTGTTGCTGTCACAGAGTGGAAAGGCAGGATCAGGGACCAACAGTGTTCTTACAGAGCTTCCTGATTTTTTTTCTGTCTCCTGATCAGTCTAAACTTCTTTGTCACAGCATTCTCCCTCATTGGCTCTGTGGCTGGGCGCACATAAGGATTGCTCATTTTGGAATCATTTGCTGGCAGCAGTACAATCCTGGTCCAGAATGGGGCTTGCCTGCATGGAGCAGCAGTGAGCTGGGAGCAGAGAACTGCCCAGAACTTCCTTGGGAGCAGTGAGTCTCCATCATGGTTGCCTCAATGCAGTGATGGCACTGTGCTCAGTGTTAGGACCCAAAGGGTAACCAGGACAAGGAGGTTATGGGGGTGACCAGTGATAGGGGCAATCACAGCTTCCCTGTACGTTGCATTGCCCACAGGGCTGGGGCTTAAACCCCTTGGGAAGTGACTTCTCTTGGCTGGTGGATGGTGAGACAACACTGGCCTGGTGTCACCTCTTTCATGATGTGTAAATGTCAGGGAGACCCTTCAGGCTGTGGTGGTGGTGAGGCTCAAGTTGACAAAGGTCCAACTTTGCTGAGGAGGAGGTCCAGGCAGTGAGCCAAGAACCGTGCCCTACTATTGGGGTTGGGCTCTCTGGGAAGAGCTCTTTGCACAGAGCGGCAGAGGTTGACAGGCCTAGCAGAACGGTCCCAGAGGCTGAATACATCTCACAGGAGGCTTCTGGGCTCACGCCAAATGCTCTTGAAGTGTTTTTACTAAGTTGGTCCTGGAATAGGAAAGGTTACGTGCAGGAGAACCAATGTGCAGGGAGAATTTATAACTAAATGAAAAGCCAGTGTTCAGAGTTGTGCCTAATTGGTTTCCGAGACCCAGAAAGCCACACAATGTCCTTAGGCTGTGCTTGCCTTTATTTAAGTGGGAAAGTTTTCGGAATCCCTGGGAGAGAGAGAGCTCATGTGACAGCAAATGAAAAATGGGAGGCCTGAAGCAGTGGCCTTATGTTAACTTCAAGCTGGAGGAGACTCAAATTCAGTGCAAAGGCTACTGTGAGGCGTGATGGAGACAGCCTTGCTGCTGTGCACCGAGAGCCATCTGGGCTTTTCAGGTCAGAAGAAAATCTGTGTGTACCTCGGCTAGTAATGACAACAGTCATATTTGCTGGGCTGTGTTGTGTTTTACCACTGGAGACTGTGGCTGGATTGAAAGAATGGACAATGGAAGGATGTGGTTTCCCTTTTTCAGCATTTCAGGCAATTTTGAGATAAATGAATGATGTTCTTAACTGATCTTCAATCTTCTAAGAGCCATGTCTGACCATCTGTCTGCAATTAGTTCCCCCAGCCCTGCAGTCTTCTCTCTTTGAAGTTCACACACTTTTCTTTTTGGTACAATAATAATAAAGAAACTTCAAAGTACTATCAAAGTTTCATTCTGCCTATTAAAAGCATTACAATTTCACCCCTCTGGGAAGAGATGGGGCAAGACAAGTGAGGTGAAATTTTCTTGGGGCTTCGTTCACTTAAGAACCATTATTTCTATTCTCTCTAACCTGTACAATTTGACTGTGGCAGCAGCGATAGAATGAGAGGGAATGGCCCCAAGTTGTGCCAGGGGAAGTTCAGGTTGGATATTAGGAAATATTTCATCTCAGAAAGAGCTGTCAGGCAGTGGCACAGGCTGCCCAGGGAGGTGGTGGAGGCACTATCCCTGGAGGTGCTCAAGAACCGTGGAGACGTGGCACTGAGGGATGTGGTCAGAGGGCATGGTGGGGATGGGTTCACGGTTGGACACGATGATCTTAGTGGTCTCTTCCTACGCTAGTGGTTCTGCGATTTTATGATTCAAGGCAAGGCACAGAGATTAGGATTTACTCCTACCTGGTGAGTGCATGTAGGTCATATAGTTTCTTTCTCTTGTTCCTAATCAAGTCCTGAGCGCGCAAATGGGCTCTGCAAACTCTGCACTGCCTCCTGGCAGTTTGGTCACCTGCTCTCAAGGCCAGCTCCAATACGGTGCAACTGAGGACTGGAAGAAAGCAAAAATCACTGCTGGTTTCCAGATGAGCAAGAAGAAAGATCACAGGAACTACAGGCTCATCAGACTCATCTTGATTCCTGGAAAGGTGGAGCAACAGATCCTGGAAACCATTTCCAGACACATGGAGGACACGAGGATGATCAGGAGTAGTCAGGAATTTACTTGAATATATTTTTGTTTTTATTTGACTTCTCTGGAAAGTTAGAGTTACTGTAACATGCTTTGTGCACAATGGGAAATATGCATAAGGCCAATGGACAAAACCAAGAGCAACCTTTAAATAACACCTGTGGCCCTCTAGGCCCATATTAACATTTGCTAGGCAAGGAATACTGTCTCAGAAATATCACAGAAAACACCACCAGCAACGACTTCCAAAAACTCTTACGTAGAACTGTAGGTGTTTAATTTGTGTAGCTAATAGAGAATATTGTTTGCACATGGCATGGTTATTAAAAATGAAGTATTCAGGCCTCACCTTTGTATTGTGTAACAACATTTTTAGATTGATCAAATTAATTGAACATGTACATCATTTGCAGAACACCATGTGATATGCCTAGGTTTGATTAGCTAATGTGGCCCCTGGAGTCTTCTTCTTCAGTGGGTACAGTTTGTTCTTTAATTTTTTCCCTTTCTGAGCAGAGAGGACATGAAGAGAAGAAAAAGCCTATGAATAAGAGGAGAAAATATTTACATTTGTACATGCTATATATGGGGAGACGCTAAGAATGGTTCTCTGTGTACGGCCTTTCAGTTAGGCAAATAGCCAGAAATTAGTGCTGATGTCTCACAGAAACACAGTAGGTACCTCTGAAGACCATCTAAGCCAGTCCCCAAAACAGGGTCCGGTAGAGGAAACAGAGCTTCATGTATTAATGCTTCTTTCTCATATAAAGGGCAACTCCTCACCTTTGCTGTCCCAACCAATTCTGCTTGAAAAGCCTACAGCCATCCACTGCAGCCCTCCAGTGTGGGAGCGACAAGCATACACCTCCTGGAGGCAAGAAGATCATCTCTCTTGTTCCAGCCTTCATGAGAGGCCCAGGTCTGTAGCTCTGAATCCTTCCCTGGGAGCACTTGCAGTGGTTGGTGTTGGGCTGTGCCCTGCTATGCATCACCACCATTGCCGAGTACACATTTCCCAGCTCCTTTCTGTGTGCCCTTCTGTGCTAGCTGGTGCATCTGTTTGCAGCTTCTGTTGCAGCAGCACAGACCAATTTTTAGTGTGCTATGTGCAAACTCCATTTGGTGGAGGTGAAAAACCTTTCCTATTCCCAAACACAGGAGTGAGGAACTTATGGAGGGAGGAAGACTCAGAGGGCACTTCTGCAAAGCACACATTAGTTCTTTTCCAACCTCCTTCTGGCTGCATCATTCCCTCAGTAATGGGCTTCACTACCTTTTCATCACTTCCATTTCAGCTTAAACAGGACTAAAATGTTAGCTGGCACGCAAGGCTATGGCCATAACTCATCAGGCCAAACGCCACATGGCCCTAGCACTATCGCTGGTGAGGTTCTGACTGTAGAGGGGCAGGGGCCCAGATAAACTTTCTTCTTTCAGAATGTTTGGCTTCCACAAGTGTTGCACACTTGCAGGCACCCGTGCAAAAATGCAGGTGACTGCTAAATCTGAGCTGAACTTTGGCGAGGAAAGAAATGGTTCCACCTGAGCTGTCTTCAGGAAGGAAGGGGCATTCTGGCTATAAATGGGCTCATTCTTGGCTGTGGGGGTGTTGAAGTAACTTGATTGTTTGTTTGAGGGTTGTGCAAGTAAGAGCGGATTTCATCTGTGTGTGAACATAGATCCTGACAGGTCTTGTGGTTATTTATCAGGTACTGCAACTTAAAGTGCAAAAATGTGCTCCTTGGAGGGTTGGACTAAATGATCTCCAGAGATCCCTTCCAACTTCTGTGAAGTTCTTTACTGCACAGTGCTGGTGGAATGAGTGAAAGCTCCTATGCAGAGGCTGGGTTGGATGGAGGTATGGGAGCTGAGCGCTCTGCAAATCACACCAAGCTGTTTTGTACTCTGGGGTGAGTGGGGAGAGAGGCAGAAGGCTGTCACGGAAAGGACTTGGCTGGGAGGGGAGATGGAAGGTGGAGTAGGAAGAACCTTTCTGTAGGTAATGAGAGGAGGAAGCCAACAGCACTGTGAATGGATGGAAAAACAGGCTTGGAATTAACAAACAAACGGGTTTTGTTTTTTTTCTCTGAACTGTGCTTCTAAGAAGTGAGATGTTGAGATATGCACTGTGCAAACAGATTAACATCCAAGGAAATCTGGCTTATGAGTTTGCTTGTTCCTGCTAACACAACAGACTGAAAGACTCCGAAGATCTCTCTGCTAAGAAAGTCAATAATATCATGTTGGGAATAGCTTCCAGTCAACCAGGGCTTAATGTAACATGGCATGTGTAAGATTTCAGGGTTTGATGCCATCTGCTCACAGAGAGCATCGGATCGCTGGGAAGATGTCAACAAACAGGCTTGAGAAGCTGGTGCAAATGAGGAGGGAAACGGCAAGCTCCAAGGTGTAGGAAAATGATGATTTTTGTGTGACTGTTGCATTCATGGGATTGGTTAGTCTGTTTTTTAATCTGCTTCCCACTGCCTCCAGGGAAGTGCCTGCTAAAGAGGGACGTGAGTCTCTGAGCTAAACTGAGAGAACATGGCAATAAGAATAGAAGATGAATCAGAAGAAGGAAAAAAAAAAACCCCACAAAAATCAACAAATGTTTCACATACTATTTGGAGACCTCTCTTGGGAAGCCTCAGAGAAATAGTGTTAGTGAGGGGGGAAAGAAGCCAGCAGGCACAGCAACCAGTAGCTATAAGGTCTCTTTAATGTAGCTTCCATTTGAATTTATGAGGTACCAAGGTTTTTTCCTCTTAAAACAAAACCAAAATAAATTTGAACCCTAGATGATAACCCAGAATAGGGACCTTCTTTGATCCGAGAGTCAAGATAATTGTACTTTGAAAAATGTTTTGAGTATAACATTAGTTCTGACCTTCCCACGAAGCGTGACATAAACACGTTTAAAATAGATATTCATGCCAAAAACCATTTCCATTATCAACTAAAAAGATTTGGGTGTTATGTTACGGTTAAGATGTTTGAAATTTACAGTCTCTCCTATGGCGCTGTTTTCATGCGATAAAGGATGTGCTTACCATGGGCTGAACAGATTCCTTTTCTTCCCTTTGCATAGGAAATAAAACTATGCTGTTTTGCAATAACCGATGCTTGAATACTTACAAAATGCTTAACGTGTATTCACAAGTGTTTAGATACCTTCAATTGTTGCTCACTAAAGACCGTTTTTCCATAAACCTCTGTCCTACTTCTACTTGTGACAAGTGAACAGTGGAATGTTCATGACAACAGGGATTGTTAACATTTATCAGCTTCTGGATGCCTACCAACTACCTGAAGGGTAACTCCATGGATGATGGAGAAAAATTGTTCAGTCCATGCCAAACAACATAAAAATGTGCAACGATCGCAGATGACAGTGGCTGCAGATTGAGGCGTGGGAGATCTAGAGCTGATGTCTTTCCTGGGAGAGAAGCGCTGCCCTAGGGCAGGTCACTGGGGGCATGTGTGTGGTTCTCTATCTCCATAATTCCTCGGATGCATTATCTCTACCTTGTGATACTGGAGAGTGTTATTTGCAATGATGCAAATATATACCAAAGCCTAGATTCACCTTTCTTCATCTGCTCCTTGGTGAGTCCTACAGGGAGAATTTACGCCCAGTGTTCTCTAGCAGTCAGAGAGAAGAGTTTTGCATGAGTCTCAAAGCTGGGCTTGAGGGTAAGTCCCAATGACTTCTACAGCTTCAGCTCCCAGGAAAGCACTGCAGAAAAACACACATATCATCTCCTTATAACTCTTTATGTCTTCCTCCATCATAATTTTTGCGAGTTTCTCTGATATGTGGCTGTCCTTGGAAGCCAACAGGTGAAAATTATGCTATAGTGGGGGTCCTTGATTGAATCTAATGGACTCCAGTTCATTGTAATGATAATGTCACTTGGCAGTTTACCAAAGGCAGGTCTTGCTTGTTGTAGTTGCCCTCTGTTTCACTCCAAAGTCCTTTTTTTTTTTTTTTTTTTCCCAGTACTCATGATGATGTGTCCTAAGAGAAATTCATAAGGTTACTTTAAGGATTAGCCATCAGATCCGGCTGTTTCAGAGTATAAGCTCTGGAAGTGGAGCAAACTTGATTTATGCTTGCAGTGCCTGTGAGTAGCTTGGTTATTTTTGAACTGTGAAGAGAACTTTTCCTTGGGAATCCAAGATACATATTTTTGTGAGAGGAACAAATCTATGGTATTCTCCACTGACTCAGAATCATTTGAGTCGGAAGGACCATTAAACATCACCTAGTCCAACTCCTCTGCAAAGAACAGGGACACCTACAGCTCCATCAGGTGCTCAGAGCCCCATCCAGCCTGACCTCGAGTGTCTCCAGGGACGTGTTTTATTTTGATGAAGTACTCTTGTTAGGTGCACATACTGCTGAATGACTGAGTTTTACCTGAGGTTCATTACACTGATGTCCTTGGGATGGTGTGAGAGAGAACTTTTGTGAATGTGTTAGTTGTTACTCTATTACTCTCTTCTGCAGCTCGGTATTTGGTCACACATTGTATTATCAAAGCTGTAATTACTCGGAAATCCCCTTACACTGCTATGTCTTCCACTTACCATGAATTTGCTAAGAAGACCACAGTGCAAAAGTGGAAAGTACCTGAATTGTGTCATGGGGTGTGGAATAAGGAAAAATTACTGATTTATTAATTTATTTATTACTCCTGGATTTTGAAGACAATTCTTTCACGTGGCTACAAAAGGCAGTCCAACCTTGCTTTCCTGTGTCGATATTGCACATTAACTAGCACCTTTCTGCTGGCAAATGCTTTGTTCTGAGGTCTTGTTCACCCATCTCCCTTTGAAGGACAAGGCCCATTCAGAGCCTGTTGCAGTTAACTTTCCACCGTAGCTAAGCAGATTTTGCACATTGCACAATAGCATTTTAGTTGTGGAGCTCAGAGATACGGTAGGGCAGATTCTGATTCTGACAAGACAAATTGTGTCTCTGAGCATGTGCTGAAAGCCTTTCTCCTGCCATGTGTCATCCTTTCCACATAATCCCATTAAGTGAGGCAAGCAGGCACTCTTCCCATTGAGCGACTGAAACAACATGCTTTGGGGCAAGCCAAGAAGAGTCACCTTCCCAGGTTGGTTTTGCATTTGGAACAGCCTTTGCTTTCATGAAGGGAGGTGAGGAGACATTGGTAGAACTGTTACATCCTGGGCTGGATTGCAGACTGGGCCCTTTGGCCACATGGGGAATAGAAAGACTCAAAGACCTCCTCTGAGCTTCTGTGCATGGAGTGTACAGGTCTTCAAGCAGGCTGCAACATAAAGAACCAGATCAATGGACACTTTGGTAAACCTGGCATTGTGTAGGGTTGGGCCTTTGGCCAAACAAGGGGATGTGGCACTGTTCTGGAGGCTCTGCCTCGGGCTGCATGCTGGGCTTGTTCCTTGTGCTGGGGCCCTGTGTCCCACAGAAAGGACCAAAAAGGACATAGACCTCCACAACACCTGAGCAGTGTGCCAGTGTTTCCTTACTGGGTCAATCCCTCAAATGGGCTCTATGACAGGGGTTAATTTAACAAGGATTATTCGCTTTTTACCTTGATATGGGGGAACGATAACTCTTCTGAAGCCGGTGCTGAAGTGGGCACTGGGAAGAGCTGGCATTTAACTTTCCAAATAAGCTCACTTCAAGGAGTAATTCACTGTAGTGCTCGTCAGATTAATTTTAAAGTAAGTAACCTAAGAAGCCTGAGGAAAGTGGTATTTCAGGCAGTCTAGAGACCAGAACAGTAGGGGACTGCAATTCTGGAGAGGCGGCTTGGGCTGCTGAACTGCAGAGAGGATGGCTCACAGGAGCTGGTTTGCTTCTGGTACATAGGCTGGGTTACGTGGGAAGGAGACAAATGTGCTGCAGATTTTTAGAGCAGAAAAGGCTTTTCTGCCTTATTAATGTCCCAGGCTCCATAAATACACAATATCTGCAGAGGAATTTTTTTTCCCTTCATTTCTATTCTTTCTTTCCATTATTTTTTTTTTAGTTCCTCACTAAATGGCTGAATGGAACAAATGGTTCATTTCTGCACACTTTGCAGAGAGAGCAGCTCTATAGTCCTGGATCCATTTCTCTGCTGGAGGCTTGTTGAATATTACAGACCAAGACTGCTATGAATTACTTGAAGAGCTGATGTGCCTCACTTCTTACTGCCTTGGAGGGTTTGGGGTCAGTTATTGCAATCTCCATGTCCCTGAGCTGTGATATTGTGTTTCAGGACATCATAGCATGCACAACGTGCTGCACTGAGTTATCTGAGAAAAAGAGCCTCTGCTCACATTGCACAGGGAAATCTCAGTGCAGGAGTGGCTGAAGCAGTGGGAGCAGAAGGGGATGGCACTTTTGCAAAGCGGGTAATGAACATCCTCTGGACTGGGCTCTTGGAGTCAGCACTGTGCCAGCGCTCCAGCACCCACACAGCACAGAAATGCTTCTTGATGGTGAAAGAGAGCCTTCTGTGTTCCAGTTTGTGCCCTTTGCATCTTGACTTGGCACTGGGCACTACTGGAAAGAACCCAGTTCTGTCTTCTCTACGAGCTCTCTGTACCTGTAGACCTCCAACAACCATCTGGACAAAGCCATAAGCCTGACTGGACCTACTTTGAGCCAGAGGTCCTTCAAAACGTTCATTTTGGTGTGGTTTTATGATGAATCCAAAGGACTGTGTCTTGAGGATACCTCTTCAGGGCCAGTGAGGGGACCAAGCTATCAATCACCTGACAGCTGCAGCACTGAGGGAAAGAATACAATTATGGGCAATTTTGCCCAGGTTCCTCTTTAGTCAGAGCATACTTCTTTTCACAAGAAGTCTTTAACATTGATTACTGCAAACACTCCAGTCAAAGGCACTCAGCAGGTAGCTATGGCAACCCTTGAGATAAGTGGTCTAAAATATACCAGGTAAAATAACAAGGGGATAATAATATGGTTTTAGTTCAAATAAACTATTAAGTGTGACTAATGGTTTTACATTTAAAAAATATTCATACACAGTATTTTTGGGTTATAAATTAGTAATGGTTCAAGGCCCATTGTTCATCCCATTGCTGTAGGTGGTCCCCAAAGAATACCATTAATATATGCCTCCTGCATTTGTTAACCCAGCACTCACCAGGAGGAAAAAAGTCTTGTATCTTCACAAAATAAAACTGGTAAAGGGAGAAGACGTGGGGGAAGGATTCAGGGATGCAAGATAACCTATGCAGAGCTCTTAGAGCCCATTCATAGAGTCTGACCTAACTGATTTAATGTGACAACCTTCTCAAACTTATTTTCCTAAATCATCTCTACTGGACACAAATCAAAACTAGCAGTTAGCAGCTGGGTGCTAAGAGCTGTGCATAGTCAGGCTGGAACTGTCATTACCCAAGGAAAGCTTATGGTTTAAAGAAATAATTTGACACGTTTTCCTAACCTATGGTGAGAAAACATTGAGCTGGGATTCTCATCCTGAAGATCTGCCATCCTGCATATTTTTCCTCCAGCAAGACAAGCAGCCAATAGGGTAGGAGATCTTGAGAAAGCAGAGCTGAAATTTGCCTAAGCTACTCATGCTGTTTCTAGTGGAGAGTAAGCATTTAGACATCTTGATTTTTAAGAATATATCCACAACCAAAGCAAGAGAATATCTTCCCTCTTGGTCCCCTTTTCTCCCTATAGGTTTCCTGTCTTCATTCTGCCCTAAGCAGAGCCTGTTTCATCTGTGGTTTCCTCTGCCCGTTGACCGTGGGTCACACTGATGCAAACTGACCTGTCCTAAAATGAGGGGTAAATTCATCCTTGCAACTCCACCATCTCTCTGCTTCCCAAAGGTTTTGCATTTGTAAATCTTTTTAATTTTTTTGTATCCTCTCTCATTTCTAGGTATTTACACAACTCACAGAAGATCATTAGCTAAGAGTCTTTTTTGAGTAGTTGTTCTTGTCAATAAGAGAAAAAATATATCTGCGTGTATTTCAGGTCAATGGCCAAGAACACATGAGGCCCATGGGGTTGCTTTTAAAATGAACTTAGTCATTAATTCTTTTTTTTTTTTTTTTTCTCCCAGGTGTTCTTCCTGACTACTTGAAATTCCCTCTCCAGGAGAACTAAGTGTTTGTGTACTTGCTTTTGCCAGATGTTACCTCTGGAAAAAGCTAGCTTTGTAGTACAGGAGCAGTATCCTAGATCACACAGTGTTCATTTGGCCATTGCCCTCCATTATGAAGGAGAAGGAGCAGAGATGGCAGTCATTCTTCAAGAAGTGAGTCCAAACAAACAGGGGTCCTGTACTCCTTCAACCTTCTGCACAGTCTGGTGGTTATTTCCCTCCTGCCTTCTCCTGTCCTTTTCTGACTGCTGGATTTCCCCAATAATCCTGCACCACTGAGCCAATGTCTTTGGTTCCAATGTCTTTGGATCCATTACTGGCCGAGAAAACCCTGAACCATCCTCTTCCCTCTTACCGCTGCTCCCTGCTGTCTCTAAGACATTTTGAGATGAGGGATAACTTCCTCAAAAAGGTGCTCCAGGCAGCAGAGTGCTTTCCCAGTCTTGGCATGAATGTGGAACAGTGTTGTGGCCAGTAGGGTGAGGGAGGGGATTGTCACCTCTGCTCTGCCTTCATGAGGCCCTATGCTCATGAGGATGAGTACTGCATCCAGATCTGGGGTCCCGAGCTCAGGAAAGATGTGGAGCTGTTAGAGTGGGTCCAGAGGAGGGCCACAGAGATGCTCAGAGGGCTGGAGCACCTCTCCTATGTAGAATGGCTGAGGGAGAGAAAGCTCTGGGGAGATCTTATCGTTGCCTTCCAGTATTTGAAGGAAGCTTACAAGCAGGAGAGGAACCGACTATTTACACAGACTGATAGTGATAGGACAAGGAGGAATGGTTTTACACTAAAAGAAGGGAGATAAGATTCTTAAGAGGAAATTTTTGACTGAGAGGGTGGTGAGGCACTGGCACAGGCTGCCCACAGAAGCTGTGTATGTCCCATCCCTGGAGGCATTCAAGGCCAGGTTGGATGCCCTGGCTGGCAACCCTGCCCGTGGCAGGGTGTTGGAACTAGATGATCTTTAAAGTTCCTTCCAATCTGAGCCTTTTTGTGACTGTGTGATTCTGCTTCTCTTTGCTTACCAAGCCTTTTCCCTCTGGACTAGACACAGCATGGCCTGGACATTGGGTCAAGGGATGCCCAGGACCACCAGCAGTTTCTTTCCAGTCTGTGTGCTCCTTGGTCATTACTGTTTTTCTCTGATTTTTCTATTTCTTCCTGCTTCCATCCACACCTTGGACTTCAGTGAGGCTTTCTCAGTTTCTTTTGTGGGCTGTTGAAAGGCTGTTTGTGCAGTGAAAAAGCTCAGATCTCCTCTCGAATTTTAATTCTCTTGTTGGCTGGTGGCAGGGCATTAGCCTGTGAAAGTCAATGGATGCTGACACTTCCCTGCCAGCCAAGTGGTAAACCGAGCATTGTCAGCTTTAGTAAGGACAGCCAAGCCATGCACTTTAGTCCCCTGGATCAAATCCTCCTCCATCCCTTTTGGTCAGCTCTGGGGCCAAAGTTGGCTGGATGCCCCTGCTGCTGGGTGCAGAAGTGAAGGCACTGTGCAAACACCACACAATGTAGTGATGGCTGAGAAACTCTTGTGCATCTTTGCTCTCTCCTGTAGCTGGCAGGTCCTAAGGAACAGCCTCTCTTCATGGGAGAGCAGAGAAAAAGCTATGCTCTAAGTCCTTTATCTTTCAGGGCTATGAAAGCATGCATCAAGGTGCTATGTGTGAACAGCATTGAGTACTACTTTTATGAGCACTGTCGCCATTCTTATCATCCCCTGTTCTTGTTTCAGAGAAGGATGTAGTCTCATCAAAACCCAGCTTCCTATTAGCCTGTGTTAGTAAACTCAGTACTTCCATATTTCTGATGATGTCAGGGAAACGTTATGCTCTCCCAGGACATAACTGTGCCCATCAAAATTAGCAGTCATGGCAAAATAGAGGTTTCTGAGAGAGTGCTGCTGTGCAACAGGCAATTATCTCAGCTCCACAATGGCATGTCATGATGCCCATCTGGGCTCAGTCAAGCGCTATTTGAAACACATTAAAACAGACAAACTCCAAAGCACAGAGAAAAGGGAGGAAAAATCTCCAACTTCAAAAGGGAAACAAGGAAGAACTGTGCTGGTGATTTCTGAGGTAGGTGAGGAAGTAAAGGGAGGATGAACAGCTTGGTGGCAGCTTGTGCTGGTGAACAGATGTGAAGGTGCATGCGTCTGAGGGCCAGAGGGGAGCAGCACTGCACAGATGTTGGGAGACAGCTTAAATTTTCTGATCTGTGGAGCAGATAGTGTGCTGAGAACATGTCATTACACTCTAATGTGACATTGTGAGAGAGACCAACGCTAGAGCTGCTTTGAATGTAGACACTGAACTCTGCTTGGGAGTCTAGTCTGCGTTTTGTGAAGCAGGCAGCTGAAAGAGAAGGCATCTTGCATGCTTTGTGATCCCTTGCTCTTAGAGCATAGCTTATGTGTGTTTGCTGCAGCATGCCTTGCAGATGTTAATAAAACTGAACCGTTTATTATACACAGTCAGGTGTATACATGAGCACTGCAGAAGGGAAAGTGCTCTTCACTCCGCCTCAGAGCTATCTGGCGACTCCCCATCACCCTGAAATGGGGCAGGGATTGCTCAGTGCAGCTGAGGAAAGTTGATAACATTCAACGTTTATTCTGAGCTACTGCTTCTAAGAAACCAAAGCTCTGTTTCGATGTAGGAAATAATGGATTCTGAAAGGAAATAAAGGATTCTGACAATTTCTGAAGTATTCTATGGTGGTGACAATGTGAAATGTGGAAGATCTTTGCAACTGTGTTCTGAATCTCCCCAAATCAATTAGCTAAGGAATTGTCCATTGACTCAAATTAAAAAATAGACTTCAATCTATTTGGATTTCAAAACAATCCCAAATGAGAGAAGGATGGAAGGGGAGGAGAAATGAGGATGGCATATGGCAGTTGTGTTGTCAAAACTGCCTTTCCCCCAAGAATGTTTTTGGTGTGCGATAAGCTCATTTTGGGGTAGAAAGAGTACCAAAATGATTTGACACCTGGCCATTGTTGTTGGTTCTGAGCAGAGAGAACAGGGAGAGGGAGATGGGCAATGTACGTTATGGATGCTCACTCAAAAAGTGGGCTACAGGGCTGTGCCCCAGCAAGAGCTTTATCCTGCTCTTCACTGCTGCTGTTTTCTTTCTTGCTGATGCTATCCTTCGTTCACTTTTAGTTTTCTGTACCCTGTGATCATCTCCTGGCTGTTCCCCACACCTGTAGCCACCAATCCCATCAGTGGTAACAATGAGTGGGTCCCAACTGGTGGTCTCTGGATGGCCTTCAGCTACTTATGTGCTTCCCTGCCTGCTGTGCCACAGTTGGAGCTCTACACACATCAGTGAGTGGAACTGACAGCATCTGCTGTTCTCAAAACTATCTTCTTTCAAGGGACTGCTCCCCATCTCCCTGCAAGTTTTACTTAGAACAAAGGGAATGCTTTATTCAAATGGAAGATCCTAAAGAAGTCACTTCTCAATCTTCCCTTAAGGTGCCAGTAAATACTCTCCACGGTAAGTGCTTTATTTTTGGGAGGAAAACACATATAAGAATGAGATTGATTCTCTGCTTCCAGTGCAAATTCTTTCATAATTGAGCTGCTATTAGCAACTCCAGGGGCACTGCACTGTGTGCTTTTATGGGCCAATAATAGAGGTCTAGGGTGATTGGAGGCAATCAGCTTTCATCCTAGAACCTAGCAAAGCCCCAAATTTGTAAAATAATAGGCCACTGAAGGTTTTCCTGCTGAGGCTTGTAAACCCCCCCATACACCAAGAAAGCAGGCCAGCTTCTAGCTAATGGGTAATGAGCAAAACACCTGTGGCCATGTTGTTGTGTGGGCCACTGCCACCTGTATGGGAAAGGTTCTCATGGGATTAATTGAACCAAATGGAGTGGTATGAGACAAGTGAGTCAGTGGGGGCAGGGGACTGGCAGTCACAGGGAACCTTTTTGCTGTGCAAGGAGGTTTTGTGGTTTCAAGGTGGATTGGTTTTGCTACAGTAGGTGTGCCCTGTCACAGAAATAAAGCTCATGTGCCCGACCGGGACCCTACAGAAATGCATTTCCCAAAGTATGTTCTGGAGCTGGATGTTACCACTGGCCCTGCAGTGGAGGTGAGACTGTGTGTGTGATTACACTGTTTTACAGAGAAGCTGGTGGGTTCTGTAGACCATCAGTGCTAGTGGGCACTGTGTGCAGTACCCGGGGCAAGCAGGACCCATGCTGCTGCCCTGATGCTTCCTAGAAGGAATGGGCAGGTTCTGTTCTCAAGCAGATGGTGAGCTTTTGATTTTGAACCCTATCAAAGCGGAGAAATGATGGATGCTAATATAAAAAAAGATTTGGCTGATGGAGGGAGCATAACAGGAAGGTGTTCAGGGCTTCTCAAGTGAGAAATTGCTAGGAAAAATGGAAGCAAACTGCACTTGAAAATAGTTGCTGACGTGCTTAAAGCAACAGGAGAAATGGAGATGAAAGCATTCTCCATTTTGGAAATACAATGAAGACAGACTTCCAACATTTTAATAAAGGGGAGACTGTTAACTGTAGCCCATGCTTAGCAAGGGCAGACAGTTGTGCTGTAGTGGCGTGAGATGGATAACTTTGCAGGTTTTCCCTGAATTGATAATGCAGTGTTGCAGGAGAGGTTCAGCACCTGGGAGTGCTCTGCTTCAGCCACCAAAGGGCTTGTGTCACTGCTCATCGACGTTTTATTTTGTATTCCTAGCTGATATTAAACGAATGCCCAATTCAGGAACAGATCTCTGCTCTCCAGTTTCCCCCATGCCCCCAAAGCATCACTTTTCTGATGCATTTCTGCAAAGCCCAGTGTTGTAAGTAGCAAAGGACTGGAAAGCTAGTGGCAAAATTTAAGAGGAGGATATAGAGGGAACGTACTCTCTTCCCCAAGGATGCTCAAAGCCTGGTGTGGACAAGAACTGGGTTTGGCCACCTATCTTCTGACTCCCCACACTTTCCCCACCTGAAATCCTATGTGTTTATTGGGGCCTTCATGGGGAGGGGTTCAGCTGAACCTCAGGGGATATCAGAACGAGCAGGGGTTCATGGAGGAAGATGGCCTTGACAACCCTACCTGGATCAGTCCTGGGTTTCTCTTCTTTTCAGAAGTGCTGGGGTTTCTGCATGGGGGAGAAAAAATAGCTTCTATGATGTTATGATTAAAAAAATCATTTACATGCTACTAAGGGTCTGCTTATTTCACATAGCTTCCAGGTCAGATCTTTGGAGCATTAACGTATAGGGTGGTGGTGAGTAGGAGTTTTTCTTTTTTGACTCTTTGCAAAAGTATTTGTTCAGTAGAGATACACATTCATTTTTTCCTGCGGCATTCGCTGTAGTTTGTAAAGTCAATGTTTGGTTTGAGCAGGCTTGTTGCTCGTTTTGTTCTGTTGCTGCCTGTGTGGCAAGGTAGGTTTTGGTTTGCTGGGGGAGGCAATGGGTTGGAAGGAAGCAGAGAAGTGACTTTCAGTTGAAGAGCAGGAAAGGAGCAAAACGAAACCTGTGCTGGTCCCTTTAAGCCATAAAAATAGATGAAAGCATAAATCTGAGCCCATTATGGATCTGGAATAAATGTGGTGTTAAATCAGAGGCAGCTGATAATGTAACGGTAATGCATGTTTGCAATACAATCACCACATGATATTAAAAGATAAGTGTCCATTTAGGAAGAAATGATGAAGCGGCGCTGGAGGCCCTGAAGGTCACCTTGCAAAACTGCCAGGTGAGAGGAGAAGGTCCTCGTGTTGGGTCTGAAGGAAGTGACAGAGATGCTGTGAGGTACAAAGCAAGGCGGACTGGCTTTGCTTGCCCTGAGGGACAGGGAATCTACATCAGTCTCCTCAGCTCACAGCTCCACTCCTGGTTTCAAGATGATGTGTTCAGAGATCCTTCCAAACAAGAAGAACAGGGGTTTGCTTGTAGTGCAGCCGGGTTGAAACTCTGCCCAAAAAGCACTGTGAAGACCTCATAAAGCATCTAGTAAATATAAACATCGGTTGTGATAAGCTGAAATGAAAGCAGTAACTAACAGCCAGGATTAACAACCCAAAATTTCGCGCTGCTCTATAAACCCTGGGCTAGGCAGTGAAGCAATGAGCAGGGCTGCGTAATTGCAGCCATAAAAGCACAAGTGTTCTCAGTACACTCAGAGCAGAGGAGTCAGATGAATACTGCTGAGCTTGGGAAGCTGTTAATTTGTTTCGTTTCTGTAAATTTCCATCCTGTAAGCTGTCTCCTCAGCTGATATCCTCACTTACTTCACTTCCACCCAGCGTTCACAGCGGAGTGCTGGGGTCTTGCAGGCAAGACAATGGCTCCATGCAAAATGGAAGCAGGGGTAACAGTAATATTCATAGATCGTGAGGCTGGAAGGGGTCATTATGAATCTGTATCCTGCCCTTCCACAATAACTCAAGCCTTGAAAAACTCCTATGTAGGATTTGTCTGCATTTCTACTGGAACAAATTCTTAGCTCTTCCCTCTATCAGAAGCTTGGTCTACCTTACTCATACAAAAGGTATCTTTTTCCAGCATGCCAAAGGGCATTTTTTTGCTCTTTTGTGAAACATTCTTTTCTCTTTAACTTCCAACTGGAAACACAGACTGTAACAGATCCTGCATCTGAAAGCACAGTTTCTGTCTGATATTCCCTAGGATTGGACTAGAAAGTTTTGCCTGTGGTTTCTGTAGTAGCAAACTGTGGAGGTGGTGTTTTGTGGGTATTTTTTGTTTGCTTGTTGGTGTTTTTCTTTTTTTTTTAGTTTGAATTTATTTCTCCTGTAGTCAAAAAGTCATCAGGAGGATGAATTTTTTGCTGCAAATTCTAAGTCTGTGAAGACTTTTTTTTCCTATAGGTTCTTTATTCTCCTCTCTCCCCTTTCTGTTTCTGTTGTGGTTTGGAAGACGTTGTCAATTGAAGAAGTGAAATAATCATTGTTTTCCCTGCCTTGGTTCAGTCATGTTGCTGTCTGTGCTTGAGGTGGGCTGGCGTAGTCCCAGGCAAAGTGAACTGTTCATTAACAAGAGTAGCAAAAGTAGCTAATGACCTTTGGATTCTCTGAAGCAGGTGGAGTTTGAATTGCTGCATGTAATCACAGCACTGGTTGGTCCTATCTCACACCGTTCTGCTCTGGGATCCTACTGCATGGCTGACAGCACTGAAGAGAGATGCCCTGATCCAATAAAAAGTTCACATTCAGGTTTACTTCTCCCTTGTCTTCTCTGATCACTAAGAAGTCTTGGTCCCATCTTGGGTATCACGTCATGACTTCGTGATGGCACACAAAAGGTGTGGAACTGGCAAGCTTCTCCAGTGTTGCTGTATCCAATCCTCTGCCAGTGCAGATGACTATGTTCCTTCTCCATCTCCCTGGACACACTGAGCTCTGTCCTACATTCACCAGTCATCTTGGAAGGCTGGTCCAGAACATCCTGATATTGAGATGATACATAAAAGCAATGGGAAGAGCCTGTGTATAAGTTTCCAGCTCTGATCTGCTAGGTGAACTCTGACAAACTATTTCTCCCAAATTTCCCCGGCTTTATCTTATAAACAATAGTGATAGTTCCTTTCTTCCTCTTGCTAACACACTTAGAAATTAGAGGGTGGGAAATGCTGTAGGAAATCTAGAACCTAATGCAGATTCATAAGAATTTGACAAGCATCACTAGATCTGATTAGACCAGTTTTGAGCAGGGAAATGTGCTGGATGACCTCTGGAGTTCCCTTCCAACCGAAAACATTCTAAAACTCAGTGAGTATGAGTCAGTTGAGGTTATGTTGCTATTTTAATGCATTTGCATAATTTTATGTGGGAGCTTTTGGTTTTATTTGTTGGATTCACTCAACTAACTGCCTTGACATTTTTATTAGTTTCAATTTACTTTTTTCCATGAGTCTTAGCAAAACAATGAAGAAGCAATTTAAAAAATAATCAGATTAATTAGATGATAGAGCCGTGCCCCATGGCAGCAGATAAAACGACCAAGGTGTGCTCCATTTCTGTTACCTGAACAAATGCTATCTCAGTCACTGAAATGGAGATCTAGGCTGGTTTCCTTTCTCTTCAACCCATATCACTCAAATCCAGAGACACTCTCTTATGTGTGTTCTGGTTCTCCAGCCCTGGGTCTTTCTTGATCCTTCTCCTCAGAAGTGCATGTTGGGAGCCATTTGTTATCCATTTGTCCTCCCTCCATGGGCTGCGGGGCATGCTGACCAAGCCTCTAGCTCCCTCCATCCTTCTTCTTGCTCTTCTTGAAAATAGGAGTGGCACTTACTTTCCTCCAGTCTTCCAGATCATGCATTTGAATCACTTGTTCTCCATGGTAGCTGGATACTTATGTAGAATAGGAAGTAGGTATCCCCCTGTTGGTGGGCTAAAACAACTAAGACTTAAAAATAAATAAATAATAATAGTAAAGGGGCAGCAATGACTCAGTCATGAGATTTTTGTGGAGAGTAACTTCTGCAATTAAATATATATATATATAGAGAGAGAGAGACTCATTTTTGCTTTGATGGGCTAAATCCAAGCTTATCTGAACTTATCCTGGTCGTGAAGAGGGCTAAGCCAGTGTTGATCGACTCAGAATGTAGACATCTTCAGACTTCCCTTAACCCCCTTTAAAAAACCAGAGAAGCAGGTGAGCTGCTTGATGACCCATCCTCGCTGCTGTCTGGGTTCATCTGGATTTCAGTTCCTGTATAACACTGCAATGTATTGGTTGGGGATAGAGTACAGCACGAGGGGTGTGTGTCCTCCACATCTGGATTTTCCAGTTTGGTCTTTATTGCTGGTTGTTCAAGGAACTTTTGGATGTTGTGTTGAGGGACATGGTTTAGTGAGAACCATTGGTGATGGATGAATGGTTGGACTAGATGATCCTGTGGGTCTTTTCCAACCTTCGTGCTTCTCTGATTCTCTGGGGGAGCTTCCTCAGAAGAAAGTGGCTCAATAATTTAAATGTGGATTATTTTGTCTCCTTCTGGCAGGTCTGATCTCCTTTGCCTTCTTCTTTTTAAGTTTTCAAGGTATTCTATAGTTCAGATTCTCCAGCGAATTTTAGCCTTAGCTTCATGCAGAAAACTTACTCATGGCACAAAGGAGGCTGTGTAAATAACTTCCCAGCTCTGGCAATCCAGCCACGTGCCTTCCAGCATTCTTCTCTTAGAACCTCATTTGTCCTGCTTTCTCTGCAGGATTTGCAGACATGCACACAGCCATGCCACTGCCTCCCACCTCTCTTCGGTGGTTTGAAGTGAAGCGTTGGCACTGAGCTCAGAGCTTGTGTGCTCCCTTTCATCACTATCTTCATCATGATCAAAAGAGCCCTTATGGTGCACGACGCGACTCCTCTGCATTGTTAATAACAATTCAGACCTGCAGAGATCCCGTTAGTTTCTGGCAGGGGAAATCTATCTGCAGCGGCTCAGGAGCAATTGCAGCCCTTTGTGCTTGCAGATGAGCATCACTCAGTTTTACACACGCCACAGTTTTACAGCCCCTGCCACCTCAGCGAGCAACAGCAACACAAAAGGCAGAAATATGTCTTTCAGCTTGGCTGAATCCGGAGCCTTCAGCTGTTCGTGGGCCATTGCAGGAAAAGGTCTGCAGTGCGGTCGCATTGAGTTGTACCTGACGTTCAGATTGAAGGCACTTAATTAGCACTCGGCTTCCTTTAGCTTCTATGAGCATCATATAAATCACTCTCAAATGGGAAATTCGGGCTGGCTCTCGAGCTGATCGACCAGCAAACATCCGAGGAAGATTTGTGGTGTCTTTTCACAAGTAATCATGCTCCATCTCAATAACCGAAGCATGGAGGTTGTTTGAAATGTGAACTTTATTCATGTTTCATGAATACGACCTGCTTGCAAAAGAAATGTCTGTTAAAAAGATCCTGTAAATCAGAGGTATTTATCATGGCTTCAAGTTCTTTTTCCTTCAGATGCTTTAAGAGCATCCCAGGCTGCAGGAGATCGTACTGATGCTGCCTACTGAGTGTGCTAAGCCACACTGTGCCTTGAGGTTTTCATGGCTCCCCGGTTGTACAGGTGGAGATGGCAGAAAAAACAGTCATTTTCCTCTTGTGCTTGTTTTGTCGTTGGTCTTTCCTGGTAAAATGTTGTATGTTTACTTCTAATCCGTTTCTGAAGAATGTTTCTAATGTGGGTGTGTTTGGCTGGATTTAGAGCTGAGCAAGAAATGAGCAAAATAAGCAGAGACGCGGGTTGCAGCAATGGTTATGTTCGAAATTTTCACTGTAAACATTCTCATAGTTTTTTTAATTGGGATTTTGGAACTGGAGGAAATCATCTGAGTGTGGTGAGCACAGTGCAGGCTTCTGAGGGAAGATCTGTAGGGCGAGTTTTTGACTTCGTTCTCATGCGAAGTACGACCGAAGTGATGCTTCGTGTCACAGGCATATGGGCATGGCTTACTGCACTATATTGCACTGCACTTACTGCTTTTTCAACCCTGTGGACTCAGGAACATTTATGTATACCTCTGCATGCAGTGGGGGAAATCCTGTGGAAAGCTCTTTCACACCATGTGATGTAGGATTTAATTTCTGGCACCTTCCACCCAGACACCCAGCCTTGATAAAATTCCCCCCTAAGACTTCAGGAAGGAGACTCAGACTGGACTGTTCAGTTTCACATGGAGTGAAGTCCTACAGGAGAGGGGGAGAGCCCGGCTTTGGCCCCAGGCTGGCATATGGGGTTTGGGTGTGCAGAGCTGGATGACCTGCCTGCCACAGCACTGAGTGCTGGTGCAAGCTTCACTCTCTTTAGCTGGATAAAGGATGGCCCAGTTGCATCCTGGTCTGCAAGGCATGTGGACAGGGGTAGTGCAACTTTCTAGGGCTTTTAATGACTCCTCTTCCTTGGTCTCCTCTGTAGTTAAGAGAGATTTTGCACATGTGGCCCAGTGTTATGAGTTCCTTGTTCACCAACAATGAAGGCCTGATTATAATGAAGATGCAGTGCTCGACACTTATTGCAGGGCAGTGAGCACGTTTGTTTCTGCACATCCTGCTGCAATTTAGCCTTGCTTGAGACAGCAACTATTTGGTGTCTGCTGCAATACACTGCCTGCATGAGTAATGCTGAGTGCAGAGGGGGTGCTGAAGGCAGAAATGAGGCAAATTTAGGGATGGGAGACAACTCTGCCCCAGATAGACCGCATGCTGCTAAGAAGAGCTCCCAAAATTGGGCACAGTCCTGTTGGTGGTGAAGTTCCTCTGCTCTTTCACCTTCTGTGTTGTCCAGCTCTATCACAAGGAAGTTAAATCCCAAATATTTGAAAAACAAAGACCATTTGGCTATGCAGTGCCCGTTTTTTCTTTTTGCATGCACTGGTTTTATTCCATCCTCTTTAGGGCCGCCCAAGTCATTTTGATTATTGGGCCAGAGATTGCTTGTGCAGCTGGAGATAGCATTCAGCTTTGCTTGCTGTGTCCGTGTTGCAGCTGCTGGGTCCCAAAGGAGAGGAATTATGGCGTTATTGCCACAGTGACAGGACAAGGGTCCAGGAACAGTGAGGTTTGCCTGATGGAGGGGAAGATCCACCACGCACGTGGAGACCCAAAGACTTATCCTCTGTAGCAAATGGAAAGGAGAGAAGGCTGCTCCTCTGCTAGGGCCATCGATGTGGGAAAAGAGAAAAACTCACAGCTGAGTTTCTGTGCAGTAGACAGAAGCAACACCATCCAAAAAACCAAAGCAGGCTGGTTGATGTGTTGGAAGGTGACCCGAGCTCACATCATTCTGCCTGCCTTACAGCCTGTTCTGCCACATGCAGCAAGAAGATCATGTTTCTACTCTCCTTGTGACCTGATGGGTGCATAGATTTGAAGACAGCATTGGAGAAGTGAAGCTGAAAAGCTGAGCTGCAGGATGGAGTGGTAGGAGGGTCACCTCGTAATTTGCTGGGGCTAAGTTTGTGATGCTGGCGTGCACGCTGCAGAAAGCTGCCTGCATTTTGGCAAAGAGCTGCAGCTCTCTTACTGAAGGGCTACAGGATGCTATTTTTCTCCTCCTTCTGTACTGTCTTTCTTATTTTATCAGTCTTTTTTTTTTTCTTTTCCCCAAAAAAGCAATGAAAGCAAAGGAACAACAAAAATCTTGAAAGCAATTCTGTCTGGCAGTTCCAAGATACTCTGAAACTCACCTTGGCAAGCTCCATTGGATTAAAAAAGATGCATTTGGCAGCTTCTTGCTGCTTTCCTTAAGGAAAGTCTGCCCTTTTTGGTTTGTTAAGCACCTAAAATGGCTGGATGAGATTACTATGCTTTCTTTTAATGACCCCAGTAGAGGCTGATGCCACTTTTGCAAGGCATATACTACCTGTCTTGTAATTGGTAGCAGACAATTGACAAGCAAGTGTCTCATTTGGGGAAAATTGCAAATTAGAACAGTTACGATGCTGCAAATTAGAGAGATGTAGCATAGCCCATTATTCCTGGCCCTACTTGTGTGACACAGGGCGCTGCTGAAGCTTGAATATCCCTGAGACATTCTGGGTGACGTCTGTATGTGTCCCATAGCAGCAGCTGGAAGCAACATGTGAAGGGCTGAGGCTGGTTTGCAGACTCCATGTGCCACCGGCCTATGCCAGCCCAGAGAAGCTGGGCTGTGGGTAGACACGTCCTCTGCTCGCCATCTTGGCCGTTCATCAGGAAGAAAGAGAAGTGCTTGATGCTGAAGGGCAATACTAAGAAGAAATGCAGGCATAAGATAGCAAAAAAATGGTATTTTGAACTCAGAGATAAGATTCTACCAGTGCACCCAACATTGGATGGGCACAGAGCCTAGGTCATGTCAATGACTTGATGATCTCGAAGGCCTTTTCCCACTAATGATTCTAAGAATCTATGAGATGGTGAGAGCCTCCACAAGGCTCTCAGGAGCTTGCTGTATGGCTCTGCATGGACTGATTGCTCAGCTGTTGTGTCCCTCCTGTAGCAGCATGTTGTACGTGTGGAGACTTCACCTCCCCAGGCTCCCGTGGGAGGTTCCTGTGACACTTAATGCTCACTGGGGCCCCAGGGCCCTGGTGTCTTTGAATTTTCAGTGTTCCCATAATCTCCAGATACTGAAAAGCTGCACAGTACCCCACAACAGCACAAAAGACACCTAAACGTGCTTGCTGTGGATTGTGTTTCTTTGCCAAATCCTCCTGATGGGAGGTCACATTCAGTCCTGTGACCATTGCAAAAGCCCATTCTGGGGCACGTTCCTTGTCCTGTGAATTTTGCCCTACTAGACATGTGACTGTGCATTCAAGCTGACTCCCCAGTTGATGATCCAGACTGTTTTGTACAGCAGTTTTATCCTCATCACCCTATGCCTAGTTGCTGGTGTCTGCACCACCTGCCATCAACCTCCAGAGCACAGCTGAAAGCAGCAACTCACTCTGGGCATGTTCTTGCTCCCTAGACCACCTTGCTAGAGCCATTCCTGTTTAATGCTGGTTTCCCCTGGCTGGCTTCTGCTTGATATCTGTCAGGTAGGCAGCTCTTAATCTGTTTAGGGGCTTTATTGATGCTATACAGTACTATTTTTTTTAAACGAAATGTCATTTGATACTAAGTCAAAAGCCCTCCAAAGATCTAAGCCTATTACTTCTGGACAGTTCCGTTCATCAACCAAATTTGTAATCTCATCACAGAGTAAAATCAGGTTTGTTTGACAAGGCCTATTTTCCATAAAGCAGATGAATTGGCCTTGTTGTATTCCCATCTTTAATTCTTCAGTGAATGAGCCCTGCATGGAGGTTTCCACAATTTTGACCTGGATTGATGTTATATATCCATGTTACCTTGCCTGTCTTTTTATAGCACTGGCAAGACTTTACTACCCTCTGAGGATGATGGGTGGGCTATGCTGCTCTGAGATGCCCAAAGAAATCATTTGTTGAAAGCCATACTTCCAGCTGTGCATCAGAACAGTGAAGCAAGAGATCCTAATTGGAGGCAATCTGAAGGGCACAAGAGCTTAGAATAGCTGACAGGGTCTGCAAGGACAGGTCTCTGAGGACAACATCCTCTAGGTATAGGCCATCCTACCAGACCTGCTTAGCTAAACAGAGGAATCATTGATCTAACCTGTTTCATGCTCACCAAAAATGGAAAGCAACTGAACTGAAGCCAGCTGCTTTGTAGGAAGTGCAAATTCAGAGCAGTGTTTTTAAAGCATCTGGCACCCAAGGCCTTTGGGTTGGGGCAGGGATGCCAGGTGGTTACTGCAATGAAAACTACTCATGGGACTATTCTTCAGCTGATAGCTATGCTTAGTTTTTCTGGTTCACCCACTCTCGGAGACTGTGGTGAAGGTTCTCACTTTGATGGGGACTATGGCACTTAGCACATCCTCTTGACATCCTTACACTTGCTACTTGCCCAGAATAAGGAAAAACCCAACACATTAACAGCAACGCTGAGAAGCTGGCCCTAGTAAGACCCAGTTTTTCTAAGAGCTGTCAATAAATATTACCTTTCATAATGCTCCACAGGTATTCTGCTCCCTGCCTGCCTCCAGATGATATGACAGCATAGGGAAGATCACAGCGTGTTGGAATATAATACCTTGATCAATGCAGACTGCCCGCCCGTCTGATTCCAGACAGCTTTGATGAGTGACTTTGTGAAGTTTGGTGAGTTTGCTTATTGTGCTACTGTGCTGAGTTCTTCAAGTTCAGCTGTAACCATATCCTCTTTTTTCCAGCTTTCCCTGAAAATCCTTTGTTAACTCGACCTATTCCAATGTGTTATCTTGTCCACTTGTGATGGTCCCCTTTTGTATTACTCTTCAGCCTACATAGAAAGCAGGCTTTGAGATAATGCCTCTCAGAGCTGCTCTGGCACTGCTTCAGTCTGGGCTATGCCTGAGCAGAGATTGCCTTTCACTACTTGAAAAGATGTAGAAGGGTGAAGTGCTTGAATGTGGTAGCTCAGATGCTGATGCTGAGCACAGCTGGTTCTGTGGAGCTCTTTCTTGTACTTGTATTTCATAACTTGGGTAGCCAGCAGCTGCAAACACCAGTGCCATTATTTGGTTAGAGGACACGATGGGAAAACATGATTCCAAGAAGAGATAAAATTGGGGCGGTTGCCCCAAAGCACAGGGAGTGTGTGGGCAGCCCCTCTGAAACCACTTGTCTTTCACCTTGGAAGACTGAAACCTTCATATTTGGGACACAGTAAATGTAACTTTCACCACTTTCCCCTAGTAAATTTAGGAAGCAGAATTTCAGCTGTACTTGCTTGGGAACATCCCTCTGTAGATGGGCTTCATTCCCCTGCACAGATCTGTTCCTCACTGTGTTCACACACGCAGCTGTGCAACCACTGTGAAAACCTGGAAGGACTCCAGCTAGCCTGTGTTATCTGACATATTCCCACTACCTTGCCTCGTGCCTGAGCCAGCTCCATTTGGCCCCTGTCTTCTCACAAGATTTACTGGCTAAACATCTTTTTCATGTAGGTAAAATTGCTCTCACAGGTCTCACTGGAGATGGAAAATTGATATAAATTTCCTCCAAATGAGGCTTAGCTAATTTGCAGTTGTCTCTCGGCATCAGAAAGGCATAGATTAACCCAAAAAGCTGCAGTTCTGCTTGTTCCCCTGGCAGCAAAGCTGAGAACTAGGTAGTGGAGCCAGTCTTTGATTGATTTTGCATGATCAGATCTTTGTGACCTTCCAGCAGAGTCAAAGAAAGTTGAAGGGATATGAGTGTTCTCACGATTTATTTCATTGTTTTTAAAAGGAGAGCTGGAAGTTTTTGCAATGTGTTTGTTTGTGTGTTGTATAGAAGCGGTAGAACAAAGGATGGAAACTTTACGGTAGTATTTTCTAGTGGAGTCTAAGTGAATTTAGTGTTTCTGTTTTCCAGGATCCTGAGACTGAGAACTAGAGACTCAGGAGTGTCAGAGTGTCAAAGGAGGGAACTAGGCACACACGTGACTTGTGGAAATGCCCACAAGAACCTCTGATGCCCAGATGAGCACCTCATCCAAGTAGACTTTGAGCTTTTGAAGGACTTAGTATCTACAGGAGGGGCTGTAAGAAAGGACAGACTCTTTAGCAGAGTCTATTGTGATAGGACAAGAGGAAGCGGTTTCAAACTAAAGGAGGGAAGATTTGGACTGGGTAGTAGGAAGAAGTGTTTTACAATAACTGTGATGAGGCACCGGCACTGGCTGCCCAGAGACGGTGGAATCCCCATCCCTGGAAACACTCAAACCCAGACTGGATGGGGCTCTGATCTTGCTGTAGGCGTCCCTGTTCATTGCAGGGGAGTTGTACTAGATGGTCTTTAAGGGTTCCCTCCAACTTTGATTAAGACTATAACATGTTTAGGAAATGCTAAACATACTGCTGGGAATAGGGCAGCACCTGTAAGTCCCCACAGCTGTCAGAAACTGTCTGCTCTTCAATGCAAGAACCAGGACAGGGGTGTCATTGGGTGTTTTTGAAATAACCTTCTGTTGTAGATGAGGCTTTGGATTCAAACGTACATATTTCTGAAATATATGTCTGCTACTGGTGCCTCCAAGTCTAGTCTACAGTACTGGGATATTACAAGTCCTGAGATTCACCACTATTTTCCTAGGAAATATGGTCTCTACTTAACTCATGCATGGCCCCATGCGTTCGGACCTTTGTGGACATTTCTGTCAGCACTCTCTTCCTCTCCTTTACTGTTCTGTTACCAAAGGTTTTGCAAATCTTCATGCAGTTTGAATCTTTGCAATGAAAACCTGGTGAACTGTGTTAATTCAAGTACGTACACATTGAAGATTTATGTTATACTGAGATCAGCATTACTTGGCAGCTCCAAGGGCATTGAAATCATGGTAGAAATTTGGGAGATAGGATATTTTGGCAGGCTTTTGAGAAATATAACTTTTGAGCACAGTGGAGCGACATGTAGATGACAGAGAAGCAGATAAGGATGCAAAAACATCCATTTATTTCTTTAAAGGAACCACAGAAGGAAATTTTGACAGTTCCTTTGCCAACATGTGCTTATTTTGTTCAGCATTTACTGTTTGCTAATCTTCACTCCAAACTTTATCCTCAATAACTTCATTTCCCTGTGTCTTTTTGTTTTCCTTTAAGAAGCAAAACACAAAGAATCAAAATAAAACCAAATTTCCCTCTTTTTTTTCTGGTTTAGGAGCTTTTGCAACCATTAGTTTTGGAAAACTTGACCTATTAGTACTCTTCTACTGTTTTAAAATAAAATTAAGCAACCTTACAAGAGTATCCCATTTATAGCTTGAAATTAAGTTAGAAAATTAAATGCCACTTTTTTGGGGAAGGTTTTCAGTTAGCTTAAACTGCTCCATCGCAGTCAAAATGAGCAAATTAGTAGGACCTGGAAAGCTCTGCCTCTGCATATAACCACACAACATCATTATGCTGAATTTTTAAACTACTGCCAGTTTCTGTTTCATTAGTTAAAAAAATACATTCATGTATACACACACATATAGACACAGAAAGAGAGACGCCTGCAAGAGAATAAATTAATTTCTCTCCAGCTTTATCGTTGTTGAGCAAGAGCTATGTATCCTAGGAGATAAGGAGATTGTCTCAGATGACTGGAGTTTTACAAAATAGTGTTGAGATGAGTAGCCATTATCTCAGAGTAAAAACACTTTGCGGAAGTGCATGGAAATAAAACTGAGTATTTCAAAGTCCTCTGCAAATGTGGTCTATTTTAGCTTTGGAATTTGCAGCGTTCAGTTCCTTCATAGTCATTAGTATGTTTGTCCTTGAACAGTCCTGGGAGTTAAAGAGGCAACTGGCGGGTGTGTGAGTGGGCTGTGGGGCACGGAGAAACAAAACCTATGAATTTTGGATATAAGTAAGTCTTCACCTCCCAACCTACCTATGTCTTTGAGAACAGGGCCTTCTTTTGTTACATAGCTTGTGCAAGGGAGAGCTGATCTCCATTGAGACTCCTTAGCGCTACAATTGATGCAGAAACACAAACAGCTTGAGATGTTGGGTGTAGTTTTTGAGTGTAGCAAGTGATGCCTTGAAGTATGTACCATGTGTGCCTGTCACAGGACCCTGGGCTGTAGTGAGAAGTTAGCATGCAATTAATACATTTCCTCTTCCAAATACAAACAACTCTGAATTTTTCTATGTGTTTTGTAGCTCTTTTTCCTTTTCTCACTTCCTTATCCCAGCACACCGTGAACATAAATTTGTGCTTCTGCATCCAGGCCCCTTCTTTTAAGGATGTAAAGGTGCTCAGAAGGACCATGCAATCTTCTCCGAGGAGCTGAGAACCTAAGTGTAAGACAGCTCTGATAGTAGAAGGTTTACGTAAAATTCCCTGATCCTGACTATTACAAGACTGTCTTTGAGCTTCCTTATCTTTTTTTTTTTTTTTTTTTTTTTTTTTTAAAGGGCACTTGGTGTTCTGTTTTAATGGGGACTAGAGTCACAGTTAGGTGATCAGGTCAGATATTAGGAAACATTTATTCTCTGAAAAGAGTGGTGATGCACTGGAACGGGCTGCCCAGGTAGGTGAGGTCACCATCCCTGGAGGTGTTCAAGAAAAGCAGAGATGTGGCACTGAGGGACATGGTTAGTGGGCACGGTGGGGATGGGTTGGGGTTGGACTAGATCATAGAATCGTTAAGGTTGGAAAACACCTCTAAGATCATCATATCCAATGGCCTACCTACTACCAATACTGATGATCTTGGAGGTCTTTGCCAACCTTATTGATCTTATGGCTCTACGAAAACACAATGGCAAAGTAATGTTTCTTACTTCTCTTAGACTGTCTTGCGTTGCTCATAGGTGAGAGTGTAGCAGAGCACCCATCCCAAGGGTTTGGGGTTGGCAAATCTTTCTGGAGGGATGATATGGCAAGTGAAGTCAAGGTCATCCTTCTACCTGGGGTCAGTGAGAGTACCAGGCAGAAACAGCCATAAACAGATTCCTTTCTGTCTTGCTGTGCTTGAGTGGCTCATGTAGCCCAAGAACAGCAGGAAAGACTCAAGCCATTAGCTCTCTGGCTGAGGAGGATGCGCCCATCTAAATGGCTCTCAGTGGCAAATAGCCTTCCAGCTAAGCAGAAGCTGCTTAAGAAATAATCTCTTTTCATCAGAGAGGAGCATTATTTCTTGTCCAAAGAAAAACAAACTATAAAGAAAATAAACTGTGAGGAAAAATGTTATTTAAAGAAAACACTGAAAACCAAAGAAAACAAAGTGTCATGGTTGATACACATACAGAGCCAAATACTTCTTGCCTGGTACTTGTATTCCACAGGCAACGTGACTTGAGCGTTTTGCTGTCAGAGCTCCATGCCAGGGCATTCAAAGCTTTCTTGCTGATGCAGCTCACATCAAACAGCAATGGAGGAAGCCAACAGGCACGATGGAAGAAAGAAAAGATTGAATTCTGAAGAAAGAAAAAGGTGTAGAAAGAGGTAGTAGATGGTGATGTTTCAGGTCCTGCTTGTGTTTGAGCTGTTTGAAATTCATAAGGATTCAAGTGACACTCTGCAGACAAAAGTACCATTCCCTTCACTCAATTTTTAAATTCTCCAGAGGTAAGAGTTGCTGCAAACAGACAGTTCTTGGTATTAGTTCTATTGTACACGGTGAATGCATATAGCACTCCCACGCTTGTGCAGAAAAATTGAACAGTCAAAGCAGAATCTAGTTATACATTCCAGATATATCTAGCTCTCAGTTCAATATATTCATTACCTGGTATTGTTCCACCACTGCTTTCATCAATGTGCTCGAACAGCACAATATACAATAAAAGTAAAATGGCATTCAGATGGTTATGTAAATTTGATGACTCCCCAAGTAAACTCTCAGTGGAAGTCATGTGGAAGGGAAGAACTTCCATGCTTCTCAGCAGATGGGGTCAGAGTGTTATGAAAACAGACCCCATTCTTAGGAGAAACTGGGCATCTGCTTTAGCTGCTTCTTCTGACTTGTGGGTTTGTGTTCAGAAAGTGTGGCTAGGAAGGGAGCGACTCTTTCCCTGTCCATTGGACTGGGAGTGATAGCTACTCAGCCAGCCTGCCCCACATGTGGGTTTCAATGCAAACCCAAGAAAATCTGTCTCAGCCTGGAGGTGTCACAGATCATCTGCAAGCTGGTATAAAGAGCCTCCCACCCATAACTTCACATTCAGCGTCACTGATTACTCATGGACAGCCTGAGCACCCCTCCCAGGTAGTATTTGCTACTGGACACCCATCTGGCAAGTCTCTTCTAACTGCTGACCTCTGCTTCAGTATTGGCCTTGAGCTGGGACTGCAAAGAAGGCCTTGCTCTTGGGGGCCATCAATCTTGTTGCCTCCTGGAGAAGAAAACAATTCCACAAGAAGTTTGGTGCCCATAAAAGCTGTGCACGTCTGGAGTTCGGTCATCAAAACTTTTTACAAAGAGTTACTTCTGAATCACTCAACATGGGAGAAACTCCCAGAGAAGGCTGCTGCCCCTGCCTGGTTTGGTCAGAAGACGTGGGGAATTATGGGCTGGTGTTATATGTTCTAAAGGTGGTTATGTGGCTATCTTTGATGGCATGGCAGAGGGCCACATGATAGCTGTTGGTAGGTGGTAGGTACGGGTAGGACAGGTAAGCTATTGGATTCATGTTCGGCCTTTCACAGCACTAGAGCAGCAGTACCAAGCTAAAAACCAAGATAGATGGGGAAGAATTCCTCTGAATTTCATAGGTTCCCAGAAGGAAGCAGACAAGATGGGATCTAATATACACCTTGTTTAAGATAGAGCCGAATTCGAGATAAGAACATGTTGCTCAAATGAGTAAATGAAGCTTGAATGTCACGAAGAAGGTAGCACCCACCGCCTGTTTGGACCCTGTTCCAGTGCTGCACCCCTCCTCCAAGGAAGAGTTTTCCACTATATCTGAAGTATACATTCAGTGAGTCCACTGAATGAAAAAGTGCCTGCAGATCTCACAATGGGAAGAACAACAAAGACATCTCCCAGACAAGGTCTGGCATTTCAATTTCTCCTGCTCTAAGTTGCCTGCACTGATCCTTGCTGGAGCTGTCCCATAGGGTAACATTTCATTTTTGTTTCGTTAGTGGCTAAAGAAGGGAAATCAAATTGGGGACTTCACAAGGATTTAAGAGATGAGTTAGGGGAAGAGGGTGAAAACCCAGCTGACACTTGGGCAGCCAGCCACCACGTTTAGGTTGTCCACTGACCTCTATTCATTAAGGAAATAGCTCCAGCTAAATAAAGCCACTGATCAGCATTCAGAGAGCTCAGCGCAGAGGAGACGGCACAAGGACTGATAGATGGGTTGTGCTGTGTGCCAGCACTGCTCCTTCTGCAACAAGAACGGGCAACTCTTGTTTCTGTTCCTGTCTGGAGGAGGCGTTGGTACAGCAGCAGGGTTGGGGCTCTCTGAAATCCCATCTGTACTTCAGGAAAGGGTGACTTCAGATGCCACCTAAAACTGGGTCTGTTTCAACCAAGGCATTGAGATGGGAAGGAAAGGATGGCTGCCTCATTCTGGATTCACATCTCGCCACTGCCCTTTCTGTCTTTATTTTCTCCTATATCTACTCTTTTCACTACACCCTGGAGTGCCGTTCACAGCCCCAGCCTCCACAACTGTTGCAGTAAAAGTGTTATAGTCCTTCCTGCCATGAATTCAGCCTGCTGCAACTCACAGGAAACCATCAACAAGCTGCAAGACTGCAGTATATGGGGTGGAAGGGGTCAAATGAGGACCTGGCTGAGCACTGAGTGCTGTGCCTATGGTCTATAGCGATGTGATAGTGGGAGGAGAGCAGAGACAGCAAGAGAGACACCAGCTCCACCATCCACCCAGACAAGGACAGGTTAATCATTCCTGGGCTCACAGGATTTTGTGACATCACAAAGCAATCCAAAAGGTGCGCCTCCAGCAAACAGAGCTCAGTTCTATCACTACATATGCTCTGTTTGGAGTTTGCTTGCTTTGTCTTACTGCTACATCAGTGGCTTGCAATCATTCTGCAGGAGCCTTTGCATGGTTCTGGGGGAAGCAATCTGCAGGTACTTACATTTTCTTCATGGCAAAACAAACCAGAAATCTGTCTTGCTCCAAAGATGATGTGAGTACTATTTTCTTTCTCTTCATAAACTCTGACAAGAACAAGGAGGACAGATCTGCAGTGCCAACACGGCGAAAGCTCTTGTATTTTTTATCACAACCCCTGTCAGAGGAACGGATTCATGCAATACCATTTTCTGCTCTCATTACAATCTTTGTCACAAGAATAAGATTTTAATCCATCATGTGTCCTGCTAAGAGATGGTAGAGACTCCTGTTTGCTGTGACCTGTAATTTGTTGGCTCCCCAACCACCCTCTGTTGCCTGTCCCCAGGGCTCTCAGCTCTCTGTTCTCGTTGTTCCCTACCTGCATAGACCAGAGAGGAAACCAACCCAGTGCTCTTCAAGGGCTGATATAACCAGAGGAACTGGGCAACATTTTTTCTTCCTTATCGCTCATGTTGTGGAGGATATGTTTTTAATTATACTAAAGGCTTTTGTGACAGCAAGATAGATATATCTATTATTTTTTAATTTTGAGGAAAATTCATCAAGGCATCCCTAGGTTAGATGGCATCCCAGTAAACAAAAGCTAAGTTCTGGGGGAATTGGAGTGGTCTGGAGAGAGAGCAGCCAGCATTCAAACTAGGTCAGCTCATGTCCTCGGCTCCCATGTGGAAGATGAATCACACTGCATTCTCAGGCAAACCAACCCATAGAAAAGTGTTTGCTTAACACAAAGTTGCCCATGGGCATTTAATTGAAATTCAGCCATTGCCAGCTGGATGGAAACATGCCCTGCAAGCGTATGATACTTGCTGCTCACCTGTTCATGGGTCCAGCCCCACGTATTGACAGGGATCCTCTGGAAGCACAGCATGAAAATGCAGGTGAAGATTTTCCAGTCTGACTATCCAGCAGTAAAGCTATAACTATAAGCCAGAAGGGCTGGTGGGGACTGCCCGGTATATCCCAAACTCTATGCAGAGAGGAACCAGACTGGAGGATACAGGGGCAAGGTCCCATTCTGCAGCACAGGGTCACAGTGCTGTGAATATCACCACTCTTTGTTCCAGGAGCAGGAAAGCCAGCTGTGCCATCTGGGTGATTACAGCACTGTGCAGAGCTGTTTCCAAGCAAATGTCATTAAGCCAGATGACTTGCTCAGGCCTCCTCCCAGCAGTTTTGAAACCACCTGCTGTAGTTTTCTTTTCTCCTGTTGCTGAAATCACATTGGCAGCGTGAACTGGCTGACATGAAGGAATGCCTCAGGTATCTAAACACGTCCTCCACTGTTTTCTATAGATACCTGTGATATTGGCTGGATAAGGGGACATGACAGGGAACCTCCATGAGAACCCCAGTCTCTGGAGTGGTATCTCTAAAGCCACCCAGCACAGTGCTTTTATAGCACTTTCTCCAGAAGTGTTAAATTTCTTTCAAAGCTTAGCCACTGGGACCACAATGTCTCTGAGCGCCTGATAGAGCTGTGGGTGTCCCTGTTCATTGCAGGGGGATTGAACAAGATGGGCTTTAAGGTCCCTTCCAATTCAAGTGATCCTATGAAACCTTTTCTATGGATCAGGATAAAGAAAGGATGACTATACATTGATTACCATTAAGGGCAAAACAGACTTGACCTGGGGAAGACGAATTTATTACCCATGGGCAGCAGCTTCCCTAGACCTTTCAGGGTCTAGGGAAATCAACTGTTCCATGTGCAACCACTCTCCTATACCTGGAAAGGAAATTAGGATTCTGCCTCTGATAAAGGAGAACGGAGGCCTCAGGCAGTAGCTGAGGCTTGGGGCTTGCATTGCCTATGGCCAGCTACTCCCATAGGGTGAGAAAGATAGGATCTTCCCTTGGGAAGAGGCACCAATGAGAAGTAGAGAAGGAGGAAAACCTTTTCCCAAGGGAATCTGCAGTAACCCTGGTTGTGTGGAAAGACAGCAAGCATTAGGAAAATTAATAGTGAAATAGTGTTTGGGAGCAGACCCAGGGAAGCCAAGTCACAATGGCTGGAGATAATCCCCATCTGAACTGAGCAGAAGAGAGTGGATCAGCAACCGAGAGGAGGCATCTGGTTGACACATCAGTTCACTTTCTGGGGATGATAGCGAGTCATCTCTCAGTGGGAGAGGCTGCAAAAGGCTGAAAGAGATGGTCCTCTGACTAGGAACAAGCATTTGCCAGTTCTTGTAGAAAACCAGAAAACTGGAATGCTACTAATACTAATCTTCTGCACTTAAGAAGGTCTGGGGAGAAAAATTCTGCATTCTGAAATGACCCCTGCAAGATAAGTTCAAAGATCATCACATCATGTAAGTCTACTGTATGCTTAGCTCATGCACAATTGGCATGAATTGTATAATTGACTCCATGGAGGTACCAACATCCATGGCTTTCCAAGTCATCCAGTGAAAATGGGTTTCAGAAGCACTAGGACTACCTGGGCTGCCCCAGGACCCACTGTCTTCTATGCAACTTTTGTGTCCATGCTGTGCCCTGTTAGCTTAAGTAGTGCCTGGAGGTTTGCCCCATCTCTGGAAATGGTTTAGTAAGGAGATAAAATTATAGACCAGCTTTTACAGAAAAATAAGATAATTAGACTAAATTGCTTCAGCTGGGAAAAAGAATGGCCAAGGAAAAGCAATACAGACATATGAAGAGAAATGGCAAGAAAAGGGCATAAAGAAAAAGGCTTGCATTTTTAATTCCGATAAAGTCAGAAGTCATTCTAGGTCAGAGTGAACAGAGGGTGGTGGATCTTCACAAAACAAGTAGTTAAATTATAATTATAGAACCACAGAAACTATTTGTTGCTAGATATTGTGCAGCTTACATGACAAACAATTGCAGCGTTTCTTGTGAAAAACCCTTCCAGAAAGAATTCTTCTGAAAGGTAACCACACTTGGGAACTGTGGGTCCCACTCCTCCACCTGATCTGGAGCAGTGCCCGTATTTCACTGCTCAGCAGCCTGGAGCAATAGCTTTGTTCTCCTCCGAGCCTGGCAGCTCAGACAACTGGAAATAGAAAATGGGCTCATACTGAACGTGAACATTTTAATTTATGCATCTGATTGATATTATGCTGTAATTAAATTATATTCCCATGGTGCATATAACATCAGGGTTGTAGTAATACAAATAATTAGTAATTAACTCTAATCAGATCAGTTAGTAAATGGCAGATTCCAGATGAATATGCTGGCCAAGGGTGTGTGTGGTGGGGAAAGCCAAGGAAGAATGAAGAAAAGCTAATTTGTGCTGATGGATAAAGGAAGAAGTGAAAATAACAGGAAATTCAATTTCAAGAGAGCCCCTCTGCCAAAGAAAACAAGGATACAATCCTAAAATCCCTCCAGGCAACAATCATAATCCTGCAGCTCAGCTCCTACAAGATGCTCCACGTTGACCTGTCACATGCTGCCTGAATTCCTCCCAGGTGCTCATCCCTTTCCTTATCATGCTTTGTTGCTGAAGTAAATGAAGGAACAGCACAACAGCATGTACAGAGCTACATCTTCAACCAAAGGGACCTTCCTAGCTGCCTCCCTGCTGACAACTCCCTGGATAATAAAGCTGTAATGGCACTTCAGTGCCTTCCTCAGCACACTAGCTGCACCTCAGCATAGGAATTTGGGAATGAGTTACAAAACCAGTGCTCCCACTAAGCTCCAGGAGCAATTTTTGAGCCTCAGAAATGGCAGGAATAAGAGAAGGTGTTGGGAAAAGCTGTCTGAAAACGTACTATAATGCAATGGAAAGCACAGCAACAACAGTGGAGTAGCAAAATCCTAGGCTGTAACAAGTGAGGCCTTGCTCAAAGGGAGGGAACATGGGAGCAAAGGGGCTATGCCATTGCATGCACTGGGGAATCTTCTCAGCACAAGCAAATGCACGTTGAGACACTGGTGGCAGAGGCCAAATGCTACCACAGCATTGTGATCATCACTGCAAAACAAGAGGGTTGTGTGCTTCCAAGGATGGATTTCTCAGCGAAGAGGGTTTAGGATGGTATTCCTAAGGCCAGAGAGAATTCTGTACCAATGAGGAACAAAAGATTTGGGAATGGGACTTCCCAATGTGGTAGATAACACCCCAATCTGAACATCTGTTTCAGACTTGAAACAGAGCAAAACAGTGCATGTTGGCTGTTCCTTAAAAAAGAAAAAAAAGTAAACAAACAAAAGGCTTTTAACAGTTTCACTTTGGATCTGTCACATAGCGACTCAGTGGAAAGAAAACTCACCGTGCGCTCTTACCAGCTGGACGGCACTTTGGTCAGCATCAAACGTTTTTGAGACAAATAATTTCCAAATAGAAGAGGCTGTGTTGCATTTCAAAAAGGTCAGCGTGAAGTATTCCGCCATTGCAAAGGGCCTGACTTTTTATTTTCTCAATTATAAAATGTCCTTGAGAACAACATCTCCCCGCAGCCAAGCTTTTCCTTTTGATTGAATGGCGTTTTCTCTTGGAAGACGTTCTAAGCAAACATAAAAATGATGAGAAAATGTGACCAGCTCTAATTGCTGCTTTGCGCCAAGAGTGTGCTGACAGGTCTTATCTCAGGGGGAGCAGAAGAAGGTTGCCTGGTATTCATTTTCCTGCGATTCAAGTCAGTAGCTGCTCACAAGTAACCCGTATGAGTTCAGAAGTGATCAAATAAACCAATCAGCAAAGTGAGATAATAAAGGAATGAGGTCAGGTTGCAGTGACAGGCTCACACCCATCCTTTAGAGACCTTTGCAAGAACCTCCTGGAGCCCCAGCTGCTTGCTGTGGCCGTCCAACAGTACTTCTGCATGCATGCTGCTTCCCTTACGGCAGCAGGGCTGTTGCACCTGTGTTCTTTCTGACCTCCAAGTTGGCTCATTTCCTTGATGAGGCTGGTATTCTGTCAGGGCTGGAAGTTGCTCGTGATCAAAGCACTTTAGTAACAATAAAAGCTGTTGTTCTAGGTGGCAGAGAGAAAAAGACTGCAGAGCTGGCTCAGAAGCACATAGCAAGTAAGCAGCAAAGCCCAGATCTTATGATCTGTTCTCTATTTTGTAGATGATTATTGATCAGTCCTTATTTTATTGTTGTGTTTCTGTGTTTTTGATATACTATTTTTTTCCCAGTGAAATGCATTGCAGCATTCTCCTTAACGGAGAACAAGTCAATTGATTTCTCCATTTGCTATCTCAAATGAGTATATATATATATATATATGCACATCCAAATAAGTATGCATAAACATATATACATATACGTGTATGTATATATATTTATACATTTGAATGTATACCTGTACAGAATTGACTCAAACCTGGTATGAGTCTAAAGGAGAGGGAGCACCACTGAGCTTTCTAGATGAGCATGCTGGCTCTGAGAGGCATGCATATACCTGATTGTGTGGGGAGTGCTGATGTAAACCACCTGGGGCATCACTTTGGGCTACTTACCCAAGTACGAGCACAGTCTGTTACTTATCACAAAGGTCTAGAGATGGAGGGCTTTGACCCCAGCAGAACAACCCACCATAGAGAGATGTCTGCTTTCCAGCACTGTGGTTGTGTGTGAATGTAGAGCAGATGTGGTAAATTCCAGCCTCTCTCCTACCAGCCAACTCATAAAGCCTGTCTCCCAGAGTCTTTTCCCACCCTTCTGCTGCCTTTCAAAGCTCTGCCGTAGCATGGCTGGAAAATCCTGTCAAAGTACACTGAGAGGAGTAGCTGATATATATGAAGCACGTGTTGGCCTTGCCACATGAGCATAAACTACAACAGTGAAAACAGCTCCTACTCTCCCTCCACTGGCACGACTATGGATCTGATGTCTGTGTCACTAAGTGCTGCCCTTGATGTCTCAAGCAAAATACAATGTTCTGTGCCACACCAGAGAAGTGGGACTGTGGGCTGCAGTGACTGAACTGCCTGAAGAACCTTACTATCCTGGTAATGTGACAGCTGTGAGCAAAGTCAGGCAGCCAGCAAAGAGCATCCTTTGTGCTCAGCTCCTGCAGGAAGAGCTAACACAGGATGCTAGGAACGGCTGGGCTGCTTTAATCAAGCCAATTGGCTGTCTTGTCATCCTCTCTCCTCAGAGGCCCCGCTCATTGTTGGCTGCCTGTGAATTTCCTTTGCAGCTCACCAGGTGGTATTCCCAAAGCTGTGGCTGGAGCATGGCAGCATGCCCAGAGGTGGCTGTCTCTGCCGTGGGCACCAGGCTGGTGCCTGGCCCTGTCTGTGCCAGCTCCAGTGTAAGGTGGTGTGCCCAAACAGTCTGTGTGCCCTCATCATCCTCACCAGGGAGCTCTCGATGCTTGCCTTATGTTGGGTGTTGTGTGGAAGATGGGAGAAATACATCTCAGACTGACAGCAATTGCTCAGACAGCAATAAAAAACACTCAGCTCTAGCAAGATTCCAGAGTGAAGGCACTGAGAATCAATGGAGGTATCAGGGGGTTATGAAATCCCATCAGATGGCAGATGTATGTAATGTGGAATTAGTCTCTGACCCAGCACATTATTAGCAGAGAGTGTCTCTGCTCCCGTGAGCTCTGAGGCTCTCAAAAGGAGGCTTTTTTTCTCCCCTCTCAGTGAGCCTCCAGCACTCCCCATGCACCTTTTGAGACTAATCCACAGTGACATCCTACATTATAAGATTAAGCTGGAGCCTTCAGACCCTGCACTTTGCAGGTTGATATTTTCCCTTGTAGTAAATCTTAGCTATCACTCCAGCCTGTCATCTGGTAAGGATATCAGTGCCACTTCTTTGACACCTCCTGATTGAACACATATGGGATGAAGGTGTCACTTCAGAAAGGGAGGGAAGCAATGAGGCAGCAGTAGTGTTTGGGGGACTGGCTTCGCTCCTTCCTCCCTGGGATGGCAGAGCTCTTTTGTAAAATAGACAGGAGCTCCGTGTGTCCAAGTGCAGGAAGGAAGAGCGCTCTTGGTACTCCAAATGTGAAGTTTATTAGAAACTGCCTCCTTTAAGTCTAGAGAGAGCATAAAAGGAGCAATGGCTTCTGAATAACAAGTAAGTTTAAGGGGTAAGTTCAAGCTGAACAGAATGACAGGTAAGCTAACTCAGTTTCAAAAATCTGCTTTGAAAAAGGAAAGAGCCCTGAATCATTTTCTTGATGTTTCTCCATAGATAATATATTTTCAAGGGTCTCTCTTTACCTGTCAGTACCTTTTCCTGTCTTCTCCCAGTTCATCACTCACAGCAGGTGTTAGGATCCCTGCCTCTCCTCCTGGGTTGAACCTTTCCTTTCCCAAAGGAGGGGGTAGAAACAGAAGATAATAATCAGCAACCAGCAGCCAACAGTGAATAACAATCTTGTGCAGAGGGCTTTTTCAGTTCAGCTGCTGCTGACAACACTTCGTAGACTGTCTTAAATGGTCTGGCTCTAAACAGCAGGAGTCACTGCTATAGCAATTTATGAAGATATTCCTCTATCTGGTTATGTTTTTGCAGTTCATGGAGGTTGTACACTCAGAAATACCACTGTCATCTGGGTAAGGCAGATGCACACACTGGTGTTTGTGCCAAATCAGCCTGAGCACACAATGGGAAGTTGATGCCAGGTTTGTTCTGGCTGGCAGTAGGCAGGTGGTACCTGCTCTGACATAGGGCTTGTGGATGGAAAGATGACACTACAACTTACTGCTTTGAATTTATCTTAATGAGCAGAGGGCTTGGCAGCCCCTGGCCTAGGGTGGTTTGGAGGTGGTACTCCTACGGCGTCAGTCGCAGTGTGTGTTGTGCAGGCTGTTTGCCTGTAACAGGCTATGTATCTCCTGTGACTGCCTCATTTCAGAGCAGTGCTCCTAGGTTAAGCAGCAGGGACTTTTGATTCCATCTGTGTGCAGACCCTCCTCCCTTTTGCAACTGAAAGTGTCTAGAAATCCCCCCAAAGGTGTCTGAAAAGCCTTTTTCTGGATTTGCCAGGCTCCAGTTTTCAACAAGATCAAACAAGGTCATAGACAGTCCAAGGCACCACTCCTACTTTTAGTTCTTGCAGCTCTTCTTGCTCTCAGATATCTTATGAGAGCCTGAATCACACACCTCTCAGCTCTTTCTAGCTGAATCTATCAGGGTGGCAGAGCTTTATGCATTCCCCATGTTGGGAGCTGGGCCAGGACACACCACAGAGGTACAAATGGGAAAGGCTCAGATGGAAATCTCTTCATTTAAGCTAAATAAATAATCAGTATATCCAGTTCTTGTCTTTGCCCCTTAGATAAAGGCTTTCCTAGGCTCATCCTGAGTCCTTACTCCATTATGAACTGAGGCATGGTAAGATCTGTACTGAAATGTGTTTGACATAAGCTCAGGTCTAGTGTATGTGACCTTGTAGTCACACAGGTCCAGAAACGCTTCACTATGCCCTCAGAAACAACCAAGAAATAAACTTCCCATTCTTCCTGAATGGGAAAACAGCTCAAAATGTGTGAATAAAAAGTGGTCACAGCCACCTCCAGGTGGGTGAGTGGAGAACTGCAACACTTGTGCCCACTGGGTTTTCAAAGCCATGACAGGCTTTGCAGCCTGCTGTATGCACTGTAGCTGGAAATGGAGAGGCTGCAGATTGTGCCCTTCTCTACCACCTACTCAAACCCAGAAACCGCCCATTGTAGGAGATTCTGACTTGCCCACTCATTGGTGCCCTCCTTCAAAGGGAAGGGGTGTCCATGGCAGTTGCTAGAAAAAAAGAGTTGAAGGGGAAGAACCACAGAGTTACTTTTCCTTAATAGTGCAACCAGGCCAAAAAAGTTGTAGTTGCTGGGCTTCAGCGGTGGTTAAGAACTGTTGAAGGTGGATACAAGTACAATGCTGGTCTCCAAGCCTGGTCTGAAGCCCAACAAATCGATGCAAAAGAAGAACTGCCAGTGACTTCAATAGGATTTTACACCCAGAAGCAATATGGGATAGTCCATATGGATATTTTTTCAGGTAGGTGCACTGTGGTAAGCTTCACTCGGTCTAAAACTTCACATCCATCCAAAGAAAGTGTCACACAGAGCATCAGAAGCTGTATACCATGTGTTTTAATAAACTTTATAACCAGCAGAAAAATAGTTTTGGATGTGTTTGTTCTCCTCCCCCCTAAAAAAAAAGAAAAAGAAAAGGCAAGTCCAACCCAAAACAATGCCAACCCCAAAACAGAAGGATCAAAACAGACACGAAATACGGAGATGGACACAAAGGTTTTTGGCCAAATAAATGGTGTTGGTACAAACATAAGGCAGTGACCAATAAAATGCTTATTGTCTCCATCAGTTTATCGATTTGTATAGATATATATGTGTACATACACAGATACATATATATCTATACACGTAAATCTTTTGTGGGATGATATCATACATCTGTAAGACAACAAAGTAAAAGGGTGACTGTGGGGAAGGAGTAAAGAAGAAAAGAGATGCATTGTTTTAGTCAGTGTAAGGACAATGCTCGGTTTCCTCGCAACATACCATTACTTCTCCTATCAAGACATCCATGGTTATTCTGTGTCCTTGGTCCATGGATGAGCCATGAGCTTGTAATCGAAGCGATCCACTTCTATGCTCTGTGTATGAGCAATACCTCAGAAATATACGAAGCATTCATTCCCCTGGTTAATTCCCATGCTTTTCCATGTTTTGTAATTTAAAATTGGTTAGTATTCCACTTTGCATTTTTCCCCCCACGTTTCTTGCATTTGCTGCTATGCATGCCTCCACAACAGGGTGGAGCAATCCTGATAAGCAATATGCCATGGGCATGTGCTGTTATCACAATGTGATTGGATGGAGGAATTCATTGTACAATGGATTCCATGCTACTTCGACCTCACACTCAGTCTGCGGAGTCAAGTCATGCTGTAACCTCAGCTGTTCTGCATTGGATGGGTCTGTGGGTCACGTCTTAATCCAAAAACAAAGAAAGGAAAGAAAAAATATTTTTATTTCCTTTTTATCTTCCATAGAAACCTACCAACACAAGAAGAGTAGGCAACACTGTTCTCTGCTAGGTCTCTGCTTCACTTTTAGGCAAATGAGTCCTGCATTCAAAAAAAAAAAAGAAAACATTTTTCCTCCTGTTGTTATATTGCTCTTTCAGAGAACCAGCCACTGTCCATGCTTTCTCAGATCTCAGTGCCATGCTCAACAAGCAAGCAAAGCACAAGCTCATGCTGGCTGCAAAGTTCAGGTCACCAAGAAGGTATTAAGAGAACAGCTCAGTTTGCCAGCTTCTTGTAAACACCATATTGCAAAGAAGGCAAAGGCAAAATACCCTTCTCCACACCTCCCCTGGTTCCTTTTCTTTTCCTTTCTCTTCTTCCTTTCTCCTTTTTTCTTTTCTTTTCTTTTCTTTTCTTTTCTTTTCTTTTCTTTTCTTTTCTTTTCTTTTCTTTTCTTTTCTTTTCTTTTCTTTTCTTTTCTTTTCTTTTCTTTTCTTTTCTTTTCTTTTCTTTTCTTTTCTTTTCTTTTCTTTTCTTCTTCTCTTCCTTTCACAAGGTTTCACAAGGTTTAGAGAAGCAGGACTTGTGCATCACAAATACAGCAACTATCTCAATCTCAGCCAGCTTCCCACCCTACTGTAACGCACAAGCCCATCTTAGCCTGTACCTGCCCCCAGAAGGTGTTTATATGTCTCTGGATCTTTTTGGAAAACCATGCAGTCTGATCTGCGGTGGAGTTCTGCAGTGCAAGTGCTGGGTGGCTGGTTGTCCCTCTTTCCTGAGGCTCATAAGTGATTGTTTTTGGACAGATAGGCAATAAGAGCCACAGCCACTCCAACATAGATGCCAGTTCCAATTGTGATGGACAGCACAGCAAGGAAGAGTGCTCGCCGGGAGCTGGAGCTTGCGTGGTGGAAGTCTCCCTTGGCTACAGCTTTGTTTGTCTGCAAGATAAACAACAGCAACAATGCAACAAATTTATTTGTTTCATCTGGAAATGAAGGTAAGATACTCTTTTCTTGGCTGAAACATGCTCTGGGATATGTCAGCAAACTGATTGGAAATCAGCTACTTTTTTTAGTTGAATTAGATTATATGTGCAATTAAGATGATGACAGTACCAAAGGCATTTCAAGCAGTATTTTTAAGTGCCTTTAAGCTTAAACATATTGTAGGATTTAATACTATGTGTCACGTTGATTGATTCCTGAGATGGCTCAGCCTTTCCTGGAAAAGTGGGCAGATGGGCCGTGAGCCAAGGATCTGCTTGCAAGACTGATCCAAAGCTCTGGTAATGGCATCATACCTTCTACGTAGCTTTGAGTACCCAAGTAGGTGTCTTGAAATCAACCTGTTCAGCTGGAGTTCCCAAAGTTACATGCCAGGCATTTAGGCTTGAGCACAATAAACCTCAGGTTGTTAATACAGGTGAAATAATGAACATAGAATACAGAACTGAGCTGATTTGGAACTGTGGTGATCCCATGGTCACACTGACTTCAACTGGATGGCCCCTGCAGAAAGCTACATCTGGAGTTTCAGGTGTATTCAAATCTTGGTTCTTCTAACATTCTATTTCCAAGCATTCTCAAGAATAAGACCCAATACAAAAGCAAAATCCCTGCTCAAAGCAGGCAATTGAAAACCAGAACTGATCTACTCATTGACAAGGCTGCCTGGCACTTTCTCAGTGGTTTTCAATCTCACAGCATGATGAAAGGAGGATGTCTTTTTATGGGCTGTGGTGTGATATCGACAGAGTTATTCAGTGGCAGTAGCAGATCTGTTACCTACAAGAAAGGTCTTTTAAAAGCATATGAGCTCCTTAAGGTCTGAGACAGTCTTTGTTCCCTTGTTACAATGAGTGAGGAATTCTTAATGGTTTAATTGTGTTTCTCCAAAAATGATCATTTTGCTGGGACACTTTCTGCTTCATTGTCATCTAAGTTTTTGGGCAGTTTTTGCTCTATTTTTATCTTTTTTTTTTTACTATTTTGCTACTCAGAGCGATTTACGGCAGCCAAATGACAAGCTTCCAAGATGACAAAAAGGCTTCTGGCCTTTCTGTCAATGACTTTATCAGGACTGTCTCTTCTCATTCATCAACCTAATTTTTTAAGTATAATGTCTTACAAATGTTCCAGGAAGAAACAATGTCAAACAATACATATTAAAAGAAAATGGGACCAGGCTGTAAGCAGGAGGAAAATGACCGTTTCCAAACAACAGCATATAAACAACTCTCAGGTTTACACTTAGCATTATGTCCTTCAGTTCAGATGGGGAAGACATCCTATCCACTTTGCAAAGGCAAGTCCCTCACCAGGATGACCAACGATTTCAACAGTATCTCGCCTGGGACCTTCAGAGACTCAAAAGCAGAAGCCTTTCTGGAAAAAGGACTGGTGCTTTAAGGATCATGCACACATTTACTAAGGTTGCTTGAAAGTCTTGATAATGGAAGCATAGAAAACTTTACAAAGAGTTGGTCATTCAGCTCTCCTCAAAGACTTTTTCCAAGCACTTACTATTCATCAGGGAGTTAATAACAGCCTTGAACAGAGAGGCTCCTATTCACTGGAGTTAGGTTGGATCTGTCAGGTACAAAGGCAAATTCACAGCACTGAAGGTATTTGTGCCTTTGGATAAACAGAGGTAAACAGTTTCAGCATCCCCAAAATGGAAGAAAAGTTTGAGAATGTTGGAATGTTTCAATCTGACATTTCTGAAGTGTCACATTATATTACGGAAAATTCTATAATGTTTTGGACAGAGCTCTTTTGAAAGAAACTTTGTACAGCTTTCAGCAAGCTTTTTTTTTTCTTTTTTTTTTTTTTCCCATTTAAAAATAGACCAAAACTCAAAGGCAAAAGAAACCATTAGCCAAAATGTCAAGTAATCTGAAAACCTGACACTATGTCTTGAATGGATTCAATTAAATAAGTTGTGTCTACCAAAAAATGACATGCAAAGCAACCCAGAGGGATTCAGAAGGCTGATTTGTTGGGCGCTAATAGCCTTTTTTCTGATAGAATCTTCAACATAGAGAAAAATCAGCTCAGAAAGAACAGGATTTTTTTGTATTGGTAAGCTCTTTGAGGACGGTCCTGACCTTTGTGAAAGGATAGCACCTGTGCTGAAAAATTCACCTCCTTGCTAAAATTTTCATTCCAGCTAAAACCAGATGTCTTGCATTAACTATGTGTTGCCATAGAGTTTCTGAGTTTTACAGCTCCTGTCATTGTGAAATAGTTTGATTTTGCTTGGGAACAGGCCCACACTCCCACAGAAACTTTAATTTCCAATAAATTACCTATTGCTAGTGAATTTTTCTTTTAATCTAATGCAAATCTTGTGGTTTAGTAAAATCAAAACCCCTCTAAATGCAATTCTGAGTGTAGAGAGCATTAGTAAGAGTACATGGGAAGGATAATTGTACGTTCCTCCTTTAGTCCATTCATAAAGATTTCCATTGAGGTGGAGAAATCACCAACATGTAAACCACCCTCCATTAGTGTAAGACCAGTCTGAGAGATACTTATGACTAAGAATATTCTTTGTTGTTATTCTAATTACTAAAATACCCCCCTCCCCAGTGTCCCTATATGCACATTATAGCTTTTCTGCAGTTCTGGAAAACAGTTACTACACAAAATGCAATTGTGGCCAATTTTGTTAGGGTAGTATCTCACAACTAATAGGCAATTTTCTTGAATTTAAAACAAACAAACAAAAAAAAAAAAACCCAAAACTACCCCCCAAAAACAAAACAAGGACCTTTGGTATCTCTGTGTACTTTGAGAAAGTCCCTTAGTAGTAGTAGCCATCCAATGGCTTATGGCCTAGCCCATTTGATGCCTAAAGTAAAGAAACAACACTGCATTTGGGAGTATTCATGCCCAGGATGGCCATGCTCTAGAAAACACCATATTGGATTGGCTGATGTGTCAATGGTACAGAGACAATGTTCTTCCAGCCATTATTACCCAGTCTGGAAATGAATTTCTGGGAGCTCCTCTTGGCAGAGCCAGCTTTCATCTCACTGAAGCAGATGATAAAATATTTGCTTTCATTTTTTCTTTCCCCTGAAAATCATGGCCCCAGCTATTAGTATTACCCAGCTGAATACTTAGCTGGCATTACCTGGCTCATCGTGCTTGACTGTGGAGGGTAATATAATAGAATTATAGAATGGCTTGGGTTAGAAGGAACTTCAAAGATTATCTAGCTTCAACCCCTATACCATGGGCAGGGCTGCCACCCAACCGATCAGGCTGCCCAGGAACCCATCCAACCTGGCCCTCAGCATCTCCAGGGACGGGGCACCCACAGCTTCTTGGACAGCCTGAGCCAGTACCTCACCACCCTCTCTCTGTAAAACTTCCCTCTGACATGTAATCTAAGTCTCTGCTCTAGTTTAAAACCATTCACCCTCTATTACTATCTACCACTATCTATCTACATGCATAAAAAGTTGATTTCCCTCCTGTTTATAATCTCCTTTTAAATATGTCAAAGACAGGCGCAATAACGAAGATCCAAATGCCCTATTAACAAAGGCTTTGATTCACTAAATCATATTCAAGATAAATGCCTTGATTTAAGTAGTAAGATCTGCAAAACAGCTATTCTAATGTGCTTAAAAGTGGGTGCAGAAATAAGCACTTTTCCTAATCAGAATTATATCATCTGTGGAGTTTTATGGCATTTTCTCACTTCCTTGGCAAGATTGTGTCTGACAGCCAGATGATTGATGAACCAATTTAATGCAGTCTTTGGTCAGCAGTGGGACCAACAGGTTTGATAAACAGAGCATGGGATGAGTGCAAGAGACAGGATGAGATATGAGTGGGGAAAAATTCATCACATCAACACCAGGCTCCCTCACTGCACAGCCAGAAAATGACATACTTTTCTTGCAAAAGGTTTATATCCCTGGACTAACCTTGGCTCTTGGTTTGTGGATGTCCAGATATGACTGCTGACCTGCCAGCTATGGACATAGGCTGCCATAAAGAGCAAGATGCTCCAAAACTGAAAACAGGGCCTAGAGTCAGCATTGACCCTCAATCAATCCTGCCTCCTGTAGGCTTTGGAAGTAAGTTGGGAAAAGGGCAGGGGTGGGAAATGGGGGCTTGGAGAAGGTACAGAGACTTGGAAGTGTTTTCTTTCTTTGTTTCACTAGCAAAATGAATATCCTGTTTAGAAACACTTTCAAGGAACTTCCCTGGAGTTCCCACTTGAGCTTCTGCAAAACATACTCATCATGTTTCTGGGCTGCATGTTTTATGGACTGAGGGAAAACAGATACTGTACCTCTACAGATGCAAGGCCAAAACACTCTGCTGCATCCCACAGTGACTCATATATCATACTCACAAAACACCTCGTCATAAATTGTACCTGGAGACAAGAAACCCATTGATCACGTTTATTAATCCTGTTTCATCTCCCTGAGGCTGGAGAGCAGGACTAGCCCTATGTGGTAGGAGAGGGAATCCTGACATATTTGATCAGGTGGCAGGAGGATTTATTTTCATTTTGTAGGGCGAAATATCCAGCAGGGAACGGGGATGTGCAGGTTACACACAGTTGCTGGCCAGATCAAAAGTCTTACTTCAAGTGCTGTGCAAATATATGCCTCAAAACAAGGAGTGACTCATACAGAAGCTGCTTCTGTTTTCCTCTCCTCTCCTCTATTTCTAGGAAGGACCCTGGTCATTATTTTTGACTTGTCCAACCTGTACTTCTAATCTTACATTTCTGGGCAACAATATCTCCCATCTCCTGATTTACACCACTTACTTTCTCTGAGGGCATGAAAAGGATTCCAAGACCTTTACTAAAGATACAGATGGGAAAAGGATGAAGTCAATGTTTGTCTTTGGACCACGACTGCCAGACAGTAGCAAAAATGCATGGGGCTGGCAGGCATCAGGCACATGGGCTGGAACATGGCAGAAGAGTTTTCATGCTTGAGAAGAGCTCTCTCACAACAAGTGGAGTGTTCAAGTCCTTTAAGACAGCTCCACAGGCAGATACAGTGGTCCAAGTAAATGACAGATGGTCCTCCACTCTGTCAAGTATTTGCAACTTCCTTTATAACTACAGTAACACAGAAACTTGAGCTCAGTAGAAACTGAAGGACTCTTCTAGAGATTTCTGTCATTTCTGCTGGGAAGCTGGCAGAGGAAATGGACATGAGTCTCACAGGGCCATTCCCTGCCTGGAACTTGCTGTGGAAACTGTGGGGAGCAGGTGTCACCTGAAATGCAGGCACTCCTAAACAGACACACAAAGCTCCCAGACTCATTGCTGAACTTCATTTCTGTTGATGGTGAAGTTTTTTTTTCCTCTTCAAAGACAGGTGCCCAGCCTAGGCTGATGTAGCCTTTTGACAGCAGTGCTCAAAACCAATTGCTGGATCATCTCCAGGAAATTCCAGTCCATGCTCCAGTGTTGATAGGTAGAGATTAGATACCTTGGGATTAATAGTTTTCCTTCAGAGAGGGATCAGCTCTCTTATAAACACTACCTTGAACATTTAGAAGATGGAAAATGTCAGATCTTGACTGTAGCCTGCTCTCACTGTTTGATAGCACCAAGATCCAGTTGGAATAGCTTATAAGGATGATGTTATATGCGAGATGATGATGAGATACCATGAGTGGTTGGGGAGTGATGACTAAAGGATGATAAAGGGATGTCAACAGCACTTTCTTGACATCTGGAGATGGGATAAATTGGTATAAGCAGCAGCTGCTGCTGCTTTGCTCAGAGCTCTGCAAGATGTCCCAAGTGCTCATAGTGACAAAACAAAAGCTGGTATGAAAACTCATCCTTTGAGGATTTCTTTCTATCATGAATCCTCCTCATTCTAGTAAACAGGTTTGTGCCTTCAGTTACCATAGCATAGCACTGTGTGATGTAAGTGCATCACCGTGTGCATTCGCTGTTTTCCTCTGAATTACTAACTCCTTCCTTACCATGACTGCACAGCAAGGCAACAGAACACATGCTGGAAGCAGGAGCAGCTGCCTGTGCAAAGGCAGCAAGAAAGAGTATGATGAACACCTTATGTCTGGAGGAGTCTCTTGTATTGCATTTCAGCTTTGTGTGCAGTTTAACCAAATCTTTCTCCAGTCAGCCCTTTAAGTGGCATTTCTCTTTGGGTGAGCATCATCTTCTTTGCCCTGTAGCAGCATAGGAACTTCCAGTTTGAACAAAAGCCCATCAAGTTCTTGAATGATGGTGGCTGATTGAAAACAAGAGAATTGTGCGAAGGGATTTTTACTACCACTTAATTGACTGATGCTGTTTTCACAGGAGGGGAAGTATTGGGAACAACGTTTATTCCTGGAAGCTTAAGGAAGGCTCGGCTAAAGGTGAGAATGGGAAAAAGGAGGTGTAAATGAAGACTAAGACAAGTTTGCCTCTTATGTGTATCAACTTTCGTAACATCTGGGTTTGAGCCATTAGATCATTTTGGTATCAGTATTTTTCTCTGGAGTTTGAAAATATGACGTAGGCCAGAACATGATTCAGCCCCCGGCTGGTGCTGCCTGTGGCGTCTGATTGTATATTCAAGTGCACATAAAACTATAAATGTCCGAGTGAGATTTCGACACTTGGAAAAACAAGAGAATAATAATGAGAACAGCAGGCGTAAAAGGCCTGAATGAGCAGAACGCGGAGAGATGTTTTTAGACTAGCTCCCCAGCAACAGCAGTTCATTTGATTGCACTTGAGAGGATGAGATAGTGATATGAGGGCAATTTTGTTTTCCTAGCAGATACAGGAATTTGAAACCTTATGGCAAAGAAGATGATCTTCCCCCATCCACTTTGTCTCTAGCCCCCAAGTAGTCTTTGCCATTCTGTAATGAAAGAGGAGAAGAAAAACTGAGGGAGGAGAGCTCCCATGGGTTTGGTCCTGGAGGTTGGACACCCCTACTCAGGTACCACTCATGTTTATCGGCCAATTAGTAGTGACAAATTCAATCCTAAATGGTGACTGTGGATCTCAGACATCACTCTGAGATGAGGATGGCATATGGCTTCACACCAAGCCAGGTGCCTAAAAGTCTCACATGAAGTGATGGCACCAATCCTCAGCTACAAGGTGAGAGCTCCTATTTGGGATCAATTTGCTTTGCCTTGGGGTTTGTTTGGTGTAACCTGTCTGTGTTTCATTCCCTTCTGTCTGCCTCTAGTCCCCGTCCTCACTGCTGATGGGATGAAAAGCATGTCAGAGGGTACATCTGCTGTAGTGGCCCTGTCTCTCTTCGCCAACATAGGTCACACAGCAGAAGAAAGGGTAGAAGATGCTGCCCAGTGCTGCCAGAGAGGATCCTAGCCCTTGTTCTCCCACCTCCCACCCCAAGAGAAGACAAGAAATGGGGCAATTGGTCTGGAAGGGGGATTCTGCCTTGGGCATCATGATCCACATTTCATGGTAGGAGACAAGAACAGAAAAGAGGGAGCACATTTACTCATCTTAATGAGGTGGTACTTCAGCCACATTCAGACAGTCACCAGAGAGCAAATGATGAAGACCACATATCTCATGTGACAAGACTCTTTCTCCACCTGTGCATTTCTTCTACTTCCCTGAAATCTACAACAAACACAGTGGTGGGAATAAAACCTCACAACTGTATTTCTTCTTTCATCGGTTCTTAGTTTTCTTCCAATCTTGATGCTCTTTCCCTTCCTCTCTTGGAGGGGCAATATACATGAAGCAATTGGCTTTAGCAGACAGATGTGACTGATGTAGAGAGAGAACTCAGCTGCTCCAAGATGGACTAGGTAGAGTGGAATATGAGGAAAGTATTTGAGAAGGATACTCTTAGAGAAAGCTCTTCTTGGGTTTTCAAGTATTTAAAAATCTTATAGGCAAGAAAGGTCACAGCTGTGTGTGGTTTAACATGCCATCTCTTCCTGAAGTATGTCTGCAAAAACAGGGAAAGTGAGGCAGGAAGGAAAAAGTGCTGTGATTCTGCAACAAAAAGCAGAAGCTGCAGTAAACCCAGGCTCATGAAAGGTATCCTGATGCCACTTGAAGTTCTTTTACTTTAACATCAACCAGAAAGAAATCTAACAAAATTACAAAGGCTTGAGAGTGTCTACACAGAGTACTCACTGGTTTTAATGTATTGCTTTAAGAGAAAAATCAGTTTAGACTGCTAGAGCTTTCTCTATCAGCCAGCTCTGCAATAAGTTAATGTTCAGAGTATGAATGAGGCAATGAGGCTGTTCCTCCCCATTAAGGACTTGATGTTTGAAAAGAGGCAAGGAGCTTTGTTTAGGAGCTCACAGAGGAAAACTACTCTAAATTAATTTGGGGTGCAACATTAGGAAAGTGCAACTGGCACGGCTGGAAATGCTGAATGTCCCCCCATGCCTGGAACACCAGCCATCTTTTCTGTCCAGGTGGCTTCTCTGGTGGAAGAGAGCTGTTCTGTATGAGGAACGGGCTTATCTCTGTGCTTATCTTAACACTGAATGGACCTCATCAACAGACTGGGCATTAGGAAAACATTCTCCTCACATTTACAGTGAGGGTGGTTAGATGCTAGAAAAGGCTTGCTAGAGAGGTGGTTGATGGCCCATGGCTGTCAGTGTTCAAGAGGCATTTGGATAATTTTCTCATTAATGTGTTTAAACTTTAGGTTAGCCCTGAGGTCATCAGGCAGTTGGACTTGATCTTTGTAAGTAGCTTCCAATTGAACTATGCCATTCCATTCCATGTTCTTTACTCTTCTCTCCCCTACAAGAGCTCTGCAACTCTACTTACCTTACAGCACAAGTTGCTAATGGATTGAAAAGTTATCAGTGAGGGCCGATGGACAGATGTACAGACAGTCAGACAAAGACCGCAAAAATAAATACAACTTGCAGGTTTCACTATTGGTTCTATCTTTATGTCTCTATCTTTCCAGCAAATAGATGCCCAACCTTAACTTGCTATTGATTACACCAGGAATTCCCTTGCACATGACAGAGTTATAAGATGGCTAAATGGACATAAATTCAGTTCCTGTAAACTGCTGATGGCCCACTTTCCTAAGGACAAGTAGGAAGTGCCAAAAACAACCCTATAGAGCCCAGCAGCACATGTTAGGGGAAAAAAGCCAGACCCAAACTTCAGTCCCTTCTCCTTCTGTACTCCAGTGTTGGGTCCCTCTCTGCAAGAAAGATATTGAGGCCCTGAGAATCTGGTATATCATTTTTGTTGAGCATAAAGGATTCTGCCATCTCCATATACTGCTGCATCTGACACTGAAGATGTGAAAATGTATTTAATTTTCCTTTTGAACTCGGCAGCAAACTGTTCTCTTTCAAGGGACAGTTTCAAAGAAGATATTTTATTAGAACTTGTATTTCTGAGTTCATCACTGAAATTGTAGCAATTGATGTACTGTGAATATTATTTGGGAACAACATCGTGAAAGCAATACAGAAGCATGTGGTGCCATTTGTTTATGGCAGATTCTTGTGTTGGGTGGACACTTGGTTTGACCCAGAATTTTCATTTATTCTCTGAAGGGCTCAGCACTGCAGGTTTATAATGCAGGGTGGCATGCTGAGCCATCAGGCTAGTATTCTGCTCCTGTATCTTTTTAACTAAAGAGCATTGATTTTGTTGACATAAAAACTACATATATTTAGGGTCAGAGCTCAAGGCAACACATCTTAATCAAAATCTGTTTACTCTTGCTTAAAGTATTTAGAAAGCACTGTGAACTACTGGATTCCTTAAGCTTTCCACTGTGATCTCTGTTACTACTTCTATCAGGAGGTTCTGAGCTAGTAACCAGTATAGGATAATTAATAATTCTGGAACTACTCAAACTGAATTTAAGACTAACAGGAGATACAGGCAAAGGATTCAGAATGAAACGTGGCATTCCTTTCTGATGGAGGGGAGAAAACAGTACCCAAAAATATGCTGAATACAAATGTGTGAATTAAAAATATATATTTGTAAGAATTAACTCAAGCATTTGATGTGGGTGATTTTGAAATATTTTGCTTTGCTTTTCAGCTTTTTTATATATAAATATAAATATATACATTAACTAAACCTTTCAGATGAAAATTTTCTTTCTGATTAGAAAAAGGGATTTGGATTGTTTCACCTGAAAACGTGTTGACATGGGATAATCCAACCTTCTCCAAATCTGCTTTGAAAACTTTCTGAGATTAAAAATCTCTCAAAACAACTGTTTTCTGAAATGAACACACACACACACTCTCATATATCTTAACTCTCATATGTAACTTATACACACTCTCATATGTAATCTTAACAAGTCAACAAAACAATTTTCCTTTGGCTTTAACATTTGTTATTACACATTCAGTTTTGAATTCCTTTCAATAACTAACGTGTTGCTGCTTCAGAAACTTGACTCTTTTTGAGTCCTACCCTTATCAGGGCCAAGATGGTCTCAAGTGAACAAACACCTGTGGAGCAGTGACCATACTAGAAGAGATGGCCTGGACCTAGGGGATATTTTGTGACTGCTCCTGGATGTAGACCTGAAGTTGCCTCTGACACCTTGGAGAACACCTAGAAGGGGGATAGTGGGGATATTATCCATGGCTAGGTAGCTCATATTGTGGAGGAGACCTAGGAACTGCACTAGGTAGTGTAATCACTGCAGCACAAAGGAGTCATTCTCTGCCCTTCATGCTTAGCCCCCAAAACCACCCTTGGATAGAGAAAAACAAACAAAAAAAAAAAAAAACCAAGAAAAAAATAGGCTTAAAGAGAGGCATCCTACCCGCACACCCACCAGTATCTACTAATGCCAGCAACACTTCTGCACTGAGGAATCTGGAGAGCATGCTCATCTCTTGACTCAGCTCCACACTTATTAGAGGAGGACTCAACAAGATCTCATTTTTCACTAAGGAGAAAGTTCATCAGCTGCCCTGAAACAACTCATTTGTATTTGTCACTGGTGCTGTTGGCATGGAAATAGAAGGCCTAACCTTGTATTAAGCTGTCAACACCCTGAAATGACTGCTCCATCTTTCCCATGACTCAGCGTCTGTAAGACAAGAACTCCATGTTCTCCAGCAACAACACTGCAGCATGGTCGTGCCAATAGATTCTAGCTCCTAATCTCTGGTGTGCAAAAGACTTCCCTCCTACAATGCGGTATCCCATGCATACAATCCTGTGCATCAGTGGTACAGAGGGTTGTGGGTGTGAGACCTCACCCCCTGTAGCTTGTTTCTGCTCCTCACGTTGGTCTCTGTTCCTGGTTCACCCTTTCTTTCTTCTGCCCCTTGCTGCTGCTAAGAAGTGAGTCTTCTAAAAGCTTTTGCCAAATCTGTCTGGCTGCTGGCATCACACAAAGACCAGCAAGACCCTGCACCCACGGTGCCTTAAGCAAAAGACTGACGATAACTGTGGGACCTCTGTGAGTCTTGCAGCACAGAGCTGCTGATTTTCCTCTCTGTGATGGCAAAAACATCCTGCTAATGCACCTTGCTTGTGTCTGAGCCAGCTCTTTTGCCTGCGCTCAGGAGGAAAGCAAACAGGCTTAAGACGTACCTCAAGGATTCTCTAGCTTTGGTACTCTTCTCTTCCTCCAGCATCTTACTAAGTCCTGCAATAACCAACTTATAATAATGTTTTATTGCTGCAGATATGCTCCCCGAATCTTCTCTTGTTGCACTAAAGAAGGAACAGTGCTGCAGCAGTTCTTACACTGGTGTATACAGACCATTATCATTTTGATTCATGGGGGCCCCCAGACAGAAGATGCTGAAAGGAAGAGGCCATCCCAAAGGTCTGCTCCCCCTTTAACAACCTGCTTCACTGGAGTAGAGCTCTTCCTCAGTGGAAACCATCAGCACACAAACAGGAGCCATGATTGTCTAACAGGGAGAGCCCAGATTGCTAATAACGATCTCTTTTAGAGGCTCTGAGGGGTCATGAACAACCTGGCAAAGTTTTTTAATATCAAATTATTCCAGGGTGTACAAACAAGAAGGTGAAGTCTGCTTCCCTTCCCTTTCCCTTTCCTTCTATCTATTGCATGCACATGGTAATACCTCACTGCCTGCCATTTAATTGGTATCACTGCATCTCCTTGAAGGAATGAAATATGAAAGACAAGCCAGAAGAATGACCACTGCCTGCACCGTGCCCTTGGCAGCAGGAGGGCAATGCATCTGCACATACACCCCTGTCTGCATGTCCTGTGCCTTGCAGGCCTGTCGCAGAGAGGCAGGGACTGCACTGACAAATGGCAGCAGGACACAACTCATATGCCCCCAATGATAAAAGCCTCGGCAGGATGCGAGCTGACAAGGGGATTTGCTCTGTGAAATGCAGGGCTCAGAAGTCAGAGCAGACTCCCTTTGATGTGAGAGGATTTTACACCTTGCTCTCCAACCCCTTCCCTTTAAGGTAATGGGAGCAGCGTGCAACTCTGGGCGTCTGGCAGGATGAGAGACACTGTGGAGAAGCAAGCCCCCTTCACATGTCCATCAGACTACACGTGCATCACTTACCATGAATGCACTCATGCCAGGGTTTTCCCAAGAGGAAAGATGAGGAACAACAGACCCAGCTCATTTGCACAGCAGCAGTTTTACAGGGAAGGGTTTGGGGGATGTCCAGAGGTGGTAGCAAGTGAGCAGGGTCAAGGTGCAGAGATATAAACCGGGTGAATGCTTGCACATAAAGCACAAGGCAGTAGCTATAGCAAGGCTGTGATGGTCAGGCACAGACCAGTCCTGATCTGATCTCTCTGTTGTGTTTATCCATCAGAGGACTTCAGCAGTAAGGCATTCACATGGAGAGGGATTTGATAATTAATCATTTCAGAACTCGCTCTCTCCCCTCTCCTACCCTCTCCACTTCTCCCTCCCTCTCTTTCTTTCATCTCTTTGCACCACCAGGCTAATACATGTTTCACGATTGAAATACAACCTTTGTGAAAATATTCCAGTAAAATATTCATGAACAACCATTTTCATTATTTGATCAGTGCTAAATGACTTCACAGTCATTATGCAGCCAGAGGTCTAAAGGACTGCTGCCTTCTGCTCCCTCTGTACCTCTCTCACTTTTTCTATGCTGTACATCCTCAGAGACAGTTTCATGCATTTTTTCTTATCATTCCCCAGGTATTAGCTGTGACCTGTAGATCACCTAGCACAATGGGGATCCTTGTCCTGGGCAAGTGCTGGTGGCGGTGAGAAAAGTACAGACGGCACAAGAAGCATCCTAGTGACACCAAGTTAATCGCCCACACTTTTTTCCTCCCTTAGAAAACAGCACGGGGCTGGGCTCCGAGCCTTCCTGGAACATGATACCAATGTTATTACAAGATGCTGTCTGAGCCATTATTCCCTTTCATTTCAGATACAAGGTTCTCACAGAGGCAAGGATGCTAACAGCAAAAACACCCTGAGCAGAGGTTAATGTATATTTCATTTTTGCTTCCATTTCTTTCTCCCACTACAGAAAAGCTGCCTGTTGACTGAGGAAAGATTTCTTTCCAGTACAGCCGTGGGTACAGCCCTTGTTCAGTGAAGTTAGCTCATGGCTCTTCAGTCAAACAGCAGCAGCATAAGCAAAACTTTGAAAGATAGCAAATACAGGGCACAGCTCCATCCCTCCTGATGGGAGTGGGTGCTGCATGACTTCGTCCCAAACTCTTTCAGTAAATGTCTCTGTGACATTTCAAACCTCCAGCTGAGACAGATTTAGATGTGCTCTGTGTAGTCTGCATGCTGGAGGGCGAAAAGGACTAGAGTGAAGTTTCCACCTACAGCAACCCTTTCAGGGGATGTGTGCAGTGACATCCACAGGCTGCTACTGGGCAGAAAGAGGAACTCCTAGTGTCAATAGACGTGATGGGGAGAAAGTGGAGTGTCAGAAAATGGCAGATCTAGAAGCCAGAAGGCCTCCTGACAGCCCCAGTAGGTGGTACAGAACAGCTGCAACTGTTGGAAATGTTGGCAGCCTTGGATAGCAGGACAAATGGCAAGTGGTGTGCACACTACTAGAAGCCCTTGACCTATGTTGGACTCCAGAGTGGGCCGGATGTAGGCCCTGCCTTTCTACAGTGCTTGCTGCACAACTGCAGGCTGAGATCTCCCTCCCAAAATTCAGCATTGGGTAACATGGCAAGGAGCCCTGGGCTAGTGAAGGAGGATACTGTGGAGGTTGTGTGTGAGGTTTGAACCAGCTGGGACACAAACAGACATGGTACCATGCAAAGACAAACATGTCAGGACTGAGAATGGGAGAAGTGGTATCACTAGGCTGGAACCAGTCCCTTTTCAATGAGCTCTCTTACAGGGAGGAGGAGGAGTTCTACTATCTTATTATTTGCACGCACGCGGCTTAGAGCAAGACTGATTTACATCAGCCTTCTTGTTGTCTCCCTGCCCTTCATGCAGCAGCGCCTGACATCCCTGTGAGGTTGTGGTCCTATACACAAGCTGAATGGAGGGTTGTGAATTTACATCACCATCCCATGGCCTTTGAGGGGCAATTGCTCTTTGATACTCGACAGCACCTGGGCTTGTGAGGTCTTTTCCACATGGGGTCCTGCCTTTTCCCCAAGGTAGCATCTTCAGTTCTGGCTTTTCTGTGCTCTATCCAGATTAAACAGCTGGGACATTCCAGCAGTTAGAGTAACTGTGAATGAGCTCCCTAGAGAAGCCCATCGTGTCTGAATTTCTTTGTAGAATGGTGCACACTTTAGGGCCAGATCTGTGTATTTCTCCCAGCTTCAGTCCTGGAAAATCACTATTTAATCCAGCTGGGGCCAGCAGAGCATACAAAGGAAACAATAATCCTCTTGAAGCTGTCTGTGTCTGACTTGCTACAGTCCATGATTGTATGCTGATGAGTAGAATACCCTTGATCTTCAGCTTTAATGCTAATTCCTTCCCTCATCATTTCAACTGTTCCTTTCTAACACTGGATTTCCTACTTCAGCAACAGGAGGGGAAGTCTGGCTAATTCAATTATAGATGAGAGTGGGGCTCATCCTCAGTTTCCTCCTCACTATTAAAGAACTTCCCTTTACTGGTAAAAGGGGCGATGTGAAGCTTGTTGTTATCACAACTGGATGTCAGCATCGTCATGTCACATTCACCTAGGGATAGCATTTCTCATGCATAACATTTATCTTTGTTTCCATTAACATTTCTATTGTGATTTACTGTTGTGTTTGGAATTTCCAATAAAAATTCTGAGCAACAACACTCAAGCCTTCAGCCTGGAAAGGAACTGCTCATGGAAGGGGAGAAGATTGTTACAGGCCAGGTATATCCTGTTTTCTTAAGGCCCATCCTAGAAAGCCACACACCTTCTGATGGTGCTTCACATCTTTGGAAAATGAGTGGGCAGAGGCAGTGTGAGTTGTTATATACACAACAGCGCACACCAGGACCACGCAAAGAAAGATGTGCTGTGAAGGGCAGCACATCAGCTGCCAGATGAAGACCATAACTCAGACAGCATAGACCTAGGCAAGTCTCAGTCACAAGTATGTTTCCACTCAGACCTGGTGAGCACTTCATCTGTGGGGTGCAGGAGGATGTTGTGGGATGTGGAGCTGGTATTGCCTAGGACAGAAAGCAAGGTAGGGTGTTGCCTAAAGCAAAGCACAAAAGGTGAAATGCAACTTGAGTATATGCCACAAGGTCCTATTAACACTTAAAAATTGGGTGGATTTATAAAAGGAATGCAATGGCAAGAGAACACTGGATATCAACGTTACTGAAATTGCTGAAATCCATATAAACAAAGGTATGAAGTTTTGTGTAACACCGTAGGTGACAACTGTGACATTTATGGCCCTGGGTCCCCACTGCCATCCCTGTCCCTATTGCACAGATACTCTGCAGAACTAAGAGAGTCTATTTCTTTGGAGCACTTCCTATCAATAGCCATCAACTTAATTTTGCTACAAGAAAGCCAAGAAAGAGCTTATGTCTGGAATTCCACAGACAGTCATGTCACACTTGGAAGCAAGCTACACATGGGGGTTCTCTACATCCCACACCCCAGGGAGGTGTAAAACATGGTTTCTTAGGGATCCAAATGCAGGAGACCCACTAGTACATCCAGCATAGCTTAAGAGCAGATGGAAGGTGAACCAGGTTAGTGAGATGATTATAGATGCTAATTTTCAAACAACATGCACTGAAGTTTGCTAGTCTTGACCTTGAATAAAACATCCATATTCACTTTCTGCATCAGTGCTAGTCTATGTGCTTCTAATGCAATTTGAATGAAGAAAGCTGTACCCCCTCAGTGCTGCCATCCTAAACCTGAGCAGCAAACATTTTCCACAGTGGATGATGGGAATGATTTGGAAAAAAATCCCAGCTGCACAATAATTCTGTAAAGCATTCTGAACAGCCAAAATACTAACACATAGCAGTGTTTAACTATATAAATGAGCATTTGCAAAATCATGGCTTGTTTGTGTGTTTTATTAACCAATGGCTACTAGGTCATTTTTTTAAGAAAAGGACTCATGATATCATTTATGGTGAGTGGCTGGAATTTCAGTAATTTATCTCTTCTTCCCCCCCCCCCCCCCCCCAAAATACATGCATTTGCGTAGCTGTGACTTTCAAGTGTGTAAGGCATTTTTAGCCAGTGCTTGGAATAACTGCTTGTCAAGGAGTATTGAAATGAGGCCAGCTACACACTGGAGTAAATTTAGGAACATTCCTAGGTTTGCATCTTAATTAAGGGTCTCAGTTTTCGTACTCACTTGCATTACACTGAAATGAATAATGCATCTAGGGAAAGAAGGAAGAGTATAGATCCCTCTAAAGGCAACGCCTGTCTTGAAATGAGACAGTGAGTGGCAGATATGTCATCAGTGTAAAACCAGTGTCACTCTAAACACTGGGTCATAGCTTTAATAATACCATTGGTCAATAACACATATTGGTTTCCTTTTTGAAGAGGATATAGTTGAGTTGGAACTGTTGCTAAATATTTTCATTGCTCTAATTGCCTTATTAATTCCAGGCAAAGCTTCTTCTGGCTTGTAAAGGGCCAGAACATAATATGTGTTTTTCTTTATGTGCTACAAAAGCAGAGCCCTCTTCTATTAGCAGAAATTCTATTTCTGAAATCAGATGAACAAAGCAATATGGTGGATGGGTGGTAGCTACTGCACTGAATTATGGTTTTAACTGTTTTTAGGTTCAAAACCTGTTACCTTACTGGCATATGAAACTTTCTCTTGCATAGGGATACCTGTCTGACTCTGAAGTAGAGAAGTATGTGACAAAAGAGCACCTTATTCAGGACAGTGTGGATGATCTTTCAGGCTGAGATATCTTTATTGCCTGCCCCCAAGCAGTTCTGAGTTGACCTTTCTCCATGTGCCAAACCTGGATATCACCCCTTGTAAGTAAGGAGATGAAAGGAGAAAAATGGAGATCTTGCTGACAGGCATTCACTACCTTGTTCATTGGTTTGTGCTGTTTACTGTATTCCCCTGGGACAAACAGGGAGTGGAGCTGAGTCCCTAGAAGAAGAGCCACTGAGCAAAAAAAGTCAGTGATGTTCTCTGAACACCAGGCATGCCTTTACACAAGTTATTCAGGTATGCAATTACACCTTCACAAGCAGATAAATAAGATAGCATCAATATTTTCATTTCATATATAGCTGTTTATCTTGGAGTTGAACAGTCTCAGATGCAGAGGCTAGAGGTGGCTGATTTCTTACGCCAGTTAAGATTTTAGTGATGGAGATGGAAAGTGAGAGAGGAGAGGCAGAGAGAGACAAATCAATTTATGAAACATAGCACTGAAGAAGTACACTGTAATGGCAAGAGACTAGGGAAAAAAAAAAGCCTTGCTGCAATTAGGCATGCATAATAAATAACAGGAGAAGGCAAGCAGCCCTCTTCAGCATCCTGTTACTTCTCTGGAATTTGAAATTTATTGTCATTTGTATGCTATATCCAAAAATATCCTACCAGCATCATGCAGTGGGCTGACAAGGCTTTTACCTAGAAAAGCAAAGAGCACTTGGTCAGCTCTGATTTCCATCCTGCCCTACAACAGCCTTCTCCAGCCAGAGGAAATGCCAACGCTGATGGTGTCACACCAGTGCCAGTGGCTGGTGGCACAGGTTGTGCCCTCCACACAAGGAGAGCCGTATGTGCAACTAGGCAAGACTACAGAAAAGCATAAAGATCACACAGGTGAGCTACCCAGTAACTAACAAGGGACTTAGGCACCACAAAACAAGAACAGCAGCCAGAAACCCAATGGTCCGCCCCTGTCATACTTAAAGTCTTCACTAATGTCCCTGGCATTGGAATTTGACTGTCCTTGCTTACAGTTAGAAGTGTCATCCCCTCAGCAATTCCTCTACTGAACTCCCAAAGCTGGGGCACATCCAACACTTGCTTGAATTAATCAGAAGGGGACATTGAGTGTATACAAACCTATACACACTTGGACACACATAATATCCAGTGTAAATAAAATCACTGTAAATCAAATGGAAAAAGAGTTCAAAAGCCACTGGATGGAGTTGAGAGTGGTAATCCTAATTTAGGGGAAGAAGTTGCACTTTTATTGCCACTGTCAGGTGATGTGTCAAGCAGGGGTGGCACTCATGTTTTGCAAATGGGCCTGGACTATCTGCACAGAGCTGCAGCTCTCTTCTCTCTGTTGTTAAGCTTCCTTTGAAACTTCGAGACAGTTTTTTTTTTTTTCCCCACCCACCCACACAGCAAATGACATGCTCCAGGGCTGTTCAGGGAACTTAGCAACACATTTCTGCAGGGAAGCCATCAGCAGCCTGATCTCAGGCACTTCCTGGTGTCTGCACCAGCTCTTCCTTCAGCTTTCCTTTCAAAAACTGCAAAAACATCAACGCTCCTTGGCAGGGGGTCTCGCCTCAAACAACAAGAGCTATCCTTTGCATTAATAGTCAACAACTGCAGTGCATGGAGTAGGTGGAAAGCAGAATCTTGGGTTGCATAGCAGAGTCTTGAGTCCCTTATCCCCACCTTGTGCTAGGGTGGCCCACCTTGCTTCTAGCTGTTGTTCAAGAACAGATGGCAGCAGCAGCTCCTCAGGGCAAGGATAGTTGGTGATGAGGTATAGACAAGGAGAGGATGCAAATGTGTTTAGGCTGCTGCTTTACCTGCACTAGTTTGTCCCAGTCATTGGTGCATGGTGCTACCTCCATTTGCTGTTGGGGCATATGGAGGGTTTCCCATGCTCTTTCCATGTCCACAGGGCAGGCTTCTATGTAAGGAGAAGGGAGGTGGAGAGCCAAACTTCATGGCTCAAAGGGAGCTAGGATTCCCTATGAGTGTAAATGACATTGGCAGCCACATACAGGAGAGGTGCCTATCATGATCGCTGCTAAGGAAAAGAACTAGATGAGTCCTTCAGGGTTGATAGAAAATGTGTGAAGGGTTTGGGGCAGACAGACAGACCTTGAATGTGCACCAACCATTGCCAACTTGCTTCAATCCACAGCTCTCCTCTGATGTCTCTCCACCAGGCTGTGCAGCTGGTGGAGTGGGTGCCTCCCTTTTCCAGGCAGCAGCCACCCCAGGCCTCCTTACAACAAGGATGTGCCATCTGCAGTTGTGACCTGAGGTGGCCCACGTGCAGGACACCTGCAGAAACTTGGATTCACTGCTTCCATTTTATGAACTGGACCAGGTTATGTGCAGGCTGATGTTTTGGCAACCTGGAGTCCAAGTGAGGATTTAATGTAGTGCTCTCATTTCATGTGTCTATCTGAATCCTTGAAAATCTTTCCCCTAACAGTGCCAGGCTTGAAGGCCCTTCTTGGAGGCCACCTCTTCAGAACTGAAAAAGCTAAAGATCACTGCTTGCTCCACCAGCAGTACTGCTACCCCCTCATCAACTCTGAACCAGGAAAAAAAAAATCACAAGCTTACATAACATGAAAAACAAACACAACAAGAGAGGTAGGGCTTCCCTATACTTGACCTCCAGCAACAGGAAACAAAAAATGCTCTAGTAAGTGCAGAAGAGTGGGGCAAGGGCAATGTGCTGCTTCGTCTCAACAGCCCCTTAGCTTTCAAAGACCACTGCTTGGAAGGTTGCTATGGAGCAGAAGCTCTTTAGAGATCTCAGATCCCTTTGTTCGTTTTGTTTGTTTCTTTCTGTGGTGAAGATCTCAGCAGAAATATCAGCCTGGCTAAAATAGACACCGACAGATCTTAAATATTAATAAACATATCTGCCTTCCGTAATTTGAAGTAATGTCCCAGATAGGGGTGCTGTGAGAGCAGCTGTTTTCTTGCAGTGTCTCATTGATGAGGAGAAGCACGTCAAAGGAGGGATGTGCAGAATGCGGAATTTGCAAAAGAGGGCAATGGAAATAGCTGTGACTGTTAGCAGAGCACACAGAGAAAGTCCTCCTGTTGTAAGTGCTAAGTTACATTGGAGGAAATAGTTGTCAGCTGGTGTAGATAAACAGCCCCAGCTGCCTACGAATACACGCCTCAAGGGGGAATTCATCACTGCTTTTTCTTCACCAGTAAACTTGCAAGGCAGGAGCCTAGATTTACAGAAGCAAACAGCAGGGTCTGGCTGGCAATTATTTCTGAAAGTGTTTTATGTTTGTTTGCCTGTACATGAAATTTGATAGAAGAGCACCACTCTCTATGATGATTTTTCTGGGAAAGCATAAAGAAGTGCAAAAAATCAAAAGGAAAATACTTCAGTTCTAATGCTCTACTGCAGTGCTGCTCCAAAGGAGTTGCAGTTTGCTTACAGCTCATCTCCATCTCATCTGAGGACTCACATCCCCATGGGACTGCCTCTCCACTGTGAGGCACCACGGTCTGGGAGCCCTAGGATGCTTCTGCACAGAGTCCTACCAACACTCAAGATAAGAACATAAGCCAGGAGAGCATTTCTGCATGGAGGCATGTAGCCTTTGAGCTGAAAACCTGTGTTTTCCTCTCATTTTGCTTTGCCTGTGGCATTCTCACCAAAGTATTTCTTCCTCCTTGTTGAACTCTGTTCTGCAGGGAGCTAAAAAAGCAACTCAACCACTCTGCTTTTGGACTAGCTGTCAAATCCTTTGTGATGGTTGTAAACATACCAACACAGACTGCTGGTATGAACTGATAACTATTCTTAGTCATTCAGTATGGGTTTACTGAACATGATCAAGCACTTTTCCTCCTGTTTCATTAAAAACAATCTTTCATGATTAGGAAATAGGAGCTTAATACAACAGAGCACCGAATAAGTAAGTGTTAGCCCCTAAATACAGTCTTGAAGTCAGCGACCCTACAAAACCAGTTATCTCACCCTCTAGGGAAGTTGCCAAAATAGTACATCACATGCAGTTCTTGTATGATATCACACCAAGCAATTGTGAGTAAGTTCCAAATGTGCTAGAGCTCTCGTCAGTTTGGCAAGGTTCCCTCCCCCATCAAAAGGATAGAGCTGAAGAAAGAAGTGAAATATAGACTATCCTGGAAAGATGAAGACATTGCCCAAAAGCCAAGGAATCAGACAAAGCCTGGCTGTGTAGCATCACAAAGAACACCCCTCTGATAAAAAGAGCAATTTAGAAGGAGCCACACCAGCAGCCTGACCCGTCTCATCACTCAGAGCACAGAGGATTAAGCAGAAGTAATCTCGTATTATAATGGTAGATTTTCTATATCAGGTTGCAGTCACTCCTACTTTCCTGTGATGTTCCTAAGTTTGAGGGGGCAGTAGTTCTTTAGGAGACACTCTGCTATAAACACACTGTGAGGAGTCAAGCTCTGCTGCAGCAAAGATAATGTGGTTGATTATACTGTTGTCCAAGCAGACTACTGGAAGAAAACCCTGCACTTACATTAAAAGGAAGTAGGTGAAATCTAGACACCTCATGAGTTTTTGTATCATGATGAGTGAAAAATAAAATCTGATTTTTAAATGCACAATTTATAACAAATGGAGAAGAGTCACAAGGGAAGATTGAATCTCCAGGTCTATGAGTTGCTTTTTGATTATCAGGCCCACCTATTTATGAAAAGCACTGTATGTTCAGGACTAAATTCCTACTGCAAGTGAAATTTCGAAGCCTTGAAAGACTTCTCAGGATGGAAAACTGTTCTTTTGCTCAAACTGATGGAGAGTCTACTGGTGGGAGGAGGCAGGCACCAAGTTTTTACTGCAAATTCTACCCTGGTCCTTGAAAAAATGAGGCAGTTTTCAGTCCCATTCACCTGTCCCCAGGGCTCAAAAGAGTGCTGCCATTATGCTTGCTAAGTTGAGTGGCAGCCCCAGTAGGAGAGTGTGCAGTAGGAGACTAAGATTTGTAAATGGTCTAGTTCAGAAAAAGGCTGCAAATGCACTAGTTATCAAGTAGCCAGTAAACTGATTTGAGACAGAGATAGATTGCTTCTGTGTGAAATGAAGCATCAGTATGCTTTTTTTCCTGAGCCATACTGAAATTACAGAGCCCAGCACAGAGGCGTGATAATAGATCAGTTCCAGTGTGTATCAAACTGGCATCAAGAGAGGATTGTAGCAAAACCAATGATAATCTTTTAGAAATCCCAAGCTCTGCCTAGAAACATTGCAAAACCATTCCTGACTGTTCATCTCTACTGTTCTCCCTCCCTGCCAAGGCAACACAATAGAGCATCTCCCTCCCCTTTTCTTCTAGAAAGCTTTTCCTAAGGTCTAACCCAGACCCACTACACTGCAATCTAGGGCTGAGTTCCTTTGACTGCTCTGAAGCAGACATGAAGAATAAGCTTACTCCCTCCTGGTTTTACCTGCCTTTCCACACACTTTGACACCATCCCTCCATTTTTCCCTGGACACCTCTTCTCCAGAGGCTCTCTGCTCTAAGGCAGCGAGGAGTCTTAGCTAGCACAGAGGAGCTGGCAACACTGCCACACTCTGAAAATGCAGGCAACAGCAAGAAGGGAGGGCTGGCACAGGCAGAGATAATAATATGTATTATACTGAATTTTATGTCAGGACCAGAAGGCTCTTTATTAGATGATTTTCTTCTTTACTGCTCCCAACGGAGCAGCAAATGCATATATTAGACTGTAAGCCTCTACAATGCAATCTATGTAAATCACAAATATAAAGCCATGTAACGGTCCCTCATGGTGATCCAACATCAGCATCATCAGCACTGTCAAAGCCAAGGGGGGCCCATTATTGCCTACGCTAGCAGAGATAATGGAAAGGACTTTTCCCTCACTTGGGTTGCTCCCCTCGCTCAGCTCTGCTTGCTAAGGTGCCAGCAACTCCTTTTGTCACTGGCATGAAAACTGATGCACAGGGGCTGTGTAAGCAAAGCCCCTGCTCAGTTATCCCCCTGAGTTCCTCCTGCTGGAAGTACATGGGAGCCAGGAGCTGAACAACCTCAAATGTAATATCTACTCAGTTACTTGGCTGGAAATTTCAGTCACAGGGAATTGAGAGGAATTGACTGTAAGGGATTCTCTGAGGATGTGGCACAGACAGAGGAAGAGGCCAGAGAAAGCACAGACCTTCCCAACACCAGTAGACATGGTGTCATTATAAGGTGATGAATTCTGGAAGGGTCAAGACAAGTGCTACCCTTGACTTGTAGGGCACCTTGAGTTTTGAGAAGGGGCCTAAATCAGCCTTCAATCATTTTCTTTCCCATTTTCCTCACCAGGGACTTGAAAGAAAATGTAAAGGAGGCAAAGTACAGCACAAGAACGCTTACCATGTAGTTGGCATTTTCTCATGTTGGGGATACTTGTGCCTCTAGCAGCAACTGCAGGGAACCTGTCCACAGACAGCTCTGTTTCACGCTTGCCTCTGGGGAAGCACATTCACTCACTGTGAAAGATGCCATTAGGAAGAAACATCACCAGAGGAAAGCTCACTGGTGAAATGATCAGTGGCACCTAATTTCCTGTTAAGAGGCATTTGCCTCCTGAGGGCCAAGTTAATGGAGTCCAACAGGGTGTTGATTTGGTTTATCATTTGCTGCTAGGTAGATGGATAGCAGTGTCCCGAGGCAGGCCGGCTGTGTGCTAATGATCCTTCCATGCAAGCAGAGAGCTATCATGGAGATGCCTGTGACAGAGAGCTCATTGGAGAAGTTAGCATAGCCCAGGGGGGTGCCAGGCCACTGCCAAGCTGTGAGAGCCTTCGGTGAGCTCAGATGACACTGGCTGCAGACTGATTGCTTAGCCTTTTGCTGCCGAGGTTGCAGAGAGCATTCTGAGGTTGCCGGAGGCTCCCTGTGCTACATTCAAGAGCCCAAGAACCAAACTGATACACCACAACTCTATAGCCCTGAAGAATGCCACCTGCCCTGCAGAGATTCAGTCAGGGGCAGGGATGTGGCAAGCATTCCTCAGCCGTGTCTGAGGTGGATCTGGGTTCCCTACAAGAGTACCATAACAAACACTTGGCCATTGAGCGATGCTCTAGGACAAGTTACTGTTCCCAGTGAATTCCACCAGGGGAATCACAAAAGCCAGTAGATCTGAAAATTAAACCATTAAATCTAAGCGAAGTCACCCAAAGAGACGCATGACAGAGCAGCTACGGGAAGTAACATCAGCAGAAGACTTAGGAAAAAGAGCTTGTTCCCGTTCTACTCATTTTTTAATCTTTGGAAAGACTCTTTCAGCCTGAAAAAGCAAGATCTGCTTCAGCCTCATTTGATGCCTCATGGAGGCTCACAATAACCTCCTGGTCCCTGCTCTCAGACCTGGGGTGATATACACAAACGACTGAAGAATTTCTTACCCCTTCCTATTCTTTGAGAGAACATCATGTCTGTCTCTAACATGGTTTTCTTGTTTACCATTCTAAATAACAACCCAGTGGTGGCAGACAAATAGGCAAGATGAACTTAAGGGTCTTCGGCATGCCTAATGTCTATGATTTTATGAGTCATTTCAATCAGAAAAAAAGAGGAGATGAAATGTTTGAATGGATCTAAAAAGACATGACATCATGGTTCTGTTTCCTTTCTTTGGAATTAGCAATAAACTGAATTATGCCCAGCCACTTACCATTAACAAAAAGTCTTTAACTTGCTTTTTTCCAAAATATGTTTCCCCTCTCTCCTAAATTAATTCACTAGAGAAAAGTAAGAGGCTTTCTCTCGTATACACAAAGAAGAGCAATTTGGCCTTTGAGGAAGTAATAGAATTTCAGGCATCACAAGCAAATCAGCAATGTCTCAGCCATATGTACATCCAAACAGCAACTGAAATATTTAACTGCAGCCTTTAGCAGCATTTTTCTGTTCTGGCTGCTTAGCTGAACATCCAGTCCTGCTGGGCTGGCTGAAATACCCTGGTGAAATCCTCTTGGCCTTGCTGCTTCTGCCTCTCAGAACACTGCTTTTTGTAGATGACCTGACTTAAAGGTGAGAAGTCAGGATTTTCCTCAGCAGACTTTACAGCTGTAATGCGATGGAAAGCACAGTAACAACAGCAAAACAGCAAGGTCCCAGGCTGCAGCCAGTGAGGATTTGCTCAAATGCAACAGCCATTGGCACAGAAATAAAGGAAAAAAAGCTGCTTACCTTCAGAAGACCTCAGGTATGCACCAAGATACTTTTGCCTCCACTGTCAACCCTTAAATGAGGTCTGGGAAGGGGTGGAGTCAGGATCCAGGACTGCATACACCTGAGCTCCCATGGGTTGGCTCTGCCTTCCTACCAGGTGCTCAATCACTGGTTCAAGCTGTGACGTAGCATTTCCACTACAACAGCACAGTGAAACTTTCAGTGACATATAATTTCACATAAATGGTACTCGCCCCACCAAGGGTCCTGAGCTAGTTCAAAGACACCACATCATTCATGAGCCTTACAGAGATAGGGGTCTCTCCGTTCTGCCCTGCTGTGGGGCACAGTAGCCCTTCATCCCAGCTCAGTGTGCTCCCTCGTGATGTCTCCTAACCCCAGCAAGTCTTTGCTGCTGAACAGGAGCCAGAGTGAAAGAAAGCAGGAACACTGCCTCTCTTCTGCTTCACACATATTCTCATGCTGGCTAAAGCAATGTCTGGTTACCAGAAGGGTCAGCAGTTGTGAGCTGCAGTTTCATCTGAAATGCTTGCTCTGACAGTACAGGTGGTAGTTCACTGCCTCTTGAAAGCCTATCTCTTCGCTCCTGTCAGCTCAGTGCCCCTTGAGACTTTGCATGAGGAAAGAGGGGAATGAAGCCTCTCAATGCAGGCACAGGTTGCTTTAGTTGACTTGACCATTTTAGAATGGCTAAAATGCTTGCAGTGAGGAAAGAGCTTCCCAGATCACCAACACCCTTGGAACCTTCCAATGGTCAGGGAGTTGCTGCCTGCCCCCACCTCCTCCAGGATTTATACCCCAAACTCTCCTGCTCAAGCTACAAGGACAGCTTGTTTTCAGATGTTCACAAGCCTGGTCCGAAGGTAAAATACAGACCCTAGGCACCCAACTCTGCAGGATGTCATTTTAATCCACCTCTGTAGCCAAGATGGAGTATGAGGACTTGGCAAAATGGAAATATAGCAAGCAGGCATCTTATTTTCAAGGAGTGGATGGCCATTTGCTCCTGCTGCTGAACATCTGTTCTGAACTATTTATGGCCAAGGAGGTTTCAGGTCTCAAGGCATATGTCATCTTGTAGATGTCCAGACACGAGAATGCCTCCCCAAGATCTCAGGCAGACCTCATGCTCCAAATACCAGTTCTCCAGCCTCTTCAAGGGTCGACACACAGGTGCCTGTTGTTAGGGCTTTTAAGTGATGCAATGGTCTGATTTTTGGGTGGTTCTGTGTGGAACAAGGAGTTGGACTTGTGATCCTTATGAGTCCATTCCAACTCGGGATATTTTGATTCTATGAAAGGGCTCAGCAATTGGCTCCTGTGGGAGTGCTCCTTGTATGACGAAGACACTGCCCTACTGTCACCCTTGGCTGCCTGCTCCCCTTCCTTTGTACTGTAGCTCCAACCTTGTTGCTCCTTGATACCCCTGAGAAAAGAACATCACTGAGAAATGGTTTTCATGAGGTGACTGGAAATGTGTGAAAAAACAGTGTAATATTGCCAATTGTAGTTTTGTCCTGAGATTTACCTATGCTTATGGCATTGATTTGGGGCTGTTATCAAAACTGAGATTGGTATGATTCCCCAGACACCTTAAAATGGTATCCCCAAACTTGCTACCCTACAAAGACCTGAACTAGCCCTTTCCATCTCCGTTGAGCAAAAGCAACACCTAACAGAGTGTCTGGTCCTCACCTTTCACAGTAGCACCACTGCCTTCAGTTTCCTGATTCTTTATTGGCTAATCAAGCAGTCCTGCAGTGCAAAAGCAGTTTTTCCCAGCAACCTATGCAGTGGTACAGAGCTACATCCCTGTAGGAGCAGAGAAAGCATGCATTCTGACAATTACAACAAATGTCCCTAGACTGGAAGCCCCACAGGATAAGCAGCTAGCACATCTGCTGAGGTTCACAAATGGTGGCATTTCCACGTTTTATCCTTGAGCCTCAATGCAGCAATTGCTAGGAACAACAACCTTGTTTGCTTTGCTAACAGATGCAGTTACAGATGATGAAACGCCAGGTTGGTGAGGTAGGGGCTGCTACATTAAGAGAAGGTGAACATACTGCAAGGCTGATTTTGTGCTGATAATACTGTCACTACCCTGTGCTCACACTGGAGACAGCAAATGATACACGTTCTGCCAAAGAGATCTCACAGAGGTTGTGATTTTCCTTTGCACTGAGGTACGACAGCAATCTCTCAGCTTAATTAGCAATTGCCGAAATATGTCACACTTGGTAGGAGGTAAATTATTTTGGCCTTATCAAATCATTTTCAAACATGCTGTTTCTTTTGTGGTCACAAAAACATTACAGCCTGAAATCAGCAAGGGACCTGTTACAAAAGGGGGAAAAAATGTGATAATAACAGAGATCTGTAACAAAATAGCAAATGCAGGGGAACAGGTATCTTTGCTCCAGATATCACTGTTACTCAGCTCACTGTGAGGCTGTTCAGGTCTGAACAACTTCCCAAAAGTAGGGGAAGCAACTATTTCCCTCAAATTATATTATGGTAGACAGCAAGTCAGTGTTCTCTTCACACATACTCCATTTCAAAAGCAAAACGGAAGCTCCCCAGCTCCAACAGCTCTGTCTGATCTGCAATGCTGAGAGTTCAGATTCCTATCATTTGACCTGTTTTTTTTTCAACTAAAGACATCTTGAATTTATAGACTTGGTGCCAAAGAGTTGTATTATTAACATCTAAAGCTAGAAACCTCACATTTGACTGTGAAAAGTACTCATCACCCCAGCCAAACCCAGGATGGCACAAGAGGAACATAAGTTCAACCTATTGATTGGTGGTGGTGTAACTGTTCCCAGCAGGACACAATTTTATCTTTCAAGCTAATAGTAACGGAGTGCACCAGCACACTTGTACTTCTTGCAGGACAGATTTCTCCCTTTTATATATTCTCTCATATTTGAGAAGATCTTTTCTGGTATAAAGGGCATTGATACTAAGACTGCCTAAAATGTGCTGCTTTAATTGAAACAGTATAACTTCTGCTTGTAATTAATCCCTAATGGGTTTTGTAGATTGGCTCATTCTTTTATCCTGGGCCACAGAAGAAGAGGAATTTTCAGCTCAAGGTGCACTGAGCTCTAGAGGCACAGAGATCAACACCAAAGTGTGCAGAAGCTGACTGCAAGGCTGGCAAGGCAAGGGGAGAGAGCCTGTGCAAAGGCCAGAGCATGGTGGTCATGATGCCATTCCAGCAGTCCCCCTGTAGATGCACTCTCTGTAAATAAAGAAGCAAGACTGGCTCAGTCTTTCTTGAGGCACAGCTGTAACAAAAATGACTTCCATGCCAAATCTAGCAGAGGTACGGTCTTCAAATGTACGTATTGCTGCCTTGAGCAACGACAGATAAGAGAAATGTGACAGAAACCTGTGTCACTATGCATGCAGTAAGGGCTGAATCACCATGTAAATCCAGGAGATTACAGCTGCTTCCAAGAGTGAGTGCTGCTATTAGAGGATTCCTACCATGACTTGCTCCTGTCACCAGAAGGAGCAAGGACCCCCCTCAGTCTGTCAGCAAAACTGCTTGGTGAGGGAAGAAACCTCCAGTATTAATGAACTCTGCAGGAATGTACTCAGCTCCCTGTTCTCGTGCATCGGTGCTGTGATCTGCCCAAACGCAGGGTGTCCGGGGTGTCTGGTGGTTATGAGGGCAGGGCTCCTAGACTGCATCACCAGCAGAGAGCTGCGTCACCAAGAGATGCTGGAACACTGCTACTGCTGTCCCATGATGAAGGCCTTTTTGATTCCGAGACTTTGGTTCTCTCAGTGAAGCAGAGCCAAAGCAATGCCCCATTTAGTGTGTGTGGAGCAAAGGCTGATTTGGGCCTCATGTTCACACAGGAATACAGGAGCTCTGAATTGAGATGCTCCTGATTTCATCCCAAGCTACAGAGAAAAGTTGCTTTTGAAGCCTACCTTGGATTTTTCTTAAGTGCCACTTCCTTCTTCTCTGTTTCCAACACTGCTCCTGAATATCTTTAAGAATTGTGTGGAGAACATAAGCTTCCACTTGCAGTTTATGATCAAGATACAGACACTCAATATTACTAATTCTCCAGGCTGAATCCAACACCCTGAAACACTTGGAGATTTCTTGCTGTTAATAAAGAAATGAGGGGGAACTAATGCTGCTCGTTCTTCTTGCAGTCAGAATGAGTACATGCACTTGAAATCTCTAAAATGATCTGTTTTCCAATCAGCAGACATGTGAAGTTTGCGTTATGGTTTTGTTGTTATTATGCAACACAGAAGTTATTACAAATGGGGGAGAGAGTCATGAAGCATCATTTCTATGACACAATTAGATTCGGAATATCTAAAGGCTTAAAACAAGGTTGATGAGGGGAAAAATGCTGAAGTGTTGACAGAACGAAGTGAGATACGATAAGAATAAGAACCAATCCCCATCTGATTTAAATATTCATTAAAATCATAGAAATTCTGAAAGCCCTAGGAGACAAGATTATTTTTCCACCACAATTTAGGAATAGTCACTGTATGTCGCAGGGCAAGATGAACTTCAGCAGTTTTAACAATGGAAAGCTTTCAAATATAGGCAAGACATCCTCAGGACACATCAGGAAAGGCCCAGGACCGCTCAGGGTCAGTCTGTTTGTCACAGCTGTGCTTCAAATTGAGACTACACAGATGCAGTGAATCCTTAGCAAAGATAATTTGGACAGTCTTTGGACCAGTGCTGTGGCAAAGTCCCATAAGGTCACTTCAGTTATTGCTTTACAATAACTCCTGTGTAAGTGCAAGCTCTTAATTAATTGCTTAATTAGTCGTAGTCGGTAGAAACCTGCCTAGAACAATGCCATCTGTGCTACAAGGTCAAGGAATGAGGACATGTTCAGCAAAATTATTGAGTGCAGTGTCTTGAATGAAATCCAGAAATCCCAAGCTGGGACAATTACTATTTAAATTTGCCCAAAGGCCCACGTCTGGGGACAAATCCCATTTCCTGGGATATCACACCTAGGAGAATTTTGAATGTACTGCCTGCCATTACCAGCACAAGGACTACTTTCAGCTTTTGCAGTTCATCCTTGCTATAGCAAAGGGAAGTTCTGGGAGCAGTTGCCAGGCTCTGACCTACGGATGGGGTATTCTGCACCAACTTTTGATCCCTACCACAGAGTGGGAGCGTGATTCCTTTCAGAGACCTTCCTTCAGATGAGTGAGCAAAAAAAATATCCAAATCCCATCCAGGGATGATCCCCTGAACAGCCCTGAGAAGAGAAGAATCAACTTCTCCTGCTCCTACCATCACATTTCTGCACCTTGTCCTAGAGATGGGAGCCTTAAAGAGAGGAGTTCCATGATACATCTTGTGATAAAACTCATGATGCTATGATGGGCACTGACAGAAATTCTCCTTTATGTTCAGGAAGAAGGTGGCTAGTGAGTAGAAAGGGAGATTGTTGCAGCCTGATTCTTTTGGACAAAGACCTTTTGGACGAAGATTTAAGGGTAGCTGCATAACAGCAGCTGATCTACCGATGGAATTATATGCCATACCACAGTTTGCAAGTATCTATGTTTATGAACAAAGTAAGGAAGTTCCATTACTGCCTGGTGCACTTTATAGCTAGGGAGTAGCTCAGAGAGGCGATGACATGAACTACAGGAGTTTCTCTGTGCATATGTATAGCATCACCCCATTGCTTATTCTCCATTGGCCATCTACACAGCGCAGACAGGGAATTTTCGATAATAGCTGTTTTGAATTTTGTTCTTTCTTGCGGACTTCGTGATAGCAAAGCACTCACTCTAAGGAAGGCAGGATGAGGAACATGGTGAAGCAGAGATTGCCACTTCTATCTCTCCATGGATCGTGATCCACGCCATGATCCCTCTACTTCATCCGTGGCCTCCCCTACCCAATGGGAGGAAGCCAAGTTCCTCTCTGAATGAGTATGGACTTCCATTCACCCAAGTAACCCTGATTATTTCACGCTTCTTGGGAAATAGTACAAGAAATGCCAAGATGTGGAAATGTCATTCATAACTCACTGCTCGTCGCTTCCCATAATGAATGTATTTTAATACTACACTGGCACGGGGAAAAGGAGAAGAATGATTTTCACAATAAGAAAAAGGGTTTTGGTTTTTTATTTTTTGTTCCTGAGCGCATAAAATGCTACATTAGTTTTATTTCCAGGAGTACATTAAGACTGTGTGTCTTGATAGGTGCATTTTAATGTCCTGCCTACCTTTGTGGAGACAGCTGGAGGCAAAGAATCCACCAAATGCTGTTGTTTAGATTAGGAAATGGTGTTTGGGAACAATGCAATAACGTTAGATAATGAACTAATCTTTCACTTCCCAGTGAAATATTTCAACCACTTTAGGCACAAGCAAAACAAGTGCTGGAAGCAGGTACCAAAGTGACTGGTAAGAGGTAGCACCAAAGCTCTTGCAGATCTATGCAAGAACAATTAATGCAGAAAAGCACCAGTCTATCTATATTCCTCTGGCAACCCAAATTTCTAGTGGCTGCCTCACAGAAGCTGCTCCCGCTTGGCTCAATGTTTTGTCCTGGAACCAAGAGCAACCTCCCCTTTTACTTTAATAGGATGGACTTATTTCTTATTGCTCTTCTTGACTCTCTTTTACATTGCACTGGCACAGAACTTAACCTTACAGAGGTCCTTCTGAGTACTGCCACTAACATCAGAAGCCTCTCTCTTCATAGAATCACAGAATCATGGAATGTTTTGAGTTGGAAGGGACCTCAAAGACCATCTAGTTCCATTCCCCTGCCATGGCATGATTGCACCCACCAGCTCAGGCTTCCCAGGGCCCCATCTGACCTGGCACTGAATGTCTCTAGGGATGGAGCATCCACAGCTTCTCTGGGCAACCTTTTACTGTGCTGCCTAGGGGGACCTGCTATGGTCCCACGACACAATTTTTCATCTAAATTTTAGTCTAAAAAAAATTTATCTAAATACGTTAATATAAAATTGATATATAAATATACAAATATTTATAAAATGCCTGTATAAAAACTTCATTTTTTTTCTGCTAATGGGAAGTCAGTTCAGTCAATGAAAATTACAATTGTCTGGCAGGCATCCTTGGATGCCCAGATCATTAGACTCGTGTCTTCCTTCTGAGAGTTTTTCTGCAGCCCATTTGAAAAGAAAGATATGTAGATTATAATCAGAAGTGATCATTTCACTTTGTTGTGCATTCAAACAAAGTAGTAATTCAGTAGCACTCACCACAGCAGCTACTGAAAGCTAGAACTGTGCATTGAAGATTAGAATGTCGCCTCGAGTCTGGTACACGATGCTTATCTCTGAGAAGAAAAAGAATACCTGAGTATTCGGCAAACAGATAAAAGGTTAACCTTAAATCTTTGCCACTGAAAACATCTACTCATTTCACCTCTGAATATATTACACTTCAAATGTGTATATCTTGTTTCTTCTGTTTTTGTTTTGGAAAAAAGATTTCTGTGAGCTATCTCAGTGAGAGATGAAAGAAAGATCTATTATATAAACTGTACCTGAAGACCTGCTCTAGAAATACATTCTGTTCTTCTTGCCACTGGAGAATTCAGCGGACATCGTCGCATCAGTGGGCTCCTGCTACAGCCACTGAAGAAGCATGTAAAGCTTTCTGGCTTCCTTGACAACGGAGGCAGACAGTGGGATGGAGTAAACGGGGAAGACTCTGCACCACTTCCAGATTTGCAGTGGGTTTCTTCTTTTCTCAAGCCTCTTTCAGTAGGGGGAACTACTATGTACTTTGTCTTCCAGATGATGATGGCTGACTGCCATTCCACGTTAGCATGGGCATCTTCCTGCTCTCCTGGAGGCATGCAAAATCATGTGCCCTGTGCTTGTCCTTGGACACTGTCTCCCTCTGTGTCCTCTCCCAGATTATAATTCTCTCTAGTTGCTCCACATTTACAGGTGTGAAAAATAAAGCGTTTCACTGGGATACGTGTAGTTTTATAATGAAAACTTCCCATGTTAATGCTAATTTCATCTTCATGCTAACAAAATACACCCTTACTGCCTAGGACAAAAAGACGATGCTAGGTGGGAACAGTGTTTTATACCCTTGGAGCATGACTACTGATACGTCTCTTGGCTCCTGCTGTCTCAGCATAATGTGTGAGACATAAACATCTGACAGTGAACAATTCATGTGCAAAGTTTGCCATTGTCCAGGATGTTCTCATTAATAAAAGAGACCCCTAATCTCCTCAAGCATTTCAGGTTGGTCTCTCTTCTGTCCCAAAACTTCATTGTAATTAAACACTTGCATAATGAATTAAACTCTCCTGGGAATGTTACATGTCAGCTACCTTTCCAATTATTTAAAATTAGCTTAAGGGCTGAAGCAATCAGGCCACTCATTAATCTAATCTCTTTTTGTCATTGCAGTTCGTGACTTGGAAATGTGACCACAAGATCAAACGGACAAAGAAGAATGAAGAGGAAATTACACAAGACATTTATAAAGTTTCCTAGCCCAAGACTTCACCTACAGCACAATGAAATCAACAGTGCTGACATGCTACACTAATGGCCATTCTTTGTGTGCACAAACATCTCTCTTCTCAGGACACATCTACCCTGAAGGGAAAAGTCAGCACAAGCAAAGTCTACTCTTGCTCTTATTGCTGGCTGGGAGCCATCTCCAGCCCAGAAAGCAGGGAACTGAAGGAGCTAGTAGTTAACAACCCCACTTCAGAGTACCTATGATTATCTGGGGCAGAGTTGGCTACTGGCAGCCCCCAATTTCCCCATCCAGCACATACTTCCCTCTTGGTAATGTCCTCCTTTTCTTCTTGAAAAGGCTGAAGGACCCTCATATTCACTTCTGATAAACAGCGTGACTGAACCTAGCTGCTATGGGACTGGCTCAGCCCCATGGCTAAGACTGAATGGACGTGAGCACGTGATGACACTTCCTTGCTGTCCACCTGCCTGTGCAGAGCCAGCTCCTGTCCCAGGTGGTTTCCAGAGTCTGCATCCTGTCTTCTTGCATCTTCAGTGCATGGTAGGAGATTCTGGTAGACACACCTGAACAGCTTCTTCAACAAAGAACTTTCCTGAAGGTTTTGGCCTTCTTGAATGCATGATAACCACAAACACAAAAGTCTTCTAGGCACTCCAGGGTACCACAGAGTTTTGGTTGAGGTACCAAACATCCATAAGAACACATCAAGACCTTTGTGGACACAGCACAGTGGATTTTGGTGGAAAAAGCCTGGTACCTGTCACTTTAGGAAAATAGTAGCTGGTACAGAAATACCGTGTACATAGGTGGCAGGGTCTCTGCTCCTGCCTAAAGTGTACGTGTCTTCCCAGCACCAGAATGGGGTCTGGTGAAACAGAGCACCTTACAGACTGAAAGGTGGGACAAGGAGTGAAAGCCACCAGCTAGAGCGATCACCAGCACAGACCCTGCTCCTCAGGATTAGGCTTGAGCGTAGATGCAAGTCAAACAACCAGATAAATATATCTGTAGAGCCATATGCAAGTACAAAGTGGCTGTCTTGTGGCAGCTAAAATTATGGTGTCGTTTCACAATCTTGAAGTGCTTATCCTTGCAAACATTGTGTTTTACTTAACAGAAGTGCACACGCACTTATACAGAGAGACAGTTTGCAAGCAGAGATGTATGAATATTTTCAAAGGATGTTTACCCTACATTTCCTCATATAAAACCTTGTTTTCAATGGTCTCAAACCCTACCAGTCTTTTGGTCTTAAATTTGACACACCAGTCCTCTCCAGGTATTTGTGTTATAGAATCATGGAGTGGTTTGGGTTGGGGGGGACCTTTAAGATCATCGAGTTCCAACACCCCTGATGAATGTGGCTAAAGAAAACATTATCTATTTCTTAAGATAACTACTGAGAGGAAGTCCCAAAGCTTATGGCTTGTTCCAAGGAGACGCTCCAACCCCCTTAGACATGAGGGCGTGAGAGCTGTAGGCATCTGAAACTGAAGACACATATGCATATTCTGTTTTCTGAACGGAGAAATGTGGAGAAGAGAGGGAAAAAAATCTCACCAGCACCACCAGCATGCTTGGTGGCGTGATCAGTCATACCATTGAGCTATCTCATGTTTTTTCTAGATGAGATGGAGCCTATGAGCTGGCTTTCTAATGAATAATCAGCATATAATGTCTGGGTGTTATTTCCCTGTCCTTTTAGTAGTGGCTGGATATTAATATTTGATGCAGAGAAGCAAAAAAAGTGAAATACATTCATGCATGTTGAGCATCTGATCTCTGGTCTCTAATAAAGTTTAAGTTCATATTGTCTTCTTCCTCCCTCTGGGGACATGGGCATTATTGCTCTTTTCTAACTGGTGAACACTGTCTTGTAAAAATACATTTTTTTCAAAGGCTCTATCTCTAAAAATTGGATAGAAAGTAACCAAAAGCTCCAGAACTTATCTTGAAGAGAGATAAGCTGCTCTTTTGCCTTATCCCATCCGCTTCATGTCCATATGAATACAAGAGTACACAACAGTCCTTACTTTTATTTGAAGGTATCCCAAGTGATGATGTTTAGGGTTGTGTTGCTCAAGCAATCCACAGGTTGGGGAATAATTACAGTGCCACACATTCCTCAATCCCTGTGTGAGAGAATTAATTGCTACATAGATTAACCGCAGCAGACGGGAAGTGATTGCTCTCGTGTGCCTGGATCGCAGGCTGCTGCCTGGCAGACTGCATGTGCTGCCAAGGAGAAGAGCAGGGATGGGATTTGGAGGCTCTTTAAGCACCTAAGCATGCAGAAAAGTGTCTGGTGGGATTTCTCAGGTGTGTGTCTATGCCTTCTGAAAATCCCTATAAAACTGTCTTGGCATTTCCGAGTCTGAGAAAGGCCAGTAGATACCTGGTTCCTGCTGCTGGCAGCAGAAGCAGGGAATGAGCAGCCCATGAAGGTTTATGCTGGCAGACACCGTGAGGCTCAGTGGGAAGGATTTGAGCTGACAAAGATGTTATGCAGTCCTCAAGTTAGGAAAACCTGCCTGTCAGTCAGAGATAAATCCAAGGAGGTTATGTGGAAGCTGTATAGAGGAGGTGTTGTACTACCGCTGTTGCTGCTCTGGCCCAGGTGGCATCTCCAGGATGCTTTGGTGAGGACTTTCAAGGGCTAAGGGGAAGTCTCACCACATCCCATCACATCCCACGGGAGAACAGGTACAAAAACAAAGCTCATTCACACGAGCAAAGGCTTAGCTCTCTGATCATGTACTTCTTTCTAAAGAAGGGAAAGACTCTAATGCTGTTACGCTCTTTCCTAGAAATAAACCCATGGAGTAAAAGAGGATTTGGACAAAAAGATCCTGTGGATTGTGCCAAGCAGCAATGGGACACTCATCCTGATCTCACCATTCCTCCCAGTGCTGGTCTCACACAGCAGAAATATCTGCTCTGAGGCATTGCTGGGACCGAAGGAGCAAGTGTGATGGAGCACAGGTTGTACTGACAGTGATTGATTGGGAGCTGAAGGCGAGAGCAAGGCTCGGCAGCCCCAAGCTGTGGGTGTAAACTCTTGTGGGAAGGAAAGCAGTACTCAAAACAGAAGCAAATAAATAAGCAAGCACATAGCACAGTGATGGCCTTGGGCTCTCTCTTTTACTGACAGAAGATGTAAAGCAATGACTCTCAGCTTTGCTTGGGATAGGAAGATCACATGGCAGTGCTCTACTCACCTGCAGCACAAATGTATCTCCAGCAAATCAGGCCTAGATCCGCAGATGTATTGCACAGCCAAAGGTGCCCTGGTTTTTTGTTTGTTTTTTTTTTTGAGTTTGCCACAGGTGCTATGTCCTGGCACAAAGAATCCAGCCACCACCTCTGACATTCCTATCTGTTGCAGCTTTTTATTGCAGACTGGGTCTTTCTGTAGAACTACCCAGGAGACTCTTGTACATGTGAAATTGTAAAGAGCTCAAGCAGCTTCAAAAAGGATTGGGATGCAAGCGTCAAATTTTGATCATTAGTTACAGTTCTGGCTTTTGACAGAGGATGGGGAATGTTAGCGTACCCTTTTGTATTAGCGAGGGAGCTCAAATATTATTCAGGACTTTTTGTTAAAAGATCTCTATAAATAGAAGTCAGACGCTAACAGGACATAATGTTTTACAGTCTCACATATAAAAGATCATTCTGAACGCTACCTCATTCCTCACCTTGTTTTTTAAAGGAGGAAATTAAATGAAAAGGACCGTCCTAATCCATCATTAAACCCGTCAATTTCAGAGGCATCCATGAACACTTCACTGTACCATGGTCACTGGCATCAGAAACCCCAGGGGTAAATCAGCAAGCCACTGGTCTTGACACCATGCTGGTAGGAAGCACATACCATAAAGGTGAGCACTCCTCTTCCAAGAGCATTTTATTCCCTGTCTTCATGCAACCTTTTCCAACTGTGTATGCTCCTATTGAGGCAGCAGGTTCGTGCTGGCCCCTGGGATCAGCTCATAGCTATTACGAATGCTTCTCAGCCATATTGCTTTTTAGTACTTTATTACATTGTTTGTTTTGCATTTATTGGTCTGCACTCTGCTTTCATTGCTTGGATAAAACTAGCTAGCAGTCCCCAGGTCTCCTGAAGGAAAGAAATTACTGAATGCACTGTTTTTCCCAAATAGAGCAAATACTGTGCCAATGATCTCCGACTTGGAACCCTTCTTTGGCTGTAGCTTTGGTGAAAAATCCTGCCTGCTCCATGTATGTGAGGAGTCATGGCCACTGAAACTGCTGATAAATAGCTCCGCCTGAAGGACCAAACGGCAGAGTACCAAAGCATATGCGGCTCCCTCCCAGGGCTTTGCTTTGTGCTGTCATCATCATCAGGTAAATCCTTTGACCCAAACTTGAGAAATCAATCACACTCAGCCAAGGAAACCTGTTAATTTTCACTGGACAAATTTTAATCATCTCAGAGGCTTCAAAGTTCAGTGACAGACACTTCATTTAAATTAAAAAAGGAGTAGTGCTGTATCTCTTTACTTGATGTTAAAGAGTAGGATTCTTCAGATCTGAAGCGCCTGCTCTGGCTTGACAAACAGCAAGTGCTGGTAGGTGTTTAGAGGAGGCAGATTAGAAAGGCAGGCAAGAGGATGAATAATTTTGGTGCCATGGAGTACAGAGTACAGGTTCCAATAGGCACTTCTACCATCGGCAGATAGAAATATAACTGAATGTTTCCTTGTAGTCAAAGAACAGATTTCCAGCGTGACTCTTTTGTCATATTACATTATCAGCCATGCTGGGAAACTCAATAATTACTCTGCAGGCACTACTGAAGACATACTTGTTGAAATAAATGATGGGGCATTAGGTGGTTGTTAGGCACAGGCTGGAAATCAGCAAGACTGTCTCACGGAGGAAACAAACTGAAACATCTTTGCTTTTCTGATTAAAAAAAAAAAGTACTTCTGTGTCAAAATTGGACAAGAAGAACAGGTCAAGCCATTTCTCATGGTGAAAGGAAATTTCCCTGGGAAGAAAATCCATTTCCGCAGAACCAAAATGAATTTTCTGCTGTTGGTTTTCTTCTCAAGATGATCAGTTTGGCAACTAATAAATGAGTTTTTGCAATGGGAAATCTGAATGTTTGATATAGCAGGGGTGCTTTCCATTCACAAGTCATACCCTAAGCTGGATGTTGTATAATCAGATATGGAATCTGACTATTGTCAATTAAACCTAAAATATTTTACAGACTATTTGCTCACCAGAATGCCTCACAAGACAACCACCACCGTCACAGAGATTTATGAAGGCAGAGAAGTGTCCCACACATAATACTCTGTTTAACCACCTCCCACCACCCTGAAATAGTGTTCTGCCCACAGGTGGCTCTTGGTGACCATTCCTTGCTAGCGTGAGATGATGGCTACTTTGTGAGTGCAAAGCCATAGATTAGCAGGATATGTTTTAGCATTACCTCATGAGACAGGTAAAAGGCAGCAATTCCCAATGGCCAGAAGCAGCAGAGCATGGAGAACACAGTGAGGCCGAGATGATCTCTTGGTGGCATCATTAGGAAATTGTCTTCGCTTTCAGTGTCACTTGAGTAGTCACTCTGGAAAAGCAAGAGAGAAATGTAGAATTGCTGATTAATGATATTACTTCTCCTCTTTCGTGGACCAAGGCAGTGGTCATCCACTCATAGTAATCCCACCAATTGCCCCTGGACATTTCCTCGATAGACCTCCAGCACTGATGGGGGATGGCTTCTGGTGTCCCACCTTGAGGTCTCAATCATGCACATGGTCAGTTCTGGGAGCATTTGTACCCTGATATTCAGGGCCCACACAAAAAAGCGTCAAGGGACTGGAAGACAACGGTCCATGGTCATTCCCCTTGCCGAATAAGCTGCTCTCTGCAGCCTCCACGAGACAGAAAGAGGACTGTTGCAAAAACTGTGAATATGACAGTGGATGAAGAGGAGAAATAAACTTTGCTTGGAGAAGGGAGGGGTTTACTTCCCAGATATAGAGAAATTCAGAATAAATAAAAAAAAACAGGTCCATGCATCACGCCACAGAAAATCATTCACACGGGAAGACAGTAGAAAGAACAACTTCTCTTGTGAGAAAAATTTAAGATGCAATTTCTTCACATTCTGTAAGTGCCTCTGTGAGTAGGTAATTTCTGATCAGACAGCTCTGCTCTTCGGCAGAAAAAAAAACACAAGAAACCCCAGTAAGTGAAAGCAGAGCAGATGAAGAGCTGACATGAGGTGCAGATTTTTAACAGGGATGGTGATGAACACTTTTCTGCAGCTGTAATGGATTTTCTATTACACCAAGCCCTTTTTAAAATCAAGGCTAGCCATCCCTAAAAGCTGTGTGCTTTACCTAAAAAAAGATATTCTGAGTGAGCAAAGGTTCTCCAGACAGCCTGCCCTGGGTGCCAGTGGCAGGCTGGAGGCTGGACTTGATGCCCACGCAGTCCCTTCCAGCAGAAAAATGCTGCTCATGCTGGAGAAGTCGGACTATGAGCTCTGCTGTGAACCATGGCTGACAGCAGCCTTTGATGGATTTTCAGGAAACAGCCCTTTTGGTATCACTCCTTTTTTTTCCTTCAAAGCAATCATTTCAGTTGCACACACGATGCATACAAAACTAATTTCTGGTATGGCCCTTTGAGATCTGCTTCAAATCCCGATGGTTCAGGAGTCTGTTTTTGACAAGGACCAACACAATGCAACTATAAGACAATATATAGGAAATAGCGCTCTATTTCCCTCCCCAGAATGCCTGTTTTGGTGATGTGGTGAACACAGTGCCCTATTCTGACCAGCACTCTGCATCCCTTTGCTCTTCTGCAGGCAGTCTGAGTTCACCTAAATGCAGCAGATGGTGATGGCAGCGTGCTGGATGGCAGCTCTCCCACCAAGGGCTGTAGTTTATTACCACTCGCCTCAGCACACTTACTTCTCACTGAGCAGCATCTGGCTGATGCTTCCTTAGCGGGTTATGCCTCTAAAACCTGTTGCCATTGTGGATTCTTTCGGCCAGGCAATGCTTTATTTGTTTGCCTGTTTATTTGTTATTTATTCTTACCATTTGGGGTTTTGCAGTTGCTCCCATTCACTTTTAAAGGTATTTTAAAAATCCATTATCCTAACCTGGTCCAAACTCGTCTTGCTTTCCCATCTCCCAGCCTAACATGCAGCATCAGTCAAGCAGCCAACTGTCCAGAATGGGCTCACAGGGCTCTTTCCTTGCTTGGAAAGCTTTTCATGCTTAACTTTACAAAGCCAAAATGTTTCAGGGGGAAAAAAAGTCCTTGATGAATATGTCCAAGTCCATTCTTCCTCACGTGCTCCTGGATTTTGATCAACACCCACAGCCAGTCTGTCTACAGCTAACATTGTAACATCAGTAACATGCATTCAACACATTGCTTCTGGAAAGGGATTACCACAGACAGCAATAAACAAATCCATACCAGACCAGGCCAGCTGCCATAGTCTCCTAAATCACACTCTTTATCCTGCAGAGCAGTAATAACAGCCATAAAGTAAATATCCCTAATCTGAGCGTGAGTGACAGGGGCTCCCATCCAGCAGCCCTCTGCATCCATTGGAAGGCACTCATGGATCACAGCACTCTTGTGACTTTGCAGTCAGACCAGCTGCCACAACAAGATTAGGAAGATACCTCTATTCCCTGAGGCACATTAACTGAAAGAGTAACATTACACAGCTCAACCTAAGGGAGTCAGCATCCACCAGTGTCCTCTTTCTGCCTTACAGCTGACCCACTCCTGTGGCCTGTTAATAATTTGCCTGTGAAGGCAAAGGGACATAAAGCATGCCCTGTGGAGTTGGGTCAACGGTCCATCAAGCCCTGGGCCCTGCTTCTGACAGCAGCAGCAGGACATATTCTGCAGGGAGCTCATGTAAACCTGGACACTGTGCATCCACTCCTTGTGCTCTTCCAGCATCCACAACTGTTGCCTGAAAAATACTAGCAAGAAAAGCTGTACCAATTGCTTTTAATACTTCTTTATGGATTCTTTGTCCATGAGTCAGTCTAATCACTGCCTCATGTGTGAAGAAAAATTCTGTTATGTGTGTTAAGGCAGCTCCCTCAGCTTTCTCCCGCTTCTACCATTGCAGGTTTGCTGAGCAGCAGGTCTGCAATCATCTTGTCCTTTACCTTCATGACCTAGTACAACCAAGGGACTTCACATCCCTTGGCTTTCTCCTCTATCAAATGGAGCATCCAAAAGAAAGGCTGCAAAGATAGAGAAGGGTCTGCAGGACAAGGTGTGTGAGGAGCGTGAAGGCCGCTGTGGTTGCTCAGCGCAGAGCAGAGGAGCTGAGGGAAGGCCTCATGGTGGCCGCAGCCCCTCACAGGGAACAGAGGACAGTGCTGAGCTCTGCTCTGTGTGACAGTGACAGGGCCTGAGGGAACGGCATGGAGCTGTCAGGGGAGGGGCAGCTGGGGGTTAGGGACAGGTTCTTTGTTGAGAGGAAGGTTGGCACTGGAACAGTCTACCCAGGGAAGAGGACATGGCATGGAACTTTCTGGAGTTTGTGAAGCCCCTGGACACAGCTCTCAGACATAGGGTTTGGGAGGTGCAGTGTGGAGCAGGGAGTTGGGTTGAAATCCTCATGGGTCCCTTCCAACTCAGGATATTCTATGATTTTCTTACTCTCATCTATCTCCATTATCTCCTACAGAAGCAGGGACCACAAATACACGTATCACATGGAAAGCAGGTTGCAGTGAGCTTTCAGATATCAACAAAATGCTGCCAGCACCCTATCTCATCCCTGATAACATTCTTTACCATATCCAATATTTTGCTGACTTATCAGCTTGGCCTCTGCACTCCTTGCTCTGAGACAGGTTTCTTCACCGAGCCGCAGCTCACAGATACAAGCTCAGCATGGAGTCCACATGGATTTCATTATTTTTCCATAAACATATTTGTTTTGACTTATTTACACATCTGCCACTCCGTTCTTGCAGCCTTTACAGAGGTTCTCTCCAGGAGGCAGACACCTCCCGGGGCTGTTCAAACACCCTTTCTAGATTTCTGGTCCCAGAGAAGGCTGAGGGCACCACAGATGTCAGAGGGAAATTCTTCACTCAGAGGGCAGTGAGGCGCTGACTGCTGCTCAGAGAAGCTGTAGGTGCCCCATCCCTGGAGGTGTTCAAAGGTTGGATGGGGCCCTGGGCAGTCTGGTGCCTGATCTAGTGGTTAGCAATTCTGCCCATGGCAGGGGTTGGAACCAGATGGTCTTTAAGGTCCCTTGCAAACCAAGTGTTTCCATAACTGTATGAGTCTCATCCCAATGCTGCCTGTCCACACTTGTGCAGTCTGGCAAGGTTAAGAGAAAACATGCATGTCATGGGGCTTAATTCACATAAACCCTCTTCGTGGCCTTCTCTTTGTATCACAGGAGAAACGGAGCCAGGAGGTGCTTGGATATGATGTGAGGAGAAGCTAGATGGAACAAGACATGGCTGAGGATCCACTTCCCATCTCTGTGCTTTTATGCTCATGTCAAAGGGATGAGTTCTCACAGCAGCAGCCGGCAATTCATAGAGAAGGAAAAAAAAAAAAAAAAAAAGGAAGACTTAGCTTGAAAGCCCGACATTTCTTTTCTTCTTTCGTTCCCCAGAACATTCCATTTATTTCACTTTCCAGAGACTGTTTCAGACATTGCTGGAGAAAAAGAGGTTTAAGAGAATCATAGAATCATAGAGCTGAGGTGTATTCTTTTATGTGACACATATGAATAATTCAATTTTCTGCCATCAATAGCTTGGGTTTCTCTAAATAAGCCATCTACCCAGGGGCCAGGAATAAGAGTAGCCAGTGTGTTAATACGACAAATGATGTTTCTGGATAGCACTGTATTTGCACATGAGCTCTAACAGGAGGATATTTCAGCTAGGAACTATTACATATTTCACTGCCGCCATATTTGACAAGTTGTCTGTCTATTAATTGTGATGTAAAGGGCTCATAAGATATTTATAAGAGTTCCAGAGATACCTAAGTAGGGAATCATTTGATTTCAAGGATGAGCAGAGAAAGGAGAAGTTTAAATCTTTGACAGAATGCACAGCATTCTGCTTTCATGCCTGGTGACTGCTGGAGCAAAATGGGGCTGTATGTGCTAATAAGAGCTGTTTCAGAGATGGTTTTCTTTGCAGACAATTATGATTTCCATATGCAGTCTGAATAGCATTACACCAGGACCTGAGGAACACTGCTGGTAAGGAAACACAAAAGTTAAACGTGCCCACCAGTGCTGCAGCCAGCGAATGGCAGGATCACTCCGTCGCATGTCTCCTGCTCCTCTGCCACATCTCCTGGGATTTTTCAGAGCCCCCAGGCTTGGGGAGAGGAATAAGATGCCTCCTTGCAGGCAGGTTGTTGAAAACATTGGTGATCTGAACAAACCCATTCTGAAGAGGATGGCAGGCAACAAAGCAGTAAGTCCTGCAGCCTGGCTGGGATGGCACTTCAAACCAGAACCACACTGCTGTCAGTCAGAACAGCTGGCTTTTTCCAGAGAATGTGTCTGTGGCAAAGGCTTTTGCAGGAAAACAACAGTATTTCTGGCTGTCAGAAGCCTAACACTCTTCAAAAAGCAAACATTGACAGAAACACACTGAGCTGCAGAGTCCGTAAAAGCTGCTCCTTGCATGTGTCCATGGACTCCAGTTAAGTATTATGCAGTGGAGCTCATTACAAAGGGCTGAGTTGGATTTTTCCACATTTCCAAACAACTAAATATCCAGCCACAAAAACCCCCTAGGCAGGTGCTTTGCACAAACAAGTCAGTGCCAGAAAGGGAATAACTTACAGCTCCAAACTTGTTCTGTCCCCTTGAAAGACTTTCACAGAGATGTCCTCCGCGGGAACCCACTCACCTTGCCTTGGTATGCAGGGCAAGGTGGTAGCCCCCAGCTTTCAAGAGACCAAAAGATAAAGAGCTCTTCTGCATGAAGTTTCCCTCTTTGCTAAGTCTTCCAAAAGGGTGATCTTTTCGTTGTTGTTTTCCCTCCTGAAGGAAATGCCAAAGCAGATGTATAAAGACAAAGAGGCCTTATGAGAACTGAGCTCCAATCTGCTCTTATGCTATGCAGTTCCCATTAACTGTGGCAAGACAGTCAGTGTGGCAAGGTACTCAGCAACATACTGTGCACCCTGGGTGAGGAAAACAAATCCTTTGAGTCTCTCAGTGTGGAAACAAAACCCTACACCTCTCCTGTATTATCCTCTCTTTCTGTTCTCCTAACTTCCACTCCCAGTCCCTGCACTGAACCTTTTCACTCCACTTTGAGTGCATTAGTAATTTAAAAAAGCATTTGCTTCTTGTCAGTAACGGGTGGGAAAAAAGCATCCTACTGGACCAGATGCATGCTGCATGATTCAGATGCTGTATTTCTCATTTGAACAGATAAGCAATTTTTTAAGTAGTTAATGATCCAGCGTGGTTCATTCCCCCACTCAGTGACTGCTGTCCTCAAGTAATTTTTTTCCATTCCTTGAAAAAAGGAAAAGGATGTGCAGCTATGTCTCTAGCAAACCTCTGTGCTACCCAAACCCAGGTGTCCCTCATGCATCTGGCCCTGTTGATACAGCATCTGTCCAGGTGGAGACCAGAGGAGCACAACACAGCAGTTACCCATCTGCTGGTCTTGTTCTGTTGAGCACATCTCTCCTCCTCTCCTCATCTTCCTGTAGGACCAACCTCAGAATCTGGGCTTTCATGGATTGCCACCGGTTACTCCACATGCTGAGAACCCTCATGCTGAGGACAACTGCTCAGTAGATTGCTCATGTCAGTCTGGTTCTTGCAGAAGAAGTGTGAAAACCACAGCACTGCACTGGGCTGGCTATGCAGCACTGAAATGCAGGCTGAAAATGGGCTAGAAGGAGAGGCTTCTAACAATTCTAAAAATGCACATGTTTCCAGTCAAGTAGGTCCTTCCCAGACATTCCCTCATTTTCTTCCCCTTCCTTCATTATCCTGGTGGAGGACAAATCCCAATTCAGAATAGACGGAGCTGTGTGGATGCATAGCATGGGCACACTTGCTTCCCCTGAGCACCTTGTATGGGTAGGTCAGGATGGGCATCCTCTGTATTACTCTCACAGTAGCACAAGAAGGGCCCTAGGAACACGATGCACACAGTTACAGCATGTTAAAACATTTGCAGAAAGATGGGGAGATGAATTCCCTTCTTTCCCTCTGGAGATCTGGAGGGGAAGGGTGATGCCCCTTTCCCCAGACCTTCACTTTTACAGGAGGTTTACTAGGAAATCTTTTCTGTGCAAAGCTGATCCAAGTTCCTGTGGTTCCAACAGATTAAGGGCCGTACACTGTAAGGACACTTTAAAAATCCCACCAAGAAAGGGGACAGTAGTTTTGGTACAAAATATTTTTTCATTGTCCTGCATATTGTCCTGGTCTTTTTTAGCTCATTCTCTGACAGTTGGCTAAAGAAGGTCTTGCTGGATTTGGGTTGACAAGAATCATAAAGTCATTAATGCTGGAAAAGATTGCTAAGATCATTTATTCCAACCACCAACCCATCCCCACCATGCTCACTAATCACATCCCTCATTGCAACAACACTACAGCTCTTGAACATCTCCAGGGACAGTGATTCCACCACCTCCTTGGGCAGCCTGTGCCACTGCCTCATCACTCTTTCTAAGAAGAAAATTTTCCTAATATCAAATCTGAACCTACCCTGGTGCAACCTAAGGCCACTACCTCGCATCCTATAGAAAACAAAGTGTTTTCTTCCTTTCTGCCTCAGTGTTAGGCCAGATGTGAAATACACCACTAGGCAGTTGCGTGCCTGCTGCAGTCACTTGCATCACAACCGCTGCATGATGAAAGGTAGGACAAAAAGGCAGCATCTCGGCCTTTTGTTTTGATATTAAAAATGAGGCTTCCCACAGCCAGCTTTGAAATGCCATAGAAGGGCATGATTTGAGCTAACACCACCACAGGCCTCAAAGGGAAACTTCCTGTCTTCCCTGTGGAGCTATTGAATACTGTATTACCAGCACACACTGTGAAAAGCACCTCTCTCTGCTTACCTGAGCAATACAGAGAGAAAAGATAACCAAAGAGAAGTCAGCCTCTTGCTGAGCTGCCCCTGCGCGGGGTGAGACGCTGGTATTAGAGGAGGTGAAAATAGAAGTTCTAGGACCTGTTAGCTCTCAATGGAGAAAACTCCACGAGAGAGAAACATGGGAAAATAGCTTCCTGAATTCCTCCTGGACATCCAGGTTGAAGCAAAGTCTTCGCTCCAGTCAGCCAAGTGGGCTTTGCTAGCTTAGGAGCCTGTGACTAACGCTGAGAAAGTTTGGGGATCTGCAACAGCGTGGGCACCCTCCACTCCCACTGGCAAATCAAATCTGTGTTGTCTTTGGGCAGCTGGTAGAGCCAGGATTTTCTGAAGTAGAAAATGCACCATTTAAGAAAGAATGAAGCTGATTTCCAGTATGCCCCATTTGGAGAACAAAATTTATATTACTTTAGTGTGAGCAATCAATGAAGCACAGGAACCTAAAAAGAAAACATCACATTTAGAGTCTAATGAAGCGTTTCACTCCATCAGAACAAATCTTATTCAGATGCATAGGACTTGTTGTGGCTAGAAACCCAAAGACTCCTGGTTTTGTGTTCACAAGTGGACAGGTTTAATGTTTGAGCCAGTATGCACAAAACAACCAGTTTTACACCCAGCTCAAATCAAGAGAAAGTAACAAGCGATGCTGGCCTGCTGCGTAAAACCAGCTCCGTATATGGGACAGATGCTTCAGGCCTCGACTTTCCCAGTGTTTAAGCATATGGGTCTTCTTTAGTTTGTGGCCAGCCTATTCAGAGGCAGGAGTGCCAATGGGACTCCTGCCATTAGCATCTGCAGAGCCGGGACTCCACCCTGCAACTAAAGTTGAGCAATTGCTCCCTGTGCTGGCTGGAGGAGAGAGCAATACATCTGATCCCATGAAAACCAGCATCCAGAAGCTGTACACTTGAGCCCAGACATGCCCTCCCCCACAGATCCCACGTGACATCTGACCTCTAGCTCCTGGAAATCCTCCTCCTCCTCCACATCATAGGAGAGGGTGTGAATCTTGATGTCATCTGCTGAGAGATCGATGAACTTGCTGTCTGGGTACTCCAGGCTGTCCTTAGTAGGGGAGCGGTCCTCGATGAAGGTGGTTTCGCAGCACTCCGAGTTGATGCTCTCACCCCATGAACGCAGCACATTCTCCGAGTAGAGGATGATGTTGGGACGGTAATGGGACTCCACGGTCTGCTGCAGCATGTTGGGATCCAGGAGCTGCTGCACGGGGTCATTCCTGCCATTCTCCAGGCAGCTCGGGGAACTCCCCGCTCGGTGGCTCTGGTACTGTGGGGTTGGGTACACTGACACCAGACCATCTCGGCTCTCTGCTACTAAGTTCCTTGTATTAATTAAACCATTCCTTTTCCCAGCCTCGGTGATCTTATTGTGCATGAGCACACTGTTCTGCTCAATCAAACCATCCATACTGGGAGGCGTCAGAGAGCGGGATGGTGGGCTGTGTTGTGTTGTACTGTAGATACAGGTCACGCTGGGGCAGTGCCCTCCATTTTCCTGAAGAAGAAAGAAAACAGACACCAAGGTGAGGACGTAGGTAATGAATAACACATGAAAGGACCCAGATCAGCTTGTCTTTTGTACTACCTCATGAGGAAATATAGCCTCACATATGCGCACACCTTGACCTAGCTCTCCAAATATATCCCCATTTGAAAAGGCAAACAACTTGTAAAATACCATGAGGTGAATAGGAGCAGGTGTAGTGGCAGAAGGCTTCCCGAGATATCTTGGTAATGGTGGGTCCTGTCAGAGGAGGGCTATGAACTCCCTCCATTTTCACATATATGTTACAGTTATTCTAAGGACAACATTCCCTTCCTTTGAACGCTCTGATAAGAGAGATGGGGAAAAACAAAACAAAAAGATAAAAGAAAGAAAACATTTTCAGTTCTGGGAAAGCTGCAATTATGAATGGCAGGGCAGCTGATCCATTCAGCTATCATTCTCTGCAGCCAACCTTCAACCTTGACAAGTGCTTTGATGCCCCTTCAAAACTCAACTGAAGGAAAAACAAGGAGGCAGCTCTCTTTAACTTTAAAAAGCCACTTCTTCCACAGCCTCAGAGACTGCCCTGTGGTGACAGAATTAAGGTCTGTGATGAGGCCAGTCAGCAGGACCAGTTCCATCCAGATTCACCTAGAAGAAATAGAGGCACCACTTCTTGATCCTCAGGACCTGATGGTCACACTTTGCAAGGGAACAATGACTGTTGCCCATCTCTTTAGAGCACCAACCTGGCTTCACTTTGTGTGGGTTGCACTAATGTATGAGGATTGAAGAGATAGTTGAGAAGGTTAAAACTACTTTTTCCCAGCCCAAATACTTTCTTAATCCTTTTGCTCATGTGCAACCAAAATAAAAAATAAAATGCTTTTTGAAATGTGGATGCATCCATCAGAGCAACAATGAGCCTCTGGCTTGCAAGAGACATTTAAACCATTAAGAGCTGGTCTTCTGCTCTTACACCACAAATGAAGCAAGAAACTCTTCTAATGTACAAAAAAAGCTGAACTAAGTGTGTTGCAACACCTGCATCCACAGCCCTTGGTTTAACATGTAGAAAATCTCTTTTACTGTATTGGTAAATAGTTCAGAAGTTGTTCTGGATGAACTGACAGGAAAACTGCACAAGTGAAAATACACCATAGGGGGATCCTGTGGAATTTACACTGTGCTACTCTCAGCCCCAAACCTGTGGAACCTGTTGGCAAAATCACACCAGTGTGCGAATTAGCCTGGAAACTTGGACTGTTTCTCCAAAGGCTTAGTCCTAAAGACTTAAATCTCACTTAAGAGCAAGCCTTTCCAAGGAAACTTCCTTTCCTTGTGTAGCTATGTCTGTGCTAAATGAATGGAGGACCATACTATCCTTCCATTCATGGTGGGATTACACTGAATAAATGAGCTTATGCCAGCACAAACCTATTGGTAAGGTGTAGCTGCTTTAGAAGGAAGCAAGCAAAATTCAGCAGGTTAGAGTGGGAGAAGAGATCAACATGTCACACATTCGCCTCAGGATTGGTGTTCGCAGAAATACCATCTTCCATTGGCCATTCTGCAAACATAATGACCCCACAGAGCAGTGTCAATGCGCATGGTCTCCTGTAGGCTACTGAGCAGTCCCATTTCCATCATTTAGGAGTCTCCAGAGGCACAGTGGGACCTGGTCACAAACTAAGTTGAGAATAGCTGTTGCTTTATCCAGGTTTTATGGGATCCCTTGCTTAGGTGATCCTTCTGTCATGTAACAGTCTGCCCACAGTCATTCCTGTTCCTTTCCCTTCCCCTATCAAAGAAACAAGGAGAAAATACTTGGCCAAAAATTGCTGATTAAAACTCAGCAAGTAAGTTCTCCCATGTCTTTGCTGGATTCCCCTTGAGACAGTGCAGAAAGTGCGGAAGGCTCCCTGACACATGGCACAAACTGTTGAACCTACTGAAGTCAGAGAGACTTCACTTGGAACTGCAAATGTTCTCAGAAGCATTCTCAGCCCCAGCAGTTGTTCAAGCAAGCTGAAGTCAGCAGAAAATTTGCTATGGCATTGCCACAGATGTACATCTTCTTCCCATTACTACAACTCAAACAGGCCCCCTCCCAGAAAAAAAACAGAGCAACAATTTGGTTACTGCATCAATGGCTGAAGCAAAGCATGGTTAGGTCTTGTATTCTGGTGTGCTCACATAATTCCAACAAATGTGTACTGCCTAACTTGAGTTGCACTTGGGAAAATCTCTTTTAAGGCAGCTTTATCACATGCCTTTGAGCTACACTGTCAGATTCCCTTCGTGTTTTTTTTTCCCCCCCCCCCTACATTCACATATCATCCAGATAACACTTGACTGCGGGAAATGCAAGTTTCACCCCAGGCGTTTCATTGACAGCTATGCCGCCTTCATGGAAAATTCTCACTCTGGATTGGTGCAAATGAGGATCTGCACACATCATGACACCAGAGCTAGATGGAACATTTTCCTCGTGTAATTTTGAGTAGTTATCTTGTTCTGTCTTGGAAGGGTTGGACTTCAAGGAAAGGTCACTCTCATCTGTTTAAAGATGTATGGGACACTCCAGAGTCATCGGAAACAAAAGCTATCCTTTAGTTCTTCTCACACTCCTGAAGAGCAAGAGGAAACAACTAAAGAGAAGACACAGGGAAAAATGCTTCAGCATGTCCAAGTGATGTGAGACACGGGAGCACTTCAGGAAGTCAATAGGATTGCCTTGTCAGGATTTAGTACTGTCCCAAGCCACTCCTTGCTCTCCATTGTTGACCAGCCTGTGTGAGACAGGAGTCAAGCCCCTTTTGCAAATGTCTAATTACAAGGAAGATATTTGAAAGGGTAATTTGACTTCAAAGTCTTTGGAGTGTTGACAGATAGAATTCCATAAAGTCCTGAATAAGAACTGCTCATGACGTCTTTGAGACTCTACAGCAGATATCTCTATTATTCCAAAAACCTAAGGACAGCTACGTACAGACTCCCTAGTCATCCATACCAGTAAAGTATTAGCACGGTCAACAGCATATCCTGGCTTCAGCCTATGCTTGCTCCTAGGCAATATCTACCCTGAAGTGAATAAGTGCCATGAATGTTTCTCAGAGGCATAAAGGACAAAACCACCTTGTTTTGGTAGGTAAGAGAGTTTTGTGGCACAGACACAGCCATAGAATCATTAAGGTTAGAGAGAACACTAAGATCATCATGACTAACCATCCAGCCATCCCAACCATGTCCCTCCATACCACGTCTCCACAGTTCTTGAACACCTCCAGGGACAGTGACTCCACCAGCTCCCTTAGCAGCCTGTGCCACTGCATCACCACTCTAAGAAGAAACTTTTCCTAATATACAACCTGAACCTCCCCTGATGCAACTTAAGGCCACTACCATCATACCAGTCAATGCTGGACCATTCAGCTTGCAAATAACAGGATGGATCTTTGTCTCATTCAGTAGGTAGGAGAGAGCCTGTGGTGTTTGCTTAGTCCTACCTCAGACCTAAGAAGTTATGTGTCCAGTGCTACCTGATGTGCATTTAAACCACTCTTGTAAATCAACTTTGCAGATTCTGAATGACACTTTCCCCCTGGGATGGGGGAGGGAGGAAAGAAAACACCTGAAATGAGGAAAGGACAAGACAAGAAACATCCTTCCCACACATAGCTCCTCTGGTAATATGGCAAATGCATCGCTCAAGACGTTCTCTCTGGGGTCCCACATAGCAGCACAGCCTGCATGCCTCAGGGAAGGTCAGCAAAGAGAAATATGGATGGCAGCATTCAGTCAAGGAAAACTGTTTATTCCTCATGTCATTTTGCTACTTGGCTACTTTACCACAGCCTGACCCAATGTTCTCAGCCCTACAATTGTATGGCTTAATGGTAAGGAGCTGGTGAGACTCTTATAACTTTCCATTATACCGCGTATATAGCTAATAATAATAATAAAGTGGTATTGATTTTGCTTTTCCAGGTGAAAATCCTGAGCAGCTGGCCATTAAGTTTAAATCAATAGCACCTTGATTGCAAGTGCATCTTGATGTACAGCTGAGACAAGGTCAATTGCTGTCTGGGGAAACTGAGAAACTGTTGAGGCACCCAGAGGTTCTTCATCAATAAAAAAGTGGGATTAAGAGTGCTGTCAGCCAGAAATGAAATCTCACGTCCTCACTGATAAAAGTGAACCTCCTCTGGGTTTCTCACTCCCCAGCCACTGGCTGAAGAGAGTAAAATCACATTTCCAAGGCCTTTGTTTCCTGATGCTATCCCAGTGTTGGTGGGAGAATTTGACTCATAGTCCGGAATTCATTTCACTTACTGCAGGCACTTGAGGATGTTTCACGGGAAAAATTAATAGCAGTTATGCAAGGCGCATGGGACAGGACAACACAGCATACCCATGTGTTACAACCAGAAAGATTAATGCAGTGGAAGTGCAATACAGAAGTGTAACAGCAAAGGGACTAGCATGAATGCAATGGCGTTACAAAGGAAAAAGAAAGGTGCTCACCTGTCTCTGAAGATCTAAGCTCCCAGGGAAGACTCCACAAGGGAGGGATTTCCAACCAGAGATCCTTCCCTAGAGGCAGTCAGCCCTTAAATGAGGTCTAAGAGAGGTGCAGCCAGGCTCCACCCCTTCTGGTCACACAGCTGAATTGCCTTCACCTGTGCTCCCAGGGCTGAACCAGTCCTTTCCCCAGGTGCCCAATCAGTGGTTCAGGCCATGACTCAGCAGCTCCCATACACTATATAAGCTATAGGTGAGACTCCTGCATCTTAACTAAGCCTAGGATAAATGAAACAAGTGGATTCCTCCAGGTTCATCTGGTGGAGCAAGGGACAAGAGCACATGGCTATGAATGAGGCTTAGGGGCAAAAGGTAATGGCTCAGAGCCTGTACCCTCCTGCCTACAGGCACTCCTTGGAAGGGAGGTTGGCCACACCATCCTTTTGTTAAGGTCTTTCCCCAGCCTGGGCCAGAGTCATATTTGTAACTCGGATGTATAGGTAGGTGCTGCCATGAAGACCATCCCAGTTTCCAGCTCCAGCTGCAGCCTGGAGGATTCTGGATGGCAGAACGACTGAGCAGACAATCTGTAATAGACAACTGGAGGCAATCAAAGGATGCCTTCTCTGCAGGGAGCCAACACTCAGAGCAAAAAGAGCCACTCTCGTTTCCTTGGACCACAGAGAGGCTTCAAAATGATGCTGACAGGAAAATGAAACTCATCAGAGCCCTTTAAATAGGAGAGCAGTTCAATTTGCTCCAAGATGCAGAGTTAATTTAACTGGGTTGATTCAGGTTTCATTTGTCTTCACACAGTTTGAGTTTCTCCCCACAAATCACTCACTGGTGCTCAGGCCAACCAGAAATAACTCTGCACTTTCAGACTTGAGGCTGGAACCAGAAGAGAAAACCAAGTTCAAGCTAATGACAAATACTAGGTCAAACTTCAATCTATTTTTTTTCCTTGGGGATTAGAAATTTTCACCCAGGTCTCTGGTGTTAGAAGTGAAGCTATTCATTATTTCAACTTTTTTTTTTTTATCCTCTATTTCTTGTGGGTTTTTTTTTTCCCCTCCCCTCTGTCCCTATTTTAATAAGCAGCTGCAGCCAGCGCCAAGATATCTCATCTGCAACGCTGTGGTTTATTAAGCTATCACTTGTGTGACGGCAGAGCCCAGCTACTGTAGCTGCAGTGAGGGCTGTGCTCTGCTGGGCGCTCTGCAGACTCCTCTGCTATGGTGACAGTGGCTGACAAACTAATTAAGCAAAAGGTGTGAGACAGAGAGATGCAAGCTGCAAACAGGGCAAGGAGAGAAGAGCTAATCACTGTGCCCTAGGCTCTGTCAGACAAGGAGCACAAGCCAACTCTGCTACTGCACATTGTCCCCACATTCCTTTCATCAGTGACCCAGTGGGATGTTTTTGTCCTGCCATGGGGGTCTCCCCTTCGCACAACTCTAACACAGCCTCAGCTTCCCTCAGCCTTCTGGAACCCCCTGCCAGCTACCTAAAGGTCAGCATGAGCAAGCAGCTTGGTTGGAATCACTGAATAATTAAGGTTGGAAGAGACCCCTACAATCATCTAGTCCAACCATCAGGTTACCTCTGGAGATCTAGACTACAGCTGAAAAGCCCCAGCCCTTTCCCCAGAAGAGATCAGAAAGACCTTTATCCAGGCAGAACAGCAGCCACAAGGTCTCACCTGGCTAGGGGGGACCTCATCAACTCCAACGCTTGGTTTACTGGCAGGAAGGCTTGCAGAGGAGGGTAAGCCATGCCGGCATGGAAAGCAGAGTCCTCATCCACTCCCAAGACTTACCCCTGCTGTTCTCAGCAGATCAGGCCAGGAAAAATAGTTCAAAGAGCTTGTGTTCCTCTGCATGGGAGCCTGTTCTGAATACAAGGTGCAATCTTTGTCCCAGGAGGACAGTAAAGCACTGGAAAAGGCTGTCCATGGAGGCTGTGTATCCTTGGAGATTTTTAATACCTGACTGGATGAAGAACAGCCCCTCAGCTGACCCTGCTTGGAGCAGGAGATAGGACTGGAGGCTTCCTGAAGTTCCTTCAAACTATCCTATGATTGAAACCTCCTTGTTTCTAGCAGGTTTCTACCTGCCTCCTATGCTCCCAACAAGACATGCACTGCTCCCACACCTTCTTCCTTGCCCTTATGCTGCCCCACAACTACCAGAGCCAACCAAGTTCTGTGGGGTTTCATGATAGTTCCCAGCTGCCAGCACACAAAGCAGTGGGCAGAAAGCTTTCCTAAAGAGCTGCAGCCTAATAAAACACATCTAGAGGTTTGGAGATCACAGCTCTCCTGGTGCAATTCCTCAGGTGTCAGGGTCTTTTAAACACATAATGCAGTAAGCTTTAAGGTGCTTTAAGGGGTTTCTAACATCTAAAAACTACAGCAACACGTATGGACCTTTTGCTTTGAGAAATCAGTATGGATCTGGAGAGCTGATTACAAAGTGAAATACGTAAGGAAAGGAAGAGAAAATCTTTCCCCTTTGTATTTTCCTTCTTTGATTCAGTAGGGCTCATTATAATAGGTTTTGTTTTAAGGAAGAGCTGCTATTTCAGCAACTGAAATTCCTTTTGACCTATTAAGTAAACTACAGGGAGTTTTGTTAAGCAGTGCAGCTAACTCACACTGGGAGAGTTCCAAAAGCATGCATTAGTGATACCTAAATGTTTAATTGCTAGCAGTAGAAGTAAAAAGACCTCCCTGCTATTTTAGTATCACCAATAAGCAGCAAATCCACCCTTCTGCCCTAAAAAAGAAGAGGGAGTCAGGGCGCAAATAAATGCCCAAGGTCACGTCAGACACAGGATCAGAGCTGGAAATAAAATCCAGGTCTCTTGATTGCCCGTCCAGAGGTATATTTAAATCTGGAAAAAATTACCATATGCATATTAGGTCTGCCTGAATAATTGATTGCTCGATTCAGTGCTGAACCAAGGAATGGGGGGAGAAAGGTGGAATTATCTTGTGCTGACCTGAAACAAAAAACGTTTCCCCTGCAACCAAATATTTCCCTTTGAGCAGATGGAAGCGTCTTGCACGAGCCAAAATGAATTATAATGTTTCATTTATTTATTTTTAATTGAACAAACTGGCTTTTAGTTCAGTTTGCCCTCAAGTTGCCTCCGATAAAAGATGACACATCCAGGCTTTTCCAGCCATCTTCCTTCCCAACCGGTTTTGACAGCCTCAACTATTTATTGAGTTCAGTCCAAACTCACAACTTCTTTCATGTGATGACAGAGCTGCACTTTCCAGCTAATAAATAACTGACCTGAATAACGGCACCTGGCTGTAATGTAAATAACCCTCTCCGTTGTGGAAGGCGCCAGTATAAAAATACCTTGCCATCTGCACAACTTACGGCAATTACTTTCAAAGTGAAAGCAGTCAAAAAACCAGGCTCCGTGCCTTTTTAAGCGAGAAATTCATTTCACCAATGTAATCGGGGAATGCTCAGTGTCAGAAAGCTATTATCAGCTCCCTAATCGTGCCTGGACACGTGAGTGCTACGAACCAGCCTTGATCAAATGGTCAGCACGTCCAGGGTGAGCTTGGTACAACCAGGCATGCGGCCATCTGACAACCCCAAATACAACTCCAAGTGTATCCAAGCTCACAACGACCCTCTGACACCCCCACCCCCCATCCCATACTGGGAGGCAGAGGCATGAGGAGCGATTCTTGCTATAAAAGGCATCTCAACAGATGGCACAACTGACATTTTCTCTCCCTCCAGCCATCCCAAAAAGTTGTTCTGCAAAACTCTCTAATTACATCCAGCCCAATAAAACTAACCTCCACAGAACAATATGTAGAGGCACATACGATGAAACACCTCCAGCCAGTACCTTGAGCAGAGTACTCAGGCTGAAAGACCTATGTGCAAGAGTAGAAGGTAGTGCTGCCCTTTGTTTTCAAAGCAAGTGAATACAGCTGTGCTCTGGGCTGTGTAATTGCATTCTTAATTGTTTAGAGTGCCCTCGCTGAGAGAAATTTCATCTAGTGTGATTCAGAGTCACAGAATTGTAGAGGTTGGAGGGGACCTCTGGAAATCATCGAGTCCAAACCCTTGTTGCAGCAGGCTTCCTACAGGAAGTTGCACAGAAAAGTGTCCAGGTAGATTCTGAGCATCTCCAGAGAAGGAGACTCCACCACCTCCCTGTGCAGCCTGTTCCAGTCCTCTGTAAGCCTCACAGTAAAGAAGTTCCTCACATTTGTATGGAAGTTCCACACGTTTCAGTATGTGCCCACTGCCCCTTGTCCTGTTACTGGGTGCCATTGAATAGAGCCCAGCCCCATCTTTTGATTCCCCCATTTTAGATAAACATTGGTAATATCCCCTCTCAGCCTTCTGCTTTCCCTAGGCTGAACAGCTCCAGCTCTCTCAGCTTTTCCCCAAACAGGAGATGATCCAGGTCCCTCATTACCTCTGTGGCCCTCCACTGGACTCTCTCCAGGAGATCCCTGTCTTTCTTGATCTGAGGAGCCCAGAACTGGACACAGCACTCCAGATGTGGCCTCACCAGGGCAGAACAGAACAGGAGGGTCACATCCCTTGGCCTGCTGGCCACACTCCTTGTAATGCACCCCAGGATACCACTGGCCTTCTTGGCCACCAGGGCACACTGCCAGTTCACAGCCAACCCGTTGTCCACCAGGACTTGCAGGTCCTTTTCTGCAGAGCTCCCCTCTGGCAGGCCAGCCCCTACCCCATACAGGTGGTTATTTCTCCCCAGCTGTAGTATTCTGCCAAGAGCTGCTCCAGCTCAGGGGGAACGCTTCACCAAAGACCCACACTGATCACTCCAAGTTTGGTGCCAGAGCAATTAATCTCATTAACTAACCACAATCCTTGCTTTGCAGAGTGAAAGTTCACACACCACAGAAGTTCTTGTTTCACTGCATGTAATTATTTACTTGTCAGTCAAGCTGTGTCTTCAGGTGAGAAGTTGTAATGCCTCCAACCTCCTGGTTCCTCCACTATGGAGCTTTGATTGTTTCTGAGGTCAATCCAGAATTAGAGGTCAGGGGAAGACTGAGTTACCACAGATCCCCTCTGCCTAATTTCATCGATGCCTGGTGTTGCAACAGAATTAAAATTATCTAGCTTAGAGTAAAACTGATGCGGTGCTCTGCAGAAACCTGCAGTGAGGCAAAGCCCCCGCAGCACACAACAGAGCTTCTAAGTGCATGCAGGAAACACACGTACAGGTGAATATCAACATCATGGCATCACCTGGCCCTCTTTGTCTGCCTGTGGGCTGAGGCTGGTGCTTCTCTGTGACCTCAAATCCCATAACCAAGCTGGCCACAGAAGTCAGCATCAAGGTGCTGCTCCAGCCTTGACCCCACTGACTCATCCAGGTGTCATTCCTGATGGGTCCTCGGTACACCCATTACAGTTAGAAAGATTAATATGGTGGAAAGTTGATACAAGAATGAAATGGCAAAAGGGACAAACAGGAAAAGAATGCTCACCCATCTCCAAAAATCTAGGCTCATAGGGAAAACTCCACAAGGAAAGAAGCTCCAACCTTCCCCCATGGCAGTCAGCCCTTAAATGGGGTCTAGGAAAGGTGCAGCCAGGCTCCACCCCTTCTGGTCACGCAGCTGAACTGCCTTCACCTGTGCTCCCAAGGCTGACCTGGTCCTTTCCACAGGTGCTCAATCAGTGGTTCAGGCCGTGACTCAGCAGTTCCCATACAACCCCACTCTGTGGCATTGCTCCCCTTCCCACGCTGTGTTCAGGAAGCAAGGCACAGGACTCGGCACCTATGCTGTGCTCATTCTGGATGCGACACGCCATCACTATGCTCTAGGCTGGGATTTAAGGTCTTCCTGAAGCAGGGATAAGAAACAGAGAGAGGACAGAGCAAGGAAGCAGCGTGGTGGTGCTGCCTTTGTGCAAAACGAAGGTACTTGTTTCTCCTGCCCCAAGAGAAGCACCCCAGGGCTGTAAGCCACTTATAGTAATGCTCCTGTGATGCTGTGGAATTGCTAGTGCCAGTTCATCAGGGCGAGGATGATTAGATTAAGCAGCCACTTACATTTGAGGCATTACATTCACTTACATTCAAGGCACTGCCAGAGCTTGAAGAAAAGCCCTGCATCGTCCTCCCTCTTCGTCTTTCCCACAGAGAAATAGAAGATTGCCGTATGGGAGGCTCCAGTTCTGCTCCACATCACCTCCATGATCCTCAAGCCACATGCAGTGGGGAGAAGGCAGGTTGCTTTTTTGTGGAGCGTGCAGGAATAGGAGAAGAAAGGTGGGTGGATGAGATGGGGGCCCCATGCACTGAGCAAGGACTGCATCAGCTGTTGCACGCGGCAGGAGATGCTGAGCACAGCTGTGCTGCAGGACCTGCTGCCAGGCAGAGTATGTCATGGGACGAGCAGGGGACCACTCAGGAGCTCCACTCTTTGATGATCCCATGATTATCTTCCAAGAAAACTATCCAGTCGCAAATGTAATTTGCAGTGATTGAGTAGAGCTCAGACCCCTCAAAAATCACAGAGTCGATCACAGGATGACAGGATTGCAGGGGTTGCAAGGGACCTCAGGAGATCATTGAGGCCTGTGATTTTTGAGGGGTCTGAGCTCTACTCAATCACAGCACACCAACCCACCTAACCCCACTGAACTCCGCTCAGAGTCCAGTGCCCTCATGTGAGCGGTCAGCTCATTCTCGTGCCTCAGCAACCCGAAGCCTTGGAGCTTAGGGACAGAAATAACTTACAGCACGGATTTGGGTGGGCGGTTAATGAGGGAACTTTACACATCCCGGTTTTATATAGATACGTACACACGGATACACATTTACAGCGATGCCGTGTTTAAAATTGGGAGTGCTAAAGGCGTGCATGGAGTCATACCTCTCATGTACTGCAGCACTATTTTAAAATGCAGCCTTAGTGGTGCAATGAGAAGAACCAGAGTTCCTCATCCTTCCGATGCTGTGACACCAAACTCTCAGCACTAAATCTTTTGTGCCAGATCCAGTGGTGGCAGCAGTTGGTTCACCTGCATCCTTGGGGTCGCTGACGTTTACATCAGCTGGGCAGCATTTTGCTGTGATCTCATTGCAGTGGTTTCCAGCCTCTACCAGACGAAGAGTATTGAGAGGTGTTGGATTTGATGGCCGGGGGATGTGGGCTCAGCCCTGACACGCTTACACACACACAGGATGCATTCCGTTCTGTCAGAACAAAGTCATTAAACATGCAGAAGGTTGTCCTCCTGTTTTTAAACCTCTGCAGTTCTTCTCCTTTTGTTTTCCCCCAATAGCGCTGTACGTTGGCCTGTACGAAGTTGAGCCTCCAAAGCGAAGAAAACCAAGCAGGGAAGTCCCAGTATGTGATCTGCAATCTTCATTACCAGACAACCACTCTTACAAATCCTCCGGCACAGAGGAATTTATGGCTGACTTGTAAATGTCTACAGACACAAATTCACAGTGCAAAGACAAAAACCCTTGCCCAGTGATGCTGGTGCCTTTTCTCTAACGCTGTCCTTAGAAGGCAAAGCGTTTTAAATCCACACTCAGCATTCGCCATGTGAAACGTGTCGTGGTGGTGCCCGTGCACACCACTACTGCATTACATCTGCATTTGTATAGCAAAGAGCCTCGCTGAGATTGGTCCCAGGGCTTACGGTACCGGCGGTGCGAGACGTCTGCTTGCCCGCTTCCTAAGGGAAAACTTCATTCCTACAAATGCCTTCATGTGCCACACACCCTGACACGACTCTGTCATTACCAAAGTGCCAATAAAACGTCACCTTGGCCAGCAAAATGAGACGTGCCTTATTCTTCAGAGCGAAGTCATTGGAAACTAATAGAGAGAGCATCTAAACGCAGCTACTCTGAAGCTGATAGCTCATTAACTATAATTAAGAACAAGTCATTTAAATACATGAATGTAGAAAAGAGCATTCGCTGCTCTGGCTGCAATTTATAATACACAGTAATCCCCCGGAAAGTAGCAGTTAACTCATCTTCTCGGTACTTTAAGAATATCAAAGCATCTTTTAATTGTCGGTAATGCCCTGTTTACAACAGATTAATGTCTAATTATTTGTGATTTGAATATTTAATCTCTCGGGAAGTTCAGATCTTGTTGTTTTTCTTTTTCGTTTGGTTTTTTGTTGGTTTTTTTTTTTTTTTTTTTTGGTTTTTTTTTTTTGGCATCTCTCTCATTACACGCTGAGGCTGCAGCCTCCCCTCCAGTTGTTCTGAAGAGGTGGTTCAACAGATTGCTCTCCGGAGCAACTCCTGCCAAAGGGTTGCTCCGTGATTTCAGGGGGGACAAAGCCAGTCCCGGACAGAGCTTTGCACCTCTCCTGGAGCACAGCTCTTGAGGCTGATGCGCTACAAGCACTGCTCCAGGAAGGTTTGCACTTCTGCACTGCCAGTTCCAGAAAGGTCTCAAAGCAGTTGCCAACCTGGACGGGGTCCTTCCTTTGTGGGATGCTTTAATGGTACGCAGGAGGAAAGAGTGGGCTTCCCCAAGGTCACCCCTCTAAACAGTGGGGATAGCTCCTGCCTCCTTGCCTGTACCAACCCCTCTCTCCAACTTGGCTCTCGCTGCCCGCAAACTACAGGGTGGGAAGGGAAAGAAACCCAACCCAGTGTTTCTTGAGCGGGGCTCTGAGGGCAGAGGGCAGTTGCGGCTACGGGCAGCCGGGCCTCCCGCAGTGCCCGCCTCAGGCTGTGCCCCGGGGCCGTGCCCCCCGGGCTCGGCACGGTACCTTTCCCCCCTTGGCGGGGCGCAGGGCAGGGAGCGAGGGATGCTCCGCCACAGCGAAGCGGAGAGGATTTCAGCCGGGAAAGGGAAAAAGGGGGGACCCCACGCACAGTTTCCCTTCCAGAAAACTCGCCCGGTGCTCCCCCGGCCCTGGGAAAAACCCGATCCCTTCCCGACCCCGCGATCTCGGCTGGTGGCGGGGCACGGGGAAGCACCGCCGCGGAGCGCCCCGCGCTGCCTATAGGCAGGATCCCGGCCCGGGGGCGGCCCCGCGTCCCTGCGCTCCCCCGGAGACCCCTCTCCGCAGCGGCAGCCGCCGTTCCTCCCCCCGCCCTTCCCCCGGCCCCGTGCCGCGCTCCGAGGGTTGGCGATGGGGAGATGCGGCGCATCGCTCCCCGGAGGAGATGCGGGGATTGGGGGGGGTGGGGAGGGGGGTCACTCACCTCCTCCTCCCTGCAAGGTGACCCGCAGCGCGATCCGCCCGCACGGGGCTGCGGGAGGGGCGACGGGGCTGCCCGGGCTCAGCGCCCGGCCGCGGTGCCCGGCAGCATCCCGGCGGCGGGGGACAGCGGGGAGCGGGGCCGGGCAGGGCTGAGCCGCCTGCACCGCCGGGCTGCACTGTGCGCGTAACTCGCGGCGAGGTGATGGAGGAGGAGGAGAAGGAGGAGGGAGAAAGGGAGGGAGGAGGGAGGCAGGCGGAGGGAGGCAGGAGAAGCAGCCCTGCGTGGCAGCGGGGCCAACTTTCCTCTTGCAGCACGAGCAGCCTCACAGCCCCGGGGGAAAAGACGGAACCGACGGAACCCTTCCCTATCTGTCCCTCCTCCTCCTCCCGGGGCCTTCCTCACCGCTGCTCCCCACCCTCCGCCTTTCTTCTCCCTCTTCCCCTTACCTACGCTGGGCACCAGGACCCCCAGGGAGCTGGGAAGGCTCCAGCAGCTCTGAAGAACTTTATTTCTTTGCTCCAGCTGTTTTTTAGTATGGCAATGAGCACACTGGGCTGTCTGCTGCGGTGCTGGGGGGTGCGTTCCCTGCTTTCCTAATAACCATAAATAAGATGGGAAAGCAGGGCTCATTCATTCCACTTCCCATCTCCAGCAGACCCGCTGGCCAAGTCATTTCCTAAAAGCTTCTTTGTCACCACTTTTTGTGATGCTTCAACATCCATGGCTTAAAATGCGGTGGGAAGATCGCATGCCCTGTTCCGATGATTGCTGTCCTTCCTCACTGCAGAGAGAGACACGAGGCCTTACATCCCCCCCACCCCCACTCCCCCATGCGTTTTTGATGTCTCTATTTGGGGTAAGGCTGTTTTAGCTCTCTGCTTGTGTACTGTTCGTTCTTCATACTCTCAAAATATCCCATGCCAAATCTTTTCTGAAGGAGAGCATTCAAGATTTATAAGACGTGCTAAAGAACTCGTGCTTCTCTCTGGGATTCTCAGCAGAAAATCCCTCCAGCCCCATTTCCCCCTCTTTCACAACATTTTAGTTCTCTCCCAATGAGCAATGAGCCTTATCCATCCTCCTGGACCAGTGGAGCCCATCACTAGGGATCTTTCATTTTCATCTCACAAAAAAAAGATGGAAACTGAAAACCCTGTCTCTTCTGGAGAAACAAAATTAAAAAGCTCAGAATAATATCTGAATGTTTGGGAACATTTAAACATTTTTCCTTTTTTTTTTTTTTTTTAACATTCCACAAACAATTAGCATTTTTGCTTTGATAGATTTAATTCCATATATCTATCTCTGAAAGCATCAGTAAGCAATCCTTTCCCACAGGAGATACCCTTTTCAGCAGAACTTGGTTCCTCTGATGGAAACTAAAACCATGAGGTCTTAGAATACTTCTTCCAGGCAGTCCTACAGAACCCTGGCTTGGCTGACACGGTGATAGCATCTAGGATCCTCTCTTACACAAGGGACACCCTCAGCTGTAGCATTTCCACTAGGGTTTAAGAAAACATAAATCTCTTTGAAGCATGGGTCTGGATGAGGCATAGCCTTCCTCTATCTGCATGGAAAAATCTGCACTAGGGCAAGTATTGCCATAAGGCCTGACCATCCTTTCTTTTATTCCCACACTCCATTGCCTTCACCCTCTGATCAGACATCTCAGGGCCTGGACGCACCTTGGCTCTGTGTTGCAGCCCTGGACGCAGTGCAGATGATGGGAGATAAGCTATGTGAGCTCTGCCATCAGCCTTCCCTGAAATATGAAAACCCCAGAAACTCATTGTCCGTCTGCCATCTCATTGCTGGCAGGGATCAGCATCTGGTAAGTGAGAAAACTTCCTCCTGGTTGACAGGTTGGACTCAGCCCTGAAAACAGAGTGCATCACGTCCCTCCAGTCCCTAACTTTGTTTTCAGTGTCTCCCATCAGTACTCAATACCATTCCTGACTCCCTCTGGACTTCAGGGAGGCTTTAAGGAAAATGGTCTCTTACTGTAATAGACACTGGGAGAGGATAAATAGGAAAAAAAAAATAGTCCCAAATCATGATTACTCTGATTCTGCAAAGTGCTTTTCACCTTTCCTTTTTCAGGAACGGAAGCCTGTGAGCCGCATTCATTAAGCCTTAACTGAGTAAGACTTTTAGGAAAATGACTGTCTTTCTGTTCTTCTCCTACCAGAGCAAAACTGTAGGGGTGCTGGCTTGCAACCAAATGCCTTCTAGCTGCTACAGTGCAAATCCTTATCATCCAGTGTTACTGTTACTGATTGGAGCTATCAGCTGGCTTGGATGGCTGGTGAATTCCTGGCAAAATTCTATTCCTTCTTGACTGGAGGAAATGTGGCAAGATTTCCAAAAGGGTTTGTTAGATTTTAACCTGAAAGAAAAACATTGCATTTACACAGAATAGAGCAGGGAAGGGATTTCTGTATTCAATTTTCTGTCTTTAAGGCAACCGCATCCCATGATTCTGTTTGTTTCCCCTCATGCTTCCAAAATGAAGTGTTTTCCATACTGATATGGAGGCAAGGTTTGGTACCAACATCAGAGTAATCATTTGCTGTAACGCTATCCCTCCCACCTTTCCCATTCTTCGTGCACCAAAAGCATGTTCTTCATTCAGTGCAGGAAAACCATGATAGAAAAGCTCCCTGTCAGTGAGGAAGTTAAGCCTAATTTGCTTCATCTGAGTTTTGCAGCAGAAACAACTATCGGAGCAATCACAACCCAACAATAACAAAAGTAGTATCTATCATAGAAGCATAGAACCAGTAATGTTGGAAAGACTGCTGAGATCATGTCCAACCATCCATCCATCCATCCATCCCCACCATGCCCTCTAAACCATATCACTCAGTGAGACATCTAATCTTTTCTTGGAAACATACAGACTGGAACATACTTCATCCTCTGTTGTCTTGTCAACATCTTCTCTTGCCAAAAAAAACACCAAGGAAGGAATTAACCTGTGCTCTAAGAAGCATTAATCAAGCTGCATCCCTATTTGTGCTAAGCTTGCCATCAACTGGCCTACTCCTTTTCATGTTCTAATACACTCATGAGAGCTGCTGGGGGAAATAGCCTGTTGTCCCCAGCTATCCAAGCAAAATCACAGGTCTCCTGTGTGGTGTACATCCTTGCAGGGAAAGGAAACCCTGAGTAGGAAAGTAGAAAGCTAAAGAGCTGCAAGCGCATCGCTGGGCTCTAGGAAGAGCAGCAGCACCACCTATCACCAGTGAAGGAAGGGAGGACAAAGTGCTGCTCCTTCCTACAATTCCAGTACATGACTGGAGCCCAGACCTTTGAGATGACCAAAGAGAAAACATCTTCTTCAAGCAGAAGGACCTGTCTTAAATATTCCCTTGAAAACCTTCTGCTAAACCTCCTCCTTACTTTGTGGATGGCTCCTTATTTGTCTATGACCCAGTATCCTGCACTGCAGAGAAATCAAAACAGCACTTACTGCCTTTGAAACAATAGCAGGGTACCAGGTTGTTCCCCAAGTTCATCACGAGCTCAGCAGGAGCAGAGCCCAGTTAATACAGCAATGTTCATTGGTTTCAGTGAGGTTATGCAAGTGATACACTCAGCCTTAACGACTTGGGGTTGTGGTAGCGGAGGGATCTTCCCGCAGTGCCAAGGGAGACAGAAAGAACATCTAGGATGCAAGGGCTGTGTTCTGGTATCCAGAGCAGCAACGAGCCACAAAAGCACAAAGCAGGGCTACAAGACTGCAAGAATTGTTCATCACTTGAAGGACATGATTGGGCTGCAGGAAACTGAGTTCAGAAGAGTGTAGCTCTAGGGCTTGCAGACCTGCACCCTAAGGTGCCTGTCCAAAATCCTGGTACCATTGGTACTGATGGTGTCTGAACTACACATCACTCAGGATGATGATATGGAGCAGTTGGGAAGCAGTCAAAAATCTGTAATCTGATCCTGCCAAAGGCAACAAGGATCTTTCCATTTAATTGGATCAGACCCCAAAGATGTAGCCAGGAGTGCTTTTAAATTTCTAAGAAAGAAGAATGCTGAGGTGGGGGTGCTGAAGTCTGTGTTGTTTTGCTTGCCTGTAGTCCTGGAACCAGCACAAAAAAATGGAAGTTCAGGTTACCCACAAGCTGGGCATTTTTGTTCTTGTTATGTATTTATGGCAAACGTTAAAATAAAATGTATTATTTCCTGGCCAAGTGAACAATGTAGCTTAGCTGAAAACCAAGTATTTCATCGCTTTGAACTCTTGTTTACTCTTTTTAATACTGGACATGCACACTTCCTCGCAGCAGAGGAAGAATCTAACCACAGTTACTGTCAATCTTTGCCTAACCTGAAGCAAGAAAATGTAGCTCCTGTATTCGGTCTGCTAAAAAGATGAAGCAAACAGGGTGTAGGACTTTACCTCTGGTACTATATTAATTCAGGGGGACCTTCTGGCTCAAGTGAGACAGGACCATCCTCTTACACACACAGGACTCTGGCAAGGTTTGTCTCTATCTGCTTTTCTCTTGGATAAGTTACATAAATTCAGTTGATGTGCCCCAGTTACTCATATGTCCAAGAGCTCAGATGTCCAGAGACTTGGAAGCTCAAAAAAAGCACACTGCTTTTATTTTGCCATCTGTGCCTTGTCCCACTACAGGTAGTTCTCATGTTTGGATTTTTTGGGATTCTTCCAGAAAACCTTACTTCAAGAACTGGCACTAATGCATCCCTATTCATAAGACAGCTCCTTGAGCAGAAAGGGCAGCTCCAAGGGAGAGGGGATTATACCATTTCTGTGCTTTCTTGCAATGTCAGTCTTTTGAGACAGCCAGGAAAGGCAGAAGTTAGTGCTGATTGAGACATGGCCATCTGTCAGACAGGAAACATGCCAAGGCCACCTTTTGATTTTTTGTAAGCAAAGGAACCAGTCACCGGTGACAATATTTAGGTGCTATAGACCTTGAACAGAGTCTGACAGATATCTGAGATGATAAAGGTTCCCCTTGGATATGATTAGGGAGCTCCCGAGTTGTTCAGCATTTCCCATTAAAATGTCTTCATCCAAGTTATGCTGTGAAACTGCAGCATAACTGCCTTATTGTACGTCAGACACCTTTTTGGAGCTGAGTGCCATGAAATTGTCCCTGTTATTTATCTTTTGGATTTTCCAGGCTCCTGTATGTAAGGACTTGTACATAAACATGGTAAGAGGCAGTCCTTTCCCCAGAGTTCTGATACAATAAATAGCTGGGACAGAAAAAGAGGGTGCTACTCAGTCCCAATGGATGTGCAGCACCTAGATATATGCAGGCACATTTATGTCTAACTGGGCAGATATTAAACTGAATGATAGGACATTATGGTTAGTAAATGTTGTAGATGTGGAGAGAGAACTGGGATAGTCCCACAAACATTCCACTGTATTCATTAATCCCTCTGGCTGATGAACACCTACTTGGAATGGATATTGAATTAACTGATGCAACCTTAAAATGCAAGGAGAACTTTAATTTAGCTTGGTCATGAATTTCTATGTACTTACCTTTCTTTTATATATGATGAGAGGGTTATTCCTCCTTGGAGTAACTGTTGAAGAGAAAGAACAAGGTGTTCACAAAGAAAATGTCCTAACGAAACCTCTAGAGGTACTCCAGCAATGCCAGATTGCCATAGCTCATCACATGGCTCATGTGGCACCCTGATCAGACTATGAGGCTGCTTTTGAGGTGGTCATATTCCACTTGTTCTAAGCCAGCCAGTGCTCTGAGGCTCAAGGCACTTGCAGGGGAGCTGGGATGTGAACAAGGGAAGCCTGGTTGCTTGGAGACTACTCTTATTTGCAGGCAAAGAAAGCACAATCTAAAAGAAAGTCAACTTTTGGGTCTCTGTTCGTCTTGTTCATGGGAGGAGGTCTGGAGCTTGTCCTTTTCACCTTTTTTTTTTTAATATCTATGTCTCAAAATCGGATCTTTTTGTCCCACTGACAGTGAGGGGATCACCTATAGCTTATGCCTCTCTGCTGGTCTCTTTGTATGTTCTTATAGGCAAGCAGAGGTTTGAGATCCCTTCTCACAGAAGAGATCTATAATGGGAAAGAAAGATATTTTCCATATAAATTCAATTTTAAAGGTAGTCAGGGACAGATCAGGCCTTTGGTGTTCAAGGAAAAACTCCCAACTGAAATCAATGAAGGGTTGAGATTCCAAATTAATTGCACGCTTCCGTCCTTAGCATCTGGGCATGGAATCAAAAGTGATGAGCCAACAAAGCAGCCATGAGCTGCTCCTGTGAACAGTCACCATCAATAATGAGAAATACTAGGATAAGTACTCTTTGAAATTCAAGTCACAAGGAGCATCATTTAAAAGGGAACTCGGGAGAAGCAGAAATACCATGCACCACACATTAATTGTCATGCATGTGACAAAATCCTCTGTATTGCTGTTACTTAGCAGCATTAAATTTATTCCCATATTATTAATGCCATACCTGGGATGAAGTAATTAAACTGGCAGCCCATTTCTTCTCAGCGAGAGGCCAGATTTTCCTCTGGTGTAAATCAGAATAGCTCCACTGCAGAGACCTGGATTTACAACCAGTTGGGGAGCCAAGCCACTGTTTCTAAAAAGGGAGAGCTGAAAATGAAGTCAAAACAGTCGTCGCTGTATGTTGTTTCTTCTCTGCCACAGAATAAGGGTAAGTGGGGCTAAAGTCCCAGCTGACCTGGACCTACTCCCAAAGCATACTGCAATCGATCTGAAAACTCCTCCCAGGAGATTTAACAAATTAAATTTGGAAAGTTAAATATTTAATAGCCTGCTTCTCATTTCTTCCAAATGGCACACTTAGTAGTGGTTATAAAAGGAATAAGATATAACCAAACTCATCAGAAATATCCACAGATCCGTTTTGACAGAAATGCCACACAGTTTGTTCAGGAAAAGAGCTGATGTAGAGCTCATTACTCTAGCCTTCCTTTTCAAGCCTTCTAGCAACAACCCGCATCCCGATCTGGCTCCCAACACACTCATACCTCTGTGACAGCAGGACAACTACATTTGATTCCAATTCATGACTGGCAGATCTGTCCCATGGACAGCAGAAGCAGTCAAGTGGATGGCTACAATGACAGCACATCTCTTTCAAATTGCAGACGTCCTGATGCCAAACACATCATTCATCACGGGACGGCACATTGCGGAGAGCAAGAGACTTGGGAAAAAACAGAATTACACATGGGCAATCTTAGGCCTGTTTGAAAATCCACTGAAGTTGAAGGGAAGAACTTGCTGGGCAAAGGATCACGTTTCTTTGTCCCTAGTATGGGCTCTTCTGTATGAAGGGAATAAAAGATGCATGTAGAAGAGAGGAGCTGTGCTGGTTGTGCTCCAAAAGCAACAGGAGTAGGAGAAGACAGGTCCTGGTATATAATTAGGCTGATTTCTAAACATCATGGCTGACATCAAATGAAGATAAGAGAGGCCACGTTTCAAAATAAAGAGGGAAATGGTTCTCCATGCAACAGGCTGCAGATCTGTGGAGCATCTTACTAAAAGTTGCTGTGTATGTGACTTCCCACGGATGGAGGAAGAGGTGGGATATGTTTATGGAAGAGGCACAGTGAGGGATATTTAAGAGGCACTGATTATGTCTAGTTTGGAAAAGTCTGTAGCTGTGAAGGATAGGTTAGGTTTAGGTTGGGTTAGGCTATGATAGGTTTTAGAAGTATTACCATATTTCCTATATTCTGGTGGGTTTCCCTCAGCACCTGCTTTTGACTACCGCTGTAGAAGAACAGACCTTTGGTCTGATACGTGGTTCTTGTTCTTACATCAGCTTGGCACTCAGCTTACAGAAGTACTCAGCATACATTGACTTACTGTACAGACACAGAGAATACCACCTCTCCCAGGTGAGTTTTTTGAACCTTTTTCCCATTTCTAAGGTACAAATTTCTGAGAGGTGTGTAATCTTTATTCAAGGCTGTGTTTTAAAAGCACCATCTGGCCCTTAATTAGAATTAAAATTTTCCATTAAAATTGCTTTTCAGCATAAACTGCTTGCGTTATATATATATATATATATATATATATATATATATCTTAAAGTGTTTGTTTTCCTTGAGAACTTTTGGTCATTAAGAGGAAAACTGAACCCCTCTCCACAATGTAAGCGTTCCAACATTTCACGTTTTCACTAATAGAAAACTGAGACGGACAAGGTTTGGAGAATGTTTTTGGAAGAAGCATCACAATTTCTGGTTAAGAATGCACCCATCATTTATGGCTCCAGTACTTAATGCTGAACACAAAGAGATACTGATGCAAATTTAAAAAATCATTCAACTTAAAGATGAGTTCAGGTAGACTTTTTTTTCCTGACTAAAACAAGGAAACTGCAGAAATCTCATGCCTTGTTTATACAAGATTTCCTGTTGATGTGAGTACTACTGGCATCCAAACCTCTGTGACAGCTTTGATATGAATCTCTGGGCATTTGGGCCTGAATACAAACAGTAGAATTGCATTTCTTCTTAGAAACTGGGAAAAAAAATTGCCCTGGATTTTCATTACACACATCTGCTCCAGCATAACAACTACATACGTTCATGGGGCTGACCAATTAAAGATACTTTTAAAGAACTCCAGATGTCTCAGTCTTTTGAGTTAGACCTTTGGAAATCTTTTTATTTCTTCTACTACTGACAAGATACCAGATACGTTCAACCAGTTTTTATGAGTGCCTTGTAAATTTTGCTTTGCTTGATTAGTGCAGGCTTTTCCTCACAAAATAACTTATCTCCATTAAATGCCTCTTGCTTGCAAGCAGTTAGTCTGCCAGCTTTATCCACCTCCTGTAATCTACCTGTTCCATAAATTGCTGAAATCACTGGGACAATAACACTTCCTTAAATTTCTGTGTCGTGCTTACCAGAAGGAAGACGGGGAGGTTTAAACTTTGTGATTTATGGTTGCCATGGCTTCATAAATAATGGATAATAATAATATAAAAGCAGACTTATTTTTTTTTAGTCCAAAAAGCTCTTACTCCAGGGAAATGCAGAGCAGGATCCCACAGGGAATTTTTCAGCTAATCAGAAAGAGGAATACTTACAGCAGACTATGCTGAGCATACAAAATGCAGAAATCAACACAGTCTGCTCAAGACAGTTGACAAAACAGAGCTACTGAATCCAAATTGGTATGTACAACCACAGCTCTAACCTCAGAGCTGACCTTTTTAGGCTTTCTGGGACTTGTTATTTCTACAATTTCAAGCTATTGAAATTTCCAACTACAGTATACCTACGAGCAAATCAAGGAAATGCACACTTGTGCTTCATGTAGAACAGCTTCAGGTGGGTGAAATGGCATGGCTGATGAGATTAGGCTGATTTTCTCCAGGTAATACCCCAGTGCTTCTATGATCCATGATGCTACCCTGTAGCTATTTTTCTGGGACAGCATAAGGAGTAAGAACAACCATAGAATCACGTAATCATTAAGGTTGAAAAAGACCTTTAAAATCATCCAGTCCAACTGTCCACCTACCGCCAATATTGTCTACTAACCCATCTCCCTAAGTAACACATCTACACATTTTTTGAGAACCTTCAGAGATACCTCCAAGTTCCTTTACATTTACACAAGAAACAGACATGTAACTATATATAACTCATTGCCCCATATGCCAAAATATTTTGATGTTGAGTTTAGTAAGGCTTTATCTGTTCCCCATCTTTCTTCTCTGCCTGAACTCTTCTTCCATTGTTTTCAGGACTTTAGGTCCTTCAGGAGGCATCTGAGGAATTTCAGTGGAATAATTCTCTGAGATGAGCTGAAAACAGAACTGGCTTTATTTTTTGGCCTGGTTAAATAGGTGGGATGAGAAGGTACTCAACCGTCTCTCAAAATCCTGAGGAAATCCTTCTCTCTCATATTTGTAAACATGTGAAACTTCAAGGAAAATGTTCACTGAAAAGTCAATTGTAAAAAATGTTGACATACTCACACTCTGATGAAATGCATGTCTTAACTACATGTGCTTTGTCCTCCCACCACTCCTTCGCTGCTAGAGAATCTCACTCCTTGGCTTCTTCAAACGTGAGGTTTCCAAGTGCCTCAAATACTCAATGAGGTATTCTCTCACTAGCACTCCTTGCTAGTAAGGATACGTTCCTTTTCCCCCTGAAAGCAGCGGTACAGCAGGATCATTACCTTTGTTAATTCACTTGGATGCTGGGGATCTGCAACATACTCCAATGACTCTTGTGGATAGTTTTGTTCCAAATGTATCAACAGCAGAGATAAACTATTAGCTCCTTGGTACAACCAAGACAAAGAAGGGTAACCACAAAGCCTCAGCTGCTGTAATACTACAATAGGATGATAACAGCTTGCCTTCAGAAAGCCTTAGGTAAGCAAGGATCTACAGCAAAAGATGCCTTCACCTCCACTGCCAACCCTTAAATGAGGTCTGGGAAGGGGTGGATCCTGGCTCCTCCCCTTCCAGTCAATCAGGTACATTGCATGCACCTGAGCTCCCCTGGGTTGGCCCTGCCTTCCCACCAGGTGCCCAATCACTGGTTCAGGCTGTGAGTTAGCATTTCCACTATAGCTGCTCATTAGAACGTCCCTTTGGGTTGGTGCTGCTGGAGAGCTTCAGAGATTTGAAAGGAGAGCTTGATGCACACGGATGTGCATCATCCAGAAAAGCAAGCTGCTATCTGATAGGCACTTCAAGTTCCTCAAGTCTCGCTGTTCAGTTATCGCTCTGTGTTAAGCACAGCCAAACTGCTTTTTAACCAACTAATTGTACTAGCAATGTCTATGGTGCGTCTCCAGTCTATTCTAGCTGCTCCTCTGGCATTTCAGTGTGTTGGAAGTAATTGTAACATAATCACACTGAGAGGATAACATCTGACAGATCTTCATGTGTGATGCCCCCTGCAGTATGGGCTCTATATACCTTTAATTGAGAGTGTGGACACAGCAATCCTTTGGAGCCTGTCTGCCAGACATTTTCCAGGAAATATAGCTTTGGGCTAATGCAAATAATTTCCCAAACTGAACCTTGGTGAGTTTCCTCCTTATTTGCATGTTCTGCATGATCTTTTCTTGTACATCTAAATCTGAACTTTGGTCCAACTTCAAGAAAAAGACCGAACGAGACAGTTGTGTTAAAAAAGCATTTGTGTGGGGATTCCAGATCAACTCACCAGAGAAATCTGTATAATTTACTTCTTTTATCAGATCATGCTGACGTGGACAATTCTGGGCTACCTTACACCTTTTCTGAGACCCCGGTCACTGCTGCAGAGCGTGCCGAAGTCAAGTGCTGCACCCTGTCTGTGTTCTTCTTGTGGTAATTAACCAAAAGGGAAATTGTGTCTCCATCTTGCTATTCTGTCCACGTGAAGATCATAAATTATATGCAGTAGGTTACTGAAGCTACCTACCGCCTTGCGCACTGCCGCTCTGCTCACGGAATCAAAGGCAAGTTTCATATCTGTGAAAGCAGCACATAAAGGGCAGCCGAGTCGCTGGTGTCTCTCTGCCAATAGCTGTAGGACAAACAGCATCCATGGCTGATCAACCGGCAGTGAAAATGAATTGCTCTGGGTCGTGTTTACAAGTCAGCGGCAGCTGAATTTTGGCCAGGAGAAACTGGGCATTGTTTTCCTGGGAGAAAACACGGCGGTGATTGGAGGACAGCTGCTGCAGTCCGAGAGCAGACCTTTGCTGTTGGCAGCGATCTCCTAGCACCCCCCTTTTGCTCCTCTAGGATCTTGCCAGATCCCTGGCCTCTTCAAGGCAGCTCACAAAGTGTGAAAGTGGCTGATCCAACAGCATAGGCTGTTGTTGTTCAACAAAACTGGAGCTTTTGTAACCCCTCCCACTAGCGGACGCACCTCAATCACTTCTGCAGTGAAGGAGATTTGTTACACATAAGATGTACACAGGCATCTTCAGATGCCCCTTCAACTCGAGAGCAGAGATAACCATATCTAGCCCATGGACTGATACAGAGCCACTGCCAAAAACTGACACAGGTAGCCGTTGTCTGCATCCCAGCTGAAGAGCATGATGAGTTAATGCTGTTCAATAACCTCTTGTAGAAACTCCAGTGCCTCACGTAGCATTTGCTTCATAGTCTTTACAAAAACTTGATTTCAGCTCTACATTTATTACTGTGCTATTTTGTTCTAATTCATTGGCCAACCACACCTATATAATGAGCTTTTAGAGCCTGGTAAGTTCATCTGTAGAAGTTCACCGTCTAGCTCAGCATCATGTTCTTGAGTGTCACAACATAAACTGGTATATATTTCTTGAATGGGACAGTTCCAGTGTGTTTTGTGCCCACAAGGTGGGCAGGGTTTTTAACAGCATTTGCTTCATGAAGATGTATTTAAAATAACCGGTCCATGGCAAATGCAAGTTTTGTTGAGGTCTCATTGGTAATTATAACATGAACCTGTTCCTTTACCACTGAACTGTAATTTGATAGTTGTTTCCACAAGGGCAAGTCTACCATTCTGAGCCAGGAACAAGTGGTAGGAAATCTGTACAAGACAGAAGGAGAGCAGATTCTCGGTCCAACTGGCATTCCTGCCTCGAGCTGTTGCCTGATACTTGTACACCTGGGCAAATGTTTAGGTTGGATGTCAGGGGAAAGTTCTACACAGAGAGAGTGGTGAGGTGCTGGAACAGGATGGTTAGAGAGATTGTGGATGCTCCTCTGTCCCTGGAAGTGTTCAAGCTGGATGGGGCCCTGGGCAGGATGGTCTAGTACCAGATCTGGAGGTTGGTGGCCCTGACTGTGGCAGGGGGTTTGGAACTTGATGATCCTTGGCATCCCTTCCAACCCAAGACATTCCATGATTCTATGAAATATTAAACAGAAATTCTACCTCCAGGGTAGCTCAGGGCAGGGATGTCCCAGATAAGCCACAGCCTCAGCTGTACTATAAAAGCTGTACTTGCTTCCATCAGCTTTGTGAGAAAAATGTACATTAGGATAACAGGTGAGTGAGTGCAACAATGAATAAGTGTGTAAATAAAAAGCAATATAAAATGAGGTTAAAAGTAGCCTGTTCTCTACTAAAGCAGGTGAAAGAAGCATGGCTGCTCCTTTCATGCAGTCCTGCATTCCAAAATGACAAAGTGGGGCACTGACAGCAATGTGGGAGCAATGATCACAAAACAGTGCTGAGTTCACCTCTCAGGGTGAGCACTCCCGATGATGAATCAAGACATCTAGGATCAATTCCAGGGCCACACAGCTCCAGTAAACCATTGCTGTAGTCAGTAATGCAGAGGCTCTAAAAAAGAAACCAAACACAGCCTTGAATCCCGAGCTGCTGTTGGCTTCATCCCACTGACTCCCCTCTCTGATTTCCAGGCACTGCACAACACACGGGAGATGCTCTCCCATGCCCAGAGATGTGACACTGTTTTTCCCTGAAAGAGGTTATGATTCATGTTCAGTTATGTGAACTTCAGCAAGGGGAGTAAGAAGAATGCAGCTGTTTATTTCGATCTTTCCATCCATTGGCTGAAGTCATACTTTCTTCAGCTAAGTAAGGGAGTGTAAAAATGACCTCTGTGCTACCACGGACCTGATGTGTGCAGGTGGGTTTTGTGGGAATCCCAGGTCCAGCCAGGATCACCGTGCTGCTGCATTCTCCCAGCAGACAGCAGGAGGAAATGCATTGCTCTGCGAATGTCTATGAATCAAAAGACAGGTGCAAGGCTGGCACCAGTCTGCTCCAGCCTGAGGTATGGTTTCCATTGAGCTGAAGCTATTGGAGACCTTCTTGTCCCAGTAAACATGTGGGGATACAGGAAAGCAGAGTTTACAGCATTGTGTACAGTCTGTCAGGGGTATGGATTTGTCCTCACTGCTGCATGAAGTTGAGCTGAATGTTGAGGCTGTGAGTCCAGTTGGTCCCTGGAGTCAGGACAGTCCTGGCTGAGGAGGGGATGCTGTGTCAAAGTGGTGGTTAGCTCTTCCTCACCCTTCCCACAGATCCCATGCCTGTCTCAGGATGGTTGCTGAGCAGGGGCAAGTGGAAATATACAGCCAAGTGCTAAATGCTTTATGCTATTGCCTGATTGATTTTAAACTGTGCTTACTTGGCAACACGCCTCTAAGGACTTGTTACATAAGATTAGAGATGTTTTTTCCTAATGCGGCACTGTGACTTATAAACCCGTTGTGCACTGCTGAAAGTTTAAGAGTCTGTATTTGGAACTGGGGTTGCAGCAGCATTTCAGCACACCACAGCCAGCAATGGCTCTCCATCCCCACGGCCGAGGCTGGGGAGACGGTGTGACACGTGCTGTCTTCAGCAGTAAATCACCATGCTATGCAGCGATGAAGTCTTAACGGCAAGGACCAACCATCACAACCAAAGCGTTTGCCAGCGAGTCATCTGGGAGAGATGGTGGAATCCCTCAGTGAGGTCTTGGGAAACAGACCTTTGCTCTTCTCAGCATCCAGCCAGAAGTACTCTGTCCAGAAGGGGGTTTTGGCAGTGCTATCCTGAGACTTGTATGGCCGCAAGGAGACAACCCACCCATCCTCAGCCCCTGCAGCCTACAGCACTGTCTGTGCAGTTCTTTCATGTTTGCATCTCTAGGAAGTCACGCTACTGAAGGCGGAGGAAGATTTGCTGCTGACCTGCCCATCTACACTTTACCAGCATTAATCTGCCTGTATGTTGACAGTCACGCCAAAGAATGAATGTTTCTTGCTGGTGGTGATGGATTGCCTTTAATCGTGCCATGTATAAGGGCTGGAGTTAGAAGTTCACTGGCACATTTTCTGTTTGTAATTGCCTGTTAACAGTAAGGGGAATCTAACTGGGAGGCTGCAATATAACAACATTATCCGAAGTGAAGAGAGGAAGGACAACAATTTCCTTTTCGTAAGAGAGGTTGGGCTGCTTGGGAAATGCAGCAGAACATAAGGAGGTTTCTTAAACTTTTCTCATTAGCTCATTTCTGTAACAAAGACTGGATCTAGCTGCATGTTTAAGCAGAGCATTTTGTATGTCACCAAACCTCTTACAAAAGGTCAGAAGATGGGCTAGGCTGGAGATAGTAAATCTCTTCAGGAATAAAACGAGAGGCTTCCTGCTCTTGTATATACTAAGGCATAGCTTGTGGGTACAATGAGAAGACTTGATGTCTGGTCATAATCTAGGCATGCTGATAAGAACTCTTTAGTCCTCCTATGAATGCTGTACCTAGACAAAGAATGCTTTGGGGTCCCTTTTCAGCCTTGGTCTATTATTATTTGATGCAGATGATGTTCAGTCTTGCTGTCCCCAGGAGAACAAGTGGAACTCCCTGCTGTATGGTGCCATTGCCATGTTTTTGGGATACCTACAGAGTAATGGAAGCAGTCACAAAAGCAGAGGGGGTAATCGTTTAAAAACAGGTCCCTTCAGGGTACGGAAAACAGTGAGAATGAGGTTATTTCTTCTTTCTTTCATCCCTATTCTTTTATTTGTTTGTTTGTTTTTAAGCACTGAAGAGTTTCTTTCTCTACTGCATCATTAGATTAAGGGTTAGCTTCTTGGGACTGCCATTATAAATCTGGTTAAGAAGCAGCACTCTAAATAAGGAGCACTGGGAAGGAGTCTTATCCATGTCAGGCAATATTTTCTACGTTATCTGAGTGTGAGAAGCCAGGCTGGGCAAAATGTGTCTGTTGGAACTTTTTATTAGGCAGTAAAGCCACTGTTTGGAATGAAAACTTCTTTTTTTTTTTTTCAATATTTGTGGTCCTTTTTATTCAACTTCACAGCAATCAATATTTGCAGTGCAGTTATTTCCAAACCAGTTCCCTGAAATATTTTCTCTTTGTGGAGCTCATTCAGGTATCAGTCTCCGGATCATGGCTGAGGGTCAAGAAACAGTAGGTTCAACACTTCTCTCAGAGGTAATTACCCGAGTGAAAAAATCATTGCTTAGAATTGACAAGGCCTCTGTTATAAAAAACATCAATACTTAAAATAATACTGTACTGACTGGAAGATCTAGCAAGGTCTTCTGCTCCTCAGGGATAGAGATTTGGATGAGCTGTGTCCATATCTGTGTAGCAGACCACAAGGAGAAACCAGGATATCTCTTCTGATCCTCCTGACATGGGGTTGGCAACTTATGCTGTGAATTATCCCCAAGGCACCAAGGGGGGATGGCGGGGGGGGAGAGGGGAGGGGAGGGTTGGCTTGGCTTCCCTGTTCTCCCAGCTTTTGGAGAGACTTAAAGGAGGAGGAAGATGGAAAACCATTAGCTTATACATTAGCAGCCTTTCAGTATCTACAGGGGGGTTGTAAAAAGAAGGGGACAGACTTCCTAGCAGGGTATGTTCTGATAGGATAAAGGGAAATGGTTTCAAACTAAAAGAGGGGAGATACAGGTTGGACATAAGGAAGAAGCGGTTTATGATAAGGATGATGAGGCACTGGTGGAAGATTCTCAGAGAGGTGGTGGATGCCCCATACCTGGAGATATTCAAGGTCAGGCTGAACGGGGCCCTGAGCACCTGATGAAGCTGTAGGTGTCCCTGTTCCTTGCAGGGGAGTTGGATGAGATGATCATTAGGAGTTCCTCCCAATTCAAATCTATGTTTCTATGATTCTGTGATTCTATCCCCATGAACTGTTTCCTTCATTTTCATTTTTTTTCAGACAGACACTATCAGGAGTGATGGAGAGTGATAGTAGGGCAGCAGCATGGCTGCACTGCCCACCCAGCATGCCAGCAAGTGGGCACAGAGGTGGCAGATAGGTCTGAGGTGGACAGCTAAGTGTCCAACACAAGTGGCTGTCCCAACCAAAGGCTTTGCCCTACCTGAGCAAAGCCAATGAGTGAAGTAGGGCAGTGCCCTGAGGTGAACAACGTCCTCTGTGTGTTCTTGTAAGTAACTATTTTCACTGAGTATTTAGAGGTCATCTGCATTTGTGTATTATTATTATTTTAGATGAAATATCTGTGATGAAAAGTAGCCTATGTGCAAAACCCTGGGTGCAGGACCAGCCCAGCCATACAGTTTGCCCTGTGTGTCAACAGGCTGCCAGAGTACACGAGTGACTGGGGTGAGTGCTTGACATGACTAATGGAAGGAGAAGACAGATGTACCCAACTGGAACAAGCCCCTGCGGACTCAACGAAGGCAGCTTGCTCCCGCGGCGGCTGCAGTGTCTGATTGATGCCCCTGCCTGGCCTGAATCACAGGGAGACAGCCCAGGGCTACCTCAGCTGAGTGACATGACCCCTCTGCAGGGATGTGGCTGGGGTGACCTAGCTGAAAGGCTGCTTGCATGAATAAATTGACCCCATCAGCCTTGCTGAGCTGGTCACTGACGTCACCTGAAACAATAAGAAAACCCAGAACCGCTTTTTTTACTTCCAAAGATAGAACAAAGCCAAATTCAATGGCCGGCATTGGATACTTTTGAATGCATTGAGAACACAGATTGTTATTTTTATTATTTACTTATAATATTACCAGAACCAGGTGCCAACCACCCAGAATCTCTAAAGGTTATAAAAATGTTGAACAATTCACTCTGTTCTGCTTTGACTGCATGAACCAGATTCACCCTCAAGTAATGGAAGGAGCGAAATATGTTTGCTGTAGTACAGAGTGGAAATACTAGACACAAGAATAGATTAGATATGTCAGAGAAAAGTCTACAGAACATCATGTCCTCAAATCTATTAATGGAGAAGGCTGGATAACAGGAAGTCTTATCCAGTCTCTTAAAAAATGTGGTATGCAAGGTCCCTCATAAAATCTGCCAAAGACAATCTGGATCAAGCATGTTACAGATTCACAGACAGCTAAAGGCAGGGAATAGGGTCTGCACAGAGATTACTGAAGATGCCTCAGACTCTTCCTCAATCACATGTGCTACCCATCATATTCATAAGGGGTGAGAAGAAGAAAATGAGCAAGGGAACTGCCAAGACTTTAGGTGATGCAAAACTACCCAGGACAATGCAGTATGGCAATTGTGATTGTGAAGAGTGGTAGAAGAAGAATATCTTAAGTAAGCTGTCTGTTAAATAGCAAAAGAATATTAATGTCAATTGTAAAGAAATGATAACATGGAGATGTAATCCTTACAATGCGTGCTTACTGGCACTAATTGTGCACTAGCTGTTAACAATCACCATGCAAATTCAGAGTTAAAACTAGAGTTACTGAAGACACAAGAGTAGTATGTGGATACTTCTGCATTGCTTTCTTCATGGCCTGGATTAGTATCCTTCCATCTGCTGCAGCTCCAAGTGGAGGGCACTGTACCATGATCTGAGAGTGGGGTAGTGAGCTCAAATTTGAACGTTCTGCTCTAGTTGGTGAGAGTGGTGCCAGTTATTGTCCATGTTAGTACTTTTTTAAATTATTTTTTCTTCTCAAAATGTTGAATTAACTCAGCTTATTATGAGGAAAGATTCTGAGGATAGTGGATCAGACTGCACACCTCTGTTCTGCCCCCTTGGTTCTCTGTCTTTCCACTCAGCAGGGACTTCATAAGACACCCTACTCCTGTACTGATCAGAACGTATTACATCTCTCCCCTCTGCACCAATTCGCAGAGCATACACACCATCTCATCTTTCCAATTATGAGACTTGACCTCTTCAGCCTGAGATGCAACCCCATATATTTTAGCTCTGCAGGTTCTTGGTTTGGTCTTTGATATGTTGGTAAAGGAAGAAAACTTGCAAAACGGAGAGTTAGCTAGCATGGGAAGCACATTTTGATAGTAACGCTGCACAGTGAATAGCACTTGGTTTTGAGAAGTTGAGCCAAGAAGCCAGAAAGTTTGAGCATTAGGAAAAAGATCAGAACTTATTCAAGAAATTGCTTTGCACCCTTCTGCTGCTGCTGTGAGGAGACTGGTGGCTCATTCCCTTTTCTTCAGCACCTAGAGCATCAGGGGAAACACGGCTGAATTGCATCAAGACAGCAATGGCTTGATAATACTACTATTGCCTTCCTCAGTATCAGATGGCTTTCCTGCCTATCTATCTTGTGCTTTGAAGGACCTGCGGTCTTAAAATAAAGCCAAATTTCAGTTTACATGGTGCTTCTCAGAATTCCAGGATACTACTTGCTTGCCTTTGTGGATTTCTATGGACCTGCTGAAGGTCAGATTTGTCAGTCATTTGCAATCCCATTTGCCCCATGGAACAGATTCTTCAAAAGGCAAAGAAAACCCTAAGGTGGGATGGCATTCTGCCTTTCATCAAAACCTTTCTTTGTTCTGGAGTCCTCATATACACCTCATAAACATGCTTGAAGCAACAAATGAAATATTTCATCCTACAATTTACCTTTTCTGTTCACTGACTGTACCTGTGATCCTACAGCGTTCTTATTATTTCTGGTTCTATTCTTTCAGAATATTTCTGGTCTGTTCTTGCAGAACAACCTGATTACATCAGCTTTTCAGTACAGCGTGATCATGTATCTCAACCTCTGCCAATTATTTCTGCCCTAACAAATCTCATGAGCACAGCCTGCCTCTTGTGATACCAATAAAACAACTCTCCAGTCTTTGAGGAGTCATTCATGATTTTCCATGTTCTTCTTAAGAGTTTAAATATATACATATATAAAGCTTTCCTTATGGCATTCTCTTTTTTTCAACTGTTCTTTTCTACATATCTCATTTGTTGTTTTTCTAATATATGTCTCCAGCCGTATTGTGCTTCTTCACCAAGGCTTCAGCCTGTTTTCTACTGTTCATAGAGTTATCATTAAATGGTCCTCTCATATCTAAACTGTGCTGTTTTTTTCTCTCCATCTTTCCCAGCAATATGTTGCCCACTCTTGTTTGAGTACACGGTCATTAACATACATGGCACGGCTGCTGCTGTTGTTATTCTCATTATTACCACAGTGGCTGGGCCAGAAGAGAGGAGAAAAGGTAGGCGTTGTGCAAACACAGACAATCCCTGACATAAAGAAAAAGCTCCAGTGTTGCTCAAAATAATTCTGAAATAATTCCTGTGAGTATGCTATTTTCCCTTTAAAATATACATTTTTATCCATTGGAAAGCCTCTACCAAATGAGATGTGTTCAGCCTTCCTCTTTTTTCTTTTATTTTAACCAAGTTTTACATTAGCTTTTCCTTAACATCTCATTTTCCAGGTGGCCCTGGTGGTGACATTTCAGCTACATCAGGTGAATCCCCACAAGACTGCACTTAGGAGAGGTTTCCTATGTACTTTTGGGAATCCGGACATACATTAAATATGGCATTAACAAAATATGTGTTTCCAGCTATTTGATAAACCTAGCCTTCATTTCACAGTCGTTCACTTGTCTGTCTGTGTCCATAGTCATCCCCTCCTCAAATAGCCCTTCTGGGCTGTGGTTTTTTTTTTTTATTTAAATCATCATTTTCTCCTTGAGATCAGATCTTCAGACTGGAAATGTGTTTACTTCCAAGCCAGCCATCACTGGCCAGCACTGCATGATAAATCAGCGAGTTAAAGTCATGTACTGATTTTGCTCGATCCACTGTCAGCACAGGGACATCGTGTTGAGCCCCAGTGAACAGGATATAGTTTGCATTTTGATATAGTGCCAGCACACATCTGCATTGGAGATCAAAGGCAGTGGCTGAGACACAGAAACAGCTTGTAAACAATTCGGCTGTGCTCATTAATGCTGATTGATTACATTGTTTCATTTCTGCTTAATTCATTTGGGGGACTGTCCCTACTGAGCCATCCTGTAGCAGCGTGGCTGAGCCACTGCACCGTAGAGGAACAAGATTTTGAGTCTTAGTTGTTAACATCAGCATAAAAGCCAGAGCAAATGTGAAAGCAGCAGCATCAGGCCTCCAGCTTAACTGATAAAACATGAAATACAGCTGGTGTACGTTTTCATAGGTTCAAGGTTATAGGACAGAAGAGTGGGTGAGAGCTCCCTGGTTGGTGCTCAGAAAGACAGGTACTGGACCAGGAGGAGATCGTGGTCCTTCTGTCATCAGGAGTTTGGTATTTCTTTGGTATCTCCTCGCATGGCGTCCTGGGGTACATTACAAAGAGTGTGGCCAGCAGGTTGAGGGAGGTGATCCTCTCCTTCTGCTCTGTCCTGGTGAGGCCACATTTAGAATACCATGTCCAGTTTTGGGCTCCTCAGCTCAAAAAAGATGGGAGACTCCTAAGGGAGTCCATCACAAAGATGATAAAGGCCTGGAGCACCTCCCGTATCAGGAAAGGCTGAGTGACCTGGGTCTACTCAGCTGGGGGAAAAGAAGACTGAGGGGGGATCTGGTTAATGTTTTTACATATCTGAAGGGAGGTGGGAAGCAAGCAGATGATGCCTGGCTCTTCTTGGTATAGCAAAAGGACAAGGAACAATGGCCTAAAAGTTGAACAAAGGAAGTTCCATATATACATGCAGAAGAATCTTTTTAGTGTGACGGTGACAGAGCACTGGAAGAGGTTGCCCAGAGAGGCTGTGGAGTCTTTCTATGGAGATATTCAAGACCCATCTAGACATCTACCTGTGTGACCTCTCACAGGGAACCTGCTTTAGCAGTGGGGTTCAACTCGATGGTCTCTCAAGGTCCCTTCCAACCCCTGTGATTCTGTGATCTCCATGCCTTGCCAAAACTTGGCCTCATTCTCCCTCTGAAAGACACCACTCACTTATAGAACAGGCCAAGGAAGTCTTTCCATTTTAGGGGCAGGACAAAAGGCACTGAGCCACAGGCAGTCTGGGATGAAAGCAGAACACCAGCCTGCCCTGGCAGGTGGCCTAGAGATCTGTAAGGACAGCATAAAACAAGGCATGCTCATGAGACTGGTGATGATAGGGGCCATTCAGGAAGGTCCCCAGGCTGTTCTACTGCCTGGTAAGTCTTCTGTGAGGGGACTGCAGGAATGCTGATTGATTTCATTGTTTTATATTATCATGAAGGGAAGGACTCCAGTGCAGTGGAAACTTAGGATGTGGAGTTTCCAAAAGCTGGGTTCTGTCCCTGGCCCTGCCAGTTGGGAAGGTATTCTCTGGTCAAGATGCTGCTTTTCACATACATGGAATGGCAGTAATACTCCTAGCTGGTGCTGGAAGGCTAAATTGGTGGAAGACATCTAATAGAATACATGGAAGACACTATACTAATGCAATGTTATTATTACTGGAAAATAAGGAAAGGCTAAAAATAGCGTAGTACATTTTGACAGAGCTTTTGTTATTTTCTTTTTATGTTCAATTCTTTTGAGATGATCTTCTTCCTTGTTAGGAAATCCTAATTAACATTTTCATTATTATTTCATTATAGGGTTCGGGTTTTTGTACTCTGTAGACAGCCACTAATCATTCGGTCCCCAAATGAGATGAAGATTTCTTGGGGCAAGGAAAACTACAGATATAGAAGGGAAAACCCTCCCTGAAGACACTGAACGGAGGTAGTGGAAGGGCTGCAACTTGGCTACAGTCAGACCGAATACAGGTCAGTAGGTATCCAATCTAGTATATCCTATCCACTGTCACTATACATACAGCTATTTGGTGCAGAAGAAACATGCATGTACACACATGCGTGCTCTTATTTGGGACCTGGCACAGAAACAGCTAAAAAATCTCTTCTGAAAGCTATCTATACTCTAGCAAGGGCTGAGCTCCCTGTGCTCGGTGGCTCCCTTCAGTGCTTGTGGCCTCTTGGGAACCACAACAAGGAACAATGTAGGTTCATTAGTTGGGGTTGGGGCCTGTGCTCGTTGAGGCTCGGGGGTCCTGGTGAGCCCCACGTGTGTCTCTGTTTTTGACATCAAACAGCACCATCTTAGGACATATGTTAGTGGGCATGGTGGTGATGGGCTGACAGTTGGACAATGATGATTTTAGAAGTCTTTTTTAACTTTAACCATCCTATGATTCTATGACCCTCCATAAGGTAAAGTACAGGCTTTCTCAGGAAGTTCCTCCAGCTTTTTAATACTGAAGCTGTTCATTAACTTGGACCAAAGCTCTTAAACAGTTCTGACCTTCTACTGAAGCAACACTGAAAGAGTGCACTGAGCACTGGACCCCTACACCTCCCAGTGCCCATCTCCATGGATTCCCATATCGGTGTGGCTGATAGAGTGGCTGTATAGCAGCAGACTGAGCGAGACTGGTGTCTGGGTTCTCCTCTCAGAAGCATGAAAACAACTAGCTGTATGGGGTCAGTGTAAACATCAGACCTACCTCCAGCAGTGCCAGTATCAGATGTTCATGATACATTCAGGGCAAATAGAGAGCCATGCTTGCCATTATATCAAAAGTATCTGAAAGTCTGGTGGGGAAAAAGGGCCTCAGACCATCAGTACCCACTGTGCTATCATGTTCTCTAAGGTAAGGCATCAGCTGCACTAGGAGCCTGCCTAGCTGAGCAAGTGCTAACCCAGACCCTCACAGTGCAACTCCATTGTGTCAGGGTTTGCTGATGGCTGAGATCCCTTTGCAGACCCTGCCTGATTTCCATGTCCCTTCTCCCCCAGTAGTCTGTAAGTATGGGGCAGGCGTAGCACCTTGCTAATACTGTTTGTGTTTGCAGCCTCGAACCTAGATTAACAGGCTTGACCACATAAAGCCTGAACATGTCCTGGCTCCTTTCCACTAGCTGGGGAGGAAAGTCCAGAATAACGCTATGGCAATAATGGTTAAATCTAAATTAATAAGGCTAGAACAGAGGCTGAAGCACTGTACACCAATCAATTAGCACTTCCCTTTGACATGGCTTTGACAAATTTCCAAGTGTCAGCATGAGGGATACCACTTTGGTGTGAAGGAAAACAGTTTAGCAGTGTGGACAAGGGCTGTGCGGTGCCACTTAGCCTTTGTGCCAGGCCCCTGTCTATTCCCAGTGAAGTTTTAGCCCCATGCACTCTGGGAAGCACAGGATAGCAAAGTTCAGAAGGCAGCCTGTACTGCAGCAACTGAGACAGCCTCTCCCACATTTGTTACAGAAAGTACCTCCTGATTTTGAAGTACCAAACAGAGCTTTGGGCGAAACCTACAATGGAGATGGGAGAATGTGAGGTTCCTTCTATTCAGTTTATTCCTAATGTAGCAAAATGACACTGTCAGCGATGAGAGCTGTTAGCACTCGCATGAATGACCTGACTGTCTTCATCAAGCAGACAACAACATAAAAGTTTTAACAATACCACCAATAATTATACGTGGGCTGACTTATACGGGAGCCTCCCACCTTGCACAATCTCTGCCAAAGGAGCTATGTGAAGCAGAGTTGCCTGTATATGAATTAATCATGGTGCGAATCTCTGTGGTTGAGCTTTATTCTTCACGTGGTAACACACATCAGCTGCATATTGAAAGGCTAAAAACTTTTCTCGCTCCCCTCCAAATCCCAGCAACTCACTTGGTGATAGGAAAGAATATTAATGCAGCGCTCAGCTGTCACCTGGTATTCCTGACACATCTGAGGACTCTCGCACCAAAGTACTGAACTCCTCGGGGAGCGGACGGATGAGTGGGTAGATAAAAAAGATCTGTAATTCACATGTTTACTTAAGATTGGAAGCAGGGTTTTTACTTTTCTTGCTTTGCTCTCCTCTAGACGTTTGTAAAGATACCAGACTCCTTCTGAAAATGAAACCTGCTTTGATGTTTGTGAAAGCTCCTTCATCCAGAGCTTCTATTCCTTAGTTTTTACAGGCAAGCACAGCTATGATACAAGTGAATGACACCCTGCAGATGCTTAGCTGCCTCTAGTGACCTGAGCTTTAAGCCTAAAAGTCCTTTGGATGGGGTATCAGCGTTTGTGCTCTGTCCCAAAATTGGCTTCTGTGGAACAATAGAAAATGAAGGGGTCCATCTAAACCCATGTGCATCTTACGGTGATGGTATAAATTAGTTCCTAGCTTCTAACCTTCACGCAGCTCTAAGGACTGCTTAAGTTCAAACTGAGGCTGAGTGCGGTTTATGTCATTTGGACGCATTATTTCTCAGACTCTGACTCTGCAATGGCAAACAGAAGTGCTTAATTCAATACCTGTAGCTGTGCAACACTTTGCAGTCAGTTACATAGAGGCAAACAAGCTGGGCATGAGGACAGTTGTTCCAGCCCAGGTCAGGGCTTCCCAGTCAGTCCCCTGGGTTCTTGGAATTTGGCTTGATTCTGATTTTTCCTCCACACAGGGGCAAAAACAGGTAAGCCTTGCAGCTCTCCCAGAGCATAAACCCAGTAGTAGAGCGAAGAACACCTCTGCACAGAAACAATTGCAGTGTTGGTTTTCCAAAAGCAGCAATTATCCTACTGAGTTTTCCTTTTTCTGCTTGTGTGTTTTATTTGTTTATCTGGGTTTTGTTTTATCACCTATTTGCTTCCTATTGGCATAGTTAAGGATTTCCTTTGGGATACCCTGTTGCAGCTGGTGATTACTATGTACGTTCTACAGATATAGGTATAAATGCTGAAGGCTGGATTTCTGGGCTTGCCTATTCATTTTATTTCATGTATGACTGCAGTTTCCCAGACTTAAGAGCTACGTAGTAAGGGCTGTTCTGACTGAAAAGCGTGTGAACTGCCTGAGCATGTGGATGAATAGATGCATTAAGCACGAGGCTCTTTGCAATACAGTAACAGCCATACGCTGTAAAGAGTACATTACTTTTGCTTTAGGCTTGCACTTCAGGTTGTTTCTTAGAGCAGTAACCAGATGCTCTTTGAGCCACTGCCCTCAAAATAGAGCCTAGCTTTCCAAAACTGGAGTATGGCCTGATGTCCAGGGTTTAGTCTTCACTCTTAACCATCACAATCAGCTGTTTTCAAGCCCCAGTGGCAACGTTTGACTTGATTTTGATACGCACGAGTAAGATGAAGTAAAAAAGAATTCTTTAGACCATTGTTTGCATTGCCTTCTAGCACCTCTCCCCTTCAGTAGCCTGGGTGCTTTAAGAGAGGAGTGAACTGAAGTAGAACTGAGTGAATTGAAGGTAAATGAACGTGAGTTTTACCACCCTCTGGCAGTGGAGGCACCAAGCGCTGCATATTTATTGATTACCGCGTGCTTTACATCCTAGGAGGGGATATTCAGAGCTAATGGTGGGTGTATTTGTTATGTCTGGTTCAGAAATCAGAATGAATAAATGATAAGGAGCGGAATGCGACCGGACTGCTAACAAGTTATTTTGACTTGCCTAGTAGTGAGGGAAGGAGGGAGGGAGGGAGGGAGCCCTGCTGCCTCAGGCTGTTGGCTGGTGGGAGATGGAGCTGGGCAGCACCCAACTATGCCCCACCGCGGTGGCCTCACACCACGCTCAGACATTTCTGCTCAGTCCAAGTTGTGCATCAAAGCACAAAAACAGGAAAAGCAGTGTTTCCAAAAACAGGAAACATTCACCCCTTCCTTCATTCCTATGAGCCCCACTGGCGCATCTCCTCCCTGCCTCAGCACAGGACCAAGGTCAGTTGAATATTCTACTGACTTCATGTTCTGTACAGTCTTCCTTCAACACAGCTATTTGTCAGTGTATTGAACAAGTAGGACTCCAGACCCACAGGGAGTCCTGATAATTATTTTTCCTAGGTTTTGTTTGGTTTGCGTTTTGTTCTGCTTTGTTTTGTTTTGTTTTGTTCCAGCACCTTTTCCCCAGGAAAAGAAATTGTAAATCATCTGTAAATACAGGAAAGTTGGAAAGGGGTCCAATTTTTCTTTTTTTTTTTTTTTTCCTGACTTGGCTTACACGAAGGAAAAAAAGCCCTTCCATTTGGATTATGGGCACAATTTCTAATCTTTCGTTCTGCTTTCATTCTGCTGTGGAAGGATTTGCTTGGGGAATACGAAACATTACATCCCTACTGTTTGTGATAAATGTAATCCTCTCCCCAACAGGAACATTAGGAGCCTAATTTGCATTTTTGACAAAGTCCAGATAGCAATCCTTCTACTGCAGAATCATTAACCGCTCCCTGTGTGAATGAGAATCAGGCCTAGCTTGTTCCTATAGATACTGGTGGACACTTGTGACAACTCAGAATTTAATTCACTTACATCTTCGTTGTGTTAAGGCAAGCAAGAACATCCAGTCCCATAGCAATGTCCTGAATGAGTGGGATCCTGAGATCTACAACACCTCCTGCGCTACAGGTAGGTGAGATGTAATGCACACTGATCTCCATGTTATGTTTAGGCAGGAATTGAGCCTTCCTCACAACCAGTTCTCCCTGCTGTTTGCAGCTAGATGGACAAGTGCTACAAAGATGTCCTTGCACATCATCTCTGAGTAGGAGAAACCCCCTCCCCACTGCCAAAACCACATCGTACCCCTCCAGTCCTGCCTATAGCTGGCTCCAGTGACTGCATGATATCCCTACCTCTCAATCTGGGCTCAAGGAGTCATAGGGTTGAGTGAAAGCCATGCATTTAATTTCTTCACAGCACTACATTTCTAGCTCGTTTGGCTGCAGGCAACAGTTTGACATAAAAGCCCTAAGGAAAAGGAGATTCGTTCTGTCTCTCAAACTTGTGTTTTTAAGCTAATTGAATTTGGGATAGCAGACTTCTGATTTTGCACTCCTGAGGATAGTAACTTCATGAAAACCTCTGTGCCTTGTTTGTCAGCTGATGGCATTCAGCAGAGCTCCCTCCAAAGCCGTGATAAAAGGCAGAGCTGGGTGTCCTGGCAGCTGTCTTTCTCATTGGGGGGAAAATCTTAGGAGAAGGAGAGCACCGAGATACCCAGCAAAAGCACTGCATCATCAACACGGGGTTGGTGCTCAGCCAGAACAGAAAGCAGATCCTCTGTACCCCATTTCATAAACGCTGATGGTTTCACCTGCCGTCAGCATCAGATGTCTTCACTTTCTCATGCTTTTTGGAAACAAAAAAACGAATGAACAGCAACAAAAAGCCCTATGTCTATCTCCTCTCTGCTCTCACGGCTTCATACAGGATATTTTCTGCCTCGTTTTTGTATCATTTTTGCCAGTAATGCACAGCAAGTGAGTCACTCTCAGCGAGCTGGAAGGAGGCCAGGGGCGTGCAGAAGAAGGGCTGTGAATGCTGTTTCCCCTGCTGCAGCAGACCCCTTGTGTTGTATCGCCAGCAGGTAAACACTGCTCTTGGCTCTCGTGTGAAGCCATACAGTGCAAAGTAGGTGGGACTTTAAGCCTTCCCCATCCAAAGAGAAACCCTCTTCTGCTGTGTGTGCTCAGGGGATGCTTCCCATGCATGCTGTAGCTTTCCTCTCCCCCCAGGGTAAGACAGAGGTATGGGGTTTGGCTGCAGGCAAGCTTTAAATGGGAGGAAGCTCAGAAAGAAAGTCCCTGGACAAACTGTGGAGACTTGAAGGCTTGGGATTGTACACGACCGGTTTCTGCTGTTTAACCACATCAGTCTTACAGGGCAGCAAGTATAAACTCCCTTCTGCCTGGCTGCAGGCTCAGGAAAGGCCACCCAAACTGCTGGGAAAACAGACAGAACCCAGCACCCCCCTGCCCCTGCAGAGAAAAAAGGAGCTGCTGCATTCTGCAGGAAGGCCATGGCTCAGTCCCAGAGGGAGACAGCAGCAAGCTGTGGATCTCTGTTACGGCTCATCACCCACAGCAGGGCATGGGCAGAGCTGGCAGCCCCTCTCCTTGCCCGCTGTGTGCCGGGTTACTGTGTGTATGAGGGCAGAGCGAAGCCCTGAGCTCTGTGCTGCTGTGCTGGGAGTAGCTGGGCTCCAAGCAGGTGCTGAAGGCAAGATTTGTCAGGAGAGGAAATATTTTTTATGGGAGCAATCCACAGAGGTGGATATAAGGGACAAGCTTTAGAGCTCCCAGGTCCTTCTTCACGGCTGAAATAGGAGCAGCATGAGACAAGCTGGGGAACTGAAATTCATAACTCTGAACACTAAACATCACGGGCTCTATAGAGATATTGGTTTTACGGCGCTTTATAATTCTTATCCCCCCCTCTAAACTAACAGCTTCGTGTTCCACAGGCAACGAATTACCTGCCACACACTTTTTTTCTCCTCTACCTCTCTCTTTCCCAGAGGACTAAATGACTTTTTTACCTCTCCTTATGCTAAAAACGTCCCTCCTCCACTCACTACCTATTCTCACCTAAGGTGTCACCAAGTTAATTAATCAAGTGACGCTCTAAGTAATTGTTCTCTGTTTGTATTTAGTGCAGCAGCTCACACATTTATCTCAGACCTGAAGGCAGGTGTGTGTGCCCAAAAAGCAGCTCTTTTCAACCCGAATGTATCAGTTCCTTTAAGAAAAGGGACTGTGCTTAGGTTGCCTCGGTGCTGCTGTATAAAGTAGCTGTGATTCCTGTGGGCACGGTGAATTGGCAGTCACACTGAGAGATTTTTTTTTGACATTTAGAGCTGCTGTGTGACATTTGGGCTGTGGGCTTCTGGTGGAGGTGATTTCCCTAACGCTCAGGAGGCTGCGTGTTGGTCCTGCATTGCAAACAGCACACGTGCATGGGCTTGTTTCCAAACTTAGGCAATCTGAGCCACAAAGCATTACAGCCACTGCAGGATCCACTCTACGTCCCATCTAAAGGACTTACCAGCAGTAAACCCACAGCATCTCTTGTCTCTTCCCAGTGATGGGACCACCTTCCCAGCATGGGCTCCCTCAGAGGGAAGAGATGATGGCTGAGAAGAGCAGATGGAAGTGAATCACATTATAAATTGGAAGTGTGCAATTTCAGGGCCAAGGGAGATCGAGCAGCCAAAAAAACACTGCTGCATCTCGCAATGCTGGTGCCAGCCCAAGGAGAACACCCAGAGCATCTCCCAGTACATCCACGACCACAGCTCTACCAAGGGCCATGGCCAGGAGCTGGTTTCAGCCTCTAGGATTTTTTTGGCCCTGATAATAACTGCTTTTCCCAAACATGCTAAATATATGCGGAGCACAAACTGAGGAATTTTGAGAAAGTATTCATGGTGCTAGAATAGTAAAAGTGATTTCTTTGTCAAGAATGGCTTCTGAAGGAACAACATGCTCTTGGTTTCAGTCCCTTCAAGTCAATTCATTTGTTTTAATCAAACCTCTTACCCTGGCTCAGCACAGCTGCTTTTAGATCATTCTGGAATACTTCTGTGAGCGGTACAGAGAGACATGGTGCACAGTTCAATGGCAGTTGTTTTGGTCATGCTGGCACAGAAGAGGTCATTCTAAGTGTGAATTTGGTGAAATGATTAAGCCAGAAAACGTTGAAAATAGAACAGTCAGAGTTGGACGCTGTATTTGAACTCCTCTTTTAAGAGATCTGTTTTGACTTTTCCCTTCAAAACAACGTTTTAAGAACAGATTTGTCCCCGTGTGTTTAAAATAAATAAATAGCAGTTAAAGAGTCACCATCTCATTTCAATTAAATCATGTATTTCTGTTCACTGAAAATATTTGAGAAAGCGTGAAGTTCCATTTCAGGCAACTTAGAAATATTTTTACAATTATTATTATTTTGGTTCAGCTACTGAACTGAAAAATGATTTATTTGCACAGCTCTGATTAAGGCAGAGAGAAACTTATTAAAGCACTTTGATTAATTATTCTTGCATTCCCAGCTGAGCAGAAGTGGGAATTCCAAGTCAAGGGAAAACATTGCTTCTCCTTTCTTCATTACTTTGGTAAATGCCTTTGAATATTCATGTATTCCCTTCCACTGAGGTAGGGCTTGTGCACGCTGCTAGGAACCACTACTGTGACGTAAGCCATTTACTTTTTGTCTGTACCTCACCTATGTGGCAGGGACCAAAGTCACTTGTTTCTCAGCCTCAGTGACATACTGAAATCAAACAAAACCAGCAGTGTTGCTGCCACCAGACTGCTTTCCGTGCTTCTCACTCTCATACTTTTTTTTGGTGCTGTACTATCTGGGGGGTTGGAAGGAGGGAGGGAATTAAAGATGTAAATTTGCATTCTAGCAACATTTCAGCTGAAAAATGGCTTTTTTTTTTTTTTCCTTTTGCCGATTGACTTGTTCCTACTTGGAAATACCTCATCTGCTTCCATTCCCTCTGCCATGGTTTCAGCTCTACTGCTGCACCCTCATTTTCTCTCTTCTATAAGAGCAGCAGTGAATCTCTCAGAGCAGCACACATGGGCTGGGGAGCCTGGACCCAGGGCACCTGTGAAGAAATCAAATTATGAATCATAATGGGAAGAAAAAAAAAGCATAAAGTAGTCAGAGATGGGGCAGAGGGAGAGATGAATCAAAATGTTAAATTTCAGGGATGTGGATGGAGGTGCTCTGCCCAGATGTTGGCTCTTCTGGCAGTGCTGATGGTCACGCTGCCTGCAGGTATCATCAGAGCTCCTGCACAAGTCAGGGGTTGTTGCAGAAAGAGGTGTTCGTTTCCCATACACGAGCACTAAGGATGTGCTTGTCTCTTTTGCTTTCTTTAAAAGGCATTTTATATGATAAATGGCCAATCAATATGGCCATGGCTTTCTTTTTTCTTTTTTTCCCACTCAAAACATTGATCAATAGATGTTGCAGCTGTCTGCTGTCAAAGATTTGATTTACTGTGAATCTTACAAAAGCTGAACCATACTGAAGTCATTTCTATTCGTCTCAAATTGCATTTGAATTTGCCTTGAAACAGCTGCTCAATGCTGCCCAGGGCTCGACCATTTCTCACAGTCAGAGTTTTCTCCAATAAGAAAGAAATTGTTTTAAAGCCCTGCAGTTCTTTCTGGCCCTGATCTCAGCAGTACTCCCATGTGTGCATAGTTTCACATCTTTAGGGACTGGCTCCAGAAGAACCTCGTGTTGTCACGGAGAGCAGAGAGCCAGCAGAGTTGTCACAGGGAGCAGTATATCATCACAGCTTTTGTTTTCAGTGTTGACTATACAAAACAGTTTGGCTGGCATGAAAGAGCATGTGGGACTCCTTACACACTTCTGTGCCCCCAGGACACCATTAGTAGAGTAAATGTCCCAGTAACTGTCAAACAATCTGCTGTTTAATTGCTTATAGGTGTAGGAATGTGTAGTTTTCCTTGAGACTGTTGAAAACAGGCATCGGTAAGTACTTTGCAAGAAAAACTACAGCTTTATTTTCTGGGCATGATTGATAGAGAGTGACTACAATACGCCTTAGCTCTTCTCAAAGAGAGATGTCCCACCACTTTGGAAATGCAATGAAACCGTGGCAACAAAGTGATGGAGGTGGATGTTAGCACATCCAATCTTCCAATCTGTTCTTTACACCTGTCAGCCAAATTACTGTCATAAGGCACCTGGCCAATAATTTCATGACACTGAGAACCTTTAAATCCTTATCTCACAGACTGGCACCAAGAAAACTGCAGCCTCAAGACAGTTCCTCACATTCATCACAGGATAGTGACCTTGGACTCATGCCCTCTCTTCCACCAAGGAGGTGAGGTCAGGAGACCTAAGTCATCTTCTTCCATACCCCTCTTACAGTCTGGACAGGGAGACACACGAGGAAATAATGATAGGATCAGTTGGAGGCAGAAATTGGGTATAACAGTCATATGCATACATGGACAAATACTTTAGACTACTGACAGGATGGGTCCATTTGGTCAATTTCTTAATGCATAGCAACCCTGGACAGCACTGGAACAGCATATTTTAGAAACAGACTTGTAAACTGCAAAGTGTCCAACAACGGCCATTGAGGGCTTATAACATTTTATACCCTTCAAGAGCAGTCTGATTCCAGACTGAGAGCTGAACATCGTATTTCTGTTGGGCTGCTTCATGTCTTAGACCTGGGAAAGTTTACAGGCTAAAATGTAAATAGACACATCATTTTGAATTCTTTGCTGATTGTTCTTGGTCTCCATCTTAGTGATGCACAGATGGGCTGACAGAATTTCAGGTGCAGTACTGATCTCTGCAGACTTTCATCAACTAGACAGCTAGCTAAATAATTTCAGTTTCTCCAGTGATCCCTCTGGTAAGCAGATATTTTCAGATTCTGACCCAGTCCTGCCAGAAGTCCCTCTGTTTGCTTGTCTTCTGGCCAATTCAGGCCCCACTTTGAACACTCAGTCCCTACAGATCTGGATGAACAAGTGGTTGCTGGTATCTGTTTCCATTCTTCCTGCCTGTCTTCTGGTTTGCAGTGCAAGCCAAGGAAGGGTGGTTTTTATCTGAATCTGGGAGGACTGAAACCCAGTAGAAGGTGGTACATCCTCTACCATACCCTGCTGTGACTCAGTGCTACAAAACCCCAGGTTACTCAGCTATGCTGGAGCAAGCAGCAGGGCACAATACCATAAATAACAGCTGCATTCAATTGCAGTTGACATGGTCTAGGTCCGACATTTACCTAGGTTCACTCTTAAACTCTCTTCTACCTACCAAACAAGTTGTTTGTTTTTTCCATAATGCTCCTCCTCCCTACCCAGAATATCCCAGAGGTGCCCACCTACAGCTTTGCCCTCCTCCTGCTTTCCACAGCCACCTCTGCAAAGGTGTTGAAGGCTATATCCCTCTTGGCGGATATAACAGCAATATTTTTCCTTTGGCACTATCAGGAAAGTCAAACAGTGGGCAGTGAGGAGCTTGAGGTGGTGGAGATCTTGATAACACAAAGATCTGAAAACAACCCTCCCTTCATGGAAGCTAATGAAAAACAGAACCTCACTCGCAATAAGGTGCAGAAAATGTGGGCTCGATGCGCACAGATCTTGTTCTGCACCCCCTTCACTTTCTTTGGTGCTTCGGAGGGGCTCCCTGGCCCTTTCTTTCATGCCAACTTGTCTCCACAGCTAGCCTGAATTTACCTCCTTGCCCATGGAGCTTGGCTTATGGCTGCTCGCACAGTCTGCAGTGCAAGCACTTCTCCAGAGGCTTCTCTACACTGGTTTGGAGCAGAGCCTGAAGGACAGACTCTCTAGTTTAAAAACTGATGAGCCCCAGCAGGCTCGTGGCTTTCAGGTGTCACAACAGCCATCTTGAGTTGAGAATCTGTGTCGTGATATCACAGCCATCCTAGAGCCTAGCGATCATCTTATGTGAGCAGCATCTCCCTCAGACCTCTCTTCCTGCTCTTTCTAGGCTGTGGGCACTGTGTGGAGCAGGCTTTAGTGCCCACAGCGTGTTTCTTCCACAATGATTTTAGAGTCTGCTGTAAGTATGTACTTGCCAACCACTTATTTTGTGCTCATCTTACACTGCTTCCTTGCCAGGCCCTGTGAGAGAAACAAGGCATCCTGACCCCCCAGTCCTTCTCCTCTTTAGCTGTTACATATCACTGTAGGGAACAGAGGCCTCATCTTCACAAAATACCTTTTCCACACTCCCTGCACAGAACAGGAGATGAATGCAGTCATCCTGGCTCCTGGGTCATGCTGCCCACAGTGAGCTCTGCTAGCTTTGGATTGCTGTTTATCTGGAGAAATACTACGTGGCAAAGAGCAGATTTGGGGATGAGGGAGAGGGTTTTGATGCTATCATTTCTGCCAGACACAGAAATCTCAAAAGGCTGGGTTTTATTTGCATTCCTTTAGGGCTGGTTGCACAATTTCTGTTTAAAATGTTGGACTGAGACAGCACACGCACTTCCTTTTTCAGGGGATAAATCCACATGAGATTTTCAGCAAAGACCACTGGTAAACGCAATGCCTCCCAGGAGGTGCAATTTTCTCCTAGTGACCCTTTCTCTTATGTTTCTGTAGATAATATCTGTCCCCTTTTCAAATAACTGTAATGGAAACCTTTTTGCCAAAGGAAAAAAAAAAAAGATTATTTTGGCTGAGGACTGTGGGATCGATGGAGGCCAGTGGAAACTTCAATTTGACCTTCGTGCTCCTTCTTCTTGGGGAATTCCCTGCCATGTTACAAGTCTGCATACTTATAACAGCTTGTCCTTTGGGAAGAGCAACACGGAGTCAAAGTGCACAGTGTTTTTTGGGTTATTTCCCGAGACCCTGATTCAGAGGGTCTTGATTCATGAGCCTTTGCAAGTTTCAGTTTGGGCCAGACCCTTCAGGTTATTCCAAAGCTTTAGACTGGTCTTGGGGTCAGCAAATACTATGTTCAACTTGGTTTCTATTTGTTTAGGGACCTTTCCCAATAAGCACTGAGCTCTTCTAAGCTTCCCTAAGCAGGTAAACACAGTAACACATTAGACCCCTCAGTTAGTGAGGTTAACTTAAACAATCACGAGTTCCAAAATAAATAGATAATAAATACAGAAAAATTTGGGTCTTTGAGTTTTCTGGATTTGTGGCATCCAAGGAAACTGTTTCATGTCTGATCGCCTAGTCAAAGGCTAGAAATATATTATTTGGTCAACAAAAGTTGAATTGGTTCTGTCATATCTTGACTCTAGGGATTGGGTCTTTATGAGAAACACTAACAATCAGATGAGTTTATTACATGGCAGTGGTGCAGTGAAATTCAATTAATTTGTTTGTTCTGCTTCCCGGAATGAGAAATAGACATGCCATAAATGTGAACGACGCCATCACTCTGGTTCTGTGTCAGTAAACAAATGTAATCTAGTGATGTTTAGGAGTCTCACCGTCCTTGCTTGCATACCCTGGCTCCTTCACAAGTTCAGGCAAGATTAAACATTAAATGGCACGACTCTGTCAATGCACAGGGTTTTCAGAGGAGCATCTCCATAAAGCTCCCCACAGGAACGGGGATCTGGATGTATTAACATAAACAGCCATCTGAGCCCATTTTTGGGCTCCACTGCCTTGTGCTTTGTTAACAGTGGAATTAGTTCTTAATTTCCTTTCTTCACCTGCTATTGGTGTGGACTACATCTGTAGCAGAAGGACAAACTAACAGGGGTTAAGAGACTTCAGCACACTTGTTCTCTGCTGCTTATAGTGGAGGAAGCCTCAAAGTATCCCAGGTCTGGTCATTCCAGTCCTGAGCACAGTGTCAGACGTTAGACCAGAAAAGTTGTCTGCTGAGTCTAGTTCCTTAGCATACGCCTCCAATGTTTTATTCTGAATTCAAAGGTTCCCAAAAACACCTTGTCCCTACACACTTGCAAGGCTGCCATCAGTGACAGATGCTTCGCCACACTGTTATCTAAACCCAGAGCTGCAGCATCCTTCCCTATCAGGGTACCAGATTCAGTAGCTACCCATCAGATGTAGCAGGAGAGGATGTTTCAGGTATTCCTGCTGATGGGAATGGAAAGGCTACGTGGTATCAACACCACTCTCACACTGCTGTCTCATTCCTAGACATCTGGACTGGAAGAAACAGCCAAAATACCAGAAGAGAAAGTGAGTCGTCAGAATCCAGGCAGCAGAGAATTCTACAGCTTTATATTCATTCATAGAGTGAAAAATCCAGAAGCTTACATAGAAAGCTCCACATGGGAGCTGTATGCTCACCAGAGCACTCCATGTGGGGGAAGCTGCCTCACTCCTCCTCCCTAAATCCAGGGCTCTACGTGCTGCTCGCTCTCACTCTGAGAAAAATGCACAGAGAGGTGTTTGGGTTGTTGTTTTTTTTGTTTTTTTGTTTTTGTTTTTTTTTTGCAGGGAAGACAGCCATGACTGAAGCATGAAGAACTGTGTTATCCTACTCTGGGACAATAATAGGATGTGTGGGTTAAGGAAGTTAAGGAAGGTGACAGGGCCAGGTTTTGGCCACAGACTGTGAGGAGCAACCAAGGAGAAGGGGATGCTTTGCAGTGCTGTTAACACAGATGCTAGGGGATTCATTACAATGTGGGCCACTTCAGTGCCCACATTTAGCCCCTCTGAGCTTTTAGGTCACATCTTCCCATAGGTTAGGCTGTTCTCAGTGTTCCCCGTATTCCAATCCTACTCTCCCCTCTCACAGGTTCTGACCCAGGGGTCTCCTCCAGGCCCCTCATTCTCCAACATGCTTTCTGTTTATTCCAACTTTCCTTTTCTTCCTTAGTCCTGCACATCACTGACCTTTCATTGCCTGCCAGTGATCTCTCATTTTTGTTCCTGCCCACCAGGCACAACTTCTTCTCCACAGATTAAGCATAAATACTACAAGTACTTATGAGACCTCAGCAGCTCCCTTTCCAGACTGTGTCCCATTTGAGGATTTCATCCCAGAATAAGAAACTATCAGAACAAGAACTGCCCAGAGGCACACCAGGATTTCTGGTTTCTTCTTCCACCATATGTGGAATAGGACTCACTATTTACAACGTATTCCTTTTAAGTAATTACAGGTGTAGTTGCAGATCTCATAACACACACCTTCTCCCTCAGACTATGCATAAGAAGCCAGGAACCCTGATTCCCAGCCTTCTCCTTCTTGAACCATTATGCCAGCTCAGACCAAAAGCCGGTTACAGACATCCTCCTTCTCCACATTGATTTGGGTAAGCATTTACCACTGTCTATTTCCAGATGAGAATACCCTAGTGTAACACAACAGAAAGTGCAGCAATGACAGCAAAGCAACAAGGTTCTAGGCTACAGGAAGGGAGGATTTGCTCAAATGCAACAGCAATAGACAAAAATAAAGGAAAGAAGATGCTTACCTTCAGAAGGCCTCAGGCACGCAGGGATCTCCAATAAGATTTCCTTACCTCCACTGCCAACCCTTAAATGAGGTCAGGGAAGGGGCGGATCCTGGCTTCACCCCTTCTGGTCACTCAGGAGCATTGCATGCACCTGAGCTCCCCTGAGTTGGCCCTGCCTTCCCACCAGGTGCTCAGTCGTTGGTTCGAGGCATGACTTAGCATTTCTGCTACACTTAGGCAAGGACTGCAAACTGAGAAAGGTTAGATAGATCCTCAAATAAAGTCTAGTTTGTGGATGTGAACTGACGACTATTTTTTCCACTCTGGTCTGGGAATTCACTTTCCTGTGGTCTGACCCTTCATCCTTCTGCAGCACTTTTTCCTCCAAATGATTTGGGTGCAGAGGTGTATTAAAATATTCCCAGACGTTTCAAAATCGTAGATCTTCAAGCTTGTATGATTGGCCTAAAACCCATTAGGCTGGGGAGAGAATGTTTTTTGTTGTTTGGTTTCCTTCTTTTTCATTTTGTGTTTTCTTTCATTTTTCAGAGAGAACCTGTGGAGTGTGTCTCCTTGTCTTGTAGGATTTGAGCCTTCAGAAATCCTGGTTTTGAGTTTTCAGCCCCAGAAGGATGGAAGTTTATTTGTGGTTTACGGAAGTTGAACTGCTCTGACAGTTCTTGACAGAAGATTGATAACAAAGCAGCATTGTTTTGAAATTCAGCCATGCACATTCTGTAGCAGTTCAGAGTACTTGAGAGTGTATAAACATTTCTTTTAGATTCGGCCCCCTCAGCCTCAGGGTTGCAAAGGGCTTGCTTTCTTGGGTGATAGCCCTGGGGTGGGGTTTAGTAGAGGTCTCAGAAATCCTGAAGCTTTGTTTTGTCAGGCATAAAGTTTTTGTAGCATAACCCATATCTCAAAGTAGAGACTAGGAAAGAAAACATCCTATTTGATCTAAAGCTGACAACAAAAGACTAAAAAACAGACAAGATGTATAAGATCTCAGACAGTAAACATTCCAAGCGTGAGAAGGACAGACTCTCCCTTTCTCCAAGTACCCTTTATTTAACCTCCAAGACCCACCTATCCCAGTCTGAACCTTCTCCATTAAACAGAAGTCAAGCCCCCAGCAGAGATGTCCAGCACATGCAATTCTCCATAATCTTGGGGTGCTCATGCTAAATAAGGTTTCTCAAAAGTCATGATTGATCAGCAACCCAACTTCCAGCCTCAAGCTCCCTGGCAGCAGGAGACAGCCCACCCCAATCTGTACTCCAGCTGTGTCACCTCAGTGTCACACCTCCCCAGTTGGTGCATAGCCTTTATCACTTAAATAGTTGCAGTCATTATTAGTAGATAGGATAAGATTTTTCAAGCTAGAAGACATGTCATGGAGATGGGAGCAGAGGGGAGTTGAGAGTGACAGATGTCTTGCCAATCTTGGAAATGTGAGCAGGGACTGTTTGATTTTTCCCTTTGTTTTTCTGATTAGAAAAGCAGCAGTAAATGAAGATGGAAGAAATCAGACTGAAAAACAAGGAGAATGGAATCCTCATCCAATACGTGCTTTGTTGGTGAAACTCTAGCTGGAAAATGTTGTGAAAGCCAGGTAGCTGCATGGTTTTGGAGGTAGATCAAGCAAGTGAACAGAAGATGAAGACCTAGGAAGACAAGGCCAACCTGTCACTTCTGGTTAGCGTCCACTGAATAACTTCTCAGGGTGAGTAAACATGCAGAAATCATGTATAGCTCAGGAGTGCTGGCAAATGTATGGACGTTAGCTACAACTGCTTGTCTTTCCTAAGCACCTGCTTTTGACTGCTGCTGGGAGAAGGAGCATAAGCAGGATGGTCTGTGCACTGGTCCAGTCTGGCATCTCTTTAAGTTCTCTCTACCCATGATAATCAGCAGAAAGCACTGGCAGAGGTAGGTCTGAGGGTTGAAGTGCAGCCCTTCTGAGCTTTGCTTGCTCAGCACCTTCAGGAACCAGGCCAGAACTCTCCTGAGGGAGCCTAGGAGGGTGCCTCAGTACAACCACGGCATTTTGGGATCTGATGGGTGATGTCTGCTGGCAGAGCTCACTTTCTGAGAGATGGAAGATGTACCTTCTAATACACATTGTTCTTGAAAGACATGCCAACACTGGCTTCAGACAAGGTTTTTGTGGTTGTTAGACCATATCAAATACTCAACAGTAAGGTGTACTGGGAACGTAATAGTTAGACTAGTGGGAGAAAGGACTGAACTGAACTGCTGTGATTTAACCTATCCAAGAAATTAACGTTCTGTGGGTGCTACAGCTGACTGTTCCAGGAAAGTTGCCAGAAAGTAATGAAAGCAAATAGGGATTTTGTGGGGGAAAAAATAAAGAAAAAGAAAAGGCAAATTCTCCACTACCTGAGAGGGGAAATGCTATCAGTTTAGAAGGGAATGACAGAAGATCTTTTTATATCTAACCTTTCAAAGCCATGAAGTATATTAGCTAAGGAAGATTTAATTACGTGCAAGCAACATTGCTGGTAAAGAACTTTCACCTGGAGTTGGGGAAGTTTTATAACATAATAAAGATTAAAGCTTTAAAAGAAATACAGAAAAAAAAAGTCTCTCTCAGTCACTGTGTCTCTGGAATAGACTTCAACACCATCACAACAACAAAAAAACCCACATCCCGAATCTCCTCTGCTTTAATCCAATTACAAGAAATTTTACTAATTATGTAGAATAAATATATAAGAATGGGGATTGCCTAAACTGCTGGAGTTAAAAGTTCAGGCTATATTTCACTGCTCGCCAAGAGAGAATAAACGATCAGCGGTGACAATCCAAAGAGCAGCACGGATGATTACATTTGCTTTAATTAGTTTCAAGAAATCTTGATTGAAATTAAAAACCAAAGCGCTGTGAACAAGCTGTTGTGCTAGCTTGGAAAGCAGAATGATTTCGATAGTGCTGTAAAACTGACAGGGCAGGGAGACCCTGCCAGCTGAGCGGGCCTGACAGCTTGGTGCAAACTGCAGCAGGCTTTATGCAAGCTGTAATCCAAGCAGCGCCTCACACTGAACCTCGGGTGTCACTTTCAGTGGAAAACTGGTATGAGTTTGTTGACACTGAGATACATCTTAGGGTCTTGTTTTTTTCACTAGACACGCAGCCAAAGGCTGTCATCGGTTCTCCAGAAGAGCACAGGCATCAGTTTCCCGTTCGATGTTCTTAATCTGGGTCAGAAGGTAGTATTTTATATTTTAAATAAGCTAAATCTGTCCATAATGTACCCCAAATTTAGTTTTTATTTTAAAAAATAAAAAAAAGAAAGAAAAACTGAAATCTGTAATCTGTTACTGATGAGGTACAGCAATGATCCCTGTTGGTAGGAAGCCCTTTCTTAAGAATTAAGATGAACACAGAACGGAGACCAGTGTGATGTAGGACTTCCTTTGCAAAGGAAAGGTGATCCTTAAAGGAAATCTATTCAAGGAGGTATCATAGGAACTAAAGACAAGCCAGCGCTGATTCACTTGCAGGTGCCAAATCACAACTTGGCATGTTAAAAACACTGACCACAGAGGGAGAAAAAGCAATGATGATAAAACGAATGGGGCAATCCCAATGATCAGAGTGTAAAGCACACATCAGGTCTGGCAGTCATGGCATCTGTAGTAATGGTTTAATGTGTCAGACCAAGGAGCAGCACAGCTGGTGATGGTATGCAATGAAGACAGCAGAAGAGGCTGGAACTAAGGACAGACATCTCTCTAGTAGAGGCAAACCAAAGCCCAGTCTGAGAGCTTTGCAAACACTAGATCATTTTTTTTCCCCTCTCATTTAGATAGGAAACAAGAGTAGATAACTTAGCCGGAAAGAGAAAGTTGGTATAGCACTTTCTTAGGAAAACAGAAGCGTAGGACTTTCATAAAGCTCTGGAATGAGGTAGTCATGGTCTTTAATCATGACATTCACAAGCCACCAGGAACAGTTACAGGAGAAAAAAAAAGTACTTGGTCTTAAAGCTGCCATTGGAATGCAAATCCCTTGCCAAAGTATGGAGGTAAGTCCAATTTCAGATAAATGGAAATGGTGACTTCTTGAATGTTCCCGTATCTGTCTGGCCACTTAAAGAACTGGATCATTAGCTATGGCATTACAGAGGAGAGCTAAACACTACTGTAGCATTCGCTTATCAGGATAGCAATATCTCACATCATTTAACAGTGGGATGTGTACTTTTCATTATGCTGCTGTGGCAAAAGTGGAAGTGCTCATTAACTTCGCAGGGAATCAGACGCTCCTGGATAAATATGCCTGTCAGGGCTCTACCAAATTATGGTATTATAAGTGGATGAGCTGTCCCGGCAGATTTGCTGCAGATTTAATTTGAAATTAGTGGATATTCAAGAGAGAAGATCCTTACACGTGAAATCATGGAAAGCAAGGCACAGTGGTTGAAGGGTCATAAAGCAAAGCAGTGGACAGGAAGGTGGTCTGTGACCTGCAGGAATGATCTGCACATCCTGGAGCCACGATAACCATTTGTTGGAGACACAGAGGAAACAGCCTGGCAGACACATGGCAAAGCCCAGAGATGGTGGAAATGAAGAACAGATCTCGTCTGCAGCTGCTTCCTAGTGAAACAGGCAGCAGCCAATCCAGCCCAAAGTACTGCCATCTCAACACTACAACTTTCATGGACAGGGAAGGATAACTTTTTGGCACTAACCAGCTGAAATTTCTAGCTTTGAAGTGAACAATAATTGGCAGAATAACATGATTAATGTTGTTCAGTGTAATCCTTTGTGTCTTATAGATACAGACAGTGTGTGAACTGGTGTGTTCAGGTCAGCAACCTGAACCTGGTTTGTAAGAGAACTTTATCAGATCCAGAGAGTTGGATTGGCAAAATCTCTGTTCTGAGTTGTGGCAGAAAAACAAATACATAAGATGTCAGAGGTCTGACTAAGAAGTTTACCCCAACAAAAGGAACATTCCTCATTCCTTTTGATTTAGTAATGCTTCTCTCTAACCTGGCTGAAATTGCATTCATGTTATTATGGACTCAGAGTCCAGATATGCTCAGACAGTAATTAGCTAATTTTCTAGACAGATGATTTTCAGATCATCAAAAGCAATGCAGATGCTGGAAAGTTGTCTTGAGGTGTGCAAAAGGCACTCATAAATTAGATACCCATTGCTACATCTGATCCCTCCAGGAATCCCATTAGACATTAGTAGCCACCTACCTGTATCTTTAAGCATTTACAAAACAATGTGCAAGTTTGTTTTCAGATCATTTCTGAAAATGAGACTTAGGCATCTAGTATCCCATTTAAAAAATATATTGCCATATCTACAGCAGACAGACTAACAAAAGCCCCACGTTCTTCCTATCTCATAGATGCACGCTGCAGCACATCGTGCTCTGCCTGCGGGTCTGTGTGATGAAATAAAGCAATCAAAAGCAACATATAATAATGATAGCTGTTTCCAGAATTGTCAGGATTCTGCAGTGCCCAGTCCAAACACCCCAAAAGCCTTTATTCAGCTATTTTTTCCCCGACACTGCACAGATTTATTACCTTTATTGACTTTCCAAATGTTTACACTTGGAACATTCATCTGTCAAAGCTGCTTGCTGCATCTGCAATCAATCTCCATGGTTTCAGTGCCATGGACAGCAATACGAAAGCTTTGTTTTAAAGATCACCTAAACCTTTTGTTAGTTGTTGCTAAGTGAGTGAAGCTGGAGTTATCTACACAGTGTGCATGACTAAAATTATGTCAGAGAACCTGATTAGTCTAAGTTGTTGTCTCAGCACTTCAGGTTTCTTGGATAGCCAAATTCTTTACATCTTTCCTTGGATACAGTAAATTGCTGACACAAAGGACAACGCAACTTGAATTTCATTGCACCTCCAATGAGGCACAGAACATTTCAGAACAGGGAAACTGAGGCTCAGTTTGCAGAGTACTCACCAAATTCTGAACTGTCAGCAGTTTATCCTACAAGAAAGTTCTCAATATCTTAATCCTAAAAACAAAAACAAAAAAACAAAAAAACAACAGGTAATTGGCTTTTAGCAGAGAAAAGACTGTACCTTTAAAAATAAACTGGTTTATGTGCATTCATCTATATTACACACTCTGACCTGGATGTAAGGGCCAACAGCTACCCTCTTTCCAGTAAGCCACAGAAAACTGTTTCTGTTTTCCTTCTGACATGGTGCACTTGAATGAAGGTTGCTTGTTTTCTAAAGACTCCGGGTTGTTTTTTATTTTCACCTGACTTCAGCCAACACTCTCATGCATTCATACCCATTCCATGAGCTCTCAGGCAGCTCACAACCTCCTACAAATCTTCTCTGAGACACCCTCTCGATGGCTGGCAATGTAAGCAATCTCAACTTATGCACGGCCTGGGTTCAGGCCATCAAACTTCCATCAGTATGACAAGGCCTTGGTTTTCTTCTTGGTTGTTCCTAGCCCAAGACAAATGTCTGGTCCCAGGTAATGAAGCACAGAGTTTTGTGAACATTTTTATGTCTTATGGTCTCTTCAACCTTTAATCACAGCCCAGCGTATACTGCTCTGTTTGTGTCCTTCATATTCATTTTCCGCAGGCTGCCAGGTGTATTGCTGATATAGATAAGGGTCCTCAACTACAACCACTCCACTGGATGACCAGAAGATAGACAGCATCCTTTAAAAAAGCAATGACATTACCAACTGATGCTTCCCTCCCCGTTGCCAAAGGATTTGCTACCCTGGCTCTTGCTCAGCTGGATCCTGCCTGGGTAGTTTTGGAGTAAGGTGCTCTTCCAAGTCCTCCACAAACACCCAGCATCCTTGTGCTGTTGTATTCATTCTCTCAGAGAGATGAGCAGAGATCTGCACTTGCAGCAGTGGCACTCCATGAAAACGTGGGTGCCAAAGTAATAAAATATAGCTTTGGAAGAGTTCTGCCTGCTCACTCTGCTTCATCCAAGTCTTAGTTCATTTTTCACCTTCAGCTTTGCTGCCTTCTCTATATGAGCTGAGAAAAACTGACTTCAGTCAGTGCCTAGATTCTTTTGGGAGAATAAAAGTTTTGTTGTTATTGTTTTTTATGGTTTCTTTTTTAGTTATTATTCCAAGAAATTATTATTATTTATTTATGGAAGAAAAGTGTTCCTACATTTACTCTGTTACCTATGAAGCCTGCAGAAGAACTGACTTCTCCAAGCAAGCTACCTAATCCCAAACACTCAAGAAAAAACATTCCAAATCTTTTTCTCAAGCCCCAGGTTGACCCAGGCACTGATGTCACTACGCTTGGTAGTAACGCTGCAGCTACTTTTCCCTCAGAGAAGAGAAATGAAGCTGGATCTCTTCCATCCGCATGCTGAGGTAGGCATCTTCATGCAGCAAAGGCAGATACACGTTTAGCATGGAAGCTGCTGAGGCTGGTGGTACTTCTAGTGAATAACAGTGCCAGTAGGGAGGGCTCACCGGATGGCACCAGTGTCAGAGCACTGAACCAAGTGACAGAACTGTTCCCCATATCCCTTGACTGTGTCCTGCCCCAGGGCATTCAGGTGGTTGGCACAAAGAGGCTTCTGCTGATGTCTGATGCTGGAAGAGTTGGGATCCGGCTGCTTTCTGGAGCTACACAAAACTTCTTCCACAGACAGCCTGTCTTGACTTCAGGCTATTTGGTCACTGGACAGACAGAGCCAAAACAGACCAGCCCTAAATTTATAAAAACCACAAAGTTATTTCTCTCTGTGCTACCTTCCCAGCAAAGAGTTCAGTAAAACAAGCCACTAATAATGATATTATTAATTAAATGTAATAGGATATAAGTCCAGATTGTCTGCTTTTATGTCTGAGGAGAAGGAGTTGATTTGCAACAGTTAAGATTTAGGTAGGAGCTTTGGGGAAAGATTAGAAATCCACATTCTCCCAGTTTTAGGGTGGCTCTCTGTTGATAGAAGTCGGGAAGTCATTTTGTTTTCCACAGGTTGTTGTTTCCTAGAGGACCTTGAGCTTTCCCAGAAGCAGAAAGGTTGTAAGCAGTTATTCAATCCTGTCCAGCAATTCTAGACATTATTATTTCATACTCTACACTGATTTTCAGCTGATGTCCTGGAGACTCATACTCCTTAATCACCCAACCTTATGCTGAAATTCCTATTTGATCATACAAAAGCAGATATGTTTCTGATTTCTTTCTAGTACTCTTGCTGATGTCAATGCTGTGAGCTGTTTCTGCCCCTTTGCTTCTCTTTGGAAGGCAGTTCTTCCACAGGAGTAGCAGCAACTTCCTCAGCTTCCACTCACAGAACAGTTTCCTTGACAGCTGGTTTTGAGAACAGTTAGTCAGGCTTGAACAAATACATATTTGCTTCAGACCCCACGGGATATGTTTTCAAGGGGAATTTGTTTTGCAATGTAATTAATGTTATTAGTGTTAATGGAGCTCACACCTCTAAATCTGTGCATATCCTGCTGTCAGCACAGCTTTATGTGCCTTACCTGGAATACATATTCAAGTGCAACCAAGATCTGAAAAATCTGAAAGAGAATAAAACAAAGTCAGAAGCTGAGAAATCAATGACTGGCCACAAATCCAAGGGCTATGTCTGTGCAGAGAAACCCTTGCATGGATTGGGCCTCAGCTAGGGTAATTTGCCAGCAGCCCTAGAGGTTTCTTCCCTGAAATGGATGCTTTCCAGAGAAAGCATCACCCCATGCTTTCCCACGCTGGGAACACGGAGGACAGCCCTTGACAGAGCTCTGTGTGCTGTCACCATCAGGCTTCCCTCCCCTCAGCACCATGCAGGAAAACAGCCCTGGCATGACAGCTTTGACTTTGGGCTTACTTAACAGCTTTTCAACCCAACTTACTTCTTTTCTGCTCTCTTTCCTCGCAGACAGTTCTAAGCCACAAATGCAATTCAGAAACGATCAGCATTTGACACAGCTGAAATGATACTATTGAATTAACATGCTTCCACAACCCTACATGTTTTCCTACATTTTCTGCTAAATTCAATTCATAAATAGGTTGTTTTCTTCCAAAGTTCTTATTTTTTGGACAAACTTGCTGTTTTATTTATTTATTTTATAAAGCCCCTCTGGCAGCTCATTTGCTTTTAGTTCAGAGCGTGCTGCTCATTATGAGTGTAAGGAACGTCACAAGCTTGATCATTTGATATTTCTTAAAATAAATACACAGAGAAGGCAGAAAACTGTAAGTAGATATTTACATAAAAAATTAAGTTTAAATACTAAGAAAAATTAGCTTGCTTAGCAAAACGACATGCCTCATAAACCCAGTATTGGATTCTTCCAGGGGGAAATACATTGGTCTACGAATACAAACCCATATGGGAAAACTTATTTATGTGAATGCAAGAGAAAATTGTTTCTCGATTAAAATCTCCCAATTTACATATTCAAATATTCACTAATCTAAAATTTTACCTTCAGAAAAGTCTTACCAAAGCACTGGAGCAAAAACAGCATTACCAAGTCAGCTGCACTCTGAATTAACCTCTGCAGAGAACATTTGTGTAAGACAAACATTGACTTGGTCTGAGAGGAACTCAACAGCACTCATCAGGAAGAACATACAGTGTCTTGAAACCCTGGGGCTTTCACTGTAATTTAGAATCATGCAATATCTCGAGTTGCAAGAGACCCACAAGGATCACTGAGCCCAGCTCTGCACAGCATCACCAAACCTGACGTCTGAGAGTGTTGTCCCAGTGTTCCCTGAGCTCCAGTACTGGGGCCATGCCCACAGTCCTCTGGTGCAGACCCTGTCTGGCATCTCAGTCTCAAATTCTGGTAAATCGTCCTCCCCTGACACAGCTCCATGCCGTTCCCTCAGGCCCTGTCACTGTCACACAGAGCAGAGCTCAGCGCAGCCCTCCGCTCCCTGTGAGGAGCTGCAGCCGCCATGAGGCCTTCCCTCAGCTCCTCTGCTCTGTGCTGAGCAAACCCAGGGGCCTCGGCGCTCCTCACACACCTTGTCCTGCAGACCCTTTTCCATCTTTGCATCCCTCCTTTGGACACTCTCTAACAGTTTTACAATCTTTTTGTACTGTTATGTCCAAAACCGCACCCGGTGCTGGAAGTGAGGCAGCACAGAGCAGAGCAAGACAATCATTTTACAATATCTGCAGTATAGCCTGGAGCAAATCAGCAATCAATTCACTTCCAAAGCTGTCCCCACCATGCTGAGAGTCTCACAGGCACATTTTGATGTAAGCTACTGGCTCTACTTCTCTCTTTTTTTCTGCAGCTCCTGAAAGGAGGTAGTGCCCATACCTCCCTTCCTCACCTCATGTCTCACACCAGGATAAAGACTGCAGAATTTATCCCTATATCTCTCATCAGAAAGCCAGCAAAGCAAGAGAAATGGTTCCCCCAAGCTTGCCCAGCCAGGAGGGAGCTGCGGGTGGAAGATGAAGTCAGATGTGCTGACCAAGCGTACAGATCACTCAAAGTTTGTTTTTCAACACACGCCTCTGGGATTTGGTCTGGCAAAAGGCAGTTTTGCCTTCTGAGAGCTTCTGTTCAAGCTCGGAGCTATTTTCTTTGTGTAGAGAAAGTGCAAAAATAGCCCATTTGTTTGTAGCTCCGTACCCAGCCCTTAGCAGGAGCAGAGGAAATGCTCTCAGGAGAGAGAAGCAGCTCACTGCCGTCAGCACAGGCATTTTACATGAGGAGCACACATAAAGAAGTTAATTTGCTACAGTCTTTAAAAAGTAGGCAACTTATCACAGCTAGTGGTGCAGTAAGCACTGGGCAGGGAAGATAAACCTCTTCATTTTCTACAGAGTTAAATCTAGCTAATTAGGGCCACATTGCTGCTTGCTGGAGAGCATCTACATTGATATCTAATATTTCCCACACGTACTTATCAGAAGTAGGTGTTTCAGCCCATCTGAAATACAAGCATTGACTTCCCCTGCTTCCCAAGAGCATCAGTTTTGAGAAATGGACCTCTTCTTAGTGCTGTATGAGGGGCTGTGCCTCGGCAGACCTCATTTTATGGAGAAATTTCCCCAGTGAGGTCATTTATAGAGATACCTAAGAAGGGTAGTGCAGCCCTTACTGCTGTGGGAGATTCACGAAGGCACATGAAAAGTAAGCAGAAGAGTCTGGCCTCGTTTCAAGATGTTTAAATGATACATACATGGAACTGAAGGTCCTCTGGGAGACTTTTAATGGCTACAAATTAAGAAAGCCTGAAATTCTCTCTTTCAAGTAGTCTTTCAAGTAGTCCACAAGGACAGGAGATGCTTTCCAATGCGGAGCCCTAAGAAAGCTAAAGGTAAAATTACAGTTTTCCTTCTGGAGTCGCTGTCTGACATCTCCTTTAATTGGTGATTAACAAAAGCTTTACAACTGAAGTCTGAGTTACAGTGAACCTTTCCTGCAAGGCCTAGCAGGTGACCCAGCGCAGGAAGGAAGGTCTTAGGAAGAAAGAATAGAAAAAACAAGGATGCTCTCACCTGAACGATTCACTGAGCCAGCAGCCCTTGTACTGCCTACTCCCAGAACACTGGGTACAATGGGGTGTACCACTTCCTAGCTGAGCAGAGGACCTGTAAAAATAGGGGGTGGGTCTAGGCAGCTGGTGAGGAGGGGGTGGAGCGCTCTCATCAGTTTGAAGCAGCTGAAGGAACCATGTCTCTGTAATTAGCACTCTGTAATTAGGGAGATGGCACCTTGATCTCATATTCTGGTAAATCCCCACAGAGGTAAATCCTCCTCGTGCTAGCCCCTACCTAGCCCTAAAAGCACCCTGCAAGCCCCAAAAGCAACTCCTTGTTCTTGGGTTTCTTATCATGATAGCACTGTTTGCCCTTTCACTCTGAAAGTGGAAAGTAATTTATGTAGCAGTGACAAGCAGAGAGCCTGAGAGAGGGGATCAGGATGATGGTGGGAAGGCAAAGTCTTGTACAGGGGAACAGGTGCGGGCCAGAAAATCTTGTTAAATGAGTATCAACATGGTAATTAATTGAAGACCTTTGAAAGTAAAGTCATTAGCATCTGTCTGCATTTGAAAATGAATGGTAGGAAAAAATAGATCTTTCACCACACTGCAGGTTCTGGAAATTCCAAACTCTGGTTTTATACAAAAATAGAACAGATAGTTAAAAAAAAGCTGAGATTTTAATAAAAAGCTCTCTTTCTGAAATTTTCAGCCCATCTTAGTGCTGGACAAACATGCCATTTGCAATAATGTTGATTGACATTTACTTCCAGCAATGCTGAAACAGCAAACAGCAAAAGAGTCAGAGCACACTTGGCTTTAAAAATACTGAATCCAAAATATTAATGCTGCAAATGGTAAGGTCCATTAAAACGAAAATGAATGTTAATTTGTCTGTAATAAAGCTAAAATGGAATGAAACAAAGTTGTGAAGCAGCATTTTATGTCACTGGAACAAATTATCAGGAGGACTGAGATGCACTGACTTGACATTATCGGAGCAAGCTGGGCAAGGTGGAAAGATTTGTTTTGACACTTATTTGTGGGTGGATAATTCTGTTAAACTGACTTTCTGAGGGGAAACCAATTTTGACTCTCTTCTTTTTGCAACGGTTCTACTTAATGAGCCAGTAAAAAAGACCGGTGAAGGGCACCAGGGCAAGCCCTGCCTGCTGAGCCTCTGCTGCCCTGCTGGCTCTGGCAGCAGCGTTGCCATTATCGCTATCTCTTGCGATTATTGCTCCTTGTGATTATGAACCTCACAGCTCTTCACGGATTTTTTTGTCGTTGTTTTTGTCTCCCTGAAATTTTCAGTTTCTGGTGTCAGTCCTGGATTTTTTCCTTTTTTTCTTAAAAAAAAAAAAAAAATGTGCTCCTAGATATCACGTTTGAAAAGTCTGAGACGTTGCGTTTCCTTGATGTTCTGGTAGCTAGTAGGGAAATAAAGAGAATCTAAACTGTAATTTGTATGGTTTTCCTTCTGGTACACGGAGATGATCCCACTATTTCTTCAGAAGAATGTCAGCTCTGTCCTATTGCTGGCCAGGACTGATCCAAGATGGTGTAGCAAACAAAGAAATCCATGATTTATGACAGATCAGCTACACGTTTCTCAAAACATTGTGCAAACCACAGCTCTTTCCACAGGAGGTGATCATTTATTTATTTATTTATTTTTGCGATAGCATGTGTAGTTCTCCATCCTCTGGTAGATAACAAGTTCTCTAATTATTAATAGCTTTCCTAATTACAGAGTTGGGCTGGACTCCCACCCACACAAATGGTTTCCAGTCCAGAGGTCAAGGAAAATAGTGCATCCAAAGCACAGAAGTGCATTTCTCCACAAAGCAGGCACATGAGCTCTTGTACTCACAGCAGAGAAATGTGGTGCAAACCTCATTTCTGCAAGCAGGGCAGAGCTAGCTAAATCTCTTATTTCTTCTCCTGGGAGAGCTGTGCAAAGGCAGGTGAGCTCCTCTAAATCATATGCACTCCACCATGGAAGGAACCAGTTCAACTGGGGCTTCGAGCCTGAATAGCAGCAGTGACTCCATGGCTGCACAGTTAAGTTACACGTGGGCATGGTGGCGATGGGTTGACAGCTGGATTAGATGATCTTAGTGGTCTTTTCCAACCTTAATGACTCTGTAGTTCACATGCCCCATAGTGATAAGCGGATTCCTGCCAAGCTTGAATCTGGCTTCAACTCCATGCGGTGTAGTGCCAGAGTTTATCACATCCAGGCTTGCAGAATGCTTCTCTTAAGCCTGAAGGAAGTGCTGAGGAAATTCTGCTTGCATGGAGTGTCTTTGGTGCAGTAAGTAGAGCCAGAAGGTGACTGCAGACCTGGTGTGGTTTAGAGCTGGAATAATTAATAAAGTGATCTGGCACTGGAGTGTATTAGCAGAGCTGAGGGTAGACAAATCTCTGCTGGACACATTCTCCCAAACAAGCCTGCAGAGCAGCTCTCAGTGGCCATTACATCTTGGCAGCTTGCTTGGTGGGAAAGTAGGTGGGAACCGATCTCTGAAAGCATGCTTCAGGAAATCTCCTCAGCTCCTCCAGCAAGCTCAGATCCCTGCTGCTTCTGCTTGGCATTTATCAACAGATTTTCCCCGGAAGCCTCCCACCTGCTCTGCTCTTTTGCAAATCTGGCCCCTGTAGGGGAGCTCAGCTCTTTCAGAAAATCTGCTATGAAAGGAGCTGAATGAAAGCTTGCTGACACCCATGGGAAGATCCTTGCTGGTTCCAGCAAGCTTTGTCGCATGTTGATTCATTTCCCATCTCTGTTCTCAGCACACTGGCACGGCCCTAGAGATGAAGATGAAAAACTGTCATGCACTTTGCCACTTTTATTGCACAAAGAAAATACACACAGTCTAAACAATAATTAAAATCACACTCTCGGTTCTTAACTTACTTTAACTGAGGATATCAAAGAAGAATAAATTTCACTATCAGATTCAGGTGGAAAAGCTAAGTTGGAGGGAGGTTGTTCTTTATTAATTCACATGGCTGTATGTTACACATAGTGTCTGGAAAAAAAAAATACAATGTTTTTACTTGGAGGGAAATACTAATTTTAGCTGAAAAAAAAAAAATGGTGGCTAATATGTCCACCATAGCTTTCTTTTTTTCCAGCAATAAGGCTTAGAATTTGAAGATAAACTTTCTAATTGTTAACTTTGAAGTAATTACGTCATTACGGTTTCTGAGGGGAAGTATATTTTCAATCACATAAACAAAAGTAAATCGACACATTTCAGAAGGAAAACTGGATCCCATTGCATCTGATGTAGTGAGTAAAATGCTGCTGAACCAGTTAAAATGCGATAAATAACTCTCCTTTTACTTGTTATTGAACTCAGAGTTGGCCAAGCCCTCTGCTTGGGTCATTAAACACTTGGTCTTCTTCCAATAACTTGTTATGGTAAAAACACAGAAGGTACACTGATCTCAGAATGGAGAAAGAAGTACAAGGCTGAAAGAACAGTCTTGTCTTGGCTTTGATGAAGGCTACTGGAGCTGCTGAACTTCAAAGTAAGCCACCATCACCTGTGAAAAAAGAATTGTCTTTTCCTACTTTGATTTCTTTCTCATTTTATTAACTCCTTTACTTCTGCTTGCCACATGCACAGGACTTGCAGGCTCTACCTAAAATGTCACTAGGTACAACATGTTAGTTAGGTGACGGGTGGGAGGTGTCGGAGACAACATGCTGATTTTTTTATTCACTGAGCATTTCCAAAAGAGAAAGTAATCTGGGGGAAAACTGAACATGTGGACAATACATTAGAGGTACATCTTAAAGGAAACTCTACCAGAAAGAAGAATCTGACATATTTCTGAATACCTGGAATTGATGTAATTTTACTGTGGAAAAACTGTCTTTCACAGTTACATATTTTGATAAATTTGCCTTAGACTGTGGGAAATTCCAGCTGGTCCAGCTTGTAGTTGATCTGTGGCTCACAGAGATGAGCTAAAAGCCCTGTTTCCACAAAGTCATGCCATGAAATCTGGAATAAATATTCTAAATGAAAACTAATTGGTGTTATATTGGGCAGTGAAGAACAAGACTGTGCTAATTCAAATAGTTTCCTTTCTCAAACATCAGGGGTGAATTAAAGTACACATCAGTGTTACTCAGTATGAGATGTATTTGCATCTGACTTCAAGAAAAGTCCAACCAGTCTGGGAGCTTTCTCTTCGAGGTTGTTGTACTGCTTCATGCAATAAGCACATCTTTCCTCAGAAGCTGAGTTCCACAACAAAACCAGAAATACATCACTGCAGGTCGATAGAGATATTTTGCTTTGGTGGAATCAAAACACCTCTTTGAGATTGATTGGTTAGGCTGCTAGAAAGCACAAGAAGTGCTTGAGAATCTTCAGCTGGTTTTTCTGTTTCTCTCCTCCTAGCAGAGAGTAACCAGCCTCATTTCTCTTTACTACCATCTCAGATCTACTAAAAAAAACATTGAAAATCTCTGCTCAATCTCTTCTTTCCTGGAATAAGCAGTTCTCTCCTCACATGCTGCATATTGCAGATGTCCCCTCTTTCTTGCTCTTTTGCTCTGGTTTCTTTTTCAGTACTTCAACACAGTACTTGAAGCACAGCTTCAAAATGGGGCACAACAGTTGAGCCAAGGCCTTTACAGACCCATGATGACCTGGCCAACAGGGTGCACTTCTGTTTGTTTGCATTTCTGTGAATCAGCTCTGCCATTTCTGTTGAAGTGCCCCCCACATCCAGCAGTTCATCCTATGCATCCCAACACCAACGTTTCACTGTCATATCTGTATCCTGCTGAATTCTCTTCTGCCCTGTGTATCATACCCAGTGCACCTTTAGGAGCATCATATGATTCATTCAGGCACGCCTGACCAAATCCTGTCCCCTCATACAGCCCCAGCCTCTATAACTTTGTCTGGGTCACATCACTTAGTCACTGCTGTCATTAATATACCATTTTATTAGAATCAGCCATTGCTACTGCTTACCTCATCTCCTTCAAGTGGGTTACCCAGGCAAAGAAGTGTCATCACTTTGTTCTGGTATGACTTGCTTTCGATGAATGCAGGTTGGTTGCTTTTACTCCTCCAATTAGTCTTCATTAAGGACCTGTTGTGTGAGGAATAAATGCATGACAGTGTCATTCTGGGCACTGTAGCTAGATTGTCAGGTTTATGAGTCCCTTCCTCCTTCCTTTCAAAATAAGCACCATCTTCAGCTTTGTGGGCCTGAAGCAATGCTGCAGGAGGTCTCAGAGATAAAAGGTTCAGAAAGGAATTTTTTTTGTTCCAGCCGTGTTTGAAAAACAATCTTCCTTTGAAATTAATGCATTCAGATGTAGCCTGTTTTGATGAAATAGCATTTTCTAGCAGAAATATGTTCTGTCACAAACTTTTTAATCAGTTTTCCTAACTCACTTGAGGAATAAGGCAATATTTGTACTCCTTGTTTTGCCCTGTAAAGTTTAGTTGAAGAAGACTGCTTGCATTTCCCTCACTCTTGATGTCTGGTATATTTATGAAGTACAGGTCTTCGGCAGTGAAAGAGTTCGTTCGGTATGAATCTTAAAATACTTACCACAGGGAGATTAATTCATCTTGGGTAGAACCAAACTTGTGTGATTTCATCATTGACTTTGCTGAGAGTAGGGTTAGATTGGAAAATGATTGAAATGGGCACAAATCGAGTGATTCAAGAGCCTTTCAATAGTTGATGATAAAATCAAAATGCCTGATCAGCAGCAGAAAGTCTCAGCCCTCCTGCGTGCTTCCAAGGTATGGATATAACACATTAAACTAAAACAAATATTGTTATATGATAGTTGTTAGGTCAGATGCTCGATTTCTTTTAATTGACACGATTTGCTGATTTTCATCATCCAGATTTTTGTGCTAGCGATCTCTAGGGGACCGGCTGAATCTCCAGTCAGGTGAAGTGGTTGCCTGCCTGCAGATCAGGGTACTGTTGGTCCCTGACAGATTGTACACCACCAAAATGAGAAGATGGCTTCATGCTATAGGTCCTTTGTCCGTGGGATGCTTCTCCAATAAAGGATAGTTTTACTAAAAAGTAAACCAGTCCATCTTTCCCATTGTTCTGCTCCAGTTCCCAGCAGAGGAATTCCTGACAGTCTTTCAGTACACCAAGGTGTGTCCATCTCTCTAATCTCCCTCGGTAATTGTTTTCAGATCCAGTTCTCAGGAGAAGAGAGCCCAGCAAGATGAACTCCTGGCTAAGTGTGGTCTGTCCCTCCCCACAGAGCAGCTTCATCACTCTGTACATTTTCCATGTTAAGTTTTTTTGCAAGGACTTTCATCTCAATGTCTGTGCACCCAGCAGACTGGTCAGCCGAGAAAGCAAGACTTTTTCTCAGCAAACCAGGCCTAACCAGCCCCAGGACCTAAACACCATGATAATCATTTGTCAGGCACTCAGATTGTATTGGAAAAATACAGGATGATAAGATATATCTTATTAACATGCTACAGCTCTCTGCTTCCCAACTGCATGCGGTTCTAAAAACTAGAAAGTATTCCTCATATTAAAATAAAATATTTAAATTTTCCTTCTTTATTGAAGATTATTTGCTGTACCATCTCTTCCCCTTACTTTTTTTCTTTTTTTATCTGCTTCACTTCACTTTACTGCTAACTGTGGCTTAAATACGATTTATGATTCAAGTCAAGATTCTGATTGCATTTAGTTTGCTGGTGACAGAATCAATTCATCCCGGGTAGGAAGAATGATGCATTGCTTGTCAGCCCCTTGCTGGTCCATGGATTATTGAGAAGCCTAGTGAGTATCTTTGTATGTTTTGGAGTCATGGGTTTTTGCTTGAATAGCTTCATAATTACTGAAGTTCAATATCCCTCTGCTTGTTGGAAGTTGTAGCAATTCTCACACAGAGGAAGAGAGTGAACGTAAATGTATCCCACTTTGCAATGTTCTGATACAGGGACCAGAAGAGGATGTATAAATGTCTGCCTAAAGTGCTGCAGAAGGAATAACACTTCAGCCTAGCAAAGAGGGACACTCTGCAGTGGGCTGGAGCTAGGACATCTGTCCTGTCACTGCTCTGTGCACTGCCTGTGATCCCTGACTTCTTGTGACTGCCCATTGGGTGTAGATGTCCTGAGCTGCATGATGATGTAAGACCACACAAGAACCTTAGCTGGGTGGAAAGCCAGCACTGGTGGAAGCCATCACCCCCCCACTGGCTGCTGCTTCCCTCAAGGCCTCTCTCCCACCCTCTCTCTGCAGCCGCCATGCAGCGAGGGGTCTGGTGGCATGAATTTGAAGTCTCCCCATAGGGTAACGATGGGCCTGGGCACAGACCATGATGGTCACCCAGCAGAAACCAAATGCACTGCCTCTGCTCTGAGACAGCAGCAGACAAGACAGAGGACCGACCTCTGCCATGTGGATGAAAGGCAAGGTTGGAAGAAATGTCAGAGGGCCAGGACTGACTGGTGGCCAAAGGCCTCAACTATAGACCCAGATTAAGGCTGGGTGTTTCATGGAGTGAAAATGTGCCCTACAGCAGAGAGTGGAGAGGGCTGAGGGCATGGGATGAGGTAGTTTTGAGAAAGGTTTTAGAAAAAAAGATTGCTTGGAGCTTTTCCAGCAGAACAGCTTTACTTCAGAATAGATCATTTGCCTTTGATTTTCTCAAAAACGTGCAAGCCCTGATAAAATTACAGACTAGAACAAAGTGCTGAATAAAGCTCTTGCTAAGTTTCTCTTGATAGTACCAAAATATCTCATCCTGCTGAGGTAAAGTAAATAAATTTCTCTTTCAACTCATCTATTTCTATTAATTTCACGTGAACTTTTAGGACAATATCAAATATTAATTTTAATATTATATTTCAGCGATGTGTTTAATATTTGCCAGTATAATGCTTTGCTATTATAGAAGTAAAATGTGTGTACCTTATGGAAATGGAGATTTTAGGTATTGTTGAAACAAAATGATTTTCTCTAGGCAAAACCAGCCAATTTGATTATTCTGATTAGACATTTCTGGAGGAGGGAAAGAGAAGAGCATGTTAGGTTGAAATTTGATTTTAAACAAAAAAGACTTCTGAAATATTGGGTTTTTATCACTAGCTAGAAATTCTGATATCTAGCAAGTAATTCTACCAAGAAACAAAGAAACCAAGAAAACTAGATGGAAAATGAAAAGGGACAAGAATACAGCTGATTGTCCTGTCTAAGGCTGTGCAAGTTGCATTACCAGTAATTAGATGTAGCAGAGCTACTGCAAGAAAGACTGTCAGAAAACCAGTGTATTCAGGTCTACACATTCAAAGTCTCAGCTTTGTCTTTCAACCTCATGTCATCTTTTGTTGTTGTTGTTGTAGTTAGATGAAGCTATTGTCTCTACTTCATGCATAGAGTATAGCTTGAGTTCATCTTGCTCCCCTTAAAGCACTGGAGTAGGGGAGTCTCTTCTTCTGCTCTCTTGCTATAAGCCTCTCCAATCTTTTGCTGAGCATGTGGAGGTGAAGGATGGTTTTGTGCAGACTATCATACATCCCCATAAAGCAATCACAACAAATGGGCACATAAGACTGAGCCAATCTGCTGGAACTGAGCAGACCTGAGGATGTGCTCATGAAAATCTGTAAAAACCTATGCATGAAACTTACGGTCATTCTTGACTATGTCCCAAGAACAGTTGGCTCCTGTATTGTCTGTCTGGCATTATACACCCCCATTTCCAGTGAAGAGTCAGCCTAGGGCAGAAAGAAAATGTCCTAAACAACAGAGTAGAATGCAGTTGACACACAGATTACGGGGGCTGTATGTCCTTCATTTCTTAATGGATTCACTCCCAGGCTAAATGCAACTAAGGCTTTGGCTGTAACTGTTCATCAGACTAATGGCATGGTGGTAGTTGTATTTATTGGATTAAATCGGCATGGAGGCACGAACTTATGCTAAGAAGCAGTAAGTCCCCCAAAGTCCTTGATGTATGTGATGTCTGCTGGCTGCTCCTCCAGAAGTCACGGGCACAGTGCCAGAAAACACATTGCAAAGTGTCTTGAAGACATTTTACGTATGACAAAGAAGTGCAATCAAAGGTCTACTCAATGCTGACCCATGTCCAAGTAAATTAGTGCCAAAGTCTCACACACATGATAACTCCCTGCTCTGCAGGAGACCCCATATGACATAGCACTACCCTGGTCTCCTTGGGAACATAGACAGGGTTCTGTTCCTTTACCAGCAGGAGCTCCCAATCAGACCTTGATGGAATGACTATTTTTAGCTGCTGATAAGCATTATATGTTGACCTGGGCAAGTCTACTACTTTCTATCCAGTGGTGGGAAATAGGAAAATAAAGTTTTCCATGTACTGGAAAGAAATTGATTAATGATGTTGACATCTTGATACTTTGGGGGGATTCTTGCAGTGACAGTTACCTCGGACTGTTCAGTTTAGTGTCCTGAAAGACAGAAAAGCATGGTCATACATGCCTGGTTCTGAGTGCTCCAAAGAACTCCCTGGCTCCAGGTAGGTATTATGTCAAGGGTGTCCAGGGCAGGCAGCAAAGGCTTGAAACATCAGAGCTAAGACCTTCACTGCTCTTTGCTCTTGACACAAACACTCCTGTTTACAGAAGTGGACAAGCAATAGTACTTCTCCTTTAGAAACACATTCTGGCCTGAACTCCCAATTCACTGAAGCATTTGAGTGCATTTGATGCCACTAAATACTGAGACAGCTTTTTAACTCCAGTTAAAGCTTTGCTTTAAGCTATGCATGTGCTAAAGTGCCACTCTTTTGCTGACATAAGGCTGGACAAAGACACTCCCAGGGACTGTTTTCAGGAGCAAATTTCCTCCCTAAGTTCCACTTGTTTTCTCTTTCTCATTCGTTATTAGTGACATCTAGTGACCAGCAAGAGTCATGCAGAGAATGAATGGAACCATAATTAATAAGCTAGTCTCAACTTACATGACAAGAAGGTATGTGGTCTATTAATTTAGCAAGTATTTCTCACAGCCACCAGTAGAGAAATCAGCCATGCAGGAGTCTGATGTTTGAAATTATCCTCTTTGTACTCTTTTGCTCTTTGAAGGATGCCAAAGGCTGCCCTAGCTCCTGCAGGAGGTCCTACAGAGAAGGTCCATGGCTAAGATTTTTGGAGTGCTTTATGATCCAGATAATAGCCTTTGGATTTATGTTTGAGGTGTTTTAAAGGGCTTGATTTTCACGTCTTCTCACAGATCAGGTTTCTCAAAGAAATCTCTGTTGGCTGTCTGGTAAAACTACTCTCCTGATGAAATAAAATTATTCAGTTGCTCCCAATTGCCACCACCAGCTTACACCCCATGTGACAGAGTAGTGGATGTCTCTGAAGTTATCAAGCTTGTTCAAGTAGGAAACTACACAGGGCAAGGTCCCAGAGATGTGTTTGCTGAAAGAGAGGCTGCAGCAGCACTGAAACCAGAACTGGATGCTGACAAGTTCATCTGAGAAAGAAGGCAAGTGGGAGAGACATTGTATTCCTCACACATAGGAAAAACACCACTTGAACTTCATGTCTTCTAGTACCCCCAAGTCAATCTACTTTGAGATAGAAATTGAGAAGAAAAAAAGAGCTTGGTTTGGCCTTGTGCAAAGGCCAATTATTGTATTGCAAGAATAATATGTACAAATAGGCTGAGAAAGCCTATGGTCTCAGATCACTTATTTAAGGCTGGTACGGTGTGCCATGCAGGACATGAACACTGTTGTTCTGTGGGGTGTACTCTACTCCTGACCGTGCTGTAGCAAAGGGTGTGATGCGAGACCAGAAGAAGTGGATGGACCTGCAGCTTTTCAGCCAGTGCTGGTTGTTGGTGTATCTCTCCTGCTATAGGAAGGCATTTTCACACCTTTTTGGAGTGTGAAATGCTAGAGTAGAAGTTGTCCACCAAATATGTGGAACCATGGAGCCCCAGGGAACATGTGGAGCTGAAATGAGATACAGCAGAACAAGGAGGAACAGTGAACAGGGCAGGCAAGGGCCAGTAGCAAGACTCATGTTTCATTTCTCTCTATGTCTCTGCTGTCCTCGTCAGTCCACCCTTGGGTACACACTGACCCCAGACTACTAGAGGGGTGCATGAGGACTACAGACCCTGTAGAACAGTGGCAGATCTGGCCTGCTCCAACCCGCAGGCTGGTTGGGTGAATGTCTCAGCATCATTTCCTCTGACAGATGCTGCAAATGATATGACTAGTAACAGACTGAATACAAAAAGTATTGGAGCCCCGAGCAAACCCAGAGCTAAAATGGCTGTACCATTATGCTATTAGTCAGAGCAGATGCTTGTGACGGTCGCAGTGACCTGAAACTGCTAATCTTGTTGCTTAGGGAGGGCCTTCAGCCATGGGGCTGGCAAGCATGGAATAAATAAACCAGGCTCTTTTTCCTTCCCTGAGCCGCCTGCCACATTCAGCTTTCACTTAAGGCAAAGAGAAGAGTGAAACAGTGGTGGCAGCTGACAAAGCAGTGCCCTTCACAGCTAGCCCGCTGGTGGAAACAGATGCTGAGACAATTTTCAGACCGAGCCAACTTAGCTGGGGCTCCACACTGAAAGGCTGCATCCTCTGATAGCTCTGGTTTTGTCTCCTTAACTGAGGCTCTTCCTCTGCGTCTTTGTTAGGTATTCTTCAACACCACCAACCACTTTGGGGCAGTGACCCCAGGCTGCCACCTGCCTGTCCGCTCTCACAGGAGATTGCACGATAAGAAAAAGCTGCCAACAGTTTTCTGGAGCATGGATGCTCCACAACTTCTGCACGACTATCTCGTGCAATGGAATTAGGTAGCAGGTTTTGGTGCTGAAGGGAATGAGGTTGCTGTTGAGATCTGGTCTAGCAGTAGTTTTCCACGTATTTTTCTCAGCTAGGGAGCTGTATATCTGCACTGCTGTCGCTGTGATGGGAATAAAACAGCAATGCCTTTCCTGGTTAATCCTCAGCACTCTGATTCATGGTCTGAGTGCCCAGATGGAAACAGTTGCCTGTGTTCTCTCATTTAGGCCCACCACTGCTCTAGGGCTGATGTACTTATTGTAGTTACATGAAAACATCCAAACCAGCTGCAATTAAGATAGACTCAACAACCTGAAAGTGCCTCAGCATCCAGGGAAAGAGCAGCTAGAAAGATTATTCTTTCTCTTCTTGGGATGGAGGTAGAGGCAGTGCTGTAGTCTGCAACTCTGGGAGTAAAGTGGGGTCTGGTGCAGAAATTCCCATCTTGTGGTAAGTTAGGAGGTGGTTATCCCCCTCACACTCCTATCCTTCACAGCAAGCATCATCCAGGGTAAAATTTGCAAGGCCTCTTATAGTGAGGTGAGGAAAGATCCTTCATACTCAAAGAAAAAAAGAAAGATAAATATATCTAAGACTAATCTAAACCACTTCTTAGTCACACCAATTTCTCTTGAGCATGGAGAGACCTAGGAGGTTGGTTTAGATCAGATGCATCGTGTTTTGACAGATATGTTAACACATCTGTACTAACATCTGTCTGTGTGGATTTCCACACCGTCACTTCCAGATGCCACATGGGATACATCTGCAGGTGGCTTGCAGGTCGGGCTAAAGCACAGCGTGGTTCATCGGGAGAAGTAGGCTAGCCTTAATATGGAGACAGGCTCTGTACAGACAGTTGTCTGTCCTGGTGGACGTTTCATTTCAGTGCTGATCTCTCTTGTGTTCCATAGCAGAATAAGAGGTGTTGAAGTATGCAATAGCCAAGGAAAGTATATGGAGGCCTGCGTTTCTGTGTGTCTTCTTGCCAACTCAATCCCATTCCACTTGGCTTGAGAGTATCTCAGGGCAGCAAAAAGAGGCACAAATTAACTGGAGTGGTAGACCCGAGAACTTATTACTAGCTGTTTTCAGATAGAGAAAAGGTGATGGTGTAGAGCATAGGGAAGAGAGTAAGCATCTGTCCAAGCTGTGCAGCTCTACTGCAACATGAGCAATGTCCCAGGAGTTGGGCAGGCATGAGAAGAGCTCAGCACTTCCTAACATCTCACAGGGAGAGCATGAAGGGAGACAAAAGAACAAGACTTCTGCCACAGTGCTTTGCTGGGTAAAAAACTGTGGGATAGATGAAGAAGTTTGAGGATGTGGAAGATCCCAGATAGCCACAGGCTTTGCTTCCTGCCTCCAAAATGGCCGAGCAAGAATGGGGCTATGAAAAGTGCCAGTTTAGAAGCATGCTGGGCTAAATGCCACTGTTAAGAAATCAGGCAAGCTATAAGAAGGAAGGGAACAGACTGTCTAGCAGAGTCTGTTGTGATAGGACAAGGGAAAATGATTTCAAACTAAAAGAGAGGAGATTTGGACTGTATATAAGGAAAATGTTTACAATCAGCGTGGTGAGGCATTGGCCCAGTTTGTCCAGAGAGGTGGTGGGTGCACCTGGAGACACTCAAGGTCAAGCTGGACGGTGCTCTGAGCACCTGATGGAGCTGTAGGTGTCCTTGTTCATTGCAGGGGCGTTGGACTAGGTGGCCTTTAAAGGTCCCTTCCCACTCAAACAATTCTATGATTCTATGATTCTAAGCAGAGAAGGAAGGGCTTCTTTTTTCATATTCTTTCTTTAAAGGTTCCTCTTTTTCTCAGTGTTTCCGTTCCTCGGAAAGCAGAAAGGTAACTTCAGAAACTTCCAACTATCCCCAAAGCTCTGCTGAGCAAATGAATACAGCTGTGACAACAGCATGACCACTGGAAAGCGTATGGACAACTGTCGGCATCAAGAAAAAACAACTTGAATGGAAATTGAAATTTTCTTCACCAGCACCTCTCCATCTCCCCATCCACAGTTCAGGCAGTGGCTGAAAGCCCTAAGCAAAGCTATAAAATATTTGGCTGCAGCAGGCAGCATAAAAATGCCTTTTTGGTCTTCGTTTAAACAATTCCCAGTCATATGACTGAGATGAATCTGCACAGGTATCTGTTTCAGAGGAGCTCTGACACACAGCTCTTGGCATGCATAGACGTGTTGCTTTCAGACAGAAGATAAGAGGACATGTGGCTGGGAAGCAGGGGCTGTGGCAGAACGTTGAGCATACCTGAGGCAGTGGACGAGTAGATGCTCAACTGCACCTCCTGCCAAGGCCAGTGTCTGGACAGAGCCTTAGGGCACTCTGGGAAACACTTGACAAACCTGCCTTGTTGTCATGGATGCCTGCATCCATAACCATGGAGAGAATTACCAAATTGCCCTCTCCCTGACATCCTGCCTGTAAAACTTGACCCTAGTTTAAAATCCTAATATAAACAGACAAGCATTTGAATGCTACCATTGCAACTTTGTCAAATTACATGGTTTATAATTACCTTAATTATTTATAATTGCTTCGCATACTACTGCCTAGATCTCATTAACATGGCTGAAAAATCAATCGGACCAGAAAACCTTCTCATATTTTACTGTGTACATCAAGAATATAGCCTTATGAAACACACAGACAGCTTTTTACCCTGGTTGCCCAAGAAAATGTCTGCGTGTCTGTCAACAGCTACTGCTGTTTTTCTTCCCTTAAAACGTTCCCAGTGCAGTGACTAAAGCTGGCATGATATGAAAGACACACCAAAAAAAAATGCTTAACTCCTTCAAATACCATGAAAATTAGGCAGGTGGGCAGAAGGCAGAAAATCTGCTGCTGAAAAGATCAGTTCAACCTTTGTCAGACAGCCGTGTCCCTGTTAAAGAGGGCACTTTTGTATAAAACATCCCTCCTGGCTTTGCCGTTCCCTCTCTGTGATTACCCTGAGTGGTGGAAATGCAATCTGGCTGATGCCACCAGTGCCTCTTCAGGGGAAAAAGAACTCCTAAGTGCCCAGTGTAAAGCAAATAAAGCAGAAATTGCATGCATTTAAGGATATACAACATTCACAAACCACATCCTGGTCCCATGAACTCTTCAGCTGCAGATCCACCCTGGCACCACATCCTCATCTGACTCACGGCTTCCCAGAACTCGGTCTCTTCTGGTGGTAAGGCACATGTTCCTTTTTCCTGGAGGAGCAATATTTCCGTGCATTACAAACATGCTTTCTTAAATCATCCAGATTGCTATGGATTCCATCCCTCCTTTCTTCATTCTTTACCTTCCCGTTACCACTGACAGCAAGGCAAACGTTATCAGCAAGGATTTCATGTTTGCTTAAAAAGCTATAGTGGGAATTTTAAGAAGTGTCTTGCACATCAGACTGGCCTCCTCTAAGTTTCTGCCTGAGGTCTGTGCAACACCACATCCTTCTGAAATGTGCCAGGCCATTAGCTGCCAGTGTACCTCTTATTTCACATGTGATTCCTTCCTTCTGCTTCACTCAGACCCTCAAATGAGGAAAAACAGCACTTATTTGACAAGACATATTTTCCATAACCCTGCAGTGTCTGGCATTAATTGTGTTTGCAACCACTAATTATTTATTAGTTTAATGCTGCATCCTCTTTCCTCTGTACTGCGTGGTGCCGACAGCAGACTGGGCAGTTCAGTATTAATTGGATCACCCGTAGCATCTTTTGGTCAGGCAGTGGCACAGGCTGCCCAGGGAGGTGGTGGAGTCACTGCCCCCGGAGGTGTTCAAGAGCCACAGAGTTGTGGCACTGAGGGATGTGGTCAATGGGCACGGTAGGAATGGGTTGGTGGTTGGGCATGATGATCTGAGAGGTCTTCTCAAAGACCAATAGGTCTTTTTTTTTCTCCCCGCACCCTGCAATCTTTACAACAAGGAAAATTTGTGTTCTCTCTTTGACTTTTCTCTGCCAACTCTGACTCCTCTCTGTTGGAGACCTCACAATCCCTTTCCTAGTCTGTTCTGGTTCTCTCCTTGAATGAGTGACAACGCTGACAAGAGCCAGGTAGATGCAAAGCCACCCACTCGTAAAGGAAGATGTGAAGAAACCCAAAGAAATGTTGTGTTCTTCCTCAGATCAGAGACGCTGAATTTTCTCCCCTTGCCAGAAAAACACACAGTTCCCACGGATGGCAGTTGAACGTACACCAGGGAAAATCCATATGGATTTGTATCTTTCCAGGTGCTAACATCATTTGCACAACGCACATGAATTTCAGTTTGACAACACTTACCAAAAATTCCATCTACTTTTGGGAGTTACTAGAAAATCTTTCCTTCTTAACCTGATAGCTACTAGGTACAGCTACAGCACACAGGGAGCTCTGAAAAGGCTCTTAGAAACAGATGGCAAGATGAGGCCAATTCTCAGCCTGTTAAGCATTGTGTCTCCATTGGCATCAACAGGCCACGTCTACTGACATCAGCCAGCATCAGGTCTGGCACTAGAAATGTATTTAGCTTTATTTTTATGAGAGCTTAAGAGATACTTGTGGTTCATAACAGAGTTCTGTGCCAACACTGCCTTGCAAAACCTGATATGTTAGTTTAGCATTATTAGTAAATCTTCAGCTCTGCTGCAGCAGCACTTTGTGGTTATTTAATACCTGCAGGGACAACTTTCTTAAAATAATAGGTGGAGGACTTGGACTTGAGAGCACTGAGTGCAATCCTCTGCTGTTCCAGACTCAAGGCAAGTTAAATGTGAACATGGCGATAAGTCTTAAGCGACTCTAATCTTTCTAGGTAAGTTTGCTGTAGGACACTGTAGGTGGAAAAGGAAAAACACCCCTCACTGCAAGACAAAAAAAAAAAAAAAAAAGAGACCCTACATTTGCTAAAATATCTTTTTTTTTCTTCCTACTTCAAGCTGAAAGATCAAAGCCTCTTTAACCTCTTCTTGTCCGTTTCAGAGCCAGTGGCTGTTGAAGGCAATAGAAAGCACTCAAGACAGCCTAGCCATCTCCAAAACCCCCAAAAGGGCCTGAAGTTGCCTTAGATTGCAAGTGCTGAGTGGTTGTAAAAAGAGCCAGGAATCAAGTCCTGAGCAGAAACATCTTTGGGTCGTACTTAGCTCACTTCTTACTGCTTGTGCTTACAGGGTCCCCTGGATACACCACAGAGACAAACATCCCACGGTCTGGGCTGGGGACAGGCTTATTTCCACAGGGTCAGTGTGTCCCTGCTTATCCTGTGAGGGCTTGGTTTGGCATCCAGTCTTTGGAGTCTTTACCCCTAAGCCTAGTGAGTGCTGGAACACACCCCACATGCAAAGCTTTCAGACCTCCCCATCTATTTATAACAGTGACTTTACTCACCGACTGCTTTTGTCATTCAGCTGTCCACACAGAGCCACTTTCCTTGGCAGGAAGAGGAAAACACTTCAGAATAAAAATGTGATTAGTTAAGAAGGTAATGTCAGGCAATCTGAAGGTGGGAAAGGCTACAAGATACTCAAGATCATTGTCAGCATTATTATTAAATCTGAAAGACAACCTTTCATAAACACCTTCATTTTTTATTTCTCATGCAAGGGATATTGCTAATACTGAGAGGATCTCTCCTTTCACTAATTACTATCAAACAGCTTGGCACCGGGCTCTAATTTGAAGTTAATTACATTCAGCAGACAGTATGAAACAATGCTTACATTATTTCCCACAGATATCTAAAACACACAGATGCGTGTGACACTAAAAATCCATCTGAATTTGATGGACAGATTCAGAACACACTGGACTTCCTACACGCATTTATTTCTCAAATTGGATTTTATGAATACTTTTGTATCGCAGTCTTTCTTGGCCCTTTCTATAAAATGCTTTTATGGTGACAACTTTATTGGTGCTGAAATTATTCCTTTCCTGACTTTCAGATCATAATAACCTTGTTTGCCTTTTGAATATTACCTATTATTATTTTTTCCCTATCATAATGATATTCATTATTTCCCTTTCTTTTTTTATAGTTTTTTTCCATAGTGACATCTCCTTGAGAGAAAGAGACACAATAATTAAAAGGATGGGATGTCTTTCAATGTCTCAAGTCTGTGATGTGTGAAGTACTCAGAATTATTAAAGAGAACTTTGGCAAGTTTGCAATGTCTTTGAAAATACAGATGAGAATCTTCTTTTGCTAACTTTTTTTTATTTCCAGGTAGCATTTATAGATGCTTTCTAAAATTGCCTGATTTCTAATATATTCCCCCAGGGAACTTTAATTTTCGGGTCGCCCCATATGTGGCTGTGGTGAGCTGCCTGGCATGGGACAATGGTGAAGCTCAGGCGTCTCCTAGGGCAGCCAGTAAAGGCCACAACTGCAAGAGAGCACAGATGCTCAAATTGATATTGTAGAATCATAGAATGATTAAAGTTGGAAGAGACATCCAAGATCATCAAGTCCAACCCCAACCCACCCTCACCATGCCCACTATCCATGTCCCTTAGTGACACATCTCCACCTGAACACCTCCAGGGACAGTGACTCCACCACCTCCCTGGGCAGCCCGTGCCAGTGCCTCACCACTCTTTCTAAGAAGAAATTTCTCCTAGCATCCAACCAGAGTGTCTCTATCCCTTTCAAGTGTCCCCATTCCATTCATGGGTAACTGTCACTTCAAAATGTCCCCATCCCCTCCCCATACTCCCATCCCTCATCCCAATGTCACATTTCAGCCTCCAGCCCTGGGCTTTGCACCCAATGGACCATTGGAACCCTGCTGTCCCAAACCACTCCAAGCTCCTGTAACAAACTGGGAAAGTCTCATCTCTTGGACACAGCCAAGATCCAAATATTTCCAATTTGGGGGAAAAAAAAGGAAAAAATTGAAGCTCTGGGACACACAGGTCCTCCATAGGGCCTCAATAGTGCCTCCCTGGGGCTGCCCTCTTGCAGTCCCCTTAGAAGTCCTTTGAGGTAATTCTGCTTCTTGAATGAATGTCACAACCAGCTGGGCAGGCACGGCACATTTTCTAACCCAGGCTGCATTTGGAAAGTTACTGCAGCACAGGAACTACATTCTTCTTTTTCTCAGTATGGACGGAAAGGCAGCCCTTTTCTGTAAGGAGCTCTTTGCTGCTTACAAGCACAAAAAGTAATTACACTGAATAGAAAGAGGGCAGATAGAGAATAGGTATTAGATGAATAGGCCTCAGACAAAGTAACTCAGGACTTAGGAACAGTGTCCAGCAAAGCCCCTATGCCCTCCCAGCAACTAATTTCCACCTTCTGCATGGGGACACTGAGTAACTGGCATGATGTTACTCCACACTTGTACAGAATTATAGAATGGCTTTGGTTGGAGAGGACCTAACGCCCACCCAGCCCCAACCCCCAGCCATGGGTAGGGCTGCCCGCCACCAGCTCAGGCTGTCCATGGCCTGGATCATCTCCAGGGTTGGGGCACCACAGCCCCTATGGGCAGCTGTGCCAGGGCCTCACTGCCCTCTGAGTAAAAAAATTTCTTCCTAACATCTAACCTAAACCTCCCCTATTTTAGTTTAAAGACATTCCCACTTGTCCTATCACTATCAGACCATGTAAGCAAGTCAGTCCCCTTCCCATATATAAGCTCCCGTCAAGTACTGGAATGCTGCAATGCGAACTCCCCACAGCCTTCTCTTCTCCAAGCTCAACAAGCCCAGTTCCCTCAACCTTTCTTTGTAGGAGCGGTCCTCAATTCAAACAGAATCTTAATCTTAATTGAAACAGAATTGAAACAGCATCTTGACAGAGGAAGATTCAACATTCGGCAAGTGTGCTCTGCTGTGCTTTTCAGACCTCCTGGGTACTTCCAGTTTACTTCTGAACCTCCCAGTAAATCTCATTCCCCTGCAGGACCTGCTGAGATCAGCCCTCAGCATTGCAGCCAGCTGATCCATCCTGCTGGCTCTGGCAAAAATCACTCCTCCTTGCTTAGTCTGGCCATTGGAAGAGCATAGCTGGACTCACTCTGCACTAAGAAATACAGAACAAACAACTCAGAGTCAAAGAGCTATAGAGGCCACCACTTCTGGGACCTCTGGCTTTCGTTGGTTGATGTTAAAGGTTTGCATGTACTGGGGAAGCTCCATGTGTAACACTAGCAATGCATCAGTAAAGTACAGTTTTCCACAGTACTTGTAGGTCTTTCCCTCTGATCCTTGCCTTGGAGCTATGGTAGTAGAAGGCAATAACTTTCCTGTTTTTCAGTTTTACAGCCTTATAGCCACAGCCGAAGATTGACAAGATAAATCTCTGAAGGCTTAAAAGCCAATTGGTAGGCAAAAATTAACCTACACGCAGTCTTTTTAAAAAGTCTCGCAAGTCATTTTGTGGCAGAACTCTGGACTCACATTATAGCTCTGAGAGCTGATTAAATTGTTCTTCTGGCCAGCACACATCTCTCTATTTAAAGGGATGTGGTCAGAATCGCAAAACAGAAACCAAGTAGAGGTGATGCTCCAGACCTTAGCAAAGACATGGATGTGTTGCAAAGATAGCTCATGCATTTATAAACCATTAGGCATCGCTCATGTTTGGCGAGTAAGCAGGAAAGCACTTCCTGACCCATTGTCGAGCTTCTGGTCACAAAAATATTTTTCTGTGGCCACATCTGTTAGTGGTTCTGCCATCACTCCCCGGCCCCTGTCACATCTTCAGGCACATATTTAAGGTTCCAAAGGAATGTTTATAAAGGAAATGTAATTTGGTCTCATCCCAGATTATGAATCCCTCCATGTTCAATTCATTAGCAGAGAAAAGCTGTTTGGAGCACCCTAGTCACTCCCCTTGCTAGTGACGATTCAGTCTTCTCCACCTTAATTTCATGTGCCATGGAGATATTTGTTTCCTTCATCCTTCTCAGCAAAAAGTAAACTGTGACTTCTATCTTAATGCATTTAAACAAAGAAGTAGGAGTGAAGACCAAAGTAGGAAAAGACCTGGTTAAAGAATATCTAGGGAAGTAACAATGCCCCAAGGAACACCTGAAATCCTCCCTTCCACACTTAGACAAGGAGATCCCGAGACCTTCAGGAACTATCAGTATGGATTCCCTCCACCTGAACAACTGAGGAGGGCAAGAAAAATAGCTCATCTTTCAGGAGACAAAGAACAACTCAGGAAATTGAAGTAATCTCATACTCAGAGAGACAGAAAAAAAGTTATTAAACAATACCTTTGTAGTCATCTAGGGAATAACAGGCTGATAAAAAGAACCAGCATAGATTATTCAAGAACCAGCTCTCTCAACGCATTTCTAATTTCACTCCTTGTCAGAGTAACCAGCCAAGTGGATAAAGAGGAAGCAGCAGATGTGATATTTCTTGCGTTTATTAAGAATGTGACATTGTCTTGCATGACATTCTCCTACCAGAGAGGGAAATACGGCCAAGAGAGTGAACTCATAAAACTTGTGGATGACTCTGTCTCAAGAACAGTACTGAGCACTTTGGAGGACAGGATGGGCTGTGACTGGATTAGCTGGAGAAATTATTGAGAAAAAAAAAGAAAAAAAAAATCAATGTAGATAACTTCAGTGAAGATAAGTGCAAGGGAGCGCGGGCAGAAATGGATGACTTCCATCCACCACAAGACAAGAGCTTTTGCTATGCCAATTCTTTCAGAAAATTCTGTCCCACTGCCAAAATAAATTATTTTGGGTTTGGGGTTGCTTCTTCCCCCTCTCCACCTGCCTGTAAAAAGTCAAGGGAAAGGCTCTAAACTTCCAGGTTGCATTTTTCCAGAAGAAAACCGAAATCCTCCATGCTGATATGCTCCTCTCCTCAATTATTCCAGCCCCTAACCAACTACAAATTCCTAATCTAAACTTCTAGACCTCATGGAAAGCTGCATCACTAACAAAACCAAACTCTCCCACGGCAGCAGAAATGATGTTGTCTTGGGAGAAAACTTACAGAGCATTCAGTGACATTCTCCAGTGCTGAGAGCTCTCACTTCTGGTCAAAGAATGAAGGAAAGGGCATTACCACGGAGTTGTTTTTTTTTCCCTCTTTTTGTATTGCTGTAGATATTATCTATCCTCTGTTCATTTGTAAAGGATGTTACTGGACTGTACTGCTGAAATAGAGGAAAAATAAGTACAACAGCCAGTAAGAAATTCTTTGGTTCCAGTAGGATACATCAAACAGTTTAAATAATGAAAACACTGAGCTGCTAACAAAGCTATGTAAACTCTTACTAAAATATGTTATGATGGCTTAGAACACCTACAGGAAAAAAATATCTGTAAAAACTAAATCCTGTAGCAGGTAGTTTGTCTGGAAGACGATTAAGGGTAAGGTGATTTCTACAATACCTGGGTTAGCGTTGTAGAATATAAAGGGGTCAAACCAGCATTGCAGCTTAAGAGGAAAGAATGTGTGACTCATTTATTAACATCCCAGGAAAATGCCTGCAGAATACAAACCCAAGGGCCTGTATCTGTGTGTAGAGCTGGAGGTACAGATGCTTAGACAAGCCCATGTTTTCAAAGCCATTCCCAACCTGCCTATCATAGAGAAGTAATATTGTAGAGGAAGATTAAATATAAAAAGAGGAAAACCACAACTGTCACAAGACCTGTAGGAAAAGACACATTTCAACAACATGAATGATTAACTGAAAACCAGCCCCCAGACCAACGCTACCAGCACATTCTGTTTGTCAGTGACTGAAACATTCCTTCTGACCAGCTTGTCCTGTTGCAAGTACAGGAGTAACCACAGTAACAGGTGAACCCAGCATGAGGTACAAGGGGCAGCAAAGACAGACGCATCTGAAGGTGAGGGATGGTGCACTGAGTTCTGTGAATGTGGCTTTCACCACGTCTGTGCACCTGGATTTGGAGGCTGCTGCCCGCAGACCCAGCTGCCAGCTTGGGAACATGCAGTGTGTAGTATGTGTATCATAAGATGTTGTTCTTGTGCAAAATGTACACCTACCTTCCTTACTACTGCTGTTTTCAAACACAGAAAGCAACAAACGCAATTGATTGTAGAACTATACTTCTAAAGGAAATATTTAGATGAAAGCCTTCACATTTTTTTTCCCCTCTATGTCTTTCAGTAGAGCAGGGCAGGGAAGGAATGCTGCAGGGGGAACATGAATGTGAAAATTGATTATCTAGTGTTTGATATGCTTTTGATATATCAAAACCACAAATAAGAAAACCTAACTAATTCAAAACAACAAACAGGCACCAATGCTATGACTAAGGAATTTTCTTGTGAGCTCTGTAGGGGTCGTTTTAACATTAACCAGTGAAGACATCCATTTTGGTTGCTGGACCCCCTGTTCTTCATTTTCTTCTGTGGAGAAGGTAAGAGCCCTGAAAACCAGTAGTGCAGTGATATAAATAATCCTTGCTATGCAAGGCAGAGGCATTCTAAATTAATCCCTTCCAAACACTTGGAAAAGCATAATAAACTGTTGCACTTCGAGACATTTTTATTATGACATATCTAGACATAAAAACCAGTAACTCATTTTTAAGTTTCCAGCAGCACACGCATCCTGGAGCTCAGGTTAAACACATAGGCCCTGCGTGTGGTTTCCTGTAAGAATTAAAAACTTGTTTTCATCTTTTTTTTTTTTTTTTTTTTTTTTTTTTTACCTTCAGGGCCTTTGAAAAGTTAATCAGGCCCAAACTCATATTTTCCCCAGCTTCCTGCCAGTATAACCACTGTGAATACAATAAAGGGGCGTTGGCAAATGCTTTGCACTGTGAACATGCCAATTTTGATATGTCAATATGTTATTTGCCTGGAATCATCATTCTAAGATACGTTCAACAAAAGCTGATTGATGTAGATGAGACGCAGGGCCTACAGCTGTTCCATCTCCAGTTCAGGGCTACTACAAAAAGCAAGGTGTCTACTGAGATTCAGGACACACCCATGATTTGCCTTTCTAATTTCACATTACACCAAAAGCAGGATAATGTTCCATGACAGGCAGCTGAGATTAAGCCTGTGAGCAGTTTCTGCAACCCAACTCCATTTCATGAGAAAGCATTACCATTCAGAGGACAAATTGTCCAATGTTATCTTTCCCCATCTGACTCTACGATACCTGGTGGAAGCTGTCTTGCCCAAAGACCCTTTGCAGGTCATAGAGAAGGCAGAAACCTCAGGAGGGTGATTTGCACCATTTTTCTTCACTGTGTCCCAGGATGGAACAAATCACTCCGTGGAGATGCTATCATCCCATGATAACTATAAACAGGATAGACATTTTTCATCTAGACATCCTTCTGTGTTAGGACCATCTATTAGGTCCTAACACAGCTCCTATCCATCTGTTAGGACAGACTTCTGTCTTCAGGAGCTCTGCCCAAGGCAAGGCCAGCTACATCTAAGGGTGGGCTCCACACAGAAAGGAAGAAAAAGAGCAACGTCATACGCTCACTGCATTTGCTTCCTCTGAATCCCGAGGTCCCACGATATTCCCACCCACTCTGTATCCCAGCTCACATATCTGCACATTGCAGGCTTCCAGCTTACTGCCCATATTATCATACTCCACAGCCTGTAGCCCAGGGGCTCATGAATGATAGTCCCTGGGTCACTTAACTCTTTCCTACAGCAGGACGTATCAGTAACCTCCTTCCAATCTTTAATCTCAGTGCATCCATCACCATGGACAAGTTGTTTCCCTGAAGGCTTGCCCCAAAATAAGTCAGATAAGAACTCAATCCCTTACAAAATTACGGCTGAGTTAGATGTTCATTTCCCACCTTTACTTCACCGTATTTTCATTGCTACTCATAGCTATGTCAGCTGCGCTCTCATTTGTCAGCTTTGCAATTTCTTTGTGAAAATTCCCCTCCACCATTTCAAGGTCAAAAGTCTCTCAGTATCACGGCAGTTTGTAGGTCCAACAGAATGAATTGTTCACCAGAAAGATGCCAGAATTACTGAAGCATAATTAACCCTTCTTGTTTCCAGTGCTGGGCTGGGTTTAACCAGCCCCACATGAAATTCACCTGCTCTATAAATCCCAGTTATGCTAACATTTGATGTTATAAATGTGTGCAGTCTGACAGATGTATTTCCATTACGCTGGGTACAATCTCCATTTGCATGGTAATGAAGCCTTCCAAAGGCATTCAGCAGGCAAGATGAGAGATGGCTTCCTTCCATCAGCACCACTACCTTCACCTCATGACCAGTGGTATTTGTCAGAAAAAGGAAAAGCTTATTTTTAAGAACAAACTGACGCCAGCTGCAGTAACACACTGTTACCAGCACGGTACAGAACTCTTCAAAATGAGCTTTGCCTGAGCACAGAGCTAGGACCTACCACAACCAGAACATACTGTTGTTGAACCTGTTTGTGGGTTACCCAGCCCAAAGAGATATTATTATACGTTACCTTACACTCACTGCTACCTTAATACTGGAGAACTTTGCAGCCTTTAGTGGCTTTATGCTCCAACACGCTGCATCTTCTGTAGGTGACTCTAAGTCTTCATTTCTACAAAGCAAGAATTTTCCAGAGCCAGATATCAGAATTAAACTCTTTGTAGCTGGGAGGTTCACTGGGCAGCACCTAGCATCAGTGCAAAGGGAACCATTCTAAGGCAAAGCTCAGACCAACAAGAATAAACTCCTGCAGCAATACCTACATCCCAGGTGTGGTACGTCATTTTAAAATAAAGGCAACAGAGAGATCTCATTAAGTCTATTTTGAACCCAAATTGGCTCCTCAGTTGATTTGTTGTTAACTGATGCAATCAGGGACACAGCTGAGGCACATTAAATGCTCAGCAATTGTAATGCAACAATTTCTGACAGCACATCAGTGGCAAGTGGCACTGATGTGCTGTCAGAAGAGTGACAAGGATAAGCTCTGCGCCCTGGATATGGCCTGGTAGTGGGGAACTTCTCAGGCCTGTGTGAGAAGTTCAAGCTGCAAATAGCCAAAATTACTCACTTGCATGCAGCTGGAGAATCCCCTTTGTGGCTAGGTGTGAGAGCGGACATGGGCAAGATCCCTGCATCTCCTTGGGTCAGGACCACTTCAAAACCTCTGTCTCCAGATTTCTTCCCTTTTTGGCTTGGTGACATAAGGACAGTCCAGCAGGCTTCTCCTGGTGCAGGACCCAATATCAGCTGTTCCCTCTTGGCAGAACCATATGTAAACCTATGTCCTTGGGGGGACTACCCACCGGCAAAACATCCTGGCACTTCTCAGGAAAATGGAACTTTCCAAAAGCTGCTGCTTCTTCCTTTTGGGATTCCCATTACCCCAGTGCTTTGGAGGACAGATTCGAGGTTTGGCACAGCAGCTTTCATGTTGGGAGGAACATCACCTACTTCTCTGTGAGAAGCCACCTGCATCTGTCAGAAAGTCCCCAGTGAGAAAGCACCATGTTGGCTGTATGGCCAGGGGAAATTTATGGCTGGAGTTGAACTCATCAAGCAAAGATGAGATCCCCACCGGGCATACTTTGTGCTGCCATACAGACATCTTGCGTGGGTTTCTACCCGGAGGGAGCTCCATCGGGTCCCGTCAGGCTGAGGGGCACCACCGGGAGCAGTACCCCTGTGTCAGCACATGCAAGTGCCACGTGGCATTTCCTTCTGAAAACATCCCATTAAAAACGTTTTTCCCCTGAGTAATTGTATTTTAAACATGTAGCCACAATAAAAGTAATGATGTTCCGGGCATTCTTTTACTAGACTTTGCGTAACCCTCCTTCAGTGTTTTGAGATGATTCCCCAATCACCTAAGAGACTATTTTTACATGCTAACCTAGTTTCCAAAGTATCCAGAAATACAGAAGTGTTATTTACCTTGGGTAAAGATTTCATATTTTCTGATTCTAGCCTGGTTTTTCATCATCCCAAGCAAAGCAACTTAAAAGCCAGTCATAACTTTAATAAGAAGAGTAGGCATGCAACCAGAAATAATAAGGAGCCTATTTAAACTGAGCTCTGGTGGGCTCTAACCCCACTTTCATAATGAGACAGAGTTTGCACACTGCATACCTCATCTGCCTGTCTGCCCTCTCACAGTTATTACTGAAGCGCTTGCCCAATTTAAAGCTCGTCAGACGTAATTTGAGCTCCTGAAGATAATTAAACTCCTCTAAGTTGTGTGAAAGTTGCTGGCTGGATGGAAAAATGCAAATTGAAAGTGTCCTCTGAGGGAAAATTACCAGGAAGAACTCAGCAGTTATTTTTATTGCTGGCAAGTCCATGGGCACAAAGGCTCCCACTGGCCACCAGCACAGGTGGAGCTCAGGTCAAGCCTCTTATCAGCACAGGACGTTATTGCCTATTACTTCCCCGTGCGCTGCCCAGCCCCAAAGAGGAGCTGCAGATGGGGTCCAAGGTGCAGCCCAGCAGGAACCTCCACCCAGTGCCGTAAAAACAGTGTTCTCCAAAACCTTCATTCCTTCTCTAGCAACTTCTAACACCAGATTTGTCTTCCCATCATAGGTGGCATTTGTCCAGGCATCTTCTAATGCTGTCTGCCATCACATCTTTCCTGGCGCTAGTGCTGGCCACAGAACGTTTTCCCTGCGCGTGGGGTGGTTCAGAAGGTGATGTCTCAGCCTCTCTTCACAGTGCGTGGAGGTTAGGCCGGACTCATGGCTCCCATGCATTCTCACTATTTCATTACGTTATCTTGGAAGTTAAATAAAGATGTAACGTTGCGCTGAAATCCCTTTCCCCAGACAGTGATTGAATTTTGCTGATGTCATAAAAGGATTTGTTCCCCTGTTGTTTTCTGTAACATCAAGTAATTCCCATTAAATAGTAAGTAATTTATTTACCATGTTTGCCCGAGGCTTTTTTTAAAAAGAGTAATTGATTTATTCAGTCATTGCAATTACGGTAATGCAATTAACTAAAAATAATGCCAAATAATTAATTTACTTAGTATTTAAATATTAGAAATTGCCATGAATGACTACAAATTACTTGCAGACAAGGCAAATTTTCTTATCACTTGCAGGAAATGGGATGATTAATTTTAAAATGTTATTTATATGCGCTGGTTTTGGTGGTTTGCCACTGCTGTTCCACCTACTGAGCAATCCACAGGGAAATCCACTGACAGCAGCTGCTCCCAAAGCACTGAGAGTCCCCCGCCTCTCCCTTCCCAACCTCTTTCTCAGCTGTACAAAGCAGAGTTATGTCCCCAGGAAGTGTAAAGAGGAGTTAAAAAATCCAAATGACCCTTAAGGGAGGAGTCTGGGTACCTTGCTGAGGGGCTTCACCTCCCATCTGCAGGTTCTCTGATGGTTAGTAAGTTTTAATCCATGAAGGTCCACCTTTTGGCTTGCCTGGGCCATGCTGAGTGAGGAGGAATTGTCTTGAGCCACATATACATAGGGCACTCCAAAAGTAATACCTCCTATTTATTTCCATGGAAATGACAACAGATACAAAGAGCACAATAACACTACTTAATAGAGAACATTCTCAGCTACAAACTCTATTATTATTCATGGTCACCACCATCAGCTATGAATTTTCACCAGAGATGAACAAAAGCCAGCATGCTGCACTCATAACAATCTGCACCAGCGGAGGTGACCCACCGTCACTGACACCACTGCTGAAATGCACCACCCACTGCCTCGCTGTGCTCACATCCACTGTTTGGTCAGCAGAAAAGTTCAGCAAGTGTCAGTGAATGTCAGTGAGTGCCATTGTTTCCGCAAGGGGGAATAAAATTCCACACCTTTGCTCCATCAAACACCACTGTGTCAGACTGCCCCTCTGCTGCCATCTGTCACATGGAAACAAAATGTAAAGTGATATTGGTGGGAAGGCTCAGCCTCTGCTGCCATACCACCAAGATCCACCTCTTACACCTCGGACCAACGTCATAAAATAGGAGGCATTATGTTTGGAGCAGATCTCTTAAAATATAAAATCTTCATGTATATAAATAACATAACTTATTTTAATCTTTGGATGGCCACAGGCAGGCCGGGCCAGGCCATGGTTTGGACATGCCTGTCCTCACCTCACATTTCTGTTGTTCCAGTGGTGACTGATCCTGCAAGGTCTTGCTACATGGCCATCTCAAAGAAGGGGCAAAACTTTGCTTGAACACAGTGAGATCTCTTCCCTACTGTTAAATCTGGTGGAAACTGGCTAGCACTGTGAGAAAGTGATGGATACAAAAGCGAGACAGCTGCCACCAAAGCTGCATTATCCTTGCTGCTGTGAGGAACTGTGTGAATAGAGAGATTTCGTTCCTTTCATTTCCTAAGATGCTGAAGTACCTCAGCACTGGGGAGGATGGGATTAATGATGTGTGCTGCTCCAAAAGGGCTTCATTCCTAGCAACCTGTCCTTAATTGCCACACCTGCAAGGCAGAGATAACAATTCATGCACTTGGCTGTCACAAAGCAACCCTCAGCTGCTATGGCACTGGAAAAGGAGTGACATACAGAGACCAGTCCTCCCTGTGGGCTGCCTCAGTCTTTTGGGACAATCAATAACCATTAGATATATTTAAGAATATTACTCTGCACACAGTATTTCTCAAGGAAAGATCCATGCTTCCGTGCAGATGTGTATTTCTTTAAAGCCAGTAAGGAAATGTAATTCCTGGAAATCTCTCTGTGAGGGAAATGTGTGTGCTTGCAGATGGAAGCATCTGGGATACTCAGTAGAGGAGAAATATAAGAGATCTAGTACATGTGATAGGCCTGAGATGGGCAGGGAAAGCAAGCTTCTCTCTTAGTGATTGTTAGGTTACATCTGTGAGGTATTTAACTGTGATTAGAGGGTAAAGAGCCAACAAGAGAGAGGTGTGATGAGACAGTGTGGTACGACCTGAGGACAGGCCAGCCAGGGGATTTTCTGCAGGCAGCCTAAGTAGATTGGATGGAGCAGAACAATGGGCTATCTTGGGGACTCTTCGTCCCTTCTTTTCTGTATTTATTTTAAAGTATTCTTGCAGTTCCCTTTGGAAAGTTCAGCAGATGCAATCTCACACAGAGGCTTGCTCTTCCCAAGAGAAAAAGCAATGCCATGAAACTAAAAGTAACAACTGAAAAATGTACAGACATCCTTCAATGTCTTCATCTCAATTCAGTGTGCTCATAGAGTTGGGATCCTCAGCACCAAGCGTTTCGTACCACAGAACCAATGTCACCTTTGTGTCTCATTTCCTTTTTTCTTTGGGATATTTTCCTCATCATTTTGGTGGTCAAACACTAAAAGAGATGTTGAGAATAGCAGGGGAACTCTACCACACTCCAGATTCAAAACTCAATGAGACGCAGCCCTGAGCAACCTTCTTCAGTTGGCTCTGTTTTGAGCAGGGGGGTGGACCTCCAGAAGTTCCTTCTAGCCTAAATTATTCAGTGCTTACATGTGCATTACATATTAAACCCTTTCTGCCTGAAAAGGCCCAGTAGTTGGTATATCTTAATGACACCTCTCAAAACTTCCTATCACAAGACTTCTCCCTCTTCATTTCATCTGTCGTGTGCCTACATGGGTGTTAGAAGCCCAGATTCATTACTACATTTCAGCACGTCTAATTAACTCTAATTGCACCATTCTAATATTCTCACCAGTCTCACTGACTCCTTAAATTGCCTTAATGCCTTCACTGTGGAAAGATGCTCAAAGCAGGACAACGTCTGCACAGGGAAAAACAAACCAGACTAGTAGAAACTCTTCCTGGAACGCTGGTCATTCTCTGCCTGTTCTCTGTGTCTTCGTAAAAGCTTAAAATAAGAATGCAAGTGGGATTCTGTGGTCAGACCAGAAGTGCACCCGATGCAGCACACTCTCTGGCACTGAGAATACAGATGACTCGGAAGAAATATAGTAGTCAGATGCACATGCAGCAATATTTTCCACCAATTTCTCTTGGCCTTTAGGCCTGTAGGAGAACCCTTCCTGAGCCAAAAGTGCCATCTCTATGCTTGACCATCCTTGGGGTCTTTCCTCCCACTCATTCACCCAATTCCATTTGGAATGCATGCCTACTGCATTTTGCCACAAAACTACCAGCCCACAAGGACTCATCTTTGAAGTTTTGCTTTTAGACTAGAGTGGGATTTCCAGAATGCAAGCACCTGAGGACCATAACATTTCCTCCTGCCTTGCTAACAGTGCCTACATCCAACATTAAGCAGACTGTTCAGATCTCTCCCCAGCAAGAATGGTCTTAGTATTTCCAACAAGCACAAAAGTGTTTCTATAATTTCAATGAAACACTGAATCAATAGGGAAGAGATTTTTCTGTGCATCAACCATTTTCTTTCTCCCTTGTTTTTTTAAAAACAAATGAAGGAGGCATCCAAGGAGAGAAATTTGAAGTTAATGCTTCATTTCAAAATACCAAGAGGGAACTTTCTTCTTCCTTGCTTTCTTCTGATATGAATATCGTGGCAAAGCCAAGAGGGGTTTACCTGGTGTGGTGGCAGTGATGGATTTACGTTACACACTGGGGAAAAAAGTTCCAGCTGCAAAATTGCTGCCGAGCTTTACTCCAGGAGGCCTCTCTGGCTGCTGTTGCCTTCCCTTCCTGCCCAGCTCCTTTGTCTCCTATTTCATTTACAATCCACAGGACGTTTCTCCAAAAGCTGCCCAGCTTCCATCTCTCTTCTCACCAGGTGGTCATGAGGCTGCTTTGCCTCCTCCTCGGTGTTCCCAGCCCTGATGGGTTTCTTCTTTTCACGATCCTTGCTGTGTTCTTCTGTCTCTTTGGCTTGCCTTTGAGTCATTTTCCCTTCATCTTCATCCAATTTTCAGCCCAGTAGGGCAGAAGAAAAAGAAATTCGAGGTGAAAAAAGTAGAAGAACTCAACAATAGTAAACATTTGCCAGGCTAGTTAAGGAACATGTCATTCATGAAAATGGGGTAACGTGAATGTGTCATTAAAGAAAATACCTGTAACAAATGCAAGGCATGTATTTCTCTTCTTTTCTCTTCTCTTCTCTTCTCTTCTCTTCTCTTCTCTTCTCTTCTCTTCTCTTCTCTTCTCTTCTCTTCTCTTCTCTTCTCTTCTCTTCTCTTCTCTTCTCTTCTCTTCTCTTCTCTTCTCTTCTCTTCTCTTCTCTTCTCTTCTCTTCTCTTCTCTTCTCTTCTCTTCTCTTCTCTTCTCTTCTCCTCTCCTCTCCTCTCCTCTCCTCTCCTCTCCTCTCCTCTCCTCTCCTCTCCTCTCCTCTCCTCTCCTCTCCTCTCCTCTCCTCTCCTCTCCTCTCTTCTCTCCCTTCCCTTCCCTTCCCTTCCCTTCCCTTCCCTTCCCTTCCCTTCCCTTCCCTTCCCTTCCCTTCCCTTCCCTTCCCTTCCCTTCCCTTCCCTTCCCTTCCCTTCCCTTCCCTTCCCTTCCCTTCCCTTCCCTTCCCCCTTCCCCCTTCCCCCTTCCCTCTCCTCTCCTCCCCTCTCCTCCCCTCTTCTTTCCTTTTTCATTAGAATTCTTCCCACCTTGAAGCAAAGAACACCCATTTCATTACTTCTGACAAGACCTGGCATGAGTCCAGGCCCAGACTTTGATAATGTGTTGAGAACTGAGGCAGGAATAGAGGAGTTATTCTATCTCAACGAGATGTGATGTTCCACTTGAAATCAGAAGATCCTCTGCTGGAGTCAGTTGGAATCGGGGAACTTGTTACTTTCGGAGCATCTCAGAGAGACGCCCTTGGTATCTCTATTTCCTGATGCCCCCTTTTTTTCTCTTTCACTTCTGAGGTGAAAAACAGAACAAAACAAACCGGTATCACATCTTAAATATGAAAGTCTGGAGTTCACCATCCCAGGGCTGCTGCAGGGACCTGTGTGAGCAGTTGTTACATATTTGCAGGGCATATAAGCAAGTACTTCAATGAGTCTCATGCTTGTTCAAGCGTTTGCTTTCCTAAATGGGGCCTGAAGTGTTCCCATCAGTCCTGCTAACGAGGCTAGAGTAACAGTGATTTTAAATGCTTCCCTGCAATGCCCGCCCTGCCCAGAGATGGCTGGTGGGTGAAATCTTTTTCTCAAGGGAGACAGAATGAAAGAAGCCTGTTTTCGCAGAGTGGCATATTACCATGGCAACCAGCACACTTCCTCCCCTTCTCTCCCCTTGCAGCACTGCTGCAAGAGGTCAGGGGGAAATTTCAGCTGACTCTGCACATCCCTTTCCCCACGTTGCAGTGACCACGCAGGGAATGCTGAAAGTGAAATTAAAGGGAAGTCCAATTAATCAATGACGATGACAAACATCCACACTCTGCTGCAAAACCAGAGCCCAGGACATGCAGCCCATGGAAACACTTTGCAACAGCACCGTTCACTCTGGGGAGAGGCAGAGGGTTTGAAAGCGAAGGGCTGAGCTCGGAGAACAACGTGTTTGCCAGAAGGATGTGCAGAAGTTTAACTTGCCATGCAAGGAAAAGCAAGCTTCAGCTTGAGACTACTTGCTTGCACAGCTGCTTAAAAAACTGATTTGTTTTTAAGAAGGAAAAGGGTTCTTTTCCCCGTTTCTAGCCAAAGCAAACAGAAGACAGAAACGAAGCTTCACTTTGGGCAGTCAAAACTGCTTCAGCATTTTACTGTAAGGTATTTGCAAAGGATGCTGAAGCTTTAAATGGGCCATATTCCTGCAAAAACAGCCACAAAAGAACTCTTTCTCACCAGTGAACTTGGCTTACCCTTTCCTCCTGCTCTCAGATGGCTGATGTTCACAGGTCCATCAGCTCTGGCCATTCCTGCAGCCTGATTGCCTGCTTATTTTCTAAGGTTTGCACAGAGCATACTGGCAGTCCCTCTCCTCCCCATGAAATGTGCAATATGGTTCCAGCACTGGCCACCTCTACAGCTATACCTGGAATTAATGAAAGGACAGTCCTGAGACAGCGAAGCTTTTATGTACCCCCTATCTGTTCATGTATAAACTCAGCTGGATCTCAGGTCTTAAATATATACTTCACATCTGGGCCCCTCAGTACAAGAAAGACAGGGAAGCCCTGAGGTGTGTCCAGAGAACAGCAACAAAGCTGTGAAGGGTCTGGAACACAAATCCTATGGGTAGAGGCTGTGGACTGGGATGCTTCAGTCTGGAGGAGGCTCAAGAGACACCTTATTGCTCTCTACAACTGCCTGAAAGGAGCTTGTGGTGAGGTGGGGGTTGTCCTCTTCTCCCAGGTAACAGTGATAGGATGAGAGGGAATGGCCTGGATATCTGGAAACATTTCTCCTCAGAAAGGGTGGTGATACACTGGCAAGGGCTGCCCAGTGAGGTGGGGGAGCCACCATCCCTGGAGGTGTCCAAGGAGTGTGGAGATGTGGCACTGAGGGATGTGGGTTATTGGGCATGATGGTTGGACATGGTGATCTTAGAGGTCTTTTCCAACCTTAATGACTCTGTGATTCTATGATACCTGCAGCAGAGCAGATAGGAGCTGTAGGGCTTTAAAAGAAAAAAAGATTTCTGGCATTAGTTGAGAAGCATCATTGCTCTTTTATATTCTCTTTCATCGGGACATCTGAAACAGCAACTATGACAGGAGACATCCTTCAGAGGGATGGTTGGACCAGCCAGTCTCCACATGGTTGCTCTGGCCAATTGTGTGTCTGCCTGTATGTCCACTGCCTGTCCCTAACTTTGGAGTCCATCAGATGAAGGTCACAGGGCAGAAGGCTGGGGGGGTGTCCAGTTGGGCACTCACAGTCCCTATGGCTCCTGGCATGACAGGTATGACTATTGCAAGCACAGCATATACACATTTGGGTAAGGAATCACTGAGGTCATAGGATTACTATTTATAAATCTTAAGAGATACATTTAAATATGTGCCTCCCTTGGCTCCTCTCATGAAATATACAATATAAAAATAAAAATCTATGCCAACCAATCAGTAAAGCATCAGTCTCTGAAAAGCCAGGCAGAGATCCCAGGGCTCACACTTTATTTCCTTGTTGATGACACATTTATTAGTTGGAACACCAAAAAGGAAGAGGAGGTGCATAATGTCATTATCATTTGCTTTACTTCTCATGAAAGATATCACTGTGCTTTGATCTTCAGCCACAGTCAGGCAAGAGCAGGAATGTGTTTCAGGGACCAGTGTTTGGAAAGCCATTGGTTACCACATCCTATGCTGCTCAGGACTTTATACTGGGGTCTGTTAAGGGCTTTGCTGTGGTCCACACAAAAAGTTTCCATGGTTAGAGAGTAATTATCCTCTCCTAATGTGCAAAACCATACTCATAGACCACAGCAAGCATAAATCCTATCTGCATATGTTCAGGATCTTTACTGAGCACTGATTCACTTTGCAACAGCGACTTCTGTTCTGCTCATGTCAACTGATCTGTGAAAAATCTATGCCAGCAGGAGAGCTGGTTAGATTGCATTTCCAGCCTCAAAGCCCAGAGGGCAAATAAGAAGAACCCCTGATTTATCGTCTTTTATAAGAGAATGAGTTCTGAGCCTGCCCTACAAATGTGGGGCATTGTCTCCTCCTCCTTGAACTCATAAAGTTGACAGTGCTAAGGTGAAAGAAAGTACATTTTAAGGATTCAGTGGCACAAGCTCTCAAGCTCTTTCCAGTGTCTGTCATTCATCCTTCCCCCAGAGAGCCCGGAAACTGCAATGAATGTCTCTGCTGGATTCACCCTGCCTGGATTAGTGAAGCGGGACTTTTCTCCCACGTGCTGATGGACTTCGATTCAGCCTGGCTCGGTTTCAATGAGCCCTGTCCAAAGGCAGCCATCAGCCATGCTCTGAGGGCAGGAGGGCTAATTGATGCTTTGGGAATGGTCCTCTAACTAAAAGTGAGGTAAATGAGGATAGAGTGAGGACAAACGGGGCTTTATATATGTGCATATTACACAGGTATGTGTTTGGGCAAACAAAATTCAAAGAACGGCTACTGTAAGTGTTTTACAGAATAAGAAATCCTACAGCAGCAACAAATCTCTATGAAAAATCCTAAACGATATCTGCTTCTCAAGAACTTCTCATGTTTAATTTTTCTTTTCATTGCCACTGTTTCACTCCCAAAGGCAGAGGTTTCCCTCTGCACCACTGGCACCAGGATCTGTGCCTTCATGCCGCACGTATGGCCAGATTTGAGATGGGACAAAGAGTCTGGCCTTCTTGATATTCGCAAGATATTATCTTGTGTTCTGGGTAAAATGTTTTATTTGGCCCAAAATGATTTCATTTGTGTTTGCCTAGCTTTCAGTTTGCCAAGTATGGCGTGAGAAAGTAAGATCATCTGAAATTCCCTCACCTCAAATCCGTTTACAGGTCTTTATAACAAAATGAATTTCAACAAATAATGGTTGTTCCAGACTTTGCACTTGAAAGTTGAAGGGGCTCTCTTCCAAATCATTTCTTAAGTGCTTCACTTCTGTTTGAAAACATGAAGTCTTGGAAAAATACCATATAAAAAGCTAAAAGCAACCAAGAAGTCGGAGCAACATTTAGAGACACTCCAGGCTTAGTGACAGGCATTTTACACCAGAGATAGCAAAAGGAATATTCTGAGTATTTCATGGCTTTCTTGGATTCTTGGATAGTCTGAGTAGTGGCACTCAAATCACCCAGGCACACTGAGAGGGCACTCATTTTGAACACACTCCACAGTTAATTGCAAGAGGAGAGACATATAAATCATTGCAGTCTCCCAGGCAGTCTTTAACACTGTTAAATCTTGACTTGGCAAAGCATCCTTCAGGTGGCAAGAGGGCAAAGGACAGCAAAATTGAGAAAAGGACAAACAAGACCTGCAAGATATTTTGATAGATTAACTCTTAAGGGTTTAACCTGTTTCCCAGACAGCTGATTTACAGCCCTAGGTTTTGTACACATTTCTACCATTTTAGCAGCAAAATTCTGTCTCTCTTCCCCATGCTGGACGCTTTTCTTCTCTTGAAAGTTAATTCATGAAAACCAGTGGTAAAAGCCTAGTTGGAGACTATTGGATAACCTTAAGTATTTAAAAATGGCTGTGTCTCAAAGGAACCCATGCCAGCATTTTGCTCCCTTTGTTTGTTCTGATCTTGTCAAACTCTTAAATCACGAGGCTACATGGCAGGGACTGATCAGAAGCCAACATCATTCACATACATTGCATTTGTGCTTTATATAAAGCACTTTCAGCCAAGAGGAATCTACGTATTCAAATGCAGCCTCTAAAACACTGTGCAGAAAGCCATCTGGACACCAATTAAATTGCACTGTGAGTCCAAGATACATCATCTTCTTTTAGCTGGGAACGATCAGAAAAATGCCAGGCTAAGGCACTCTGAAAGCACACAGTTTCTGGTTACAAGTTGGGCGCTTTCATTAGGAAAAGATTTCACTTGGCCTTTCATTAGAGATATTTCCAGCTTTTGCTGGAAATCCTTGAGTCTTTCTCTCTCCCGCCTACCGCTGATGGCTCTTTCTAAAACTTGATTGACAGCTCATTGTCAATAGCCATTATGCTCCTGCCAGGAAAATGGGAGACATGAAATAATTTGATCTTCAATAATTCAACTTCTGTTGCTAAATTTGAGAAAACAGGCACTGAGATGAATGGGGACAAGATAGAAACTTTCGGGGGGAAGGGCAGCCGGGGGGGGGGAGGGGAAATGTATGTCTTTTGTCTGAGTTTTAACATGATTGGGAGTGCGGTGACATCAGTAGACTTGTACTCCAGAGGTAACATTATTCCACTGCTGGTTTGAGTGTGGCACATAATCCCGCAGGGTTTATATATATAACACATACCCTGCTAAATCTGGTACTTTTTCCACAGGAGATTTAGGCATGCTTAGTCCTACGGTTCACTTCTCTTTGCTCCTGAGTCAACTTGGGACTGCAAGGAGCAGAGCAGATAACAGACATCTTACCCAGAACATCAGCCCATGTACACGAGAGATGAAGCAAGTGACCTGCCTTTGTCTGCCCGTGTCTGTCACTAGGTGGCAGGTGAATGTCCAAATCTTTAATCCGGCCCTAGGACCGCCTGTAGCATGTCAAGGGAGGGGAAAGAGAGGAATGGGAGCTGGCAGACCTCCCGTCCTAGCTCCTTCTACTTGTTTCGGCCGCTAAGATGAGGTTGCAAAGTTGGCTCTAACCACCACGGCTCACCCCAGGACTGATGCACTCTCCGCAGGGAGCCATGCTTCTCTAGTTGAAAGGCAATGGAAACAGACTTCAGGTTACAGTTCTCTCTTCATCCATGAGCAATACTTTACTTCCCACCTGGAACCTGCTGAGCTCTGTGCTGCAGGGCCAAGGCCAGCCTTTGAATAGACTATTGATTGGTAGTTTAAAAACAGTGAAGGCAAGAAATTAACATAACAGATGGAGGAAGCCTGAATTAAAAAAAATACTACTATATCTTTCTCAGGTGGATTTAATAGTCTTTTACCAGCTGACACCTCTCCTGGAGGTACTTACACTCTTTCTGTGGAAATCAGCTTAATTGAAGACCCTATGCTGATTCATTTTGACAATCATTTGTCACTCAGTGTCGCCACCAACCCAGGACTTGTGCCTTTGTTTTTCTCTGTGGAAACAGTGCTACCCAGTGTCCTCAACTCCAAGAGGCATCCTGGGGCAACCAATGCCACTGGTAACTATACCTGAAATGTGACCGCTCTGCACAGGCATTGTTGGCTGGGCACCTTTACAGCACCATTAATGTTAGCCACGAGGAGCTGAAACTGGGCAGATGAACCATACTGCCACATAGCCCATTTCCCTCTAAGGACGAAGAGAGAACGCTTTGCTGCATAGCTCCACTAGAGGAAGCTGTAACAGGGATGCTGAGTTCAAGGTACACTATTACCTCTGTGACATGAGTGAGACCTCAAAAACCTGAAGTTGTTATTCCTCCCTGCAGGGCCTATATAGTCCAGAGATTGAACTTGTCCCATCAGGAGTGATACCACAGTGCTCAAGTGCTGTACTCTGAAAGGGCAGTAATTACTTGACTGCTGGCAGCCCTCATGCCATATCATGTTTGTCGGAGCATTCGGGCATAATCAATAATCTTGTGGCCCAAATACCTTATGTGAACAGGGTGCATACTATCTCCTATTAGATCAAGTCTCAATCCCCTTCTTAGAGGGCAAGAGTGATTCAAGTTCTCTGACGAAGGACAAAGGCACGCTTGGTAGCTGCTGACACACAAAGAACAGCTTGAGCACCAGCTACCTTGTCTTCACCAGCTGTGTGCCTAGTTTCTAAAGGCATCTGAAAGACCATGTGGGAGAGCCTACCACGGAGGATTAACTGCTTCAGTTTGGAAGTTTCTTCCCATGGATGCTTCTATGACAACTACCACTTGTGTGACTTCTTGATTTCCCAGTCAGGTATTGTATACTTTCCTTCAGATGGCATTGGCAGGTTGCTTTACTTTAAACTAACACTGTGAGATTCCCCACTCTTTTTTTCAAATTTTACTGAAATGAGGCTCAAATGTATAGATCTGAGATGCAGAAATCTGCATGCACAAGTATACACACGTATCATCTGCTGAATGCAATTTCATAGGAAACTAAGCTGAAAGCCTACTCAGAAAGAATTAGAGTTCAGTTCCATCCACAGAAGGTAGAAGATATAAGATATATAAACATATAAGCTTGAACAGAGTTGGAAGCATAGAAGTCTGATCATAGTTTCGTTAGGATCATATACACCTACCTGATGTTCAGACCTCTAAATGGATGCCTTAGAGAAGGAAGAAGCCTCTCGCTGACCTGACAGGTTCAGGGTCATCTTTGCAAGGAGCAGCCCAAACAGCAGCTGCAGAATTGGAAGAGAGCTCTCCTCATCTACCACAGGGAGCCAAAGCAGGTGCATGATAGCTTCTCCATTACCTTTCATGCTCAGATATAGGACAAAAAGGGTATAATATATTTCCTCTTCATGGCTCTCTGATCCCATTCCACTTTGATGATGAACAGAAGCACCAGCAAGAAAGTGACTAGAATTTTAAATGGCAACAGGAGAATTTCACCAGCTGTCTCCTCTTCAGATATGCCTTGTCTTCTGCCAAATTTCTTCTACCCATTTTCAGAAGCGCTTGAATTCCTATCTTCCTAAGTGGGTATTTCTTAGGGGCTCATCAGACCCTCAGAGCAGGGGTCAAACTTCTGAGATACCACCATGGTGGAGATACCGCCCAAGTCAAACTGGCAGCATGGATAGCCAACAGGACACAACACAGGTAGGAAGCAGCACAGAGATTAGTTTCTAGCTGCTCAGAAAAGCATGCCTATATAGCCTCTCATGGCATATATATCCCTTATATCCAACCCCAACAAATTTATCAGATCAGTCCTAGAACACACATAAATAAGACACAATGCTTTCAAAATGAGCTGACCAGGGTAGAGAGGGCTTGCAATTTGGTGCACCCCATGCCCTGCAACGTCTATCTATGGCAAGGAAAGCATCAAAAATTAGAGATAGCCCCATAGCCTGCAGATGAATAGAGATTACAAGATCAGGACACATACATTTTCCTTCCCTGTCTCCAGCCACTCTCAACACTCATGATTTTTGACTCCTGGTTTCAAACCAGAGTATGTTTAATAGTCCACAATTACCTTTTCTTCCTTCAAATTACTGAAGCAATTTCTGAGCCCAAGCATACATCTTCAGGCTACCACACCATGCAGGAAGAGGTTCCACAGCATAAATGGTTGGAGTCCAACCCCTTCAGTACTCCTGTCCATCCACACAGCCACGTTGCACTTGGGAACACATTGGAGTGAAACTCTGAATTTATCTTTCACAGCATGGAAAGTTCTGAATAGGTTCTGCTTTAACACAGCTGTTAAATAACCTTTACTTTGGTCTGAGGACGAAAATCTACATTTTCATGGCATGCTCAATCTTCTGCATGTCATGGTGCTGTTTCCTTTTCACATCTGTGGAGAAGTCAAGGCCAGAATTTGCAGCAGGAGCATGCTGGCATTGTTTAAAGGAAAATGACAAATTAAAAATGCCTCAACTGGAACCTTTCTTCCCATTTCAAACATAACCAAAGTCAAGGTGCTCTCATATGAGCGTTCGCTTTCCGAAAGCTGTGATTTCTGATGGCAAAAGTTGCTCTCTGGAAAGCTTCCTGTTTCACTACTGTTGGAACACAGGGTGAGATCCTGTGCTCTGGAAGTGCTGTCAGAAAATAAACTCCTACCTGCTCCATTCCTGCTGTAAAAACGGCAAGCACTCCACGTACTGATTTGTGTTTGATCCCACGGGATCATTTAGGAGAGAATGACACGGATTCCTGCTGTAACCTTCTTACTGATTTTGCAAAGTCGGGGACAGGGCTGAGCTATTCATTCAAGGACAGTAAAAGAGGGATGTGATAATATGGTCAGCACTGCTGAGTAGTGTTAGCAGGCACAGGAACACGTGGGCTGCAGTGTTAATGATTTGCAGGGAAGGCTGTGGAGCAGCCTTTTTCCTGGGAAGTTCTCTGCTTGGACTTAATAGGCATGACTATTACACAAAACATGCACATTTCAGTGTTCAGCACATATGTCATTTCTCCACTTGCTTGAGCCAAAGATTTGCATTTGCTGGCTAAACTCGCACCCAGCTGTGAACTCTGCAGGGAGCCATACAACCATTCGTTAGGTCTTTAAGGAGAAAACTGTGCATTAAGGAATGTGTCTTGAGATACTGAGCCTGAAGTCCCAGGGCATATACTGGAAACTTTTGACCCCAGTTCATTCTAGGACACGGTATTACTGAACTAGCAATATTTTACTGTGGGAATTCCCTATTTGTCCATGTACAAAAATTACAATCTTCCATTGCTGCACATTCATTGAGTATGTTTTATACCTTTGGGCAGGAGGAAAAGCAGTGGGAGGCACTCAGGATGAGTATCTCCGGGTAGGTGAGTGATGCAGGATTAATCATCTCCCTTCCCAACCAGCACGGCCACTCCTGGGAGGCAAAGGGTGGGTACTGCAGCACGGTGCTTGTTAGAGATCTTGGTTTGGTCCTCACTAGGATTAGTAGTGAGATAATCAAAGGCACCTAAATAATTTAGGAGCCTAAATCATTAAGGATAAGAAACGTCCTTCTAACAAACCTGAGGCACTTTAGAAAATCCCACTGAAAATTATTAGATCTGATGTCCTGGTTAGAGGCTGTGTCCCACAAAGAGCCTTTTTTAAGGCTGAGAAATCCTAAAGGCTATTCAGTAGGGCTTCCAAACCACTTCTGCCTGTCTATGTGAAGTATTATCATGCTTTTAGCAAACCATCTGCTTTCATAACTGCATGCCTACAGATGAACGCAGTGACGCGTGTGTATGTGTAAGATCACAAAAGCTGTAACTGATGAGATGTTTCCCGATGTATGAAGACATTAATATTGGAAGGAATGATCCCTCAACCACCCCACAACCACTGGGAGCCACAGGATGAAGGATACATTTTCCTCAGGCTGCCCAGACCACAGATGGGTGAATGCAAGAGCTGAAGAACTGATGCCAGATGCAGCATCTCCATCCTCTCCTCTTTCAGATCTTCTAATCTGGAGGCAATAAAGCACCACTTCTTGCTGTCAGAGTGATGGGGCTTTAGGCAGAGTAGCTGGAAAAGGAAATATTCTGGCCGTAGGCAACTGAGTGCCTCACAGTGGTAATTGACTTTTGCTGTGCTCTGGGTGATGCTCTGTCCCTGCCTGCGCCAATACAGGGAAAGCCCCAGGAAGAATCGATTGGCTGCTTAGCCAAGCATGAACAGAAACATTAATGTGGCTCAAGGGATGTGAAGGAAAATAACCTGAGATCATAATTGCTGCAAAGGAAGCAATCCCGCCCGATGCTAAAACAGTGCCGGTAGTAGGGAGGGACCTTACTCCAATAGGAGACACCTGAATTTCTTCTGAGAGAATCAGTGCTTCCAGGTATCTCGCAGCAGTGGTTATAGATGAAAGGAGCCATCTCTTGCTAGCAGAGTTATTTCCTTCTTACTTGCTTTTCCAACACACAAATCTCATCCCCTTTCTGTGAGGTATCATTCTCCTCATCGAAGCAGGGAGCCCTTTCCTTCAACACCAATATTCATTTCTTCTTAATTTCTGCCTGTGGCAGCCCACAACCACGGCCTGCTACTCCCTGCTCCAGCCCCCAGTCACTGCCAGCCGTGTCTGCAGCCCCTTCTGTCCCTCTGATGACTTCCTTTCTGCACTGCCACCCCCTTCCAGTGCTCACTCAGCAGTGACCGACCTACTATCTCCACAAAGAGTTGCAGGGAGAAAGCCACAAATTGCATCCCCCAGATCCTCACCTGTCCCATCCACACTGTACGATCTCACTTGCCTGCCTGAGAGATGAAGGGTATAGGCTGAGAGCTGTTCCCACTGCAGCCATATCCAGTGGTAAATCAATGGGCCTTGCTGATGTCCAGGGACAAAGACAAAAAGTCTGTGTGCTGAAGTACTGCTCTGGGGAGAAATCAGCTGTGATTTTGCAGAGGTTGCAAGCTGGGCACTCCCATACTGAGAGAACCAGGAAGGCTAATGAACTTCTGGTTTTTTGCTGAACCAGTCAGTTGATCAATTCGGTGGCAGCCTTAAGATATTTATAAAGGACTCTGCTATTTAATAAGTAATGTCAAAGACACAAGGTTGGATTCTCAATTGATAAAGCTCCCTTGATCTTTAGATTTCAAGGAGCTGCCGGCTGCTGTGCAGGGGACCAACGCATCCTCACCTGCAGCCTGAGCTCTGCACCTCCATTTAGTGCTTGCTCTCCAGCCATCTCCGTCTGCCTTCTCACATACAAGGATATGCAGAATCCTTACAACCCTTTGTACATCCGCTCATAGAAAGGTAAAAAAAAAAAAGTAGTTTTTATGCAGCTTAGATTACTGAGCACTGTCAATCCCAGAGAAGGCTGAGACTTCCTTGTTACCGTGCTTAATACCTGGCACTGCTGGCTTCTAAGAGCAAGACAGCTAGAACGGATTACTTGGGATATTGCGGTTCTATGAACTCATAAGCTGGAGGAGAACTCAGATCCTAGGCAGACCTGATCTACATCTTGAGGTGTTTCTCTGCCCCCGCTGACCACCAAGCTGGCCCACAGCTACCATCCTCCAAACGTAGCCAATGTAGCTCAGTGTCCTGCTTGCAGGGCTCAGGAGGTACAGCTCTTTGAGGCTTAAAGCCACTACCTACATCCTACTGCTGCTCCAGGGAAGGTGCTCAGCTAACATCACTGCACACAAACCCTTCTTCCCCTTAGAGTAAAGCAGGCAGCTGAGTACATTTAAAGTTTCCTACCAGAACCCTGGGAACTGCTCCTGCCTCCCAGCCTCCTTCCTTCTCGCTATCAGCGTGTCTTTTGGCTGATGAAGAAAGGAAAGCAGACTAGCTCTGAGCCCCCCACTACAGCAGAAGCCACCAGGATCGTATGCACCACAGATCTTTGGACAACCTTTGCACTTTCACGCCTGAAACGACAATAGTCTGCCACAGCAATCACCACAGCCCAGGCAAAGGAAAGGGACCTCCAACCACAGAGGTCTTCTTCTCTGCCTTCAGAATGCAGGACATTTGTAATACATGAAGGCTGCAAGAACCACCAGCTGACCAAGTTACAGACTCTGCAATAAAACTAGGGCCGTTTTTGTTGTTTATTTCTCCTTAAGCACCTGGACTTATTGGTTTTCAGGTGCAAGTTGATTTACATTGCTGCCTGGGGGATGGGTTTTTCAGTTATTTCAAAGGTGCCAATAGAACATGGAGAAGCAAACTCTCCCTACCATCTTCTCTAAGCTTTCCTTAATTTCAGTGCACCTCTCCCTCACACCACTGTATTTGGTGCTTCAGAGTTGCTCCTGGGTGAAAGCAGCTTCCCACTTCATAAAAATCTCTAGCTGGTCTGTGCTGTTTGTTCCAAAGGCATAATGCAACAAATGAGTTTTCATTGCTCTTCCCCAGCGATGCACTGATTGATCACCCCTTTTATAAACTTATTTCTTGCTTCAAATGAACCAAAAAGCACATGGGAAATAAGTTGGGATCTATACATTGTTCATAATTTATTTGATACAAATATTTGATAGTTCTGAAACTCAGCTGTCTGAGCAGATTACACAGCATTTCTCAACGCTTATCCAGAAGCTGCTTCCCACCCCCCCACACACACAGAATTGTGCCTTGAGAATCTCTACTCCTAAACCCAGCAGCAAACGGGCACAAAACTTTCAGGAAGCCAATTAGCTGGTTGCTTTTGTGCGCGTGCATTGCTGTTGTTTTTGTTGCTTTGTTTTTGTCTAGACTTTATCAAGACTTGATTTTCTTACTCATTGGTTTGGGACTTCGCCAACACCTACTTTCTGAAGAAATGCTTGAGCAGTTCCACAGAAACAGAGCTGGCGTGTGGGAAAGTCATGTGAAAACCTCCTGTGAAAGGCAGGACTTACCCGGAACTCCACAGAGTTGATGATAAGAAGTCACTGCCTTTTTGCTATTTAAGTTAAATAGAGAAATGATATCTCTCTGGGGAACACGTGCCCAGTGACTACATAAGTTTGTGAGGTCATAACAACCTACTAAAGAGAACAAAAAAAACAGATATTTAGTAAAAGAAACTTCTACTTATCAGTGTTAAGAACTCCGTGGCTGGGAGTTTACTTGAAATAAAGCAAAGCTGACAGCTCATGTACATAGGTAGCAACTGTGCGCATTACTTCCAAGCTTGGAGTGGCCAATAGTTGTTGTGAAGCTATGAGAGAGATTCCCTGCTCTGAAGACCTCTCGGTTTAACAGGGCATTGAATTAGAAGTATTAACGTGAAGTGTCACCACTCTTTAGAGATGAGAAACCATGCAGGTGAAGAGACCAGAAACACATCAAAAGTCATCTACAAAACAACAACCGTGGCCCAAAGGCAAGAGCAGCTTGCAGCAGTCACAGCTTGGGTGTCATCAGGGCTCACTTGGTAGCTCATCACATTCAATTATCTGAAACTGCTCCATGGGTCTTTAAAGACTGTGGAGAACTCAAAGCCTCTAGACAATTTAAAGAAGAAAATGTGAACCCTGCTTCATTTGGGTCGACTTAATTACAGTTGGTTGGAGCAGGAGGGTGAAATCATTATTGTGGGAATATTTATTGCGGTCTAAACTTCTCCTTTGAAGGGTACACTTGCTCTATTTCCCTCTTGATGTGGAGAGAGGCAGCTATTCCCAGCACACATCTAGGCTTACCTTTCCACAGAGCAGCTCTTCAGCTCATCTGGAAACACACTTCAGCAAAAGGCAGGGAGGAACAGGTCCCTAAGTTTCATAGCTGACCTGCCCTCCTCCCTCAAGGCATTAGATTTGAACTCTTGAGTTACAGCCTCCCTGTCCAGCAGGGTGATGGATAACCCCTTCAATCTGTAAATCAGAGTCGCAGCACTTCAGGCTAGCTCCTGAGCAGCCCTCCTCCCTCCCAAACAGGAGCTGATGGAGGTATACATGCTCAACACAGGGCTGAGCAGTGCATTCAGAAGCACCCTGGCAAGGACATGGGAAGCAAAGTAGCAAAGTTTGCTGGTAGCTCTGCTTTCAGTTGCAACAGAGCCAGGTGCTGAGTCCCACATCCCACCTCCATCAATCCCCTGATGCAGGTGCAGGAGAAAGGCAGGAGACACTCAGCAGCTAACTGCAAACTGAGAGCTTGTGCCCCCAGAGCTGGTGCTCAGGGCTAGCCAACACCAAAAGTTGCTTGTATCTCTTCTGCATCTGTTGGCTTTAAAAGTCAGTGACTTTTCCAGAGTGTAATCTGTATTCTGGTGGCAGTGCACAACACTCTGTTGAACTCCTCATCCTCTAAAGAAAGGAATTCACCTTCAATACCTCTAGGAAAAAAGAGGCAAAAAACCACGCCATTCTCCCTAGGCTGAAGTTCAGAAAGGAATCTAAGACAGCATTTCCTTTCCCAATCTGTGGTGTCTCTGAGGAGCAGGCAAGAAGCAGAATTTGTACGTTTAAGATCCTCATCGCATCCTAACAGCGGTTCTACCTGACTCTAGTTTTATTTATGTATTTAACACCAGCTGTTGGGAGCAAGAGAAGCAGCACTGACCCACCAATATAGATGTTGGTGGTACCCATTCTCACCATGATTGCAATGCACATGCGTGCAGCGATGTGCCATATCAGCCCTTTTCTAAATGCCTTTATTGATAGTTGTCAAAGATCAGCCACGTTGTGTAATGACTTTCAGCCAGTAGATCCACACGTGCACAAAATAAGTCATTTTGTTAATCTCAACTCTTAAATCTTTCACATTCAACTGGCTACACAATTATTAGCGACCTATGGAGGGGAGAGAAGCCTGGCTGCGTTTGCCAGGGGACAAACCTTGCTCAGAAGGGAACTGCAGCAAGGTTAAATATTTGCAGGAAGATTAAACTCAATGGAGTGTAAGAAACGTAACCAATTCTTAAAGAGTTTAAGAAGCTACAAAATAAATAAGTGAATAAATAAAAACTAAAAACCTCACAACTCTCCCCTCTTCCTTAGGGAAAGCAGGAATAAATGAATTATTGATTGAAGTAATAATTCCCCATATCTTTTCCTCTTAAAAAAAAAAACCCTCTCATTATCTTTAAAATCTCCACACAGATATTCTCCTCTTTTATTACTGAGCCACCTGAAGTTGATTTATACAGAATTGTTTCTGCCTCCACCTCTGGTGTGAACCTCTCTGCCCCAATACCCACCATTGGAAATGTAAACTCTTCCCCAAACCATTTTTAAACATCCAGAACCCAGGCTCATTGCCCTGAGGCTGTATCTGGTGGCACAGAACACGTTGCTATAATAGTCTAAATGGAAATGAAGGGATGCTGGACTTGCCAGCTGCCCCAAACCATGCAGCAGCTGAGTAGCAGAGCCAAGAGAGAAGTCACGGCGGCTGCTGCCTATGCCTTCCCATCAACACTCACCCTGTGCTCTGAAAAAAATTTAGTGGCATCATAGAGACAGAAAGAACAAAAAGAAACACCTCAGGCACCTGTGACCTGGAGAGAAAAGAGTAAGGAAGACAAACTTAGAAGAAATGAACGTCAACAGGAGTGGCATGAGTGTGTGCCAAAGTAGACCTGTGCCATTAGCAGAGTCAGACAGTTCAAACGCAAGAAAGCCTGGAGCAAATTTGCAGCAAGGAGCTGCAGGCTGCATTCTCCTCTGGTCATCAAGATTGTCTGGGCCTGGAGCACTTGCCCCATGAGAAAATGCTGGAGGAGCTGTTTGTTTGTTTTCTAAACTGGTGAACAGATGGCTTCAGGGGGACCTAACAGCACACCCCTTACCTATAGGGAGGCTGTTACTGAGATGGAACCCAACATTTCATGTTTGTCCACAGGGGCAACGTGTATACGTTGAAATGAGAGCTTCAAGCTGAATATAACAAAAAAGACTTTATTATGAAGATAGGCCCTGGAATGAGCTGCCCAGAGAGATGGTGGAGTCTCCATCCTTAGAGAATTTCAACACTCTATGGGACATGGCTCAAAGATCCTGATCCAAATTCCCTGTTGACTCCACTTGGCCTGCAGACCAGTGCAGAAAAATGCTTCATCTCATTGAGAATTTGAGAAGTAGGGCTCCTACACCACGTATATAAACTTACGAGCTGGTGAGCAAATTGCCTTCAAATGGGTCTGTAGCATCAGAACTCAAATCCTACATCAGCCTGCAGTTGGGGAGGCACAGAGCTGTTTAATAGTTAAAGATATCATTCTAAAGTCAAGCAGCAGAGAAAACACCGATTCTAAAGCACCAAGGGACTACGTTGGACTTCATTGTAAATTGAGAGAGGAATGTTCCTGAAAGTCACAGCAGTAACTGCTTGTTCTCCCCTAAAAAGTTATTAGGTGAGAGCAACAAAGAGCACTCCACAGCCCTGCTCACAGGCAGTGGGGCACAGGAGAAGTCTCCCAGGGGCTGGCATTGTCACAGCACACCTCTTGTGAAAATCCTATCTCCCTCTAGAGAGAAGGAAATAACATTAGAAAGACCTCTCCCTCCCAAATTATCTGCCAGTATCTCCAGCAATGCATCCTCCAGCAGCCAGATTCTATGCTGGGTGACACACAATTACCCAGTGCAGCATCAGCTGTGAGCCTTGCAGTGGGCTTTTTGTGAAATAGTTATCTGAAAGGGGCTTCTCATAGATTCACACAATGCCTTGGGACAGAAGGAACCTCAAAGACGAGCTGGTTTCAACCCCCTGCCATGGGCAGGACAGCCACCCATGAGATCAGGCAGCCAGGGGCCCCATCCACCCTGGCCTTGAGCTCTTCAAGAAACAAAGCCATTGATCAAACCCTCTGGCTGTGACCACCCAACCAATTCCTCATCCATTGAATTGTCCACCACTCAAATCCATACCTCACCACTTTAGATATAAGGATATTGTAATGCAATGGAAAGAGTAACAAAATGGCAAAGCAGCAAAATCTTAAGCTACAGAGAGAAAGGAGCTGCTTAGATACAACAGCACAAAATGCAGAAATAAAAGAATGAGCCTACTTACCCTTAAAAGGCCACAAATACACAAGGATCTGCAAAGAGATCCTTACCTCCATTGCCAGCCCTTAAATAAGGTCTGGGAAGGGGTGGATCCTAGCTCCTGAGGGAGCACTGCATGCACCTGAGCTCCCCTGGGCTGACCCTGCCCTCCCACCAGGTGCTCAATCACTGGTTCAAGCCATGACTTGGCATTTCCACTACAGATGTGGTGTAGGACCACGTCAGAGGCCTTGCATAAGTCCCTGTAGATAACATCAGTTGCCCTCTGTCCATTTATACCATCAGCTCATCATAGAAGGCTACCAGATTGGTAAGGCACGATCTGCCCTCGGTGAAGCTGTGCTGGTTTTCATGAGGATTCAGCCCTGCATGCTGGCAGGTCTTGCAGAAAGTGAGCAAAAAAGAATTGCCCAAATGAAACACAGCTTTTGCATTTCTCTGAGCATTTACAGGAAGGAAGCAAAGGAGGTTCAGCTGCTCAGATGCACTCCAGCATTCTTAAAGCCAACCCCTGCAGCTCAGTGTTGAAGGGCTCTTCCTGTTTAATGGAGGGAACATCATTCTGAAATTGGTCTTTGCTGTACGAGGCTGCTAGCTGCTGTAGGATTTCTACCTCCACAGGTGGAAAGCATTGCACTGTTTTCAGCTGCAGCTCCTGGTTTCAGTGCTGCAGACACACATCAGGCAGTGCAAAGACAGGCAATGCTTGTGTGTACACCACTATCAGACAGCACAGTGCCAGCCGCGAGAGGTGGCTTTGTGATCCAAAGGCCCTGAATGGCTGAGGCAATAAAACATAGAGCAGCCTTTTTTTATTTCTTTTCTTTAATCTGAAGAACAATACCTCATCTTAAATCTCCTTTTGAGACACGCTCTGTGAGTCCTTTCCAGTTTGGTGTGTGTTTTGGTGGCTGCACTGTATACCTCTGGGGGGAAGATGGGAAAGGACATTTCTGGCTTAGGTCTCGGACCCTTCCTTATGGCAAGCTCAGCTGCAGCCACGTCTTGGCACCAACATCTTGTGCCTTTGTTCAGCTATGGAACCCCTGTGCACGTGCACTTCTTTAGTGAGAGTCTGGACGATGCAGTTTGCAGTGCGAGTGTAATGGACTAGCTGTGAGAAGGAAAAAGGATGCATAATAAATGTGCTGGAAATAATGCAGTTTTGAAGGTGCTGACACGAATTACAAACTGCGAGAAATTCGTTGAGTAGAACGAGAGGTTTTTCTTTATGCAAATTTTCCTTTATTCCTTTGGAAAGGAGATTTCTATTTCAGTTCCGTGTTTTTAAAGGAATGATAGTCAGAGTTAAATAACCTGAAAATGATGTGAGATATTTTATCACCAGCCAGGTGGTGCGAAAAGAGAGGAGAGCGATTGTCTTTCCACGCGGCTGTTAGCTGTACCCCTGAGCACAGGCACTTTGAGGTCCTTTTCAACTCAAACCATTCTATGATTCTTTTGAGGGGGCGGTGAGGCCCTGGCAGCGCTGCCCATAGAAGCTGTGGTGCCCCATCCCTGGAGACACTCCAGACCAGGTTGGATGGGGCCCTGGGCAGCCTGAGCTGGTGGGGGGCAGCCCTGCCCATGGCTGGGGGTTGGGGCTGGATGATATTTAAGGTTCCCTCCAGCCTGAGCTATTCCATGACTCTACATGAGGCCAATGACCAACCTTCCACAGGGGTAAGCAAAAAGTCCCAAATGTTTCTCAAAATGCAGAGCACCCCTGTAGCCCTGGCAGTGACCCCAGCACACCAGGTTCCCCACAGCGCTGCAGGGCATTGCCTAAATGCACAGCACGGAGCGGAGCCCCGACAGACTCCGTGCCGCAAGAAACCCCTCTGACTTGTGTTGATAAAATGTAAGCATTGATTTGTGCTGATAAGATGTATGCATTGATACGTGAAACTTGTGGAGACGGTGAGAAAAAATGCTCAGAAGGATGAATTTTGCATGACTGCCCGAGGCAGAGCAAATTCTCATTCCCTACTGGTCGATGCGGGACTGTTTTGCTGAGAGAAAGCTGGTTCAGGTGATGGGGAAAGGCAGAGGGAGGGAAAGCACAGCCAAGGGGTGGTGGGGAGCAGAGCGCTGTGCTGGGGCTCAGCTGTGTTTGGGGCACGAGGACACAGAACGGCTGCAGATGTGCTGCCTGCAGCCCAGCACCAACGTGTGGAAGCCCAGGAGGAGCCTGGAAAAATGGTCTGCTCTCTGAGTGCGATTCATAGCCAGAGCATTGCCCAGTGAAAGCAATCCTGGCCTTCTCTATGTTGTGTTGTTGTTGTTTAAGAATGGAGGGACTCGCAGCTTTTCAATAGATGCACCTTCCCCTCTGCTCTCCTCCTTAGAAATGCATTAGAAGGATTTTTTCAGCTCTGCAATGCTCAGCACATATGAAGCCTGAGCGTTTGCAGCTCAGGCCAATAGCAGAAGTGAGCAATTGCTGCAGCAGACATTATTGCTTCCTCTGCCTTAGTGAACCAGAACTGACCAAAAAGGGGTTTTACTCCTTCTTCCCTCTTTCTCCCTTTCCCAAAGTAAAACAATTATGAATTACATCATACCAGTCTGGAACAAAAGTGGCCATCGTAAGTTTGTAATCACCTGAAATCAGTACTTTGAAGAATGACATTGTTTTCATGTTAAAGTCATGAACAAAAAAGGAAACATTTAGGCTGCAAACCATTTATTTGCAGTTAGAACCGTGATGATATCTTTCGTTTTGGTATCTCCCTTCAGTTCAGCAGCAAAGCAGCTGCCTCCCTCCTGCGAGCTCTGGGAATAACCCCCTCCGGTGTGAGAGGAGCAATGGCTCCAAACCCATCACCCTCCGCACTGGGGAGACCAAAGAGCACCGTAATCCAAAGGGCCGTGACTGTCATTAAACTGAACATTAATTAATGTGCAACAAATAATGTGCTAGCACACTTTCTGCCTCCAAGATTGCTGCTGAATCCGCCTGCCCCTGTCTTTGGGGCTGGCTCCTGTTTGCTGTAAAGAAGTGTCTGGCACCAGGTGGGGAGGTATACCCAAGTCCAACAGCCCTGGCTCTGCACTGCTGCCCGCTGGGTGAAGACTTTGGCAGCGCTGTGAATATCTTGCAGGGGAAAACTTCCAGAATCAGCTCATCCCTGTGGATACCAGCAGGGTATCAACAGGCCCTGGGACAGCAGCAGAATGCAGGGCGGGTCTGGACAGGGATTTACCAGTTTTAGACACATTTCTTTTAACACCTGGCTTTTAGACCCACTTCTTTCTCAGTTGGCTTACCTGAAGCCAGTGGCATTTCCATATGGATGTTGGTGGCTCCAGCACAAAGCCACAGACTCTCGTGCCTTTGCAGGAGCTCCAGCAGAGCAGTTCCTTCCTGTAAGCATGCAAGGAAGGAGAACCACAGGCTGTGTTTTCCAGCAGCCCTGATGGAAAAGCCATATTTTCCCACAAACATGAAGCCCAGCTGTTGTGCCACGGGCACACTCGGAAGGAAGAAGCCATTGTCGGAGCACAACAAACAATGCTGCCATTATTCAGTACGCTCTTTGTTTTAGAACCTCCAGAACCAACGAGGAGATACCAGGTGCAGCATGGCTCTCCTCAACACCAGCATCTATAAGCTCTCTGATAACTGTTGACGTCTGGCTCCTCAAGGAGACGCAGGAAAACTTCTCAAAGAGATCAAGCAATCCAATCCCCGAAACAGTGAACTCCTCTGATGAAACACATGGGGCTGAGGCTCTGAAGGCTTCTTTATCCTGGGATGAGCAGGCAATGAAACCCCCAGCATTTCCGCAGGCTGTCACGGAGCTGTTGCTCCCAGCACACCTTGGTTGCACGCACGGGTGGCAGCAAAAGGAATGCATAATGCACCCCTTGACAGCAAGGCAGGAAAGTGTAGTTAGCTGGGGAGGACACGACACACCAGCAGCAGGTTGTCCTCTGCACCTGCCTGCATGGGGCAGTGAAAAAAAAACAGGGGTAGAGTGATACCTTGCTGTCCTCATAGACCCTCCAACAGCACCTCTTGGCTGGAGGGGCGCTCTGAGACTGGATCAGCATCCAAACGTGGTCAGGAGGAGGGTGAGTGCTCTGTAGCTCCTGTTGCTTCCTCACGGTTCATACCTCTCCAGAGCAGGTTTTCAGAGGCACTTTACCTACTTGGGTAATGAATTGCACAGCCTCGTGTAGCCTGCTCCATGCAAAACTTTGACATCAGAAGAAAAGTGCTCAACAAAAGAAGCAGTTTGATATTCTTGCCTCACTTTGTGCAAAGCGTAGACCTTCCCCTGCATGAAACTATTCATTTCCTTTATGAGAACGAATAAAGCCTATCTTCTAATCATTTTTTAATTCACTGAGAACTGGGAACTCTTGAACGGGAAAATAAGGCAAGCAATTTATAGTCAAATATTCATTGAAAATTGCCCAGGCACCCGCAGCGCTATCTGCAAAAAAAATGATCCTAAAATTTCAACTCTACAGGTGGGTTCACTTCGGAGAAACTCCATATAATTAAATTTTAATGTTTCTTTTCAGAACTTCATGCATAATCATAGCATTTTGTATACCAGCAGGAAAGTGTGTAGCCAGCAAGGCACTGATGCTGCGTGGCACAACTCATTTCTCCATGTAGGACACTGAGCCATGTACCATGAGACTGAGACAATTAGAAAGTGTTCTTCCCCACAGGCACCCCACTACTACCACCACTTTATACACTGGGGGAAACCAAGGCACAGAAGGCTGGAGCAACTCCCCCCAGCCAAATGTGGAGAGTGATGAACAGGAAGAGCGTGTGAGCAAGCAATATTAAGAAAAGGAATAAAATTTAATCCAAGCAGGCCCAAAGCCAAGGAGGAGAGGACCTCCACCGCTACACTCAATCCCCTTCATACCGAGACCTCAGGATCACACATTGTGAAAGCCCAGTTTCTCTGTAGGAAGCAGGCTGAAGTCCCAGTCATAGGTCCCAGAGGTGGAAGGGTGAATGTGACAGCGGAGAAAAAGCATAAACAGAGAGAAGCTTTAGCATATAATATTTTATTGATGAGGCTCTTCTCTCTGAGTTAGGGCAAAGACCTTTCGTACAAGTGGACGTGCACTGACAGCAGGAATAGCTTTTTGTGATGTCTGGGTTATTAGGCTTCTGTGAAGCACTACAAACAGCACAGTTCAGGCATCACCAAGCTGTGTGTCCTTGCAAGAGCGGTGGCAGTCAGCTAGGGAGAAGAAGTGGCACTGTCACCCTCACTCTGACCTCTGACAAACTGTTGTGAACATCCCACAGCCCAGCTGCCTCCCTCTCCATCTCTCATACCACACGAGCAGCATCTGGCTGGCAGTCACCCCAAGGCGGCTGTGAGCACCCCAGTACGCAAGAACCAACCCCCCAGTAAGGTGCCATCTGGAATACCTCTCCAGGCAATGAGCTGCAGTCTCAGCCTTCCTCACATCTTCAGGGGGAAGCGAGAAGGTGCTTTCCCTCTGCTCTGGCAGTGGTCCGAGTACAGTGTTGGCTCTGACCATGTGTCAAGCAGCTCTGATCTGAAGAACTCATCAGTGCCAGGCACGGGACAAACCCAGTTACTGCCTTCAGAAACCAGAAGGCTTCCTTCAATCTCACTGCACTGTTGTCTCCCTGAATTGAAGGGCACCTAAAATAATCATCTGCCTATCTGCTCTTACTGTAGGTGGTTTTTCACACCCACTAACTTAGGCTTGGGATGGAGCTGATGGCAAGACAACTCCCAGCAGAAACTTTCAGAGCCAAGTGCTCCCCTTTAATTGTTGTGCCATCAAGACCTGGTCAATTTGACAGAAGGCAATTAGCAGTTTTCCCAGCCTTGCCTCAAACAAGGGGCTCTCACCCCGCACAGAACGAGTCAGCTTCTAACTGATGATACAAAACCCAGCAACGAGGAAGGAAGCAGCAAGCAAACAAAAAACAATTGTGATTTCCATTTTTTCTGCACAGTGATCCCAATTATACCACACAGGGCATCATTTGCACGGCCACAGCACAGTCCTTTGTGCCTGCCTGAGCTGCGAGCCATTTCATCTCAGCCTACCTCTACAAAGGGCCTGCTCAAAAAGAGACACTTGCTTTATGCTGATGGGGTTTAAGGAAGCTAATTTCAATTCCAGAGCAAACAAGATTTATCTAAGTTAATAGCCCTGGGGGTTCAGGAGCCAACTAGATCAAAGCTCCTGTTGTTCTGTTTTAATAATCCATGGGACATCCCAGGTATTTACATAAACTGTATCCTCTGGATCATCCAGTTTCCAGACGATGACTTCCTAGAGGGGGGACACTTACTGCTAATTTCTGAAGTGTGCATATGACTTTTACCGGCTTTGCACAGAGCCCTGAAATGTATCTGGGGCAGCAGAAGAGCAGTTTCCCACTCGGCGCTTCTGGGCTAGAGTTAAATGTCGTTGGTGTCAACAGAGGGGGTCCAGAGGCAGCGCTCCGCTCCTCCCATTGGCACAAGAAGCTGACACTCAGCAGCTTTGCTATTTACAAGCAGTGTGGTGACATGTGTCAGCAGCTCTTCCTGGAAAAGCTACACCAACTGCCACAAGAGCACGAGAGACTACATTTCAATTAGGCCAGGAATCCAGATAATCAGTAAATTAATTTAATCTATCACGAATACGCTACGACTCCTGCAGCTCATTGAGCACGCTGGAGAAATATCCAGTTCCCATCTCTACTTTTAAGGAAACAGACTGAAAAAGAGAGTATCATTTCATCAATGAAGGATTTGGGCAGAGCAGGGAGGCCCTGCGTTTGCTCCTGGGCTGCTTCTACAGTCTCAGAGCATGGCAGGGAAGGAGTTTGCTGGCTGCACTAGCATTTGTTATTCCTCAGATAAATCACGCCTGGTGAGCACAGTCAGTTGTGCTCATCTGGAACACACGTGAGGAGGTGTTTCCTCCTGGCTTCAGCCTGGGTCAATGAACAGGAATGTCCCCATAACACACCGAGTGTCTTTGGGGCCTGCTGCGTGCTAAGCTCCAAATTATGTTTGTTATAGTTTATCATCAAATGTTTGTTATTGAAATACAGTACAAATTATTGCATGTTTATGCTAATATGTTAACATATTGTTGTATGTTTGTGGGCTCACGTAGCATCAGCTGGGGAGAATAAGTGTGTTCACATTCAATGTTCCCCAAAAGCTGGTGAGGAAGCTCAGAAGCACTGAAGACAAAACAGCATCAGCTTAGCTTCATTTCTAGAAACATGATAAACTCCTCCTCTCCACCTAGGGGCAGATCCATGTGATTTTGCCCTATGCAATTACAGCATAATTATGTGGTGAGGCACCAGCACAAGATGCTCAGAGCAGTGGTGGATGCTCCATCCCTGGAGGCGCTCAAAGTCAGGCTGGATGGGGCTCTGAGAACCTGATCGAGCTGTAGGTGCCCCTGCTCGTTGCAGGGGGGTTGGACTGGGTGATCTTTAAGGGTCCCTCCCAACTCAAATACTCCTATGAGTCTATGAGGTTAAGGGCTGCCTGTGAACAAGATGCTGAGAGGTATCTTGTAGTACTTTATCTGTTGGCAATGGAAATATCCAGGTAAACAGCCACAAAAATGAGTGTCAGTCCTGTGGGAGATGTCTGCTTGCAGCATCCAAGGTTTTGAGGGCCACACTGAAGCAGTGTCATTCCCTTTCCTGTCCTTGTGTCCCGGTGATCAAAGGAAAACGCGGCTCTGATTCAGACGTTCCAGGAGGCACCTGGAAGGTGGTGGCCGTGTATCCGCTGCCATAAGGAACAGGGCTGTGGCAGAGGTGTGGCTCTGCCGTGCTTTGTGGAAGATGAGACATCAGCCCGTTTTGTCCCCAGTCAGGTCCTGCATCCTCTGTGAGATGGTGACCCCCTGTGGAAAGCTTTCAGGTTACACATGAAAGGCTGCAAGGCATGAGAGCTCAGCACAGGAAATACGAAGAGTTTCCTACTGGGACCAGTTTTTCAGACTAGAAATTCATCCATTCCCTCCCTTGCCCTGCTCATTCCTCCTAACCATGCCGTATCACCTTCCTAAGGAGCTCTTGGAGATGACTAGAGAGAGGGAACGGCCTCAAGTTGAGCCCAGAGAGATTTATGTTGGGCATTAGGAACAATTTCTTCTCAGAAGGAGTGGCGATGCATTGGCACAAACTGCCCAGGAAGGTGATGGAGTCACCGTCCCTGAAAGTGTTCAAGAAATGTGGAGACATGGCACTGAGGAACATGGTTAGCGGGCACGGTGGGGATGGGTTGAGCTTGGACTTGGTAATCTTGGAGGTCTTTTCCAACCTTCATGACTCTATGACATATTTGGGGTAGACAATTCAGCAACCAAGGTCTTGCCATGCTGTGTCTAGCCGAGGCTTGCTCACAGGCAGCACCCAACCCCAACCAGGAGGGAGCACTGTCCTGGGTAGGTCAAAGCCCGGACGGGACCACAGAAAGGAGTGAGGGGTGATACCTCTGGCCTTCGTATGGCAATGGTGCCCAACATGAATGCTGATGGTAATCCCAGATGTTGGCAGAGAGATTTTCTGGTCACATCTAAAGCTTGCAGTCTGGTTTAGGCCCACCTCAGACAGCACTGACTCTAAGGATAGCTTAAAAATAAAGGTAATAAAATTATTTGCCAGTGCCTACTTCAGACCAAGGCCCAGCCTACTCCTCGCTGGCTGTCAGCTGAAGCAGAGCCCTTCAGAGCCAGTGGGAAGGTTTTGAAGGTGCTTGGCAACTGTATAGCTCAGCAGCAGAGCCCACTGGGAGATGCACAGCCATTTGCACAGAGCAGCACCCGGCCGGCTGCTGGGCAGGAAAAGCAGGATTAATGAGAGGCCATCACTGAGAAACCCTCTGTGACTCCAGCAGGATTAAATACCAAGTCTGGATTGCAGCATGTAGCACAGGCCCAGAGGCAGGCTCTTTTCCAAGCAAGCCACCTTGGCACACAGCATTGCCTTGTTCCAAGCAAGGCTTTCTGGCTACATTAGCTCATTCGAGCCATGCAAGTCCCCACAGAACCCCTCTGAGAAGCTCTGAAAACATACATAATCTGAAGGGCAAAAAAAAAAAAAAAAAAAAAAAAAGCACCCCAAACAACTTCACTGGCTTTGCTGCCACAGATTTTAAGCCGTTCTGAGCTGCTCCTGGCATGAAATGCCCCACAGGCTGGCCTTCCACTGGGCAGCAGGATGATGGGAGCAGGTCAGTGCTGTGCTTGCTCCCTGCTTCCACCCCTCGGCCACAACAGCTCACGCCCAGGTGGTCAGTGTAAATATCACTACTTCACCTGAAATCACACTTTTCTTGCTAACCCTTACATTCAAGGCATGAAACCCGTTCCAAGGCCAGGCCTCAGGTCCAGCTTCTTCTCCAGCTGGGGGAGTGCCCTTTGTGGTACCTGTACTCACTGGGGACAGAAAGGAGGAAGTTTCAGTTTAAGCACTCATGATGGTTCCTAAGCGCTTACATGACGTTACTGTTTATTATTATTGACATAACGTTGAGAGCCCGAGATTTTAAGTTCCTCCTTCGTTCCCCAGGTTAAGGAGGACAAAGTGATGCTGCCACAGTGTCCCCTACAGACTGCTGCTGCAAATGGCCAGGATTAGGGAACCAGAACACCTATTTATAAGGCGAGAGACCCATCTGCAGGAATGGGCAGGAAATAAATACAGAGAGGAGAAATTTTTGATTGCTAACCATAACCTTAAAAAGGTGGAGGTGGCACAACATGAGGTACTGAGGGCACTACACAGTGTCGTGGGAAATAATCAGAGCACACACCCCAACACTCATACCCTGGCTTATCACTAAGATGGGTGTGCGAGCTTCTCCTTTCTCTCTCTGTTGCAAAATCCTACAGTCATGGAGGCTCATGCAGTTTGAGCAATGGGATGGGAGTGACAGTATGGAAGAAGCTTTAGCAACCGTGTCACCTCGAGTTCCAGGATCTGCTACGGCACTGAGCCACAAGGGTACAGCAGGGAAGACCTACTGAAGGACCTGCTGCAGGGAGGGCAGGCTGGCTGCTCCTCTCACCAAAGCTAGCTGAGCACACACACACCAAAGCTTCTCAGCCTTCCTTGTCCAGCTTGGGGCCACCCAGCTCCGAGGTAAGAAGCACCTCATGAAAGCGGTCTCTAGACCTTAAGCTAAGAAAGAGACATCCAGCGTGTATACGCATTGCAAATGGTGCTGGACACCTCAGTCCTAAGTGTGCAGGGCTCCAGGGCAGCCTGAATTCTCACATGGTCATTTGCTCTCATAATTGCAGAAAATTCCAATTTAGGCTATGATCAGAGTGTCTCTGTAGCTGTAGGAGCACTGGTGGCTTCAAGGATCTCAGAAAGACCCAAAGAACTGTGTGACAGATACTGCTAAGAAGGGCTACACTTCACAGCCTGTCAGCCCTCAATCTCCCCAAGTCCCAGAGCCAGGAAAAAGCCCTGAGTTCACAAGCTGTGGCAGCCTAAAAGCACTTCACCTAATAGCTCACCAGGAAAACACTCTGGCCATCCTGATTTTAAGGAAGTGCAACCCCAGAATTGAGCCATCACATGCAAGCAAACATAGCACAAGACAAAAAGAAATGAGCACGACCCTGATCACTTGTTCACCTCTGTCATTCACACCTGATATTTGAAAAAATCAGGCAGCGAATGCAGCTAAAAATGAGGGCTTGGCATTCAGGCAGGTTTTGACAGCTGACCCAGCTAGCACCATCCAGCCAAGCAGAAAGACCTGCCAAGCAGAATGCTCTTGGCAGGGGAACTTCCATTAATGCTCTTAGCCTGTTGCAAGCACAAAGTAAAACAGCCCACAGCAGAAGGTGCTTAAATTAGGTCAGGCTTTTTTAGCATTTACTCCAGGTGGAGTGCACACAGGGACAGTCACTGAGACTGACACTCAGTAGCTTGTGAGGATGGGGTAACCAGTGCCATTCGTGTCCTTAGTCACTGGCATTTTTCAGTGTGAAAACACAACACCTTTGAATGCAGGAGCTTGTCACATCCACACTCTCATTTTCCCTGGCACACCCACTGTTTTTCTTACACGCTGTATAGAGCTGCTGTCTAATAAATACAGGAAAGGTGGTAAAATGTTTGGCTTTCCTCTCAGAAAGAATGGTGAGATATTGGCACAGGCGGGAGTGGAGTCACTGTCCCTGGAGATGTTCCAGGAATGTGGAGACATGGCACTGAGGGACGTGGTTAGTGGGCATGGCGGGGATGGGGTGGTGGCTGGACATGATACCTTGGAGGTCTTTTCCAGCCTTAATGATTGTATGATTCACACCCTGCCTTCTCCTTGCCTCAGCTCCTTACCAATGAGACCAGGCCTCAAGCCAGGATGATAAAAGCAAAAGGCCTGAAACACAGGTAAACACACCAGAAGCAAGAGGATGAATCCCCTTACCCAGTCCTTAGACAGATAAGCTGGAAAACAGGGACTAGGAACATAAAAATGAAGAGTGCAGTTAGAAAAATGACAAACAAGGACATTTGAGCAGCTTGCTTGGCACCAGGATTTACTCACTCAGCAGGAACACTGACCCAGATACCGTCTGCACAGTCACTAACCTCTCAGCACTCAGCAGGAACAGGGGTGTGATGGAGTAGAAGGAGGGGAATAATTCCTGTTGGATCCGAGCATGTCCTGGATGAAGATCTTTGGTGGCAGGCAGCCAGCTCATTCCCTGCAAGTTCATCAAACCCCGGCGATGAGGGGAGATGGCATTTCCCTTGGGAGAAAGAGCAGCCCACAGGAGATACACTTCCAAGGAAGGTATGTAAGGCTGCTAAGCTGGTTGAGAGATCTTGCAGTTACCATGACCTCATTTTCACACAGTTCCACTTTGCTTTGTACTAGAACATGGACCGGGCTAAAGCTGATTTTCCTTGAGCTATCTCATCTTCATGGAAGGCAACAAAGCACTCCTTCATTAGGCAGCTGTACTTCCCATTAGAAACATCCACTTTCTAGACATGCACTCCATTTGTTCTCCTTCATTAGATCCAAGTTGCTCCATGCCCAAAGATGTGATTGCAATCGCTCTCACCAAGGTATCATTTTATTAAGAGTAACAGCATCCTTACACGTCTCATCAAAAGCTGCTTTCTTCAGATCACTTCTACAGCTTTTCTCTACACTCCTTTCAATTTACTCACCTTCAAAATAGGATCACCAGACCTGGATGTACCACTGCCATGATTGAAGGAGTAACATAGAGCATGGCAAGACACAGCTCATTTTGTCTTTAGGTAAGACATACACCAAAGGGTGTGTGTTTACTTCAAAATACAAAGAAGCAAAGATACAAGACAAAATAAGTCCATTAGGAGCATGCAAAACAAGAATTCTCATTGTTCGACCTCAGCACCTTCACCTTGACCTGACAGCTTCCTCTCCCAGCTAAAGATGAAATTTATTTCAAGGGGATCCTGCTCCTTCCTTACAGAAGGAAAAACAAGACCCCCTTAAGATGCTCCTTTCTTACTTACCATCTGCTCAGAGAAGCTTTCTCTTCTGCTTGCATAGCAGGACATCACATCATAAGGTGTTGAAAAAAGTAGAATTATTTTCCTGAATCCAGGGCTGTCATTCCCTGTGACACTCACACAAATCTCAAGTACTGATGCCACAGGCAATGAAACCAGAAGCAATGTGCTCAACTGAAAGACCCACCAGGCTTGTACACACACTTAGATTTGGAGGGCTGTGTCTGTAGAACACCCACACTTGCAGAACAAAGACAGGTTTTGCAGACTTGATCCATTTGCTGTAAAACCACTGAGGGATGTCTCTTACTTGTCAGAGATTCACTCAACACCAGTAACTTCCCCATTATTTTAGTGCTAGACTATCTCTCAAGCTACGGCTATTGGCATAAGAGTTATCTCACGTGCCTTTTCAAAGCAGGTATCCTCAACTTCCCTACAAACTAATGGATTTAAGGAAACACTTTAGTCAGTTGCCTTAACAGTTCCTAGGCACAGATCTTTCTCCCTGCTGACTCAATAGCATGTACCCTGATCAGATATCACTCAAGTTTGCCCTAGTTAACATACAGTCAGACTACAGTTGCACCTCCCCACCAGCCAGGCCTGCTGCTATTGACCATCCTCCAGGCTTTTCTGTGCCTGTATCTGTTTGCAAATGGAAGCTATGGTAGACCAAGCACAGGCACTGAAGCAGCTGTTCCTTCAGCTCTAGTGGAGGTAATTGAGGTTATAAGTGAAGTTGGCCATGCTATTACTCAAACTGGAAGGAAAATCCTTGGGCTTCCTACTCAGACCTTCCATCTTTGAAACACTACAGAACTAAAGAGCCAGTAGGATAACCTGTAAAGACAATGCTAGAGGAAGTCAGTGTTTCCCAAACAACTCTAATACAATACAAAAGAGACATCAGAATAATGAATCCTTACACAGTACAGCTGCATAAACAAATGGAGCTCTGCAATACAGCAGCGGATGGGAAGAGAGTTCCAGCAGAAACTGATCACACACTTCACATAAGTGCTGGTTAACCTTCCCAAAAGATAGCATTGGAAGCTACAGTATTTTCAAAGCCCAAACACCTCTTTAGTCAACTCTCAAACTTACTCCTGCTGTAATTAGAACCCCACATTACTTCTCACCCCATCCTTTGGGCACAGGAGATTAGCTGATAAATAAACACAGACCCTCCCTCCAGGACACCAGGCACTCATAAAGGCAACCACACACAACAGCAATGATGAATTGAGTTTTAATGTTTACAGTAGTCACTTCATAGGGACACCAACTTCATCTTCAATTCTGACACTGGAGTTGCTTTATTGGGAAAGCTGCGAGAAGACAAACAGCTACTCCAAAAATATAACTACAAAGAGGAAAAATAAAGTCGAGATCGTACTGTGCTCTATAGTAAGATTACATAGTTTTACTTGCATAGCACAAGCGTACAGAAGTATGAGTTAACAGGCAGCGATACAATCCATCTCAATTCATGTTATTGCTTCTTTTTTCCTCCAAGTAACTGGTTGCTGGTCACTGCTGGAGCCAAGAGAGGCTTACTGGCACTTGCTTTCCAGCAGTTTAATTTGGTTTAGCCAAGGAATACTGTACACTACAAAGGTGCATGTGGTATACTGAGGAGAGAGAAAAAAAAGAAATCAATTATCATATTAAGAGCATACAACAGTGTCACTTATCATTGTTCTCTACACAGACCTATTTTATTTTGTGATCCTTGATTGTATGCTGCTCTTATGACTCTGGATTTGCACTTCCCCAGCAGTGTATTCTAGAACCCCAAACTTAGAACCTGCTCAGGACTAATCATTTATCCCAAATGCTAACACAGAAGCCAAGCAGTCAACATTGCACAATATCAAGCTACTTCCACATGCTAGTTCCCAGTGTGGTAGAGCTTTCAGCCTGGATAATTCTGCAACGTAAGCTCTGATGGCACAGGCAGGCAGGCCCACACAGCTAAACAATTTGTTTGTGCTTGCCTGCCCTACAATAGCAGCTGTGTTGATGCACAGGCAAGCTTCTATCCAAGCACTTAGTAGATTGTTTCTGTGTGGTGTCAGTTCTCACACACACAGGCACAAGGAACATTCACAGAGAAGTACAGCCTATTGCCAGTTAACACCAGTAATGAAATAACAGGCAAGAACCAGGCACTGACCAAAGTAAGGCAGATAATTTGGTGCTCTACCCTGAAAAGCTAGATTATCTCTTAAGAAAACAGAATGTAGTGTGATATAGCAACTCTAGAGAACCAGGGTAATTCAGCTGTGATCAGTGCTTAGCCCAAAGTGAGATTCACAGAAATGGGAGCCTCTCAGAAGAGGACTGAGTTGAGCTTGTTCACATGTGCACGGGAGGAGCTAAGAGGGGTATGAGAACTTAAGGCACCAAAGTGACAGCCAGGAGACCCCTAAGCAATCTCTTCTTAGTTAAGTTTCCTCTGCTTATCCCTGGAATCAGAGCCACATGTGCTCCTAAGATTGAGGCACATGTAATCCTATTGCGCACCACAGCCTGAGGTCTTCACTTAAGCACGCTGGAAGGCCTCCCTCCCTCTGTGAGCATTGTCTGGCAAGACAAGTTCTACAAGGGCAGCACCTTGTCCAGTCTAAAGGCATGATGCAACTAATCTTATTAGAAGCAGAGAGGTGGTGCTGCCCATACCTTCCCAGAGCGAAGGAAGGTACTAGGAACCCAGGGAGCAGCACATCCTGCTCAGAGCCTACCTTAGCCATCTCTGGCTCATCGTGGAATTCGCAGCTCTGGAGATCACCTGATGACTTGGGGCAAGTTGTCCGACCAATCTCAACCTGCAGGATGTACTTGATTCCAGACACGAGCTGCAACAAGAGCACAGGCAGTAGCAGCTTTATTTGCAGCACACACTTAAGGGCTCTCTAAAGAGAAGAATCTTACAGGAAAGACGGTTCTTTTGCTGCCACATTAGCACAACCATCCAAAAAGTACAGAAAGGGCAGTGTATGGCAACCTTCACAGAAGAGACACTCAGCATTCCTTGCCAAACAGGAAACGAGATTCAAGTAAACAAATTAGCACAGCTTCCTTAATCAGTAAACTCATGGCGCATTAGCTCATAAAGCAACATTAGCATTCAGAGCCGTAAGCCCCAAGCTTTTATCCACCTTCTGCAGCAGAACAGCCTGAATTAACCTCAGAAATCCCCACTCCTGCAGCGCTCCACACACACAGAGGCAGGCCGTGAGCAGCAGGCCGTCCCCAGCCGCCGGCCCCGCACCCACCTGCCGCTTGGCGCTGATGACCCGCACCACCCGGCTGGAGTACTTATCGTTGCTGGCCCTGTTGTACTCGGCCATGGCGAACTGCAGGGCCCGCTGCAAGCCCTCGTCGTTCTCATCTACAGGCACTGGAGCCCCCAGGAGCCGGGAGCGGTCCTCGCTGCCCAGGACAGCGCCGACGAGCATTAGGGCCGCGGCCAGCAGCACTACGCAACCCCGAGCTCCTGCCATGGCTCCACACACCGCACTACACGCCGCTGCCGCCATTTTAAGGCCTGCGGAGCGGAGTGGGCGGCGGCCTCGGCCCACACTCCCCTCCCCGCCCCGCCCCTCGCCGCGACGGGGAGGGCTGCTCTCCTCCCGGCCGGACAGAGCAGGACAGACGGAGGCTGGAACTCAGCAAGGCTGGGAAGTGGGACGGTTTAGAGAGGCAACAACTACACCCAAAGTGGCGGCTGTAAAGAGTACGCTAGGGAACGTCGTGCCTGGAAGTCCTAGCCCTCGCACGGTGGGCTTTCAGAGCAGTCCCGCAGCCAGGCTGCACTCAGGGTGAACTCTCGCAGACTTTCAGGGGGACCGGCCGTGCGTGGGGGCTTGGCGCGGCAGGAACGCGGCTGTCCCGTCCGGAATTACACCACCCACAGCCCTCTTTTTGGGTCGGGATGGAGGAGGCTGCTTTCCCACATGGGTCCGGGAACCTGGAGGCTTTTCCAGGCTCTGCCTCCTCATGACTTATTCTAGCCCTTATTTCCCCTTGCTGTGGAGAGGTGGCAACAAAACCACAGGGCATTTTAGGTTACTAATTTGGCTTTTAGCACAAAACACCGCGTGTCATTTCCTATATCTGCCTCCACAGATTGGTGTTTCCTCATCTACATTAATTGCTCAAGGTCAGAGAGGCATCAGTGGCAAGGCTGGCTTCCCAGACAGATGGTTTAACTTCTAGTTTCATCTCATAACCACAAGGTTGTCTTTTTCTCCTGTCCAGAACCCTAAGTTAGGCAAGACAGCACCTAATATAGCACTACAGAGCTAGTGTGAGTGAGATTTAAGGCTTTGTGCAGTTATTAGACTAAGAGAGCGTGACATTTTATGCCTGAATATCCTCAACACCTCCCATAATGAGAAGGAAGGGGCTTGTGCGCTGACTGGAAAGGCTGTTTGTAGCCTGCTGAGTGCCAGCAATATCCAGCATGAAAACTGTCACAGGAAACCCCCCTACACTTGGCAGCAAGCTGTGCAACTAATGCTGCAGCTGCAGGACATTACGGTAGCTTTTACTGGTAAGAGAAAGAAGTGAGCGCCACTGCAGCACCAGGTGCTGTCAGTGACACAGGAGGGAATATCCGTGCTGTTGGGACTGAGGGAGCTTTGGCCACTTCTTCAGAGCCAGTCCGAGCTGACGCTGGGCAGAAAAGGCATTACAGTCACCCTTTGTGTATCTGGGGGGAAAAGCAGTGAGAAATAGCTCTGTTAAGAGCTAAATGCTTTGCCTGCAGTACAGGCAAACAAGTCACCTCATTGGAGTTAAGATAAAACAAGCCATAGTTGGCCTGTGTCCTTCTCCTGAGTTATAGCAGCACACACTTTAATGCAGAGCTGCTTACCCAGGACCACGTCCAGGTGGCTTTTGAAGAACTCAGAGGAGGAGCCTCCACAACTTCACTGGGTAGCCTGTGACAGTGCAGTGGCACCCAGACAGCACAGGAGGACTTCCTGATGGTCAGTGGGAGCCTGCTGTGTTCAGCTCACCTAGAATTCCAGTTTCTTCTCAGATGTCAGTCTGTTACTGGCCCAATGAATAAATGATCCCACAAAGCCACTCCAAGAGAAAAGACTGAGGAAGTAGAAGAGGCTTACATCAGTTATGTTGAGGGATGGTGACACCTGTGAGGGAAGGCTTGTTGCCCTCCTTAGGCAGGTAATCATTCACACATAATGGAGGAGGTTCAACACTGAGGGTGACCATTTCACCCCCAGACAGGCCACAGCCTGGGCACAGGTGATGAAGAGTCTCTGTCTTGAGTTTTAGGGAGCAGAGCCTTCGGCCTGGGTTTTGTTTGTGCCAGAGAAGTTCCTTAAGAACTGGTTCCTCGTACTGGGGGATTGGCTCGGTGGCATTTCAGACAAGTACCTGCAGCTTCCCAAAACTGCAGCTGAGACAAAGGAACATCTGAGGAATGGCTGTCAGCCCTTTCCCACACTACATACAGGTTTCCAGAAACAGTTCACCCTCCTGCTCACATCACCAACTTTTGAACCTAAAGGAAAAGATCACAAGTGGCTTGAAAGGGAGAAAAATCTCAAACACCCATCTCAGAATTCCTTGTTCTTCTCCGCTTGTCCTTCCACATTCCTTCTCCCATCCACAGAAAACTGAGGTGTATCCAGAGATTTTGTGGTCGTCTGAATAGCTTTTTAACTGCCTGAAGGGTGTTGCCTGTTGGTCAACATCGTTGTCCTCTTCCTTGGACATCAACACTATACTCAGTTGAAGATATAACTGCAGAAAGCAGAGCTGGTCTTTGGTCAGCAGAGTCAGAACACGCTTCTGTTTTGGCAGGATTTCTCTTTGCCCTCTCTAACAGATGCACCAATATTTATTCTGTAAAATAGTGGTTGCCAGAGTCCCTCTTTGACACAGTGGCTGCCTGGCTTCACTGTGCAGAATGGCTGCAAGGGAAACTTGCCCTTTAGAGTTTGGGAGTTTCCACCTGGGGCCAAAGGCTTTGAGGATGACTGTTCTCTTGGTCTTTCCTCACATGTGAGCCAGAAGCAAGCTGCATCTGTTTACTGTTTCAGGACTTGAACTAAAGAAATTTTTAGAGGAAGAAAATAAAAGGGGGGCAAAAAAATGATGCTTTACAGCAGGTTAATAAAGGGAACCTGGTTCACGAAATAAAACTGCATTGGTCCTTTTGTTTCTGACAGGTACAACTAATTGTCTATATCACAGGCTTCTTCTTTTACTAAACAAAATAGAAGCCCTCAAACAATCAGATGACCCAGTGATTTGGGTAATGTACCAAGCAGCACCAGACTCCTGACATAATACTGGAAAAGTCTGTGATGCAGTGTGCTGTCAGTATTACCAGAAACAAAAGCATAGTTTCAGTGTCTTCTTGTGTCAGACCACGCAGTTGGTTCAACATCATTTGTGCAACATCTGATATATTTTCATCTATGGTTCAGTTCCAATGAGGATTGATAAGCTTTTTAAGTCAGCAGGCAGACACCTTTCTCCAAATAGCTGCTACATTCTTTGTCATCACTGTTAACAACTTCTCTCTTCAGTAGCTAACCGAAGAGCTCTGGGATACTGTGACATGTCTTTCAAAGTACAATTAGATGAGGATGTTGGAAAAAGCAGCCAGTCCTGTAATCAAGAATAACATTTTCAACAGAACTGAACTCTGAATGACCCTCAATAGAGAGTAATTACCGTGATAGAGGCAGGAACAATAAGAAAAGCATGACTGAACACTCAACATCTGGTTTAAATTTCTCATAACCAAGGGATCAGCAAAAAAAGTGCAGACCAAGCCTATGCTGGGGCCAGGCGTTTGGATCCCACTCAGTGGACCCAGAGCAGCGATAGGTGGGATGCTGACACGGTTCCCCCTCTCCTCCTGTGCTGTGTAACCCACACAAGGGGGTGGAAGGGAGGTGTTATGTAAAAGGAGAGCTTTCAAAAACTGAAGGCCCCTTGTGCAAGATGGTCAGCTCTTTATGAGACAGGGCTGAGAGTGATTCAGTGCCAAAAACAAAGCCACTGCTGTTGAACAGTGTCTTGTGCTTATGGAGATGAGTCCATCCACACCTCGCCCACACCAACTGATATTCAGTGATATTGGGAGAAGTACAGAGCTTCTGCCATCCCCAGAGACCATGGCCACCTCTGTCCACACCCTGCTCCTGATTTTATTTTTTTCCCAGATACTAACGGACGGAATTTTCCACGCAGGCAAAATCATGGCCCTGTATTCTCTCTCAGCTTCCAAAGGTCGTCTCTGAAATCTAGGCAGCCAACCTGAAGCCCCAAAGGAGCCAGAACCATGGTCACATCTTTTCTGCATCTACACACCTTCACATGCTGACAAGCTCTCACCACAGACAGCCAAGGGTAGCTTTTCTGCATAGACTGCAAAGCTGAGTAGACTTCAGCTGGTAAATACCATGTGTCAGGTCAGGCTTCAAAAATATCTGAACATCTTTCAGTCCTCATAGTGTAAGTGGCTTAAAAAAGACTGAAGCTGCCGTTTTCCACCAGCTGAGGGTCATTCCTCCAAGGCACAACCATGCATTCTTTGCACAGTAGCCTGGAAAGATCTAACTATTGTCCACTTCTAATAAGCCTAGCATTTTGTGCCAAGTGAGTCTTTCAGGCAAGTCAGTGGGAATAGACTTGCTAGAAAACATAGGCCTAGGTGTTCAATTCAATCAAAAGCACGGCCCTAGATTTCTCATGAACAGCAAGAAAAAAACACCAGAACAATAAACCAACAAGCTAATTCAAACCAAAAAGAAAGAAGCAAGTACATGTAGGACAAAGCCCCGTTCACTCATTGGCAGTCACTTTTAAGAATTAAATGCTAAACAGCTAGCGGGATTGATCTCAGTAAGGTCAACAACTGGCTCTGTCCCATGCTTAATCACCCTTCAGAGAGAGATTCCTAGGAGATGGAGGCAAGGCATGGGAGCTACCCACCTTTCTGCTGAGTCCCAGGCTGCTCACATCATTTGAGGGTAACAGCATTGCATGATTTGAATCCCTTTCCCATATACCAATGCAGAAGATAATCTGCCTCTAAGAAATGGGTATTTGCCTACAAACATCTGCTTTAGTAATTACTGATGTTAATCTGCCTTTGTGTCCACGAGGAAGTGCATCACTGTTTTACAGCCAAGCAGTAAATAAAGTGATTGCCAACAGAAAAGCTGCATTTAAAGTAACTCCAAGCAATCGTTGTGGTCAGACTGTGCAAAAGAGGCAGTGAAGCCACACTTTTGGTAGTGAATGCTAATTAAAGTGCAGTACTGGTGTGTTAGGGATGCTAGCAAAATAAATTTAAAAGAAAAAACCACACCAGTATTCTTGTCCATTCTGAGAAACATAAATGCTGGCACAGCAATTCTAAATTATCAGAGATTTTGAGTAAACTGATGTCTTCGGTCGCTGCATTAGTTTCTGTCCGCTGAGAATAATTCAGCCGTTCTCTTTTCTTCTGTATTTGTTCACCTCAGCCTGCAGGAGAAATAGCTTTAGATTTCTAATAAGTAGTTCACAGCGGATAATTTTTCCTTCCCTAGGAATCACTTGGTTCAGAGCTTACCAAGAAAATCAGTTCTCCCCAGTCCAACCAAAAGCATAAAGCACATGTTTAAGTTAAGCCTCTGGAGAGAACCAGTGACTTTGCAGAGCTAGAAATAAGCCTAAAGTGAAGCACGTTTGCGTGCCGCACTGAAGTTGGCCCTCCAGCAGCCTGCTGGGGTACGTTGTGCTGCCCACTCTCATCTCTTCCAGCAGCTGGCTTTAATGTTGGAGAGATAGAGTTGGATGTTTCAATCCCAGTTTGCTTAGTGGAGAAGCCAGACCATAAAAAAAAAAAAGAGTATTTATTAATGTCGGCCGCAGTCTGCACACAACAAAGGGACAACATGTACCAGAGAACCCCGCAAAGACCACAGCTCGTGCTCTAAGGCTTCACAGGTCCCAGGGATGCAAAAGAAAACTTCCTCTACATCAGCACGGTGGCTGTGCAGAGCTCTGCCAGGAGCCAAAACACCTCTGTCCTCTGTACAGATTGAATCACGTCTGTCCTCCCTTGAAAACACTCATAGCGTCACTGCTGCTACGCCCAGGGGCTTTAGGACATACAACAAATGTGGGGATTCAATAAACATGACATCACTCCTTAAATAGACATATGTGCATTTCTGATGAAGGTCCTTTGTGGGGAGCAAGACTACAACTCCCTAATGCTTGTACAAAGCCACAATTAAAGGGCCATCCAGAACCTACATTTTGTGTAGGTTGCCATGAGCTCCTTTGCCACGTTCCTTCCCAGCAGAGCCAACCAGCTGGGAGCCATAGACCACACCATCTTTGGGATTTCTTTGTTTTTTGGAAGTTTTGTTTATTTGTTTGGTTTGGTTTGGTTGGAGGACACACCAGTGGTGCACAGCCTGGCTGTATTCGCAGTCTCCTCTGCACTAGGTTTTAACTAGGTATCATTTCTGTTCGCTCAGCATTTCAGAGCAGTAAATTCCACCTGGTTAAGGCTTTTTTATTGGTATAGTGAAGCAAAACTCTGGTCACTGAAAGAAACATCTGAGAGCACAGAACAAGCTGTTCTCAAGGGGCTGGCTTGCCAGCATAATGCCTGGCTGCTACTCATTAGAAAAGACTTAAGCTCCCTTCTACATTCTGCTTGTTAGATCTGAAACATTGGGAAGGGGGAGGGATGCATAGAATGTTTTAACAATGGCAAGAGAGAAACCTCTAGGAAGTCAGGGCAGCTTGCCAACATAACCAGTCACCCATACCATACAGAGACACTTGGCCACAGAGATTTTCCCTAGAGAGGGAAGAGAGACTGTGAGCAACCCCAAAACTTACCCCGGCAGTTGGCTGTGCATATGCTGCTCTACACACACACATTCAGCAGTCCCGCAGGTTACAGTAAGCCGAGGCACATAAGCAAAGATTCACACTCAGGGTAACACCTTTACTCAAGCAGGACACTGGTTATTTGTGAGTGAGCCAGGCTGCTTCGTGTGGGCTGCCCACTGGTTCACTCAGTCACCCAGGAGGGAGAGAGAAAGCCACGTCACAGCATGTCAGCAGCCTATGACACAGCTACAAGATGCCAACAGCACTATTTGAAGAGGAACTCTACAAGGGAGCGGGGAATAACACAGGACCATTCTCAGCACCTCGGATGTCCACAGTCCACAGGTCTGTGAAGCTGCTCGCAAACAAAACCACGTACAACTTTTGCCCAGCAATCTACATAATACCTACTACTAAAAAAAAAGGGTCCTAACACACCAGCTGGTTAGCTTAGAAGGATTTGATTGGGAAAAAATGAACTGCATGAACATATCCCTTCTCAGTTTGCAAGCTGAATACTGATTAGGTTTTAATGAACACGACAGCAGGGCAGGGAGAAGGAAGCTTTAGTTTCATTGCAAGTTACTGAGGGGGTTCAGTGCCCAGAAAACTCATCCTATCCCGGTAGGGGAAGATGATCCTGTACTGCTTACGGGCAGTAGAAGCTGCAGGGCTGGCTTCCGTAGAAAGGGCTGCATGGATCAGGCTTTTCTTAAAATCAGAAGAGCTCAGCCACAACTAGTGGAGCCCAGTTCCAGCCTGGCTGGACGCTTTGGCCTTCACACAAACCTCAGCACACAATCTTGACACAGTCACAGTTCTTTGCTCAGCAAATGCCCGCCACTGAAATAATTAAGGTCAGAATTAAGGGGCTTTGGCATAGCTTTGCAAGGAAACATGCAGAGAGCCACCACAGGTCTCCTGCATCGTCTGTGGCACACTGCTGGTTTTTTGGCTATGAAGTCTTTCACAAGCATTCAGTAATAAATTGGGTAACATTTTCTTCATTCTTTACCACTCCAAAAAAGGTATTTCTTAAGCATGAAAGCTTTGTTCGTAAAGCTCTATTAGAATATGTTCATAATTTCAGAAAGTCGTGCAAATGAATGTTCTTTAGCTTCCAGCCAAAGCCTCTTGCCAGTGAATTCTGGAGAATTACACTCCTAGAGACGCCAACTATAGAAATGGCAAGTGAAAAGGGTCCCCCCTCGTGATGGCACACATCAATGGGCAGTGTCGCTATGGGTCACGTTCCCAAGTTTGCTTAAATGGCATGGAAATAAATACAGGGCCTTTTTCTTTTTTAAAGACTATACTTAAGTATGGAGGATTTTGTCAATTGCTCTCAGCTTTGGCAATTCCTAACTTGTACATAGAGCTATTCATTGGGCACAGAGTTTAAGATCTTGGCTGAACTTCCCAAATTAATCATCAGTATTGTGGTTACTTGGAAGTTATCTAGCCACCTCCGTTCCAGACCCACTATCTGCAGTTATCTAATGAGAATTTCATGTAGCCCAGCCCTGCACTGCTTTCTATAGGGCTGGAAAGCCAACTTTCACAGCTCTAATCTCTGCATGGCACTCAGGACAGAAACCAGAGCATGCAAATGGGACAAAAGTTTCTTCTGTCCCTTAGCAACAAGATAGCAAACCTCAGATGCCGAAAAAACGGGTGATTATGCTTCCCAACGTTAAGTGGTTACTTTTGCAATATCTCCTGTTTTAAAGACAACACAGTAGGATTTGCAAATATTCATATCACTGCAGAGGCTGAAGCTTAAACAAAACGTACAAATTAGTGTGAAATCTCTTGAAGGAATCGAAATCCCCAAGAATTAACAAACTGAACTGCCACGCAGCTGTTTGAACAGCTACTTCCTGGTCAGACAAGCAGTCTCATTTGGGGAACGCTGACATTGTGACTTCAACCCTTCCTCTTTTCAAATGCCAGGGACCTCTACTATCAGAAGGGACGGAATAAAAAGAAGCGAGGCAGCAAGATGAGGAATTAGTTCACCTCACTGATACTTGATATTGTCTTTCCAGTCACCCCGAATCATTTTGTGTCAGGTCAAACTACTACATTAGCTAAACTTCAGCACTCCAACCGAACAGACCTACAGCTACTACAAATCGCTCTACAACGGAGGTCGTATTTTCCATGGCTGCACTTCACTACAAAAAAAGAGAGTGGCTGAGCATGCCTTGAGGCAGCCATTACAAGCATGCCACAGCCTCTTCAGCATCAAGCAGCACTATCCACCCAGGGGTCCCTCTGTGCTGAGCACAGTCTGGACGCAGCAAGAAGCCTGCAGGCACTACATTCCAGCACTCCACTTTTGGGTATGAAAACACAGGCAGCCAAATAACGTCAATCTGCCACGTGGGGTAATGCTTTCTCTGATGCCAAGAGCAGCAACAGGACTTAACTCCTTAGAGCTCTTCATAACTTTCAAATATGAGGGTATGTCCCCTCACACACCGTTGGCTCCCTGGGGGAAAAAATCACTTCTCCCCCAAAAGCATCCATTGAAACTACTCCCAAAGTCAACTCCCCAACTTCCTTCTAATTCCAGGACAAAATGTTGCTTTGCTTGGATTATGGGGAAAAAAGTGCTGAGTAGGTAATGAGTGCATCAAAACTCTGCCTTCCTGCTGCTTGCCACTGTCTCTCTCTCCATAGGTCTAGCTATTCATGTTATGCAGCAATTTGAAGCTCTCTGAGTGCCAGAAGTTGCTTCTTTCTCCTCTGCAGTACAGCACTTGCAGACAGGTGATGAATTCAGTGTTTAGCTGCCACAAACTAACTGGAGTTCACTGGGCTGAAGTCAGCTGGCATTGAGTGAAGACCTGTCCTGTGATCCTTCTGCACCTTCTTTGAAGATTAGATCTTCTTTGAACAAGAAAACTGTGAATTCAGGGAACCATCAACATTCCTATTTATTGAAATTCTAGTTCAACTGATTGCTTGCAAAACCAGCACAAGCAAGGTTACTCAAGAAGCACACGAAGTAGCTGAACACATCAAATGGTTTTTGAATCAAGACCCGCACTTGAGAGAGGGAGATCAGAAATAAGCCTCAATACCACTCATTTAATTCCATTATTATTTCTTTCTTTCTGCCCTCAGCATATTTCCCTTCTTTCATAGGGAGAAAGTGCCTCCAGTAAGCCACTGCTAATGAAGAAAAAGGTATATTACTTGTAATTCTGATTGATTAGCATTAACAACTCATGGCACGCCATGCACTAATCCACCTTCACACATAATTAACGTCCATTTTAATAACATTAGGAATGCAGGCTCTCTTCTTCCCACCCCAAAGGATTTGGACCTTAAAAGGGTCCAACATTTCAAGGTCACCCCTGAAGCCTGTTTTGGAAATTATTTACCTTTTTGCTTACACAGATTTGCAAAAGGAAAATGAGCAGTTCCAACTTTAAGCAAGACCAGGGCATCCTCTTCCCATTGCCAGATGAAGGGACTTGCTATGGTTCCAGAATTGGTTTCCAGAATTACAAGAGAAACTAAGACAGCCTCCTCTTTTCTGTTATGAAGGCTAGTCTGCTGTAGGAGGGAAAAGGCAGACTGCAAACCTCTTAACATTAGACAGAAAAGATGGAGACAACATCTACACAGCACCTCAGCTTCTGGAACCCCAGGGCCTCCAAAATCTGAATAACTGCCGCATTCACCAACCACACCAGTCGTCTTGGTGGGAGTTTGAGGAAGGAAAAATGAAATTGAAGGATTTATTGTGGAATATAGAAAGCACTGAGAAGCAGGCAGCTTGCAACAACCCCTAGCTACGCAGGGTGAAGGAAGAAGTGAGCACACAAAGAATTGGATCTATAAGAAACTGCTTTCAGAACAGATCACAGCTCATAGATAAGGGCCCTGATGACCAAACTGCCACACACAGAGGAATCTGAGGAGAAGCTGAGACAGCCTGTGAAGAAAAATAAAAATTGGGATATTTCAGTTGTTCTGCTACTGAAGGTTCATCTTGCTCCAGCAAGCTCTCCAAGCCAGCCCCACTCTAGCTGTGTTATCTGCTAAGTCCTTGCCTAGGAATTTTAAGCAGCAGTTCAGAAATGAGTGTTTTACTAAGTGGGTTGTAAGTTGCTCTGGAGACCAGAAGTTCCACGGTACCTTCATAGTTTGGCTCTAGCTCTCCATGTCTCTTACTGCCTTCTCCAGTTCTTCTAATCGCTATTTGCCACCCAGCAGTTACCTCTGCAGCGTGCATGCAGAGCACTTACTAAAGGTTGGCAAACACAGATAAGTGAGCCCATGCTATGAGGTACGACTTGAGGTGCGGCTCAAAGGAATGCCTCTCCCCACTCCTTTCCCCACAGCCATTCCACTCTTACTTTAACGTGTTTGTAAGGCAGATGCTGGCAGGGCTGGGATAGCTCAGCCTACCTTAGGGACTTCCATGGCCTTACTTGCTAGCAGGATGCAGCATCTGTTTCCACATCTTGCAAGTGCCTGACAATATAACGATTGGTTATCAGGTGCTGTAGGTGGGGCTGTACCGATACGGTCCGATCCCAGGCACAACATCATAAGTCTGCAACAAATGTGTTTAGACCTTCACTTTCCACACTACAGAAAGCACCATCGTTTGGGCTAAGCTGGCACCTCAGCTTGAATCGGCCTTTTAGCTCCAGGAAAGGTGTGCAAAAAAAACCCACCAGGCTACAGACTGCAACACAGGTAATGACATACAATTATCACTCCCATGTCATACAAGTAGGGGATAGAAGAGAGAAGGATCTCCTTGCTTTTCATCCTCCAACTTCTTTCGCACCATCCAACAGTTTCATTGGCAGTACGGCCCCCTGCAGGCCCTCAGGTCTGCTTGGAGAATGCAAATTCCATCTCCTGGAATTCCTGCATTATGAATGCCTTTCACCAAAAATTCAGTTATATTCTCTGGAAAAACAAAGAGAGACAACAGCTTCCCCAGTCACGAGATGATGAACTCAAATGTGATTTTGGGTAACTGGGCTGAGCCACTCGGAAACCATGTGTGCTCAGCTGGCAAATCTCCAGGTGCACCGCTGCCTATCCAAAGTGGAATTTTCCAGCACCAGCTGAAAACAAAGCTGGGAAGCAACAGATCAGATGAAGAAGCTAAAATGAGGAAAGGAAGAAAACACCAAAGCTAAGGTCTACGTCAAAAGCTAACCAAACTGAAGTGTTCAGGCAGAAACATTAAAGCCAAAGGGGAAAGAAGCGTGAACCAAGAGAGATCCAGAATGAAATTCTTAGTTCAGAAGAAAAGGTGATGAGAAGCAAAACAGGAGGCAAAGTGAGAAGGAGGCTAAAAGAAACAGTTGAAAAAGAGGCATTCTAACTAAACATATTTCACAGAAATGATGACTTCTGATAAAAATCAGTACTGCCTGACCAAAGAGAAGCTAAACTGATTCCAAAACCACGTGTCCTCGCTCCAGCAGTGAGAACCGAGAAGTGAGATACCGATACATTTCCAACTGACGGTCTAAATCAGTCTAAGGATGTTTATTTGCTGTCTAGATTTTAAAGCTGTGAACCAAGTTTTCCTCGTATTTGGGTTTGATTTCAACATCCTATCTGGAACGTTCAGCTCATGTTTTCGTGTTTTTCTAAGCAACCAGAAAGGTTAGAAATTTTCTTTTTAAAAATGAGATAATGGAGATTCTTATGTAATACCTTCCTTCCAGCAGCTGGAAGATATATAAAACATCTCAAGACTGCTGAAATGACCACAATGCTTAGTAACAATGCACCATAAAAAAATGCCATCCATTTCCCCTCCACACATGACTCTTATTTTTATAATTCATTCTCTCTGCCGAAGAGTTTACGGCAGTGTTTACTGAACCTGTGTACTAGAATGAACTATTTGTAACTTCTTTAAAGAATTTCCATCAAAGCATGACTTGGATGGCTCAGCAAGGAGATATCAGCAATACTACACCTGTCACAGACGAACATTCAACATCTGTGTTTGGATGCGATCAAGACATTGTTTTATGGAGAAGCAGTGCTCCCAGGACCATCACAAAACCACAAGGTGCCTGCAAGTGCCAGATTTTATGTTCACGTCTCAAAGCCAGCTCAAGCAAGTGGAAAATCACAAGTAGGCATGGAGTCCCTTAATGATTTTATCAATTGCCTAGAAGAGTCTTGGGCTGTTTGTTCTGGCAAGTACATGAAATATCTAAGGCTCGGGAAAATGCAACTGTGTTGGAGCTTGTAAATAAATGATGAAGCAAGTTCTCCCCCTCTAGAAGAGCCCTGGCTCTTTTTTTGCACGTGAATATTCACACCTGATTGCATGGTGGTATATGCTGATAGGTATGCATTAGGTATTGTGATAGGTATGACCCCAAACGCACTCTAACCTTTGAAACATTTCCCCAGACCCTCACCAAGCTTACAATTGTAGGTGTTCTACTCTTTGGAATTGCCTTTTGGAGCAGAATCCCTTCCAGGCTGCCTATCTCACCAGGGCTTTGGTGCTCTGATGCAGTTACGTTGCAGCTTTGTTGCAACAGTAGGATTCCTCCAAGCTAAGCCCCTGTTCTGGTGATCTCTGAAGGCACACATTCTTTAGGGATAAGTTTCTAGTGAAAATCTGAACAACAATGCTTCACAAAAATGCAACCTATTTCAGCTTAATGTGGAACCCATTTAGCTCACAACTGCCGCAGCATTAGAAACAATTCTCATCCATGCTAATGATCTTTTATGCTGCTCAGGACCCCTCATGAGGCACCAGCATAATTCACACCCCACATAAAATCCCAGCATGCTGGTGAGAATCAGGTGCTGCACCCAGAGCAAGGAGGTCAGTGGGACAAAGAGCACTTTGCCTCAGCAAGTCTGCCCAGCCCTGCATTCCCAAGACCGTACCCATCCCAGGGTCTCCCATAAACTGCTGGAGCTGCTGTCATCTCTCGTTGCAAACACAGATCGAGCAGCACTTAGGACTGCTACTGGGATAGCTTAGGGCCATCTGGTTTATGTGGTGTTCCTCTCCAGAGCAGCTGGAATTGACCAGAGAAGTGATAATGCTGCCAAACAGGCCTGTCTCCCCAGGTTGGGATTATGTTTCTGGACTATTAACCCCAGCTGGGGTCATAAGGAACTCACACTGGGATTGTAAATGCCAGAGCTTTGTCCTTGGCTTCCTGGGGTAAATTGTTCTAGTAACCAATGGGATTTTGAAGGACCTCCCTCTCCACTTCCCTGGCACTACATTACCACTTCCAGCAGACACTGTGCACAGCCATTGCAGGTTAATCATGAGCCCAAGAAGAGGGGACTTGCCAGGCAGGTCACTGGGGGTGTTTTCCCTCTTCCACCCTCTTCCTGGGCCTCAGAAGCTTTTTCTGCAGACATCTTCTGCCCTGACAGATCAGCTGAGAATACAGACAGAAGTTACACCATTCTTGATGGATGCTGCCTCTTAAGAACCTCAAAGAAAGAATGTTCAATTCTTTCTCATGAGATCAGGAGCTCAGGTGGGTCTAGGGTTTGAACATATAGGGGTTAAACAAGCTAGCTTTAGAAACTAGGGAAGGAGAAGGACATCTCAACATTTCATGGTCAGCTGTGCAAACATAAAGAAAGGAACAGTACAAAGTAAATGACTGTGACCGGTTTCAATGCACCGTAAAGAGATAAGACCGAGGAAGACTTCTGACTTCATCCCCACGACCACCAGAGGGAGACCCCTACTATGGACAACGCATGCGCCAGGGGACGGGCAGTATGTAAATGAATTTCCGGAAGGATAATGAATATGTAAATGAATTCCAAAAATTCTGCTGAATATGTATGGACCTGGCTTACAGATCTGTAGCATTTTTGCTTGCTGGTGTGCAAGTTTGGTGGAGTGATCTCCCTTGCACCCGGCCGGCTGAATAAACATATCTGCTTTATAACCTAACTGGGTTATAGAGTTTGATTCCGCACGTCACTCAAATAACCTAGTTCACTTGTTTTCTGTTATTCTCCGTAGAAACATCTTTCTAATCCCGTGTCCCTTTCTGTATCCCAGGACTCATACATCTTGCCTTCAGCTAGCATGGACACAAAGAACGCACTACTTTTTCTCAGCTGACCTCACATATGTTTTGAGATTGTTATAAACTCTTGGGTCCTCCCTTCCTTAAACTAAGCAACCTTCCAGCTCCATGCATATTCCCTTGAAGATCATGGTTTTTAGTTTAACACAAGCCTTTACCTTTTACTGCAGTCCCCATTTCCCCCACCATGTGGCTGCAGGCCATTGCTCCATGAAAGATGCAGGCATCCCACCTTCCAAGACCAGACGTGGGACTCCGAGCAAGAAACAAGATGAGCAGTGAAAAACAACCCTAAAACTCCACAAGACTATTCTGAGAGCATAATCAATAGCTATAAAAACTCCCACCAGATCGAGCTGTGGCACAATGGGCTGCTCCAGAAAGCAGGGAGCTTGATGGTTCCACACCATCTTTTCCAGGAAAGAGCAGTGATTTTGAACAGAATTCCATCTTGACCACAGCCACAACCAGATGTGGACCTCCTTCATCTGCAGCCAACAAGGCAAGTTGGGATGTGGTCAGTCTTTAGGCCACGCTTGCACAGTTAACACCCAGTGGTCTGAGGCTTTAGAGGTAAAGGCTTTTTCTAAATATCAGGTAGATGCTGCTTCTTTTGAGGCATGGACTCTAGGAACTGCTGGCAGATAGTTCCAAAGTAGGTGACAAGAGACTAGCTCTGATGAGATTTGACAAGATAGTATGTCACAGAAAAGAGGTGCCTGAGGAAAGATGGAGTTCATTGAGCATACTGAGAGGAGCTGCAACGATGGGCTCTTCAATCGATCAGAAAGAGGTAGATAAGACTATTAGTTTCCAGATTCATTTACCCCAAGATGCCAGGGTCTTCATGTAGGGCAGATCTGCCCCTAAGCTGACATCTCAGCTGCAAGAGAACCAGGGCTTCCTGGTGCTCTCAGTGTAGAGAAGGCAAGGAACAGAAGTGCAGAATGAAGGCAACGCATCACATCACCCCTCAGGGAAGGGAACACAATCATTTCCCAGTGTTTACAGTCATTTACAGTGTTTACACTGTAACACTGTGGTTGATCAGCCAGGTACAGCTTTCAGTTATCAGTTTCACATATAAGCCATTCACTGAAATATACCAATTACCCATTTTTTCCTCCAGGTGTGAAAGACTTCTCAGCAAAGCAGAAATGGTGGTGGTGGGGGGTGATGTGAAAGAGCAGGACAGAAGCAGGGAAGGGAGCAAAGCGCTGGCAGGGAGGACAGCAGGTAATAAAGGGCACAAATAGATTGTCCTGGTGAGTTAAACTAGTAATCAAACAGGAAGTGTTATCACATGTGATTGCAAAGTCAAATTAGTATCAATCAAATCCTACTTCATGTGATAACACTGTTTTTAGAAGCACAAGCCACAGATACAAGTGCCACATTCTTCTGTAGGATGACGTACAGTGAGGGTGAGCTTCAGGCAAATCCTCTCGTGTCCTGCTATCCCATCAGCAAAGCTGTGAAAAACAACAGAGAGAAAAACTCTCTACTGCCACCAGTTTTCCACCAGCTCACTTTGTTTTCTCTGATTAGCCAGTCTCAACATTCCCCACTTAATATTTCCCTTTTCACATAAGAAGCCTGCACTGAAAAGGGAAAATTCATCCAAGCACTACAGACTTATAATAATATGAACAGTAGTTATAATAATGAAGCAGAGCAAGCACAAAGTCCAGCCCTTACTACGAGTGCAGGTTTGTGGTGGAGACTATATTCCCATGCTGGTCAGCATTTCCTCACCCTTGGACTGGTGTGAAGGTTGGGAGCTCTCTGGTGGCAACATGTGAATTTGCAAAGATGGATTTTCGGTGGCCCCACTGCTTTTCCTTGCCCATGTGGAAGGCATGTGAGCACAGCAGAAAGAGTCCTGTGCCGTCCTCTCCTCAAGGAACTCCAACCAAAGCATGTCTCTGCAGAGAGCAGCTTAACTAAACACAGGACAAGACGCTTTTATCTGCAGGGCTGCCTATTTCAGAGCCTGACACAACTCCTAGCTCATAGCCTGCTCCTCACCATGCTGTAGCTCTTTCTCCCCCAGGCACACAAGCTGTGCTAGGACACGTGCTCATAGGCCAGGAGGCACCATGCAGGAACCTACTGGCATTTGGCTACCTAACAAAACAACCATACACAGGTCAGATCGGTGTTTCTAGGGGCTGCAGTGGCTCAAGACCAAGGAAAATGGGGGACAGTGCCACTCTGGGAATCTGAGCTGCTGGTGAGAGAGCGGGAAGGCTGATGGAATGTCTCATGGGAATGCAAGGACAAAGTGAAAAGGAAGGGGGTGAAATCAGTCTGCTCTATAACTTGTCAGCTGAGGGCAAAAATGCTCCAGTCATCCCCATCCAGGTTTTACAGGATCCACAAGACCCAGACAACAAACAAGACAATCTGTATGAGAAATAGCTTGAACTGCCATTACTTCCACAGAACAACAGGCCTCCACCTTTCTCTACCTGACTTTTGGCACTACTTTCTTAAGGAACAGTCAAGCTCAAGTTTCCAGCAGCCCCCAAACTCAGGGGATCTGGAGAAGGCAAGCCACCCTTCCTTGTACAGATGGCTCACACACAAAGCTCACTGCTGGCAGCCCACGTTGACACCCAGTTCACAGCTGTGTACCACTGCTCCTCCTTGGCTGGGATGAGCAGATCCACAATATGGACACGACTGGTTTATCTAACTGTTGGTTCCCCAAAGGACCTGGAAAAGAAAGACAGCAGTGACATGCTTCCAGTCTTTGTGGCACAAGGCCCAGCATGCAGATGAACAGTACCCACCTCCTGGCCCAGGATTAGCTGCCCCTCTGCAAGGTGTCATGAATGCTTGGATTCTTCCTAAGCTCAAACAGTGATTAATCTAGCCCAGTAAGGATGAAATCCCTGAAATAATTATTTTGTTGTTATTCAAACAAAGGTACTGTGTCAAAGTCAAGATGTTACTGCTCTGCGCATTTGGAGGCTGAAGACTGTTCAGCAGATCAGCTGCTGGCTCATTGCATTCCATCCTTCTCTAGGGACACTAGGTTGGATGGACCTCCAATGAGACCTCGAGCAGCTCTGATGGAAGCAGAGCTGTCATATCCCTAACCCTAGCAGAGCCTGTCCTTGGAGAATTCCCCATAATGTCCCCATAATGCTTCTTCACACTCTGAGAAACTGTCAGGATCCACCTAGAGCTTGCCAAGTCTGTTAGCTTAAGACTCTCTAGAGAGGTGGTCCCAGGAGCTGGAGAAACAAGCACCTTGTGCAGGCAGGAAAAGACAAGGGGGGAGTTGAGGCCACAGAAAAGAAGCCCAGCTGCAAGAAAAAAAAAAGAGAGCTGCAACTCCCATGTTGTATCTGGCTAAGAAAGTCAGCACTGCTCTCCTACAGATGCGCCGAAGAAATACATTCGTGCCACAAGATGGTGCCCTGCCTTCACGGCTGGCCTGCACCTTCTGCTCTGTTCCACCTCTGCTTCGCGGGCGCTGTCCTGCAAACTGCAGTGGGAGATGAACCCCAGCCGCACTTTGTCTGCCCAGCAGGCGGTCTGAAGGTGGTCTGAGGTGGTCTGCGACCCTCCACACCCCAAAAAGGCTGAGCTGGATTTGGATCTGGGGCCGAGAGGCTGGAGAACCTGGCTAGAGGCACAGTTAAGCTCAGAAGCACCTTTCTGAGCACCATGAAAGCACCATGTGTTGGAAGAAAGACTTTGGAGACGGGGAGCACGGTCCAAGGATTGGGTTTTAGTTACATTCAATCCTTACGAATCCTGGGGATGGATGGCATGGGAGCCTGCCCAAGTGAGAAGCTGCTCCAGCAGGCCACAGAGCCCACACAGCACCGACAGGCTGCCTGCGCTTCCTGGCCTCCTCTGGCACTGCAGCCACAGCCACGCTCCTGCCAGCATCCATGTATGGCAGCCGTGAACACCTGTCTGAGCACTGAGCTGCCTCTCTGGCAATGCTCACGGCTGGCTGATGAAGGCTGGAAACGTGACATCACCCAGCTGGCCACCTCATCACACCAAGTGGCCTTCCTCCAGTCAGCACGCCAAGCACAGGCCTCCACCGCGAGACCAGAACAGACCTAAGAGTGGGGTGGGAAAGGCTTGTTCCACTCACAGACCCTTTCTGCCAGCGGAGGCTATCCCACAGCCACTTCCTTGGACAAGGCCAGCCACAGCAGGACGACACAGCTCACCACGGCCCAACCAGCAGCCCAGCTGGCTGGCAGAATAGCTACCAAGCCACTCGTGACCCCGTTCTTGACCTACACAGAGACCACATCCTGCAGGCCAACCATGCCCACAACACAGAGAAAGAGACAGCTCAGGGACAGTCAGAGCTCCCTACCCAAGGACTGTCGTTCCATGAGGAAGCATGGCTGGACCCTCCTCTTTCCCAGAGCCCATGCCCACAATGTCCTCCCACTCCTCTGATGAGCACCACCTCACCTCCCTCCATTCCACATGGCAGGAGCCGTAGGAGCGTTGTCTGTGCACACTCCAGGTCAGCTCATCAGGAAATTAACACCCTTTTTTTACACTACCCAGTGCATCAGAAGCCAAACAGAATAAGTGAGTACAACTCATGGGCAGATGTGTCCTGCTGCCCACCCCACTGCGCTCCACAGGCACTGGCAGTGCTGCACAGCCTGCAGTCAGGGCTGGGCTTTGGAAATGAGGGACTGCCTCTGCGTACCTGCCTCCAGTAACCATCCTGCGTTCCCAGAGCAGCACCCTCTGCCTCCTCACACAACACCTTCCCAAAAATCACATGCAGTGTTATCACATTACCTTTGAAGGGCACTTCATTAACCCCCAGCAAACCGCCCCCAAGACCTTCCCGGCTCTCAGACTGCTGTTGATGAACACCCTTCATGCTGACTAATGTAGTCTTACTGCTTCCTTTTTCATTACCCTATGCTCTTCTTATCTAATGGTTAGACAGTAAGCAGATTAGGGCAGGGATTTGCCAGTCGGTGACTGTGCAGCACCTCACACGACTAGCAATACGTGTGCTAGGGCTAATTCTCATGCCACCCCATCTTACCCTCAGAAGCCCTTCTGATAATGAACTCCTGATTTTAACCACCCCCAAGCTTCCCCCATTCCCAGACAGGTTCAACAAGTGGCCTCAGCCCCAAGGAACACAAACAAGCCTGAAGTTCCCAAGTCAGAAGAAACAGCTGTTCTGCAGAAGAAACACACCGCCAAGAGGTTTTGTCATTATTCTGATGCAGCCAAGTGCAAAGCCTATCACGAAGACAACCTACTGCGACAACTTTCTACCTGGGTTGCAACGTGAGAGTAGTGGGAGTTAATTAAGTCAGGAAAAACATATATATTAATGACACTGCCGAGAGATGTCAGTGTCAACCACCTCCACGCTGGAACAAAGCCCACATAAGCCACAAGTGCTTATTCTCTAAGAAACTCTTGCAGCCGCGCTGCTTTCAACGGCGTTACCACCTTACACCCTCAGAGAAGAAATGGCCTAAAGGTTAGGGAGTTACCCCATAAAAGGCAATGAAGGCTGCATCAGCCTCACCGCGGATTTCCTGCCTGGGGCTGGGAGCCCTGCCCCTCTATAAAATCGGTGACGAACACAGCCCTGTGTCACAGCAAAAGCTCAGGAGCATAACCACACTCAGCACAGCAAATCGTTCAGATAGTACAGCCAGAGATTCTGCTTAAACCTTTACCCACTGGCTAAGAACAGTTCAAGGCCTCAGTGTGCTTAACACGCACTCTGCATCTCAGGCAGAGGAGAATTTAACATTTTATTATTATATTTAATGTATTTATAATGTATATTTATTTACATTTAATTATATTATATGTATTATTTTTCTCATTTTATTCCCTCCTTTGTGCTCCTGGTGGTGAGAATGCCACTGGGTGGTAATGAAGGAGCCGAACACCTTCCCCATCACGCTCGATCCAGAGTGGTTCTGATGAGGTTGATAAAACTGGCCAAGGATTCACAGCAGTAAGCAGGGTCGGATTCTGCTCCAATCGTTCATAGCCTGCAGTTTCTACCCTATGGAAATTAAAAGGACTGCAATCAGCAGCAATTGCGGAACTTAAGAGCAAATTAAAAATTAATACAAGTTCTGGCATTTATCCGTAGCAACTTATGACAGCCTTTTAATTGCTGTAAAAATAATCAGCATGCAGCTCTGATCTCCGCTATATCTCAAATTGACTTAGAGGAACACCAGCACTTCACAGATGGGAAACTAAGAGGTAAGACAGCTTGCTAGCCTCACCCCAGAGGCCAGGGCAGGGGCTTGGGATGGACTCCAGGCTCCTGCACACTGCTGGCTGTGCATCATCACCTCCTCAGAAAGGGAATGGAGCACAGCAGCACTTCTGGAAAACACCTTTAGGAGCACCTCCTCCCCTGAAATTTCCCCATACGTTTTGATTCCAACGCATCTACTAAGCTCAGTGTTTCAGCAATGCGCCGCAGTGGGTTTCTCCCTGCTTTGTTTCTGCCAGTGAAAGAGCTATGACTGTAAGGTTTACAGAGACTTTCTGTTCCTGTCTAAAATTATCTTTGCTGAGCCTTGCGACGCCAAGAGCACAGAGCCAATATTCCATAAACCCTCCGAAAAAAAAAAAAACCAAAAAAACGGACTACTGAATTTCAGGCAGACAGAGCGAATTCGGTTACAGCAGCATCCATCAGGCATGAGCAGAACTCACAGCCCCCGCCTCCTACAAACGGGACCACCCTGCTTCTTTGCTGCCTGAGAGCACACAAAGGCAGGGCCCGACCCTGCCGCCAGGAGGGCTGTCCGACCCAAGAGGAGTCTCCGTGATCCCCAGTGGAAGAGTGGTGAACTGGGGGAGCAGGGCAAAAAGGTCCGAAAAGGCAGCAGGTGGAGACAGGCAGATGGGGAAGCAGGGGGCTAAGAGCGAGACAACAGTAATTAGCATAAGCAGCAGCAGCCTCAGCTCACCAGCTGCTTTGCCAATTGTATGCCTCCCTGATTTCCAACAGCAAAGCAGCAAATTGCCTAAGAGTAGCTTGAAGTGCCTCACTGAGCTGAAAGTATTGGGGGGGAAAAAAATGATTTCTGTGGTACAAAGATCAAGGCTTGCAGGGCTGCCATGTAGAGGTTTGCCTAAGTAAGGCATGGAACAGGCAGCTCAAAACAGCCACCAGATACTTGAGAGCAAAAGGCTAAAAAAGGAAGGTTTCAAAGGAGGAAATGAGTCAGTAGCTTGGAGACAGGAGGGGGAGTACACATAGCTGAGGCATACAAAGTAAGCAAGTAGTCACCATCTCAGATGCTAGCAAGACAGTGAGGTGGAGATAGTATTGATCACATTAGACTCCTGTAGATGCATTGGCGACCATTTACATTGATCGTGCTAGGGTTGGAAGCAGTCCCTCACTGAACAGAAGGCGGACGGCTGCAGCTCATGCAGGTGTTTTAGACTGGAGCCAAAGGAGAAGGCAGTCACCAGCAGCAATAGCATTGCTGAAACTTCTCAGGCCTGCTTATGGGGAGAGGGGTGGATTTTTTGGAGGGAGGCTTCAGGTAAATTGCAAATGCTGTTTGCCATGAGAGGGAGGAAAATTCAGAGGGTATTCACCTTTTGACGTGGTTTGTCTGAACATCCAGCTTCAGCTTTCAGCCTGGCTTGTTCATAGCACTAACACCAGGGAAAAAAGGACGAAGCTTATTCACTACCTGAAAAACGTGAGTTTATTTTGATGAAAACCTCCATTTCCACAGTGCAATTGTAGCGCTCAGCACTGTTCCTTTCTTTCTTCTTAATAACTTCACATTGCACTTACATCCTGGGGCCAAAGGGGAAAGTCTCAGCAAACGGAAGCCCTGCTCACTCAGATGCCATCACAGCAGCTGGCTGTAAGGGGCAATAGCAGAGCAGCAAGCCACGGGGGGTTGGTGTCAGTGTGGCAATAAGCCACCACAGGGCACAACTTCCTCATCGTTGTCCCAGGTCCCTGTTCCATCAAAGGGAAGGACTGATGATAAGAGGAAGTAAAAAAGAAGCACCAAAATTCCCTTGCGCCCACCCCAAAACAGAGAGCTCCTCCTTGGCTCAGGCAGCCAGAAGACAGCTTTAGTTCAAAGCCTGTGAGGAACAAGCTGCTCAGGACTGGAAAAACAGACTCCCTGTCCCTACAGGAAAAGCAGCACAGGATTTCCACGGAGCAGGGGTTCCCAAACCATAACAAACTCAAACTGTACCGCTACTTATCAACAGCCAATGGCACACAGCTCCCAGTGCAGAGCCAGAGCTCTCAGCGCCCGCGTTGGTACTGCAGGTAGGAGCTCAGGTCCCACCACAAGCCAGGCAGCTGCCAGTGCCCCTTGGCTTCTTCAGAGCACCAACAGCCACAGGTGCTGCGCCTCACCAGGCTATGCTGGCCTGTCTTTTGGTGAAGAGTCTTTGGTAAAGTCTTTCAGAAAGCCATCGTGCTTCTCAGTAATGTGTCCTTCGCAGAGCAAGCACGTCTTTCACATCAGACAAAAACAAGCGAGAGTCCTTGCTCAAGCTCTTCCTTGCTGAGTTTCTTCTAACTTGTTCAGATACCTTCTCGACTCATTGCAGTGTGCCCAGAAACACAAGTCCTACTGAAACAGGCTGAGCCAACAGCCCAGTTTCAATTCATTTTCCCTTATAAGTATACAACATGAAACAGCCCCAGCCCTGTTCTCATGGCCTTACATCATCCCTTCCTCTTCTCCTCAGGATGCCTTATTTCTGCACCCTTCTCTCTTATAATGAAACCAAATCATTAAGAGCAAGCTCAGAACAATGACAGACAAATTACCCACAGCTATTAAAACCGAAAAGCACAGCTGCCCAGGTTACGTGCTACAGTGCCATGCAGAGGCTCCAGCAGCCCAACAGCGTGGAGGTGTTCAAGAAAGGTGTAGCTATGGCACACGGGGACATGAGTTAGTGGGCATGGTGGTGATGGTTTGACAGCTGGACTTGATGACACTGAAGGTCTTTTCCAACCATGATGATTCTATCATTTTCCCTCCCATTCTTTGATTAAATACACTAAAAAAAGCACCCCCCCACTCCTAGCAAACTGTATAGCGGTGCCACTTCATTTCAGCCCACCGGGTGCAAATGCTGTGGCCAAAGGGACCCCTGGCCAGCACAGGGCACCAGGCAGAGCCCACTGGAACAGGGCTGCTTTTTCAACACATCCACCTTCAGCACACGACCACTCAGCAACCCGTACCTCCTGTGAACAGGCCTGACAGCATCTCAAATGGGAAACTGCTGAGGAAAACAGGATGTCACCCCATAGTAGAGCAGCAATGTGGATGGAAGCAGCAAGGTACACCTTGTATCTTTACTACTGGCTTCTTATACTGGCTGTAACCTCGGAAAAGCCGTGCTGCCCTGCCGCTCGGCCCCAGAAACACACCATCAAGGCTCGCTTTGTTTTCTGCTGGCACGGAGACACAACAGAGCGGCGCGGTGCTGGGCACTGCCCATGAGCGCACGGCCATGCTAGCTGGGAGTACTGCAGTCAGCATCCTGCAACCAAACACGCCCATCTCTACTATTTTTTTAACGTAAAGGCGCTCCTGTAAGCAGCTCAGCCCGATTACGGGAACCCCGACTGCCCAGAATCATGACGGAAACGGTATCTCCGCACGCATCACCTCACAGCCCCGCAGCACAGCGCTGCCCCACACCCGCAGCTCCGCTTTGTCTGCGAGACGAACGCGTAGCGCCCGCGCCCCCCGGTCGGCGCGGCGCTCCTCTCGCGGGATTTCCCCAGCCCTCCGCGAGACTGGCAGCGGCAGCCAATCAGCAGTGGCCGACTGAGATCGCACCAAAGTAGGTATTAAAAAACGCTCAAAACGAAAAAAAAAAAAAAAAAAAAAGCACCGTACTTCCTCCTCCCGGGCTGCGCTGCCCGTCCCCTCCCCTCGGCCTCGTTCGCGTCGCCTTCGCCGCAGCTTCCCCGCCCGCTCTCCCTGGGCTCTCCTCACAACAGCCGCTTCCCTCACGACCACCCTCAGCCCTTTTGCCCCCGTCGCCCCCCCCATCACTGCTCCCCTCAGGTCGCCCCCCCCCCGCGCACACACCTTGGGGCAGGTAATCCCGCCCCCCTCGCACACCGCCCTCCACCATTGGCCGGCCGGCACTCGGCGGCCATCAATCACCCCGCGGCTCGCCCTCCGATTGGACAGCCAACCCCCCCCACTCGAGCAAGCGAGAGAAGGGAGCGCTCCCCCCGGTGCGGGCGGTGTGTGGGTGGTGTTTGCGGGTGCGCGCATGCGCGAGTCTGGAAAGGGGAGCGGGCCGGGGCGTTGCCACGCAGGGTCCCACCATAACAACCGCTTCCTCCGCCGGGCACGGCGGCCGTGACGTCGGCAGCGTTTCCGCTCGGCTCGCGCCCTCGCCGCTTCCCTTCCTGCTGCCGGAGCCCGCGCCGCGCCCAGCACCCGAGGGAAGCAGCAGCCGCCGCTCCGCCGACACCATGGTACGAGCCGGGGGCTGAGAGCGGGGACGCCGCTCCTCCACCGCCCTCATCCGTGGGGGGAACCGGCGGGGGGGCGGCTAGGGGCGGATGGAGCCTCGGCATCCAGCGCCGCCGCGATGCCATCGCGCAGCCCTTCCCGCAGCCGGCGGGCCTCTGGGCTTGAGGCGGCTGCGCCGCGCTGCGCTTCTTCCCTCTCTCCTTCCTTCCCCCCCTATACCGCCATGAGGCGGTGGGGCGCGCGCCCCCCCTCTCTTTTTGAGGCGACGGGACCGCCCTCTCCTCCTTACGCGCCCCACCGGCTCCCCCCCTCACAGGGCGGTGGTGCGCTCCGCGCCGCACGCGGGCGCGAGGGGCAGCGCGGCCACTGGGGGGATGGGGGGAAGGAGGGCACGGCGGGCAGGGCGCGCGCGCGGCGTGGGGGGGGGGGGAGTGGGATGGCGATGCGCGCTCCTTCCCCGTGCCGCAGGGCGCGGCCACGTGGGGGAGGGGCTGCGAGGGGGGGAGGGGAGGCGGCGCCCCCTCACGGCCTCGGCGGGGCGGGCGGGCGGCAGGAAGCGCGGGGCCGCATCCGGCCGCGGGGCGGGAGCCATCTTCCCGCAGCGCGGGGGGTCGGGCCTGGCCTAGAAAGCGGCGGCGGGAGGGCGGGCCGCGGCCCTGCTGGAACGGGGCGATGGCTCCGTTCGGCGCGGGCCCGGTGGGGAACAAAAGGAAGGGAGGGGGGATGGTTCTACCGCGTGAGCCGCGGAGGAGCGCGGTGCCTTGGCCGCGTGAGGAAGCGCGGTGCCCCAGGGCTCCTTCAGCCGGCAGCGCGGGGCGGGCCGGCCGGGCGCCTCACGGCGGCTCTGCGCTACGTGGGCTGGGCCGCGTTCTGCAGCACCGGCTGACAAATTCCCTTGAATTATCTCACGCGTTTCTCACTGTCGGCCTATTTTTGCTTCCATCGTGCACAAACGCTTCTTTGGCAATAAACGAGTGTTTCCGTGCGCCTCACTTGACACGCTCTGCCTTATAGCAGTCCACCCTGTGCTTACCCACCTTCTTGGACGCAGGGTATGGCCAATAAATGAGCTCCCGTTCGGCACAGGCCCGGCACGCAGCAGCTGCTGCTCATCTCACTTCCTATGGAGCAGCTGAAGCGCTGCGGCCGGCCCTCAGCACGCGGCACAGCCGAGGGGAGGTGCAGAGGGAGCTGCTGAAGGTCTGACAAGACCTGCAGCTCCTGTTTAAAGTAGGCTTGTCTGAACAAGCCAGCTGCTACCTCTGCAGTACGCAAACCTAGTTTAAAGTGACTGCTCCGTGTGCCAGGCTTCCTCTTGCTTCAGAAGCAGGCAATTCCCAAGTTGGCCGGAACACGTATTTCTCATAGCTATCTCCTTTTTGGAACAAGCTTTAGGGTTTTTTGTTCCTTTTGATTTGCTTTTAGATGCTTTCTTGTTGCAGCAAATGAACTTGCTTTTAGGCAGCATAGGCCTTTTGCCAAAGTACAGCGATGCCAGCAGGAGGGCATCACTGGGTATCAAAAGAGCATTGGAATTCCTGCTTTTACACATCTTGCCATAAAGCTTAGCTTCTTTGGTACTGGATTAAATGGTTCCACAGTCCTTGGAGGACCGTGCAAATTATTTTCCTTGCTTGTTAGTCAATAGTATTCCCAAATCTGTGTAACTAAGAGATGTATGTGCCTCGTGGACAAGAAGACAGTCTCCCTACTCTTGGTTGGGTGGGTGCCTGGTGTTTTTCTACTCGTGCTGCTGGGGTATTACTGGTTCCTTCAGGGAGCGAAGGCTGACCCAGGCGATCTCATGCAGGAGAGCTATGGGCAGGCAGTCTACATCCAGATCTGCTTGGGGGCTTCACACTTGCCCGACACTCAGCCATCTCCAGGACAGATAACTTGTTAGCAAGTGTCTGGGTTGCCCAGGGAAGGCCTTCAAAAGCTGTTTCTAAGGGTGAATGTTAAGTAGCCATAGGGTTGTGGAGGGCCGCATGAACATTCCTGCTGACGCTTGGCTCGTAAGATCTGATTTCTGTGCTGAATGTGTTCCTAAGAAGCTTTGCTTTCCTGCGGGAGTCTTGCTGCATACCAGCTTAGACCCACATTACCTTAGAAACATGTGTTTCAACACAGGAATGGGAGCTTTTCAACATTTCTGCCCCCCCCCCCCCCCCCCCCAGTGGCTGCCGCGCTTCCTGTTTTTTCAAAAGCATGGCTGGGGTTGCCTTTCTCAGTGGGGATTGCCTGTTCTGCCGGCCTGAGTAATTACCAGGAGCAAATTTCATGGTGGCCGGGAGAAGGTGATGATTTCCTCTGGCTGAAAGGTGAGGAAGTAACCTTCAGGAATGCAGAAGATGCTTTTTCTCGTCTTTCTATGGCAGCTCTCCTCTTCTTTACTTGCCTGGTTGAAACCTTTCTTATTGTTGGGGAAAAAAAAGCTGAACAGAGTTTTGTTTCCCTTTCCTCCATCCTCCCCTCAAAAGAGAGATCAAATAATACAAAGTAAAATAAAAAACTTGAGTCAGGCTGGCAAGATCTGCCTACAAGTGGTATGCAAATAGCACTGTTCTTCTTGCTGGTTTATGGCGTGTAAATAATGGCCTCTTACACAACAGCAGTTAAAAAAAAAAAGGCAGTTATATTTCCTATCGTGCTTCAGATCTGAACCAAAGCTTTGGACTTTTTCAGATGTGTAGACTGCCTTATGTAAGCATGGGCGTCTGTCTAGCTGCTGCTAGTGGGGGAAGTGGGCCAGCTTTGGGCTTGGGAGGGCACTGCTGTGGCTGCACTGGCATGGTCTGCAGGGTGAAGTCGCAGCAGCTGCTTCACATGTTGCCTCTTTCCCTGCTCTGGAAAGCAGAAGTGCTAGTATCAAATCGGCTTTCTTGAGTGCTCTGCTAACAGATGAGAAGCAAAGCAGTATTTAAGATCCATACGTCTGTAACCACCCATGTTTTCAGGCATCTTGCTGACCACAGCTGGCAGCTTTAGCTGACACCTTTTCAAGCCTGCTCTGGAATTGATGTTCTCCCAGCAGGTTCATTGCAGCCAAGCTGCAAGAGCCTCCCTGTCTGCTGGGTGCCCGGTGCTAGCTGAGCTTGGTTCTCCCTTCAGGTCTCAGCCCTGGCAACATCCCAGGGTGCTGCATGGCAGTGTAAGGAACAGCTTTGCAGAGCCTCCTGTCCTGGAACAGTGAAGTAGTAATGGTTCTAACTGAGAACATGTGCTGTGACACATTAGTGAGTCAGATGAAAGTGCCACATGGTCACACAAACAGTTCTGGCAGTGGAAAAGGATTGAAAGGTGGCCGGGAGGGATGGTTGGTATGCCAGAGCTGGGGAAAACAAGATGCTTGCACAAGAAACCCAGAACCAAACCTGTGGCAGTGGTGTGACTGGTAAACATGGGTGCACAGTGTTCTCAGATCTCTGCCTTTGCAATTAAACCAGGCGTGCTTCAGTATGTTCTTGGTGTCAATGCTGGAAAAATTGATGGTGCTTTTCCAAGAGGAAGAAGTTTCCACTTGAGTAGCTTTGGATAGTCCACGCTGATGTATACAGTGTGTGCACACGGTTCCCAAACAAAAGGAGGCAAGAACTGGTTCTTGAAATGCCTGAGCTGTTATCTACAGGAACATTACAAAGGAAGTCTGCAGCATAAAATCGGCGGGCACTTAAAAACAGGTTTAATCTGTCAAGCTTCTTGTGAGACAAACTAAGTCATTAAAGCTGTCTGTCTTACTGCTGACGAAGGAGCAAAAACTTCTAGGTGAAGGATTCTAAATACTCAGAGCAGATGCTGGTGTTCATAGCAATCCCTAATAAAATCCAATACAAATTGCACTGGAGTTCTTTTTCCATGCAGGCTTGCTGCAGATAGATCTATCTATTTGGGGATCCGATAGGTGTCTTGCTTGAAATCATTTCCTGTACACAGGGATTTTTTGGAGGAAAATTTTGGATTATTCTTCAGCCTTACCCCTCCATTTTATCACCCTATTGAGATGAAATTCCAGCTGCAGAGTACTTTGTGATGAAGGCAAACTGTTGGAAGCTGTTAGCGGAGCCAGCTGGAGCCAGCCATTGCAGTCAGAGGCCTGCGAGACAGAAGGCTCTCTCTTCAGCTGTGCTATTTGGGGACAGCATTCTGCTCTCACAGGGCTTCTGCAGTGCTTTGCACTTGAGGCAGGAACGATGGCTTTGTGAAGGGAATAAGAGCTGCTGTGTTACTGCAGTGCATGCTGACAAGGCATTAAATGCAACCATTACCTCATGTGCCTACAGCAGTCTATATGAAAATACAATGGGGTACTGGTGTGAGGGCTCTGGAATAAAGTAGGCGGAGGCACAGCCCACAAGGCGTGCTGCTTTGGCCATAGTTGCATGGAAGTATGGGGGGAAAACTCTTTTTGCTAAATACCTTGGGGAAATTTGCACATTTAGGGAGATGTGCAGGCAAGAATATGCAGCTCTGTCATCGTTTTTTCCATCTGATTACAAGGTGGCTTGCCTCCTTGTTGCTGCCTCGATGAGGTTACCTAGCCCTGACATCCATGGGAACGGCCTGGCTATTTGCCTGACTCTTGTGTCCTGTGAATGGCTTTAAATTATTGTTGCATGTATTCAGGGGTTGCTCCGTCCTGTGCAACAAAATGCAGCCAGCTGATGGCCTTGTGTCCCACCAGTACCTGCCATGCGCACTGCTCAGCCACCCATGTGTGCTGTCCTGAGCTGGATAATTGCTTTCCTATTGAAAAAGGAACAGAAGCAAGCTATCTGTCCTCAGCTATGCAGCATTCTGGCTACGACGCCTGAAAAAATACTGAATGTGCTGTATTGAATCCTCTGAGCAGCGTAATACTGGGCCAGAGAGAATCCAGGCTAACGAATAAATGCTTATTCTGTCATTACAGGCAGGTGGAGGCTTCTCAGCAGCTGTTTTTCAGGACAAGTCAGCAGAGACATGGTTAAATTACCACTTGAGAACATGTACTTAGGAGCGTGGCATTCCTCCGTGTTCCAGTGGCCTTCACAGTCATCCTGTTGCTGCCCTACCCTGAATGGCCGTGGCCAAGTTAAAGCAAAAGCTACCTAGGGTTGAGGTTTTTCCTTTTTAGGTATGTTTAGGGAAACAATCATAACTGGTAGGAGCCTGGAGGTGGAGAGGGAGTCCTTTTGCTGCAGGAGTATGCTGCTGCCTTGGAAGCAGTCCTGCTGGGATTTCATGGGTTCATTTCAACCCCACATTGTGACACAGCTGTATTGTTTTCTCAGAGTGTAGGAATCTGTGCTGTCCCTAACAGTCTGATAGCAGACATCTGCTGGTATCAACCTCTGAAGGAATTCAGAGCTTGGATAATCGTTACAAAGAAGAGCTGCACCAGCTAATAACGCTTTATTTTGGAAAGTTAAGAAAAAAAAAATGCAGTTCTTACTGTTGCTCCTTCAGCCTCTGGTCAGTCCCAGTGGTCAGCTGCAGATAAACAGTGAATTTTGAGTTTCCAGACTGAGTACTCGATGTTTTTGGAATCTGAAGCAACTTGCCAGCCGTGTTCAGTTCCTTTATAAGGAAATAACTTGTCTCCCAGCTTGGAGAAATGTTTCTGGCTATGCATCTGCTCCTGGCTGCACAGTTTGCATCTACTTGCAGCTCCATTGCTGATGCTTTCTTCTGGCTCTCTGCTGAGTTGTAATGCCTTCTTTCACAGTTAACTTCTTGGTAACAGAAGTCGATACAGAAGGACTAGTGATCTTGGAGCAAAGATCAGGAGTTGATAAAGGTGGAGATGGTTGATATCAACTCCTTTTATGGCATTACTGGGCTGTGCTGGGTCAGACTTTGTGCATCTTCTGCGTACACTCCTAAGCTTTTTGCAGGTTTAGAAGCTGAGACTTAAATCTCTCGTCAGCTGCTGAGGTGCCATTAGCTTGAAAGAGAAATCTCATAGAAAGGAGGGGGAAAAATGGCTGTCTGGAGTTGACAGCGGATTAGTCTGTAGTGAATGATGCAATAGTTGTAGTTGCTGTGCTGTTTGCATTATTAGGGCAACCCTGCGTTATTTCCGGTCCTCCCAGAGAGCTCTGGCCTACACCAAGCACAGTAATGCGGAGACAGGAAGAAAGAGACGTTTGTTTCTCAGTAGTTCCCAGCCACGCTCTCACAAAGGTGCAGTCCATTGTATGGAGGAGGTGACATAGGAATGCGTCAGTTTGCACTGATGTTTGCACTTCTGCTTGTATTTATCCTGGAGTAAGCTTTCTCTGCTTACTTTCCTTATGCTGCTGGAGATGTGCAGAAGGGTGGCTGCCTGCCAGGCAGCTGAGGCACAGTGACTTCCTCTTGTTCTATGGGCCTGCTCCTCTCCCAGAGCAAATGCAAGGGATTTGAGGTAGATTGCCCCAAACAGACAATCCATGCATTGTAAATTCTGAGGGTCCCTTTTGTTCGAGTTACCTCCTAAAGAGCACTGTTCTCTGTGCTGGAGAAAAGCTTCCATGTCAGATTGATGGCTGTGTAGCATTGGCATCCAGATCTCTCTGGTGATGAAAAAAGGGGGGAAAAAATGGATATGTGCATTGGTCAGGGCTTTGAAAAGAAAGAATCTATGTTAAAGTAGTAGCTGTCCAATCCATAATGGCTCTTATGGACAGGGAAGTTAGCAATATGCAATTGGCCTTCGCCACTGATTTCCCTGCCATTCCAGCTGATCTCTGCTATTTGCTTATACCTTGAGAGAGTGCTGTGATTTGGTGTGGGCCCCCACCCCCAAAATGAATCCATTGGGTCCACTTCTGTGGGCTGAGCTGAAGGGAAGCCAAAACAAGGAACAACCTTCAGTCTTTTCCAGCTGGTATCTCTCACATGGTGCTGTACCTGCCTGCCTGCGTGCTAGTGCTGACTGCGCTCAAAATGATGACGTGTGGCAGTTTACACAGAGGGAGGAGGGTGACTTTCCTTCCAGTATATGACTTGCTTTCTCGGAGGATAAGGTCGCTTTTGGAAGCCCCAAAAGCAGCAGGAGGGGAGGCAACATTAGGAAGGAATCTCACTGTTTACATGGCACGCTGCGGTTTGAACAGATTGATGAGTGTTGGACAGGCTTTGATTTGCTGTTTATTGCTCTGACCGTGATGTTTTTCCAGCAATGTGGCTCCCCGTATTTGCAGTATTCTCTATTCTAGGGCTGTCTTTAACCTCTCAAACTTCATTTCATTCTGAGTGTGAAACTCAGATATAAATACTGTCGCTTCTAAGTAGCCAGAATTTCTCACCAAACTTCAAGGAGGAAAAAAAGAGGGGATGGGGGTGAAGAAATCCTTTTAGAGGCAGCTTGTTTTAAAATTAAAAACTGGAAGAGGAACTGCTGGGAAGTTGAGAATTTTTACAGTTGGATTTGCAAACTGTGCCTTTAAAACACTGAATTGAGAACAACTTCAGAAGGTTGGTTTGTTCATGGCTGAGAACTGTATTCCAGTGCCCCCACCGTATCTCTCTTGACTTCTAAACCAAACCCAGTTGATAAGCGTGGGTTTGACAGTGTTGTACCTCTGTTCCTAAAGCTGATAGCAAATAGGCTACAAATGGCCAGGAGACTGAATAGAAGTGACCCGAGTTAATTTAGTTGTCTGCCTGTCCTGAGATGGCTAATGAAGCCAAGCTGCTATAACGTCAAAGGATTTGCCACAACCGAATCTCAGAGGACATGGGTTGGACATAAATGTGAAACTACCCTAACAACACTGTTCTAATGTAAGTAGGATTGTGCCTTGTTCAGAATAGTTTTGGTTTGGCAACTCACTGTAGGCGGCATTGAGGCTCCAGATTCTTTACTTGAGAAGAGCCTGCAGCTCTCCTGTCTAGACTCCGAGGCTGTCAGTGACTTTTGCAAGTATTGCTTGTCTTCTAGCCTCGGCTTTAAGGCAGTACAGTAATGCAGTTGTGAAAATACTGAGTGGTAACCCTAAAGGTCTTTGTTCTCATCTTTGCAGGCATCTGGAGTACAAGTTGCCGATGAGGTATGCCGTATCTTCTACGACATGAAAGTGCGGAAATGCTCTACGCCTGAGGAAGTGAAGAAGAGGAAGAAGGCTGTCATCTTCTGCCTCAGTCCAGACAAAAAGTGCATTATCGTGGAAGAAGGCAAAGAGATTCTAGTGGGAGATGTTGGTGTGACGGTTACTGACCCTTTCAAGCACTTTGTGCAGATGCTTCCCGAGAAGGATTGCCGTTATGCCTTGTATGATGCAAGTTTTGAGACCAAGGAATCCAAAAAAGAAGAGCTGATGTTCTTCTTGTGGTAAGCGCCCTTCACAACTTGCTTGTTCCTAGCATGAGGCCCGAGCTGTGCTGAGGTCTACGAGCATTTGTTTTGTCTATGGAAGGCTTAAAATGTGCTGGACAGCATGGTACTTGTATTATGAGCCATTAGAATTTCCTTTGTTTATAATCTGTGGGATGCTGTTTGTCTTATTGCTGGATAATAAATGTCCCTAATTGCACTGTCTCCGTGTATTTTCCATTAGGGCACCAGAACAAGCACCTCTCAAAAGTAAGATGATCTATGCAAGCTCCAAGGATGCAATCAAAAAGAAGTTCCAAGGTACGTAGTGCAGCTAACTCTCCTAGCTGCCCTCTAAAACGCTTACACTGCAAGGCTTAACCATTTGCTAATTGGCTTTTTTTTTGAGATGCTACTGAGATGAGAATTTCACCAGGTGAAATGCCCTGTGACGGAGATAAAATAAGCTCTGGTTGAAGCCAAACTTAAAATGCCCATCTCTAGGCTTCAGAGGCACTAGAACTGTGCTCAGAACTAGAGCAGGCCTGGCAGTGTACAAGAGTAGCTGCCGTACAGAGCAATTTGTTTACCTCATGCAGCCTATAAACATCACATTCTTGTTAACACTGACCTGTATTTTGTGTAGCACTGTCTCTGTGGCAGAGGACTTCCAGCCCTGTATCTCCTGAACTGCAGAATCAAGTAACTGTGCTGTACCAGTAAATAATGGTTGGCTTGATTCAGAGATGCAGTTGTGACTACTCATTTCCAAGGCATTGCATCTCTGAGGGGAGAAGCAAAGTGATGTTCATCCTGTCAGGCACCAACGACCAAAGTGTTAACCTTGTTGCAGCATTCTGAAACTTCAATCTGAGTAAATGATTGGGATGGCTCCCAGCCAGGTAGCAGTGCCCCCTTCAGACCAGCATGGCACTGAGAACTGGAGTTCTACGGGGTGTAGTACTGATGGGAGCAGTGCACAGCAGTGCCATTCCTCACAGTACAGCTCACCCACCAGTGAATTGGAGCTGGTCAGGGATAATGTGCTGTGCATGTGTGAGGGCTGAAAAAGGAACACCGTGCTTTCTCTGCTTTTCTCAACATGAGGGAGCCAGACCCAGCTGTGCCTTATCTCCAGAGCAGAAACTACTCTTAATTCTGTGTACCAGCTAAGTCTCTACAGCACGTCCCACTTTGATTCTGCCAGCTGTCTCAGTGCTTGCATTGCAGCAGCTCCCTCAGTTGACGTATTCAGGGTAACAATAGAAATGAGACCATTTCACTCACAGGCTGATTTTGCCATGAGAAGTTGACAGTCTGAGCGCTGATAGTAGTGAAAAGCTGCTTCCTGATACATGTATTGATCTGTGATGTGTAGTCAGATGTCTCCTGTGATATCTGGGGGAGGGGGGACGGACAAATTCCTTAGTTTTCCTTAGTTTTCCTTAGCGAAGGCAGGACATCACAGCATGAGTGACCAGACTGCCTCTTCTAATATTACTACTAACTATGCTTCTCTCACTAGCAGATTGAAATACTGCGTTATTGAGTGTTTTGCATTTTTTTTTTTTTAGGCATAAAGCATGAATGCCAAGCAAATGGGCCAGAGGACCTCAATCGAGCTTGTATTGCTGAGAAGCTAGGAGGCTCCCTAGTCGTAGCTTTTGAAGGAAGTCCTGTGTAGATGTCATACAGTGCCACAACTCTACAAGCATTCCATGTTTTAATATATCAGTTATGTAAAGCAACCATCCTAGGCAATGGGTTCACTAACTGTAGGGAAGTTGTCTTATAGAATAAAGTAGATTTTGGAGATGTAGCTCCTATGTATAAATGACCTTAAATAAATCAAATTAAGGATTTATCTTGGTGTATTAATATTTGCATTGGTTGTCTATCCCAGTACTATCCCCGATGAATTAACACTAAAGGTCTCCAAAAATTCTGATTCAGCAGTGTATCGTGGGATGAAGGGGGGGGTTGATGAGAACAATGTGGTTCCTGTTCTCTTCTAAATTAAAATGAGCAAAATCATCAGTCTTTCTGAGGCTACTGGCCAAATTGCCAAACTCAAAACTTTCCCCTCGAACCGTTGAATGCAAGACTTAAAACCTGTAGTTCAAGTTAGGCACCTAAACAGAGCTAAATTCTTAGTGCTTGCAGTTGCCCGGCGTTACTAATAAGGGTTAATCAGGAGGTTAAAATAGAGATTAAAGTAGGTACGCTTTCCTGGAGAAAGTCCTAATCATCCTTGTAAACTCAGCGTGCAGTAATCTTTAAAGGTTTGCTTGTTCCTACAGGTTAACATTGGTTATGAAGTGTCTCGAGGTCTCCTCCAAGGCTGAACGATTCTATTAAAATTGCTTTTCTTTTGGCATAGGTTAACTTAGGACCACCTTATTTCCACTAACACACTTAGTAGCGGATCAGACGCTTCTGAGGCTTTGACAAGTGTAGATCCTTCCGTTGGAGCTCTCCAGTTCTGGGCAGTACCATGAGAAAGAACCACTTGGAAAAACAGCAAAAGATCACAAGTGGTGTTCTCAGCCCCACTCTTTGGTCACTTGGTCCATTTGTCCGTAATTATTATTGATTTAACTTAGTAGAACCAATCAGCCTGACTAATATGGCTTGATCTGGGCTTTTTGTCTGTTAGCTTCTTTAATTCTGTAGAAATGCATGGAAATATCACCTACTAGAAAGTTTGACCTGAAATGCCTTTTGTATGGGGGGGGGGGGGGGAGGGGGGTAGAGAACATTCCTGTGCCAGCTACAGAGATCTTAAAAGCTTCCATGTTTCACCAGTGGTTGATTAAAGCTGTTTCCTTTGTGTAATGTGTACATGGAAGTTGCATAGAGTTTTCCTGTATGTCTGTAGAGAAAAAAAAAAAAAAGAAAAAAAACAAAACCCTTAGCCTCCAGTGCGTTACTGTGCTATGTTCTGTGTGTGCCAAACTTGAATAGCTTAAATAAATGGGGTTTCCTTCCCCTGGGTCAGTGACTGATTCCTCTCCAGCTTGCAGTGGGGGGAAAAGAGGCTGGAAGGAGAAAGGGGGGAGAAAAGCATGTCCATTTCTCTGCAGAGCGCTCATGTCCTCCTTGGTGTCCTCCTTGGCCTTGCACACCTCGACGGCTGAGTGCGTAGCAGCCTGTGGCAGTCATGGGTTCCACAATGGCATCTGCTCCCTTCCTTCTGGGCTCTGGGCCCAGATGGCCACAGGGACGGAGCTTCATGGGAAGCATCTCACATTGGCGGCCTGTGTCAGTTACTCAGTGCTGCTTCTCCTGTCAGAACTGAGAGCTTCCAGTAGGCGGCCCCAGGAAGTTAAAGGCCGCCCCTTCTGCCAGGTATGTAGGGACAGCTGCTCGGACTGCTGCTTTTCAGCAGAGCACTACCAGGGAAATACTGCTCCCTGGCCTAACGCAGCGTCTCTGCTTTTTTGGCTGTGCTGTGTATTTGAAGCTTTTAATCAAAGGCAAGCATTGATCACGTGCTCTAACGTGGTACCCGTGTGGAGGGCACAAGGGTTTCTGATATGATCCACCACAGTGAGATCCTATCAGGGAAGGAAACTAAACTGGCATCAGTGGGTGCTCCTGGCCGGTTCCTTCCTCAGCTTCCACCCTGGCACAAGGGAGTAACCGTCCCCATAAAAACGGCTCTTCCATACAAGGCAGTAATCATCCCCACAAAAACAGCTTTTCTGTACCTTGGTGTCTGTCCAAAGTTCAGGCTGAGATAAGAAAACCAGTGACACAGTGGGAGTGGTGCTGCCTGACAAATAAAGGGAACTCCCATTCTGGAGTCAATTGATAACCGACGCCTCCAGGCTGCAGCTGACTTCGAAGAGCAATCCTGCCCAGGTGAAGCTGGCGGACTTCTCCCTGGGATTTCCTTTTTTGGTTAGAGAAGAGCCTCGACAAAGGGGGAAGGAAGTCAGATGTGGAGGGAGGAGGGTGCTTCCCACCGTGTGAAAGCATTCAGGTCAGGGATGTGGGTGCAAAGCGCTTTGGGGGGACTGAGGCAGGAGGTGGTGCTTTGGTTGTGGTTAGGTGTGGTCCCAGCTTCAGTTGGTCAGAGTGTGGCTGTTTTTAGGACCCCCGGTGCAAGCCCCGAGGGGCACAAGCCTCATCTCTGCCACTGTGCTCCTGTGCTGGCTGTTACTTTGCCTTCAGCTTTGTTCATCAGAACATGAAGTTATTCAGCAAGCCAAACTTCATCTCCCAATCTTGTTGCCCTTCCACAACTGTAGCTGTTGTAACACTTGGAAAGGTATTTCCTTGTATGATTTTCCAATCCTTTCATTCATGGTTTTTCCCAAATCACCCCGACCTTCGCATAAAGGTGAGACAAGCAGAGCCACTGAGCTTTGACTGAGGACCCATGTGGCTGCAGCACCCAGGCTGCTGCTCACACCTGCCCTGCATTACAACCTGCTGACTGGGTAATGAGCCAGCAGTACAGCTTGCCTGAAGGAAAGGAGATAGAGCTCTGCAAAGCCCATGCTGCTCAAAGGGTGGGTGCAGTGTAAAATCCCACTGCTCTGAGGTGAGGGCCTGGCCCTCTGCCAGCTGCCTCTGGTCTCTCAGGAGGTGGTTGGCCTTCCCCTGCCATCATGGCTCCATGGCATGGCATAAATCCCAGCAGTACCACACCAGGCACCTGAACTCAAGCTTCAACATCAGCCCCCAGAGACCTGTTTCCATCATCAGCCTTACTTAACAACTCCAGCTCCTCTCTCCCTTCCAAACACAGCAGCTGGGTGATGTCCTGAAGGGCGGTATGTCGCCCATGCCAAGGACACCATCAAGCATGCATGCTGCTGTCCACCCTCCTTGCTTTGGCTGTGTATTTGAAGAGCTTTCTCACTGCTCCTGTGTGCACTCTCATTAAGCGTGTGCTGTTTTGCACAAGCAAGCACAGTAAAGGAAGTGATTGTTGCGAAAGCAAAACCCAAAAACCAAAGGGTTTCATCACTTTGCTGTGCTGGCTGCTTTGGGGCCCTTACCGACTGCTGCTTGGACGATGGCCACCCCTTTACACTCAAGAGCTCATTCCAACCTATGGTTGGTTTCTACTGTTTTTGCTTTTTTGTTACTGCCTGGATCAGTAGGGCCTCCCAAAGGCAGAAGGGGAAGCTGGTGGCTGATCATGGCTGCAGGGTGAGGGCAGGGTCAGAGAGCACATCCTCCCAGCAGCGTATTATAGCCAGGCAGAAGTCAGGCACTTGGCCTCCTGCGCTCAGAGGGCTGGAAGCAAGGGGAGCAGAGTGCATGGGGCCCAAGGTCACCAGCCTGCAGCCACCAGCCCCCCTTCAGCCAGGAGCATAAGCTCCACTCCACACCAAAAGCCCACAGTCCCCACCTCAAAAGCCCTGAGGTACTGGGCTGGGAGGCATCAGCCTCACTCTGGGTGCTGTTCTGGTGGGTTACAGAGAGCAGAGCCTGGGCTGGAGGCTGCACACCATCAGCCCCCACTGATGCACCACTGACTGCAGCCTTGAGGTCTCGACCACGAGGCTGGGGCTGGGATGCCCACCAGCCTCAGCTGCGTGCAGTCTCTGCTGCCTCCACCAGCAGCAGGGAGCCTCCATACCTGTCCCTAGGAGCAGCCATCCCACTGCAGCCCCCCGTGGCCTCAGCCTCTGCACCTCCTTCACACATACTGGAGAAAATACAGTGGGGAGAGCTGCTACAGCACAGCAAGGAGAGCAAAAGATCCACTTCTGGCCACAGCAGGGTCATCCTTCAGTCACACCAAGGCCCAGCAGCCCTGCCAACATGAAGAACAACCAGAGAAATAAAGCAGGAACAAGCTCTCTCCACTACATCATTTTAATTGCATCGACACCCAGAAAATACACAGAAGGATACGAGCCCAGAGCCACTCATCAACAAGTGGCTTCCTTCCATCGTGGGTCTTACTTTCACACTTCTTTCACTCAAAAAAAAAAAAAAAAAAAAAAAGAAAGAAAAAAGAAAAAAATACTATATATATTTATATATATAATAATTGCACCAGTTGATGTACAAACACAGCCTTCCCTTTTCACACATTCGTGGGTTCGAGGAGGGTCATGTCCTGGCCTCAGCCTGGCCAGAGCAGCACCCAGGGGAACGAATGGTTGTACAAAACAGTATGAAGATTTTCTTACAAATGAACGCCTGCACTGTTTACCTTTTTTTTTTTTCTGGTTTTTTTTTTTTTTTCCTTTTTTTCTTAAGTTTCAAAACTAGGTTTTGGGTCACTAATGGCTTGTATTGTATCTTATCTACAATAAACTCAGCATATATTTTTGTTTTAGGAATGTGTAAGGCATTTTGGTAAGTTGAACGGTACGTTCTAGGTCACAGACTCATCAAACTGAAGTCCCTTCCTTTGAACTGTCCTCTTCCCCCTGGAGAAGGAGAACAGAGGTGAGTTACTCAGCTGGGTCCCAACCTTATTCTCGCTGTAGGATAAAGCAGATGGGCCACATCTCCCTTTGTGGGCAGGGAGAACGGTGACCACCACCCACCACAGCCCCAGGCATTGCCCAATGCCAGCCAGATGGTTTCTGGCAGTAGGATCCCCACTGCATCCCATTTTAAATCACCACATGACACACACTCCTGCAACCTCCACCAGTGGCAGAAGGGATGGCCAACTGCCACAGCTGGGCCGTCTGTCCCGGTGCTGGGAACAAGTACCTTTTCATGAAGTTGTTCTTTCAACTTCTTCACCGTTTCTCTCTCTTTGGCCAGTTGGTCCTGGGTAACCTTCAGTAGCTCCTGTAGTTTGGTTGCTGCCTGGCCCAAGTCCCTTGTTAGCTTTTTTTCTTTTTCAAGTCTTTCCTAGATGAGAGCAAAAAGAACCCCTGTGCCTCAGCCTCCCTGCTCACAGGGGACCCAGTAACCCCAGGAGATAGCATGGACTGAAAACCTCAACAGAGCACAGTGACCACAAAATGGGTGATGGCAATGAGCTTGCCGGAGTTCAGGGAGCAAACGGACACCGCTTTCAGACGCGGGGTCTGAAATTGGGGTGGTGCTGTGCGGTGCCAGGAGTTGGACTCAGTGATCCTTATGGGTCCCTTCCAACTCAGGATATTCTATGGTTCTGTGACCTCCACCCTACGGGAAGCCCAGCCTGTATACGTGCTAAGGCAGTCAGCTCAGAGCATCACCCTAGCTTGGCCAACAAGGGGCTGTGACTCACAGCCTGCGGTCCTTCAGCCCTGTCAGAGCTCAGACAGCACAGGAGCAGGGAGTATCTTCCTTGGGAACCATCTGCCTTGCCCCACCATCCCAACTGGGAATAAATCATGCCCCCAGTTCTGCCTGGATATAGCTTTGGCCCTCCTGGCTCAGCACCAAGCACAAGGGACCAGGACAGCCGCATCACCTTGAGATGCTGGGCCTCCTCCATGTCCGAAGCTGCTGCATTTTCAGCCAGTCTCAACTTCTCCAGCTCTGCTTGCAAGCTGCACGCTGAGCTTTGTGCCTGGAAAGGGGACACACACTCATTAAACACCGGCGCACAGCAGCGGGCACCTCCTGCCCCTGGCAGCCAGCATGGCCTGGCCCTGCTGTAGAGTTGGGCTCTGGAGCCGCCAGCAGACGGCTGGGTGCACTGCATCCACCGCGAGGGCAGCACTTCCCAGCCAAGAGCAGGAAGAGCCCGGCCATCCACGCTCCCGGCTCAGCACCCACCTCCTCCAGCTCCCGCGTCAGCTTTTGCCTCAGCTCTTGCTCCTTCTCCATCAGTGCCTCATTCTGCTCCAGCTGCATTTTCAACTGCGTTGAGAGGGGGAAAAACGAGCAGAAAAGAAAACAAAGGGAGAGCTGATGAGGATGATGAGCCAGTGGGGAGCCGGGCCATAGCGAAGAAACAAAGCCTGGAGCTCTCCCCAGGGCACAGAAGGGCAATGGGTACAGAAGCTGGGAGAATGGCAATGGGGAGCCTGAGCGTTGCCAAAGTCTGCTTGCTTCCTGAGCAGCACGACACGGGAGGATGTATGTGGCAGATCCTCATGTGCACCAGAGCGGTGCCCGAGAGAAGGTTCCACAGTTAACAGGATTAAGGGAGAGAGACAGAGCCCAGCGTGCGGCAGCCACCGCTGCCAGCAAGAGGTGTTAGCCTGCAAGGGAACAGCCGTGGATAATGCCTTCAGCCCGGCTCCAGTAAGATTTGCAGAGCCTCTGTTCCTACACAGGGCCTATAATCCTAATCCCCAGGCTCCTGCTGGAAAGGGTTCCCATGCAGCCATGTCAAGATGTCCTCTTCTGCAGCCTGTCCTGCTTCAGAGAAGACCTTCAACGTGTGGCTGAAGGGAGTGAGGCCCGGCTTCCCACAGCCTCCACTGTCAGACCCCATACACACACAACAGGAGACAACAGCAAAGCCACGTGCAGTTTTCCATGCAGTTAGAGACAGGGGGACAGGACAAGGGACACAGTTAAGGGTCAGTGACCCTGCGGGCAGCAGTCTCACCACCCTAACCTCAAAGGGTGTGGGATCGCCCAGGTCAGCTTGTGACCCCGCTACTTCTCCATCCTGCACGTGGCTCTTCATCTCACTCAGCTGCTGCCTGACCTGGAGGAAGGACCAGCAAGTTTGCCTCAGTTACGCTGCCCTGTGACAAGATCCACAAGGACCTGCAGACCAGTTTCGTCAGCCCTTCTGCTTGCACACAAGCTGAAACACTGGGAAAACCACTGTAGGTTCTGCATCTAACATGGGCAGTTTGACAGATAAATGTTTGTACTAACAAACAAACCCTGTCCAGACGAAAGGAAAGGCTTCTGAACGAACACAAGCATGTTCAGCTGCCCAGCTGAGGAGATTAAAGCTAATGACTATCCAGCACCAAGCCCCCCAAAGAGCAAAGGCTGCACCGGTTTGTTCAGTGAGTCGGACAATACTGGCTTCCAAAGAATGAAGCATTTCCAATATTAAAATCCAAAGCAGCAACAGCCAAAGTAATGATTTAAAAAACAAAAGCCCTTATGGTATGGCAGGTCTGCTGGCTCTCCTGGCCCTTTATCCCAGGCCTCTCTCCCACTCACCTGCAGAAACTCAGCCCCATCTTTGAGTCCTCTAAGAAACTCCTATGCACATGGTATACACAACCCAATTCATCCCACCCAGGGCCCCAGGCAGCACCCAAAGCCCTATCCAAGTGTTTGTGAGGGGTAATCAGTCTCCACTATGGGGAAGGCTGGGAGTACCATGCGTGCCCATGAGATGGCTGTGCCTTCCTCCTGCCTCCATATCTGCGGAGAGGAGCAGGGCACCAGCAGGCAGATGAACCCTGGGTTGTGGTTTGTGAGCTGCCCTGAGGCCAGGCAGCAGTCCTGCACGCAGGCAGATGAGTCCCAGTGGTGCATCACCCCTTACCAGGGCCAGCTCCTTGCTCTGCTTCTGCGTTTCTGTCTTCGCTGCCTCCAGCTGCTCTTGGGACTCTGATAAGAGCTGTCTCAACTGATGAAAAGAAAAAGGAAGCACAGGTGAGGAAGAGCATTAGGGCTTGGGCTTTTATCTCCAGCCACACCTCCCAGCGGCTGTGGCCCATCTTGCAATACAGAAGTCCAGTTCTGGCCACCCCCATCCCATTTTGCTGCCCCCTGACCCCCCAGCTCCACCTCCCTGGTGCCCTCAGAGAGGTAAAAAGGCAAACTTGTGTATGTACTTTGTATTGGAGCTCTGCAGCCCAGGGAGGCGTTGTTACAATGCAACACCATCCCAGAGAAGCAGTGACAGCATCACTTGCTAATGGCTGCTCAAAGAGGCAACTGTGGGACAGTTCTGCCTTACCTGAGCCATAGAAATCCCACAAGGCATTGAGGTGCAATGGGCATCTCCATATAGATCTACCTCATCCTGCCAACTTATCCCGACATCAGATGCCCACAGTCCAGACTGGAGCAAACATCTCCAGCTACTTTCTCCTGATTTGCAAAGCTGTGAATCCCTGGGGGCACTCCTCAGATCCCCAAAAGGTGGAGGGGTGGTGAGTCCAGCTTAGAAGAAGGAACATTTAAAGTAACGTCTGCCACACTTACGCCTTCAACTTCTTTTGTGTAGTTTTGGCGTTCAGAGCTGGCTGTCTGCAAGTGATTTTCCAGCTGCGCTTCCAGGAGAGAGATGTATTCCTTTAGCTGGATTAAAAAGGAAGAATGCAGAGGGGGTTGAGGTGCCAAACACACCGGACCCATCCCACGCTGCAGCCCACCTTCCCCAGGGTAGGTCAGGAGGTGGGTTCCCATTCAGCCCAAGCACAGCACCTATCTGCCCAGCGTCCATGCCAGGAACGCAGAAGGCCAAAAACCTTACCTGGTCAGTGCTCTGCAGCTCTGCTTTCAACTTCTCTATCATGTCTTCAAGGGATTTCAACTGGAGTTGTGACTAAGCCAAGAGAAAGAAGAAAGTGTCGGAGGAAGGCATTCCCAGATTTATTTTTGAGAAAAGGACATCACGGTTGCTGAATTCTGTGAACAGAAGAATTCCCCTCTTCTCCACAGAGAGGCAGAGCTGCTCTGGGCCTGCCCCAGCTGCCACGTCCATCCCAACACACACACACACCAGCAGCCACGTCATCCCCATGCAGCACAGCCGCAGCCCTCAGTGCCAGACAGCCAGCAGGGGAATTAGACATCGCTTGTACAAGAGCTCTCCCACCTCTCTGCAGCCCCGGCGGACTTGAAAACCCACATGATGGGGAGCAACCAGACCATGCGAAGTATTATTTCAGTTCTGCATTCAAGGGGATAGTGAAGTCAGAGATAACTGAAGTCAGATTAGCAGAAAAGGTGAGGTGTGACCAGCCAAGCTCTCCCAGACCCCAGCTAAGTCACAGCAGTTCAGGACACATGCTTTCCCCCAGACACTTGGAGAGCGCTGGCTCTTCAGCAGCAGCCAGCTGGCTTTGAAGCCAGTGAGAGAGGTACCCAAAGCTAGACAGACAGCTGGACCAAAAACTATGCACAATACGTGGCTTGGACCTCAGCTCCTTTCTGAAACCTCAACCAAAGCCAAGCTCAACCTAGATACCGAGAGCAAGCCAAGTCCCTGAAAATAGGAGTCCAAAAGCACGGCACGTGCCCTGCCTCAGCCATGCCAGCACCCACCAGGAGGGCTGAGTCTGACTTCCAAGTTTCAGAGCTGGGATTACTGAAGCAGTAATGTAGTTTCCCAATGATCATGCCTGTACCAGAGAGCTGCAACCCATTCCTCCAGCAGACAGGGAGGTGGGAGCAAGAAGGGTTTAAGTGAGTTTCATGTCTGTTAATTTTGTGACAAGAGGTAGAAGAGAAAGGTCTCATGCCTCAGAGGCCAAAGCTGACAGGAACAGATAAGGCCACCATTCAGTCCGCAGCCAACAGCCCCTCTGCTCCACAAGCAACACACCCAGATGTCCCAAAGCACGCACCTTTTGGAGTTCTTCTTCAGAGACGGTGAGCTTTGCTTTCCACACCTGCTCCTCCTCCTCCACACTCTTCTGCAGGTCTCGCAGCATTCCTTCCTGTTGGCAAAGCCCCAGCTGAGCCCAGGCCTCCTGCAGCCCTCCCAAATGGAGCACCACAGCAGCCACCAGGGCTGGGTGCCATGGAACATCCATCTCTTCTCAAAAGATTCGAGCCAATGCCATTTGGGCCAATGCATCGGCAACAAAATCAGGTGCCCCAGGTGGGGCCGGGGGCACCCAATTCCTAAGCTATCTCAACCACTTTGGTTAACAGGGCCCTTGCACGTACCAGCGTGCCTCAAGCAACATCCAGGATGGTTTATAACTTGATTAGAATGGATAAAATTCAGGCTTGTCCTCTTCCCCTGTCTCAATGGGGAATAATCCTCTCCATGGCAGCCCCAGCATACTGCGCAAAGCCCACCAGCAGCCCACGATCTGCTGGGAAACCGAGCTGTATTTCCAGCAGAAGACCAACACGTTAAGAGGAGCCATAACTTACTGTCTCTGCAAGGATAGCTCTGTACTGCTCGCATTCTGCTTGTAAAGTGCTCTGTGCTTCCTCTGCCTCTTTCAGTTTAAGTGCTGAATCCTGAGAAGGGAGATGGAGAAAGAGAAATGAGGAAAAGAAAAAAGCAACTTAAGCACTCGCTTGCCCCTCTACTTCCCAGCCCCTCACTTACCACAGGCTCTGTCATAACTGTGTGTTGCTTTAGCACATTCACAGCCTTCTCCTTAAACTCCTGTAGCCATGCCTCATAATCCTAAATTTGAAAAAACAGGACAAGGAGGGGAAAAGAAAAAAAAATGTTTAGATGCCTGTTACTCCTACGTGGCAGAGGCTCTGTAAGGGGGCTGGAATGGTAGGAGCCCACCTGCTGTGACACAGTGACTTCTGGGAGTGCAGAGAGCAGAGTCTCTTTGGTTCGTGTCTGGAGCACATCAAGCTGGTGGGCCAACTCCTCCTGCAAGAGGGACACACTGGCATGGGGTGGAGGACTCAAGTACTTGTGGGCCAGGCTGCCAGCACCAGTCTTTCTTTTCTGTGCCTACACAGGTAAGCTGGCACAGGAAAACCAGCAAGCAGAGAACACTGCCTCCAAGAATCACTGAAATATCCCTCCCCCTCCATCCACAGTCCTGGTTCCCCAGTGGGAACCTGTAGTGGATACACAGCCCTCAAGACCAGACCTGGGGAAGGTGGCAAGAAGGTTAAACCAGCACTGCTCCTAAGACAAGGCAGGCAGCCCAGAGCAAACAACTGGCGGCTCTGGGAAGGCCGAACGCTTCCCCTGCAACACTGACTGAAGACTGAACACCGCTACTGAAGAGAAATACCTGGCTCACCTTTGCTTTTGTAGCAGCAAGTAGCTTTTCCTCGCATGCCTTCTCCACTGTGGTCAATGCTTCCACTGCTTTCCAGTTCTTCTCACGAAGGTCCTGCCGAGACCACACACACAAGGCTTATTGCCACACACCACGCTGAAGGCCGCCAAGCTGCTTGTTGGCACTGCGGAGGATTTCAAAGCCTCCGTTCAGGAAAACGGGCAGCCCGCCGCTTTTGCCAAGGATTCCCCATCCCACCACCCACGGGCACTCCCTTCTCCTCCATCCCTGCAGTTGCTCAAAGCATCAGGCTCAAATCTTCCTGCAGGAAGGGAACAGAGCAGGATGGAGATGAGCTCCAAAAGCAGCCCTCAGAGCTGCCTGAAAAGGACACAGGCCTAGCAGAAGGCTGCAGTGTTGCCTCCAGAGAACTCATGCAGCCTTGCCATAGAGGGAAAAGGAGCAGAGATGAGGAGCTGCCCTGATCCTGCTGGACAGCATCTCTCTGCTTAACAGCTCCTAAGCTCAGGAGGACAGAGGAGGGACACCTCCAACCACGCAGCCCATCAGCTTAAGCACTTGAGTCACGCACCCTGCCAGGGCACTCCTGCTCTCTGGCAGATAAAGTGATACCCCAGTAGTGTTCCATGGGGCTGAAAGCCTGTGCTGCACCAGAGAGCAACTGTTAACATTCTGACCCCAAGGATTTGGGTTTTATAGAAAAAAGAATCTGAGCAGCAAAAGTTGAGCCCAGTTCATTCCACGTACGTTGTTTTTTGTCTTCTGTTGCTCCATCGCCTCTCGCAGCTCTGCTGCTTCCCTTTCCAAGGACAAGAGCTGGTCCGTTTTCTCCTGGAGCCTGGAATGGTATGATGCATGGCGTGATGCAGGAGTGAGCTTCCACCTCCACCTCCCACCCCAGGCAGTGAGCTCTGAGTACGGGATCACAGCCCTATTCAGGATCTGCTCCTGGATTTACAAGCAGTGGGAAGCTGCACTTGGATGGAGAGACAGAGGGAGCAGGCTGCACATGTTGGGATTAAAACCAGGAAATGAAAGACCATGGCAATGCTGGAGTGGGATCTAGTTTTCTTAACAGCAATAATAAGTAGTTGGCTGGCTGCACATCTAGGACAGGAGGAAGAAACAACGTGAGCCAAAGGCCACAAGCTCTGGATCATACAACTGGAACCACTCCCAACACGCTCCCATTCAGGGCTCGTTAGGCTAAGATGGCCCACAGCTTTGCATTTTGAAAGCATCATCCTACTATCTCCAGTAACCACAAATCAGCACTACCAGCTAGACACCTCGCAGCCTGCAGCTTCCCTCCACATCCTCAGGCCCATCATCTGCCCTGGAGGGACTCTCATCTTGAGCAGAACAAGGGAGATTCAAGTCCCTGACACAAATCACTCAAATATCTTGGGGTCCCAGGACCTCAGGTTGATCAGGTGTCCTTCTTTAGAGGAAGTCTGGGTGCTCGCTTGCAGCAACAGCACCTCAGAATTCCTTCTGCCACAGACAGAGCCTGAACCTTCTCAGAGGTGCTCACCACATGGGTGAGAGGCAGCAGCCACAGTTTATGGTGTGGGAAACTCCAATCAGATGCCACGAAATCTTTTTTCTCTGATGCGAGTAGATGTCAAACAGAAAAACAGGGACCCAGAGAGGCGGTGAACCTCCATCCCTGAAGACATCCAAAACTCACCTGAAATAGCCCCCAAACCCTTGATCCAGATAGCCCAGCTTTGAGCACAGGCTTTCATTAGAAACATTACAGGTCCTCATCCACTTTCAGCCCCAACAACTTCCCCAGCCAGCTGTACAGGAACAGTTAACCTTCACGTGCCAGACAGCAATTAAATTGTCACTTCAGAATGGATTGGCAGTTATTTGCAGCCAGCAGGCCAGCACTGGAACCAATTAATACCTTAAACAGCTGCACTGACCAGGATTCACCTCAACTTCCTGGCTTCACAGTCCCCCCAGGCTGTCTAACAGGGATAGCAGGAAGTCCTCACCCACGCAGCTCAGCACTGGGCAAAGTCTGGGATGCACAGACAGCAAGTTGGAAGAAGCAGCAATTTGTATATGCTAGAGAGCACTCAGACATACCTTAGCTGCAGCTGCTTCATTTCTGCTTCATTGGCTGCCTAGAAACAGAGAAATCACTTTCATTATCTTCCCTAGACAAGTAATACTGATCAGCCACTTCAGTGGCACCCCAGAAAGGTTCCGTTAGCAGAAATAACACAGATCCTAATATCACAGTGCAAAAAACAACTGGTTGGGCCCAGTGCTAAGAGCTGAACCACCCACTGCCAGCTGGGCATAGGCAGATCCCTTCCACATCTGCCACAAAGCAACACATCCCCCTCTCCTCCTCTCACCCAAATTAAAAGCGCACAGGACCTGCAGGTCTCTGTCTTCTTCTGCCTCCCTCATCCGGCCTGCTTCCAGCAGAGCTTCGATGGATTTGATTCTCTCCAGAAGCCTTGTGTTCTCTGAGCTGGCTTCCTGCAGTTTCCCCTTCAAGCTGTCCAGCTCCAGCAATTTGCTTTTGACCTCTGTTTCAGAGCTCAGCAGCTTGGCCTGCAGTTCTGCCAGAGAAAAGGGAGAGAAACACACTAAGGTAGGTGCAACAAACTTAGAGACTCCTCATCCTGCCCTGCCCTAGCACACCTCTTGGCAAAGGAAGCCTTGGCCATGGATGCCTTCCAGGGACATAGAATAGGCAGGAAGGCATGTGAGACAGCACAAGGTGACACAGGACAGATGCACTGGAGTAGCAACCTAGGAGAGCATCACAGCCTCTTCCTGCAGCCATGTATCAGCCCCTTGTCTTGCTTGTATTGATGCTAGAAAGCCAAACTCACCCCCAGGTCTACCCATCCTGCCCTCAACAGCCCCATCCAACACCCAGCCCCAAAAGTTCAGAATCTGTTTTGTGTTCCTGATGCCCCACAGCTATCCCTGGGCTGTTTCATGGTCCTCACCAGCAATGCTCTGTTGCTGCCCTTTGGCCTTTTCTGCATCTGCAACCAGGCTCCTGTAGCTGGTCTGGGTTTTGCGGAGCTCGTCGCTTACTTCATCCAATCTCTTCTGCAGCGTCGCCTCCATTTCTCTTTGGGAAGTCTGCATGGCAGAAAAAGAAGGCTTTAAAGAGGATACCAGGCACCCTGGCCAGTGTGCCAACCTCCCCTCAGTCTGCAAGGGAGCTGAGTGCTGAAAACCCTCTGAAAGCTCTGATCGTAGAAACACAGAGTCATCAAGGTTGAAAAAGACCACTAAGATCAGATCATCATGTCCAACCACCAACCCATCCCCACCACTATCCACGTCCCTCACTGCCACAACTCTACAGTTCGTGAGCCCCCCCAGGGACGGTGATTCCACCACCTTCCTGGGCAGCCTGTGCCACTGCCTCACCACTCCTCTGAGAAGAAATCTTTCCTAATATCCAACCCAAAAGCATTGTAATGCACAGCACTGCAGGAAGCCTCCCTTTTGCAAAGCCCCATTCGATGTCAGAGCCCAAACACCCCATGCTCAGCAGCACGCACCGATGTCTCTGAACTTCTCTGCTGCAGGTTTATTCTGGCAGGCACCGCACAGCTCCATTTACTGACCACACTCACAGCTGCTGCCATGTGGTGGGGAGAGAGATGAGGAGAATGTCCTGCCAGCAGCACAGAGGATATCACAGGCGCTCCTTACACCAAGGAAGTCATCCTCAACATCTTTAGCTCCCAGAAAGCAGATGCCATGCAGGCAGCTGATGCCTCAGCCCAGCATGTAGAGACCTGATGCTGCCATCAGACTCAGACGCCCAGCCACGTGTTTCCATAAGCAGTGGAATTTTTTTATGTGGTTTGGGCCAGAGAAGACTTTTTTTCCATCTTAGAAAGCAGCAGAGGAGAGGCCAAGATGTGTGCTTGGAGTGGGAAGGCAGAAAGGGGAGCATGAGGCACGTGCTAAAAACCAGCAGCTCCGCACATCACACCGCTGCAATGCTTTGTGCAGAGAGGACAGGAAAAGGCAACCAGCAGCCCAGAGCTCATGTGCATGATGCTTCCAGAATTGCTCTGAGGATTTAACACCGTGTCCTCAGCTGAGAGCTCCAGGCAGCACTGGGAAGCATATTCTCCCCATCACCACAGGCACTTAAACACATCACTGGCTTTGAAGCCTTGCAGATAGTACAATGGCTTATGCGACCAGTATAAAGGCATGCAACAGGCTGACAGCCTTTGAGAAGTTCTCCTAAAAGCATGCCTAGAAGTTGGTGCTTTAAGGCAGCTCTGCCCTCACACAAGCACCATGCTTTCATCACCAGCCAGGCTCCTTGCTGTCTCTGCTACTTGACTGCAAAAGTAACAGGGGCTCTAAAATGAACCACTGAAAGGAGACCTGCACCCTCAGGCATGCAGAAAATGAAGAGGCAAGACACTGAGTGCCTACACTGTTCCCAGATCCTGGCTTAGCCAAGCCCCAGCACAAGCACTGTCCTACCAGAAGATGCTTCCCCTGCACGCTGGCAACACGCTCCAACGACAGCCTGCCCCAAGTCTGTGCTTGGGAGGTGGCCTTTGAGCACCCAAAGAAACAAACAGCCCAGCCACACCCTGGTGACAACAAAAAAGCCACAGCTCTATCTCCTGTGCTAGCATTAACAGGCCTGAAAACAGAGTTGTGGGTTCACTCCCTCACTCTCTCATCTGCATGAGCACAGACACAAGCTGGTGTGGGCCAGCGGGTTTCCCATCACATCGCAGGTGGTTTCTACAGAAGGGGAGGGGACACTGCTACAGAAGAAGCCCTCCTTCTCATGAGTTCTCCTCTCCCTGCTGCCTCCAAGGCTCCAGTCGCCACCAGGAGGTGGTGCCTGCCCATATCTGGTCCCGCAGGGACCAGGAGGCAAGGCCAGATGCTCCCTGCCCATTCAGCACCAGGTACAACCAGCAGCATATATAGCCTGTGCTTCCCCCACCACCTTCACACCAGCTCCACAGATGTGTGAGAAGAATGCTTTTAACTAAGTCTTATGCTGTCTGGGCTTTGCTGGTGATGCTACAAGAAAGCCACAATGCATGTGACAAACTAACACAGGGGAGGCTATTAAGAGATCTGCAAAGCAGTTTGCTTTCCAGCTGTGGATAGTCATCTCTCCCTGAGCTCCTTCCATAGCCAAGTCCCCAGATCCCACGCAATTCAGTTACCCTTAATGACATCTGAGCCTCTTAGCCCCTAACTAACCTGGAAAGAGACAATTTTACTGAGTAGGGTAAGATGTGTGCATGCACGTGGGCACAGAGCATGTATGCATACCCCCAGGAGCATGCACACAGCCTTGTCTCTCAACAGCTGACTTTGGTTTCTTACAGCCAGTGTCCATCACGATCACCCTCCCCGCAGAAAAGGGGGTGAGAAGTCAGTGTCTGACACGAGCACTTTCCCTTCTGAAGGCCAGCACAGGGGAAGAGCTGTCTGTATGTGACACTTTGCTCTAAGTAGCTGCCCATTTCCACTGGATAAAAAAAAAAAAAGACCTCCTAAGGTCACACACCCAGAACACTGCAGGCCTTGGCTCTCGCGGCAAATCCTCCCTCTCTGTCCAACCCTCTGCAGTTTGCAGAGAGAATGACCAGAAACACATGGAGATTAAGCAACCCAGACAAGATCAGAGGGAAAACATTTGGCAAAGCCCCGCACTCCTGGTTAGCTCAAGCCAGCTGTCCCCCACCCCAGGCTGGAGCTGCAGTGAGCGCAGACCCTCCTGCGAGGCACCGAGCCCAAGCTGGTGGAGCAGGCTGGCAGAGCCTGCCTGACCTGTAGCTGCTCAATCTGCTTCTCTGACGCTGCTGCTTTGATCTCCCAGCTCTTTTTCTGCTGCTCCTCTTGCTGTAGCACCTCTGATTTTTCAGACAGCTCTTTCATCAGCTTGTTGCATTCTTGCCGTAACTTGGCCAGCTCAGCGTTTTGCCTGGAAAAAGCAGGGTTCTCTTAGGCCGCAGGACAGTCAAGTATCCTTGGTGTCACTTACAGAGGAACACAACCTCTGTAAGTAAGGCTTGTGGGCCTGATAGAGGACCTGAAGCATTTTAGTGGTTGCATTTTCCTATTTCTAGGGCCCGCCTGGTCCTTCAGGGAGGGGGTGGAAAGTTGACAAATCACTTTTTAAAAGCTGTATTTCAATCACAGGAGACATTCCTTTCTTATGAAGTAGAAGACACGAGGATCTGTGTTCCCAGACACAAGAGGAAGTTCTCTAAGCATCTGGAGTCCAGTCTGTAATTATTTTACCGCTGTTAATCACCAGCTATTTCATATTTTCTATAAAAAGGAGTGTGAAATTCTTCTATCTAGCTCATATTTGTTTGACAGGCATCAGGCACGTCTCGGCTCCCTGCATCGTCACTCATTTCAAAGGGCCAGCTGGATTTCTTCTCGGGTCAGGAAGTATGAGCTCACCTAAGCAGGGAAGGGCCCCAGCGCCTCCTGCTCCTTTCTCCCTCCCACTGCCTGCTGGCTTGAAGCAGCAGCACAGGTAGCCCTGGGCTCACTGCAGAGTGGGCTTCCCCTGCCCTCCCACAATATCACAAGCCACAGCATGGGAAAGACATCTTCATTTCCCCTGGCTTATCCCCAGAAGCCATTTGGCAAACGCTTCCTCACTCCCTCCCCTACCTCCAGCCAGCAATAGGCTTTGCAGGGGGAGGTCCCTTCAATAAGTGGGAAAGGCCAAGCCCAAAGGGGAGCTAATCCCTGCTGCTCAATGGCAGTCCTAGCCTCTGCCCCCACCCCAGCCATGGGCTTACTTGCTCTCTGTCTGGCTGGTAGCCTGGTTGAGCGCATCCCTCAGGATGGAGTTCTCCTGCTGCAGACGAGCGAGCTGTGTGTTGGGGCCGTTCTCCAGCTGTTCCTGCAGGGCCCGAATCTAGAGGAGCCCAACAGAGGTTATGCTGCTTTGTAGGGTACATGCAACATCCCAGTTCAGCCTGGAACACGTACACAAAGGATGTCCCATAGAGCTTTCCCTCCTTCCTCGGTCTACAGACACCAACAGCTTACAGAACATGATGTCTCATTAAGATGCTCCCATACACTCACTCCCCCTTGAGCAACACAGTTCAGTAAAGCCCACATTGAAGAACGAGCATCAGAGGATCAATCCCAACTCCTCAAGCCTCAGGTCTCTCCTTCTCTGCATCTCTGTGAACCCCAGAAAAGCCATTAGGCAGCAAGAGGAGGATGACCTGTAGCCTACCTTTCCCTGGAGCTGCTGCGTTTCGTTAACGTGGTCCTGGTAGCTCGCCTGCATCCGTGCCTGGACAGCAGTGATCTCCCGTTCACGGGTGACCAGCTGTTCCTTCAGCTTGCTCTCACTGGCTGCCGCCTTGGCCTTCTCAGCTGCCAGTTCCTGCATGGAGAGAAGCCGCCTGCTTAGTCCTCAGGGCTCCAGTTTCCTACTTACAAAGGAACACAGAACTTGGCCGCCTAATTCAGAAGATGCAGAAGTTCAGCCATTTCAGCACTACCAGCTACCTGGGTACCCCTCTGCCAAGGCAGCACATTCAAGCCAAGTCATTCAGCGCTTACATTTCTACCTGCATCTTCGTTTGGGCTTCGCGGCCACTGGATGCCACTGTTGTTCCACAGTGGGCCAGCTGTGAGAAAGCAGTAAAATGGCATGGATTTTTTCTCCAGCTCATTAGACAAAATTTGGGCACAAAGCAGGAGGAAAAAAACAAGAGTACCCACCACCCCTAGCAGAGGCAGAACTAGTGCTCGATCCAGCGGGTAGCAACCCTGCCTGCAGCAGGGGGTTGAAACAAGATGATCTTTAAGGTCCCCTCCAACTCAAGCCATTCTGTGATCCTATGACTACTGTTGGGCAGCTGGGCTACGTTGTGTCACCGTCTCACACAGCCCATACAATTGTGCTAGATGGCTTTGCCCCTTCCTCTCCCACCTGCTGCCGCCTAGTCCTGCTGGCAGCAAGGTAGAGGCAAATGGACAAAGGCTGTGGCCGTCTCAAAGGGATGAGATGTGGGGACTAAGAAGCTTGTGGCCTGGATGCTTTGTCAAAGTGGGGCAAGCCACCATGATGCTGGGCAGGCTGCACAATGCTTACCTTGCTCAACTCCCGAAGCTTGTTTCTGGCAGCAGCTGCATCCTCCTGCTCAGCAGTGAGCTGCTTCTCCTTCTCTTCCAGCTGGCGCTTCAGGACAGCAACTGGGTCACCCTTCTGCGTAGCCTGCAAGTGTGAGGTGGCATGTGAGTGAGGACCATCATCTCCAAACTTGCTCTCTTGCTCCACAGGCAGAAGCCACCCAAAGCGCTTCACACAGGACTTCCAACAAAGCTCCAGCCTCCAGAACTGAACCGTGGGGTCAGTAGGACCCCCAGCCCACCCAAAGACTTGGAGCTCTCCCTGTCAAGGCTCGGCAGAGGCAGAGGCAGAAGCAGCAGCAGTGGGTGGCCATGAGGGTGCCCACAGCCCTACCGTGTGCCAGGTGTCCTGCACGATGCCTGCTCTCTCTGTCAGGATCTCGATGAGCTGCTGGGCCTCTCCTTCGCTGAATGCCATGCTGCTGATGGTGGACACCAGCGTCTTGTAGGGCAGGTAGAGGGGCCCATCCGAGTCAGCAGGTGCTAGGGAGAAAAAAGGGGGAACTGAGACCAGTCAGGTTGATGGCAGAGCATCCAAATACCTCAGCAGGCTTCAACCCCAAAACTGATGCTTCAAGTCAGCAACCACCAGCCTGATGTGTGCAGTCCAGAGGTGTCTCATGACCTCAACCGCTCTGAGATTCTGGGATTCCCTACTGCTCTGCTAAGATGAAGGATGAGCTTAGGGTCCCCGGAGCTGGGCAAGGAGTGGTCATTAAGGCCATTCCACTCCAGTACAACCCCTGTAGGTGGCACAGGGGCCTCTGCCAGGCTGTCCGGGGCCAGTTCCATTACAGGGCCCAACTGGGCCCAGCAGCCACACTGGTGGCAGCACCTCATGGGAAACATGTTTAAGAAGGGGCAAAACACTGCACTGCTCAGGAGCCAGGCTCACATTTAACTCACACAGGTGACAGCACGGATGCAGGACAGCACATCACCACCCTCAACCCAGTCCTGCTGGGTGGAGGAAACCTATCAGCAAAATGTCACCCATCTCCGGCCAGCACTGCACAAGCAATCTTTGCACAAGGAGGGCATGACACAAACACCACCTCACAGCTGGCAAACGGGACTGGGGCAACCTGCCAAACCACGGCACAGCAGAGCAGCCTGCTTCGGCCCAGCTCTGCTCAGCAAAGGGAAGCCTATGCCACACCAAGTCGATTCACCGATTGATTTTGAGGTGGAAACCTCATGCTTCGCCCAAGGAAAGTAGCCCTCGCACAGCATTGCCCTGCTAGAGCTGCTAAGGGGAAGCACAGCGAGGTTTGAGCCGCTTCTCAAACCCAAGGAGACACGTGGCACTGGAGATACAGATCATTCCTTGCCTGGAGCCCCAGGAACACAGCTCATTCAGCACTAGCACATCAAGTACACCTTCACGTGTGTCAAGTGGAGCAGCTCCTACTATCAAAGCCCACGACCTGGCGTCCAAGTACACATCAACCACTTGCAAACAAGCTTTCCTGCAATGCAGGAGGCTGAAAACAAACCACACAAGAGAAGAATACCTCAAGCTGCTCCTGTCAGGTTTGGCATCTGTTTCAGTGCTGAGGATGTCTTTGAACATTTCAGTTTTTTATCCGCAACAAGATAATTTGTTGCTTCTGCCTTCGATAAAGTGGGAGACCACAGCAGGCACCAAAAGTTGTCCATAATGCTTTGGTCCAGCTACAGACAATGTCGTGGCACAAACACTGATAAGAGCTCTCTTTTGGAAAACCCTACAGGAGCACCTAAGACATCAGTCCTGGCTTTTAAGACACGCAGGACCTGTACTTCACATCCAAAGGCACAGATGTTCAGAGCAACCCAAAAACTGCCCAAGTGAACAAGTGATAAGAGTTCATCTTCCATCCACGGTGCCTCAGCCTGCAAGAATCATTTACCCACAAAGCAACCAAGAAAAAAAAAAAAAAAGCAAACCAAACCTCTTCAAATTGGTGCAAAGACTGGCAGGAATCCAACTATTGAACCATACCTACACCTGTTTACACCTCAGTGAGTTCAGGAGCTCCTTATCCTTGTTTTCCACCCTGCTGTCCAGCACCGTGGCAGCTGCTCCTCTCCCAGGAGAAGTACCTGGAGCTCCCATTCACTCCAGGTGTATAAAACTGCTCAGAGATCCCCAATACAACAGTGAATCCTAGAGGAACCTACAGCTTGCCAATGTCTGTGTGCCGAGCCAAGGAGATAAGCACCACACAGGGTGTCCAAAGCAGGACGCAACACATTACAGGGTGAAAATAAATCAATAAGTTATTGACTTCAATCCTCCTTCTCCTAGAGAGAAAGGCAGTCCAGAACAAGTTTCTCCCAACCAACTTCAACACTCACAGTCCATCTCACCTGACACAACCATTCATACAGTTGCCCTGTTACCAACTGGGAAGAAAAAAAAAATCTCAGAACAGGACAGCTCTGTTATAGCAGTACCAAGATGCTCTGTTTGCTTACTCAATGGGAATACATGCAGAGGAATTTGGCCTTACCTGGTTCAGCCTTCTTCTTGGATGCAGACTTCTTCTTGACAGGCCCATCATGCTTCTGCTCCTCATGGGTTGGAAGAGCCTCAGGTTTTTTGATGGGGACGGAGCTGACAACCGGAGCACTTTGCTGCGTGCCAACTGGTGGCACAGCCACAACAGGCACCTCCTTAGGGGTCACCTCCAAGACAGGAGAGCCTTTGGGAACACTGGCAGGAGGAGACGCCAGTGCTGGGCTAGGAGCAGGTTCTACCTTTGCCACCTTCTTCTCTTTCTTCCTCTTTTCCTTAGGAGACAGAGCAGGTTTCTCCTTTTCCTGGGGAGGCACTGACACCGCTGCGATCGGAGACTCAACAGCAATGGGCTCTGGCACCACAGCAGGTTCAACAACCACGTCCTTGGAAGAGTCAGTCACTTCCTGAGTAACTTGCTGCTCCGGTATCTTTCCATTAGGTTTTTCTTCCTTTTTCTTTGCTTTTCCTTTTTTCTCAACAGGTTTTTCCTTCTTCTTTTTCTCTATTTTGTGCTGGTTGGTCTTCTCAAGCTCCTTACGTTGCTTTGCCAAGGCTTCTTCATAAGAAGTCTCCTTCATTGAGAAGGTAGACACCAGGAAGATCCCAATGGCTGATATCACCATAAAGCCTCCAAAGACCACAACACCCAGCGTCTGAGGGTCGTACACATCCATCCTGCCTTATTCTTCTGTGCCTGCAAGACACCAGAACAACAATGAGAGGAAAACCCCAAAAATGCAATTATTTCACCAACGGAATTAAAAGAATCATCCGTGTTTTCAAATACCACCGTGCAACTGAGAAGACAAATGCTTATGATTCACACATAGTGGGGAGGGCTACCAAGCTGCAGATCACTATGCTCCTCCACTATGTTGCCTATTCACAGTTATACTGCTGCAACTAATTTCACTGGTAGCAACCAGAAGAACAAAAAAGTTGGAAAGAAAAGAAGAGGGATGCAATCACAGACGCTAGCAACCACCTGCTGCATGCCCGCTTTAGGGATGGCTTTAGCATGACTGTAGGGCAATACCTGTGGCACTTCTAACAAACAGGATGAAAGCATGTGTAGGGCAGCTTTCCCTGTTTGCTTCCAAATGCAGAAACAACCACTCTGCAACAGCTCTTGCAGCACGGACGTGCCGTGATCACATTCTGCCAGACCGCTGCTCCTAGGGAGAAAACCCAGCACCGAGGCTGTGTGCACGTACACCATGTAGAGAACCAAGTCCCAACCATTTCCTTGAAATGCAAATAGCAGTAAAAGTCAGAAGTTCATGCTTAAAAAAAAAAAAAAAAAGGCACAGTCATAAACTATCTCATCTCCCCAACAGACGCCAGCAGGAAGAAGTGAGTGAGACTTGTGGAGGGAGCGCTGGATGTGGCACTTCTCCTTTCACCTCTGCTATCAGCTGGCAGGCAAGGGGGCTCAGTTTGTCCACCCAAACGCCACAAGCAGCATTGGATGCTGAGACCGGGCAGGCAGAGAGCAGCCACTGCAAGGTGCTGCCATTTCTGATCTGCTCAATTCCTGATCAAACCTCGTCCCAAACTCCTAAAGCCCATCACTTCCCTGCTGTCCCGCTCGGTTTCCTCCTATCAGGGCACAACCTCCACGTGGCCCTGAGCTGGCTCATTAACCCCAACTGGGATGCTGAATTGGGCCATTCATCTGCAACGGAGCGCTTTCCAGGACGTGCCAAGATGTGGTTTCTTGTCCCGGTGCCTCAAAATATAATCAGAAAAATGCAGAAAGCCCCTGGCTATCAGGAGTTCCCATCCCCACACTTAACTGTAAACATTATCGAATTTCCTCTGTATAAGGGGTTGTGGGTTGAAGAGGAGGGAGGGAAGGAGGTGCTGGGGGGGAGGAGGCAAAAAGAAGAAGAAAACTAAGGAGATCAGCATCTTTGCAAAACCTCAGCGCCTGAAGGCAGAGACCCGGGAGACTCTTCCTTTCCAACAGCCGGAGCAGAGAACTCACAGCCCTGTCTGAAGTGAAGGGGAGGCTCTGCGTGCCAGCTGGACCCAGCCACCCTGCACAGAACAGGCACTGCCCGAGCTCCCAGAGGATAACACAGACCCTACCCCAGCGTGCTAGGTGTCTCTGCTGCAGGGAGAGTGCTTTGGGATCTTCCCCACCAGGATCAACAGCCCATTCCTCATAGAGTGGCACAGGTAGGAGGGGAACTTAAAGATCATGCAGTTCCAATCCTCTACCACAAGTAAGGCTGCTTCCCACCAGCTCAGGTTGCCCAGGGCCCCATCCAACGTGGCCTTGAGCGTCACCAGAGATGGAGTACCACAGCTTCTCTGGGCAACACGTTCCAACCTGCTGGAGAAAAGGGAGGACTTCTCAACAGTAAATAGAAAGCGAGGCTGAAGAACACATATCCATGATCTAACGCTGGTTTTAGGGTTACACCAAAGCACCCATCAGCTGTCAGAAGACAGAACAAAGTGACTTATGTTGGTAAGAATAAACCCTCCTGAGCCCCACGCTATCACATATACACATTTAGAGCAAATTTGGTGCTCCAGTTTAGGGAAGGCTCATTGCCAACTCCTGGCAACCACCACCCAGCCCCACCAGCTGCTGTCACCACGTCCAAAAGCAGCTGCGTGAAGCCAAGGAGGGAAAAAGAAGAAACAGAGCAAACCTCAGTCTGGCACCAGAACACCTTTCCAGAGCCTGGCCAAAACCTCACGCCCAACATGACGCAGGTCCTGGCAGCCCCATTCTGCAGTTGGGCCGTCCCACCAGCGGTGCCCGCAGCAGTCCCCTGCTTAAATGCAGAGCACAGCAAAAGGGCACCCAATTTTCTCCTGCAAGGGCCTTTTACAGCACAATGCCCACACTGTGGTGCACGGACAGGACCAGCCTTCCACGTCCAAAAAATAGAGCTCACATTCCACAAACCCACGTGAAGAGCTGTCCTTTAACTCTTCAGCATGCCTTTTGCTCGTTAGCCATCAAACTACCCCAGATCCCAGATAACAGCCCAGGAAACTCTCCCCACGCAGCCACTCCTGCTTGCTCCGAGCAGAAGTTCCATGGAAGCGGAGCTGGGAACGCTCAGCCCTGCTGGATGTAAGCACACAGCAGTGCCCAGCCCCGACATCCCACACGTGGAGCTCCAGCAGGTCACGCAGGGAGCCACAGAGATCTCATTTCCCCGCACAGCCAAAGGAGAACGCGTTGGCTGCCCTGCCCTGGGAGAGCGCAGCAGAAGGGGAAAGATGCTCCTTGCGGCTCCCACGCTGCGACCCAAGGGCTGGGCTGCTGCGATGCTACGGCCAAGCACCTCCCGCTGGAGTCAGGAGGCGCAGAGGTGCGTGGGGCTGCAGGGCAGCGAGCCGGGCTCCGTGCAGCCCGCGGAGCGGTGCTCTCCCTCTGCTTTCCCCCGGCAGCTGCCCGGCCCAGCACGCGAGGCTCCGAGCTGAGATTTCAGCTTCTTCCCGAGCACGAAACCGCGAGCGGCTCCTGAAGTTTCTCCCCGCACCCCGCCGCAACAGGAGGAGGACATCCCGAGGTCTTTTTTTCTAGCGCGGTGAACGGAAAAGGCACGATCATCTCATAGCCGTGACCTTCTGTAACCGCGGGTAATCAGCTTACGGGATCCCATCGGGCTGCGGGCACAGGAATGCGGCCGGGACAGCCGGGGCCGCGGCACGGAGCCCCGGGGGTGCCCGGGGAGCGCAGGAGGGGTCGGTCGGGGGAGGAAGAGGCGGCGTAGCCGCGTCCATCATCCGGCGGTGCGGGCCCCTCCCCGGCCGCCTGCACACGTCGCCATTCCGCACCGCCCTGCACGCCGCGGGCCATTCATCCCGGCCGGACACCCCCCCGGCGGGACGGAGGGGCGCGGGACGGGACCCCTCGCAGCTGGACCCCCCGGCACGTGGGGGGCGCGGGACGGGTCCCCCCGAAGCGCTGACAGCCGGCCGGGGGCTGCCGAGCCGGGAGCGGGGCGCCCCGGCAGCGCCGCGGGGGAGTGCGGGAATCCCTCCCGCTGCGCCGCGGGGAGCCCAACGGCAGCCGGGGGCGCGTGCAGAGGGGGGTCCCCGGCGGCGCCCCCGCGGCTCCGAGCGGCGCTCCCCCGCCGCAGCGCCCCCCGCCCGCCCTGGCCCCGCCGCCGCCTACCCGTCCGGGTCGCTCCCCGCTCGCCGCACGCCCGTCTGGAGTCGTGGCACTTTCTGCCGCTCGCTCGCCGGGCGCGCCGGGCCCGCCCCGCTCCGCACCGCGGGGCCACTCAGCGCGGGGGGCGGGCCGGGCGCGCCGCCTCCTGGGGGCTGTAGGCCCCGGGCCGGGGAAAGCCGGGCTCGGAGCTGGCGGTGTTGGCGAGGCGTAAAGGAGCTCCCAAGAGGGTGGCTGGCTCCGAGTCAGAAGGAAAGGCTTGCGAGCCCGACCTGAGCAGGTCGGCCCGTGGCGTGCAGCTCTGCAGACCTTTGGCCGAGTGCTGTTTGCGGGAGGGGGGGAAGAAAGAGGGTTTGATTGCCCGGGAAGCTGCTGGGATCAGCATGATGTGCTCCGTGCTGTTAGAGCAGAGCCTGATAAGCCGTGCGTCCGAGAGCTGGGACAGACAGAACCTTGCCCAGAGCTGCTCGCGGCGTGCAGTGACACCCGGCACGGTGGGCACAGGGGCACGTACGCCTCCTGGCCTCACTGTGAGGTCCTGCGTGGGACAAAAGGGAAATGGGGTGTACTACTCAAGTGTCTGTTTGCACCAGAGAGGGTTAGCTAGCTGGAAATTAAGTAAATGCTTCAATATCTTAGAAAGGACTTGAAGGGACTCCATTCACAATGGAATGGAGCAACCATGGCTGAAGTGATGGAGAAGAGCCAGGCACCCTTTGGGACATGCTGTCAACTGACAATCTGTACCATAAGAATGAGACCCGTCCTGAGTTTGACCAAAGGCCAAACTCCTTGGGCTTGTATCTCCAAAACCACCCAACAAATCAACCGCCTGCTCAAACAACCACCCAGCAAACCACCCAACCAGCCAACAAAAAAACCAACCAGACAACAAATGAACCAACAAATAACCCAACCAACCATCTAAAAACAAAACCAACAAACCAACCAACCAACCAGGAATCATCAGCCAAAGAGTAACAGAAGGGCTAGAACAGAGGTTTGCTGCCTACTGTGTAACCCAAGATTGCATGAGCTACCCTTTTCAGCCAAAGTTGCACCCAAAGTCTGGGCTCTGGTGAGGACAACTCCTCTCTCCACACCTTCAGCTAAGCCCAAAGCCATCTCTCTCCCTTTCCTGCTCCACTCTGGCCCTGTTATGAAGCACTCCGTGGCTTCTGAGCTCATTAGGCATTGATCATAGGTAGAAATCCATCTGTTACTGGGAAGGACGGATAATCTGACCTTTTCATAGGGGGTTGTGGTTGTGAAGGCAGCAGAGCTGGGTCCCACGGAACATCAAGCATTTGAACAGAATGATACTTCATGTGATTGAAGAGAAAAAGAGTTAAAAACATGTTAATGCATTTCAGTGGCCAGAGCCTCTCATGGAGTGGCCGTTGGGGCTGCTCTTAGTGGTGTCGCTAGAACTCACACCAGCTGCTGCTACACCATCACCCACCATGCATGGAACAAGCTGTGCTATTGAGGCCAACTGGTATCAGCAGCAGGTCCCATCCACAGCCTGGTACATCTCAACACAATGGCAAGGACAATAAGTGACTGTTTCGTGCAGAAAAATGTGATGAAATGAGAGGAAAAAAAATACGCTAGTAGAGAAACCTTTCAGCTAATTATGACAACGTGGCTTCTGCACAGGGATCTGAAATAGGCAGATCAAGCATATGGACCACACTGGCACAGACATGCCCTCAGGCTCCCTGTGTGTTAATTCCTCAGCTGCCTGAAGCCCTTGCTCATCCTCTGCTCACCGACGCCTATGCGGTTCAATCCTCACCCCAGCACCTATGGTTTGTCTATCCTCCCCTTTTTAAGGCACCAGGGCTGAGTAGGAATAGGGCTGGGGGGGCTGAACTCAGCCCTATGAGCCCAGCCCTCATCCCAAGGTGGCATCCAGCCCCCGCCCAGCCCCTCCAGAGCGCTCTGTACCCTGGTGTTAGAACAACCAAAGTGCTGGCAATCATCCACGGTTATCCTCACTGCTAGAAAGTTTTTCTTGGGTTCAGTCTGAAAATCCCCTGCTCCAACTCAACTTTTTTAGTCCCTGGTTATTTTTGCATCCACAAGCCTTTGGCTGTTGGTGAAGAAACTGTTGTTTGGCCCTGGAGTGGCTCCAAATCTTTCTGCTAGATGTATTAGTTATCCTAAATCCATAGCCATGGCTGGGATATATTTAGCTCCTCAAACAAGCCCTGCTGCGGGTGAGGGGACGCTGCATGGGGCTCCCCAGGTCCTGAAGGAACCAAGAGCTGAGATCTTCAGCTGAGCCAAATGCAGGCTCAGAGGGAGCAGGATGGGAAACGTGCTAGGAAGAGCAAAGCGTTAAGTGAGGAGTTAAGAGGCCATGCTTGCAAAGAAACAAGTGTGTACCACACCACAGCTTTTTAGCCTATAAGAAAAGGCACCTGGCAGAGCTTGCTCATGAGGAGAGTGAGCACACAGTCCCAAAATGCAGCTGTGATGGAGCAAAGGGCTTTAAGACAAGGATATCCCAGTGCAGCTGTCCCTGCTGAGGTGACTCCTCAACTCCCAGCCAGCTCCTGCTCATCTGTAGCACATCTGTATGGGCACCTACACCCAATCACAAGGAGCACATCTGTACTTTAGCTTCTCTTTCCATCACCTTTCCAACCATTCCAGCATGCAGAAATGGCAACCAGAGGCCAAAAGTTCAGTGACCTTATCCTTGGGATGAGTGACAATACAGTTAACACGGAAGCAGATAGCACTGATGAGGATCTGGGCATTAAATTAGGTGACAAAGTTTTTGAGAAGATAATCTCTTTCTTTCCTCCCCAGCTACTTCTCACTTTGCCCACTGACCTCATCAAGAACATCACATCCCTGTGGCATCCTTTCTTCTCCCCCTGGCCATATCGGGGCTTCCCCTGTGTAAGTCCAGCTGAAATCTGGTGTCAGATTGCTTCAGGCCATCCAAAGGCATGGCAGCACATGCTTTATCAGGGAGCAAGGTCAAATATCCGTGTGGTTCATCAGTTTCTCCTTCCTCTTTGGAGATGCTTTAAGCAGAGCATTCTTAAGCTTGTTCTGTCACAGAATTTACTTGAAAACTTAGCAGAGGGAGGGCTGTACGACTGCAAGATCCCATGGTGAGCAAGCGTTGTCCCATCTCCAGCACCAGTGGCACGTCTGTGAGCAGACATAGTCCCGCAGATCATAGAATCAGAGTCATTTGAGTTGGGAGGGACCAATAAAGGTCATCTTATCCAACTCCCATGCAATGAACAGGGACACCGACAGCTCGATCAGGTGACGCCCCCTTCCTTCTCTCAAGAGATGCAGGAAAGCCTGGTTGCAGCCTAGGGGAGGGACTCATAAGCCAATATATGTTCTCCTGCTTCATTTTCCAGGCATGCATCCTGCTAGGCCCGCTCCTCCTCCTGAAAAAGGGTCACTTGGTCTTCTAGGGGCTTACAGAAAGCCTTTCCTGCACCAACACTGTTACCCAAGTGACTAATTTCAGGCTGTCACAGAGCCTCCAGCTGAGGAGATAGGGGTGTCAAGGCTTCAGAAACAGTGAATCTCATATGGGAAATATTTCTTAGAGTCACTAAGGTTGGAAAAGACCTCCAAGATCATTATATGTCCAACTGTCAACCCATCCGCGTCATGCCCACTAACAGCCCAGCAAGCATTGGGGCTGACTTGCTGCTTTTCCACCAGACTCACATGAAGTCTCATTAAACGATCAGGACAACACAGGCATGAGCCCTGCCTAAGCACAGGTTGGACCGGGTGAACTCCAGAGGTCCCTTCCCAGTCCGGCCATTCTGTGTTCCGATAAGCACCAAGCTGATCTTATCTCCATGTTAATCATCTTCAGCACTTGGATTTATCAGGGTTAGAACCTTGCCTTTCCCTGGTGTATCTCTGGTGCCACCTGGGTAGCTGGGACATAGGCAACACGCTGGCACATGGAAAGCTGTGTCACTGTGCCAGAGCACACTTGTGACAGGAAAATCCAGCCAAAAGGCAAAGCCGGGAGCACAAGCTAATTTGGGAACACAATAGTTACGCTAATCAAAACACCTTCCAGAGGAGGAGGGAAGGAAATTACCTAATGCTTTACCATGCGGCATGGTTAGGGCTTTGCACAGCTTGGAAGAAAGGGCATTCACATCCAGGCAAGGAAAAGGTGCCTGGAAAAGGCACAGGGCCCCCTGCATCCTCAGAATAGGACATTCAACACGGGAGAACACTCCCTCTCCCTATCCCCAGACTGGTTTCTGGTCCAGGTAAGTGTATGGCTCTCTCAAAAGTCTGTCTGGACAGAAGTCCCTGTGACTTTAGGAGATGGTGCTTAATAAGAAGCACCAAATGCTTCAGGACATACAAAATCTGGTGAGATGGTACAGAGCCACGCAAACTTCTCTTCTTCCACTGCCACGAGGTCGCAATGGGGCAACTGGAGTTTTTCCTCTTCCCATGTTATACAAAGTCATGTCTATTGATTAACTCAACATCTGGAAATTGTAATCCAGCTGAAAAGAACCCAGCAAGGATCTAAACAAGCCCATAACAAAGCTTTGTTTGTCTGTCTCCCAGCTTTGAGAACTCCCATTGCATGGATCCACATAGAGAATGGCTGTCTGGGTGGTGACACCAAGAAATTGTGGGCATAGGCACTCTGCAGAGGTAGTCATGGAATCAAAGAAGCATAGGATCATTAAGGTTGGAAAAGACCACGAAAATCATCATGCCCAACTGTCAACCCATCACCACCGTGCCCACTAAACCATGTCCCTCAGTGCACATCCACATGCATGCTGTATGGACTATTTCCAATATGTCACTCCAAGTGACTATAAAGTACTTGGGAGAGAAAGGCAGCAGCATCAACCCCACCTTTCAGGGAAGCTCAGGCAGGAAGAGGAGAGCCTCTCCTGGGTCTCTGCTGGGTGGTGGAGACATCTCCCATGTCCTAAAATGTGCTGAACACGAGGCCATCCCTCCATCTGTAGCTGTTGATGCAGAACGCTTCCTTCCAGAAAACCACATTCCTCACTCATATAAAACAAATACACCCTATAAGGGGCATATGTTTTCTGGGCAAGGAAAATTCCTGCTTTGAATATGGAGCTCTTCCCTCCACACACACCTTAGGATGAATATCCATTGCTGGATATTCCAGGTATCCCAACACGCCAACGATTGCAATGGATGCTTTGCATAAGAGTGAGCCTCTTTCACCTCTGCAGGAAAATACTTTCTGGAGAGGTCCTGGAATCTGCCACATCAGCACAGAAATGTATCCAAACCTCCCTGAAAATGGGCACACCTCAGAGTAGTTATTTACCCAGAGAAGCAGAGCAGCCATCAGGGGAATGCTCTGAGCACACTGCCTTCGTAACAGCACCCACGAACCAGATCCTGCATAGTATCATAGAATCATTAAGGTTGGAGAGACCACTAAGATCATTACATCCGACCATCAACCCATCCCCACCATGCTCACTAACCATGTCCCTCAGTGCAACATCTCTACATTCCTTGAACACCTCCAGGGATGGTGACTCCAGCACCTCCCTGGGCAGCCTGTTCTAAGCAGAAGACAAAGAAGTAGAAGAAGAAAAAAGAGAGAGAAAAGGAAACAAAAGAAAAGAAAATGAATGTTAAGCCGTTTTCCTTCCAAAAAATACAGAAGAGAACCTCAGGCCTTGGGAGAAGTTAGACCTGCGTGCGAGGTGGCACTGAGTAATGCCAAGGTAAATCCCAGCCCTGAATTGCTCCTCTTAGGGCAGCAGCGCGTACCTGCATGCCCCTGTCCGAGAACACACTGTACTCACCATTCAGCCTTAAAACAACACCTTGTGCTCAGGGGTTTTACAGCAGCAAATAAACCAGAACTCCAAGTACGCACCCAGACTGCAGGGTTTGAGCCAGCTACGGGTGAGCAGTGAGCAGAGCAGCAGCACGGTGGGCTTTTGGCCAGCAATCACCTTGGCGAAGGGAAGCAGCGTTCGATCTTTGTCCAGAGCCCTAGAAATAAAAGCAGGCCACACAAATGCTGGACGTGGGAAGCTGGGGAGTAAGGTCATCACAACATTGGTCAGTTTGAAGTGCTCTGACGCAGCACCGATCCACCTGCGCTCCCCACATCAGCCAGCAGCAGCACCCTGAGGCATCACGGGGGGCTCAGCAGTGGGAAAACCCCTATCCAAAGCACTGCCCTACCCGCAGGGACAGCTGGAGCTGGGCACACTGAGCAGCACACTCCGGGTGCCCGCCTGCTGCATCCCCACGCCCCAGGCTCGCGTGCTGCCAGGAAGGAGGGATTTGCCCGGCCAAAGGCTTTGTGCAGGATCAGCGTGGATCCAGCCCAGCCAGCAGAGGCGGTTCCTGTTTCCACTGCCAGAGGCTGTGACTCTCGTAAAGTTAATTAATCTCTTCACACGACATAATTGAACTGTGGAAGTCGCTTGTAAAGAACAACATGTTGTAAACCTCAAGCATCACAATGCAACATATATGCCAACATGATCGTAGTAAAAAAAAAAAAAGAAACCAAAACACTGAAACCCTTCAGACAATACATTTGGGATCCTACTGACTCAGCACCACAGGCTTAAAACTTAGCACAGGGAAGGGGGCCCTGTTCCCAGGCTTTTTCCCAGCCACCCAGGTGAGGGATAGGCACACACCTGGTTCTGATCGCAGCTGCAGTCTCACACTCACATGATGCCAGAGGAGCAGCTTTGAGCAGAGGGCTGAGGGAGGTCCCGACACCCCGTCAGCAGAGGACAGGGTAGCACTGACCCAGAACAAAGCAGGCACACGCACTGTAGTTTGTCCCTGGTTTTATATATGTGCAAGCTGTACTTTGACTCTGTGTGCTCAAGGGAAATATTTACCTTGAGAGCGACAATGTAAAGGTTGTCTGCAAATCTACCTCTGCTCCTTTTTGTAGACTAACTCATCAACCTTTGAAATGCAAATCACGAGTTAAAAATAAATGAATGAAGCTCAAATTAAGACTCCAAGCCCAGCAAAAATGGTAGTCCAGGGCCAGACAGTCACGTGTTAAAGCCTTCTCCAAGAAATAGATGTCATACACGCAAGGGCTGTCCCCACCTAGGAGGCCAGGTCTACCCAGAGGGCTCATAAATGCTACTGGGTCACAGGCATTGGGGGGGGGGGGAGGGGCTGGTTTAAAAGCAGCTCTTTTTTTTTTTTTCCATCCAGTTTCCAAAATGGAAGGACTATCTTGACCCCTGGATGAAAAACAAACATATTTTCCTGAAAGAGTCAGATTTTCATCAGCACCTAAAAAATGGATAATAAACATCTGTGGACTTGCCCTAACCCAAGTGGGAAAACAAGTTACACACTGTCTTGTGAGCCCATAGCTGTTACTGAGAGTGCTTTGTTCCAAAGAACAGACCAAAGGTTTTGGGATGCTGCCTGTATTAAATGTGTATTGGTAGTGATTCAGGTAGGGTTCTCAAAGCTTTGCCGAACCACCAGTATCTCCCAGGTGAGAGGTTCAGTCACAGCCTCTGCTCCCCAGCCCAGCGCCTCCTTGTTTGTCCATGTATGGTCTTACACAAGCTCAAGGAGAGCCTGTAAGGAACCTGTCTCCAGCAGGGCCCACGAGAGGATATGGGCTCACATGGGCATGGCAGGCAGGTACTGGCATAGACGAGGGTTGGATGGATGAATGATGGCACAGGGGATGAGCTCAGAGCAAGCACAGCCTCATCATGGGGAAACAGCATCAAAAGAAAAACAACAATAATTATTTCTTATACTCTTGAGTTCTGTTTAGCTGCTCCAAATGCTTCAGACCCCCTGCAAATGGCACACTCATTGCAGGTGTGACTTTGTAAGAGATGCACAGAGCCAGACGGGGAAGAGGACACCCACGGCCTATTGCATGACAGCAGCACGGCCCCCACCACCGGCCGCTGACGGGAACTTTTTGCAATCTGACGGCAGGAGGGAAAGAAAAAAGGAGTCTGGCAGTAAATATACTTAGCAAATTCAAACAGTGAATGGGTTCCAGGAAATTGAGATAACCGTGTAGGCACAAAGATCCCAATCCAAAGCCCATGGAAGTCAGTGGAAAAAATCACGTTAGCTTTAGCGGGCTTTGGATAAAGCCCAAGGAAAGTCAAATAAGCGATGCAGTCCCAATGACTCACTAATTCTGCCCAGTTAAATACCCACCCAGATCCCCCACACCTTCCCTGGCAGCTCCTGACCCATAGCTTCACCCCGCACTGGCAGTTTGCACTCAGGGTTACACGTGCACCCATTTTTCCCTTGTAAACTGCTCCTGTGTCTTGCTCTCTTGGCAGCTCTCTGGTGTCAGTGCCTTTATCACAGGGCTTTTGGCATTCCTCCTTGAGCCTCCCACAGCTATGGGAACAGCTGAAGATTTTGAAAGGTGCCAAACATGACCTGACAGGCAGCCATCAGCTTCCCCAAGAAATGGCTGCACAGCTTTTGGGGGAAACCATGCTATCAGGTTCGCAATGAATCATAGAATCATGGCTTAGGTTGGAAGGGACCTCAAAGATCATTTAGTTTCAGCCTCTGCTGCAGTCAGGGTTGTCAACCACTAAACCAGGCACCAGATCAGGTTGTTCAGGTCCCCACCCAAGCTGGCCTCAAACACCTCTAGGGATGGGACATCCATAGCTTCTCTGGTCAAAATCACAGAATCACAGAACGGCTGTAGGGAAGGACCTCAAAGATGGTGATCCAACACCCCTGCCTTGGGCTGGTTGCCTCTCACAAGGATCAGGTTGCCCCAGTTTCCCATCCACATGGCCATGAGGTTCAGCACAGGGTTGCAAAGCAAGAGCTTGGGTCTGGCAGGAGAAACAAACTTTGGAAAGTTCTGCAGATCTGACCTATGCCTTCTGCCTTCAGACAGCAGGCAGGAAAGGCTTAACGAGAGGGGACATCTGCATGCTGCAAGCCAGTGGCTAAAGGCCCCAGAAATAAAAGGTTAGCGTGGTTTGGGAGGGATCCCGGATGCTCGTGTGCTAGGGAGAATTCAGAAGAATCACACCTCATTTACTTACTTTCTAAATGAAATGTGGGCTTTTTCCCTTCACTTCGTTTAGAGGTGATTGTCTATATAAAAAATACCAGTGGCGCAGTGCCTGCTCCAGAGACCACTGACATCAGCAGCAAATTGCTGCTGCCTTCAGTGGGCTTTGAATCAGATCCCAAATATGCAGCCCAGCCCATCCACATCAGCAATACCACAGTCAGTGATGAGTCCAAGCACCCTGGAAATCCAGAGGAGTTGGGGCAAAGCCCAGCATGACATCTAGGAAAGAAATGTGCTTCAATCCAGCAGCTGCGCTGAGCTGGCTCCCAGGTGGGACCACTCAGCACCAGGACATGGCTGGCATGGAGACTTTGGAAAACTTTTCCTGGAAACAACTCTTTCCTTAATGTGGTTTAAACAGTTTCTTAAGGCCCTAAAATTTAAGCAAGAGCTGCATCTGCTCAGCACTCCCCTCCACCGAGCCACCTCTAACAAGTGTTATTTTCAGGAGTTCACACCCTCTGCAACAAGTGCCCACGACTTTTCTGAGGACAGGAGAGAGGTGGAGAAGAGCTCCCACAAAGCAAGGCTGGAGCATGAGCTCAGCCATCATCAGACATCAAAGATACCATTGCCAGGCACAGATCCATGCACCAGGCATGAGGAAGGCACAACCACTGGGGATGGCCCAGAAGAAACAGAGACATCTCTGCATTAGAAGACAAATGATCACCTTGTCAGGGCAGCTGTCTCCCACACTGAATTCACTATTACCCAGCCAGAGCCAGCTCTGCATCAACCCAGATGGGCAAGTGCAAGGCTCTATGAGTCTCACATCTCTGCAGTGGTTCAGATCAAGTGTCTGCTAAAACTTCATTTCCCTGGAAATCAAGAGCCAGAGGCTCCATCCCCTTCCCCTGAAGGAGGTTACTGCAGCTACCTGGAAGAAGAGTTGTGCATGCTACTTTCTTTGCCACCTTTGCCATCCTTGCTGGATGGCTGGTCTAGCAGGAGAGGTAAGGAGCGGCACTGCCCACTTTCTAAGGCTTGCTTTTTGAACATATTTATGCTTAAAAACAAAAATTTAAAGCTCTTTTTTTTTTTTTCCTTAAGCCAGCTCACCTCTGTCTCTCTGAAAGCTGATGTATTTCTGCTCATCAACCAGGTCACCTCACACCAGAGGAAGACCTGGTTCCCCTTAGTTTCTTACTCTTCAACATAGTACTTAGAAGCATCAAGCAGCTTTCCCTATATACAAGTGCTTTTTCCCCATTCTCGGGCTGCCCAAAACCTAGGAGTGTCCATTTACACTGAGAGGAAGATCAGGAGGAAAATCTGTATAATAGGAAAAGGCATCTGGTGAGGAAGGTTCACTCCGTCCCCCTCAGACACACAGGACATGAAAGACAGACTTCAAAACAACAATAACAATTCACCTTCCCTGTCCACACCACCGCCTGGGGGTTTTGCCAAGAGCCCATGCACTCTCATGCATTAGGAACCTCAGTGTTTTTGCAGGTCTTTGGCAGGAACCAGGACAAATGCACCAATCCTAACATCACATGGCTAATTATCCCTGCAAGGCAAAACTTAGCAGATCTCACTCAGTATAATTTAAAACAAAGACAGAGGGATGCCAGGCAAATCCACATTTGGCAAGTACCTACCTTTCAGATACAAGAGAGTCAGGGTACGCAACAGCAGCTGGGCCAGCTCCCAGAGCTTCTGCTGCTTGAGGAGCATCAGGCAACGTTTTTGGTGCTCTGACACACTCAGATTTTCCCAAGGTATTCTGGAGCTTATTCCAGGTGAGAAAGACACCACCTCCTTCCAGCATGAATAGTTCAGACCAGCTCCTGCTGCTGTGATGGACAGTGGATGGGATGGCTCCGGGGGTTCCCATTCCCCAGGTCTCTGCTTGCCTCATGTGCTCACAATTTCCCACTGAAGAAAAAAAAATGAGAGCAATGTAAAGTAGGTCTTGGGAAACTCCTGACTAGCCAAGAGGAGCTGGCAATAAAACACTGATTCTGCCTGCTCCCTGCTGTTTTATTTGCTTTTCCAACACATTTCAACCAGGAGAACAGCAAGGGACCCTTTGGGCCTCCTATTCCTCCAGGTGATGGACCCAGTAGTCAAGAAACTTCCAGTTAGCACCATCTCTGTTCCATGCTGGGCAGTAGATTCAAAGTTAGCATGAAATATAGAGGAAATATGAAGGGATGTCAGGGTGTCAGAGGCCACAGAAGCAAAAAAACAATAGTAATGGGTTTTTAGCCCCAGAGTAGATTCTGCTGAAAATAACTGAGCCCTTTATCTTTACAGGTTATAGATACAGAGCTGAGCCTATCTATCTTCCTTATTGTGTCAATGAATTCAGCAACAGGACAGAGGGAAAACTCAGTAGTGAACCCAACACCACGGGGCAGGGAATATCTCCATCCTGCTCCTGGCTGATGGCCCTCTGGGAAGAGCAGCGTTGTGTGCAGGATGAAACATGCAGGGCCTCAACCTCAGAAAAGTGTGGCCATGGAAAGCAGTTGGAAGAGCAAACAAAAAGCAGGGAGGGTTTGCCAGACAACATAGAGCCAGAGACGTGTGCAGGACAAGGTGTATCAACGCCCTGCTTCCCACAGGCATTTTCCATATTCCTTTCCTTTTATATCTCCCTGAACACTACCAAGTCCATTTTTTACCTTGGATTTCACTTCACAAGCTGACTCTAAAACTGAAACTGCAGCACCAGTCCTGAAAGTGGAGTCCCTTGCAGTATGTTCCGGATGAGAACAGCCAGAGAGCTGAGCGAGAACCACGCTGACCTACAGGTGTGGCAGGACACAGCTGCGCAAGGCTCAGAGCAGATCCTGCCACATGGGAGGACAGGTCCATGCTGCCACAGTTTTGCCGTGTCGCCCACCCACAAAACACTGGCCAGGAGGTCTGGAGAAAGGGCAACATAGGCATGATGGTGCAAGACTTCAGGCAGGGCTTGATGTCATAGAGAAAGTCTAATCCCATCTCACTTCTAATCTATCATGCCAAAAGCACTTCCTCATGGTTTGAGGGGCACAAAACAGCAAGCTACAACCTACTTGATGGAGAACAGGAAGATGATATAGGTACTGGTTGCAGATCACAAGATGGTACATTGCCATGCTGCTCCACAGGGCCCAGACGCAAGAATAGATGTTCTGATGGCTGCCAGCAGAAAGCAGGGCTTGCTGTGTCTCCAGATGCTGGTGCCACCTGACCTCCCCACAATGACCACACTCTGGACAGATGGGCAGGGATCTACCAAACACTTGGTCTTTCAGTGGGGTCATGGGCAGAGCCAGATGTTCCTGGAGTCACTTTGGAAGGAGCTGTTTCTCTGCCAGCCTTCCTCCTCGTTTCTTTCACAGACTCTTTAGCAAAAAGCTAGGGACACGGAGGTACAGCTAGAGATCAGCTGGTCCCTTAGCTGAGTGTGGTCTGAAGAAAGTGAAGTTCACATTGCCTCTTATCAGCTAAAGCCTGTCATGAGTGAATTCTAACAGGGCACAGTCTGTAACCCAGTGGAACTGCCCAAGCCTGCTATAAAAACTAGAACAGGTGAATTTTATACCAAGTCTACACTTTGTACATATTTTTATGAAAATTGTCACTTTGTAGTGTTTCTGGTGTTTTTTTGATGGGAAAAGAATAATCTCAAAACCCATTTTAGGTAAAGCACCAAAGTAGATAGTTTCAAAACACACCACAAAAGTGACTTACAAGATACATATTTTGATGCTTGCCCATCTCAATTCTCCACAGAGAAACCTCACCTGCCTGGCTGGACTCCTGCAAATGATTTTATAGTCACGTTTTATCTTTTCTAGAGACAAAAGCAAAGTACATCATGGAAGATGTTGTCCAGAGGGATTCAGCCAACTAGAGAAGACATCAACCATGCAACTCCTGAAAGGTATGATATAATTGAATCAAAAATGCTTTCATAAATTTTTTTTGTAAGATGCTTGCACTATCCAGAGATCTGATTTCAACTCTTTGCCTCTGCCCACACTCGCTGACAGCCCAGTAACAGCAACCTGTCTTTCTGGAAAGAGGAAACAGCACCCAAAACAAGAACCACATCACTCTCTTTACCTGCAGCCATGGAATCATAGAATATCATGGGTTCGGAGGGATCTTAAAGCCCACTCAGCCCCAACCCCCTGCCATGGGCAGGCCTGCCTCCCACCAGCTCAATCTGCCCATCCGACTTTGCCTGGAGCACCTCCAGACTCTGTGGGCAGCCATCATGGGCTACGGAGCTTCTTTCCTTCCTGTGTCTCAAGAGAGGCCAAGACAGATGTGGCCGAATTCAGGCAAGCCAGCAGGTCACCATATCAACACTCTACAAAAGAGCTGAGATATCCTCCAAGAGGAAGAGCAAGGCAGGAAGGAAAAGGAAGTCTTGAGCAAGGGTGGAGAAAGGTCTAGAATGAGGGGAAGCTTCCTCAGAAACCCAGAAAAAGTGTTCATAATTGTCTAATTAGCAACATAGCTAATAAAAAACTAAAATGGTTCTGCCCATACACAGGAAATATCTATGAGCAGAAGGGAATATCACCGCAATTAATAATAACTGCAGGTTAATAAATACCACAGATCACATCTGGTAAACACAAAATGAACTGGGCACACTCACACTAAAAGCAATCAACTCCTAAGAGAAATCACTGCCGAGAAAAGCCTGTCCTGTACCTCACTGCTGAGGACATATCTCTGAAATGTGAAAGTCTGAAGCTTAGTTTCTAAAGGCACAAATGACTTGGCAAGGGGAAGACAGCCTTCAGGATGCCTTTTTCCTAGGTGTGACTGAGATGACCTTTAGTACAACAGCTGGACGCTTCTTAGCCCAAATCCTCCCTCAGGGCAACATCTCCAAAGGGAGCAGATGTTCTCACCTGTCCATACAGCAACACAGGAATGTTCTTCCCACACTGAGAAGCCTGCCCTCTCCTTGCATGGAGAAAGAAAGATCTGCACCTGCTGCAGGTGTTCTTCACCAATGCCTGGAGGAGCAGTAATTTCCACTGGCCAGCACAATGTGGATGGCCAAGATTGGAACACATGGACACCATGGCACCATCTTTGCTCAGAAGAACCTTTCTGAAAAGAGTGTGAGAGCCTTGCCCCAGGGCACCAGTGAAGTTCACCAAGGCCCAGCACCGAGAACTGCTGTTCTTTCCTTCCAGAGGAACTTCACTCGTGGGGATCTCCAGTGTGCTGCCCTGCTCCCAGGTCCCTGCTGCTGCTCAAAGTCACCACCAGCGTACCTGCAGCTGAAATTACCCCTGTTATGGGAATGTCAGAAGGTTGCAGATGCAAGCAAATATTTGACAAATCAATAGAAGGCAGCCTTGAACACTCCAGCTCCAGCATCAGGAAGACCCCCTCCTTTGTGTCTGTGTGTGAATGCCCTCCAGCATACCACCCACGCTGTGTTTGAGCTGCTCAGCTGTGTGTACACCACTTGTTTTGTTAATGTTTAGACTTTCCCTGAAAAGCCTGTCTGGGATCAGCAAGCAGGAATCAGCACCATCAATTAGCTGGAGACAAAGCAATTTATCTACAATGCTGCTATCATCTCTCTCTTCTGCAGGCAGAAGACCCAGGTTCCTCCTGGGCTCTTCTACACAGCCTTCCCTTCCCAGCACATCATCTGCTGGGGGACTCAAGTCTTACCACTTCAGTCTGTAAGATTTACCACCGTGGAGATGGTTACCAGAAACCTATCTGCCCATCCTCCTCCTAACCCTCCTTCCACACCTGACAAGGCTCAGCCCAACTCATTAAAACACCTGAAGGACATTGGGGGCCATCCTCTGACCAGCATTCTCCCAGCAGAGCAGGGTAACCAGCTGTGAGCATCAGGCCCCAGCTCTGGGTGAAAGCTCCGGTCCGTACAGTAGAGGAACAGGAGTTTGCTCATGAGACAATGGCCCTGCTCTGCTGATGCACGTGACTTTGCTCACAGGATGTCAGGAACATGGTTTTGACATGTTTACTAGCTTTCAGTTATACAGTGATCATTTCAATCAGCTTCTCAAGGTAGCCAGCTCACTGCCTTTCTCCATCTTCTCTTTGTCTCTTCCCTCCCTGTTTCCTTCCAAGTCCCATGGGACTTCCTCCAGCTACATTCCCATTCTATGAAAAACAACCAGCTTCAGACCCTGACACAGGACTACCAGCCCTATGGTAGAAGAAATCTGAGACTTGCTGGAACGCAGTATGTGTCTCATCTCCAGACTCAGCAGATCTATATGGACCACCTTCCCAAGCTCCAAGAGACTACTTCACTAGGACTTACGTTGCTTATTGTTTCTATAGAAAGATGAGCAGCAGAAGAAGCTTTAGGATTGCTTTTTTTTTTCCCCCCTGTATATTTTCATATACAAAGACAAGCTCAGCCATCCCACAGGTCCTCCAGATAAATGTACCGCCCCATCAAAGCATGGCAGAAGAGTGTGAGCTCCACCAGCCCTCCCAACTCCCTGCCCAGCATCTCAGCTCAGCTCATCCAAGCTCTGATTTAAGGTGAGGAGAACTGCCTGAATGCAGCCTGCACTGATTCAGGGCTCTGCTGTGGTTATCCTAAGGAAAGTCTGGTTTAGAGGGAATTAAGAGGATGTTGCAGCATTTTTACAGGATTAGTTCAGCTGAAATCTGTGCCACAGACAGAGGCAGCACAGAGAGCCAAGAGCCCCAGAAAGAGAAATCCACGGGGCAGATCTTTTTACAAATCTCCCTCTTATTCAAAAATCAGCTATTTCTCCCAAACGGTTTGGCAAAGGCAAGCCACTTCACACTATCTCATTAAAACTCCCCTCCTTTCTCAAGGGCTCAGATTTCATCACCCAGCCACCGTGCACCGTCTGACCCCTGAGCTCTTCAGTACAACAAGATGGCACTGACCCTGGCGGGCTGCAACCCATGTTGCTGCAGGAACTGGGTGTTTACTGTCACTAAATCCCCCTAAGCCCCAGGCAGGGAGTCGCAGGAGCAGCAACACGCCTCAGTGACCATTTTCTCTCTGGTCACACCCACCTCCCCATCTCTACCAGAGAGCCAGGGCTCACAGCAGATTTGGTTTGAATTCTCCACCTACGTGTCCTTTCCTTTTTCAAGCAGCTGCACAGGTTGGCAGGGCAGGCTTGACTTTCAGCCCCCAAGGTGGTTTCAGGCCTAAAACACTTAAAACCCCGTTGCTAAAAATATGCTCTTCTACTTTCAAGAACTAAAAAGGAGACCAGTAGTGGTGTTAATTCACCTGCCAGCCTGACTTCACTGTCCCTATTTGCTAGCAAGCTATTTCCCACATTAAAGAGGTGCATTATCTCATTTTTTTCAGTTTAAATCTTAGCTTGTAATGTGTGGTGAAGGTCACACTTAAAAAATAGCATCATGCCCTCCTGCAGCAATTTCAGGTGCTCTGGTTCCTCCTAGCTCTGCAGCTGTTTCTGTTACCGGACAGACACATCCCAGGGAGTTCCCCTCAAGGTTACAGCCCATGTACTGGGTGGTCACAGATAGCAACATGGCAGACGTGAGAAGGCACCTCTACACATGTCCATCTGCTGCAGGCCCTGCCCAGCAGAGACACCGAGAGCACAGTACCCAGTCCAGCTGGCTTCTGAAGGTCCCCATGAAGGAGCCACCATTACCTCTCTGAACAGCTTGTGCCTTGCCTGTGCTCCAGCACTTGCACAGTAGAGAATTGCTTCCTTGGGATGGTTTCCTCATGCACACAGACACACATCCAGAAAGGCCGCACGACACTCGAGAACACGGTTTGTGACCATTTACCTTCCCTTCCTTCAGCATCCTGGGGTTCCAGTGATGGCAAGGGCTGCACCCTTAGGAGAAAGAAAAACATGTGGACACAGCACTAAGGGACATGGTTTAGTGAAGTGACCTAGAAGGTTAGTTGATGGTAGGACGCCATTATCTTGAAAGTATTTTCCAATGTAGATTGTTCCACAACTCTTAGATTTCCTAAAGCCATACTCACAGAAGCTTGGAGGGAAAAGGGCTGGAAACCCAATCTTTGGGGGAAGGCACAGGCTCAGGAAGGTGCTGCAAGGACCACCATGCCCAGCCCCAGGCATGGTAAGAACAAGAGACCTGCTTGCAGCACTGGGACTTGAGAGCAGACTGATGCAGCCTAGGGACCACCAGAGTTTGGTAGCAAACCTCAGTGTGACTTCTTATGAATTGCCTGCTAGCAACATTGGGATTACAGCATGAGTACTGCCACAGCATTTCACAGTTCTATCTTCATGCTTGGCAGCATACCTATAAGAAAAACTGCGCAACCTTAACTGTTCCTACATGTGCTTAAGGCCAGGTTCACCTTGTGTTATTCCAGGCTTTCTGCTGTGCAAATGTCCTGCAGCTGATGAGGTAACACTGCAAAAGTGATTGAGCCCTAAAACTCCAATAATACAATGGCCTCAAGTTGTGCCAAGGAAGGTTCAGACTGAACACTGGAAAAAAACTTCCTTTTGGAGAAGGTGTTAAGGCCTTGGAATGGGCTGCCCCAGGGCAGTGGTGCAGTCTCCACATGCTGGAGGTATCCAAGAGATGTATGGATGTAGCACTGAGGACCTGGTTTAGTGACAGGATTTGGTAGGTCAGGTTGATGGTTGGGCATGATTTAGTTTGGAAAAGATTTGTAAGATCATCATTTTATGATTATAAAAGCTGTTTGCAAAACAGTTCTTTAAAATCCTTGCCTTTCACATTCCTGCATGTGAGTTCTTGTAGAGCTTGATGGAATTCAAGCAAAACTAGCCATAAGCTGCAGACACACTGCAGTAAGAGATGTTTCCAGCAGCACACGGCAATAACCCCATTCGTAGGAAGCAGGGTCCAGCCCCTGGGGAAGAAGAGGAGCCAGCCAACATTGTGCAACAAGCAGCAGCACAGATTCCAGCCTTTACAACCACTGGAGCGCTCTGCAGCTGCAGGGATTTTACAAGAAATGTGACTGGGTTACATGGGAACCACACCACAATGCCAGTGGGCAGCAAGAGGAGGTGAGAGAACACTCACTGCCCACCATTACATGCACAAGTAAACGGGTGAAAGAAGGAGAAGCCATCTGCAGAAACTGCATTGGGAACACTCAAGCAGGTGGCACACACTGGGCAAGAATAGCAAACAGAGCTGGTGCAATTAATTTTTCTGGTGACTAATTCCTGTTGCCAAAACATGCAGCTCCAGCTGAAGGAGAAGTGTTTGCAGATTCATGCCACAACCAATGAACCATTCTGATGGCTTTGATATCAAAGCTTTTTACTTGAAAACCAAGGTGCCAGGACTTTTCTCATTTTGAAATGACATCTTAAGATTTAATTCCAGTTGGGAATATTAGAAGGAACTTTAAAAGAATCCTTCTCCATTGAGACAGGTTTGTGGTAATTTATCAAACACCTGTTACATCCTAACACATCAAAAAAAAATCACTATTTTGGTCTTAAAGTCAAACCATACGGTTGCCCCTGCAACTGAGAGACTGCAGCTGCAGCAGGGGTTTTAACATGAAACCGAGCAGCAGAAGTGTGAACAAAAAGCCTTGCATAGATGAGATTTCACATATTTACATGTGATTAGGAGACCCTTGGCAAGGAGCTTGTTACTAAACACTCCCTAGTTGGTTACGAGACCTACGATGCTAGCTTGGGGCTGGTGACATACAGCCTTCAGGACAGCACAAGCTCAGTAGAGCCACATGAGCACAGCCCTGCCCCACAGCACCCCACAAAGCAGGTCCTGTGCGGGGCCCGGAAGAGCCATAAAGCTCCTTTAAGCTGGCCAGCACAAAGCCGGGTCTGTTCAGGCACGGGCTGGGGGCTGCTGGCCCTTCCTGCCTCCGCCAGGCACTGAGTCATCCCACAGACACGGAGCTGCTGGCCCAGGAGATGGTTCAGCAGCTGAGAGCCAGAGGAAGCTACTGAAAAAAGCATACAGGCCTCACCCACAGCATTGCCAGACCACCTGCAGCCCATAGCTCCAGAAAGTGCTGCAGAAGGCAGAATGTTTGCCTCCAGGTGTTTCTCTGTGCCAGAGCCACAGGTGCTCTACCGAACAGGAAACGCTGTGGAAGATACCCATGTCTGTAGCCATGTGGAAGGGTCATGTGCAAGCTGCCTGAGTTTCCTTCTGCTGCCACAAAGCCCTTTCAAATCTCTTTTCTGTCATAAAGGAAGAAGCAGGGCTTTCTAACTGCTTCCCTTTACAAGGTCAGGGAGAGAAAGTGGAAGATAGTTTCCAGTAAGCGATGCTTGTGGCTCTCATGGCGTCTGGTGGGGGCTTCTCCCTGAAACACAAGTCCGGACAGCAAAGGAATGTCAGCTTTCACCCAAGCAGCACACATACAACAGACACAAACTTCCACCCTGTTAGGTCACAGAGAGGAAAAGACTATTGTAAAAAGCAGGTTTCAGCAATTTTCCATTTCTTGAAGTACTTTCATACTTTCAATTCCTTCTTTTTCTGACAGTGAGCTGGCAGCAGAGATACTCACGGGACAGAGGCTTTAATAGGATCAAAGTGATGGCTCTCTTCAGCTGCATGGAAAAGTGCAACCCCATTCCTTATTGACAAATGGAGACATGAGCCTACTACGGGAGTCTGATCCACGTTACTAGCAGGTAGAGAGGACAGCTGGAGGTACGCATCATGATTTCAGCCTACCAGCTCTTGACACTTAGCAATAAGAAAAAAGAAATGATAAAAGGCATAACATGCTGAGGAAGGTTTCCTGTTCAGAAGATAGGAATACGGTGGGGGGGGGGGGGGGGCTGCTAGGCAGGGTAAGGGGTCAGCACCATGCTTATGTCTGCAGAGCTGGTACACACACTACTAAGGAAATGGGTGCCTGCAGCAGAGAGCAACAGTGAATTTAAAATTGAGGGAAATAGAAGACTTTAGGCAAAAAAAAAAATAAAGCCCTCAAGAGCCTCACCTGCACTCGGTCATGCAAGCTGAACAGCTGGGAGCACAGGGCACTCGCTGTTGTGAAGTCCAAGTCATGTTCCTAAGTGCCCTCAACCAGTCTACTTTGGCTTAGAAATTGCCACTTTACATTGAAGAAGAAAACAACTTGTGCTCCCACAAAAAAAGAACCGATGCACACAGGAATTCATTCTCTCAGTGTACTTTCTGTGTCCCCAACCTTGCCTTTCTTCTTCCTTTCTCTTTCAGGTTATTCAAGGCATCCTGGGTACAGAGGCTCAGCCAGCATCACCCCAGCATCATTCTGAGAGCTTAAATCAAGCAGACAGCCGGTTGCACAGAGCTGGGTAGGAATGAGCTTTAGCAAATGAACTATTTTCAACTAGACTTTCCTTTGATTTCCAAGGGCCAAAGCCTCCCCCCCTGCTCCCAGCAGGACACTGCCCATACAGTACACAATGCACTAAGGCAGTGAAGCACAATGGGAAGAAAGCATGGTGAAGTAGCTTGGCTCAGTGGCCCCAACTGTCCCTCTGGGTTTTGCCCAGAGCTCTGTGGACCAGGCTCAAGCTGGGAACACATATCCCGTCACTGTGCATGATGGGATAAAGCATGGGGTTAGCCCCTCCTTCTGTACCAGGCAGAAACAAATCCCACACATCCACACTGGAGAGCTTCAGACAGACGCAGCTGGGATTTGACACTGGATGGTCTTTGGTGAAACTGTATTGCATGTGTTGCAGGCACTTGGGCAAGGGAAGAACAAGCTGAATCCTCACCTTCACTAAGCCACATTGTTGAAGTGCTCACCTCCGCACAAGATTCTCAGCACTCTGCTGTACTAAGGGTTCCACTTAAATAGAATGTCCTGCAAAGGAAAGCCCAGCTTGGGGAAGGACCTGCAACTCAGAAGCCCTGGGTTTGGCTTCCTCTGTATGTATCCAACTTTTACAGGGTAAAAGCCACCAACAGGTGCGGGCTCAGTACTGAGAAACTTCAACATTTCTGTCCAGGCACCATGAGGACACTTCCATTGAGTTGCCCAGGCTTAGCATTTGCAGATGCCACTAAGGAGAGCTGAATCCTCGTCCCATAAAGATTATCAGCTAGGGAGGAAAAAAACTCCATCTCTGCTCAGGATACCCAGCCAGGATCTCTCTACCAGACACAAGCCACAAAGCAAAGTCCACCCTGACAGTGGAGATGAAGTAACTGTTCTATCCCAGAAAGTCATTCTGCCCCAGAGGAACAAGAAACTCTTATCCAGTGACTGAAACACCCTGAAGAAACCTCTTCTGCCTCCTCTTTCCTTCTTCCTCTATTTTCTCTCACAATTTTTATATTTCTAAACCATTCTCACTAGGGACATTCTGGCCAACCAAGACCTCTTTGGCAGGTCAGGAATCCTCGCAGCAGTGGGAAAACCCACATCAAGAAGAAAGAGTCTCTGAACAAGCCTGCAGGGTCAGGAGGTCTTTGGAAACATCTGACATCCATCCAGCAGTGCTCAGTAGGCCTTGCACTGCTGGTATGAGTGGCCTGGCTGAGATGCTCTTGGGACCTCTCCCCTTGGTGTTTGTCTCACACAACCTCACAAGGACATACACACGGAGTCTGCTAGCACAGTCCTGCACTGAGCAGGCACTAGGACAGATGGCTCAGATGGCACAGCCCCAGCAGGTCTCTCTAGGGTTGGCAGGGACTTGCTTTTTTCCCCGAAGACAGAAACTGAGAAGAGGCCTGGAGATCTTTCCACTTTTCCCCTAAGGGCAAGGATGGCCCTGTTCATAGCCCAGGCCTCCGTGAAACCCTTTGGGCAGCAAGGCAGACATCTCTCCAGCTCTGGGCCAGAGAGAAGGTGGCACCAACTCCCCCACACCAAATCCTTACGCAGTGCTGTCAGCATCTCCAGCTGGCTGGAGGCAGGAAGGGTGGGCTATGAGACAGACACGTTAATGTTCCTCCTTTCCTCTTCATTTCTCTCTCTTTTTAAGCTTTGCTTTTCCCCCCCTCATCATACAGGCCTCAGACCAACAGCAGCCATGAACCCTCACAAGGCAGAAGAGGGGCCTTGGGAGGTCTGGAGGCAGAGATGGTGTTTCTCTGCACAGAGGTGTTTGCTGCAGACCAGCTCTCACATGTGCTTCAGCACAGGCAGACTGCCACCAGCAAATGATGTAGTAAGTGCCTGCAATCCTGCTCCAGAGAAGACAACGCAGGCCATTTGGCTGCAGGAGGATCACAGGATATATATTAAAAAGAGCCTATTAAACTAACTTTGGTCGTGCTCCAAATCACATTGAAAGTTGGAGGAAAGACTCCTGTTGACATGAATGGGTTTTGGATGGGGTTGAATACCATTAACCTGGGCGCTCAGAAGCAAACCCAGTCGAGTCCTGTGGTTATTGCTGCGTGTCAGCCATCCCTAATAAAATAAAGAAGACAGACTGACCTCCTGTGTTCAATAATCCATGCTGACTAACAGACCGCTCGTTAACGTCCATCTCTGACAGTCTTGTTTTTCCCCAGCCAGTGCCCAGCCTGCTCTGTACTACCCAACACACAGCAGCCTTCCTGCAGAATTCCTGCCAGAGTCATATTTAATTTGCTGCAAGCTACCCCTTTAAGTATGGGCTTTTAAATCTAATTACTCCAGAGAATATGAGGAATGCCTCCTTGCTTTTTTTTCACTGAGCCCATTTAGCCATTTTTGGACAGAGGGAAACATCTGAGAGGGAGGGCACATTTTTCCCTCTGACTCACAAAAGGAGCACCGCAGCTCATTCCTTGTATCCACACTGCTTAACCCTTCAATACCAAAGTGCCCTTCAGTGGTTCCTCCCACAGCAGTGGATTGGGACCCACGCTCATTGCCACCCAGATGCGAAGGTGTGGGCTCAACCACCCTTTTTAGGGCTGCAGCTAAGGCTATTTCTCCCATCTGGATCCAAAACCTCAACGTGCAACCCCACTGCAGAAAACAGAGAGATTTCTCTGCCTCTGAAACAGGGAAATAGTGTTTTTTGCTTCCTGGTCATTTATCCACTGCCACAACAGCTGTCCCTCGGGCTTATTGCACAACCCTCCGGCTTAGCTCAGTTTTCAAGTGAACTAAAAATCTGCATCCATACCACATGACCTATGCATTCAGCCTGCCCACACAGCTGGCAAGCAGCTTGCTGCTGTAAGCTTGGCTGCAGGGAGTGCCTTCCTGACAGCCAGGACAGCACGAAGAGATGCCCCAGCCCATCCTCTTTCTCACACCCCCACTGGGCTGCAGGGCACAGCCAGTGTCAGCTTTGGGACTCCAGCTTTGAGCATGCACAGGAGGTGGCTGGAGTCACTTTTTCTAGGGTTTGAAAGCAGGTTAAGTGATCCTGATCCATGCAGGCACAGATAAGAAAGATGGACACAAACCACAGCTACTCACTGCCACCACTCAGTGAGGAAAAGCGATCGCACTTTTACTATCACATACACCGATTTTTTTTTTTAATGCTTTTTTAATTAAAACATTCCCTCAAATGATTTTAAGCAAGCTGACCTTTAGGTGTAATCTTTAACCACATCCCAGCTGAGCCACGCAGCCACCTGCACCCTGAGCAGTGGAGAAGAGCAAGCAATGGAGCAGCACTGCCCACCCCAAGGCAGCATGACAGCCAGGCTCCTGCCCTGCAGGCTGCACAGTGACACAGGGAGAGTACCTGAGTGTTCCAGCTGCACTTCCACGCTCAGTAACATAGCATCTGTGCACCAGACCTCTGAGCAGCACACATTTGGTCTAGGTTTTGCATGAGCAGAACATCTAATTTCTACCTAATTAGTCACGGTTGTGGATTTTATGCTATCTCTGTGCAGGAAAACAGGCAGTGTACAGTCCAACGTGCAGCGCTTGGACACAGGCAGCTCCTGATGTGGCACAAGGCTCTCCGGTCAGCCTGCCAAAAATCTTTAACAAATCTGAACCATAAAAGTGAGTTTGCATCGGTAATTAGAGCCTTGGCTCAGTCACAGGGCCAGGCCTGTTTTGATGTGGTTATCAGGAGCCCCGAGGACACAGCCTCCAGCCCAGTGCAGAAGCACCACAAAGGGCAGGAGGCAGCACAGGATGCCACGTGCTCAGCAGCACCCTTGTCCTGCTGAGCTCCGGAGCACAAGCCTGGAGATCCAGCAAAGAAAAGACCACAGAGACAAGCCTCAGCTCCCCCACCATGCTTCCAGAAAAACAAAACTCAGAATAAAACTGCATGAAAGAAAGATCCAGGAGAACAACACGGCTCAGTAGTACCCACAACACTAAAGAAGCAGCTGCGCAAGGGGATAGTAAAAATCTCCAGACTGAGCAGATGCCCTTCTGTATTCATGATGGTTTCCGCACATGGCTGAGAACACAAAAATATGGTATTTCCCTTGACAACTTCATCAGCCTACGGCTGTGCCAGAACACACAGCCACTTCACACAAAGTTTAATGTTCTGCTTGTCACCGCGCCCAAGGCCAGGACCCCTTTCTGCAGCGCTGTTCTAATACACACAGCAAAGACAGCCCCTATCTCAAGCAGCTTGCAGGCTGAGAACAGATGGGTTGTGTTTTAAAGAATTAATTGGGAGCCTTTGGAGAAGAGCAGAGCACAGCAGCTGTTGACATGAGGTTTCTCTGCCCAGTACTGGAATAGTGCAGTGGGGATCCCAGACACAGTTGGAAGGACTGGGGGCGGCTTGCAGCATCCTGAGGAGCTGAAGGCAGGTACTGTGTCCCTAATTCCTCCTGTTCCTTACGAAGTCCCAGCCCCTTCTGGGAGTGTACTCTGGGACCACGTTCTCTGGAAAAGAAAAACCTGCCAGCAAGCAGTGACAGCACTCCCAGCTCTGTCCAAGAGTTTCCGTGCTTCCTCTGACCCTTGTAATGCAACAGAAAGTGCAATGAGAGCAGAGCAGCAAGGTCCTAGGCTGTAGCAAGCGAAGATTTGCTCACATACAACAGCCATGGGCACAGAAATAAAGGAAAGAAGATGCTTACCTTCAGAAGGCCTCAGGTATACAAAGATCTCCAGCATGATACCCTTGCCTCCACTGCCAACCATTAAATGAGGTCTGGGAAGTGGTGGATCCTAGCTCCACCTCTTCCAATCACTCAGGAGCACTGCATGCACCTGAGCTCCCCTGGGTAGGCCCTACCTTCCCACCAGGTGCTCAATCACTGGTTCGAGCCATGACATTATTTCTGCTACAATCCTAAATAAAGCAAGGCTGGGGACCAAGCACTCTACAGCCAAGGGAAAGCTGTGACTCAGCTGCACCATGTTACAGCAGGCTGGTGTCCCTCTGAGCCCCTCACAGGGCTGCAACGACCCTAATTCCTCCTTGAAGAGCCTGGGCCCTTCCTGAAGAATATGCAGCATGAAAGCAGGCAGGTGGACAGACAGGGACTTACCCACAGAAGCACCAGCTGCCTCCTGCCTTGACAGGTGCTAACGCTGACTAATTGCCCTCTTCATTCACTTCCCTTCTGACAGATGAAAGCAAAGAGTTTTGACTCCGTGCAAGTTACACCACTCTAACAAGGGCAGATATCTCCAGAACTCAGAGAATGAGACACAGGCCAGTGCATCATCCACTCTCACTTCGGCATCTTCTGCGTGAGATTGAGGGTTTGGGGCTCTCTTCCTCTGAAAGATGCTGTTATCCCCTGTAGGAATAAGCACATCAACAGAGAAAGCATATTTCTAAAAACCATTCTCTGATATGGGCAAAACATGCCTTTACCAGAAGACCTACTGCAGACCTCTAAAGTCCACTGAACTTCTGACCGTGAGCATGGTTTCTCAGCTTATGTCAACAGCAGCACCCAAGCCATCATTTTTGCTGGGTTATTTCCATCCTGGGTCAGTCCCCTGCTGTTTTACTTCTGGTCCCACAGAGCAGCACTGTAAAGCAGCAGGGAGGCAGGAATCAAGAGCATTGCTTCAACCTGGATTGCTTCAAAGAGAAACATTTGGCAAATGCTTCCCAAAGGCTTCTTCTGTAGTGACTGCAGCAGGTGCACAGATGAAGGAATGAGCCTAACCACTTTCCACGTCTGGCTTTTCTCTGGCTGGCAGTGAAGCTATACACCCTTTTAAATACCACCCGCAGTGCCAAAGCGGATACTGCTCCAGGTCAGTGCAGAGATACTGATGGGTTATGCTGGGCAGGATTCCGGTGGGTGATGTCCCTGAGGAGGTGAAGCAGCACTGATCAATCCATGCCCATGACTGAGAGAGACTAGGGACCCTGGGAAGGCATTGCCCTCAAGAGAACACATTCTGCCTCTGGAAAACCAGCCAACGTGAACTCCCCTTCGAGTCTCAGGAAGAAGAAACAGTAAATCAGTAACCACTGAACTGGTTGACTCAGGAAAGCACTGAAAGATGAGAGATTAGACACACGGGTTTACCAACAGCCCTCTTCTTTCCTCTTGAATACAGCCACTTGCCAAACACCAGTGCTCCAAGCCGAGAACACCTCCTGCTTTGCAGGCAGTAGCTGGATATACACAGTGCTCCACAAATTACAAGGAGAACAGTGCTGAGACCGTGCCCTGCAGCAGAAGGAAGCACTGCTGCTTCGCTGCACCATGGTCCCCACCCCCCAGGAAGCCTTCCTACACAGCTCCCACGACCTGGCCGTCCAGAAAATGACTTCACTGAACATCTGTTACCTTCTCTGAGCAAATACCAGGCTACTGATGGCAAGGAAAGGATGCAAATATTTACAGACAAGGCAAAGGCGGGAGCTCTGCCAGACGTTGTGCCTGTGGGTGCTGCTGAGCAGCACACAGAGCTTCCAGGGTGCCTGCCGCAGGCACAGACACATCAAATCCCCAGGTTCAGCAACAAAGCACTTTCCTTGGGCTTATTTCAAGGCACTAGGTTTAAAGCTGACTTGTTGATCTGGACACAGCTGCAGACTCACCTGCCTGGATCCACAGGCAGGATCCATCACCATAACACCTGATATCTGGCACCAGTAGGAAAGGCTAGCACCATCACGGGAAGGAAAGGCAACCACAAGAATCCCACCATCACATCCCATCCACTGCAAAATGCCAAAAGGGCCCTCTTGAAATACATTCAGCCTCAAGTTCTGGAGCTGAAGCATCACCATCCTGGTGTGCACCAGCAAGGACCCATCAGCATGGTGCCACAACAATGGCAGGAGGCAGCAGTTCCAGTGCTCTCGGAATAATGTATTTAAACACATCAGGAAACATTGCTAGGAATTGGAAATGCAGCTGTTAGGATGTTCCTTGTAGCTTGTCTGTAGATATCCCACATTTAGGGCACAGTGGGTCAGACAGCTTTCCCAGCAGGCAGCATAGATGTGTCTGCCCTGCTTTAGAGGCAATTTAATAACACATGGACTTGGCCAAGCCCTGCCTGCTGGGCCACAAAACACTCCTGCATGCTTACTTGTGGAAATGTGCCCCCTGCATTCTTGTTCCTCCACTTGGAGACCTAAGGACAGGCACCCTGGGGCAGGCAGATGCCCTTTCATTCCATTTTTCCTGCATGAATTCCTCTTTGATCTGACCTTTGCAGACATTCGAAGCCTCAAGCCACTTTCTTGGGGTTTTTCTTTTACCCAAGGCTGGAAAGCAAGTTGTGGGACAAAAGGAATGATGGCCAGGGAAGCAGAGCCTGCTTTTGATATTTAACAGGGAAAAAAAATCACACCCAGCCTCCCCTCAGCAAAAGAGCACTTTCTTCCTGAATTTACAGCAGGACCCTGAAGTACAGAAGCACTCCTGTTATAAAAGCTTCACCCACCTGCTGTGTGTCCTTGTCACAGCTGATCACCCTCTGCTTTCTGCCTTTCATTCGCCAGCCTAGTGCTATGCTACAAGAAGCACCTCGCTGAAACATGCCAAAGTGTTTTTATAATTCCTGTACTTACCAGCCCCAGGAAATCAGCCGTGATATTGCTTTCACATATCAGATTTCTGGCTTCACTCACTCGTGGCAACAAAAAACATATGGCAAGAATACATCTTGCACAGCCCAGCAGGAGCAGCATAGAGGCCTGGCTGAGCAGCCACACAGGGACAAAGGCTGTGCTGAAGCCATGGGGATACTCAGCTCAGAGCAAAGGCTCCCCCCACCCCCCCTGCTCCCATCAGGCAACACAAGCTTGGGCTCCATATGGGCAGCAAGCATCTGGCACAAGGATGCTCTCAGTGATCAACAGTCACAGATACTGAGACATCCACTTCTAAGTACTTTGATGCAAGGGCTAAGACACTGCAGTTCTGTAACCAGGAGTCCTCAGCTCATTCCAGTGTTGTGAGCTGCCTCTCCTTCCCTCCAGCTTTCCCCCTTCAATCTGTCTTCATTCACTACAGCACTGCAACCCTTCTCCTTTAAGCCTCACTGTGAGTCCAGGCCAAGGAAATAAACCTGTTTTCTCTGGCCCGGCTCTGCAGAATTCTGTCCCACTACCAGCACAGAGACTGTCTGCAGGTGGCTGGAACCCCGGTGCAGCCTCCTCAGTTCTCTGCCACTCAGCAAGTACCTGACCACAGGGCCCTGCAGCAAGGAGGGTGCAGAGGGCTGAGAAACACCTGCTTCCAGGCAATAGCTCAGGGTTGGGATCAGGACTCCTCTGCACGAGGTGTTACACTAACACCAGTAAAGGTCATGGCCTGCCTTGAGCAGCTCACAGCTGACATTGCTGGGAGAGAAAGCTTTTTGTGACACCAGGATAGTCATAATGCATGCTTGCTACACAACACACATTGCCATGCTGCTGGAGAGCACTACCAAAAACCAGGGAGGAACCAAAACCCAGTGCTGCACATTAGCCCCCTCTGTCCACAGCTAACAGAGGGCAGGGGCTGCCCTCTATCCTCTTATCTTCCCCTCTTTGTTGTGCTCAAGAGAAGTGATCCCATTGTGAAGGCCCTGTGGGTTTCCCAAAGGTGATCCATCTCTCCAGCCCACAGGGGAGCTGACAGGAGACCCTGGGCCCATTGCTCCACATTGCCTTGGACAGAGCACTAAGAAACAAGGAGACAGCCCACCCACTTCACTCTCCATGCCTTTGCTGTATAACTCACCTCACAGCGGGTCAGCAGACACCAAGGAGTTCTCAGCAGCACGATGCTCACATGACAGTGAGATTCCTACATCCTTCCTGCCGTGGGTGAAGATCAGGGAGGAAGCTGTCCCCACCTCCATCTCTCACTAAACTGATCCATCTCATCAGTCACCAGTCAGGGAGCCACTCCATTCAGTGTCCTTGCTCCTTTTTTAGCTCTGCTGTAACCAAACATGGCCAGGTGGTTTATTTACAAAGATTTCCCCACTGAGACACAGAGTTGCTTGTCTCCCACAGAGGGCTCCCTGTTTTCACTGCACCTCCCTCTGGTTGTTGTGTGCACCAAGGGAGTTCTGGTGCCTGAAGGTTTGCATACTCACAGACCACACGGCTTCTACAATTAAACCATTTTTGTAGACCAAGTTATCCTGCCTGAGGAAAGCTTTTCAGTCAACTGTCCCCTTTCTTCAGCATACGTCCTCCAGCTTACAATTTCACTTGAGCAGGCAAACATTACATGTGCAGTTCCAAGGACAGCAAGTCAGCACTGCATTTTCCCTCTTCTCCTCTCTGCAAGACTGAGCCACTTGCAACATCCAGACCCACACCGCACTTTATGCTTGATCAATCATAGAACTGGGTGGGTTGGAAGGGACCTCAAAGCCCACCCAGTTCCACCCCACACTGTGGGCAGGGCTGTCCCCCACCAGCTTAGGCTGCCCAGGGCTCCTCTTCCAACCTGGCCTTGAGTGCCTCCAGGGATGGGGTACCACAGCTTCTCTGGGCAGCAGTTCCAGGGCCTCACTACCCTTTACTGTAATGCAAGCCAGAGGTTTTTGTGGAAGTCACTCTCTGGAGCCCCTGGAAGTGTCTAATGGAGGGGGGCTCATAGGTATGTGCACCCATACAAACAGTGGGGCAGAAGCACACCCATCAGCCTTGCTTTGCACCATTAGTGATACCTCCCCACCTCTTCCTGTGCGAGAGCTCACTCTGGCTGCATTCTTACCAATCCTTGCCACAGAACATGGAGATACTGCCCTGGGGTCTGATGCGAGAGACATGATTCCTTCACTCTTCCTAGAGCCATGCTTCTTCACCTTTCCTTCTAATCAAGGGCTGGCCTGGTGTCTCTAGAAAATAAAAGGACAACTCCATGCTGCACACAGTTGCCAGAAAGACTGTCACTGACAACCAAGTTGAAGATAAGCTACATCATCTTCATTTATTGCCTTTAATTCCTACATTTTGTTTCTCTCCACGCACATGAGGGAGAGATAGGGCTTTTCCATGTTGTCTCATGTCCAGTGACCAACGTCTCCATTCCCTGGCATGTTTTACAAGGCATAGGGCTGAAACTCCACAAGGATCAGATAGTCTTAAAGAAACTGAGCCAGGCCCTGCATCAAATGGTGCCAGCCCCAACCTAGAAGGCCATGCCAGGATTGAAAGAAGAACTCTGCAATAGACAGAGCTATTCAGTTAAGCTGAAAAAGCCTGGTCTCCCATCAGAGCAGAGGAACCACGTCAAAGCACAGACATCTGAACCACCCTGTGTCAGTTATCGATGGGAAAATAAGGCAACACAGATAGTAGGGCTTGACTTGTGCAAATATACCTAGGGAGGGCTGATACGGAAAGGAAGAGGCAGTGCTCTGCAGTCAGTCATAAAGGAAGACGTGAATAAGGTCACTGCATATTGACTTCAGACAGACGTCAAAACCAACTGCGTTCAGAGCTAGGCAAACATGGCTGTAGAGCCCTAGTACCATAAATCAGCCTTGCATTCATGCAAGTCAACACAACAATGCCAGCTTACATCAGAAGACACTTCAGGCTCCTCTCCCAGTATGAGAAGAAACCATGCAAGAGGGCTGCTTGTACTAGGATTACATCATCCTGAACTGCAAAAAAAAAAAAAAAAGCTGAGGCAAGTCCAGGAACAGTTGCCAGGGAAATCCTGGAGTCCCTTTAAGGAAGATCTGGGAGTTTCACCCCTCAATCAGAGCCTTCAGCTCCGATGTTGTACCCACCACACTGCTTGTAAAAGGTATCACAGCCTCACCCACACCATCCCTGTCAGCAACTCCCAAGAGGTATCCCATAGGCTTGCTGCCACTTCAACAGTGCAGAGCATTAGGAACCACACAGCTCATTGAAACACAGTACGTTAAAAGCAGTACCCTCCAGTACTGAGAAGCTGAAAAGCACAAGCTCCCTTTCCTCTGCAGCCAAGACACCTCTTATAACACCATAGTCTACAATGCAGGAACATCCTCCAGGGCCTTGCAACAGTAAGTTCAGCTTCATGAGTGTTAGCACGAGAACTTGGCCCAGAAAACATTACTAAGCAGAAGTTAAAGCTCAATGAGTCAGACAGCACTTTCTCTACCTGCTTCTGTTCAGCACCTAGCACAGCTCAGGACTGCACCAGTGTGGGCAGACAGGACAGCAATGGGACAGGACCAGAGCTGAACTAGAAAAGTGACAAACCGCTTTCTGAAGGCAGGAAAAATGCTGATCCAGATATCCATCTACAGACCACCAATAACTGCTGGTGCACATCAATGATAACCTCCTTGTCTGACCTCTGGGACAGACCACAGAGAAGACAGACAAGTATTGCCCAGCAGCAGCCAAGCATCCCAATCTTTATGCAACTTGATGGCATTAAAAAGCTTGACAGAACTAATTAGCCTACACATGTGCTTATCTGATTTCAGCTCTTACAGGAACTGAGTCTTCTTGCAGAGCCTGCAGTGGAAAGGTGAGGTCAACACATCCTGAAAGATCATCCTCAGATCTCACTTCTTCCCCCTCCTACAGGCAGGATAGGGCAGCTCTACCCATTTGCAGCCGGAAGGCCTCCTGGTTTTGGAGGTCCAATGGAAGAAAAGGCAGAGACCTTTCTCTGCAAGCAGTAGAGGAAAGAGGAAGAAGAGGACCCATGGATTTAAGGGATGAAGCAGATACCGTAGATTTGTTAAGTATCTTACTCCCAAGCAAAAATCCCTTCTGCTTCTCACAATAATCAGGGTACTTAAAGCTAGTCCCAGCCAGCTGCTCTCACTTCCTTCGTCCATCGTCTCTTCAAACATGCAAAAAGTGTGCTAAGAAACAGAGCAAAGGCGTAAAGATTTGCAGAGAAAAAGGAAACCTTTGGAAAACACCCTACATAAGCAAGCACCCCTCTCCCAGCACAGAGGCAGCTGCGCTTTACAGTAGGACAGTTTCCAATGTTTTCCTTCTCCGTGCAGACGAGGGATTTCCTGTCCTCCATGGCAACAACCTTGCATTTACTGAAGGAGGCCGTGCCAATAATCTCCACAGCAGAAAGAAAAATTTTAAAGTGGCACTGCCCATTAGCTCAGAGCTTCAGCTCGCTGACCTTTTCCACACCCACAGTCTAGCACCATTTGTGAGCGGGAGTGAATCCAGTGCTGTGCTGCCCTCTCTCCAATGCCTACACCTTCGCAAAGAAGGTACCAACCACCATCACCTCCAGCAACCCCATCTGCCTGCCCTGCACAGGCCCGTGTGTCTCTGCTCCAAGAACACAGATTCAGTACACCGGCTTGGCATAAAGCCCGACTTCGGTCTGGCCTATCTCCATTTTGGCCCATCTCATGCCATTTTAGTGAGTTACATCAGCTTGGCACAAGGCCACATGAACATCAGGACCAGCCCAAGGGAAGCAGTAGAAACAAAACAGGAGGGGAAGCGAGGCCATCCCCTTCCAGTGGCAGCAAGCTGGTGATGAAACAACACCTTTCACTGTCCAAGTTTAATTTAAACTACTTCATTAGCACATCTCTGCTCACCTGCTCATCAGCTTTTTTTTTTTTAACCTAGAGACAAGGTTTTTTGAGCAACACCTTCAAGAAGGAACAGTACAAGAAAGAGCTAAAGACTGACTAAATTATGCTAACCCTGACTAAGATTTGGGCTAAGCCATGGGTGCATACTAAACCTGTGCTGCCTTTTAAGAGGTTTTTTTCCCCCTCCTCCAGAGGACAGGAACAAACTTGATCTAAAGTTAAACAGAAACAAAGTGGTGAATTGTTTTTTAAGAAGGCAGTAGGCTCTTACTGAAAAAGAACCCTAAACTACTTTTCACTGCACCTCTTTTACCAGTGAATCAGACTCTCAAAGACACGTTCCATACAGAACAGGCTTAGGAAAGTTGGTAAATAACAGAAAAGCAACTTGAAACAAAAGAAAAAGGAATGAGAAACCCTTTAGCTGATGGAGAAATCTTCTGCAGCCATACCCAGAAATTAAAGTGCTGCAAGCACTAAGTGCACATGGCCTGGCCACAACACTCTCCCTTGTAGTGTTAACATGCAGCTAAAGCATCAGCAGAGCAGCACTCACAATGCTTTTCCAAGTAGCAAGTACTCCTCCACCCTCTCTGCAAAAAGTGACCTCACAATTCCACTGCCAAGTAAAACAGACCCACAAAAGAGAGCCATTTAACCTGACACATTTCACTGCACTGGAGTGGACACAGAACAGTCACAGCAGCAGTTACCACATTTCCACAGAAGAGCAGTAAATTGCAGCCAAGGGACAGTCAAACTAAAAATCACAAACACTCATTTAACTGCTTCCAGCAGCAGCAGATTGAGACAGCGGGAGTCCTGGAGTGGAATTTCAGATCTAAGTTAAATTTCTGCCTCTGCCACAAATTCCCTGTGGAAAAACAGGCAAGTCACCTTTTCCATACTCTGCTTGAATCCCCCCCTCCTGCAAAAGGGGTACTGTTCTTGCTTGTCTGTTCAAATTATAAAGCTGTCCTAGCAGGGATTATTTTTAGCACGCCAGTACAAAAACCCAGCTGAGCTGGACTCTGATCTCAGCTGAGCCTTCTCGTTGGCTGTGTAATGTAAGAAGTAAACAAAAAGCAAGGCTGAACCCGCACCAGAGCCCAGCCACTGGACAGCATTTGATAGCAGATGAAGCACGTTTCCCGAAAACAGCGAGCTGCTGGTCTGCAGCTAGAACCAGTCAATGCCCTGAGGGATTAAAATGGGTCACCGGTGCCTACAATCATTCACTGGTGACCAGTGAGCTGCAAATGCACCGATTTCAAATCCAATTCAGATTTCCACTGTCACCATGTAATGACAGAGGTGTTTCTCAGGAGCACAAGTTGAAATAACTCCTCATTCCGCGCTGAGATAGCTGCAAATTACTGAGAGCTGCACTCAAGAATGGGAACTTTGCAGTATTCTTTGCTTTATAGAATAAACAAGCGGTTGCATCAAGTCCATGCTCACAGCTAGTCAGGGCTTTCTGTATTCCAAAGGCACAGGAACAGTTCTCTGCCCGGATTACCACCCTCAGCATCAGTGACACACCTCCCTGAAATCATTAGTGCTTGCATAAGTCACAGCAAAATAGCTCTCTCTCTCTCCTACAAGCACACTTGACCTTTAATCATTCCCTTTCTGCAGCCACAAAACCCTATTTTATTAAATCCTTTGGGTTTTTTTTGCTATTTCAACTGGTGCAATCTCATGCAACAGGACATTTATCGGCTTATCATACTTGACCAGATTGGTTCTCATCTGCAGTTTTCCAATACCCAGATGCTGCATACTCCCTAAGCACAATTGCCACCTGTTTCATCCATCCCTAAAATGCTCTTATTTTAGTATGCCTGACTCACTGCAAACTCACCATACCAGGACTGCAGTCTTCTGCATCCAGCTACCCTGCTACTAGTCCCTTTTGGGTTTGCACACTCTATCAGACCTACTGCTCTGTGCTTGTCTTCTTTTCAGCTCTGCTCCACCAAAAATAGTCAGCCAGATGCCTGCAGCACCCATTCATTCATTCTATCCCACTTCAGCCTCACCATCCCAACAGTCATCTTCACTTTTCTGTAAGCAGAGATATGCTACTCTGTTCAAGGACATGAATCACCTTTCTCTCTAACATTGAGTACAGAGCTGGATTCCTCAGGATCCATGCTTCTGTTGGAAAGATGAAAACTATCCACTCTTGCTCAAATAGAATACAAAAACTAGACTCCTAACTTACTATATTTGTAGGATACAGCGTTCCCTTCCACACACCCTATGCAGCCCAGAATCTTTATGCTAGTAGAAACAGTCTCCTTGATGGAGGGCAGTTTCTCTATGCTATCTCCTGTAACTCGAGCCATAGCATTGCACGAAGATGCAATGTACAAAATGTGCTTCTGCAATCATCTCTGTTAACAGAATATGTACGCAACTTTAGAGATTATCATTTGCTGAGCTGCTTCTAGGAGAATCCCTGGCCCATTACAGTCAGGGCAAGCTGGATCAGTAGAGACCTGTTATTTCAACTCCTGGAGGTAACATAGCTGGAGCAGACCTGTGCTGCAGGTCAGTGGCATGCTTACCTCCTGGTCACAGCACTGACAGTCTCTGTCAGCAACATTAGAGCTGGAAGTCTAACAAACTTCAAACGTTAATTTTCCCTCTAACTTCAAGGAAAAGCCACATACCACAGTAACCACAACAACGGTGAAGCTTGTGCCTCTCCTCCAAAGTCCATTCACAACTCCTAGATCAGAGCAACAAAGCAGTTTACTTTCACAGCCTTACAGATGTGATGGGTAAGCATACACTGAAAAGCCAATCTCTGTTTCAGGCATCTGTGAAATTCTGCTTTTGTCCTCCTCAGACAGCTTTTCAAACAAAGTCTCAGCAATATTTCTAAACACTTGATGTAATATTGATGATCAACTGTCTTATCACACCAACTTGCATGTGCTTATTTTTGTTCCAAGGCTCTATTCAAGGCCGTGCTACAAGCCAAGTCATATTACATTAAACTCTTATTCGTCCTTATCAGCAGAATGCTCACATATGCAGTCAATTTCTCATAAATCTCAACAAATATCTAGCTGTTGGGTAGGAAACTAAGGTATGCAGCAGTCTTCCAGTACTCCTATCACAACTCCATCTGAAAGCAATCGTGGTGTTATTTGTTACCAGCTGTCCCAGACTGCCACCCACTGGCCTCCAGGAACACAATCTGCGCTGTGAATGGTATTTTTCCAAGTAAACGTGTTTCAGACATCGAAGCAGACTGTGATGCACTCTACAGGCACAGGTAAAAGAAGGCAGCTTCCTGCAAAGCAACCGTGTCACTGACGAAGGCTGCTTTATAGCTGCCTTCTTGCATTTATTGTGAATTTGCTGACTACAACCTTTGTGTAAAACCGCAATTACAAACTTTTCTGAATGTTTGATCAAAATCAACCTTACTTAAATACTGTTTCAAACATCCCTACAAATAAACTCAATGAAAAGTTATAAAAATACAGACAACCCAAATGCTGCAACTGGGTTCAGAAGTTCCATTATATAAACAGCATTTTACTGTCAAACACCATAAGCAAGGCTACTACTGTTCCCATAAAGCATGCAATAAGTACAAAAGGACATGAAGCAACCACAGTTTCTGTGAGCCACGGCCACATTCATCATGACGTAGGTAGCATAGCAACAGACCCTGGGAACCTCAGCCTGCTCTTTTCTCTGAATGAAGAAGCCAAAGTAATGGCAGAAGGTGCAGCACACAGTTTTTAGGAGAAGTTTGCCTGCTTGAACACCCCAGGACAAGTGAGCAGAGTTTCCTTGTTACAGACAATGCTACCTACCTAACAACTCTGTAAGATGTTGTGGTTGCCAAGAGCAGCACAGTGGAGTCCAAATAAATAAGCAGTAGGCTATGGAAGAGTAAGCAATTGAATTGAGTTGTCTGGTTGAAACCACTTCAGACAGTCTGATCAGAGCATAGCTATGTAGTCTGCTTTCAGCACAATTAGAAGTTCAAACAAAAGAAATATGCTCAAATTTCTCTCTTACTCTACAGAAAGCTGTCTCTACAAGGACATGGCTAGCTGACCCATATACTCACATGCCAAATGACATCCACACTGTCATATGGTACTGAACGCCCAGTTGGCCACACAAAGTTTAAAGACTTACAGCTTACACAGAAGATTGACAAGGGCTGTGCTTGCAGCAGCCTTGAAGTTTCAAACAGCCTCCTGGTGCTAGCAGGGGTCAAGATCAATAAAACACAAATGAAGTGCTGTAAAGCAGTTTGAAGGAGTCCAAGTCATCCAGACCTAACAATGGTTTAAGAAAGGTTTGGTTTCCTTGGTGTAGCATATAGCAACCAACAGTTTAAGAACGCTTCTCAAGCAGCAGCACAACCTCAACTCCCCATATTTCACATCAACATCCATTTCAAAAGCAATCCTATTGAGTCAAATATACATCTCTAGTGCACAGAATGAAAAGCTCCAGGTGATGAGTAATGTGATAATTCTGTACCTGAAGCCCCAGTATGTCACTTAGATCCCACACAAAGTCTTGCCATAGAGTAACAGCTTGTTTTGTCAGATATCTTTATTTGCTGTATCACCCAAGTGTACAAATACTGAATGTAGCTATACAAATTCAAAATATATTGTAGTAGAAATCCATCTGGGAAATGGAATGTTAAAGATATTTGCTTTATAAAATTTCTACGCATAAGTCATTCCCACTTGCAAGTTTCAAATATATCAGGTCTGTGACAACAGATTGCTTTGTGATCCTGCAAAACAGGAATTCTTCTCCAAAAACATTTTCTGCTGGATGAAGAACCCGTCAACAGCAAATGAATTTTTTTTTCCCCAACATTTGACTCATTTTGAGTTATCAGTCAACAGGATGTTAGCTACATCCAGACAACTCATACGCAATTCTGCTCTCATTTATACCAAGAAAGTCAATACATCACTATCAACATATTTAAGTATTAGTCAAATAATCCCAGTGACAATATTTATTTTAAGCTTATGAAATCGAGCCAATAAGTTACCCCAGCCATTGAGTGCAATTGATTTTTTTTAATTCCTTCACATTTTCAGAATAAGGCTCCTTAGTTCTTGAACAAGTCAATACAGCTTTGCAGGAGAGAGACGTTATTCTGGAAAGGAAGACAATTAATTTCAGGTGAGTCGGACTGATTGTTTAAATCAAGCTTTCAACAATGAAGAAGCTTTCAAGATGTCAGGTCCATCCCCAGATTTTGTAGCTTGTGACAGTAATTAAGAGACTGTACTGCAGAAACAAGTATTCAAGCACTGTCAAAAACAGTCAGCAGTCTGCTCCTCTCTGTAAACCTGCAACTGTGACCTTGTCTGTGGGAAGGAGGAAAAGGACAGGAGACTAGGAATTTTTTTTATATATATTTTTTTTTTAAGTGGGCCAAACAGAGCCTTTCTTATATTTAATTTAAGTACAGCACTGAAGAAGCTACCCATAATGAAGCCTAAGGCAATCAGGGAATGGAAAATTAGACTCTTTAGACTTCCCACAAGAGGCTAGAGTTGCTTCTTCAGGCTTCCCACTTAGTTCTCTAAATTAGCAGGCCCTACAACTAGTATATGCATTCTTACATTAAGATTACAGCACGCAACTTGGCCTCCCCATCTTACATCGAGTTTCCACAGCACAGAGCCTCCCCTCACAAAACCAAATGAGAAGAGTGGACAGCTAGATCGCAAGCTGCACAGTGTGCCCACACCTCTTAGTAACGCATCGGTAGCTGCCCACTATCAGGCATATTCAGGAGGGACCAAATCCCACAGATGAATTGGCTTCACAGGAAGTTTAAATGAAAGGGTAGCACGCTACACACTAAGCTGAGAATTCTTACTCACAGGACAACAGGCCAGTGTCCTAGGAGTGACAGGCTGAAAACATCTGTCCCATACAGACAGTCTGAGCCTGCTAGCACTTGTTCACTGTATATACAAATACCTACAGACTTGCAATTCCTCTTTCTCCTCTTCTCGAGATCTCAGCTAAAGAACCTGACTGTTCTATTTTACAACCACTAGTCTTAAAAGGAAATCCAGCAAGTCATAAGTTGCACATTATTCACTTCTCTCAAGCTACCTCTGTTAAATTCTAAAGAACACACCTTTGCATGCTTTATTTCCAGTTCTGCCATTTCAATTAGGTTTTTGCGGAAGGCTGTTATTCTCTTCTGTTTGAAGCTTATCAATTCTGTAGGAAAAAGCATAAGCACAGATGAGACAGATGTACAAAGTAGTGACTGAAGTTTCAGTATTGTCCCTTGTGTTTCATATTGTGCAACTCTAGTACAGCATTCAACCACAAAGATTTAAGAACAAAGTCTTGCTGTTTCTAGCCAGAAGATGCATTGAATCACATAATATTGCTATCTTAGACAAGTTGCCTGTCTGCTTTAAAACAGAAGGATTTTGTAGGAAAACAACATGAATAAAGTAGTGAGCCACATAAGCTCTGGGAGAGGCCAGAGCATTTGGAGACTGGGAATAGGAAGGAAGTTGTGTGCAACATGAAGGTACGTTTCTTTTTAATGCTGGCCAAAAGCATACAACTAAGAAGCAGCATTTGAGATTTGGTATCAGGCACAGCAGCACCAGGACAGAGAAAAAACCTGTTTGCACAGTTGTGATGTGGAAGCTAAGAACAAGAGTTCAGTCTAGAAAGCAAATGAGGGCTTATACTTAAGGTTGGTTCAGTACTGACATTGCTCAGCTTCAGCCAATCATTCCTCAGAAGATAGAGTTGCACAAGTTTTTACATGCATTTACATAGTCCCTAGCAGTTTCAGACTACTTGCTACAGGAAAGTGTTCAGAAGACCACAGCTGTTCAAGGTCACATTGAAACCACAACTGCATTAAAATCCCCCTTGAGGATAAGCACAGCAAAGTCTTTTTCACCTTGTTTTGCAGATTCTGAGATCTTTTCAAACTTCTGGTAGCAATCCTGTTGATGTGCCTCAGCCAGGTTGACATCCTTGCTCTTTAGCCTGGCTTTGTCTAGAGCTTTGTTGGAATTTTCATAACCAACAAGAGCCCTTGCACGTCTATACAGAAGATCCTGAAAGCAGACAAGAATAATGTGTGGAAATCTTCAGAGGACTACAGTCCAAACTGAGTTACAACTACCTTAGCAGGAGGTTTCACTTCTTCCAGCACTAGATTATGCTTTTTCTAACAAATTGTTCTAACATTCTTTACTCTTAGCAAAGCAGTAGAAGTGTTTCACCAGTACAGTACCACATGCACAAGACAGTGACATGTCTTAACCAAGGAAGTTTGAGGGCTATTTTAGTCATAATTACTCCCTTTAGAACAGCTTCATCCTTCTGTAAGGTGGGCCTCCCCACCAAGTAGTAATAACACTACCTGTTGGAAGTCCAGACTCCAGTAGCTGTCACATGTTTACCACATACCCATGTGAAAGGGCTCTGGTCTTTGGGATTTACTTAAGGATTTTTTTAATTTGTCATCAGCATTTTTAATGGCTTATAAACACTGGAAATATCAGAATACTGGAAACTGAAACTCAATTGGCTCTAACTCACAACAATCCATTGAGTTGTGGCCAAAGAAGGCCAACTGTATCCTAAGGTACATTAAAAAAGAACACGGCCAGCAAATGGAAGGAGGTTCTCCCTCTCCCCCCCACTCTATCCTAGGTGAGGACACACTGAAGTACTGTGTCCAAGTCTGGGGTTCCCAGTTCAAAAAAGTCAGGGATCTCCTAGGAATCCAGTGGAGGGTGACAAAGACAATTAAGAGCCTGGAGCACCTCCCACAGAGCTTCCTTACAGCGACAGAGCACTGAAACTGGCTGCCTAGAGAGGTTGTGGAGTCTCCTTCTCTGGAGATATTCAAGTCTCATCTGGACACCTACCTGTGCAACACACTATAGAAAACCTGTTTTAGCAGGTAGGTTGGACTCAATCTCTAGACGTTCCTTCCAACTCCTACAATTCTGTGATTCTGAGTTCTTCACCTCTACATGCCAAAGAAACTGACCAGAGGTCTTAACCCTTTTGTAACTGGACTAGACAGCAGTTGCATACATAGTTTCTATATTCTGCTGTCATTCAAAAGTGCCAGGTTTCTTAAGTGAGACAAGGGTCCACCTCCTTATCTTCTCAAAGCACAGAGATAAGAGTCACAATTCCCATAAAAATAAGCTTCAAAAAGAGAACAGTTCTCACCTTAGCAGCATCTATATTGAGCATGTAGTACCTCAACAGTTCAGAGAGCTTTAAGTCTTCATCAGATGAAACTCTACTCTCCACCTTCTGCAGAAGAGATTATAGAATCTGCATGTAACAGGACAGTGTCATCCAGACTTACAGATTTGTGTTATTTTTTTACTTTTCCCAAAGCTTCTCTTACCCTGAGTTTCTCAAAGAGTTCAGCAACTTTCAGCAAGTACCTCAGGGAGGAAAATGCATAAGCATTAGATATAGATGTAGACAAGGGATTCAAAAGATGGTCTAGGTAGAAACATGGACAAAAGGTTTCATGAAAGAGGTGCTGGATTCCTTCTTAACAGATCAGTAGAGTTGAGCAACTGGACACCGTTTAAAGTAACAACAAACAAGTAGCACTAACAATCTTGTAAAGAATTTCCCACTGCTACTGTCCAAGAATGATAGACTACTTTGTTGGGTTTTTTTCAGCTGTGAACTGCATTAACAAGGCTCAGTACATTGTTATCAAGATGAATTTATTTTAAAATGACCAGGCTTCCAGAAGGTGAAAAAAAACTATTTTGGGACTTCAGAGGTTCTAGTGTAAGATGTAAATGTATTTAATACATTAGAATACAGGGGTGTAACTCCTCCTATATTCTGAGTTTGTGACATGAATAAAATTCAAGGCTTCTGTACTGAAGAAGCTTTGAGCAGTACAATTCAGCTCTGCCACACAAGTGGCAAGAGATCAGTTAGGTAAGTAACCAATGCAACTGATATTCTTTCCTCTGATGCACCTGGTGGAAAAAGTTTCAATGCCATTTGAGTTTCTTGAATTGCACACAAATTAGCTATGACTCACTCCCCTGGATTTTCTGAAAACTTAGAATACCTAGACTCAGAATGTTATGAGCAATTAGCATTGCTTACTTTTTGATAACTGTAGGTTCTTCTGATGCCAGGCTGTTCAAGCAAGCTGAAGTATAAATATAGTCATCTGCAATATCTGCAAGAACAAGAGAAGGTTTTCAGGCTACAGAAATCACTAAGTCCAGTGAGACTGCAGGTCTTTAGAAAGGTCTTTGAAAAGATTCACTTTTACGAGATCTTGTCATCTTATCTGCTTTTGCACATGCATCCTTGATTCTGTTGTGGTAGTTTACAAGAAAAGTCTTCTCTTGCTCAAAAAAGTCATCTACTTCCTGAAAGAGAGTATAACCTGTTAAGTTACTTTACCACAGAGCACAGGCACTTTTCTATTTAAGGAAGAGTCTAAACAAACACCATTAGCCATCTGAGTGTTATGCCTGTCAATCTCTATTGAAAAGTAGAGTTCAAGAAAAGACCCAGAGAATTTCTAAATATTTGGTAAGGTTTTTTTTTTTTTTTAAACATGTTGAAGCAAAGATGGATTTGACACACAACTACTCAGCGCTGCAGGCTGTCTGAAGTAACCAGAGAGCCCTCAAGGCTAACAGCTGTTGAAATTTCATTTCCCAGGCATTTAACAGCACAGTAGCTGAATATTAAGCAGTGTACAAGCTTATTTCAAATCCATACAACACATACGTACTGTAATACCAGCTTCATGGTGTTTAGGATAGCAAGTCTATTAGAAAGAGCTACCATGGCAACAAGGTAGAAAAGCTGAAGTTGAACCACTAACAGAAGTCTCTGATATTTGATTTTAACCAGTGGAAGCAGAAACGATAACTTACATTTATTCAGACCTCTGACGTAGACAAAAGCATGTTTGCTGAAGGTGAGATTCCCCCCTTCCCCAATAGGATCAGGTGTTAGGGCAACTCTTGCACGTAAGGTTCTTGAAATACACTCAAGTTTTTAGCAGTGTATACACTCAGTGGTTTTTTTTGTTTTGTTTTTTAATAAAGTCAAAAGGCTACTCAGCACACCTAGGGACAGCAGTAAGGTTTGCAGTAGTAACTCTATGCCTCACATACATTAAGCCTAAAGCAGATAACTAATGTCCCTTAAGAAATAAGAAGCAGTCAAGAATAAAGCAAATAGGAGGTAAACCAACTACCTTACCTTGACTCCAGACAAGAGGATTTCATCTGCACTCTTTACCACACTTTTCAGAAGGAAACCAAGCATCTCTTTAGTGTTTTTCCTCCGAACACTCAGCTAGAAGAGAGGCCAAGACAGCTTCAAACTAATCCAGGATGGATGCAGGGAGAAGATGACTACTTTAATATTTACCAAAAAATAACATCACTTATGTCTAACATATGACAGAGCAGCCTGATTTGCAAGCTCTCCTTAACAACCCTGTAAGTTCTATAAAAGACAGTACAGGTAACAAATAGGTTTACTAGAAGTTCAACTGCTCCACGACACAGATTTTTCTCATTCCCAGGAACAGCTCAGCTTCTCCCTAGGTAACATCGATCAGCATCCACCACTTATGAGGTACAAAACAGATACAGTACTAACTTCAGCACACCAATATTCTTCATTTTAAAGGACCATGAAAGAGACAGCAGAAACACAGCTGCACAATACTTGTTCCTAAGATCCAAGGACACATCAAGCCGGCTTCCTAACTTGAATACAGTTAAGAAATGCTGAGATCTGCAGCAAAGTGACCTAAAGACAGGTCTTTATCTTTTAATCATTTTACAAAATTACTACTGGCAACATCTTGCTGACACTGTGTATGTAGATTTATATAACATTCTAACCTAACCACACAGAAGAGTGGCAGAACTTGTAACACCCTGCCTCACATGTTAAGTAGAAAGTGTCTTACATCCTGGTCATACTCCAAGAAAACACAAAAATTGTGATCTTTGCTGAGCACAGGGTGAGAAGAAATCCGTTGAAGGAAGATTTCATGTGATGACACAGTCTTCTTGAAGACAGCGAGGTATTCACTGAAAGAAAAAAAAAAAAGACTGAGATCCATCTGCAACTTCATTGTACAAAGAATTGCTTCAAGCTTTCCAGTAAAAATATTCAGTGTGCCCCTGAGATAGCCAGCTAGCAATTGAGAAGCTACTTTCAGTCTCTAACTAGGAATTTTTCCAGTTTGAGAGAAGCTTTATCAACTCCCTAATTCCAGGATTTCACAGAATATCAGGCAGCAGCACTTTCAATATCAGTTACCAATAAATATATTGCTCTCCCAGAAGGCTTCTTTACATTTAGCCTTTAGCAGCAGACTCATTCTACTTACGCTTCAAGCTCTTGCTTCATTTTGGCAAACTCCTCTTTAGTCATAGATACTTCTCCTTCCCCTAGTTTCTGCATCTTCTCTCTGGGACCATCAAAGTCAGGCTTTGAAGGGGCTGGAGGTATCTAGGAAAGGAATAATTGGTTAGGGATAGATGGTAACAAGCTTTACAAAGTTACTTCTAGCAATCTGTAGAAGGTGGTCTTTTTGCATGGTCATGTCAAGCCAGCAAGGCTCTGCAACCAGGAAGCTTAGATGACTCAGTCTCTGATTGCCCCTCCAGCTCTGTGCTACTCCTGCACTTTGAAGCTAACCAAGAAAAAAAATACCTCTACTATCCACTCCACAGACAGCTGCCTGCTGTGGCAGTTGAATAATCCTAAAACAAGACAGACTACTTAATAGATCAGTCTACTGCATCACCTTCAGGCAGATATTAGTCCCACTGCGGTGTTGGAAACTGAGGCCTGGGGCTGTTTTGCTGCTCCCAGTCAATCCATAGGGAACATTAACACTAGAGCTGTACCACTCAAGTAGCTAAAGCAGAAGAAAGCATAAGGAATACCCATGTCATGAAACACTAACAGCAATGGTAAAACAGACTTCATATCTTTACTGATTTCCACATTAAATTAACACAGCATTTTGTTTATAATCACATTTTCAGGAACTACTTACAATGAGTCCTGCATACTCCTCAGTTTCACTGAGTGTGTCATGCAGCCACACAAAATCTTCATGCTGCCTTGTAACTGAAAACTCAGGACTTTGAAAAGCTGGCAGTGTAGTCTGGAAGAGAAGATAAGGAAGCCCCACTGTTTTGTAAATGAGTGCTTTTACAAACAGTTCTTCTATTTTCAAAGGAAGCTATTTTGCCTAGTAAGAGCCTCGCCTATTCCCTTTTAGCTGAGCTGGCACTCAAATGAGAGCCTTACTAAGGATGTTATTTGAAGAAAAGGCACTGCTGTAGAACAGCATTAATACAGTTTATTCTGTGGCATCTCACAGTAGCTGCCTTCTCCCCAGCCCCCCAGCCTTCCTAGTCTCAAGCTACTTTTGTTTTTTTAAAGTAAAGCCAACCTAGTGTACCAGTTGCCTTGTCTCTAAAGGGAGTGTTCAAGTCTTAAGAAGTGTAAAAGTTTGTCTTCATACCCTCAGGCCACCTTTAAGTAGAAAAGCTCCATTTAATTAGATTTTCCTCATTGCCAAACCCATCTTTGCAGGTATGCTCATTACAAATACATAGATTACTTGCATCATATCTACAAAGAGCACTTTCTAGCCCTGTTATCTTACCTTAGTATGTACAGTGAACTTCACTCTGTCCTTTTCACTCAGAGCATCAGGTATATCAATTTGAAGAGAAGGATCAACATTCAGGTCTACAGATACAGACCTCAGCTGCAACAGAATTCACAAAGCAAGCTCTGGTCAAGCATCAAGTAGGCTTAGTGAAGCAAAATTGGTCATCAGCATTGTCAACAAGAACCACGTTGCAGCAAGGAGCAGTACACACAGAGGTCTAACAGCCTCAAAGCAACCCTCTCTTCCAAGTGCATAAAATAAGAGCGTTACTTAAAAGCCCACAGACCCAATTGTTAGGGAACGCACTAAAGGTATTAGTGAAGTATTCCTAGAAAGAAGCATCTTCCCTCCAGCACTTCTCCAGCTTATTTACTTAAGCACATCAAGCCAAAGTCTGTTAAATTATTTTGAAGGGAGTAACAACATTAATAGTTCTCCTCATTCTGTACCTCCACAGTATATGGAAGAACAGCTCTTAAGAGCCTAGCCTTGTGATCTGTGCCTTATCTTTACATCAGACAGCCACTCCGGTCTGGCACAAGAATTAAGTGATTTTTATCCACCATAAAGGGCAACCCATAGACAGAAACTGGGTGCTTCCTCCTCAGGCTAAGATTGGTCAGTGCTGCCACTCTGATCTCCCAAGACTACTGCACATGAACTTCCACAATGGCATTTCCACTAACTGTTCTAACAGCTGTGAATGTTTCTTTGTCCCCAGGGGAAAAAATGGAGCAGATATGTAAAGCCTCCTTAGACTCCCATGAGCGTAAGATCCAAGTGTTTGCCAGAAACAGAACCAGAACCCAAGAATACTGGAGTACTAGCACTGCCTCTGTATAACCTTATTTTCAAAGTATCTGGCATCTAGTTAATAGCTGCTGGAATGCACCCATGCTGTTTAAAGAAAGCCCCCACGAGCAAGAATGAGAACTAGTTTCAGAAATACCTGAACTTCGCTTTATGAAAGCTATTTATACCTGTAACTACAAGTCTCTACCTCTCCTGAATTCAAACCTTATTTTTCCTAGACAGAATCTCTGCCTGGCAACATTTTAGTGCTATTCGCTTCTACTTGGAGCACCTATGAAGAGGTTTCCGAGCATGCTATGTGGATGTGCTCCAAATAAACCTTTTACAGGAGATCGCAGAGCATATCAGGTTCAACAAAACTAGACTTGCCCTCTCACTGACTCAGACAGGGGCTTTAAACAGATCCAGTGCCTTCCTTAGCAGGAGACACTTCTTTCCAACAGCTTAAGTCCAGAATATAATTTCAACTATGCTTATTTTTTCCTAGAGCAATGGAGTAGCCTTCTCAGTCAAGGATGTAAGTGGTGAAGGAGCTCTGAGCTCCACAAGTCACAGCCCTGCAGATATTTCTTATGAGGACAATGCTTTTGGACTCATAGCAGATGAGGCTGTGGCAATCATCACTATGCTCTGGAATACCAGGGAAGTGGCCAGGTTATGCTGAACTTTACTGCTTTAGAGCACAAGCATTAGTCAGTCATTTTCTCCCACTTGTTTATGAATTAAGCTTCCTTCAACTAGTTGTACTACACTGCTTGTACCTAAATGTTCAGGGCAAACAGCCTCAGACAGCCACACGACCTCAGCAGGAAGCAAAGGATTTTAGGCATATCCAGCATAGATATCTGATGATTATTGATACATGCATCCAGTTCCTACATCTTGATATCTAGGTATCAAGAAATACAAGCTATTTGCCACAAGAACACAAGTTACTGCCAATTTCAGACATCTATTCTAGAAGCCAGCAATAGCCCCTGCCTACATTATGGTGGTTCTTGCATTACAAATCTTGTCTCATCCGAGGCTCTTCCCCCAGCACTGCAGTCTAACAAATCATTCTTATTTCCTGCGTAAGGGAGAAACTGCTGATGAAGGTCACAACACAGGACGTTTGCTGAAGAGCAACTGTCAGAGCCAGGCCAAATCCCGAAGCTATCCTTTAGATATTATTTTGAATGCATTACCAGGAAAGAAAGCTCAAGAGCTAGGCTGAGGCAATGCCATTTCACCAACCTGCAGCATACTGGCTAACAGAAGCCATGAGCCTGCACATACCACCTGCTAATCACAAGATCCAGCACCAAACCCACAAGGAAATAGCACTAGACAGCATCTGAGCAAGGCCATCATACTACAGATTGCTTGAATGCTGCTTTAAGCTTCTGTGTAAAGCTGCATAAGAACTGATGAGAAGTTGTCCTTTTTAATGTGGAAGCTTCGCTTCCAAGAGATCTGGAAACCTCCCTCCCCCTTGCCAGGCCATCTGTGAACTCCAGACCTGGCAGACAGCAAGTCTCCCCACTAGCCCACAGAGGACACACCTGCCAGGCTGGCATGCATCTGCCCCTAGCCAGACTGCTGCTGGCTAGACTCCAGCTATCACTAACAGTTACTGTTAGCAAATATGCTCAGGCCCCCACACCTAGGGGAGAGATACCCCAGACACTGTGCTTACAGTGCACATCCTGTAAGGGCAGTCCCAACAGCCCAGACACTGCTTAGCTCTGAATGTATGAGACTCCCAGCACCACGGGGACCCCAGCCAGAGTAAGGCTGCTCATCACATTGCCCTGCATGCACACAGCCCTCCCTAGTAAGGCACAGATGAAGCAGCACAACACAGAGGTGTGGTTCAGATGTCACCAACAGCAGCCACACCACTCCACTCAAGCACTAGAGGAAGGCTAGGTAGAAGCCACCATTCAGGGAATAGTTTCATAGTGAACAGAGCTTGCAGTTTGTTGCCATCTGAATGAAAGGCAACTTTCAGCATTTCCCAGCTACTATAATGCCAGATAACACCAGCAGCCAAAGCAGTGAGATGCAGCCCCTCTTACTGTGTTTTGCATCCTGCTTACTTATCTACACTGTCCAAACAGGATCAGCAGAGCTAACAATACAAACTGCTGAGTCTGTGAAAAGTATGATAAGCTAAAGGAAACTGCCTCCTCTCAGCTAAACTACAGGAAAGGTTACACAAACCAGCCAGTCCTGAATTTGGGAGCTTTCTTATTCAGTGTCACAGAGGAAGTAAACTGTGATTAGATGCTGTCCTCAGCTCTCCATGCCTAGCAGTTGCCTGCACAGGAGGTAGGGATGAATGTATGGATGTAAGACGGTACTGTTTTGTCAGATTACAACATTTTGGCAAGAACATGCAACCAACAGCTTCAGAACTCCCCAGTAATGCTACTTAAGTGAGCTTAGTACCCCGGCAGGGCCTCATTTACAAAGAGCAACTGGGAGTCATCAGCAGTGCGCCTCAGAGCAGTACATACAGACACATGGCCCATAACAGGAGGGTCCAAAAACCAGAACAATAATCAACAACTACTTGCTGAAAAAGCCTTGCACCTTCTCCTGCCCTAAACATCTGCTGTAAACACATGATGGACCTAGCCTATGCATAAAGACCACTGCAGGCTGTGATCAAACATCAAGCATTTCATCGTTGGAGAGTAGCAGAGGATTATCAGCTCTATCTGGAGCCTTAGCATCAGGTCTTTCAGCAATATGAAACCAAGGATAGAAAGCCACCGGTCTATTCTAGCCCTGTGAAGGTCACTGTGGCTCCTAACTCCAGGCCAGAGACCTTTCAGATTACACAATCATGGCAGAAAGGGTGACACTACAAAGAGAGCATTCACACAGCCCAGCTTTGTGCAGAGCACTGTTTCCCTATGGCATTTCTCCGCTGAACTGGAATCAAGGAGCTCTTCCCCCCCACCTCCTCCTCCATCCCTCCCAAACTTATCAGCTCTACAAGGCACTAACCTAGTGAGCACCCAGAGCAGATACTCTACGCTAACTCTCAACACAATCACCCGCCCTGGCAGCACCAGCAGTTCATCTTTCAGGATATGTTTGCTGTCACTCCTCTTACACCCATCCCATAAACAACAATGAGAAAAAACTTGCTTACAGTCAGAGGCAGGCTGTGCAGAGCCTTCTCTCATCTCCAGGCCCCAAGGCTTGTTCCTTAACCATATCAGGCACCCAGACTGAGGTCTTCCTGGGAAGCCACCCTAGTTGAGCTCCCCAGCCTGCTAACAGCTCTTCTCCATCAGCTCATCATTTCATAGCTATGACATGATTGCTTCCTCCCTACAATGAGCAGAACCAAGGTTCCCCATCCCAGCAACCAGAATCTAGTCTGTGCTCCCTCACATCCTCAGTGCCAGGGGGATACAACCAGAGCTCAGCAGCTGGGGAGAGCTTGCCTCACTTACAGCAGAGAGGTGCTAAGGATGGTAGCTCCTGGAGCAGCACAGCAGGGAAGCAGCTGAATTGGGTTGGAAGCCTGAATACTCCAACTAGCAGGGCACAGCATCCCTACTTTCACCTCTCATTTCCCTTCCTCAGAAAGATTTTAAGAAGTTTATGGTTTGCAGCAACCACAGAAACTTTTACAGTACTGATGCCTTCAGCTTCTCATGACTCTTCACCAACTTGTACTGGGACCCTCAGGACTTCATGCAGAGTCAAGAAAACCTGATCCCTGTTCAGTAAAGATATCATCCACCAGAACTCCTACTTAACTTGACTTGGCAATTAGAGCAGGACATCACACAGAGCTCTCCAGAAAAACAGATAATCATCACATTGATGGCTTCAAGCTTCAGTACACAAATACTATGGTACTAATGAGAACACTATGATAAATCACCCAATCTCGACACTAAAGAGAAAAGATAGCAGGGAGAATATTACTGACCAATCCAGGCAGAATTTTACAGCAGTTTTTCTATTGCTTAGAGAAGAAAGTTGGACCACCTAAGTACAATCCAGTGCTAATCATCACCTACTCGAGTTTCGACTTGACAAACAAGTTCTGATCAAGCCTCACTCAGCACAAGCACATCTTCATGCTTGCAGGCTCCCAGTGGAAGGAAACATCCCCAGCTACAGAAGCTGCCTGGTTCTGGCAAGTGTCCCAAGCTGCAGCTCTTAGAATCCCATTCTTTGCAATTTAGCACCAGTTTTGCTGAAGTGACTCTGTCACTTCTCCATTCTAACAAAAGAATCTGCCAGCGCAAGCAACTGCATACAACATTTGACTGTTAGTGAAATAAGAACTCATATTCATTCTCAACATCAGATTAATCCATGGGTTTCCAACATAACTTGGCTTCCAGAAGGAATAAGTAACACTTCAACAAGAGTTTACACTTCACAGAACCTTCTACCAATCGTCAGCTGCAGCCAGCTCCCTCCTTGCTGATCACCTCCTTGTTGTCAACCTGCAGCCACAGATGCATCACAAGTAATTACATCTGCCACTACCCAACAGCCACTTTTTTTTTTATTAATAGAGTAGTTTAGTTAAACCAGTTTAAGTGCTCTCTTGAGGCCACTAGAAGATCATGACATTTTCTGTCAGTTCCTATAGAGCTTTCAGTTACAGAGTACCTTGTTTCAACACCCAGGAGTCAACCAGCAGCCCTTCCAAGTAACTGGCCAGCACACATGAAGTATTACTTCCTAGAATTGCATTTCAGTCATATTCAGCACCAGTAGCTTAAGATTCCCCTTACTCAAGATACTAAAAACATGTCTGAAAGTGCACTGCATGCATGAAGCAAAGAGCCAACGCAGTAGATGAGAAGCTTTGATTTCGCAGCCTTTGGGACAGAACTGCTATTATTTCTCTGGCATTTAGTTGAAATAGTCCTGAAGTTGTCCACGTTACACATAACCAGGAAAACTGAAGCAGGCTTCTTGTATGCAGTCTTCACATTGCTACTTACACTACAGAAAACTCCCAGAACTGTGATTTTTTTTGTACCATACATCTCCAAGTGGGGCAATTATTTGATTATTTCCTCTTAATATTTATTCTAAGCAAAGCAGCAGCTTAGTTTAGTCCCGGTGAGATGCTATTCCTCACTGAGTGCAGAGCTTTCCAAGCAAGCAGAAAGCAGGCTCTATGGCTAGAGCACCTGTTGCCACTGGCTGTGCAATAAGCTGCCCTGATCACTCTGCTCCCCTGTCAGAGGGATCCCAGATTCACTCTTCTCTTGAGTGGTCAAACAGCCCTCTACAGAGGAAAGGAGTTATTGGAAGGATACCGCCAGCATTCAGGGCTCCCATATTTCAAGCCAAAGCCTCTAGCTCACCTTGCTCCAGCTAGCAGCACATAGGAACTCCCTCCACTCCAGGAGTCAAGCACCAGATTTGGGAACACAGGCCAAATCTACCCTGCCATACCAATTTGCCTGCAGAGCGCAATCTGTGGCAAAGTACTTCCAGTCTGTATTTCATCTGTAATATGACGTATGCCCAGCTCAGATGGAAATTGTGCAACAGAAGCAAGCCCCTAAGCCATACTCAGCATTTCCAAGAACGCTCTGCTGACCTCCCATAGTGAGGCCAGAAACGGTAAAAGGGACACTGCAACACATGCAACCTTCACCTCCCGTGGATCTGAGATTCTGTCATTAGTCCAAGCCACTAGGCCAGCTTTATAGACTCTTATAGACTGGATAGCACGCTATTCCTATTTAGTAACTTTCACCTTGCTAGTAGTTCACCTCCCTACAAAGGGTTTTCTTGCAGATCAAAAGACCTAGTAGGCAACTCCTCCTTTCCAGAGCATCTAGCAGAAGTTGGCTCAAACAGAGAACTGCTGTTCAGAAGTGCTAACAGCAGGTCCCCCTAACATAACATTTCACCTTCCACTGACCATTGTGAAGAAGAGCAGCCACAACGCTCACTCTCACTATTTTGAACACCTAAGCCTGCAGATGAATAATCAAGCATTTGACCAAATTCAGTATATTCACACAAGCTTTGCTTGGCAGTCCCACTGCTTGCTTCACTTTCTAAGTGCCTTTTCCTCTCCATTATACTATCTTTCCCACTGCACTTCCAATCCCCCTTAGCCTACCTACCCTCCCTTCCTCTTCCTATATATCTTGACGCTCTTCTGCTTTACCTACTACTCAGGGTCAGTTTTTAGTTTATAGACACCAACAATTCCTACTCAAGGTTAGCATATAACAATGTTTCCTTCACAGACAAACTTTATCTACTGCCCACATACCTAAACAGGAACAGACAAGATAGCTGCGTTTCTATCTTCACCGCAGCTGCTGGAATCCCAAGGCAGCCTTACTACCTGAACAGCTAGTTAATCTTTGGTCATTTACTGCTGGAGTTTAAAGCTACTTGAACCCTTAGCGGGAACATTTTCCCTTCCCTTCGGTGTTCCTGCCCATTATGTCAGAAAGGCAGACTAATACACAGTTACTCATTGCTGCAAGACAGCTGATGTTTTACCTTCTCACCTGCAGGTTCTGCAGCCTACAAAGGCTTTCACTCACTACTCTCAAGTGACAGATATTTTATTTAATGCTTGTCATTTCATGCATGGTAGAAAGTAGAAGTAGCAGCCGATTCACAATTCAAAGTGAAGAACTAGAAGGCAAGACACTTAAGCTTCTGTCAGTTCAGTAGGTCAAGGTTGTTATAAAAGATTTATGTTTGAGGGAAGCAGATGAAGGGAAGAGATTATTTAACAAAATTGTTCAAGTCAGGTGTATTTTTTACATCTGGAAGGGACCTTAAATTCAATCCAATTCCAACCCCCAGCCATGGGCAGGGCTGCCCCCCCCACACCAGATCAGGCTGCCCAAAGCCCCATTGAACCTGGCCTTGAGCACCTCCAGGGATGGGGCACCCACAGCTCTATGGGCAGCTGTGGCAGAGCCTCACTATCTCTGAGTAAAAAAAAAAATTCCACTTCATATCTAATTTAAGTCTCCCCTCTTTTAGAGGGGCATTGCTAGCCCTTCAAGGCACCTCCCAGGAGGTTGCAGAAGACACTGAGAAGACACCCCTTAAGCAGCACAAACAGCTTGAAGCACAATTCATCTTCCAGTGAGTTCAGTTTAGTCATAATGCAAACTATATTCAGATCCAACATTACAGAGGCCGGCCAGGCAGCTGACCCCTGCTGGAAGGCTGCCTTACCTACCACCCAGGGTGCTGGAGGCAGTTATTAAGGCATGCAGACTAAACCAGGCAGACCACTTGGTAAAAGAGACATCTAAGCACTGCCCGTGCGCACTCGCATTAAACACCTCACGAAGTTCCCGTCTCAGCCTTTAAGCTGCACTTCCTCTGAAACAGCACCCGAACCCAACAATCCGTCCCACACACACTCAGTGCCGAGACCGCAGCACTCGCTCAGGGCTTCGACGTCCCGAAGGAACGCAAAACCAAGCCAGTGCCTGACGCGACAGCCGGAGCAGGAGGGAGGCACAACCCAGTGACAGCTGACAGCCCCTCAGCGCAGGCCACCGCCTGGCACCGCACCTCACAGCGCCGGCAGCCCGGCGGAGCAGGCCCAGTGCAGGGCGGCCCAGCTCCCGACACCGCCCGGCGCTGCCCCCTCACCTTGCTTTGCGCGCCGTCCCGAAGCAGAGCCATATCTCGGTACCGCCAGCCGCCCGCCTACCGCCTCACGGCCGCCACCGCCCCTCATATAGCGCGGGGCGGGGCCGCTGCGCCCGGCCCCTCAGCGCGGCGGCCATCTTGGGTGAGGGCACTGTGTTGTTTGCCTTCATTTAAGATGGCGGCGTAGTGCTTTCTTCTTCATTTTTTTCTCTCTTCACGATTTAGGGAGCTTTACAGAAGCGACAAAAACCCAGCCGACAGGAAGATAGAACAGATACCGGGGGATCCAGCGCCGAGTTTCCCCCCAAGCGGTGGGAAAGGGCCGCGGGGCTGGCGGCGGGGAAGAACTACGAATCCCGAGAGGCCGCGAAGCGCAGGTGCATGGGTGCTGAGGGCGGCTGCTCTCGCGCATGCGCACAGGCGACGGCGGGAAGAGGGGCGCGCAGGTAGCGGCCGTTGGTGCTTCGTTGTGAGGGAATGAGGTCGGGGTGGGGGCCATAGCGGGTACACCGCGCTGAGGCTGTGCGGGGGTTGGTAGTGACGAGAGAAGGCCCTCTCACGAGGTTCGCTGAGGGAGGGCGGCGGTTGAGCGAGTGTGGGGCTGCTGTGCCATCCTTCCGGGGCTTCGGTGCTGTAAATGGGGCTGCTGGAGGGAGCGTTTTTCCTTTACTTTAAGACTTTTTTTTTTTTTTTCCTCTATGCTCTGCGCTTCCGGACTGAAGGAGGCGTGTTTTTAATCTGCAGGGGCTCGGTGGGCAGCTTATGGGCTGCAGGGTCGCAAGTTGGCAGGGAGCAGAGCCTGGGCTGGCATGTGGAGCCTGCGGCTCTATGCAGCCAGCAGCTCTATGCAGCCAGCAGTAGAACCGTTCCTCTGCTCAGCAGTGCCTTCTTTAGTACCTGTGAGTTAATGCTGTTATTTGCTGGATTGGTGACTGTGGAAATGAGAAAGCTGTGTTGACTGCTGTCTGACACAGTCGTTGTGGTAGTGTTTTCGTGGCTGTGACCCCTTAAGCATTCCTTGTTTTTCTCCTGTAGGCCGCTTGTTCCTATCCTGGAGAAACTTCCTCAGTTGTTTCAGTGCAGGTGATGCTAGAGTTGCAAAATCAACTAGCTTGGGGAAGGTAAGAGAAGCCCTCCTTTTTGTTTTTTGTTTCTGGGTTGTTTTATTTGAGTTTGGTTCTCCAGTCTGGCCCATTGTGCAGTACTTGAAGCAGTTCTCCCAGTTATTGAACACAAACTGAGAGAGGAGAGGCTTTCCCTGCGAGGAATATTGAATTCTGGTCTGTGTGTGTGACAATAAATCCAGGCCACTCCAGCCCTCTTGTAAGCATAGGCTCTTTGTGCAGAAATGTCACTGTGATTAACTGAACAACACCTGTGGTTATCTATCCTGCTAAGTACAAGCATTCTTTATTTCTTAGTGGTAGTAGAACCTCTTTATCTTTGTGGAACAGGTTAGCACCAGACAAACTTTTGCTTTCCTTGTGGTTCAGTATATAGTATGCGCAAACATTTCCAGACATGTTACTCCAAAACAAAACAGGCTGTAAAGTTAAAATTAGTACTAGACGTTACTGAAATAGTACACGTGTTACAGTAAATTTGTACTAGTGCTTGTAATATTGCACATCCTAAAAGCCCAATTATTTAAAGCAATGATCTAGCATAAGTTTACTCTTTAAAAAGATTGAGGGGGTAGATTACTACATGCAAGCGTTACACTGTATCAGGTATCATCTTGTGTGCTGCAGCTGACACAAAGCCATCGTAAATTATTTCTTTTATGCCCTGACTAGTATAACAAAAACACTGGGTCAATCACAACGTATATTCTGTTCTGACTAATACACTTGGGTGAGCAGAGTAATGGTCACCAAACAACATTCTGAGAAGCTACAAGCTTAGATACCATTGCACTGGAGTAAGTTGTCTTGGTTTGAGTTTGTATTGCAAAGCTAGCTGTAGTGCTCCTGGTACTGGGTCAGAAGTGCCACTGTGACGCAAAGTTCTGATCCAATTTAGTGGAATTTTCCAGGTTTAAATTTGCTTTTGACAGGTTAATTTTGCATCAGGTCACGTGATGTTTGCAACCTTGATGTTTTATGTTAGCTTTTTGTTAGATCAGTTATTGTTTGCCCAAGCCTTAGAGAATCAGTGTGAAAATGTGAAGCCAGTGAAGAAAAACTGCGGTGTGTCTGCTTACTCCTGATTAAGCTTCTACAGCTGGAAGGTCTTGTCCTTCATAGATGAAGAACAATATTTATGGGAGCGGAGTCCAAGGTCTCACCCTTTTGTTACAAGATTCTTTGATCTAAACAGCTGCAGCTGGTATAGCCCCATCTTTTTTGTAAGCTGTTCTGTTCAGCAGATTCCTGCACCCATATTTTGCTGTCCCTGCAATTCCACATGAGTTCGGGATCCGTCCATGCAAAACAACTCCTCCTGTCACATTTTTGCTTTCTGTGGCGCCTACGGTTTGGGTGGTGTATGAAGTGCTGTGTAAGAACTGTGGTGAAAGAAAGGAGTTCTAAAGCAAGATACTAATGTTGCTTGGTGATGTGTGTTGCTTGTATTCTTTGTTTGCAGAGGATAGATGGAAGAGCTCTTTGTGGTGGTAAGCATGTAACTTTGAGTGGGAGAATAGGGCCTCAATTCTGCAATTATGTAGTATTGATTTAAATTACACAATTCAAGTGTTTGTGTTAGCTATGTTCACAGGCATATTTATGTATTTTCCCCTCCCTCTTTTGGGGTTGTTTGTTACAAATCATTGTTGAGTTTCATGATATTGTTGCTGTAAGAGCATCCTCTACTGCTCCTTTTGCTACTTAGTTTGCTGATTCCAATTCTGCCAGCCAGCACTGGTTCTGTTCAGGATTGTTTCCTGTTTCATTGCTAATGTGTTCTTTCTGTTATTGTGTTAGTAATCTGAAGAAATTCTGATGGCATTAAGTGTATGAAAGCACCATAGCAGATTTTTATTTGGCAAAGGGCAAAAATATGTTGCTGGTTATGTGTTGTATAACTTTGGAAATAACAAATCTATTTTTCTACAGGGGGAAATTATGATAGCCTGCAGACCAGTCCTAACAGAAGGAAGAAAACTGTAGCTGCTCACAAATGTATCTCATCAGAATGAAACTCCTACCGCTATTGGTTAGGAAATCTGAGCCACTGGAAATGCTCTTTCAGCCACGTTTTTACCAAAAGCAGTTCCCATATATGTGTCTGGCTACCTCCGCTTGTCTTTATAGCAAGAAGAAAAAAGTGAACGGTTATGAACAAGTTGACCAAGAAAAATACGAAAGCTTGGTATGCTCTGTTACATCTTACAAAGCCAGCGCTCAAACACCAGAGACAATATTTGAAGAAGACAATTTGTTATACGGACCACCACTTAAACATACGCCTTCAAATAAAGTTGAAACAAAAACTCCTAAGAATTGGGTTTCTCTGATAAATCCCGAAAAGAGAGTTTCGCTTGTAAACAGCGATTCAAACCGCCCCATGAAAATTGCTTTACAAAAAAGCAAAGTACCCAGTGTTACCCGTATTCTTCAGCAGACTATCCCTCCGCAGCAGGCCTTTTATCTAGAAAGGTGGAAGCAAAAAATGATACTGGAACTTGGGAAGGATGGTTTTGCAGAGTACACTAAAAGTAAGTCTTATCATGGTGTGGTGATAAAACAGAAGCAATGGTCTGGACAGTTTTCTGGGGCACGCTAGCATAGCTGCAGTGTCTGGTTCTAGAAATTGTGTTTTGAAAATCCATTAAGTTGTTTCAGTTTCAGAGGTCAGAGCATATTATGATGGCACGTGTCAATGTAAGCTCTAATCTTTGTTCGAGGACCATTAAAACTGATCCAGAAATGAGTGGGGAAAATAGAATTAGACTGTAGACTCCTTTGCTCTATCCTGCCTCTCTTCTGTTTCTCTGTTACTTTCTCTTTACAAATATATATTTTCCAGCTCAATTTATTGAGCCTGCTTGGAGATACAAAGGTATTTTGTAACTGGGTTAAAAGAAGCATTCTGAAATTGTCCCATCTTGGTTGTTCAGAAGGCTACACATATTGCTGTATGTGCTGAAGTTCATCAGAAACCGTATATGTAGTATATACAGCCTCTTCTATGAAGTTCAGAGGTGTTAGAGGTTTTCATTTAATAAAGTCACATACAAAAATGGCCTCCCCCAAGCTGTAGGGCTGAAGACAGTCTGAGGAGATGTGGAGGATAACGCCTTTTGCAGAAAGACTGGTAAATACCCTAGTGCTCCTCAAATGAACAGTTATTCTTTGGAAAACTGAATATCCCTCTTTATGCTCTTTCTGAGTTACTAAGCACTTGACAACTTACTAGGCTTACTAGGCTGAGCTTACTAGGGAAAACAGACACAACAAACTCGATACAGCTATTTAAAATTATCCTTCTCTGAAACATTTCTGAGATAAGCCCTTACTCTTCAGAACTATGCCCGTGCACTTCAGATCTGTTCAATTCAAATGAACCGGTACAATACGGAAAGCAAAGGTGGTGAGAAACCTAAAATAATCTTACAATTTACAGAAATTCTCAATCGGAATACATAGTAAAATAATGCCATCGACTAAACAGTAAACTTCTTATTTTCTTTCTGCGGAGTTAGTGAGACCAAAACAAAGTAAAATAAGCATTGATATGAGGTATAATTTCTCTGTTATTTTGCTGTCTTATTGCATTCCCTGCCCTACATTCTTAAGCTTTCAGTACTAAAAGGTGGCTGGTTTAAGAGTTACTTTGTGTAGTATCTATTATGCATGTTTGCCACATACTATGTGTAGTGTGTAAAATGTTGCATCTTTCCTAGATCTTTTCCTCCAAGGAGAACTTTTTCACGCAGCTTTAGAATCTATATTTCTCCATGAAGAGATGGCAACTAAGGAGCAAGAAGAAGACACTGCTGTTTCTGGCTACTTATCAAGCGTGCAACATGTCCTAAAAGATATCAGTGAAGTTAAAGCTCTGGAAAGTGCAGTTCAGCATGAAACTCTTCAGTATCTGGGCCTGGTAGACTGCGTGGCTAAGTATCGGTGAGGTACTGGTTCTCTAAGAAGTCAAATAATGTCCAACTGCTTGTGGCATTATGTGGCATGTGGGAAGCTGTGTCCCCTGATAGAGCAGGTGTGTTGGTGAGCTACAGAGGGGAAGCTAGAAGGACCTTCAAGAAGGGTGAAATGGAGGGACTCAGGTGAATCTACCGACAGAATTGTTATTGTGCTGTGTGCAGGATTTGTTTTTTGAGCAGCGTATGAGCAGTGCAGTTACCAGGAATTGCAGCAGGTATTAGGAAGTCTTTTTGAGATCTAAACTGCCAGCAAGGGGAAGATTTCCTTAGATTGGGAATAATAATGAGCAGCGTGACTTTGGGTGGAAATGGGCTGAAAGTGATATGCCTTTTTTTGCTATACTATGCCTTGTTGCCTGCTGTGAGTGAATTTAAGCTGAAACATCCTCTCTTGTCTTACGCAGAGGACGGTTATGTGTGATTGATTGGAAGACTTCAGAGAAACCAAAGCCATTTCTGCAGAATACTTTTGACAACCCGCTGCAAGTTGCAGCATATATCGGAGCCATAAATCATGATGCCAATTATGACTTCCAGGTCAGTAAGTCTGCTGCCAGCCAAGACAAGCAGCAGTGCCTGCATTACTTTCATTTCTCCCCTCTTGCTGCCTTTGGCATGGAACCGTTGGTAGGATTTGTAACAAAACAGCCCAGTCTTAGGTCAGGCTAAACTGACATACAACTTTACTGCAAAATAATTCCACTACTCTTCCTGCTACCATTGCTTGTCCATAGTATATTGTCTGATTTAAGGAAAGCCGTGTTTAATGGGAGCAATTGTGTCCTGGAAGGTCAGGTAAGGTTGCAGTGACTTGGTGTTTGGTGAGTCCCCGCTGCTTTGTTCTGTGTGGTTTTAGCTTGTGTCAGGACTACAAAAAGGAGGAAGAAATAAAGTGAAAGAGCATGCTAACAGGGAAATGGAGTGGGAATACATTGCTCGTGTCATGTGATGCTTTTAAGACTCCAAAGGTAACTGTAGCCAGGCCTGCTTGACCTGAAGAATTGCAAAGCTTTGAAGGGGGAAAACATAAAGCAGATCTTTAAAGTACAGTATAGCTCGTAATTCAAGGGTTCTGCTATTCTGATTCCCACCACTTTCTCTTCACCTTCCTTAAGGTTTGGATATTACAGCTGTTTGTCAAATATGAAATATTTCAATACATATTTCTTACAAATTAAATGTTTCTTATTTAAGATATCAGGAAGCGCTTCACTGTGCAGGTGCCAGAGCTCTGGCATGGGCAGCCCAGAGAGGTTGTGGAGGCTCCTCCTTGGAGTCCCTCAGATGTGGTCCTGAGCACCCAGCTCTGGGTGTTCCCAGCTGGAGCAGGCAGATCCAGAGGTGGCTTCCAACCCTAACCATTCTGAAATATTAAGATCTAAGCTGATATTTTGCAGTGATGTCCTATTGCTAAAATTACTGATTGAAGTTGTATGTTAATGTTCAATCTCTAACAGCCTCCTGCTTTTAACTGTAGGTTAGTTGTGGACTCATTGTGGTTGCCTATAAGGACGGCTGCCCCGCACATCCACATTTCATGGATCCAGATTTGTGCTCACAGTACTGGAATAAGTGGCTTTTGCGTCTTGAAGAATACATGGACAGAAACTGACCCAGACTAAGCTATGCAGAGGCAAGTGATCTGAGCACAGAGCCAAAACACAAATTTTTTGTTTAAGTCTTTATTTAGTAATTCTGTTCTTAGTAACTTGACCTAACTTTATCATTCTTTTCCCTTAAAAAAAAAAGAAAAAAAACAGAAAAAAAAGAAAAAAAAAAAAAAAAAAAGAAAAATCAGAGTGGGGAATGCACATTTGCCTAAGTTGTAGGAGACTTCAGTGGACCTGGCAGGACAGAGTAGACCTACATCATCGCTATATCTCTCCCTCCCAATCTATACAATTTGAAGTTGATAGGAAGGTTTCCACAATCAGTCAGCTAAATCAAGTAAAAACGGTTCAATCATCCTCATTTTGTTTTTGAGAAAAAGCTGAGACTCTGAAAATGAAAAATAAATGAATATTGTTGACTGGATTTCAGTCAAGCTAGTTCTTGCCCATTTCAAAGATATCTATTAACAGGCCTGTTACTATTTGTGTTTTTTCTTACAGCAACAACTGCAAAACTTGCACTATGAACTACAACCAAAGCTCACATAAGTACTTATTTAAAATACTACAAAAAAGTTGATTGTTTAACAGAAGTGGCTTAGGAACAGAGGAGCAGAACTGTAACTGATACATTTAGAAACCTCTAGCAGGTGTTTTAAAAGATAGGAAGTTTTACTACTTCTGGTAGCTCTTCCTGCAGGTTCCAAAATGGGCTGTGTAAAAGAAATGTGAAAATATAAACGGGCTATGCACCTTTGGTGGTGGACTTACAATGGACACTGTACAGGCCAAGTCTGCAACTGTTTTCAGCTCTCATGACTTTCCTGTGGGTCTGAGCAGACGAGGAGCTTACCCCTGTGGAACTATTTCTAGTGTCAGGCTTTAGCATTTTCCAGTGCAAGTGAGTTTCTTTACAAAAGTCACAGACTGTTGTGACTTTGAAGCTGGACATTCTGAAGCACGGTTGTTTTGGTTTGGTTTTTTTGTTTGTTTGTTTGTTTGAGATTGCTTTTGGTGTGTTGTTTAAAATAATGTGAGGAATAAATGTTCTAAAACTGAGGAGTTAACTTGAAGCTTGTTTCATAAAATCAGGTTTACAAACATAGAATAAGTCATGATGTCAGACGATAACGCTTCGTGTGTTACCTATCTGGAAAAACCTTTTCCTCATTCTCTTCATTATTATATATATTTTCTCTGATTTATATGCATGAGTTTTCATAGTATCACTGCAGATTACATATAGAAATACAACTGACTTACGGGCTTCAAGAAAATCAGCCAGAACCACACCTACAAAAAAGCAAAATTAGTGGGCAAGCTTGCTGCAGAAGAAATGTAAGCCTCTGTAGTGTTTGATACTCGACTCTTCTAGAGTACTGAACTGTGAAAACTTGCACAATAAAACTTTGCTAGTTGTGCTGGTACGTGCTTATTCAAACGACGATGTGGTGACGGTGTGATTACTCTGGGCTTAATTAGATTTCTAAGGAGACAAACATGGAGACTGAGAAACTAGGTTCAGAGATGACTAATTGTAACGAAGCTGTGTGAATACTCAGTTCTACCTGTTTGGCAAGTACATCTCCACATCACAGAATTTTAGCAAGTGGGTAGGTCAGTGTCATTGAAGATGGCCAGTTAGACAGCTCTGCAGATGCAAAGAAGGTGAGCATAAGCAAGAGAGATGATGCTTCGGGCTGAGATAGGCAGTGATAAAATGTTCTGAACTCTCCATGTTGATCAGGATTGGATAAATAAAGTTGAACAACATTGGGATGGGATTGCCTCCTGCATCAGTGCATCATACAGCCATTAGATGTCCCTGAGCTGCATAAGTTTTAATCCTCAACCTGCTTCCTACTGAATGAGGACTAGTTGAGCCTGGGCAGCATAGGCTCCTGTTGGCTTCATTTGTGTTCATTTGTTTGTTACAAAAGCCTTTTCTGAGGAAGGCTGCCAACTTCAATAGCAGTGCCAGTTTGTAAACCTATTTTTAAGTCTTGGATTAATTTGTAACATCAGAGGGCTGGGAGAAGGTAGACAGTAGCAGTGGAAGTTACTTGTGTCTAGCACTTGTGAAAGCCTGGCTGCCTCAGGCATCCCTGTATGAGTTCTCAAACTATTCTGAAGAGGTAAAGGTGTTGCCAGTTTTGCCCGTAACAAGCTATTGCCAGTCCCATGCAAACTCATACCCACTTTGTCACCAGTTTAAAATAGCTTGTCAGACTGTTAAATTGACGTGCCCAAGGCATCTGCTATAGGGAGTATCTGTCCTCTGTAGAAAAACCTGTCAGACAGTTCAGAGCAGTTATTGCAACCATTGTGTCAAGTTTGTTGGAACTTTGCTCTCCATCCAGGGCAGTTTTGTTTCTGTGTACTGTTGCATGCTACTTTATTCTTTTGCTGTGAATGCTTTCTTTGTCTGAAATCACATAGATGACCCACCTTGATGTGTCTAGTTCTTTGGCAAAGGCATAGTTTGGCAGTGGTAATGGAAGGAAGTCGAAAGCATTGTGTCCTACATGAGGAAGAACACCTACCACCACCTCACACACATAGCCACCACAAATTCCCTATCCAGTTAAAATAGGTGGGAAGGGTTCCAGCTGCTACACCACTGCTCCAAGGGCTGCTGTTTTAGCAGAGCTAAGCATATGGGCCCTTTGTGGTTAGGTGAATTCTACTCACTTGCTCAAATGGCCTCTGCTGACACTCCTTCCTGATAGCTGAACTCAAGTCATGTCTGGGACTGTACTGTGAGGGTTAAGGGAAGTGACATCTGCATAATTACACTGTTCAGTTATAATGGCACCATCTCAGAAGAGCTGAGGTTAGCACATGAGCCTTAGCTGTTTATGCATAGTATCTTCTAATTACTTCAGATGCTTTTTCTTCCGTACGTTTACTGTTTATTAAAGTATTTTGTGAACTTTCCTGTTACATAGCAGTAAAGTTTGTTCTTTACATAGTAGCATCACTTTATTATCATTTTCAATATCTGAAGCACAGATTTGTGCTGAATAAAATATTAATACCACTAAAAAGGCTTTAAAACTGCTGAAAGCTCTCCCTGTGAGAACCCAAGGAGATGTCTGTACAAGACTGAGGTATCTTGAGGTTTGATTTTATTTTTTATTTGGATTCCTACATAGATACTCAGAACCTTGCAATTTAAGTAGTAATGGTTATGAAGGTCCTGACCAGAACTATTTCAGGCGAGTTACAGTTCATTGCTCATACAGAGCATTTGTTTCAATGTGTACAGAGGGTGATATATTTTTCCAAAAATATACTTTTATTTTGAACCCAAGATGAATATTGGAAAAGTTACCAATGAAAACCTTTAATTATCTAGCATTTAAATTAATCTAGAATGTGTTTAGCTGTGACCATTAAGATATGAGACAGATGAATAATGTCCTTGGACTGGTGTAACCTGGATTATTGCTGAGAAAGTTGCCACCCCACTCTGTCTTTCCTAACTTAGACACCTGAGTGCACCGTAAGGGCTTCAGCATGTTCTGAAGAGATTTACAGTATTGGATATAAGCAGAGCCCTAAAAGCAAAGACGTAGTACTGGTTGCTCATCATCAGCACCACCACCTTCTCTTGTAGCATCAGTATCACTAAGAGCCATCTAAACTGACAGTGATTAGGGGCAGAGTTATGCATACAGTTTTGCATTGATCTCATGAGGCAGACAGCCTAAGTCACACTCTTATCTGCTTTGCACAGCTTTGTTGTACTAATGAACAGGCACCTGATGTATAAAGATTTTTAAAACCCACATGAACACACACACTATAAAATACACACAAAGTTACACTTCATCGTGACAGAAAATACATATCTTCCAATCATTAAAATGGTTTCTTTGGGTTTCTGGCTTGATACTGATTTACGTTAAAAGGATGTGGTAATAATCCCCAAGTGAGCATGAGGAGTCCAGAAAAGACAGAGTTAAGGTTACGCTTCTGTCTAAATAGGATGAAATGATTTCACAGCTTGAAGTCCCTAGAATGCAAGTCTCTGCCTGGGAAGGGAAAGTTTAGGAGGGAAAAAAGTCTGCATTGTTTTAAATAAAGTTTCAGCTCATCTTGGATAACAATTCTGCAAATCATTCATTTACTGCACATGGGGCAGAGTTAAGGTTATTTGCACATTGAAACTTAAGTACGAATACAACGTACTGCTCATAAGCCAATTTTAATTAATTTTGCACATAAGAGCAGTGTGCTAGGAGCTGCTCTTATGTGGCCCCTTTCACCCAAACCCCTCAAAAGTAATTTCTGCAGGAGGTAACTGTTACTGTCTGTAAGAAACGTGCCGGGGAAAGGTAAGCTTGTTTGTCAGCGCCATTCAGATGTGTAGGAGAGTTGAAAGGGCAGTCAGGTTACCTGAATGCCAGGGTCAGTAAATACTCCATCACATAGATGACAGCCTCTTCCAGCCTGTCCAATTTTTGACCAGATAAAGTCTGATGTTTGTATGATTTCTGGGAATATTTCTTTCAAGTTGAGGTTCTACCAATATCAAGAGAGTCCTGTTAACAAAAGTATCCCATTTCTTTCAGGGATCTATTTCAAAATAGGTTTTTTAAAAAAATAATATATACGTAGTCCTACGTGTAAACTTCATTCCTGTAGACCACTGTAATCCACCGCGTTACTCATCTTTGTCGTCATCTTTGGAGTTCCTCTGCAGGACAGGGCTCAGTTTGTTTTGCAAAACCGCTGCGAGTTTTTTTGAGGTTTTTTTCAGGAAAGCACTGCTGGGGTGAACGCTGCTGACATGCAGGTACAGGTCCTCCTGCGTGGGGCCGGTGTAGCCGCAATCCTCGCACACGTACAGTTTGTCTCGCCTCTGTTTGTAGGCGTATTGCTGCTGCACTCCGTGAATCTTCTTGAGGTGGGATTCCAGGGAACACCGCTGGGTAAATGCTTTGTTGCAAACCTCACATTTGTAAGGACGAATTCCTACAATACCAAAAGAGGGTCATTATTGTTCTAGTTTACGTTTATTATAGCCAAGAAATCGGCTAAAAGCAAGGCTGTCTTTCTAGATAGCAAGCAAACACCTAGCACTAAGTAGCTGCTAGCCCAAGAAACTGTAAATAAAACATCTTACTTTTAGGCCAAAATCTTAATGAGTGGTTTGATATATTTAAAAACATATAAATGTTTTGAGGAGATTGAAGCAGGAGCTGAAGCTAACTGGTGCCCATCACAGCTTTGGCCCTAAAGAAACAGTCATCTACTCTTGCAACGCTTACTCCTTTAAAGACCTGACTTAAAATTTTAGTCCTGTGATTAGGTAGAACTGTTGGTTTTAGCAGACCAATCATTTTGGTGCTTGTAATGAATGAAATCTTGTGTCTTGCTAAGTAATTTTCCTCTTTTAGTGATTCTTCAGTGGATGGCTGCCGAACATGGACGTACAGAGATCGCAGCACTTCCAATGAGCAGGAGTGTTTTCATAAGATAGAGTATTAATTATCGTGATTACAGGCTGAGGTTCTACAAAATAGTGTGCTGAGATGAAAAAGTGTGTCTGTGTGTCTCTGGAGGAGGAAGAACACCAGTGGCTTGTGATTTGAATGCCTGAATACTTTCATTATAAAGAGGAGCGAAGAGTATCCACTTTATCACCAATCAACTCTGATTTAACAACAATAGCTCCTCAGTGCTCAGAGGATGAACACCTGGGGGGGTTTATCAACAGTGTAAAAACCCAAGCATGGTCGTGATTTTTCTTCGTACAGAGTAGCTCAGTATTAAGGCCAGCCTTAAAGCTGATACAATGTGCTACCCCAAGCCCGCTTTGATGAGATTACGTATTGGTGAGCAATAGCCGGGCAAGGAACGGTGAAGAGCAAAGCTGCCGTGTTCCTACAGATGGCTTTAAATTAGTCATCGAACTGTGTTAAGCTTGCTAGATACTCACTGGAATCTTTTTACCAGAAATCCAAACTAATTGGGTGTTCCAATCAGAAGCATCTTGATTGCGTTTTTGCAAGTGTTGGGCAAGGAGTTTATTCCAAAGTGCTTGAGCTATCAAACCTGAAGTGTTAATTTCCTAACACCTACTGCTGTGAGACTTAAGGCAGCTGATCAGGATCCGTGCCTCTCCATTACTTTTGAATCATCTCACGATTTCATTTTACTGTGCATATGAGTTACTTTTTAACACTGAACTCTGTACATGCCATGCTCCTGGGTTAGCACATTTGACTTTCCCACTGTGACATCTGGCTGCAAGCAATTTCCACTGGAACGCCAAAATTCAGGAAAGCAAACCCTAGAGGAAAAAGCACAGCCTGTGCTCAGCCTGGCTTTACTCTGGAGAGAAGAAATGGTAATACTGGATTTCTTCGTTTAAATTTGGGTACAGTTTAACTGTAAGTCACCTGACCTGGACTGTAGTTTCAATTCTGTTCAGTACAGATCCGTCTTCCTCCACAATTTAACGAAATCAGTTCAATCCTGACTGTTGAGTTCAACTGTCCCAGCCACAGCATAGATGCTTACGGCTTCTGGTCAAAGACCTTGCCCTAAGCAAGGTGAGTTTCTGAATCCCAAAAAAGAGAGCATGGGTAGAAAACATCACCTCTTCCTGAAGCATTGGCTCTGCCCTTCAGGCACAGCCCATTGGTCACAGCTGGAAGATTTCCTGTCCACTTGGCAAACAACACAAACCAGCCCAAAACACTGGCTCTGGCCAATGCTCTCTTCAAAACGGGCAGCATTGTTTTCATGAGGTCTACTGATAAGGAACAGCTCCCATCTACCAACGAACTTGTGCTGCTAGCCATGCACCTGCTTAATTCTGCCTAATCTTATGTGCCAAAGAAAAGGGCACTGCAGAGCAGTCCTGGAGGGAGCAGCATATGCAGAAAGTTGGAACACGCCTGGGAGAGACAGAGACTGCATCTCCTGGGTGCCCTGTGGTGGGAATGGTAAGACTGCTGGTGCGAGCAGCCCAGCTTGCCAGAGTGCCCTACATGGCAGAGTGAGCTTAATGTGTGCTTGAGCCATTGCTTTCACTTAAAAAAAAAAAAAAAAAAAAAAGAAGAAGAAGAAGAAGAAGAAGAAAAGGAAACCAAAAGAGCAGCCTTCTCCCTGATCCAGGTTAGCAAAAGGCTCTGAAATGCTTTGCTTCCATCTGAGCTCATTCAGAACGCAGCCGGGCCGCAGCCCCGATGTTTGAATGGCTGCAGCTAAAGCACAGCCTTGGAACTCCCGGTTGGCCTGAGCTGCATCCTGCAGCAGAAGCTGCGCATGTTGCTTGCGGGGCTCAGCAGGCACCAAATGCATCGCGTGGTGTCCCAGAAGAACCCAGAGGCACAGCATACACCACGGTGCCTCCTCCAGATGCCAAAATTGACCCGCAAGTGCCCCGTTTCCACAGAACAGCGTGCGGCGACGCGACGTGATGGACGAAACTGCTGCTCATTTCCTCTAGAGGGCAAAGCGCCTTCACTCAGAGCCCGCACAGCTCCCACCCCGCCGGTTACCCTCAGCCCGTCCTTCTCGCACCCATCCCGCCGCCGTCTCACCGGTGTGGGTCCGGACGTGGCGCTTCAGATCAAAGGTGTCGTTGAAGCCCTTCCCGCAGAAGGTGCACAGGTGCCTCTTCACCTGGCTGTGGCACTTGATGTGCCGGTTCAGCATGCGCTGCAGGCGGAAGCCCTTGCCACACAGCTCGCAGGAGTGCACTGCGGCGTCGGTGCAGGTGCCCGTGGTGAACTGGGGAACGGGAGAGACCGGGTGAGCGCGTTACGGGCACGGCAAAGACCAACCGGGACCAAAAGTGAAAGGGAAGGGCTGGCTCGTTGCGGCACATGGCTTAGCGGACGCGGTGGTGATGGGTTGAGGGCTGGACGTGATGGTCTGAGTGGTCTTTCCTAACCTTAAGGATTCCGTGACTCTGCGACATGCCGGGACACCGCACAGCGTCCCGTTCAGAGCAGCTGCCGTGCGCTGACGGCCCCCTGCACACCTCCCTGCAAACACTGCTATTTCCCACCGAAGCGCCCGGGGTTAGCGGTGTTTCTGCCCACAGAGGTGATGCGGTGAGACAAAGCCGGGCTGTGCTGACTCAGCGGAGCCTACAACAATGGCCCCGATCTCCTGTCAGCCCCTCTTGCTCATTAATTAATTTGAGGGCGTCATTACGGGTTAATCGCATTTCTACTACTAACATTGTGCCAGCTCCACAACCCAACCTGACGGAGGGAGACACGGATGATTCAGCTCTGAGGAAGAGCATTTCTCACAAGGAAGGTTTCTATGCAAACGCCCGGCCATTGTTTTAATTATGCTCGGCGCAGCTGCCGCCAGCCCTTGCAGCCAGCAGCACCGCACGCACACGCCGTCAGCACTCAGCGGCTCCCGGCAAGTTTCTGTGGCATCCGCAGAAAACCCGGCGCTGCAGAAACGGAGCTGACCACAGAGGTCCTCCCGTGGACTGGGCTGTATGTTTTGCTATCGGCGCCGGTTACGCTGTAAGAAGTGGGCTCGAGTCAAAGCGAGAGGGACAGTTTGGGGTTTCTGTAAAACAAGACGGGCAGCGGAGGGAAAGGTGTGCGCTGGCAACAGGTGGGGCTCCCCCTCGCCGTGGCTGCACGTAAGGGGAGGAAAACATAACGTGATGGCTGAACCGCCGCAGCCCCACCACGGACTGTGGGAATGTTTACAGCTCCATCCGCAGAGCAGCGCTCAGGGCTTAACGAGGTGAGAAGCGGCCCGCGGGTAATGCATCTCCGCCCCAGCACGGGGATGGCCGGGGTGCTCCTGGATGGACAGCGCTCAGCCCAGCGCATCCCATTGCATCCTGCATCCCACCGTGTCCTATGTCCCGTATTCTGCATCCCACTACGTCCTGCATCCCCCCATACTGACTATCCCACTGTATCCTACATCCCACCGCACCCCGCATCCCACCATTCTGTGTATCCCACCGCACCCCGCGTCCCCCCCGTGCCCTACGTCCCACCACCTCTCTCGGGACTGAAAGCACAGCCTCGCCTCGCCGGCTCTGCCCACGGGACCGAGCCTATCACCGCTCCTGCCGTGCAGCAGCGAAGCTAACGGGGAGATAAGCGCTTCCTTCTCCCCGGCCCGCGGGTCCGCTCCGAGGTGCCGACGGCCCTGCGCAGCCCCGGGGCTGTGTGTGTCTCGATAAGTCGAGAGGCCAGCGGGGCAGCCGGGACGGCCCACGCAGCCCCCCGTGCCCGCACCCGGAGCGGGGCTCTGCGGGAGGCCCCGTGCCGAGGAGCGGGGCCCACCCGTGCGGAACCGGAGCCGGGAGCGGCGAGGCGGGGCAGGGCTCGGGGAGGCAAAGTGCGCGGGGCCGTTACCTTGATTTTCGACCTGACGGCGGGGCGCCTGACGGCCAGGTCCAGCAGCATCCCCCCGGGCGCGCCCAGCTCCGCGGGGGCCGCCTGCGGCGTGGGGGGGTCTCCGAGCTCGGGGTCCCGCGTCCCGCTGCTGCCGCTGCTCTCCAGGCTGCAGCTGTCTTCGTAGCCCGGGGCGCAGCCGAGGCCGCCTGCGGCGAGTGGGGATGGGGAGACAAATGGAGCGGGCCGGGGGCGGCCGGCGGCGCCGAACCCGCGGGCGGGCCCTCGGGTCGAGGGGGTGAGGGGGTGGGGGAGGTTCTCTCCGCGATCGGAAACTCAAACAACGAACGGTCCCAAAGTTCAAACGGGCGCAGCTCCGCCGCCTTCCCGTTATACCCCGGGCAAGGGCAGGCGGCGGGGAGGAGGAGGAGGAGTAGGGAAGGGGGGAGCCGGGAAGACACACCCGGCCCTTCCCTCCCCCCGCCGCCCACCTCCCCCGCCTCCCTCCCCACCCGCGGTGTCCCGGCGGTGAAACGGGGCCGCCCTCCTCCGCTATCCGGGGTCCCGCGGCCCCGAGGGGCTCCGAGCGGAGCGGCGGATCCTTACCTGGGATGTAGGTGTCGGCGCGCTCGTCGTCGGGCAGCCCAGCCCAGCTGCGCACGGCGGGCTGCGGGCTGCGCCGCTTCACCAGGAAGGCTCTGGGCATGGCGAGGGCGGGGGGCGCGGCGCGGAGCGGAGCGGTGTGGCACACGCGGAGCGGTGCGGCGCACACGGAGCGCAGCCGGGGCCGGACCGGCCGCAGCCCGGCGGGGCGCAACGCTGCCGTGCGCGGGGCGCGGGACCGCACGCACCGGGGCAGAGCCGCCCGAGGAGCGGGGAGGGGAAGGGGAGGGGTGGCTGCAAAGGGTGGGGGGGTGGAGGGGGGGGGGGGAAAGTTTCATAAGGTGGAATAGAAAAATGCACCAGGAAACTTGGGAAGGAGCATGCGTGCTGCAAACATAACGGTGTCAACAAGTCTGCTTACCTGTCCGACCGGTTGGAGCAGCTGAGCTTTGTTCCAGCCCTTCCTAAGGCATGAATGTTTGCAAAAGAATTTAACGTCTGAAAATTAAGAAAAAAAAAGGCTCACGAGGAGTCGGGGGGAACCGCTCGCCGTTGCCCTCCCGTAGCCCGGAGCGGCGGTGCCCTTCGCCCCGTGTGCGGGGCCGCCCGCGGAGCTCGGGGCTGTGCGGGGCTGTGCGGGGCTGTGCGGGGCAGCGGTGCCCTCGGGGCGGCAGCGGGCAGGAAAGCGGCTCTCGGCGTTACTCGGCTTCACCACCGGCTTTCCTTCTGCGAGCGAGAAGGAAAGAACAACAAAAGATGGAAAAGCTTTATTCTGTTTTATTCATTTATTTAAAGTGAAAAACGTGTCAAGGCCTCCGACTTTTCACTTCTCGCCCCCCCCCCTCCTTTATTTTTTTTTTAATTGTCTCTTGTCCTCTCTCCTCTTCCCGAAGTGGAAACGAAACAAAAGAAAAGAGGACGGGTTGGGGGGAAGGAAGCAAAAGAAGCAGAAGAAAACCCACAAAACGGAGCTGAAGAGCCTCCGAGCGCAGCAAAGCCCCGCGCATGGCGTGTCCTTGAGCACCGAACAGCGTTCTGGGTGCTCCCTGCCCTGCGCCTGGCACTGCGCACTCCTTCCTCCCCGCACATCCCCACGGCACTACCCTGTGCCAAGGGGCCTCCAGGCATCGCTCTCCTTCAAGGTTGCCGCGTTCCTCCCAGAGCAAAACGCCACAGGGAGATGATGGGGGGGAGGGGGGAGCGTTCGCCGCTGATTCCACCAGGGTAACGATTTGGTGCTGAGAGCCAAACCTGGAGGTTCTGGAAAGGGTGTGCCTCCAAATGCAATGTCCAAATTGAAGAGCTGTGTTCAACTCATGTCCGCAGTGTTCCCTTCTGGCCCCTCTGGGATGAAGAGAACCAATGCAGGGCTGCTGGTGACTTTGTGCTGCTCATGTGGGGCTGGAGCTCCTGGTGGGATAAGGATGGAGCAGAGCCGCCCACCAGGCACCGTCCTTAGGGCTCAGCATCCTAATACCCCCAGCTGGGAGCTGCACTTCAGGATTGTTCAGTCTGGAGGAGGCTCAGAAGAGACCTCATTGCTGTCTACAACTGCCTGAAAGGAGGTTGTGGCAAGTGGTAGGATAAGAGATGATGGCCTTCAGTTGCACCAGGGGAGGTTCACATTGGATATTAGGAAACATTTTACTACCTGAAAAAGTGATTGGGCAGTGGCACAGGCTGTCCAGGGAGGTGTTGGAGTCACCATTCCTGGAGGTGCTCAAGAGCTGTGGAGATGTGGCACTGAAGGACATGGTTAGTGGTGGTGGTGATGAGCTGACAGTCAGACACGATCTCAGTGGTCTTTCCTAACCTGAATGATTCTGTGATTCTGTGGTTTGGTAGGAGAGGGGCAGGAAAGCATCGCCGCCTGTCCTCACAGCCTCCATTGCTGGGAGAGCCCAGAGGGAAGAGCTGAGAAGCCGTCTCCAAGGAGCTGCATTTGAGGGACAATGCCTGGCTTTGCTCTCCTCATTGCCCCCATCACTCTCCAGCCACCCAGGGCAGATGAGCGTGCGGGGACTGCAGGACCTGTGGTGCCAGGGGAGGTGGAACCCAGCGTGCCCCCGGGCACCTCAGTGATACCACGAGTAATGCTCTTCCTTTCTTTCTCTTTAAGGCTTAGTGATTTCGCTGTTATGTCTGAGATTTTGCTCCAGGTCAGGATAAAACTACACAGGTTTTAATTGATTTTTTGCAAGGCTTTCAACTTGAGGTTTCTTTTATTTTAACCACTCCTTGTCTTTTAAGCCAAAAGAGGCAGCAAATGTCATTAATCAGAGCACTCCTGCACCAAGAGCTCGCTGGGACTGCTTCATCATGCTCTTGGCTTTTCCAAACCCTGCTTTGAGGTTCCCCGCTCAGTAAGGTACTGGAGCACATATTCAGCTCCCATTGGGTGTTCCACGCCAGGCGTGCACTCACTCACATGGCTGAATCAGGAACTGTAATTATGGTCAGTTCCGGAGCCCTAATGAGCGGTCAGGGCTGCAGTGTGCCCAGCATTGGTGGCACAGGGAGGAGAGAAGGTCTTGCAGCTTCTGGCAAGGCAAGAGGACCAGAGCTCCATGGTGGTGATGGGCTACGTCCCTCACGCTGTTATTTAACCCATAGGAACCTAGGGAGCGGGCTCACAGCATGGCCCCACAAACACCATTGTAGGGAACTGCGTGTGGTGCCATAAGCACTACCCTGGGGGGCTGTGCCTACCACAGCGAAGCAGCCCATGGATGTGGCACCGGGCAGCCACCGTCCTTCCCCATTGGCTGTGGGAGAAAGGCCATGCACAGCCCAAGCACTGTAGCTGCTTAACAAATAGCAATGCTAACGAGACTGCATGGTACCAACCTTTCTGTGGGACCTTGCTTAATTTTCAGCCTTAGCTGGGTGTGGAAGAAAATCTGGTACGTCATATTAACATTTTGGGTGTAAATCCAATTAAATGTACAAAACACCCCGTAGGGTCAAAGCACAATGGGACCCACCCTTACATATTTGACTACTAAAATGGGCTTCATTTGACTCAAATCATACGGGAGTGAGAAGGGTGAGATGGGATCAAACACTGCACAGCAGCCACGCAACGCTGTTGCAATCACACCCCTCCCGCATGCAGCCCTGCATGAGGATGGCTCCACGTCCTTGGTGGAAGGCCGCCCTCACTGCCAGCCCCATGCTGGTCCATATAACGCCAAAAGGAAGTGGGGAAGGCAAGGTCAAGAGTGGAGACCTGGGTGTGGAGAATGAGGGGAGGGACTGGACGGGCGGAGAGGAAAGGACAGGAGGGAGAAATATATGGGAAAGGAAGCAAATAAGTGTAAGCAAAGGCATTTGTCTGCTGTTAAGGAGGTGGTGAGGGCACAGGTCTATCTGCAGACAGAAGGTTTGAGCACAGCCATCACCATGCCACTTAGAAATAGAGGGACACCAGCCTGAGGGGATGAGCTCCACACCAGTGATGCACAGTGCTTTCTGGTGATTTCTTTAGATTTTGAGCCAAATGGGCTGGATGGAGATTGTGTGGATGTGGCATGTCACCCAAAGCACAGTTGGTCCTCTGTTTGGGTGCTGGAGATGTGAGCAGCACCACTGGCTGTGACGTTCCCAGCAGCATCCTGCTCACAGGGACGGCCTGGCCGCCAGGCAGCACCTCTCCTGGGCCACACTGCCACGTCTGCCCCAGTTAGGTGTGCCACATACCCAGGAGGAGGCCAACCAGGAGAGTGATCTGCTCACCTTGGCTGAGCCACGAAGGAGGGCAGCAGCGGGTGCCAGACAGGAGAACGTGGCTCTGGGCCTGCAGCAGGCCTGGCTCTGTGTGCTTCCAAGCACCTTGCCATGCTTCCAAGCGCCCCGCCGTGCTGACTCACCGGCTCCCAGCCTCCCACAGCCCCTGCCACTCCCAGCGTCTCCCTGTCTTTCCGCACCGATCTGTCCGCTTCTCTCCCAGCCCAGTGCTGTCTCCCTGCCGCCCACTCGCCATGGCTGCGCTCCCTCAGGCACCCAGAGCAGCCCCAGCCACTCCCAGCGTTGCCTCCGAGTGCCCCCGGAGCAGTGCGTGTGGCTGCCAGGAGTCACACAGCCATGAGTTCCTCACACATGCATGCTAAAGAGAGAAAACCACTCCTGTTCATGTTCCCACCGTGCTTGGGCAAGGATTCGCCATGAGCATAGATTTCATCAGACACCAGAGAGCCCACCGAGGTGCCAGGAGATGGTTGCCTGCTCCACAGACAGGACATCCATCTATATGGCTTCTCGGGTGGGATGTTGTCTCTTCTCTCCCCTTGCTTGGTTCAGGACCTTGCTGGTTTGATCACAGAGGCAGTGCTGGTGGCCTTTGCGTGGTCCCCTTGGGCACAGAGGTGCCAGTACCCCTGAGGATAAAGAGCTGAGTGCTTCTGCTGACAGGGCAGCTCAAGACAGGGTGGCACATGGAAAACTTATACCCCTTATTTCCTCTTGAGCACAGCACTTTCCTTCTTCACATCCTGCTCTGCTCTCCACACCACCACAGTTCTGCATCCCCATGTCTCTGCTTGGATGGTGCATGCTGCAGCAAGGTGACTCATGCAAATGGCAGAAAATATCCCCAAAAAGCCACTTTTTCTCCCGCATTGCTTGCCTGAAGCTCTCCTCAAGAAGTCTAATGCCAGTGGAAGTATGACCGAGCCAACCCCTTCCTAAAAATAATGAGCCCCGCTTCCTGCAGCTGGCGCAGCCGATAACGGGGCAGGCACCGGGCTGCGCTCCCTGCCGACCGCATCTAACATCCCCCTCCAGCTCAGGGAGAAAATCCCCATCCCCGAAGGACAAATGGCATCTCTGGGGCTCGGGAGATACTTCCTCATTCCTGCAGGACGGCTGCAATAAAACCCATTGTATGCATATGGGATTGTCACACTTCTTTACCATTTCAAATGGGTGGGAGTCGACCTTTGGGAGCGGGCAGCTGGGCGGTGGGTGCCACCCCCTTCACTAGTGGGTGGACACAAAGGAGCAATAGGGACAAGGAGAGATGAGGATGAGATGGAGGGAGAAATAACTGTCCCGGGCTGGGCTCAGGTGCTCGGGAAACGTCCCGAGGTGTTTGCAGCAGTGGAAAGAAAAGAGGTACAGAGGTCGTCTGAGCACCACAGATCCCCACTGCTCGGTCTGCCCCCAGCTGGGCCAGCGGCTGTTGGGGTGCCCGATCCGCACGTCAGGGACAGCCTTCCCTCTCCTGCTCCCCCGTGCTGAGGCACAGCATCTGTCCCAACATGCCCAGAGCAGTTACCCATCAGCACAGACACCCGCTACCTGAAAATGGCCCCCTCTGCCGCTCCCAGCGGGGCTGCTCTCAGCCAGAGCTCAGGGAAACCACGGGGACCTCCGCCCCCTCCCCAGCCGCCTGCTTAGGCCAGTTTGTGGGGGTGGCCCCAAACAGCCCCAGCAGCCCCAGCAGCCATCGCTGTCCTCTGGGAATCACAGAGCCGAGGGTGCCTCAGATGGGGACGGGATCTTTTTCCAGCAGGGCCACCTTTGTCATGCAAGCTCTGGGGTGATTTCTTTCAGGATTACTTTGCCAACGTTTTTCTTTCTTTCTTTTTTTCGCCTTTTTGCACCGGGGCTTTTGTCACCAATGCCTTTTACAGTTTCCCAGACCAAAAATACAAAATAGTTTAAAAAAAACCCATGCCTTTCATCATCCCTGCCCACAGCAGCCTCCCAGCAGTGCTGCCTGCCTCGCTCCGTCTGCGGACAAGGGTCTGTGAAATTGCCACCAATATAAATATAAAGTGCTGTTTTCACATCCTCCTCCTGCTGCCTCACTGCTAGACTTTGGCCTCGACCTGCATTTCACCTGCCCTTCCCTGCACCACCAGGAGCCGGGGGGAGCTCCCTATCCAGGCGCCCTCTCTGGCACCCCAAAGCCCCCCAGCGCTGCAATCAGTGGGGTAGGGAGCAGACGAGCCATGCCCTGGGCAAAGCAGGGAGACACGGCGGCCCAGCCCACGCCGCAGGTTACCTGGAGCTCAGCAGGGCTCTCTGGCCAACCTGTAACCGAGCACCGGTGGCTGTAAAACCGGCAGCGCTCACAGCGGCACCTGCCCTGCCTGCCCTCACCACAAAGCAGGAAGAGCACAGGCAAATTAAAATCAGAAGTAACTGTTTTACAGAGAGCCCTGGGAAGGGAAGGGGACGTTTGGAAGAGCGCTGCTTTCTGCTGCTCTCGAGAGAGTAGGCGGCTTTCCGCCTGGGTGTTCTTTTTTCTCATCATTCAGGTCTTAGCGGCGTCAGATTGAGGGATAAGCAGCCCAACCCATCCGTGCTGCTGTGGGAGGGGGGCAGGGGCTCTTGGAACCCCTTCACGGACACTCTGATAGCGTACTCTTAATTGGTGCCTGGCAGAAAGTAAAGCCAGCCCACGTTACGCACACGTTTGCCTGTTTGCAGAGGAGCTCACCCAGCCGAAATAACACACTTTCAATGCGTGCGTTTCATTCATTCCAATTGCTCGTGGAGTCTGCACGCAGAGAAGCCCTCGGCTGCCCTCCCTCTTAATTGCAGAGCGGGGACAGAAAGCCCTCAACATATTGACATTTCCCTCTCCTGTCTTTGAAGATTTTGCATATTGGCAACTCAACACTCCCTGCCCTGCAAATCCAACGGGGAAAAGGACTGCCTGGCCAGGTAGGCTGCACCTGAGCAATGTCCACATTGCAGCAATCGGGTCTGCAGCTGCTGTGGGGGGGATCATTACATGTCTTAGAAGGGAAACAGTATTGCGGTGAGAAAAAAATGCCTACAACACAGTAATGATCATTTTTGTCACTGTTATTTGTGCTGCTATAACAAGAAAATCAGTGCTAACAGCAGTAGGAGTGGCTCTCTCCCCTTTGGCCAACTCTGCTTGCTCAGCTCCATCCCTGAGCCTTCTTGCTGACTGTATGCTCACAGGACAGCAGTCAGGGGGTGCATTCCTGCCTGCAGCACTGGAAAGCCCCGCTGGGCTTCACCAGGTGGAGGGGACCATACTCGGGGTGGGGTCTGAACCTTCCGCCTTCTTTCTGGCTGTTCGGTGGGGCACTGTGGGTGTGTCCAAACGCCGCGTAAGGAGGAACGGTTGGCACTGCAAAGAGGGAAACACGTCTTGGGGGTTTTCACTCGTGGCGTTTCGTGTGCTTGTAGCTTGGTTTGTCCCTCGGTGTGAGAGGTGGAACAGTCGGGGCCGTGCTCAGGCTGCAAATCAAACCTGCAAATGGATTCGGTTCATATTTCGTATCCACCCCTGCCACATCTCGTGGGGCTTTCCTGGGGATGTGCTGCAGCCGATGACCCGCTAGGTGAGCTGCGAGCGAGCGCCCCGTGGGCTGGATCCTCTGGTGGCCGGGTTCAGGTGACGCAGCCACCCCTTCCCTTCACCCTGCTCTCCTGCTTCGGTGTAGCCACGCCTTCACACACGGCGCAGCAAGAGCTCCTCCACGCCTATCGAAAGGGCTGGAACTGGCAGATGAACATAGAAACCTTCCTGACACAGAAACTGCAACGCGGCCTCGTGTGGGAGACTGGCAGACGCCTGTGCATGAACAGAGGGGAAGGGAGGAGGTAAATGAGGCACAGAGGTTGCACAAGCTTCGTTTTCTTAGGAAACCGGGATAAGAAATGCCCCCTAAGCATTGACTTCAGACGCTTATTCAAGATAACTGTAGAGATCTGAGCTGTTTGCCCAGGAGGGAAATGGCCTTTAGCTTTTCACAGCCTCCTTCACATGCGAATAACCCCTTTTCTGGCTGAATTGCAAGCCCTTCTCCGTGAGATGTGAGATGATGCACGCTGCTATGCCCAGGCTAGCAAAGGAGGAACAGAGGCACAGGAAATAGGACATCAAAGAATAGTACAGACACAACACGCCAGGAACCCTCTATTAGCAAACCAAGGTGTTTATTCGAGGAAACCCTAAGTGGAGAGAAACCAGGTGAGCCAGCAAAAAAAAAAACAAAAGGCTCTTCTAAGCCAATTTCCCTCAGCACAAGCTCAACCTCTCATCTCACTCCCTGCTCCGGAGCATCAGCAATGTGGCTTGACTCCTTGCAGTAAGCTACCACCAATGGCACCACAAGTCCTGTGAGATGTCTCTGCAACGGCTCATGGGTGGTTATCGTTGTATTTGTTGTGCATAACCCTGAAATCTCCTTTTTTCCCCTTGTGCTAATCTCCAGCTGAAAGGCTTCCCCAGCAGTATCCCCACAGGGCACCCCAGCCTCCCTTCCTCCCTCCAATGCCATTCCCACTCTCCATCCCTGCATCGTGCCTCAGGCTGTGTGCACACTGCCCGCCCACACCATCCAGCTGGAGGGCAGCTTCACACAAAAAGAAAGGGGGGCTTTTCCATGCAGTTGCTGTGGGGTTTTAAGCCAGACCTAGCTGCCAGTCTGGCCCATAGCTTGGTTGTCTATCAGGTCATCTCTTCAGTGAGCTTACCCTGAGCATGGAAAGCCAACCACCATCCAGAATGGTGGACCACAGCAGACTGAACCTGGGGAAGGTGAGCACTGCAGCAATCCTTGGTCCTCAGGAGGAATGGGAGGAAAATGGGAACACCTCGAGCCAGAACTCCCCACTGTGAAACCATAGCCTGAACATTCCCTTTCTGGGGTTTTGGGCCCTGAAATGAATAATGCCAGGCTTGCGCAGAGGCACTTGGCTCCCAGCTGGGCAAGCTGTGCCCTTCCATGGTGCTAAAGGCACTGTGCCTTGGCTCACACCTGCTCTACATCTGGCCCAACCCTGTTCTTGGCACCCCCTGGCCTTGGCTGTGCTACAAGCACTTATGCACGTCTTAATAACAGTAAACATACAAATGTGAGCGAAACCATTATACTAAATTGAAATGCTATCATTTCCACTAATTTTACCTTTCATTTTAATCACATTTGTTCAGCAGACAGATGAAGAAGATTATAACAAGGAAGGACTGGCTTTATGCTTTCATTTTTCCTGTTCTACTCAGGGGATGTGCCCTGGCCACCTCCTCACTGCAAAGGTCCCCATTAGTGTCACGAAAGCTGACCTTCACTCTCTACTTGGAAATAGCCAAGGAGGAGCTGTTTTAGAGGAGCTGAAAATCCTTGTGTTCCACCTGACAGACAGCAGTGGCAAATACCTGGAGAAAAGGCACAGGAAGGAGTCACAGATAAGACCCCCTCTCACAATAAACCTCCTATCTGATGGTGGTAAGGAATTTGTGAGCTGAAAGCAGCAACTAGACACAGAATCACGGAATCACAGAATGGCTCAGGTTGGAAGGGACCTTAAAGCCCCTCCAGCCCAACCCCCAGCCATGGGCAGGGCTGCGCCCCACCAAAGGCCCTTCCTTTTATTGTATCAACTGCACCACTCAGCCTGGTGTCATCAGCAATCTGGTTGAGGGTGCGCTCAATCCCACTGTCCATGTCACTGTTAAAGATGCTGAAGAGCACAGGTCCCAAGACAGACCTCTGGGGGTACATCGTTCATCACCAGCCTCTATTTGGACATAGAGCCATAGGCCACAACCCTCTAGCTGTGATCACAGAATCATACAATAACGAAGCTCCAACCATCCACCTCGCACCAACACCACCCATTAAACCACGTCTCTCAGTACTACATCTACCCTTTCCTCAAACACCTCCAGGGATGGTGACTCCATCCACCGCCTCCCTGGGCAGCCTGTGCTCATGCCTCACCACTCATGTTTCCTAATATACAACCTGAACTTCCCCTGGTGCAACTTGAGGCCATTCCCTCTCATCCTATGGCTGTTACCTGGGAGAAGAGGCCGACCCCCAGCTGGCCACAAGCTTCTTTCAGGCAGCTGTAGAGCACAATAAGGTCTCCCCAGAGTCTCCCGCAGACTGAACCATCGCAGCTCCTTCAGCTTTTCCCCATGAGATTTGTGCTCCAGACCCCTCACAGCTTTACTGCCCTTCTCTGGACACACTCCGGGGCCTCAACGCCTTTCTTGTAGTGAGGAGCCCAGCACTGAACACAGCACCCGAGGCACAGCCTCACCAGAGCTGAGGACAGGGGGACAGCGACCTCCCCGCTCCCGCTGGCTGCGCTGTGCCTGATTCCAGTCAGGATGCCATCGGCCTTCTCGGCCCTCCGCTGCTCAGGGCTGGCGGCGGCGGTTCGACGCGCTCTGCGCTCGTCAGGGTGGGTCACGCCTCCCCCCCCCCGGTCCCGCCTTTCCCCCCGCGGCGGGCAGGCGGTTGTGGCGCGCGCTGCTAACGGCCGTTCGGCCGTGCGCGTGTCCGGCGATGTCGAGGAGCTCCCGGGCGGTGCTGGTCGTTACCGCGCTTTTCTCCGCCGCCACCGTCGCGGCCGTGCACGTCCAGCAGCGGCGGGAGCGTGAGGTGAGCGGGGGCGGGGAGGGAGGCAGGCGGGCAGGCCCGGAGCAGTGTGGTGTCCTCTCGTCGGTTCGCACGTTTCTGCCGCTGTCAGAATAGGGCTCGCAGCCCTCTCGCACCCTTCTCGTATGCTGTAGTTGTTGCTTCGTTTGCAAACCGATGGCAGGTGCCCTTGGTTGGGGCTCCTGAGGCCGCTTCTGTGAGCTTCTCCTCCCAACGTGCACTTCTCACTTACGGCTTCAAGAGGTGCCTGGCAAAAACCTCCCAGGTGCCTTCCCAGACACTGGCATAGGATGCCCAGAGGCTGTGGATGCCCCTCCCTGTAGGCGTTCAAAGCCGGGCTGGATGGGGCTGTGAGCAACCTGGTCTGAAGGAAGGTGTCCCTCCTATAGCAGGGTTTGGGACGAGGTGGTCTTAAAGGTCCCTTCCAACACAAAACATTCTGTGATTCTGGGTAGCAGAGGCAGAAAAGCATAAGGAGGAAACAAAAGAGTAGCTGGAATCTTCTTAAGGCTGTTTACCTTTGCTTGGTGACTTAGCTGTCAGTGTGCAAGCTGCTCATCAGTGCCATGTGTCCTATGTACAATGAATGTTGTAGACAAAGGGTATAGCTTGTGAGCGAAGCGCCCTGCTGTTTCAAGAGCTTGGCGTAAACAGGCTGTGAATCTTCAGCTGGCCTTACAGTGGGAGTTTACTAGCTTTATTTTTTAAATAATAATACAAAGAGAGTAAGACATAAGCAGATCAAGGTAAAATGGCAGATTTTTCTTAAAATTATTTTCATTTTGCCACCAAATTCTCTCCAAGCAGAGTAGAACTTTTGGAGGGACTAGCTGGGTTTGGGTAGAGGTTTAGGGCAGAGATACCTGGCTGTTACAGGTTCCATCCATCCTGCGCAGTGTGGGTGCTACCAGTGCACAGCATGGCGTTATGGCTGCAGGGGGTTTGCAGGGGCAGTATGGCACGGTGAGCAGCCCTGCAAGATAGAGGGGAGCCCGGGTGGAGTTGGTCATGCTCACGATCAAATAGGCTGTGATGAACCCTGTCCCTTGTGCTTGCAGAGGCTGCACAGTGGTGTTCTCAGAGATCTGGAGCGACAAAATCAGAAAAGAGAAAACATTCGCCTGCTGGAAGAGCAGATTGCTTTGACAAAGCAGCTTACAGAAGAAAGAGAGAAGATGCTCATGGAAAAGGGATCCCAGCATTCCTAGATAGGACCTGACTTGTTAGAGGTTTGGTTCAAGACACTTGGGATGATTGCATTCTAACTACTTTGAAGTATTTTGGTAAACAGAGATCACCTGTGAAAGACTGTTTCTTTCAGACACATTATATTCCTGTACTAAAAGCCTTAGGGCACACACAAAATATTTCTTCCATCACTAGTACTTGTGGAGACTCATCCAGAGTGGATGGACTTGTGAATGTGGGGAGAACGGGCTCCTTGTCATGCAAACACCATCCTGCTGTAGGCCATGAAGGATGGCTAATAACGTCCACATGAGTGGGCTGCTGAGCCGCCACGATGATGAAGCCACGAGGACTTCGACCTCGGAGGGCCTGGAGGAGGGTGAGGTGGAAGGGGAAACCCTCCTGATTGTAGAATCTGAGGACCAGGCCTCAGTGGATTTATCCCATGACCAGAGTGGAGACTCACTGAACAGTGATGAAGGCGATGCATCCTGGATGGAGGAGATGTCCTACTACTGCGAGAAGTGCCAGAAGTGGATTCCAGCAAGTAAGAGGGCTGGCTTTGCTGTTTCTTGTAGCCTTCCCAGCATGTGATTGGCATCACTGGGGTTGCGATCTACAAGGTGCCTGTGCTGTCCTGTATGTTCTGTGTGACTTTTGGTTAGCTCTGTCCCGGTGGTTGGGAGAAAATGCTGTTGAGGTGTAGCACAGAGCCCAGCTGCCTCGTGCTGCTTGTTCTGTACATTAGGCACCTCAATCTATGAGCTGTGCACGTGTCGTTAGCTGGTGTTCACTGTGAGAAGGGGGACTCTGCTGTAATTAGAGCCAAACAAGGATATTACATCAGAAATGTGCATGCCGCCCTGAGGCCTGTCACTGGCATGCCAAGGGACTTTGGCTAAGTGAGTTGTCCTCTCACTCCTCTCAAATACAAAACGACCCTTTCTGCAGAGGTCTGTGGAGGAAAGGGGCTTTGTATGTGGAGCCACTTTTGTATTGTTTTCTTCCCTAGCTAGCTTGCTGCATCTGTGTAGCATATGAATAAATCTCAGCACTAATGATCTTCTGATAATGGGAATTTAATTTAGCTTTTGCAGAAGTGTGTCCAGCCTGAAGTAGCTAGCACTGGGGGTTGCTTGGAGCAAGCTAGATAACTTCATCCCTTTGCTGTTGCTGCTTGATGTAAGATGTATGCTGCTACCTAAATAGCAGGCTTTACTTTTGAAATTCTGGACAGTCAGATCTATTACTAGATCCAAAACCTAGGCATTGCTAATAACTGGTTTTTGTTGTTGTTTTGTTATCTATTTGTTGTTGTCATTGTGTTTTTATTATTTCTGTGTTGAGAAACATGGAAGTCTTCAGTTGACATCTACTTTGCAGCTGTATCAGAGCTGCCCTTATTGCCATCCTAAAACTTGCCACAAGTCTAGTGTAGAAATGTTGCAAGGCATGGTGTGAGCATTGCTAATAATGTGGTGGAGCCAGCATGGTACTATTAAAATGATGCTGTGTACACAATGGGACATACTAGCTTCAAATGTACTAATAATAGATAATAATAAAAAGGAACAGAGTTAAAGGTAGCGTGAGATCTCAGGGCACTCAATTTAACACTCAGTTTGTTCTGTTTTACAAAGATGTTCCTCTCTGTTGCTGTGGAACAAATACGAAGAGCAGTAATCAAAGAGATGGAATGCTTTTAGAGGCAGACCTTTCCTGTATATTTTCAGAAATGCTGTAATCCTCTGTTTCCCTCTCTTCTGATTTTGCTTTGTACTTTTTCATATCTCTTTCATCTCTTTTGAGTTTAGGGGTCTTGATAGATTTGTATTTTTTTCCCCATTGTCTGCTGCAGAAACAGAATTGGAACCTTTAACTTTGAATGTGTGGTGTTTTATAGTTGGCTCTACCCCGGCAGATTGCATTTATTCAAACTTTTTGCAGGGTTAGCAGATCAGCTGGGGTTTTTTTTGTTCTTGTTGTCTGTTTTAAGCAGAATGGAAACCGGTTATTTATTGCGGTATATAGATTATTCTTGGGAAGCAAAAGCTAATGAAAAATGTAGAGGAAACGAGGAAATCCTTTGGCTGTGTTCAGCTGTGAAGTAGAATGAGACTTTCTAATGTCTGTGCTTTTTGGTAGTCACTGCTGACTACTGCAACTGTAACATGAATCCATACCTTACATTACAGCTCGTGCCAGCACTTCTTGGGTCTTTGGACTCAAGGAAAAGGCAAAAGTGCTGTTCTGCCTGATGTTGTAGGGAATCCAAATCTTCTTTGCAGCTTTTCTTTGTATGAAAGGACTGAAAGTTTGATTTTATTTATTTATTTATTTATTTGCTTATTGATTTTAGGTCAACTGAGAGAACAGCTCAGCTACCTCAAAGGAGATAACTTTTTCAGATTTACTTGCTCTGATTGCTCAGAAGATGGGAAAGAACAATTTGAACGGCTGAGATTAACTTGGCAACAAGTAAGTACAATGTTTGTGCCAGGAGGACGACCACAGCTCTTTATAGAATTGTTGTTTGTTGTGTATGTATTACCTAGAAAAGGAGGATTCGGTATAGATGACAAACATATGAGTGAACTTCAGAAATTAATTAGTAGAGGATTGCCTGCAGATTAGAACTTGAGTATTTGGCAAGTAAGTTGCAAGATAATCACACAAACCACATTCCTCTTCTTTTTCCCTCCTCATTCATGTTGCTCATGAATTTCATGGCTTCAGGCAAACGTGGAAGAGCAAAATGCAATTTGGCTCCTAGGCATGAACAGTTTTTTGTATATATGAGCAAATGTAAAACTAGTGAGGTGGCAGCACACAAACAGAAAGCTTGCCAGTTCCATGAATGCAAAGCTCTAACTTGGCTGCTTGCTTACTAACAGTAGTTCTTGCTGGATTCTGCAAGTTCGGTCACTTACACACCTGAGCGATCAAAATATTCTGCGTTATACAGCAACCACTGTGTGGGTAGAGTGATGCGTATCTTGCTCCCAGTAGGGTGAAGGTTTACTTTGAGGGACAGGCAGGAAGTGCCAATTGCTTTTGCAAAATGGATTTGGTCAAGTAGTAGTTACTGCTCAGCATTAAGTGCTTGCGGATGCCAAGCTTTGGGAGGTATGTACAAGACATCTTTTTGCACTTTGTGACAGAAGTAGTGTGCTGTCTCATAATAGATAATTTCAAACATCAATTGTCACTTCTGCAGTGCTTTTTGCTGGTTCCCTGTGTAGGGCTGCAGGGTGAAAAAGTTAGCGTTGCCACCTGTGGCTGGCGAGATTACAGACTCAGAGAGCAAGGTCAGTAGCATTATGCTCTGCCCTCTTCGGCTGAATGGAAGGAGAGTGGCGTGGCAGAGGGAAAGATGGAATCAGAACTGGTGAAGAGGAAGGTCTCCCTAGGCTTCAAGCAGCTGCTGCTCCTTTGGGGTACACTGAATTGAGGGAAGTGATCAAATCTGTCTGAAGTATGGAATTGATTCCATGTAATTAGCAGTTGGTCATCTGAGATTTACTCACAAAGAGATATGGTTCTTTCCAATCCTTTTGGATAGTTGGTCGGACTGAATTAGGCTGCGAAGCATTTAGAAGTGCTGTAATGGATTGTTTAATGAAGATCACTTGTAAGAACATCATTTGGAAGGCAGTAACGAGTGGTGTCCCCCAGGGGTCTGTCTTGGGACTGGTGCTCTTCAACATCTTTATCAGTGACATAGTTGATGGAATTGAGTGCACCTTCAGCAACTTTGCTGACGATGCCAAGCTGAGGAGTGCAGTTGATGAAGCAGAAAGAAGGGATGCCACCCAGAGGGACCTTGATAAACTCAAGAGGTGGGCCCTTGTGAACCTAAAGAGGTTCAACAAAGCAAAGTGCAAGGTGTTGCTCTGGGGTCGAGGAAATCCCAGGTATGTATACAAACTGGGAGAATAACTCCTTGGGAGTAGCCCTGCTGAGAAGGACTTAAGGGTTCTGACAGATGAAAAACTGAACGTGAGCCAGCAGTGTGCTCTTACAACCTGGGAGGTTAATGGTATTCTGGGCTCCATCAGAATCGGGGTGGTCAGCAGGGACAGGGAGGTGATTGTCCCCCTCTATTCTGCCCTTGTGAGGCCCTATCTGAAGTACTGCATCCAGTCTGTGGCCCCTAACACAGGAAAGAAGTACAGCCCTTGGAGAGGGTCCAGAGGATGGCCACAAAGATGCTCAGAGGGCTGGAGCACCTCTCTTGTGAAGACAGGCTGAAGGAACTGAGCTCATTCAATCTGGAGAAGAGAAAGCTGAGGAGAGATCTCATTATGGCCTTCCAGTACTTAAAGGGAGTTTATAAATGTGAGGGAAATCAACTTTACATACGTAGATAGTGATAGGAAAAGGGGGAGTGGTTTTAAATTAAAGGAGGGGAGGTTTAGATTGGATATCGGGGGAAGTTTTTTTACTGAGAGATTGGTGAGGTGCTGGAACAGGCTGCGCAGAGATGTGGATGCCCTGTCCCTGGAGGGGGGGGCCCTGGGCCACGTGATCTAGCAGCTGGCAACCCTGCCTGTGGCAGGGTGCTTGGAACTTGGACATCCATGGGGTCCCTTGCAACCCAAGTCATTCTGTGATTTGGAGACAGACTTAATTGCTGCATACAGAGAACAATTAGTGGATGTCACGGGACTTTTACGTAGTTTAACCTGTGTTCAGTTTGGTGTGCAATGGTAAATACCTGGGAGGACTTACCACTGTGTTTCTGTTGAATGAGGTAGTGGGATTGCTTGTCACAGTTTTTTTTGTCTTTTTTAGAAGACCGTTCGTACTTTCACATGCATTCAGATCCCAGTGCAACATACTAGATTTATACTGCTCTCTGCAGAAGTTTGTGTTTCTTCATAAACCTGCATAATTGGGCAGCTTTTATTCCCCTACGATGGTGAAATCTCGAGGGTGGGAAAAGACAGAAGAATGTTCAAAATAACAATAGAGAGATGAGAAAAGGCAGCGTGAAAGGAAGAGAAAGATTGCAGAAATTGCCTAAGAGATGTTGCAAAAATAAGATCTTTATGAGGCTGCAAAGATTTGCGTGTACATAGCATCACATGGTGGGGTGGCAGCTCACCAGGAGAAGCAGAAAAGGCGCACTGGTTTCCACTGCTTTCTGTTCCAGGTTGTCATGCTGGCAATGTACAATTTGTCTCTGGAAGGAACTGGCCGTCAGGGGTACTTCAGATGGAAAGAAGATATCTGTGCTTTTATTGAGAAACACTGGACTTTCTTATTAGGAAACAGGTAAAGACGTGCTGTGTCCTGGAAGCTTTGGATGGTGAGCTGAATGAACTAAAAACTGGTATACAGGCGGGCAACGTGAGTTAGTTAGGGATGTCTCTGTTGAGTCTAGCTAGCCAGAAAATTGATGTAGTACTGAGAACCTGAATGTAGGCATGAGTGGTAATCTTGAGAAAGAATAAGCATTTCTCAATGTGAGGGGAAAGAAAGGCAAAATAAAAAATGTAGCAATGTAGCTGCGTATGTTTTGGATGTATTTCTTATCTTCATTTAGATACTGTGTGAACCCACAAGGCTTTTCAGTCTGACTAAATTTTCACAGTGGATGGGCTACTCCTGATGTCATCTGCCTGGACTTTAAAGAAAAAAAGAGCTTCAGCAAAGTACCTTGTTCCTCAGCTCCGAAGCTTGTATGATCAAGTTCACGACAAAGGAAAACTGGGCTTTGTCTTTTAGCTTGTTTTGGATCTTAATAAAATAGCTCTTACTTAGTAGGTATTACACAGTATGGTAAATTCTTTCACACTCAATGTGTATTGAGGAGGAAGCTGTTAGAATAAGAACCCTTCTCATAAATGGTAACCTTCTGTGACACTGTCTTGTGCCTTGCATAGGTGTGTTATTTTCTAAGCATACTGTCACTGTCAAAATCATATGTCACTGTTAGTGCATGTGCTATGGAGGTAGGAAAGGAAGTGAGCGAGCCTATGAAGTTGTGTATTGGTTTCACAGGCTTCCTCCTGGCTCCAAGGATTTGTCTGTTGTGAGGTCTTTCTCCCTGCTCAGATTTGCTGCTTGGCTTTGCTTTCATTGCATGCCTGTGCCTCCTTGCTCTGTACCCAACAATGTTAGTCCCCTCTGGAAACCAACGGGACCCTGACAGGAGAGTAGCTGATGGCCAGTTTCCCCTCGCTCAGGGAGCCTTGCCTCCCAGTGTTTCTGCTGTCTCCTGAGACCTGCCTTATGGGTGGGGTAGTCCCTGCTCTGATTGATTTCAGATGAAGTGATTACTGGCTTGAGTCTGTTGGTTCCCTCCTTGCCTGGACTAGCCACTGGTGGAGCAGGGATAGCTGAAGCATATATGTAACGGTTCAGGAACTGCTGTGGTGTTCATGCTTGTCAGATCTAGTCACTCCAGACTCTGAACTGGGACGTTTGATGTTAATCTCCTGGATTTAAAGGGCATCACAGGGGTGCCAGTGGCAGAATTAGCCTGTCCTCTGTCACATAAATGTATTGCAAATCATTGCCAAAAGAAGAAAAATAACATCTCGCCATGCTCATTTTGTGTGGCGTTTATGGAACATAGGTATGCAGCACTTATGTATGTCAGTATGTCAGAACCCAGTGATATACTGTAGGTTGTCCTTTAGAACGGTTCTCTGTTTGAGAAGAAATTCTTTCCTCCTTTACCTCCTGGAGGACTGAAATTTAGGGAGTACATAATCCTGCTGTGTCAGTCAGCACCTGAAGCCCTCTGTCCTCACTATCTCTGAGGAGTGGGGAGGCTTTGGGATGAAGGTACAGCTGGTGAGTAGGGACCTAATGCTTGTTTTCACATCTTCCCCTGTAGGAAAAAGACCTCAACATGGTGGAGCACAGTTGCTGGCTGTCTCTCTGTGGGGAGCCCCTTGTATTTCCGCTCAGGAGCCCAGGAGTTTGGAGAACCAGGGTGGTGGAAACTGGTTCATAATAAACCCCCAACAATGAAACCTGAAGGAGAAAAGCTGTCTGCATCTGCACTAAAGGCGAAAGGTAACTGTTTCCCAGATGGGGTATAGGTTCCTAGCTGGGCCAGAGCTGAGAGAGCTGGAAGACATGACAAAAATTTGCTTAAAAGAAAAGCCTTTTATATTTTGTTTCCTTTTCACATTGTGCTAATTGATTTAAAGGCTTTTGAGATCTGTGCAGGCTTTTCTGGTGGTGGTTTATTTTTTTTCTTTGCAACTGAAATATGTGATTCTTCTGTTCTTCTTTACCCTAGAGAGTGTTTTATTTTGTTTTCATTTTGTCCACGCTGAATGCAAATTCCCTTCAGTGTAGAGGAGCAGTAACAGGGTTTAAGTGAGGTTTTAATGATGCATGGACTTTGCTACATGCCTTGAAGTAAATTTCTTGTATATCTTGAAATTAGATCTTCTCAAATCTCAAGGCAGTGTGTTTTTATCACGATATAGTACGTATACAGTGATTGCAGGAGCTAAGTGTATGTTAGAATAAGCAAGCTACTTCTTCAGCAGCTTCAAAGCCACCTCTGGATCCCATCATTACTGTAGAAGGTCTCAGGAAACGGGTAAGCCGCAATCCAGTCGAATCGGCCATGGAGCTGAAGGAGAAGAGGTCTCGCACTCAGGAAGCCAAGGATATTCGGAGAGCCCAGAAGGAGGCAGCCGGCTTCCTGGACCGCAGTACTTCCTCCACTCCTGTTAAATTCTCCAGTCGAGGCCGTCGTCCCGATATTGTCCTTGAGAAAGGAGAGGTGATTGACTTTTCTTCTTTGAGCTCTTCAGATCGCACTCCTCTGACAAGCCCTTCTCCTTCCCCGTCTCTGGACTTCTCTGCTCCTGGCACGCCAGCCTCACACTCAGCTACTCCCAGCCTTCTCTCAGAAGCAGATCTCATCCCTGATGTCATGCCACCGCAGGCCCTGTTTCATGGTAAGAGTTGCTATATTTTTAATAATATGCTGCACGTAGTTGTTGAGGAGACATCAGAAGAAGGAACTCTCAAAGAACTGCAGGAGTTTTTCAAGGTAAGATGGTTGCAGAGTAGTGATGCATGGTGAGTGTTGGCAGTTCCTTGGGGAGCCAGACCTCATTCTAATCTAGAAGATAGAGAGTAAATCACTTATTGTTGGAAGGAAGGTAATCATAGAACCATAGAATCACCAAGCTTGGAAAAGACCTCCAAGATTATCTAGTCCAACCATCCACCTACCACCAATATTTCCCCACTAAATCATGTCCCTTAGTATAACATCAAAATGTTTCTTGAACACCTCCAAGGACTGTGACTCCACCACCTTCCTGAGCAGCCTGTTCTAGTGCTTGATCACTCTTTTGGAGAAGAAATTTTTCCTAATATCCAACCTGAGCCTCCCCGGCACAGCTTCAGGCAATTCCCTCATGACTTGTTGAATCATTTTCTGCAGTGACAAATACTGTTCTTCTGTGACCTGTAATTGCTACTTCACTTTAAACAAAGCTTCTCCAGGGAATCCTTAGCTAAAGATAGAGCTCATCAGCTTGACCAGTGTTCAGGAATTTTCAGCAATGTAATGTTTGAGCTGTACAGCTTAGTGTTTGATGTTTTTGGATGCCAAATTGTAAGATACCTTAGAAGGATCGATTCTGTGCCTCAGAATTGGACTCCTTAATGTACCCCTGCCCCAGATCTGGAGGCCTAGAAGTATACAGAAAATTGAGTCTGTTGGGTAACCCACAGTATTTTTCTTTAGCAGAAAAGTTCTGCAAGAGCCCCCTTCGCAATGGGACTTGTATGTTTACATTTTTTTTTTCCTGGTTTATTTTGGTGTTTTGAGCAGATGATGAGGAGATGGAAGGAGATGGAGTCATAGACCCAGGAATAGAGTATGTGCCCACCCCGAGTGGGACTGCTGGTGCTGGGACCATGATAGCAAGTAGAAAAAAAGTGAAGACAGCTGAGCAGATCAAGCAAGAAGTGGAGAGTGAAGAAGAAAAAACAGAAAGGATGGAAGGTGACAGTGAAGATCCTGAAGAGTCAAACACATCTCTGCAGTTGAGGGGACGAGACAAGAGGAAACCACAGCTGGAGAAGGATGCCAAACCCAGAGCTCCCAAGCATACCTCTGTTAGTATCTATGAGGAGAAGCTGCTGCTGAAGAGACTGGAAGCCTGTCCCAATGCCTTGAGCATGACCCCAGAGGCCCGGAGACTGAGGCGCAAGCTTATAGTCAGGCAAGCCAAGAGGGAAAGGGGTCTGCCACTTTTTGACTTGGACCAGGTTGTGAATGCTGCACTGCTCTTGGTTGATGGGATTTATGGAGCCAAAGAAGGTGTTTCCAGGTCCCCAGTAGGGCAAGCGACCTACAGAACTACTAGTCAGGACTTCAGGATCTTGGACAGATACCAAGTGAGTGCCATTAAATCTAAGCGATCCTTTGACTCTGGTTGTTTTAGAGCTTTTGCTGCAAACAGCAGCATCTCCTTTTAGAATATCTGGCCTGGGAAGTTGAAAGGATTATGTGAACAAGGCTTACTATTGGCTTGGAGCTATGCACCCACTGATTGTTTCACAAACTCCGTTTTTTTTCTCAGGAAATGCTCAGTCAGCACAACTGTCTGTCAGTATAAGTACCACAGATTTCTATGTATTTGTACTCCAGCCCCGCCCAAAAAACCATGGTGGTACCTAACTGTTCTTTCATGCCATGTAGGAAAGAGATTACCTGGAGTGCTTTGCTGAGCAGTAAGTTCAGCTCATAGCTATGGCTGCTGAATCTGTGAATGCATTGCAGTCCTCTGAGGTGGGACAGTCATCCTGGGGTCCAGATCGTGCTGTTGTAACGAAAGGCCCTTATTCTTTCTGTTATTATGATTCCCTTGTGTTGAGTCATTGACTAGTTTTCCTGAAGTGTTCTGGATTTTTTTTTTGTACATGCAGACAGTGTTGCCTGCTATGAAGGGATATCGACAGCAGACAACAAAGTTTCTGTATCGACTAGTAGGCTCAGAAGATCTGCTGCCAGACCACAGCATTGTCAGTCCTTACACGTCCCGTGTCCTGAAACCATACATCAGGTACAGGTGGTCAGAAATTGAATCTGCTCTTCACTTGGGAAACAGCCCACCTTTCATGGCCTCTGAGCAAGAGGTGTTCTTGTGGGAGAGGATGCTTTCCTTCTGGGCAGCCATCCTCGCTCATTGCTGCTGTACGACTCAGTATCCTATGGTAATTCTGGAAAGACAGTGTATCGTTTAGCTGAATAGTTAAGCTGGCCTTAGAAAGGGGAATCTCCAGGGGAAGAGGGGGCAGGGCAGAGGAGGAATCACCGTGGTCCTTTGATGCAAGTTGTGCCTGCTCTTGAGTCAGACCCACAATATCCTTGGTGCTGCCATAAAGGCAGGCTGCCTTGATGTGCTGTGGATCCAAGTATTCTGACCTCTGACACAACAGTGTTTTTGCAGAGCAATATGCTGTGTTCCTACATGAATGGAAGGCTGTTCTTTTGTTCCAAGTTGAGCATGTCAGAAAATATTTTATGGGCTGCAGTGGCATTGTTCCTCACTTGCCTTCTGTGTTTGCTTTTCATGTTAATTGGCAGGCGTGATTATGAGACAAAGCCCCCCAAACTCAGGCTGCTGGCAGAAATCTGGGCGTATCCACACAGGAATGATCTCAACTGGAAGGCTGAGCCAGAAGCACCCATTGATTACTGCTACGTTCGCCCTAATCACATCCCTACTATAAACTCTATGTGCCACGAATTCTTCTGGCCTGGTAAGATTCCTTCAATGCTTGGTTTTCTAAGAAGGAAGTGGTTTTGTTCAGGAAAAAAAAAAAAGCATTCTGGGGCCAAACTTTTCTTCAGTTGGTGTCTGGCTCAGTTGTTAGAAAACCATTATCTGATGTCATAGGAATGTAGTTGAGATGGAGACATGGGTTTGGTGTCTTTGTTTTTTGAGATCATTTAGAACTGGGCAATTAGGCCCTAATTAGCACAGCACTTAAGGAAATAGGTCATTTTGAGTAACACCATTGATGCCAGTAGAAATAGTCAGTTACTAAAAGTAAGGAACTAGTTGAACCTTTTGCTGAATCCACATGGAGGTTTGGGAGTGGGCTGAATGTAAACACTTTTATACCATAGCTCTAATGCTCATTGGAGTGAAATCTAGGAATCACACTAACTACTGCATGCTTTACTGTGGTGTTCTTTATATCTTCAAGGAATTTGGTATTTGCAATGTATGAGAGAGTTTGAATATTGATTTTTATGTATCATCTCTTTAATTGTAATATCCCTGGGGCAGTGGCTGCCCTTTGTAGGGTGGGGTTGGGGCAACAGTTAGACTGTAGCCTCTAACTCTTATGAAATAACAGAAATGAAGCTTCTGATTAGGAGTCAACACTGCAAACTAATTTAGAAAAGCCCAGTGTAAACAGTCCACGCCTTTATTCCAAATAACTGTTTGCTTTACAGATGTTGCAGATAGTGATTCAATATTGCTTGTAGTTCAGCTGTGCTCATAAGCTGCAGTCAGGATCAGAGCTCTTTGTGCTACTTATTGTCCAAATCGTACAATCCAGGGGAAGGTGGCTTGTGAAAGGGAAGATATGCCAAGTTGTTTGGGAGCTCACAGGGTACTGCAATCCTGATAGAGACAGAACCCCTTTGTCATAGTCTATCCTCTTTTGATAATGCATTTGAAGTTCTGGCCAAGTTGGGTTGCGCATTCATCAAGCTTTTCAGGACTCACCTTGTTTTAGTTAACATAAGCGTGGGTGCGTTCCACCCTACTAGGGACTGTGCATCATTAAATCAGAAAGCTGACACTCCCATCAGTCTCCAAACAGGAATCAAAATCTTTTCCACGGTGTAAATTTTGTGAGGTTGGGGTTATAAGATTATTGCACCTTGATCTATTTTAGCAGGAGATTAATGAGGATGTGATAGTTCAGGAGATTTAAAGCAGTGTCTGTGTGGGCACCGAAGGTTTAGGTTTACAGTGGGCTGGTACAGCTGCTGATGGGTTGGGGGTGGGGATGCACAGCTGGGAGGATGTCATAGCAGTGGTGTTCAGAGAAGTAGAATTATTTAGGTTGGAAAAGACTTTACAAGATTATAAAAATCCAGCTGTCAACCTGACCTATCAAACGCACTATCATTAAACTGTGTTTTGTGCACTTAAGTGCACTCAGTGCCTTCTAGTAGTGACGCTGTCTTGCTGACTGAGTTCTTAAGTCATAGGTGCTTCACCAGGTGGGGTGAGGCCAAACCTTAGTTCTTACACATCTCCAAATCCTTCCTGTCAAAGCTTTTCTTGTTTCTGCCCTGAGATAAACAAGCTGGCGGGTAGTTACCCCAGATGATCTGACGTGAAGCAAGATTCCTCCTTGTCTCTCATGATATCTTGTGCCTTCGTGCCCTAACGGGAAATGTCTCCTGAGCAGACAAGTGGTAAACAGCACTGAGCTAAGCATCTTCCTACAGGAATAACTGCACGCTGGGGGATGGCACCGCTTCATCACCACCAGAGTGCTCAGGGCAGTGTAGTGTTCCTGTACAGACATGCTGTGAGGCACTGCACAGTCAATTGCAGCCTTGAAATAATTAACGCTGCTCCCTATTGCCAATCAATTCCTCCCACATCTTACTCCACCCATCTTACTCTCGAGCAAGAAAATAATTCACCCGCTTTTATAAGCCCAGTGGTTTCTGAAGTCTCACATCTCATTAGGAGTGATAAACATTACTGGAAAACATACTCTGCAGTTTTGTTACCCCATGTTCCTGTTATATCTGAGATTGCCAAATTGAGGCTGAAATAGACAGTGTAATTCTGCACCTCATGTAGGGCCTGTCTGCGCAGACAAGTTACCAAGCAGTCTTCTGTGCTGTGAGCTAAATGCTTGGTCCTAACATGCTGTGTAGATGCTCTTAGGCTGCACCAGCAATGTGATTAGGTAGGGTTATGAACTCCACTCAGAAGCCACTGACATCAGGTGTTTCTGTCCAGCCTCTGACTCAAAGAAGCACCACTGCCAGAGAGGCTACTTCCGACACCAGGTTGGATAATTTGCATGCTAAAAGTAAATGTTTTCATTGTGTTGAAAGCTGTGGTCAGCTTCACAGGGTAGCTCTACAAACAGCTGAGTACAGATAGTGGAGGAAGCAGTAGGAGGTGAAGGCTGGGTGGAGAAAAGAGACAGGAACTGTAGGCGGGTAATGCTACCAAACATGAAACCCAGTTTCAGGTGTGTGCTGCGTCTGGAGAGTTTGCAGGAGGAAGAGGATGGAGTAGCTGATGCACTCTGTGTTGCTCCCCTCTGCTTGCAGACTGGTCCTTTGGCATTTGCAGGTTGCAGTAGTAATGGTATATGCCTGCCTGGTGCTGGCAGGGTGCAGGCGAATGAAGTAAGCTCTTATCCTTCAATGTTACTGTGGCCCCAACAGCTGTAGGCAAAGGGGGTCCCAGATTTACTGATCCAGAAAATATTTGCATGTGCAAGTATCTTAATCCACATGTGTGTTTAGAACTGGATCCAACAGACTGCTGATATGGCTCAGAATGCGAACCAAGGAAAGATTAACTGGGTGCTGAGATAGTTAGTAATTTCTTAATATTTTTTAATCCATTCCTTTTTTGATTTTGAGTTTTACCTTTAGTTAATTTGGCTTTAGTTTCTTTCTCCAGAACAGGTAAGCAGGTTTTTCCCCTTCGTGCATGCTAACTGCTGCATCTGTTGTCATCAGTGGCAAAAGTCTCATCTCGTTTAAGTGTTTGGTTGAAACATCTGTCAATCACAGGGCTTGGAAATGGATAAGAGGAAGAAATCAAGTAACAGCTTAAAAATCTGAATTTCCATGCAAGTGTGACAGCGTAGCCCTGCTTTTCATTTGGTTTGTAGTGCTTTCAACTGTTGTTTATTTCTTTCTTCCTAGGAATTGATTTGTCAGAATGCCTACAGTATCCAGACTTCAGTGTTGTTGTCCTTTACAAAAAAGTTATCATTGCCTTTGGCTTTATGGTGCCGGACGTGAAATACAATGAAGCTTACATCTCTTTTCTGTTTGTTCACCCTGAGTGGAGGAGAGCTGGAATTGCAACCTTCATGATTTATCATCTTATCCAGGTAATCAAAAATATCCCGTGTCTTTGCTAAAGCACCAGCTCTCCCTTTTTCCTGCTTTGTGCATGTGCACATGTTCTAGAGTAGGTAATTTTGTGTTCCTCCTTTCTGTCTCTTTCCCCTTGCCCTTTCTTTGCTCACATAACTGCACAGATTGTCAGCATGTGGGAACGTTTATGGGGGGAACTGCTTGAAAATCAGAAACTGAAATGTGCTTAGAAGAGTAACTGTGTTGCTCGGGTCCTCAGAATTAGTGAGGTGATGGGGTCTTTCTCTTGGGACTAACTGTGCATTTTACAGTGGTCAGTAGTTGACACAACAGTAATCCTGTAAATTTGGGAACTGAAGGGGAAAAAATAGTAACAGTGTTAATAGTGCAGTTGGAATATATGGCAGTTTTTCTTATCTACACCTGGAAGTTTATTCCATGACCAGTGCAGTTGTGTTAAATCACTTAACTGATCCTGATCATTCTCCTTCACTTCTAATATGCTGGATAAAATCCAGCAGACTTGAAGATAAAGTAAGTGTTTGCAACCACATTCATATTTGTTCAGACTGGCTTGTACCAGGCTTTGTTGCACAAGGACACTTGGGAAAATTAATCCGAGCTAACTAAAGGAGTTGTGTTAAAGTAGTTAAGCTTCATTAAAACACTGAATGAATACTTTTATTAAGGTGTCCTTAATTCCGTGTACTTTCTCAAATTGCATGAAAGCCAGAGTAATTTTGAGTAAGGGTACAGACAGATGTCCTTATCAGAGCCCAGCTGTACCTTCTCAGGACCCAGTTTTAGCACTCCCTGAGCTCTTGGCAGAGCTGCTGATGTGAAATGTTCCTTAACTTGTTTTAGTTGAGATCAGTTGCACTAGCAAAAACTCACCATTGCAACTACTTTTACTAATATTTATTTGGTTAGAGAGAGAGTTCTAGCAGATCTGTAGAAACAGTAATTTGTACCTTAGAAAAGCATTTTCTGCTGAGAGTAGCTCTTCTTGGCCACCCATGGGTAATTCTATCAACAAAGCTTTCTGCAGTGCCCACCTCTCACTGGTTGTTAGCCTGTGTCAGCACATAGAGCAATCTATTTTAAATTTACCCCTTGCCTTTCCTGAGCATCTCCACTTAAAGCATTTAAATTGCTGTGAACTGCAGCCAGCTGATGTGAGATGTCAGCTCCCACTGGGAACGGGCATGGGAGGTGAGCTGAGGTTTGCAGGGATCCAGCAGCTGGACTCTTCTCTTTCCTGGCTGGGATGTGTTTGCAAGTCAGCTGTGCAAAATCGCCACAAATTTTTGTAGGATCCATCATAGCCAATTAACCTAATTCTGCTTTCAGGTAGACTAGCAAAAAGCTTATGTTGAGGAGAGCCAGGCAGGGCTGAAGCTGATTGGACTCGCTAGCAATGAGACATCACCATTGTGTGTTCGACTCATGTTAGATTTATTTTTGCACTGCTGCATATTTGTCAGTGGTAGACAGGTTGGGCTGATACCAGGGACTACTCCCTCTGTAGCTAAGGGCACCTTCATACGCTGTTTGGATGGAGGGTAGCACTCTAATTCTCTGAAGGTAAAGATCAATGTGCTTAGTGTGGGGATGAATTATTGGGAACAGCGTAAGCTAACAAAAAATGCTTTGAAGCAAGTAGTGCTTTGATGGACTTGTTTTCAGAAATTACCTTCTAATGCATCTGGCCCAGAGTGCCAAAGTATATCATCTTGATGATCTCAACCTCTTTTACCCCAAAGTGGTTCCCGAGCATTTCAGGGTGGTTTTTTTTTTCCCCTTAAGTCCTGATGAGAGCTTTTCACTTTGAATGATATGCTGTGTAGAGTTCCTTGAGTGCTGTTACCACTTAAAGTTACCATACGTTCAACATGCACAGAATGCTATTAAAGCACTAAAGGAAAGCAGGAAATGTGATGTTATTAGTTTATCAGAGGGAAGGGTGCCCATATAATCTTGGATCTTTATGGTAACTTCAGCAATGCCAATTGCTGTCAGAACTGAATTCTCTTGCCTTCTCAGGAGGTGAGTGCCATGCCCTGCAGGATGGGAGAGGAGCTGGGTGGAATGTAGAGGAATTCCAGTGTGACAGCCCAGAGGTGCACTGGCGTTACAGCATGGTCCCAGAGAGTTCAGCCCTGTTTGCTGATGGGGAGGAGCGCAGCGCTTGATCCTTTGGCATGTTTTGTCTTTTCTTCAGGCTGTTGTCATTAAGTATTTGAGATTAGAGCAGTACACTGAGATTACTTTTTAATTAACAACTACTTAGAAATTGACAATGGAAAGCTTACAAATTAGAATCCAAAGCCTTGATTTCATTGTCAGAGAGTCCATGTTTCCCAGAAACAAAGGCTTTGAGGAAGAGCACTATTGCCTTCATGTTTCAGCTGGTGCTAAGTGTGGTAAAGTCTGTGTTGAGGCCTGTGACTTTTCTCACATTTTCTCAGTAACCTGAATACCAAAGCTGATGAATCTCTTCACCTCCGCATTCCCCCAGAGGCTTTCTTGTTCTCTTGCTGTGATATTTTTTTTTTCTCCTCCCCTGGCAGACCTGCATGGGCAAAGATGTAACCCTTCACGTCTCTGCAAGCAACCCCGCTATGCTGCTTTACCAAAAATTTGGATTTAAGACTGAAGAATACATTTTGGATTTTTATGACAAATATTATCCTTTGGACAGCAAGGAGTGCAAGCATGCATTCTTTCTCAGACTGCGGCGCTGATCTGTCAGAGCCGTTGGGGGATCTGTGAAAAGCCCAGCCTGTTGAGTAAGGTATTACCGTGGCTTTCGGCAGAGGATGATGGCTGTCACATGAGAGCTGGAACACGTTTGCCTTTTTCGGTAGGACTTCTAATATCAACAGCGCTATGTTGTGTGCTGCAAGTGCAATCCAGGAGGATTGATTCATACTCTCCAAGGGAGAGGCCCAGAAATGCCAACAGAAACATGCTGAAGCCACTGAAAGACTGAGATTCTTATGGAGTTTTCTTGACACTTACTTTGGAGATTGCCACTGGAAAAGAAAAAAAACAAACAAAAACAAAGCTTGTCACTTCAGAGGAGCCCCATGGATTTCAAATTTTGAAACTTATCCCAAGTTACAGGGTTTTTGTTTATGTTTTGTTTGTGGAAAATGAACATCTAAACTTAAATCATCCACAGTGTTTCTGTGATTTGATTGCTTTGTTAGGAGCCACGTCTTGAATCCGTGAAGGGGAATGCAGTATCAGTGAATATAGTTGGATTCTGACTTTAGGAAAGCTCTGCACAGGCCAGAACAGCAATACTGAGGCTGTGTTTTAGGAGTAATGAAGTGTGTGTGAACTCGCGTGATCCCAAGTAAAAGGCCCAGAGGTGTCTTTGTTCTGCTCCTTCCCTGTGGCCTTCTTCACCCTTGCTGACTCTGTGCTCATTGTGAAGTTCTTGTAGCACGCAGTGTTTTGAGTTCAGGAACAAGATGTCAGGTGGGTTTGTAGCTAGGTGAGATAGGATACAACAGCTGCCAAATGATCTCTTTGAGATCTTACAGCCTTACAGCCGGTCTGCCAGTTGTTGATACTGCAGATCAGCCCTTTGGGCTCACCTCTAACCACAGAGCCAGCCTCACAGGCTCCAGCCAGCATCTGTCTCTGCCTGCTGTAGATACTCTGCCTAGAAGAAACCTGGAGCAAAAGTCAGTGGTTAAGTTTGAAATGCAGGCTCTCATTTGTAGAAGCAACCTGCTTGCAGCTTGGAGAGAGCAGAGGTGAGCTGGTTACTGTTCACTGAAGCATTTAGACTCTGTTTTCATGGCTTGAAGTAAAGAGGAGAGCAAAGAATAATAGCCAAGAATTTAAGAAAAAAACAACAAACAATCCAACAGTTACTCTGTCACCAGGGTGTAGCCCTTTTATCCAGTCTAGCAGCTTCTCTCTCTCTGATTTTTTTCTTTTTTTTTTCTGCAGAAGAGTAGGAAGTTGGCACTTTTCTCTGCTTTCTGACTGAAGGTTGGTCAGTGTGTTCTGAGTATGAATCGTATCCACTGTCTTGTTCCTTTCGCATCAAAGCCCACACAGAGCTACACAACAAATATAATGTATTGGTTTTAAATCTACTGTGTATACCTCTTAGGTACTTGGCTATAATATTGCCTTAATGGACTCTTCATGTTGGTAACAGCAGGAAGGTGGGCATGTATTATGCTTTTGTGTAGCCGATGTACATCTTCATCCAGTCAAAACCAGTGTTAGTGGGAGGAAATAAGAACCCATTCAAGAATTGTGAACTAACATCCATGCACATTTCAGCCTGCTTTATGACTCTGTGAAAATTTTCCATGTTACTGGTGTTAGGAATTAGCTGTACTTGGAAAGGAAAAAAATGTCTTCATGAATGGAATTAAAGCCCTTCCCTTGAACAAGCCTATCTCTAGTTATCCTGTTTGCTAAGCTGACGTTCTGTTGTCTTTCTGCACTTGGCAAACTGAAATATGGCCAATAGAGGGATGCTTCCTGCTTCTCTGAGATGAAATCCCAGAGGAGCACTGGCAGGATTCTCCTGCAACTACTTCTCTACTAGGCATCCACTCAGAGGCCACATACGTTCAGGACCTAGCAGGCTCTATCCTTGCCAGCCAGAGCAGGCATAAAAGATAATCTGTAGAAGAGCAGTTCTGCACCACATTCTCAAAGATGGCTGTGAAGAGTTTGAGGAGCTTCTGGAATGGAACCTTCAGTAAAGGTTATAGGGGCTGGAGATCACTATTGCTGTTCTGCGGGCTGCAGGAACAAGAAATGGCTCTGCAACTTTGAAGTCCACCTGCGTATCTGAGGAGATAACTTGTTTCATGCTTATTTGCCTCTATTTCTTGGAAAATCAGCCAGTTAACTGTTGTATCTGTTGCATTCCACATCTGTGGGACTGTAGCCTTTAATTTTGTTCCCTTGGTATTATTTGAACGTGCTCTGGGAGGCTGTACCCTGTTCCTTAGTGTTGCCTGTGAAAGTCTTAAATGGCTTTGAACTGTTCCCTATGAAGTCCTTTCCCATTGATCCTAATGGTTTTGGTGAGAATAAGGTGCAGCTGTCTTGAGGATCATGTTGCTGATAGTTTGAGTGAAAACAAATGGTCATGACCTAAAAAGACATTCGTAACTTGTGAAGAGGTCCTAGCAAACCAGATCCGAAGGGCACTGATGAAGCTGGTGGTATCTGTTCAGAATATGCAGGTGGGACATCTTGGATGCTCCAGATGTCTGTTAGAGATAGTATCTTCTTCTCTGCTGGCTGTGTGGGTGAGCAGAGCATGCTAAGGAGGCACTGTTTGAGCAGAAATTCACCCCTTGCCTTCAGCATGAATCTTCTGAGTATGAGAGGATGAGGCCAGACTATTTAACAGGCACTGTGTGAGACCAGGTGTGTGCTCTGATACGGGCTGGCAGCCCTGCGAAAACACACTAGGGATGCCAGGGAGTTCTGCCTGCTTTCTCTTGGTGAGCACCAGGATGAGGATCCTCACCAGGATTGAAGCAGCTGTAAAGCAGCTGTGGGGAAGCTGAGCACCAGATGTCATTTGTGCCTCTTGACCTATTGCTGTTACATGGAAGCAGAGGCTGAGCACAGCAAAACCCACCCTGTCCAAGTGCTTGTGTGTGTTTTGATGCTTCATAACCAGGGAGCTGCTAGGGATCGGTTTGTCCTGCCTGTTCATCAACACTGGGTGCGCGTTAAGGTTCCCTCCACGCTAAGCCGCGCCAGCAAGATGGCTGCCGCCCCGGGGCGGACTACGTCTCCCAGCAGCCCTCGCGCCGCTCCGTTCCCGCCTTGCCCCGCGCGCCCAACCGCCCTGGTTTGAAAAATGGCGGCCTATGCTGAAATGCTGCCCAAGGAATGGCTGGTCTACCTCGTCTCCACCCGCGCCGCCACCTTCCGCAACTGGCCCTTCACCGAGGGCTGCGCCTGCACGCCCGAGCGGGTGAGCCTTCCCGGGGGAAGGTGGGGGAGTGGGGGGTGCGGCGGGGTCCGGGCGGCGCTGACGGCCTTGGCTGTGCCCGCAGATGGCGGCGGCGGGCTTCGTGCACTGCCCCAGCGAGAACAGCCCCGACGTGGTGCAGTGCTTCTTCTGCCTCAAGGAGCTGGAGGGCTGGGAGCCCGACGACGACCCGCTGTGAGTGGTGGGGCGCGGCCGGGCCGGGGAAGGGAGCGGGCGGCGGCCGGAGCCGTTACGAACCGTTCGGCGTTGTTTTTTCAGGGAGGAACACAAAAAGCACTCCGCGGGCTGCGCTTTTGCCGCTCTTCAGAAAGATCCCTCTAACCTGACGGTGCAGGAATTCTTGAAGCTGGATAAAAAGCGGACCAAAAACGTAATTGTACGTACTCCTCGGCAGCGTGGTGGTGCCCCCTGCCCTGCCCTGCTTCCAGCCCTCGCCTGACGGGGCCCTGACACCGACTGGTGCTCTGTGCGGTGGCAGACAGTAAGGTTTTGTTTTTATTTGCAGAAAAAAGCAATTTCTCAGAAGGAAACTGATATCGAAGATGTAGCCAAGGGCGTGCGGCACGCGATAGAGAACATGGGCCCTTAGGTTCCTCTGGGTCTATGGTGTATGTGCTGTGATACTGCCACGCTGTCTCAATAACTGTTTCCTGGGACCACTTCTGCAATGGCCACGCCTGTGAGAAGCAAAACAGAGCTGAACTCTTCTTTACTCACCTGAGTCTGTCCGAGAAGTACCTGGGGTTTGGTGCATTGCATATATTGTCTTTTTCAGCAGGGATTCTTTTATTCTTCCTGTTACTTGTGGTTTTGTTTGTTCTTTCTTAAATTCTTTTGTAAACTCAGTTCTTCCCATTTGGGAAGTGCCGGTAGCCCTGCTGCAAAAACTTGTGGAAGCTAGCGGATGTTTCTGGTTTTGTACTGAATGCTACCGGTGCTTAAGGATACTTTTAGAAATAAAAAGGATTAAAACTGCAGGGACGTAAGATTGTGGTGGCTCATGACGTCTAGTACTACCAAACCGTAGTGTGATTAGTATCCTGACAAGCTTTTGTTAGAGTTGGCTGTTGTCTCATGTAGAAGCATTTATAAGCAAAAGTGGAAGGCAATACAGCAAACTGAATGCAGTTTTAACTTCAAAACAGAAAAATAATGGCATCAAAGCCCAGCTTGCAGTGCAAGTGTCAGACTGCCTTTGGGAGCATTCACCAGGTCGCCTTGAAATGTCATACCTTGTAAGATAAAGTTGGTTATTCTCCTTGTACAAGTTAGGGAAGGAAGAGAAACTTCACCAGAGCACAGACAGTGAAGAATTATACTCTGAACTGCTGGGAATAAGCAGGAGAATGTTTTACAAAATAATCAGAGTTTATTGTATGATTCAGTGAAGTCTGCGGACTGAACTGAATTGGATGTGCGAGTTTAAGTTCTCTTGAATTCGGAGAACCTTGAACTCCATCTTGGAGAAAAGGCAGTTGTGATCAAATGCTGACAAGACCAATGTCCCTTGGTTTTGTGAGGCTGTCCAACATTCCTTGACCAAGCTCACTTGCAAACAATGAAACAATTTCATTACTTCCAGCTGTAACAGCCAAATCGTATGCTGATCGCCCTTTTGTATTCTTCTTTTTGATACTTGCATTGCAGCTGTAAGTAAAAAATAGATTGTTTTAAGCTACTTAAATTTATTCCAAGTTACTGGAATTAGACAAGTTGCTTCTAGGTAACCTCTGATGTGGAGTCACTTAGACTTCCTGGATGCCTCTTCCTGCAAGGTGAGCTGTGAGGGGGGAGCACTGAGCATTGGGCAGGCTCTCGTCCACCAGCACTGCTGGCTAGATCTGTGCAGGTACACTGGGTGGATGCCCAGCTGCAACACTTACCGTAACAGGGCTCGGATACATTCCTTTCCCTCCAGTCCAAGCAGAACTGCCTCATGGAGAGCGGTATTATTGTGCCTGCACGGAAGGAGTCAGCAGTGTACTTATTTGCTAAGGAAACCCTGCTACGCAGGGAAACGTTCCAACAAATTAAACTAAGGGAAATTAATACGAAGATATAGAATATACAAGAAGTTGCACCGATTTCTTTTGTATGCTTTGATGTGATTTAGTGTATTAAGTTGAAGTTGATGGGAGAGAAATTAAATAGAACAGTAGATTTTCTAACTGAAATGATACAGGTACCTTTTTGGTAAAGACCCAAGGCAGAGAACCACAGCTCACTTACGGTCCTGACTGCTGGTCAATGTCAGCGCCTTTCTGTACAAGAAGAGAGATCACTTCTGAGTGCCTGTTAAGGATAGCCACTGTCAGAGCAGGTCGGTCCTCATCGCTGGTGCAGTTTGGGTCAGCTCCCTAGAATGTGCAGGAGGAAGGTAAGCTGTTACAAGCCATATTCTTTCACATTAATGTCAATTTACACTGGCAAGTGGTCTCTGTTTTCAGGACAGAAATATCCAAATTGTATTATTGATTCTTCATGTTTCATCTGAAAACGTTTGTCTCCTAGCTCAGAACCAGAGTATGGGTATGTAACAAGGGCAGTCAAAATAGATTTCTGCAGTCAAGGTGCATTTACTACACAGCCAAAAAGCAGAGGATGTATGCTTTGTTTCTCTTCTGCATAAGGGACTCTACACTCAACACTCATTTTTTTTTCTTTCTACGTGGCCTTGTGAAACCTAGAGAGGGGAGAATGCCTGCTAAATAACAATCTGGAGACAAATAATATAAATGTAAAGTAGACTTTTCTCATTTAAAATGTTATTTCTACCCGAAGATGGTTGTACTGTGAGGATGTTGCCTCCTAAGTGTGAAGTTGAAGTCACGTGCCAGGCTAGTATTCATGCAGTAAGTGGCCAAAGATTTGTAAGGTGAAATGGTAACTTACTTCACTAAGCAACTGTTCTATCACGGTGATTCTTCCTTTCCCATTTGGACCCAATTCATCCAGTAGTTGTCTGGACTCTGGCTGTGGAAACATAGAAAACTGCCACTAACGTTTCAAATAGTGGAAATACAGGTGGGATATCTGCATTTGGGTGAAGGCTGGAAAATGCACGCAAAATGTAGTCGAGGGAAGATTGCAACGTAGCTGAGCCTGCATTACCCCGGTGCCTTCTGTGGGAATTTCTTTCTGAAGCTGAGCAAATGTTGGATAACCCAGGCTAATATCTCACTACTGAAGTCTTGGTTCTGTAAACAGATCTGCAAATGATTAGCTTTACATCAATACACCTGTCCAGGGCTGTACAGAGATTTTCTCGCAACAGAAAAATTAAACACAGCATTAGTTCTTTCCTATAGAATCAAAGTCTGAAGCTTCCAGAACTTGTGGGAGCATGTTGCTTAGAAAATGAATAATAATTGCCTTACAGAAGTTATTTAACTAAATCTTAGCAAACCAACACTTTTTTATTTCTTTCCGTCCTTCCACCTTTTTTCCCCCCTCTCCCCTTTTCAAAAGCCCATTCGACAAAGCATTTTTATATCTGGACTCACATCACGAAGCTTTACATCTTCCACCTACTGAGTAGGCTGAGTGATCCAAGCCCAGATAACTGCACATTTCCCTCTTGAAATAATGAATAAAAGAGTAGGCAGTGCTTCCTGAATGCTTGGTCCCTAGTGGAAATAGAGGTTTGCTTCTTGCATTAGGGAATGCCTTAGTGCTGACATCTCAGCTTGATGAGAAAACTGAGCTAATCTAAAACTTGTTGCATAGGTCGCGTAACCTGTCTTGTTTGCGGTCAGACTTTATACAGCAGCTATAGCACGGCCAAGGAGATGTCCTGTGGGGTCAGAACCAGGAGACAGCATCAAGGGAAGATGGTAATGCCTCCATCAGATGTTGCTGCTTAGAAAAACCTATAAGAAGTCATTCTGCAACAGTATTTAGGCCTCTGTTGTCATTAAGACAGAATGAATCCAAACCCAGGAATAGTCTCACTAAGCTTTTGGTAGGAAGAAAGCTTGACCATTTTCAGTTTTGAAATAAATGTCAGCCATCAATTTTCAGGTTTTGAATTAAGTTGGACTTCTGTCTCCTTCCCGCTCCATTTCCCCAAGTCAGCTTTCCATTTTTATCCTTGGGTGTCCTTTTTCTTGTTAGTGCTGCTCTATATCTAGTTTTTCCTGTACCAGCAGAAGATACATACCGGGAGGTTATCTTCTTTTTCTGTGAGTGTTCTTGATTTTGTTCTCTTTATTTTCCCTCTTGAATATGAAAGATTATGGTCTTCTTTGCCTACCAGAAAGGGAAACGAGCAAACAATTCAAAGCAGAGTCAGTATCCTAACAAGAACTCGGGGGGGAAAAATCTGGAAATGATTTATCCAAAAATATTTCATTTTGTGCTGAAATGAAAGCAATATTTATCAGATTTCTACAAGAGAAAGTGATGAAACATTTGTTGCAGATCAGACTGGTTTTAACAAAAGGTTTGCACTCAAGCAGACTTAAAAACTTGCTATTTTGAAACGAAGATTCAGTGAAATATGGAGTTTGAGTGCTTGAGTCTCTTAACAAGCTGCAGCTATTCATCGGGTTTGACTTGGATTCATTAATTGGTTTGACTAAAAACCTTACAATTCTTTTGGTGCTTTTTAGTTCCCGAATACTTGAGAAGAAGACGAGAGGACATTGAATATATACGTATGTCCAGTATATTTAAAACAAGCAATATACCACTGTGCAAGAGGGCACTGGGAGATGTAAGTTAAGTGTCTCTGAAAATGAGGTCTATAATTAATGTATTTCATCTTTTCTTATGTTTGCCAAACATAGCAATGGTGAAGTCCCTGGCAGAGCTCAAATGTAGAGATAATATTGGCTCCTACTGGAAAACAATATGCAAAGCATCTGAAATTTTCATTGCTAGAATAAGAACGTTGCTGTAGCCACAGTTCATTGGCCTTTCCAGCTGTTCTCTGGGTATGAAGCAGACCTGTGAGCTTTTGATGGTCCATACATTGCTGAAATCACAACTCAAACAGAATTTGACACTTAAACATGAACTTAAGGTGCAGAATGTGCCAGTATACGTTTGCCTGTCCCAGTGTCTAACCTTCTAAGCAGTAGTTCCTTATCCTTGACTGCTATATTTATATCACAGTGACAGAAATAAAGACTCTCACCAGAACTAGTCTGACTGCCATCCTGTTCATCTCTGCCCTCTGTTACGCTGTTCAGGTAATGATTACTGAACTTGTCTGGTTTGGTATGAACACCCTGTAGAATCATCAAATGCGGGAAGTTAATCAGATTATGCTGTTACAGCCTTTGTAGCACAAAAACAGTGGTGTTGCACATTAAAAAAAAAAAACCAAACAAATAGGCTTTTAATATCAGTCTCAGATTACAGGATTATCTGTAATTGAACTCTGTAGTCAGGCAGGATAATACATCGTTTCCTTCTAAACTATGCCATAGTATCTTCTGCTTTAAAAAAAAAATAGTGATACAACTTTCCTTATTGAAATGAAGACTCCTGTCCAAATGAAAGTACCTCTGCTAGCTGAAAGACCTGATTAATTTCTCACTTGTGAAATGCTGTGATACAACTTTTCAAGCACCATTTAGCAAGGTGAGCTCTTCAAGATTCTACACAGGAGACAGAGTCTGAATTTTGAATCTTTGTGATGGCAGACTTCCATCTTTTGAAAAACTGAAAATGAATGTGTAGGTGGTTTTTGTAACAGGGTGATTCTGGAGGTAGGGATCTTGAGTGTTTGAATAGTGTTATAGGAGATCTGGTAAATGTGATCTCCAAACTACTGAACATTATTAACTGCATTGCTTAAGAGCACAATATGTGGACGGAAGAAAAGGAGGTTCTAAGATAAGATGCTAAGCGGTGCTAGAATGACTAAATATCACCACTAGAAAGAAGAATGTAAATATTAGTAGTAAACTAATGAAATGCAAAATGATAGCAACACGATGGTGAAGTCTGGCTTTATCAGATAAAGATACCTGTTGAACCAGCTCCAAAAGAAAACAAAAAAGGTTCCTTTCTCTGAAGTGAAGAATTAACACCCTCTGAACAAAATAATATCTTGCTTAAACCTGAATTTAAAATATATCAGTGTTACCCTGACTGCTCTAGCAACAACTTTACACCAGCTGCCTGATGACAGGCCTCATCCCCCAAACTGACCTTGTTAATAGCAAGAGCATAATTTAACGTAATAGTGACTTGATGGTCATTCTCATGGATGGCAGCAGAAGTAATCTGTAGGGAAAGAGCAACCAAGGAACTGTTAATATCTCTTACAAACAATACATAATAACGAGTCATGCCAATGGGCTGTCAGTATCTATGGTGGAGCCAGTGCACAAAATCACACATGACTTTTATCTGTTTCTAATACAGTACCAATGCTTCCCATTTAACCAGGCAAAGAACAGGTGGTGTTTTGAGTAGCTGGGAACGTTAGAATGACTGAAATGCCAAATGTCTGTGTTCCATAAGAGTACAGTCAATTTCAAGCTAGATTTTGCAGTTATATGGAAGGTCATGTTGTTGTTAAGATTCCCTATGCCAGGAGAACTGTCTGCTGCTTTAGTTGTATCAGTCTGTAGAAGTGCAATTTGTCACAAAACATGGGCAACTTTCTGTATTGTTGAGAGAGTATTGCTTACAAGAAGGTCTTGAAGTTATCTATATATAAGCTCCCAGGGGATTATAAAGAATCAAAATGAAGCTGATATGGTAATATTGCAGCAGTGAGAATTTTAAGATAAGGTTGGTTATGTTTCTAATCTGTGTTATAACTGAAAAAGAGGCATTACACTCGGATAGTTGGCATCTACTTTGAATAACTTCTGTTATTCTCGGGGGCAGCGGTTTCAGCATATTACTGTGACAAAAGCCCAGGAAAGCAGCAGTAGCTGCTCTAGGCAGCTCAGGCTTTCTGACGTGTCTAGCAAAGGAAATGAGTTGCAGTGGACCTATACCTCACCTGCTGTACCACCTATATCAAGCAGATATCTTTTATATTTATAGTTGCATTACGGTTTCTGAACATGTTGGTGTACCAAATATGTCTCAGTGGGTATACAGCCTGGGTGCAAAATATCTGACGGATTGCTAAGCCTCCCAAAAAAGTACTCTTGCCAAATAACAGATTTCTCACTTCAGTATTCATGAGCTTTTCTATAGTGGTTTCTATGCGCTATCCTTGCTTTTTTCATTATTGTGTCATATCAGTCAGGACAGGATAAGATGCTTTGAATTTGAACTGGAACAAGGTCAGACACAGAGAAAGTTTTCCAGTAACTGTGCCCTTTAAGGAATTCCTAACCCTACCTCTGCCTTCATCCCACCTCCAGCTGCTTGCTGCCAACTTTCTTTTGTATTAGCACCGGTGTTTTTTCTTCCCAGCTATTTTTAGCTTAGGTCACTTCACTGATCCAGTCCACAGGACACTGTCACAACCACTCGTGCTGGCATCGCCTAGGAAAGCCTTCATTCAGGGAGGAAGCAACTGCTTAATCCAGCAGGACTGCCAAAGAAAGCAATATAGCACCACAGCTGAACTGCAAAGGATAATTGACTGCAGAAAAGGACCGCCTTGGGCAATTGTGAAATCTCCATTGTTGGTGAGTTTTAAAAGCTTCAAAACAAACATCTGTCAGGCAAAGTTTAGGCAGAGTTGAACCTCCCTCAGGACAGGGACCAAATGATCTCTGTCATTCCAGCTGAGTCTTCTAGGACTCTTTGGGAAGAGCCTCCAATTTCTACTTTCTTGCTGTTACAATGTAATCATTTTAATGCACTTTGGTGCACTGAAGGCCTATCTCAGGTATGAATAGAGTTCACTGTTCCACTACTGATACAGTTTATCCTCAAAGTAGGCTATATAACCACAGAGAAATTACTGCTATCTGCTGCTGTAATGCAGCTCTGAGCAGGGGCAAGCATGTCACCTAACTGCTATTTCTAGTAGGGCTTATTTAACTGAACAACTACATAGATGTCAGTGGCCTCTTCTTGACTGCCTGCTGTGGGATTCTGCAAAAGCAGCTGAGAAAGAACCTTCTGGCTTCTGTCACTTCTCTAACTGAGGTGAGAGAAGAAAAGAAACTGCTATAGGCAGAAATAAACATTCAGTGAAAGACTAAGTGAAAAATGGAACAGCAAAAACAAACAAAAATCTCCACATACAAATGGGTCAAGGTCTAAAGAAAGCTGAGATGCTTACTCTAGTGTTTGTCTAGAAGCCAGAACAATCTTTTCATGATGCTGCATAGGAAGATATTACTCATACCTTTCCCATTCGAGGTTCCCCAACCAGTGCTCTGAATTCAAGGTTGTTCTGGGCATAGCTTCTAAGATGAGCACAGATGTGATCCAGCTGTTTTCTCCAGTAGCCTGATCAGAGAGAGTTAAGCAGGAGAAAAATCCCTAACATTACGATTAGTATTTCTTCTACTCATCTGATAATTTATTTGAAAAATAGATTTTCACAGAGACATAAAAAAGAAAAAAAGAATTGAATTTTTCTTCAGAAAATGTAACTGATCAACTAAGTTATACTCTAAAAAAAAAGGAGGAATACTGTCTCATCCATGGGCTATAACTCATTCCTAGGGCAGCTCTATTCACAACAAAAGCACGTCTCAGAGTTCTTTGGAATCAAGACTGGCCCTGTGCAAAGAAGAAACTTTCAATTTCAGGTTAGAAGTACAATAGTACAACTAGCAACTGTGCATTACTGAACAGATTTTTAGTTGATTTGAGGTCACTGCCAGCTAACAATACGACAATACGACAAATCTGAAAGCGGCAGACATAGTAACTGAGTCTATATGGCATTCTGCTCTAGGTAACTCAATCTCCAAATACATGCATTTCAGTTACATATGGGAGGGTGAATTAAAAGCTTAAGCATTCCCATTCTTTTGCCTCTCCAAATCTCTGAAACATATTTGGCCTATATAACAAAGATTTCACTGAGTGACAGCATACTGTCCTGTTGATGCATGTAGTTTTGAGCCCTTAATCAAGCTTAGCATCAAGGTAAGAGAACAGCATAAAAGACTTGATGTAACAGACATTGATTTTTCAGAATGAAATATGTTACTCAGCCCTTGGCAGGCTCTAATGGAGAAAGCAGCTTCAGCACAGGGGACTGTTCTAACTGGATAAAAACTAGCAAGTCTAGGGGTTGCTCAAAAGCAGTTCAGAATTTCTTCTCAAACTTTCCTAGTGAAAGTTGTTCTCCCACAGGTCAAAAGCTGCACTACTATGGGCCAATCCTTTATTATCTCTGACTAAATTAAGCTCTCTGACATGCTGAGTTAAGTCAAATACTGTCTTTCCTACAGTGATGTCTCTTAAGAGAAAATGTCACATTTTAGAGCCAAGGTGTAAGAAAGGAGTAAGGAAACTGCAGAGCTCTCAAGGTTTTTACCAACCCTATTTTTGTAATGCTTGTAAGAATCCCTTTTCCTAGTTTAGTTTATTTTTCTTCTAAAATGTCTTGTTTGTTTCACAACACCATTCCACGCAAATTCTTCACATAGACAAGCCTCAGCATATTTTTCAAGAGCTACGATCCTCAGTGCCTCAGAATTTTGTTTAATAACATTCTCAACAGTCTCCATTGCTGTACTCATTCACTATGGAATACAGGTTGTTCAGGTTTCCAGTTCAAATATAGGACACATTTGTCTCTGATCTTTTAGGATCTGAGAAAATCAAATTACTAGCGCTCTAGGAAGACTGCTCAGGACTCATTAGCTACAATTTTGATTATTGCTGACACTCTTCCTTTTAGCTATTATGGTGATCAGTGATTGGATTTCTAAGGCACATCATTTACAAGAGACTGGTTGGAAGACAGACTTGTAAGGGTGTCAGTCAGTGGCCTACTGATGGCCACTGCATAGACTATAATCTAATGAGTTAAAACAAGGTCATGTGTCAGGGCTTTGCTTTGAATAAGAGTTGTCGTTCATGATCACATAAAATCAGAGCTCTTCCTAACCTTTTCCAGGACTTATGGCTGTCAGGAGAGGCTTATGATCACTCATCTTTTGCAGCTTTTCTTTGTGTAAAACCAGCTCAAGTTCCTTCTTTTCCAGCAGTTTGCTAGACGGGTAAAAAAGTCCAACGGTTTGGGTTCCTTTATCTTCTGTTTCCTTTAGTTCTGCTCCTGATTTGGACAAGGAAGTAGGAAGAGGGTGCCAGGCAATTTGAGCTTGAATTGATTTAGCCTGTAGAGGGTGGAGAGGAAGGAAAAGTCTAATTTAATTAGATGGCTTACAGCTAAAACAGTATAAAAATTGTAAAAGAATGACAAAGCTAGAAGGGAGAGTCATTAACAATTGTCGGTTATAGTTACCAGTCAGCAACAATGGTGCAATTTATCACAAATAATCAAGAAAGAAGAACTCTTTGTGACTGTCAGCACAATCAGGCCACTCAGTTGGCCTTGCTAACTGTCACAGCTTTTTCTTAAAACAGAATTTTCAAAGCAGTGTCACGCATGCATGAAGCAGTGCTTTATATTAGCAGGATGCAAATAATTCACAAGTACTAAGATAAAATTACTTAAAGAATGAAGACTTTTGAAAAGGTGCTTGTTTCTCACTTTGATATTTAGAATAATACTGGATTAAAGGCTTAGCTTTAAGGCTACATTTTTGAAGAAAATAGTTCTCGGAATAGAAAGTTGGTTGGTTTTGCTCTTGGTGTGCTCACAGAGCACAACATCTCAAAAAGGAAGTGCATGGAGTTAGGTTAGTCCACTATTGGTACGGATCAGTACATCTTTTAGCTGTGTTCAAGCCTGGCTTTGGATTTCTGTGTATCTTACCTCAGAAAACCTCATCGAGTCTTCAGAATCCACAAGAACTTCATTTTGAGAACTCAACCTTGCTGGGGGCTCTATGTACTCACCACAGGACCCACAGAACCGAGCATATGGACGAGTTTTTGTACCACACTTGAAACAAGTAAAGTAGCATGGAGGAGGGTCAGGCTGGAAAGTTCAAAAGACACTTGTGACTACAGAAACACAGTGCACAGTTTGGGAGAGGCAAGCTATTACATGAATTAAAAGACAGTAAAATAACACTATCTTAAGCTATTAGATTAGAAACACTAACCAAAATACCAGACTGCTAACACTCTGGCAGATACAAGATTGGCTCTTCAGCAATCTCAGCACTATGGTATGGAGAGAAATGTTTTTAGACATATGTAGTCCAAATCCCCTGCAGTGAACAGGGACACCTACAGCTAGATGAGGTGCTCAGAGCCTTGTCTAGCCTGACCTTCAATGTCTCCAGGGACGAGACTTCCACTACCTCTCTGGGCAACTTGTTCCAGTGCCTCACTACCCTTATTGTAAAAAACTTCCTTATATCCAATCTAAATCTCTTTCCTTTTAGTTTGTAACCGTCTCCTGTCACAACAGACTCTGCTAAAGAGTCTAGAGCCTTCTCTTTCTTCCCCACGCTGAACAGCCCCAGCTCTCTCAGCCCATCCTTGTAGTAGAGGTGTTCCATTCCTTGCATCCTTTTTGTGGCCCCCCCTCTGGATGTGCTCCAACAGGTCCACATCTCTCCTGCACTGAGGACTCCACATCTGGATGCAGTATTCCAGGTGAGGTCTCACAGCTCAGAGCAGGATCACCTCCCTCACCCTGCTGGCCACGCTTCTTTTGATGCAGCCCAGGATACAGTTGGCTTTCTGGGCTGTGAGGGCGCATTGCTGGCTCATGTCCAGCTATCATCCACTAGAATGCTCCAGATCCTTCTCAGCAGGGCTGTGCTCTATCCTTACATCCCTCAGCTGGTAGTGACAGCAAGGATTGCCACAACCCAGGTGCAAGACCTTGCACTTGGATTTATTGAACCTAATGAGGTTCTCCTGGGCACACTGCTGGAGCCTGTCTGGGTCACTCTGAATGGCATCTCATTCTTTGGGTGTGTCAGTTATACCACACAGCTTGGTGTCATCCACAATCTTGCTGAGGATGCACTTGATCCCACTACAGATGTCATTGATGAAGACGTTAAAGAGCAGTGGTCCCAGTACTGACCCCCTATGTTTGCATATAGGGGAATGTTTTCAGTTTTATGTAGACTCAGCTCACAGACACACACACACACAAAAAAGTATTTTACTCTGGGAAAATAACCTTGCCTTGAAATGCTACATAAATGAAATATATGCTGAAGGAAACTGTTCATACTGATTGTACCGTGCAAAAATTTTACCAAGCATCCATTGAGAACATACTTCTCTTTACTTAAGTTAACAGGGCCTTCAACCAAAACAATTGCATGCATCATCTCATCTCTGGTTAGCCTATGCCTTAGCTCTTAATGGATAAGTTACTTTGGTAGAGTGCATAGCTACTGCATCTCAACGGATATGGTGAGGTGGTGCTCGCTGATCCATGGCAATTTATTTACATCCCTAAACCCTTAAGTCATTGACTGAAGTGGAGTCAAGATGTAACCTCAGCCTTTATTTTTTCTTTACCTTATCCTGTGTGCTTTAAGCAAGTGTTTTGGTAGTAGTATGCTATGTACTATCTGTCAAGTTTTGCCAAGAGAAAATTGTAATTGCTGCAGCTCACAGTGAGTGAAAACAGATTTGTCAACAAAAAGACCAGCGTACCTTGGCTCCACACCAGTCACAGAAACGTGCATCACAGTGGTTCGCACGATTGCATTTTGAGCAGAATACTGTCTTCCCTTGCTGACTGGTGTAAGGTGGGGGGGGATCTCTTCGCAGCATGGGCTGATAAAACAAGGCAAGCGTTAGGTAGAAAACAATTCTTATGAAGAGAAGTTCAATGACTAAATAAGGTGAAATAAGAAAACAAGCTGCCTTGGTAACATAACGTTCAGCCTAAAGGAATTATTTCAACATAGAATAAGCAACAGACTGACTTTGCTCTAACTTGCAACTTTTTTATTTGCAAAGCCACAATAAAATGTGGTGCTAATTAATTTTCTGTTTGTTTTAGTACAAAGTAGTGCAAAAAAATTCTTTTGCAAGCCTGTTCTTTTACACTGAGTACTTATTCATATGGCCCCATGTATAAATATACTTGGAATCAACAAGGAGCTTTCTCTCCTGGCAAACACGTACTTTCAAATCCAAAACACAAGAGCTATTTTTCTCAGTGCCTTTTAAGGCCTTTGTTGTAGTATGCTCAGGAAAGCGTGTTCAGACAGTGAGTTTTCACTCAGTTGATATCTGCCACGTGAATATTGTTTTGCACACATTTACCTCATACAAGTGACATAGTACCTAGTTTTCCAACTGCCATTTACTTACATGGGTATGCAAAAGAAAGATTTTTTTCAGCTGAAACTTCCCGAGGTTGAACATAGATCCTAACTAGAACAGATAGGTGTTAAAATGTTGTATTAGGTTTTGCTTCAGGGAACTAACAAGTCTAAACATGTTCTACATCTAAATTCTTACTATGATCAGTTATTCAGGAATTACTCTTGGTTATCACCAATCAATATTATCGGTAAAGTTTGTAGTTCAGGAACATTTCTCTCTTAGCTACTACAGAGCTCACCATTCAAGTCACATGCCTAACCTTATAAAGTTACATATTAATGCCTACATTCAGTGAAGCAGTTAAACGTGACCATCTTAGGTAAGTAAGTACAGATGCCTACCGAAGTTCACTTTGAAGTGACACCTCAGTGGCTATACCAGAGACCTTTGCATCTAGCTACTGATGGTTTTAGAACTCAGGACGTTGCCATAATGATCAGATTTTTACTTTCAAATTGTTATTCTTCTCTCATTTCTGTGTGAGAACCTGGAGAAGTGAAATGTATCCTAAGCTTTTCATACGAGATTTCCCTCTTCGGAAGTGAAACTAAAATTCTTCCAAGGTACTTAACAAGCAATCTAAAATGAGATCTGAAGCAAACATCAGTTTTAGAGGGAACATTTACTTTTTTTTTTTTCTGTGCAGAGTCAGCGCCAAATACAAACATGGGAACTTCATGTGCATATGGGCAGCAGCAAATGGAGATAACAAAAGTAACATAAAAGATGATTTTCTTTTCACAAAGTAATTTAAATCAATGAGAATGATCTTCTTCAAGTTCTCTATTGCAATTAAAAGTAATTTGAATACCAGCAGGACTCCCTAGGAGTCACAGCTGCCTGTTTTTAAAGAGCATCCTGAGTTTTGACAATGGCATTTCCAGTCCTGATTTTCACAGGAGAAATTTGAAGGTATAGGGTACATTTATATAATGTTTAGCTTGTCCTTTGTGATGGGGCATCTGTGGGAGTACTGATCCAGAATATGGCATGTGGGTGGGATTCTCTGCTTCTGTAACATAGGCACACAGGGACATGACTTCTGCTTTGAAAAGCAAGTAGTTGTATGGTTTGATTTCAGTAATGCTACCGCAGTCGATACAAGCCTTACCGTCTGTGTTTCAGGCAGTTTGCTTTCACAGGTCACACAATGTTTATGGTGCAGAGGATTTCCTGTGCCACATGCCTGACAAATTACTTTGCCCTTTTAAATAAAGAAAGAATACATTTCACATGGTATTCGAAAACAGCAAACAACAGTCATAGCAAGAGGACTTTATCTTAGAAACTGCTGTGGTTATTCAGCTCTGCAAGTAGAAGAGATACTTCAAGTCTGTGCTGTGGGCTTCAGATTTTTGTTAAGCTGTATTGCTTGACCATTACACATCTACATATCTTTGTGTAGATATTTAATTATTTAATATATATATTTATTATATATTATATATTTAATATAATACAAAGATGTATTTAATCTACAGTACAGTTGCCTCAAGAGATGCAGTATCAATACCTGCAGACCTTTCAAACCATTAGTGTCAGCTTGCTCAGTCACTGCACTCATGCACAACAGAGGGAGCCACATTTGCAAATTAAAAACAAAAACCATGTTTTGTTGATTATGTGTTCCTGTGCTTGTCAGCCCTGTGTTTGTCAGCCCTGTCCACTGCCTCACAGGGGTGCTAGGAACTCTTCTTCCACTATTATTCTTAGCTTAAAGCTCTCCTTATCTGGTCAGCCTGATAAAGATATTTTGCTAGCAAAGATACCCTTGCCCTGCTTAGTGAGGTGGATCCCATCTCTTTTAATGAAATGTTAATCCTCAAGTGAGGTCCTGTAATCATAGAAACTAAAACCCTGTTGTCAACAGCTCCGCAACCAATTGCTGATGTGTAATATCAGTCCCCTCTTCACAACCTATTCCCTTAGCAGCAGGACTGAGGAGGGTTCCCATGGTCCACATGCCCGCATGTGGGGAGTATTTTGTAGGGCCAATTTTGTCCAGCTAAAGCCATCAGCACTTTCAGATCACTGACCAAGACTGCCCTGATCCTTTCAGCTGACCTCTACGGAGCACTCACAATCAGATGAGGTAAGCAGAGTAATTAGAATATATTTAATACACTTAATTGATAAGATGATCCCTACTAAGTACAATTCCCTGCATTCCTGTCATCGGGGCTTCCACCTCAGGTGCTCTTCAGCATGCTTTCTTGAGCTTATGTGTTTTTGCCTTTAATAATTATTCCTGTTCAGGCTTTTTAACTCTACTAACTCTTAACGCTGCTTTAAGGTATTTAACGTTAGATCAAAATATTCATAGACTTGTCAGCTGTTAAAGAAGTGCACGCTAGGAGTTATATTACTATGTTGTTATATTTATTCTCAGTTACCTTAAAGCAGGTATTGGTTTGGGGCTGCAGTTGTTGATCAATTGGTGACTCGCACACAATGCAAGTGGGTGTATTCATTGGCACGAGATGTCTGCATCCAAGACATGGTGCCATCTGAAAGAAAACAAACATCACATCTTATTAAGGAGATCATTAAGATTATCATGAGATCATTAATGATATTGTGACAGCTTGTCACAACGTTATCATTAATGTCACAATATTGTGACGTTTTCTATATCTTGCTGATTAGAGTTTATATCAGCAGCAAAGTCAGCGGACTGACAGCAAAAAATAAAAGCTGGCATTGATCAAAGAGAATGCTTTACTGGTATGTGTGTCAGAAAGGTGCTGAGTTACCTTTCAGTAGATTTAAATCTACCATAACGTGTGTAGGTAGTTCCAGTCATTGTAACTATGAACCTTAAGAACAGAAGTGCTGAATATTTGCAGTTCTCTGTTGAAACTACAGCATTGCCTCAGACAAGACATCTTTCTGAGGATACGGGGAGGAAAAAAACCACCACTGACTCACTAGATAGGGTTATTCTCTCCTGGGAAGAGTTTATGGGAGACAGTTATAGACATCACCGCAAAAACTCAGGGTATTCTGACATACACACATATACCACTGTTTAAATCTTCAGGCATATTAGATGGATCTTCTACAGCTATGGCATAGGTACTAGTTACTAACTAACTGACCTCACTAGTTAGCACTGAAATAAGATGCATATGCAGCTCCTGAAGATGCGGTCACTGTTGCAGGATGAGGAGGAATCTGAATTTGGTGATGTTTCCTGGCACAAGTGAATAAAATACAATTTACTTTTATAAAGTTGCCCTTATGAAAATATGTGGCACCTGCAGCAATCCACAGTTAATTTTGCCCTCCACTGAATAATTACTTTGTGCCCACTGCTGAAGTTACTGAAGAAAATGAAAAAAATAAGAACTTCTCAAATGAAAGAGTGACTTAACAGTGAACACATAATCTGCTGAGGAAGTTCCTCCAAAGAGGATTCATTTTGTTACGATATTTTGCTGACCTGTGCTCCTTCAGGGGATGGGAAGCGATGCACTGACACAGGTGGGATAGGAGAGCCACATTCCTGGCAGAAGTGAGCCAAGGGGTCAGAGAGGCGAGGTGCAGAGCAGTACGCACATCTGAAAACAACAGCAAGCTGGCTGATCTTGTTTTGGTGATGTACTGGTGCGTAATAATGACAAATCTGGAACCGTCTGTGTCTGGACTTTGGCCACTGATGTCTAAATTGCGGCTCCTAATCAACGGCGGCTCACCAGGCCATTCCCAGTGTCCTTTGCAGGAGACTGAACAATGAAGAGCTTTGCAAGGTGGAAGCCTCTGACTGCTGCTACAAAGTTTCATGCTTTTTACTCACCTTACTCTACTGAGATGTGAGCTGCGTCACCTTCTACTGTGAGTATCTCTTTTGCTTTCCCTATTTAAAATAGAGTCTCACAGCATTATCAACTTGCTTGTTGGAAGCAATTGCTCTGTTTCTTTCTAAGAACAAAGATGTCAATAGAAGTCATTTACCTGAGGAAATCTCTCTCCCTCTGGATCTTTGCCACCTGCGTGCTTGCTAGGCTCTTCCGGCTGGGCACTGCAGAACTGGCAAACTGAAATAAAGGTAATTCCTTTGCATTAATTACTTTTGCCAAATGCATACAAGATGCACATAAATGCATCTACCTAATTCAACTAAAGACGTGTTATTTGAGACAAAGTGCATCGAAATGTACTGCTTTAAGGAATATCCAATACATTCCCCGTTAGCTGTGTTAGTGACCCAGAGATTCTTCAATAATAATAATAAAAAAGTCTTATCCAAGACAGCATGATTAAATCTTAGGTTTTAAATATTTGTCAATTGCAGTTTCAGTAATGTATTAGAAAAGGATTTGTAACAGTGCAGGCGTTGGTAATTTGTGGTGCCTGGTTTTGTTTTTATTGATAACTGCTTTCCTATTGAAGTGCGTCTTTACCCATAACCTTAAATCAGTACTGCATAGTGCAGCCAAAGGCAGTAGTTTCTGAGAGATTATATAAAAGTGATCACACATTTTCACATCTTTCTCTTTTCTGGACAGACTTGTACAGTTTTCCTCCGTGCCCCTTTCCTTGCCTGTAGAGACTCTGTTGGTAGTACTGAGGATTCCTCTCCATACCCTGCTGTTCCCAAAGGGCTGCTCAGGAGCTGTGGTCCTTGCAGGGATTTGTGATCAGTCTTTATTTCTGTTTCCAAGTCTAAAATAAAAAACTTGTTATCCTTCTGGTATTCCCTTCATACAATTAACATATATGTTAACACGACGATTCCATTCGCTCACATTTTAAATTTCAATAGGCAAGGCATATTTCTAGCCATTCATAACTGATTTTCACATCCGTACTTTGGGTTAAAACAAACTGCGTGAAATTACAGGAAATTAAACTAGAAGAAACCTCATTCCCCTCCAAGAGCTTCCTTTTTTATTTTGCTCCATTTAGGTTTTTCTTCCTTCCTGCACTTTCAAAACCCATGAGCTCTAAAGAGTAAAATGTGTGAACATTAATATGATCCCCTGCTCTTGAACACTCCCATTGCTGCTACCACGGGCTAACACCCCTTATGTATAAAAATCTATCAAGCTTTCATTTCTTCTTTGTGGATTTATTTTAAATCTCACTGCAAATTGATTTGCAATCCCATCAATTGAATGTCATTTTCTTGTACCAGACTGAGCCTTCTTGTGTTGCTCAGAAATGAATAGCTTTTTTGTTTGTTTGTTTTTAATAAGCAATCCGGTATGGATAGAAGGCAGTTTTTGTTCTCACTTTCCAGTGTTGAGAAATGGCGATCGGACTTCTCAGAAGATGTTTTGTCGTCTGAGATGTTTTTCAGAGTTACCTATATTTTAATGATGACATAAGCTGAAAACCTTGCACTGTATTTTCAGCTTAGAGAAAGAAAGAGTCTATTGTGATTTCGTGCAGTAGTACCACACCTTGACGTTCCTGGGCTGTTTCACTCCAGGCAGGCTTGATTTCCACATCCATCCCATTTTTCTTTGGTTTTGTAGTAAACGTTCCATCTTCCTTCTCCTAAGAAGTGATTTCATTTGGATTACTTAGCATTGGTTGGTTTTTGCTCAAATCCTCCCTTGCTACAGTTATTTGTTACGATTTTAAAGGCATACCATTAAGGTATTTATTTTCATTGTAAGCATTTGAAAAGCTTAGAGGATAAATGCATTTTAAATACATTTGACCTGAATTGATAATGACAGAGCAGTGAGAAAAGAAATAAACGCGTTCCCTTGAAATTTCATTTGATAAAAAGGAGCGAGGCTGCAAAGATGAGCAACAGGGAAAATAAATATGTAAAAAATACAGGCAGTCGAGGTTTAATCTCTAAGCACTACCATACATACACCTTTCTGTATTCAGACAAGAGATTACAATTGCTAAAACTTGCCTGTGTTGTGACATCTTTTAGGAACTTCTTGTCATCGTCTTCCATAGAGAAGAGGACGTTTGGTTGCTTGTACTCTACTAGGAACACCTTTGTTACAACAGCACTCTCCCTGCAGTCCCTGAAAGTCAATGATCACAAGGCTATAAATATGCCATAACATCAAACCGCGTGCAGTGAAAAGGAAACCACTGGAGAACACGGTTGATCTTCCGGAACATCTCTTCCAGGTTTGCAAGTCATTACTTCAGTTAGTAAGCACAATCCTGGGTGACACTCTCCAAAACTTCTGCTTTGTTTGGTTATTGTTATGATTTTTAAGTTAATGCGCACACTCAGAAGTTAACAGTAAGATAGATGGATAGTTTAATTCCTCAATGTCTTTTACCTGTAAAACCCCTGATGCTGCTGTGTCTGCTTTCTGGAGTAAATACTGTTTGCCAGGACTGCAGGCAACAAAGGACAGACTTCTCTTCTTTTTGGAGTACCATATTCATTTTCCCAGTCAAGCAGCACATAGCACACTATTAATTCAATACAACAACTGTCCATCTTTATCTACCTTCTCACTTGTTAAACTACAGCAGTAATATTAAAATGCCATAAACGTACAAGCTGTTAATTTAGAATTTGCTTTCATTCCAGGGCATCTATTTGGTGCACCTGAAAATGTCTTAATAAAACACTGGAAAGAATTGTTAATTCAGATAGTGATATCTGAAAATACATACAGGCCTAGGTTTTGCATGTCCTGCACAGGGAATATAATGCTGTCATGTTCCAATGCAGATACAAGCAAAGGCTACCTGCAGGTGCTAATAGTGGGGAACAGCAAACCCACGTTCCCAGCTGGACTGGGAAAAAAAAGGATAAAAATACAACAGAGAATGCACGCATTCCTCCTGTGTCCCTACCCTGAAGTTAGGAGAAAGTCAAAGATAGTGCAGCAAAATCCAGTTCTCTGGACTGTTTTATTTTTACTTTATGCTTGCACGTGCAGCGTTGTGCTTACAATGGCACCGTTTGCTCCTCCCAGAGAAGCTATGGTAATTCCTGGGAAGCCCAGTGTTTGTAAATCTGCTGACAGACCGGGTGCTTTCTGACCCCAGGAAACACCGTATTAGTTCTTCTGGCAGTTCTGACTACGCTGTACAGTGTATGTTATTAGTCTGTCACCCATAGCCTCTGGGGATCATTGGCCTACATCCACAGCCCAGAAGACAAACATCCTAGAGATAATCCATCCCCATAAACTAGTAATGAATAAAAAGCATTATGAGAAAGCAACCCAGAAAGATCACTTAGATTGCAAAGTGGCCAGGGAGATTGCTGCCTCTCGTTTGCTGAGCACAGGCTGCATTAAACAGCACGGCTCCAAGGCACTGCTGCTTTCTGTCCCTCGCCAAAACAGAACCCAATTAAACCAGGACACTTACTTGGTAACTGCGAGAGCCTTCACTGTTATTTTCCCGACTGGTAACGTGATAGGACTCTTATACTTAAACGTGTTATGCTCTCCATAGCCAGGTTTCCTAAAAAGTTCTGGTTTACTTCCATCTAAAGTGTAATAAATAGAGACCTCAGGTGTATCTGAACAACACAGAGAAAGTAATTAGCCAAACTGTGCAGGAGCTGGAAGAAAACAGCCATCTCTACAACCCTGGAAATACTCCACTGCGCTCAGCACTTTTTCTCCCGTAAACACAACGAAGCAATTGCATAAAAGTTCAGAACCAAAACCGTTTCTCCCATGCAAACCTGTTCAGTAAATGACCGCGATTTCATTAGCAATATTTCTCTTCATAAAGCAGCCACACTTTATGGTGGTTTTGCAGGAAAGCACCGCAGCAACCCGTCTGTTCCGGCACCACAGAAAGCACTGCCTGCCCTGATGGCCGGCGGCGATTCAGGGCCGCAGGGACGGCCTTTAGGGTGGGCCTGGCACCGCGTGCTTGCAAAGTAACCCCGGGGTCAGTCAGACCGTTTGAACGTAAAAAAATAAACGCCCGTGCAGCTACATTTGGTGTATCCCAACCGTGAATATTCCAGGTTACTTAAGGGAGGCCGTAAGGATCGTGAAGACCATAATTACCTGCAAACGACAGTATGGAGGCGTTCAAACGGTCACGTGAGAAAGCGATTCGCAGAGGCAAAGCTGCAGTTCGTACCTGACTTGATTTCCACCCGAGTGCCGCTGTCTATCCGGCGCTTGGCCTTCCCTGGAAGGGGGACCCGAAGGGGTATGACCTGCGGCACTGAGACAGAGCCCGCCGTCATCCTTCTCCGCGGTGATCTCTAAAACAGAACAGCGACAAAAAAGCAGACGGTGATTTTTCTTGACGAAAGGACGGTCTCTCGGCGTACGCGTCCCGCTGCTCGGCAACCGGCACCGCCGCGCACAAATGACGTCATGTCAACGCGCCGCCGCGACCCGCTGCTCAGCAACCGGTTCCCGTCGCGCCCGATGACGCCATCTCCCCGTGCAGCCGGGCCCGCCGTCATGGCGGAGGTGAAGGTGAAGCCGGAGGTGCCCGACCCCGTGGATATAGAGAGCAGGTGCGCTGGGCCGGGCCCTGGACCTGACCCCGTGTCCTCGGGAGAGGCTTTGTGGTGCTGGGGAGGCGGGGAGCGGCGGGGCTCGGTGCGTTGCTGTTGAGAGCAGCCTAAAAGTTAAGTGGAGCAGCGGCACTGTTAGGGAGAGCTGAGGCCGTTTTGCCATGAGGTGGAGAGGCGGCTTTGTAGGAAGCGGGGCCGGGCGCCGTGTCTCCTCAGTGGCAGTGGCTGAGAAGTGCTTCGTCCTTACTTCTTCCTGGGCTGTTCTTTTCCTTCCCTTCCGTCCCGGCTCTGATAACCTTTCAAGGGATTGGTTTTGGGCGCAGCGGTCTTTGGTTCCCAAACTGCTTCTCTCCTCCCCCAGGATCATCGAGCTGTGTCACCAGTTCCCTCACGGCATCACGGACCAGGTGATCCAAAATGACATGCCCCACATGGAGGCCCAGCAGCGAGCCATGGCCATCAACAGGCTGCTCTCCATGGTAGGGTGCTCCCCACTCCCTCACGTTGCTTCAGCCCGAGGCTCTCTCGATGTGAATGGGCTGCGTGGTGGCGCCCAGCCGGGCAGGGTTGGGAAGGTCATCTTGGATTTGGTGTCATTTGCCATAACTGGCAGTTTTCACAGCTTAATTTTGGTTCTCATAACCACTTGTGACCACCACGGCCACCTACAGCAGTCACCGTAACTTACTAAAACGTATCTCAAAACGTACCGTTTCCATTCTGTAATACCACGTTAAGAGCTGTTGTGTAAGTGATTGGCCTCTGTGAGGCATTCTCAAAATGCCTCCATTTTGAGGCATTTTGAAAATACACCAACAAAATAAGAACGCCCATCTCTTCCACTGGAAATCAGAACTGTTGAATGTTCTTGTCCAGTAGAGCTCTCACTTGATATCTAGATGCCCAGCGAATGAGCACCTTGGTGGGAAGTACACAAGAGCTCGATGTGCCTCGGACAAGGTGACAGTTAGGAGAAACGATGGGAAGTGCACCAATGTTGTGGGAAGAGGCTGGAACTGTATTTGTTATTTCTGATAGCTAATGATAAATGGATGGTCGTAGGGGGAAATAATATCCTCAAGGATATTGTTGTGTCTAGCAGCTGGAAATGTTGTTTTTCCCTTTTTTTTAAATTCAGCTGATACAAAGTAAATGTATTTTCTTTACAAGTTAAGGAGATTTCTTGCTGTGTTCTGAAAACAAGCTGTTAGAAGGAAAGTTAACGTGCTGTGCCTGTTTCCCACAGGGACAACTGGACCTTCTCAGGAGCAATGCAGGTCTCCTGTATAGAATCAAAGAGTCTCAAAATGCAAGGTAAGCCTTGTGCCTATGGAGTAAATGTTTCAACACAGTTCTGCGACTGACGTGTGGCGCTGTTGGGAATACAGTAAGGAATTTAACATGGGCTCTGTAACGAGGATGTTACAGTATTTAATTGCTTGATACGCTTAACCCCCCTGAGCCAATCCTGAAAAGTGTTCTATGATTTCTGCTGCACAGACCCTACCGTGAGGCTCCAGCTGTAACTCATAGCAGAATACTTCATCTGGCAAAGTGATCTGTGTGAGCAGAGGTGTATGTTCAGATGAAACCCGGCTGAAGCTTGGCCACACCATCTACAGCTGTAGTCCTGTGGTCTTCCTCAGCACTTACAGCAGTTCCAGAAGACTGCTTTATCTGCTGTCCATGCTCTTTATTTGAGTTATTAAAATGTACCTTCAAAAAAGCCATGTTTTGTGATGCCTATGTGAACCTGAGTAGGAGGTGCCTGGATTTACCTCGAGAAAGAAAAGTCCTTCAAAATTATCTTCTGTGCAGGCATCTCAGCGTCTCTTTCCAATGCATTAGAAAATGGTTTTTAAGTTCAGGCTTTCTCAGATGAGTGGAAAAGGCACATTGTATAGCTGGGAGCACTCTACTGTCCCCTCATTGAGACAGTTCATCCTGAATTATGTGCTGAGTGTTTGACCTTACGCAGTTATGTTAATATATGACTCCAAACTTCCCACTGTTAAGAGAAGTTGAGTGATTCCTGCTTACCCTCATTTTTAATTACTAATGTCATTATTTTTTTCAAGTATATTGATTTCTCTTTACTGTGGCTTCTCGCTGGCAAGCTCAGAATGATCCAGAGAGATTTGGTGCCACGTATTTTCTTTGCCAGTGTTTGGTTTGTTGTGTAGGGCTTCTTTTTTCCTTTGTGTGTTGTGTTTTTTTTCATAGTATTTGTTTTTGGTTTAAAATACCTCTTTCTAACTTCAAACTTATATAAAAAAATCCCGTTGTCTGTTTTATTCCACAGTAAAATGAAAGGCTCTGACAATCAAGAGAAGCTGGTCTACCAGATTATAGAAGATGCGGGCAACAAAGGTAGTTTAATCAATTATAATGGTGAATGGTAATAACTTTGTTTGTGGAGCTTTTTCTGTCCAAACTTCTAAATTCTCGTCCAGGCAACGCAAATATAAAATACAGAGTACACTGAAGTCTGTAGTTCAGGTTCCACATGTCCACTTATTAAAAACAAAGGAAGGTATATTCCTCTATTAAAATAACAAATTCTCTGGTCTGACCTTTTGGGACCTCTTTCAAAATATGAACTTTCTGAATATGAATTATGGCTTATTTCTGGGACTGTGAAACTGAGGAATCTATACAAAACAGTCACTACTTAGAAGACAACATTCTTACTGGATTTAGTAACTGTACTAACAGCAGAAAGCTCTGCTAGTAACTAGGCTTTATTAGGAATCTTTGCACACCGGTTGAGAGAGAGCTGGTAGAACTGGCTGTAATGTTTAAAGCAAACATTAGTTACCTGAACGTGCAACAACAGTTCTGTGAGGCCAAATGAGATGTACATATAAGAGCTCCCAGAACTGGACATGGTGACTGCGGTGTGAGTTTTTTCTTCTGTTTTGTCAGGTGATTTTTATTTCGTCCTCTTTTTCCCCTTCCCTCCCTTTTGCTGAGGGTGGTAGGATTGGTGATGCATCCTTTGGCCGGCAAGCAACGTTGTGACTTTTGGTTTGTGAGTCCTTACATAAAACAAATACCTGCTGCTTGTAATTAATTTCTGTTCATTTCTATGCTTTTTCAACAGGTATTTGGAGCAGGGACATTAGATACAAAAGTAATTTGCCTTTAACGGAGATCAACAAGATATTGAAAAACTTGGAAAGCAAGAAACTAATCAAAGCAGTTAAATCTGTGGCAGTGAGTAGTTTGTGACTTGTTCTTTTTTAACATTAATTTTCAAATGTTTGCTACATGCTGTGCATGTTTGAACATGGAACGGAGCGGAGAAACCTTGTTCTGCCTCCAGCTTTGTCTCTGCACGTGTACCAACACTTCACTCTTTAACATTTATGATGTATGTTAGAGATGTACCAGATCCAAGAGGCTATAATGTTTAATAAATAATAAGCATACTACTAGCAAACGAATTAATAATGTAAGTATTAATTAATAATTAATAATGTAAGTACATCACTGTTAATATACCGTTCTATTGCTGTTCACACTACTGTTAATGACATACAATTATTATCAAATCACAGTTTCAGTGCTCTTAATTACACAAAACTGTTGTCACAGTTCTGTTCCCTTTTCTCTGCTGTTCCATACGCATTCTTGAGGACGTAAAACCTACTGAAGAGTCTGGGTGGTTTAAAATTTTTGCTTCCAGCATCCCAGTGGGCTTTTAGGTTTATAGGTCAGCATCTGTGCTGTGTGTAGGCATCCACTCTCCTGCCATCTTCACACCTTTCCCTCTGTTGATTGCTGACTTGTATTCATACAGTGTTCTTTTTTGTTTCTTGACTTGGTTTTCTACCATCCACCTACCACCTTCATCCACTGTTTCTATCTAAATAAGCAACCTGCTTATGAGTACTTTGTCTCTCTTGGTCCCAGTTTTGCTAAGTTTATACCACAAGGTGGTGTCTCTTAAACCACTACTTAACCATTTGTAACCGTGTGTGGTAGCAGTGATACAGTTACATGGCTGCAAGTGTCTTTGTAAGGTTGTTCTTCACTGAAGATCCCCAAACAGCCTTCAGGTGTCTGATTGATACTGGATATCTCTTGCCTTAAAAGTGTTTAAACATTTGATTCTGTCTTAGTCTTGGTTATTCTATTTTGTTCCAGTTACTCAAGCACTTTCATATCTTACATGCAAATAGTCCACGTACCGGAGTAGGGCTTATTCTTTTCAATACTTCTGTGATTCTGTTGTAATGCTTGTGCAGCATCCTGCTCTGCCTTACCTGCTTAATTGCAAATCATTGGCGTGTGCATGTTATTTGAGCACTCTCCTGGTTTCCAGCTCAGGTCCTGTCTTGTTGCAGGGCCTGTTGCATACTAGCAACGTATAAATCTTCTCTAGGAGTTGTACACATCAATCCAGCTGACTCGAGCTATCATTACTGCGCCTTAGATTTTACTTTCATCTATTCAGAGCTGTGTGCTTTCTCTACCAGGCGTCCAAGAAGAAGGTGTATATGCTGTATAACCTGCAGCCTGACCGATCAGTGACCGGTGGGGCCTGGTACAGTGACCAGGACTTTGAGTCTGAATTTGTGGAGGTGTTAAATCAACAGTGTTTTAAATTTCTACAGAGTAAGGTAAGCGCCACTACTAAATTGATCCTCCATTTGTATCTGCAAGTAATTCTTCTATTTCTAAAGCCGGTGACAGACGAGGCTTAAGTTTTCCATGGTGCTTTGTGTAAGTGTCACACTTTTTTGTACCCTTTACAGTGGGTGGAACCTTCCTTCTCCAAACTGCAGTGACACGCTAGGCAGCAAAGGCACGGGAGCAAAAAAAAAACCCACAACAACAAACCCAAATAATAATTAAAAAGAAACAACAAAAAAACAGCAAAAGTCACTGCTTTTTTTTCTCAGAGCTCTCATTTCTGAGGGGGTAAAAGGCACCAGGCAGTCAGCTCTGCCTAGAAGACGATCTTCTCTAGTCTGCCTGGGGGAAAAGCCTGTCCTACGCTAACCAAGTCCTAGGCAGATTGCAGCATTTTTCTGTTTCATTAGAAATATTTTAAGCAGCACCAGTTACAGCAGAAGCACTTTATTTATTTATGCCAACAAGACAAAAATGAAGATATTCCTTCATATTAATATAAATTAGTACATAAATTTTGTGTCGTATTCAGTGTAAAGTTATGTTTGGATGTGCACTTCGTTGTCTCGCATACATCAGTCCTGAGGATGTAACTTTAAATGATTTAAAAAAAAAATCATGTCTCAAAAATGGTTTGCAAAACAACACTTTGCACTCTGCCCAAAAGTGAGCTATGAAGAAAGCTCTGGCAGCGAGTGCTGACTGCAGCTTGTCTTTGTGGGTTTTTTTTCCTCAGGCAGAAGCAGCTCGAGAGAGCAAACAGAACCCCATGATACAGAGGAACAGCTCATTTGCCTCCTCCCACGAGGTGTGGAAATACATCTGTGAGCTGGGTATCAGTAAGGTCAGCATAAATTAATCTTTCTGCTCAGAATTGTCAGTACGTGATTAAGCTACAGGAGCTATGCCTGCAGGTTTGGTGAGCGCTTTAGTTCCCTGCAGTTACTGCAGTGGAGGTGGACTTTGCTGCTTTGTTGCTTCTTGAGGATTGCCAGTGGTGCTGTATGGGATTCCAGGATGGTCCATACATGTGGGTTTTCAGAGACGTGTAAAAGTGTTCACAGCCTGGGGCCATTATTGGTCACCACCGACAGGCTTCAGTACTCTTGTCTTTTTCTTCCACAACTGTTTTGTTGTAGGACTGGAAATATATCATGCTAAGATAATGTAGACGCTTGAGGTGCATAGGAAAATTCTTTTGGGCAAGTAAAGGCTAATGTAACCCAAAAAGTCTTGGCAGGAAAGGCGTTTGTATGCTTTTCTTTTTGTATCTACACAACCCTATCAGGTGCCCGGTAAGAGCTGTACCTGTATCTGGGACAAGTCAGGAGGGCTCCTCTAAGCATTTGTTACTCGTGGGGGTTTGCTCTTGTTTCCCCATTGTAGGACTTAGGGGCATATTTCTTTACTATATTTATTTTATAAATTGTTTCTTAGGTAGAATTGTCAATGGAAGACATTGAAACCATTTTAAATACACTAATATATGATGGAAAAGTGGAGATGACTATTATCGCTGCAAAGGAAGGGACGGTAGGCAGTGTGGATGGACAGATGAAGCTGTACAGAGCTGTTAGTCCTCTCATACAACCCACTGGATTAGTGAGGACACCCTGCGGGCTCTGTCCAGTAAGTAACAAATTCTGTACACGAATAGGTGGTGCATGCACATTTTGGGTACAGCCCTTCAAATGGTCAGCTGGTGTGAATGAAGGTTTTGCCTGTGAGTGGTTCTTGTGGGTTTCTAAGCCAAGTATGCTCGTGATGCTCATGAGCATCACTGGTGATGCTTTAGCTGTGGTGTAAGGGGCAGAGCCTTTAGACCAGGACATTTCTATGATTTCCAACTTACATGCTGACTCTTTCCTTTACTGTGTGTTACAGAGTGTGTTCAAGTTCAGCCTGTTCTGAAATAGAACTTTTTATTATCTGACCTTGTGTTCTTTGCCTATTTATATCCGTTTTTAAAAGCTAACTCACATCTGTCTAGCATGTGGCCCCTTCTGCAAGGATCATGAGTTGATTCGTAGGTAAAACTTGCCAGATGTGTCTGTTGCATCGTTTATTTCAGTGGGATCTGTTTTGCTTTGTTGTGCTCACACTGCTCTGCCTCAGAACTGGCACTGAACTTCCTACACTTTGTTCTCAGCTAGACTACTGCTTTTCTACTTAGAAAGGAGAAGGAAACACAAGGCTGTGCTACTTTGAGTTAACTCGTGTTTGCTGTATACAGTTACTCTACTGACACAGGTCTTTCTTTCCCAGGTTTTTGATGATTGCCATGAAGGTGGTGAGATTTCTCCATCAAACTGTATTTATATGACAGAATGGCTGGAGTTTTAAGGTGAAAGAAAACTGTAAACTCGATTCATTCTTCACAGCTAAGATGACAAAGCAGCTTCTAAATTTGTGAGCAACTTCAAGATGTGAAGTTCCTTTGCCTTTTTTTTAAGTAAACATAAAGCTGCAACACATCAGTTGTGTGAGCAGTCCTGTAAGTGGACTGAAAATCAAACCAGCACTGAAGATGAAGGCTGACATGAAAACATAGATCCCATCGTGTACAAAATGTGGGTGCGTGACTTGAGAAATGCCACAGAACAGCTGTGTGGTGATGCATCAAGGATTGTGTTGAGTACTCAACAGGCACTTACTTTGAAAGAAAGTAAGTCATCAGCTGATCAGAAAAACTTGCTAATGAGCATTGCCAAGAATGAGATCCTAAACTTTGCTTTTGGACTTATAGTGCTGGTGAGAGCTTAAGTCCTAAAGTTGACACTTTTTTCCCTATGTAAAATAGAAATCAATGATTCTTTACCATCGTTCTTACCTGCTATAATCTATGATTAAAACTGTATTTGATTTTTTTTCTTATCTATTTTTGTGCTTCATTTTCTCCACTGCTGTCAGGGTCTGGTGATATTTCTGTTGCATTTACTGTTTGACAGCTACAGGATTATCTAATCTGTGCTTCTGTGTTCTGGCAGCTGCATCACACACATAAATGTCAGCTGAAATTCTGAATGTAAGTATTCTGTGAAGATGTGTTTTCCAAATGAGAAACAGCTCCTCTGTCCTGGTAATACAGGTACAGTAAAAAATGTCATAGGCTGTCTGAATGCTCTGAGGATTACAAAAAGTACCAGTGATGGTTGTTTGTACATAAATACTGTTTGTGATCTGAAGAAGGATGATACTGGCATACCATCAAAAAGCATGGTCCTATCTTCCTGTGACGTAGAACCAATTTCATGGAATCATAGAATCACAGGGTTGGAGAGGACCTACAAGATCATCTAGTCCAACTGTCCTCCCATTACCATTGCTACCACAAGCCACTAAACCATATCTCATCCAGACACCTCTTGAACACTGCCAGGGACGGCGACTCCACCACCTCCCTGGGCAGCCATTCCAGCGCCTGACCACTCTCTGAGAGAAAAGGTTCTTCCTTATGTCTAATCTAAACCTCCTGTGGCACAACTTGTGGCCATTTCCTCGGGTCCTGTTTGTTGCCTGGGAGAAGAGGCCAAACCCCTCCTCATCACAGCCTCCCTTCAGGAAGTTGTAAAGTGCAATGAGATCTCCCCTGAGTTTTCTCTTCTCCAGACTGAACAATCCCAGCTCCCTCAGCCACTCCTCCTAAGGCCTGTGCTCCAGACCACTCACCAGCTTCATTGCCCTTCTTTGGACACGCTCCAGGGCCTCAATGTCTTTCTTGTAGTGAGGGGCCCAAAACTGAACACAGTACTTGAGGTGCGGCCTCACCAGGGCTGAGTACAGGGGGATGATTACCTCCCTGCTCCTGCTGGCCACACTATTTCTAATGCAGGCGAATTTGTGCTTCTTTTGAGCACAGCCTCTCATGCTCCTTCTCTGTGCATCTCTGGACTCATGAATTGGCAATAATGTATTAACTGTTTTCATAAGCCTAGTGCCCTTTCATGGTGGCCAAAGACATGCTGGAACACGGACCTGTTCTTTGAGGCAACTAGATACAGCTTTCTGACTATTGTTATCTGTCAGCATTAGAGGTGTGATACTGTCTTTGGAAATGTGTGTTCAAATCCTGCTTTGAACGTAAACAGGCTTTTGTACCAAGTTAGGGAAATTAATTACGTCACCTCTTCCTTGTCCTGTAATCAAGCAACATCTTGCAAAGTCAGCTCATTTTCATAAATGAGAATATTGTGCATATATGGTACAGTAGCCTCTCCACCTATGAACCTATTTCATAGTGTTGCAGTTGTAACAAGACGTCTCAAATTTGGGGAAAAAAAAAAAAAGTACCTATGGGGAAAAGTAAAGCAATTTCTCTTTGCCCTTTGTAAAATAGGAGCTAGTCTGATCTATTTAATTGAGAGGGATAATCTTTCTTTCATTCTGGATCTTCATGAACCTCCCTAGCCTATCAGCCTGTTCAAAAAGGGAATAAATATAAAAAGGTAACATTCATAGTTCAATCTTTTTTTCCTTCCTGACTTCCTTCAGTTTTCTCTTCTACTTGGCAAAGCTGCCCCCTTTACGATGTGGCACGAAATGTAAATGTTTAATGTTTCCAGAAGCATTAACTACAGTGTCAGGCTGTACTGTGAATGGAGAGAAAGTACAGCTCGCAGGTACTGTTTAACGTGCCTAGCCTTTGCAGTCCAAAGTTTAAGACGTTAATGGCAAACTTAAAGCTTTGATAGTGAAAACTGTGGTTGATTGGCTATTTAGATTTCCCTTTTTTCTTTTTTTTCAGTTTAGTCTGCTTATACCTCTCACCTCTGTTGGACCTGTGGAGCAATGGTTGTTTACCTGGTGCTGTTTGAGTGCCATCTTCTGCCTCACCCGGGTATGGCTGTCCTGAGACTCTGAAAAGAGAGCTCTTAGGCCACGGGTGTCCAACATTTAGCTTGTCTGGGCCCCATGGAGTGAAGAGTTGTCGTCTTGGGCTGCATGTAAAATATGAGGACTGCTCTGAAAGTAATTCCTCCTGTCTTATATTGTTGGCCCACAACATCAGAGGCAGATGATGTTATGGCAGCAGAGGTTGAACCTTCCCACCAGTATCCCGTTAAATGTTGTTGCTGTGTGACACGTTGGCAGCAGAGGGGCAGTCTGAGACAATGGCGTCTGCCATGGAAGTGCATATGGAGCAAAGGTGTGGAACCGAATTCCTCCATGTGGAGAAAATGGTACCCACTGACATTCATTGGTACTTTCAATTTGAGAATCCACAAGTGATGTATTTACGTCGAAAATATACAAAAAAATTATCAATTTTTTTGGAAGTCCGGAAACCTGTTCTTAAATTCCCTCATCCAAGCGGGAAGCAGGCCTCGTCGCTGGTCGCAGAGCCGTGCTTAGCTAACGTACCACAGCGCCCACGCGCCATTACGTGAGGTAACGTGAGCTCGTCGACCCGCGTCAGCACGCTTGGCGGCGTCGCGCCATTCCGCGCAGCCGCAATGGCGGACACGTCATCCCTTCCTCCACCCGCTCCACTTCCTCCCGCTGGGCTGCTGTGGGAGCCGACGCCTCCCCGCCGTGTTTGGTAGGGGCACCCTTTCTGTCCGTTCAATCTCGACCCACCGTGCCTTTAGCTAACGTGGCTTCCCTGACGCGGCAGCCGCCGCTACGTTTGTTAGGGTCGCGCAGAAGACCGCGCGGGATGCCCTTAACCAAGATGGCGGTGGAGCTGCGGCGCGGGAGGGCGGGTCGTGTCGTTGCCGCCATCTTGTGTGAGGGCAGCCTCCTATCGCTGAGCTGGCGTTGCTGGCCGCGCGGGGCCTGCCGGGAGAGAGCGGCGGCTGTGCGGGCAGGTGAGTGCCGCCGGGAGCCGGTGCTGGGGGAGAGGCGCGGGGTGCGGGCGGCGAGCTGCTCCTGACGGAAAGAGCGGGCACATCGGCCGTGAGCTGCGGCACGGTGCCATTCGCAGAGAGCCTGAGGTCGGCCTTCCGTTCTGTGAGAAGGGCGGTCTGGTGTTTGCAGTACGTGTTTTCGTCTGAGGTCGGTCTCTCCTCTGCACTCAGAGCTGCTGCGGCCCCATGGCGACCTACCTGGAGTTCATTCAGCAGAATGAGGAGCGCGACGGCGTGCGCTTCAGCTGGAACGTGTGGCCGTCCAGCCGGCTGGAGGCTACGCGGATGGTCGTGCCGCTGGCCTGCCTGCTGACCCCGCTGCGGGAGCGCCCGGACCTGCCGCCCGTGCAGTACGAGCCCGTGCTCTGCAGCAGGCCCACCTGCAAGGCCGTGCTCAACCCGCTCTGGTATGCAACTCTGAGCTGGGGGGTCGGAGAGGCTGGGGGGCGTTTGGTTTGTATCTCGGCGTGCCTGGTGTCTCTAGGCTGGGTGGGTGGGCTGAGGACAGTTGGATGATGTTCAGCATGACCAGGTGCTGGGTGCTGTGCTTTGGCCAAGGCAGCCCCAGGCATCGCTGCAGGCTCGGGGCAGAGTAGCTGGAAAGACCTTATTGCTCTCTACAGCTGCCTGAAAGGAGGTTGTGGTGAGGTGAGAGTCAGCCTCTTCTCCCAGGTAACAGCGATAGGATGAGAGGGAATGGCTTCAAGTTGCACCAGGGAAAGTTCAGATTGGATATAGGAAAAAAATTCTTAGAAGGAGTGATGTGGCAGAGGCTGCCCGGGGATGTGGTAGAATCACTATCCTTGGAGATGTTCAAGAATCATGGAGAGGGTGGCTCCGAGGGGCATCATTAGTAGGGGTGGGGGTGGTGGGTTGATGATTGGGTGTGATGATTGTAGTAGAGGTCTTTTCCAACCTTAATTATGGTTATTCCTAATTCCCCTTTATCTCAGCATGGTGCCTGGTAGCCTCTTTCTTTTGGATATACTGGAGTATGTTGAAAGCCTTGCATGCCTGGTGAGGTGTGTTGAATGCTACCCACTGCTGTGGCTGCCAGAGCCTGAGGAGAGAGGTGTGTCCTCAGGGAAGCTGCTAAGCTGGAGATAATAGGAAATGGGCAATCCTTTTACCATCCTAGAGAATGTTATGGTGAATGGTGAAACTTAAACAAAGATGCTGTTTATGCTGGTGTTATCATCTGGGCTGTGGTGTTCACGTGATTTCTTGCTTTCTATACATCCCCTTGCTCATAGGCCAGCTCCAGTGTGAGTGTCAGTTTTCTTTGGAGTTTTGCTCAGAAAGTAAGAGGAATAATCTTTGTCACAGAGTCATGTTACTATCATACTTCCTTGATGCGTAGCTTTGGGCTGCAAAAAAAAGCAGAGAGAGGAAGTAGGAAGAGATCAAACCCATGAAGGAGGAATAAGGTCAGGCTTCACTGCACTGGCAGTCAACGTAGCGTGTCGTAATGGGTTGAGGAGAGGAAACTCCTTGGGGCAGAGAACAGCTAATTTGTTCTGTGTTTGTACAGGATGTGAGCGAGTGGCTTCTGCTGCTCTATGACTGGAGTACTTGTGTGCTGCAACTGTACAAACAGTAAGGTGACTGAGATAAGCCTCAGCATAGCGAAAGAGTGATTAGATGCAAATGTTTGCCTACTGCATCCTAAGCTTTGACGATCTGTTGGTGATCCCTCACGATAACAAGCTGGAAGCAGCAGGGCTGCCTGAGCTAACAGACTTTCTGGCTTTAGAACAAGAGTCTGAATCCCTAAAACTATCCATCAAGTTAAAGTGTCTGGTATGTTGTTCCTCATCAGCGTAGACAACTGTGAAGCTGGTTTGTGAAATTGTTCCTGTACTTACACTAATGCCTCACTTTTCCCTTGCAGCCAAGTTGACTATCGGGCCAAGCTCTGGGCTTGTAATTTCTGCTTTCAGAGAAATCAGGTATGTTGAAAGAATGATCAGCATTTTCATCTTTTCAGAGAGTCTTTTGTTGATGACCTCACCGTGCAAAGGATGTTAAAAGAAGCAGAAATGCCACCTCTCTAGATTTCATCTTGTGGCCTTTTCTCTTGTTGAACCCAGGCCAGAGTGCTTGCTAATGAGTCTTTTATATACGAAATCTTGCTATTTTCAGTTGTTTTGCCAGTGATATTAATAGCATGGAGAACATAAAAGATAGATAAAAAGCCACTTTATCACATGTGCTTCCAGTGTGGTTTTTGGTACGTGACATTTACTGTTCTTGCTGAGCATGAAATTTATTAGATTTGGTTAGACTTTTATTATTAGAAACAGTCACGTGGCTAAACAAGTTCTGGCTGATGTGGTTGCTGCTTTAGTCCTATCCTTAACATACACTGGGCTGAGTAACTGGTCATAGTGCTGACCAGTCGTGTGTGCTTAGCAAAGCAGCAGTACAGGGCTCTGATGAGTTAACTGGGTTGGTGCAATTAATAGTAAATAAAGAACTGAATAAACACATCATAAGCAGGGCAGCCTCTATACTGCAGAGGGGAGCCCTACATTTCTGCTCTGCAACTTGTCCTAATTTTTGGTCCTGTTTTTCAGTTCCCTCCAGCATATGCAGGCATATCTGAAGTCAACCAACCAGCTGAACTTATGCCTCAGTTTTCAACAATTGAATATATAGTGCAGGTAATGGTTCACAGGCAAGTTTGCGCTCTCCAGAATTGTATTTTGTGGTATCTTTTGTATGTATTTGTTGTACTTAAGATAATAAAATTAAGTAGCACTCGTGAGGTGCTTGAGATAGGGCTCATTTTATTCTTTGTCTGGAGTCTTTGGACAAAGTGTCACCTAGCTTATGTACAAGCCTAGTAAATCCATCTCTTTCCACGTTAGCGAGGCCCGCAGACGCCATTGATCTTCCTGTATGTTGTCGACACGTGCTTGGAAGAGGAGGACTTGCAGGCACTGAAGGAGTCCCTCCAGATGTCCCTAAGTCTGCTGCCTGCTGACGCACTAGTGGGGCTTATCACATTTGGCAGAATGATTCAGGTTCACGAGCTGAGCTGTGAAGGGATTTCTAAGAGCTACGTGTTTAGAGGCACTAAAGACCTGACAGCTAAGCAAATACAGGTATGTCCTGCTATCTGTTAGGCCAGTGACTTGTTCCTCTTAGCTCTGTTGCCAGCACCAATGGTATTTCAAGCACCAGGCTTTCGGGGAGGAACGGAGGTTTGGTGCTCTTAATTATTTTTATGCTATTTCACTCCTATCACCTCTCCTGTCTTTCTGCTGCTGTAAATTCTTTGAAAACATGCCCAAGATAGTTTTTTTTTTTAATATCTTGCATAATAGAATCATTGATGTCTTCCTAATGAGAGTGCAGATATTAATTATTTCACAGTTTTTAATTTCTTTAATACTGCAGGGTTGCAGGCTTTAGGCTGTATTGCTTGAAAGCAAACAATGTCTGGTGTTTGAATATGAAGACTCCTCTGCCTCCTTTTTTTCTTTTCTGTAGGATATGCTTGGGCTTTCAAGGCCAGCTGTCCCCATTCAACAGGGAAGGCCTCTTCAAGCTCCAGAGCAGCCTGTTATTTCAAGCAGGTGAGTGCTACATAAGCGCAACCAGCAGAAGAGCAGGGTAGGTGTTTTATACCCTTGGGGTCACGCTTCTAAACCTAGGAGGTTTACACTTCTAAACCAAGAGGAGTTTTTGTAAGAAAACGCAAATGGTGTTGTCTTGTCAGAGTTATTTCCCTGCATCGAGTGATACAAGTGGGTGAGATTTACTAGAGCAATTTTTTAGCCTTCTGTAGTGTCTCGATTTTGCAGTTAGAAGAACATAATTGCCATTCGGGCTGGATTTCTCCTTGAAAAGTATAGCATAGCTGTCTTCGGAAAGCATGTTTTTCAGGGATCGAATGTGTTTAGAGCAGGAGCCTTCTGGTTGACCACCTAATGGGGCCCTTGTTTATGAGTAACAATCCTTCAAGCCCTTGCCTGACAGCAACAATTGGTAGGCAGGCAGTGACCCCTAAACCGTGAAGCCATATTTGCCTCTGTTAAATACAGTTGTTTGTTTTTATTCTCAGCTGCTCTTTTTCTGTGGCAGCTCATCTACCTCTTGGTAGGCTAAATCACCACTAAAGTCCTTTCTGTGCTTTGAGTGACTTTGCCTTCTTGTCAGTTCCTGATGGCTTCCTTTGATCAACTGGTTACTTTGCACAGCTTGGGAAGTCTGGACATAAAGGAATGTGCTATATAACATTTTGCTTCCGATAACTCTTCCACTGTAATTAAAGTGTGCTAGGAACAGAGGCACACTTAAAGTGGGAAAACATTTCATTTCAATTTTTCAGGTTCCTGCAGCCAGTACATAAGATTGACATGAATTTAACAGATCTCCTTGGAGAACTTCAAAGGGACCCATGGCCAGTGACCCAGGGAAAGAGGCCTTTACGTTCTACTGGAGTAGCTCTTTCGATTGCTGTTGGCTTGCTAGAGGTACTTTGATTGCAGCTGTTTGTTAGGGATGATCTGGTCAAAGTAAGCACCTGGCAGTCTTTGAGACATGTACAGGTCTCAGTGCAAATCGGTTTGCAGCCCAGTTACATTGAGATGCAGTGGTGCATTTTGTCTTTGCTGATGTCTGGCATGAGGAAGCACCAGCTGGCGTAGAGCAGGCTAGCAATTTGTATTTAATTGTAAACTGTGTAAAAGCTGCAGGTGTTTAAAGCTTACTGATTCTTATGTAGATTGCCATGTGAAGGTGATGGTGTGTACTGTGGGTTTTTTTTTATTGTTGTTTGTTTTTTTGCAAGGGTTGTCTGAGGTAGAGGTAAAAAAGAACAGGAACTGCCTGCTTCCTGTTGTGAAGATTGTTGTAGCTTGAGTCTAAACTAGAGGGTGCCTGCCAGGAAATGTGTTGCTGTTTTTCGAGGTTGCCTGTAACAGAGATAGGTCCCTGATGGTACTGCAGAATAACGAACAGATTCTTCTCTAAAGAAAGCACTGTCCCTTTAAACACGCTCTCCCTGAGTTCTAATATAAGACTTTTATTTTTATTTTAGGGCACATTTCCAAACACAGGAGCCAGAATAATGCTATTTACGGGTGGTCCACCAACGCAAGGACCAGGCATGGTGGTGGGAGATGAATTGAAAACACCCATTCGTTCTTGGCATGACATAGAGAAGGACAATGCAAGGTTCATGAAGAAGGCCACCAAGGTAGGTGCTGGTGTCAGCTGGGGGAGAAAGCACACACAACAGCTTAGGTTTGTTTAGTGGCAGGGGATGTTTAAAGGCAAAAAACAAATGTGAGTGTTGGAAAGCAGAATGGGGTTGGGAGGAAGGAGATGACCCAAACTTATGTACGCAGCTGTCCAGTATCCTTCTGTAGGTCACAGAGGGCTTATTTTCTTGGTATGGAATCAATATGTCCAGACATTTGCATGGCTGTTCACGAAATGCATGAGCCTTTCTGTGTGTTAAGCTATGAGAATGGTCAAAGGATGGGTGAGAGTCTTACTGTTACTTAGTTCTCCAAGTATGATCTTGTGCCTTCTCAGAAGTATTTCAGTGTTCTCGTCTAGCTGATGGTGAGTGGAGGTCCTTTTATCTCACTCAGGAGAGGGGGGAAAAAGAACAAGCCCATACTCCAAGAACTGGTGATTTCCAAAAGGGCTCCTTTTTCTCCTGACATGTGAAACAATAGTTAAAATGTTAGGTATGAAATGTGCCTGTCAGCTTAGAGGAAGTAGTATGATATGTGTCCTCTTAACTATCACCTAGAAACCTTTAGGTTCTTTATCACAAAGAGCCCGTGCTCGTGTGATGGTAGCAATTCATGTCTTCTCTGCACTTGCAACTTGCAGCTCAAGTTTATCCAAGGGCAAACATCCTAGGAGAAAGAACTGTGTTCAAGCAGACAGCTCTTTACCTTTACAGCACTGGCAATGGCTTCATTTGCGCTTTGTGCATCAGTGTGTTGACTTGCTGGAGTGCAGAGGAAAAATTGCCTGATGCAGCATCCTAAATATTCCCAAATATTGAGTGTACTGTCTGTTCTCCCCAGCACTATGAGACTCTGGCCAATCGCACTGCTACCAATGGGCATTGCATTGATATCTATGCCTGCGCCCTGGATCAGACTGGACTGCTAGAGATGAAATGTTGTGCAAACCTCACTGGGTACGTCCATAACAGGAAACACAAAGGTGGCACTTTTTTATTATTTTTGGAGGGGGAGAACAGTTTGGAAAGCAGTTAGTTTTCTATGAGAGCAAAAGGGTGAGATTTTTGTCATTTTATTCTAAATTGTGGTTTGAATTTGCCAGGAGTTACATGGCAAACCTCCCCTGATACCAGTCCACATTTCTGAAGCCTCAAAGTAGCGTAAAAGTTAACACTGCTGGTAGAAAACTCAATGTCCTGCTTTGGAGAAAGGTATTCTAAAGCATGATGCAACATGTCTTGCAAATGCCTTCTGTCTCCTTCAAATGCCCTGGGAGGTAGCAAGTATCCTTTGCAGAACTGGTGGGACATAGATCCCCTCTGCTGTGGTGTGTGAGTGACTGAAGTGCCATCAGAATAGCAGAGCTTCAGGCATGATGGGTAGATGCTTTCATTGTGTTGGCCAGATTTTCACCTGCTTAACAGCTCATTTTGCTTTCTTAGGGGGAGTAGGCTGAGCAAAGCTCTCTTCTGGGTAGAGGTGTTTGTAACCAATGGAAACAGGAGCATTTTTAAGGCAGCTGAAGGGATGACGAGAAATATAGTTGAGAAAGCAAGCTGGCAAAGATGGAGCACTAACTTGTCTGGCTTTGGAGGCATCCATGAATCTACGTTCCCTGATGCGAATTCTACCTATGCAAAGGCATGCTTTAAAACAGTTTCTGCCTGTATTTGCATGCATGAGAGTTGGAGGGGTTGTATCCTTGGTGCATATACTTCTCAGTAGTTCTCAATTGTTTCAATTCCCTTGTGTGTTTTTCTTTTTCCTTCTCAGAGGACACATGGTGATGGGAGATTCCTTCAACACTTCTCTCTTCAAGCAGACCTTCCAGCGGGTGTTCAACAAAGGGCTCAATGGGGAATTTCGGATGGCTTTTGGTGCAAATTTGGAAGTGAAGGTGAGAGATGAGTTTAGTTAGCTGACATTAACTTAGAAATGCAAGTGCTGCTGATTAGAAAAGTTGAGGAGGTATCTGTGTGTAGAAAATTCTACGTCTTTGAGGTCAGCTGTAGTGCCTTCTTTGGAAAAAGCACCATACTGGAATGAGTGAAGGCATTTTTTGTATGAAAGTTTATTATATTTGTGGTTTAAAAAAAAAACAACTGAGCTTATATTCACCAACTGTGGCAGTAGGTGACCTGGGAGAGTACTCAAGGATGCTTTCCTTGGCCCTCTTGAATGTTCACCTTCTGATCAAAGCTGAGCACCTGATTTAATCTATCTGTGTTCTATTTGACTAACTTGATTTTTTTTTTTAAGAACTTGTTTTGTCTTGTTGTAGACATCCAGGGAGCTGAAAATTGCAGGAGCTATTGGACCGTGTGTATCCCTGAACGTGAAAGGACCGTGTGTTTCTGAAAACGTACGTTTCTAACCTGAAAAAAAGCCAACTATATTAAATAGGAGACAAAGGGTGCAACATTTCTGTCAAAACCTACAGCTTAGATAGAATGTGGGAAAGGGCAGTGCTTGATAGATTAAATTCTTGTCCCATAAAGCTGCTTTCCAACTGTATTACCCTCTGTAACTTAATCCACATTCCGAAGATAAGAAATGCGGAAGGATTGCCTCCTGTCTCTGATCAGAATTAAATGTGAGCTGGCCTTAACTGCTGCCAAATACAATAGGCTGTTTTCTTTTCAATTCTGTGCAGGAACTCGGAATCGGAGGAACATCTCAGTGGAAAATTTGCGGTTTGGATCCCTGCACAACTCTGGCCATTTACTTTGAAGTGGTAAATCAGGTCAGCCCTGGCTTTTCTTTTTTTGTCTTCCTTTTTGTATACCAACTGTTTGTAACAGGACCGGGAAGTCCAATGGCATCTCTTGTGTAGCTGATGGATGCTTGCAAAGTAGATGAGTGTTTTGTGCCAAAGTAATATTCATAGGGGTTGTGTCCATATTTGTAAATTGTGTAATATTTTTACTAGATACAAAAACTGCATTCTTTCTTCTTGTCTTCTGATGGCATTCATTTCACAAAGAAGAAAATGTCTTTTTGCTATTAGGTGCCATGGAGAATAAAAGCACCAATGTCTCACTTCTTGGAGAATTTATCCTCCCATTTGTTATATGAGATAGCTCAGAAGCAACTTCAGGCTGGGGAAGCTTCTGAGCACGTGGTAGCTAGGAGTACTAGACCAAAGGAGTTCTATTTCACGCCCACTCTGCTGTGTGGGTTCCCTGTTGTTGGGAATAGGGCCCAAGGGACCTTTAGTCAGACTGCCACACTAATGTTTAGTGTTATAGGGATGGTAAATAAGTTGCTGCCGTCCTTTAAAGGACAAGCTGATAAGTGTCAGGTATGGGATTAAAAATGTATCCAGAACCACTTGGCTTTGAGGGCTCTTATAAAACACAACATTAACAGATGTGTGTCTCTTCTGTGGTCCATCTCTAGCTTGAACTTAACTCTATTCAGCAGATGCCCTGCCTGGGTAGTATGCAAAGCCAGCCTATGTTGAAGGCTTTCCTTGTTTAATTTGCAGCACAATGCACCAATACCTCAGGGAGGCCGAGGGGCAGTACAGTTTGTCACTCAGTATCAACACTCCAGCACGCAGAAACGCATTCGTGTCACCACCATAGCCAGAAAGTAAGTACCTCATGCTGGCTCTTTGGCAGAATTGCAGAAATGTAAACCACTGTCTGTGCTGGTATTGTTTTAGCCTGTTATTATATTCATTGGCCACGGAGTATTTGGCATGGGGGAAAAAATGTGGATTGGGTTTTGCTGATGACAGATTTTGCTCTAACCCTTTACTAATCCTTTAGCTGGGCAGATGCACAAAGTCAGCTCCAGCACATAGAAGCTGCATTTGACCAGGAAGCAGCTGCTGTGCTGATGGCACGGCTGGGAGTGTACAGAGCTGAGTCTGAGGAGGGACCTGATGTACTGCGATGGCTGGACAGACAGCTGATCAGACTGGTAAGACTGATGGAGTGCACTCAGCAACAGTCTTAATTTCAGTTAAAATGATCTCTTGGAATGAAAGCACCATTCTTTTTCCAGACTGATTTGCTTCATTTGTGCTCTGATTGTGGTCTCATAGCATGTGATAACTGTGAAGGCAGTATGACCAGTAAGTTGGTGATGGGATAGCTAAGCATCCCATCGTGATGAAGGAGTTAAACCTTGAGATTAAAGCAGTAATAGTGAAATGATAATGTAGGTGGGAAGGGTCTCAACAGGTCTCAACACTCTGCTTAAGCAGAGCTAGCTTCATGTTGCAGTTAGATGCTGTGGGTCTTGTTTGGGTGAGTTTTTATGATCTCCAGGGATGGAATTTCTCTTGCTTCTTGGTAGCCTGTTCCAACATTTGATCGCAGTTAGTGTGATTTACTATTATTATTTCTTATATCCAATCAGAATTCCAATTTCTTCAGTTACATGTTAGGTAGCTATGCACAATGTAACACTGGATTCCAGACTGAACAAACTCAGCTTTTTAGGGCCCTGTTCCTTTGCCAGTTTGCTGGCATCTGCTGGCCTTGCTTCAGTATATCCATGTCTGTCTTGAGCTAGGAAGCCTCAAACTGGATACAGCATTCAGATAGGATCTCATCAGGACAAAGTTCAGAGGAGTTATCACTTTCCAGCTATTGGCTTTGTTCCGTGCCTTCATACTGTCTCTTTCTTCAGATTTCACAGGCCTGAATTGCCAAAATCCCCATCAGTTCTGTCTTCATCTGAACATTCGTGAATTTCACGCTCACAGTTACAGCACATCAGATGCTGGAAAAAAAGAGAATATCAAATGAAAATTTGAGCACCAAAACACACATGGGTATACTGCGCGCTGAAATGATTGTGGGCTCATTTGTGGTTGATAAATTTTTTTTTAAAAATTATAAAGAAGTAAATAGAGATCACTCTGCTAGCCATGGAACTGAGCCAAGCAGCCCATAAACCATTGACAAACTGCTTGCTTTCAGTGAAGCATCTAGTGAAATTTTAGTCTGCTGTTGCTTTAGAAGGAAATAGGAGATGCTGCAGAAGCATTTCATAGTGTACAAAGCACATCAAGTATGACGATGATCCAATGGAAAAATAGGTGGTATTGGAAGCTCTATTTATTTCATTCTTAAATAACTTTGAATCTGTATTCAAAATGGAAGATTTTTATGTACATAAAGTGATGATTGAATCGTCATCGTTCCAGTAAGATACAGAAGCTACTGACTTAAATAAGAATAGCCTGTTAAGTTCTTGCTGCCATGTTTGTGACTTGTTTGCTCTGTTTAAAAACATACAAAACTCAATAAAAAAAAATAATGTTAATTCTCAGAGATATAAACAAAGTATGCATTTTGCTTCCAACAGTGTCAGAAATTTGGACAATACAACAAGGATGATCCCAACTCCTTCAGATTGTCGGAATCATTTTCTTTGTATCCCCAGGTAAGAACCTTCTTGCAACTGTGGGAGAAGTTTGTAAGGGTGATGGTAAAGCATCTTGTACCATTAATCAGATTTGTGAGGGAAGGAGCAGATGCTTTTTGAGTTTTTTGGGTGGTCTTGTAGTTCAGTGCTACAAATAATGGGTAAGTGACGAACTCTGAGGAGTTCACTGGGAGATTGTTTTCAGGGGATATGCTGTTTACAAGGTGCAGAAGCTTTGGCAGCTCACTGACACTTCTCACTCATCTTTCTGGTGCAGTTCATGTTCCATTTGCGACGCTCCCCATTCCTGCAGGTCTTCAATAACAGTCCAGATGAATCTTCTTATTACCGTCACCACTTTGCTAGGCAAGATCTCACCCAGTCTCTCATTATGATTCAGCCCATCCTTTATGCTTATTCCTTCCATGGACCTCCTGAGGTAAGTCTGTGTTTAACAGAGAGTGGTGAATCAATCCAAAGTAAAGAGCATTCAGTTGGGATAAAATTAGTTTATCAAAAAGGTCCTTATCTATTTTTTTTCTTAGTTAAAGTAATTACAGAAGGATGAGATGGGGCAATGTACAATAACAGTTATATTTTCAGTAGGCTTACTCTTAGTATGCAAATTATACTTTCAGTGGGCTTTTAAAATACACATACGTGCCTAAAAAGGAAGCCCCGAAAAATTAATGCCACATCTGGAGTCTTGGCAGCTCAGTAGTGCTTCTGCTTCTCAGCCAGGAGCTGCCATCTCCACCATGTGTGTCAGCAAGCCTCTGCCCTTCCAGGTCATTAGCACAGAACTGTAGGGGTTGGAAGGGGCCTCTAGAGATCGAGTCCAGCTGCTTGTTTTCAGTTGTCTAAACAGCAACATTCGACTGCTCTACAAACTTCATTAGTTTATGTTGACTGCAGTGTGTCTGGCAGGAAAGGAATGCAGAAGCTGCTGCAGAAACACTTTAAAACCTTTCTGGCAGCATTTGCCTGAGTGTATGCATTAAATCTCTTATTTTTCTTGGCTTCTTCAAGATCATTAAACTTGATAGCCATAGAAATTGCTTTCTCACATGCTGTTTCATGAAACTGTTTCATACAGTAGCTGAGGACCTGCTGCTCGGTTCAGTGATGCCACAGAAGGGTTATGGTACTCGGAAACATTCACATGAACAGCAGCCGTTGGCAGACACAACACTCCTCTGTACATGCGAGGCTGAGCAAGTTGTTCCCCTGAACTGTAATGTTAATATGATTTTGAGGTTTTAATGACGATTGACCTTTGTTTTCCATAGCCAGTGCTTTTGGACAGCAGCAGCATTCTTCCTGACAGAATCCTACTGATGGATACTTTCTTCCAGATAGTTATCTACCTTGGTGAGGTATGGTGAGATGTATCCTCTCTCTGAACTCTCCTCCTCCTGCCATGCATGCAAACAATACTACTGTTAGTACAAAATGAACCACTTGCAAAGCTTAGTCTGGTGTAATGACATCATGTGCCTGTTGCCAGTTGTAATGAATAAAAATCCTACTGGAGTAGTTAAGTATATGTTTCTGTGAGAAATAGCCATCAAGTTAGCTTGGAAATGAAGGTGAGCTTTCCTTTCTGTGCCTGGAAAGGGCCAGAGAATCTTGAAGCTAAGTAGAGCAGAGAGACCTGCAGTTTGATTTGTCAGATATATGATATAATTGGTTGCTGGGTTTTGACACTTAAATACTGCTACTCTGAAAGAAATCAGTTATGAATTTTGCCAGCTTCTGCTTTTTAAATATTGGATGTTCCATACAGCTGCTCCTGTACTGAGGTGGAGGCTCCTTCTGAGCCTCCAGACTTAGATGAATATCTAAAGCTTTGGCTTTCCAGTGCCTTTTCATTATGAAGACGTTGTAGATCTGTGTTGGAATCCTGTCAGATTTTATAAGGAGCAGTAAGCTACTGCAGCTTGATCATAGAAACATCTCACTCTCTAAAGAAGTTATGATATAGAGGGTGAAGCTGGCTTGCTTCTCTCTTCTTTCTCTAGAAATGTCCCTTCTATTTGATGCTTTTTTTCCCTCTCAGATTCTTTTCAGTCTTGTCTGGGGAGTACCTTTCATGCAGTTTTTTTACCTAAACATGACATCAAATTGGAATTTAAATAAGCCCAGCTTGGTGTATGGTCTGACCTTTTTGTTAGTGAATTTTTTGGAGACGTGTTTTCACTCTTCTCTTTTGTTTTTGAACTGAGCTACTGACTTTTAATGACTGTTACTAGAATGCTTAAAGTTTGGCACGGTAGCCTGTGGCTGCTCCGTTATTGTTTCCCCACATTCTTCCATGTAGTACTTGTCCTCTCTGAAAAGTGAGCTGTGATACGCAGTCCACATAAGCAGGAGTTGGATGGTGGAGTCAATAGTGACAATAAGTCTTCCCAGGTTACTTTAAACAGTGCCTACCTGCCTCAACTGTTGGGAAGCAAGAGGCGCATCAGCTGGGTGAAATTAGACAATGGAGATGTTAAATACGTGAACTGCAAGTGTATAGAGGAGCTATCAACTACATGTGGAGCTTGAAAAAATGTAAGGCAATGCCTTACCAGGCCATTTTTACCAGATTTACCATTTCAAGACAGATTTGGAATGTCACTGATTTATAAATGCTGTACGCTATTAAGTCAAGGCAGGGAGAAGCATAATGGCTTGAAGTTCACTTTTAACAATTTGCTCTTGTACTGTTCAGACTGCTGTCCAATTCTGTGTTTAGTGCATGTTCTTAACTTAAGGAACAGACAGAAACTAAACAATACTATTGACAGAATAGTGAAATCATGTGTTTGTCCTGCTCTGTGTAAGCAGAAATGCACGTAATGTTCTGTTACCTTAAGATGTGCTGGTTATAAAGGGGAGGCCTGTAGACATCTCTGCTATCTCTTCATTTCCTCCCTGTCCCTGTGAACAGACTATTGCACAGTGGCAGAAAGCTGGCTACCAGGACATGCCTGAATATGAAAACTTCAAGCACCTACTGCAAGCTCCACTGGATGATGCCCAGGAAATCTTGCAGACCAGATTCCCAATGCCACGTTATGTCCACACTGAACATGGGGGCAGCCAGGTAAGGAGGTTTATCCAAAAACCCTCTCTGTTGAACAATGCAAATATCTGTCTTTTCTGGCTTCACAAAGTAAATGATTCTGTACATTAAACACAATAGTAATTTAGCACTTAAAAGTACAGAGCTTGTATATTCTCTCATGAGCTCTTAATGCATCCATGTCTTTGAATGCGCCACTTGCTCCCTGCATGCATTTTTGACTTCTGAGGATGGAAAGAGAAGGGAGGAAAAAAAAAAAAGCCAGTGTAAATATCTTTTTATTCCTTGAACCGGTGAGAAATAAGTGGTTTTGCTGTGTACCTAAACTTCCTGAGACAGGGAGTGCAGTTAGTTGGCTAGGGTGGTCATGCTGGATGTTTGAACATCACCTCTTTTATTCTCAGATGCCACATGAGAATATAAAATGGTTTCTATTTTAGCTCTTCCTGAAATTACAGTAGTTCAGTGTTTGTCTATTGCTAGCCCATTGTTTGTAGCAGTGAAGAGGCAGGAATTGGTGCTCCAAAACAAAACTTTGCTATTAATTTCTGATGTAAGCATGTTACCCTGGTTCTCCACGAACCTCTTTTCTGATGTGTGGAAAAGGGCTTGTAAGGGACATTGCTGATGCCATGTCCATGTTGTATGGAACTAGAGCTGCCCTTCTTGACAAACACTGCTTACTGTAGCAGAGCACTTGGAGAAACTTAAAAGATGATGTTATGATTTTGAAACGGAGGGTAGGGAGTTCTCTCATAGAAATCTGCCACCACCGACGAACTCCAGAATACCAGCAGGGAAAGGGATGCGATCGCGTTCTTTCTTTTTGAGATAACAGCAGGGTACCCTGACTTTTGACTTGATTCCACCTTTTCCTTCCCCCGAGGTTTCTTCCTCAATCTTATTCTTTTGTGCGATGTTCCTTAATGTTATTTCCTTCAAAACAATTTGTAAAACTCTAACACATGGTAGCAGTACTATTGTCTGTCCCATGGGAGTCACAGCTGTGTGGTAAAATCCTTCCCAATCATTTATCCTTTCAGAGCACTGCCATTAAAAGTAAGCAGATTCTTATTTTTAAGTCCAGTGAAATTGTTTATGAAACAAAGCTATTTCTGAACTCAGGAACTTGTTTCAGTTAAACAAGTATTTTCCTTGTAAAAGCAGGCAAACGTCGCCAGTCGTGTATCTGAGGAGGTAAGTCTTAGGGAAGCTGACATTTCTGTCATACTGCAAAAATGTTTTTCCCATGTTTTGTCTTTGTAGGCCCGATTCCTGTTGTCTAAAGTGAACCCTTCTCAGACCCACAATAACCTCTATGCATGGGGACAGGTAAGCAATGAAAGAGCCACTCATGTTTGGGAATGCTGTAAAAGGTACATTCAAATAATTGTCTGCATAGTAGCTGTCCCATTTTATCTCCTAGTATTTGGCCTCAGACTGGGAGCGGGTTGTATTTGTCCTGCTCTTCTTATCTAACAGCTTTTTGCAAGACGTTGGAATAGTGCTTTGGAATACAAGAAAACAAGTTTATTTCTGTGCACCAAATGATCTGTGATGAAATTACTGTCTGACATTGTGATAGCTGTAGCATTTTAAAAGACAACCGAGTGAATAGGTTTGTCTCTTAAGCAGGTTAGATTCTTATTCATCCTGATGATTGAAGTCCATGGTTGTCGAGATAGGCAGTACTGGTGGTGAGCACTAGGTTACACTATGTTCAGAATTAGGTTTTCAAGCCCGGACATGATGAAACTCCTGCCTCTGTTCTTGGATGGAATTCCCCGCAGATTTTCAGCATATTGTGAATTTTTTTGCTTTTCCTAAAGGGTGGCTGTCTTAGAGGTGCTGCAGAGCAGCCCAATAGCTCAGCAGCCTGATGACAGCAGGAGATGAGTGGTTTCCAGCAGCAGTGCTTTTGTCCCTTTCATCTCTCCTGTAACGAAGTTACCTGTGTAGTGCACAGGTGGACAAGGAGAATGTATTTTCTGGCTGCTACTGATGGAAGCGGCTAAGTCGATAGAGAAACTCTTACATGTTTTAGATGAGCTGATGTAGAAATTGATTTTTGTCTGCTGTTACAAACCTGATGTAAAACCGTCAGTGTACAGTTAGTGTATTGCTGTAACTGCATACAGATTCGTATAGATCTGATTTTTCTGTGAATAATAGTTTTTAATGTCTTCTGCCTTGTTTCTGTAGCGCCTTGAGCAGAAACCTTCCTAATGCATTAGAAGGAAGAGACTTCTGCAATAGCGCAAGTGGCACTGAAAGATATCTTCAATGCTTTTGTCACAAAGTAGCACCTTTTCTAGTAGATGACCCTTTAAGGGGAAAAGGTTCAGCAGGCCATTAGCTCTTTGTGCTGACATTTGAGTTGCTTTTGCTTAGTCCCCAGGGCCAGCAGCGCTATTTCAGGCTCATTATGTGTTTCCTTAATTGGTCCACAGGAATCAGGAGCCCCAATCCTGACGGATGATGTCAGTCTGCAGGTGTTCATGGACCACCTCAAGAAGCTGGCGGTCTCCAGTGCAGCGTGACTTGACTGAACCCAGAAGCACACAGAGGGAAGTTACGTATATCACGGTGATGATGGAAGTGGAACGATTTATTTACATTGCCTTTTAGACTACGGTTTTTAAGTATTAAATGAAATAAATATGTGGGGAGAGCTTAGTACTTTGCCCATCTAGATATTAATTTATTTGTATTCCTTTTTATCTCTGTTGTTTACGCTACTTTTCTCATACTGTATCGGGAGCCAAAGTATGTTTTATCAGGTGTAGAGCTTAGCAGCCTTAGCTTAATGTGTAATGATCTGTGGTCTGAAGTGGTGGCTTTAGGCACCCAGGGGCTGAATTAATGGAAAATAAAACGGGATAAGAAAAGTATTAATACTGAGTACTGTCCTCCATTGGGTTGTATGTATGACACATTTGCGTTTTTGCAAACACACCACCAGGGGTGGTACCAACTATTACAAATAATGCCACTCGCTGTTCCCTAACTCATGGTTTCGGTCACGGACCTGAAGCTTTATGTGGAAACAAAGAGGGACGTGAAGAAAATACAGGGCGGAACGCTTCTGAGGCTGAGCAGCGGGTTCGGAGGCCGCCGTGCAGCACCGTGCAGAAGGCACCTTTTGGCTCCCGGTAAGGCCGACGTCTCCACGCGCCGCCATTTTCCGCTCCCGCCCCTCAGCTTTGGCGCATGCGCAGTCCCGCGCACGGCCCGCCGCCATCTTAACACCCCCCCACTCCCTCAAGGCAGGGCGCGTGCGTGTAGCGGCAGCCCGGCGCACGGGTGTTGCTGAGGGCGATGCGGGCGGTGGTGTGGAACACGCGCTCGGCGCTGCTGTACTCGATAGGCGGCTGGACCGTGCTGGGGGGCATGCTGCACTACAGCTACACGACCAGAGGCGGAGCCGAGGGCGGCGGCGGGCACGGTACGAGGCCGGTGGAGCCCTCTAGGCCCGAGCGCCGCCGCTTCAAATCACTTCCGCGGGGCGGCGGCGGGCATCGGGCGTGGGGAGGGCTGGGCTGAGGGCCGGCAGGGGGCGGGCCTTGGCCGAGGCGGGCACGCGCACTTGGCGGAGGAGACGGCGGGAGGCTGATGGTGTGTGTGGCTGCTGTGTTGGGCCGAGGAAAGGATGGCCCATTTTAATGCGAAGTTCTTTCGTTTTGTTTTTGTTTTTTCTCTCCCCGTTCGTTAGAGAACGAAAGTGAAAAGGCGGACGAAGAGCTCTCCAGAGAGGTGGTGGTTACAGATACACCCATAGGGTTACAGGTCACCACGGTAATGACGTACCACAAGGAATTGCCTCCTCTCACGCGGCTGCTCCGGCATCTGACAGCCTACTTTTCCTCCGGCAGTAGTCCTCCCCCTTCTGAGAACTGAGCGGTCAGGGACGTGGAACGTTGTGCTGTGGAGGAGAGCCTGGGGACGAGGTCCTGTCGTCTGGCAGCGCCCTGTCGGTTGGAGAGGTTCTGTTGCTTTGTTGAAACGACAGATCCATGTCCGAAATTCCTTTGCAGAACCCGCAGGCTTTCTTGCCTGTTCACATCGATGCTATTCTTTGCACATGTACTCAATTTATTAAATGTGAACTAGGTTCAACGGAGTCTTGTGAGATGGTGGTGAGCTGGAATGCTGCCCCGGGGGCTGGCCAGCTGCTTTAGCAGCTATTTTGTGAAGGTTTCCCAGCACAGGGGCTGCTGTGCATGAGCTGCTCTCTCAACCAATTGGGTCCAAAATAAAATATTAAAGAATTATTAAGCGGGAAGGAATGCAGTTTAATCTTTGGGGTGTATGAGTTGTCATCCTTCAGAAAGAAGCAGGCAGGGTGTACAGCTTTGTCCCCTGATATGTAGCTACCTGTCCTTATACCCCCTTTCCCTCAGTTTGCTACATCTCCTTTCTGTAGCTCCTCTTAGAGCTGCTGTCACTTTACAGGATCTTAATACATGCTGCCTCCCCTTGTAGGGTGCTGTCTCCCTGCTGTGGCTGTGACTGTAACCTTCCTTTCTATGCGGTTTCCCCCAGTCCTTGTGGACATACTTCCTTTCTTCAGGGGCTTCTCCCAGTCCCTGCAAGCGCTGCCTCCCTTCAGAAGGAAGCTGCCAGTTTCCATGGCTACCTATGGACGCCTCATTCCTCTAGAAGAGAATGGTATGGGTGCGCTGGTACCTCCAGTTGTGCTTTCTATAGGCACTGCTGAAAACATAATGGAAAAAAAAATTAAAGGCCCCACCTTCAGAGGAAAGGAGCCCCTCCGCACCTTTCTGTGGGCATTCCGTCTCTACGCAGCCCCGTTTCCATAGTGGCCTCCCATGGGGGCTGGCTCTCCGTAGGCGCCTCCCGTACCGGCGTGGCGGGCAGCTCCAGCACTGCGGCGGTACCTCCCATCCGCCAGGGGGCGCTGTGAGCGGCGCGGGCCAGCAGGGGGCGGCCGCCGTTGTCTAGTGCCGCCACCTCCCCGCGCCGGGCCTGCGCCGCGCCGCCATGAAGGCCATCGTCCAGCGGGTGGCCCAGGCCAGTGTCACAGGTCAGTGCGCGGCACCGGGACGGACACCGGAGCCGGAGGGGCGGGGGGAGAGGAGGCGGGGGCGGGCGGAGCGTTGCTGAAGCGTTGCTCCGCCCGCCCCCGCCTCCTTCCCCCCGCCCCGCGGCCGGGCCCCCTTCCGCGCTCCTCTCAGCGCGGTCCCTCAGAGGCCCGGCCGCTTCGCTTTCGTTCGCGCGTGGCTTTCAGTTGCCTCAGCGCTGCTGGCGTGTGCTCCCAGCACGGCCCGAGTCGCCTTTCTGTGCCGCCTGCGGCCGTTCGCTTTCTGTTTTCACCGCCGTTAAGGAGCTCTCAGCGGGAGGGTCAGAGCTGTGGGTCGATCAAAGTCTTATTTCAGATAAGGTGTAGGAGGCCCGAAATGACGTGACTCTCGCAGCTGCTGGGGGGTGGTGCGGCAGGGAAATGGGGTATGCTCACTGAATTCAGTCAGCTCAGTATTCCTAAGATTGGAGAGTGTTGTGCTGCTGCTGTGGTTGGCACTGCTGGTTCAATTGTAGGCAGTAATCTTCGTATCATATGCAGAGTGGTGGTCAACGGAGAGTGGAGATCAGTGACAAGTGGTGTCCCTCAGGGGACACTGCTGGGACCGGTGCTCTGAAATATCATTATCAGACATCAGCAGTGGGTTCAAGTGCCCCTTCAGCAAGTTTGTGGATGACACCAAACTGTGGTGTGGTTGACATGCCCGAGGATCGAGATGCCATCCAGAGGGACCTAGGCTCCAGCAGTGGGCCCGGGTGAACCTCATGAGGTTCAACAAATTCAAGTGCAAGGTCTTGTACCTGGGTCATGGTAACTCCCTCTATCAGTACAAGTGGGGGGTGTATGGATGGAGCACAGCCCTGCTGAAAAGGACCTGGGGGCACAGGTGAATGGCAAGCTGGATATGAGCCAGCAATGTGCCCTCACAACCTAGAAAACCAACCATATCCTTGGCTGCATCAAAAGAAGCGTGGCCAGCAGGGCAAGGGAGGTGGTTCCACCCCTCTTCTCTGCGCTGGTGAGACCTCACCTGGAGTACTCCGTCCAGATGTGGAGTGCTCAGTACAGGAGAGATGTGGACCTTTTGGAGCACATCCTGAGGAGGGCCACAGAAATGACCCAAGGAATGGAACACCTCTTCTACAAGGACAGGCTGAGAGCTGGGGCTGTTCAGCCTGGAGAAGAGAAGGCTCTGGGGAGACCTGAGTGTGGCCTTTCAGAATCCCGAGGAGGGCCATAAGAAAGAAGGGAACAGACTCCTTAGTAGGATCTGTTGTGATAGGATGAGGGGAAATGGTTTCAGACTAAAAGAGAGGAGATTTAGGTTCAGTATAAGGAAGAAGTTTTCTAGTAAGAGTGGTGAGGCGTTGGCACAGGTTGCCCAGAGAGGTGGTGGATGCCCCGTCCTTGGAGACATTCAAGGTCAGGCTGGACAGGGCTCTGAGCACCTGATCTGGTTGCGATTCTATGATTTTGTCTTACTTTTTTTTTCCCCCCCTTTTCCAGTGGGTGGTGAACAGATAAGTTCAATAGGTCGAGGCCTCTGTGTGCTGCTGGGCATTTCTTTAGAAGATACGCAAAGAGAGCTGGAGCACATGTAAGTCATGTTTTTCCTCTTACCTTCTCTTCTTTAATTGTGCATTTTTGATTCAGTGATACCTATTCTGTAGCTGAGGAAGTGAGGCACTCTTTCTGTTGGAATATGCAGGTTTGCCTGTGTTAGTTCCTGTTCAGATTTTACTAGGAGTGCTAATATTTAATTAGAGTTAGCTTTTTATGCCCTATTGATAAAAGCAGTTTTCCATTTCCTGTCTACGTGGTTTTTATCACAAAAAGACTCAAAGAGGAAGAATCAACACATTGTTTTTATTTCTAATTTCCATTATTTGAATATCTGCCCTTTTTCTGTAAGAGTTTACTCTGGCCTCCACTCACACGTTTGGGATATATCAGAAACCTCAGACTCATTTTTAGTTTGCATGTGAGAAGTTCTGTTCTTCCAAAAGACTGGGTAATCTCATCATCATTTACTTTTCTGTAAAGATTAATTAATTTTGGCAGCCCAGAGCTCTGGCTCTGCCATCCCTTCTATGGCCACAGAGTATTGCAATTCAGCCACCAAACACTTGCAGGGGAGAGCTCTCCAGGCAGCTGTTCTATTCCTTCAGGCTTTTTATTGTTCAGGGGCTGATCTCAATTCGTACGAAAGCAAAGAAGAAACAGGTAATAGAAATATAGACCTATTCAAAAAGAAGAATGCTCCTTCAAGCAATGAAGAGACAAGAATGTAAATGAGGGTGAAACATCTCATGGATGTGGAAGAGAAAGTAGAGGGTGAGGGTGCGAACTGAAGGTCTGTAAGGATCTCAGGTGTGAAACATGTAGAAAATGGTAGTAAAGCTGAAGGCACTTTTATTAAGATGTTCTCCCATGACTTCTCTTACTGTTTGCCTCTTCGGTGTGTAACATTTCCTCTGTTGTTGTTTTTCATTACTACTTTGTCATGTGGAAGATGAATATTCTGAATATTCCAAGGGTGTGATCAATAACAACTATGCTCACAGCAGCACGATGTTTGGATAACTGACGCAGAAAAGGTGGGAAGCTGACATCTGAAAACAACAAATTAGAAGAAATCAGCTTAACCAGTCTCTTCACATGCTATTAAATGAAACTTCAGTAATCCCGTAAATGAAACAACAGACGACTTTGTCATTCAAACACAGCAGTGATGGTGAATTAAGCCTTTGCGCCAGGCCTTTCAAAACTTTTAACCATCCACTTAATTCATTTCTGTTTGTCTTTGGCATGCAAAAATTGGCAAGGATATGTATATATGTATATATAATTTTACTGTACATTAGTGATAGGAAAGCCTGAAGTTGGTTCATAGTAAAATTGCAGCTTTGTTTTATGTGAGATGCCTCACTTCTGGTGCAGCATAAAAGATCTGGCTGATGGCTGCAATTGAATTGCTTTGCACTCGTTTTATTTAATTGTTGGTAGATGCTGAAGATATGAAGCTAAAAGAATAAGCAGAAGATTGGAGAGTGACATGCGTGCCCTCATGGTATCAGAGTTGAACCATAGATGAGGTTGCAAGACTGCATTTGTGGAAGTCCCTTGATCCTTGTCTTCTTGGTTCAAACCAGTCACTTCCAGCCTCTGCCTCCAGGAACCAGCCCTAAGGACAAGTCCCAGTCCCTGCTTTGCTGCCACCTGTAGTTCTGCACTGTTGACTGCCTTCCTCGTCATTCTGATGAAAAAGTGCTGTCATCATCTGTGTTGTGGGTCGGTCTGGGAAGCATGCGAGGAGGAGATGGAGGAGGAGATGTGAATCGTGTTTGGAAACAAATATCATTTAAGAAGATCTCATTTCATTTCAGTCGTGCTGAGTGTGATTCCCAGTGCAGTAGGAGGATTAAAATTTCCAAATCCATGCACATTAAATAATATTGTGACATAGAGAGTGAAGAGTAAGCTTTTTTACTTACTACACCATCTTTATGACACTCTGTAATGTGCAGGTGTTGTGTCCTGGTCTTGTGCTCTATAAAAAGATGAAGTACAACCAATGGCTTTCTTAGTTATGGCTCTGCCTAACGTGAGGAGATCTCTGTGATTTAGGAAGGAAGGGACAAGGGAAATCTGTTATGTGGTTGCAGAATGAATGTGTGTCTGCTATCCCTCTTATCTCTTCCTTTGTGGCAGGTATTACCTGCACCTTTTGGTCCTTAATGGGACAACTGAGAAACTTCAGAAATCTTTTTCTTCTCCTAGGGTTCGAAAGATCTTAAACTTGCGAGTGTTTGAAGATGAAAGTGGGAAGCACTGGTCCAAAAGTGTGATGGATAAACAGTATGAAGTGTTGTGTGTGAGCCAATTTACTCTCCAGTGCATCCTTAAAGGAAACAAGCCTGACTATCACATGGCAATGCCCACAGAGCAGGCGGAGAGTTTTTATAACAACTTCCTAGAGCAGCTAAGAAAAGCCTACAAACCAGAGCTTATTAAAGGTAAGGGCAAAAGGTTGGTAAGGTCCTTGCTGTGACCAGTGGACTTCGTGTGTATGTGCTTTTCTGTGATTGATACTTTGTTTTGTGAGTTTCTGTCTGTGCTGCAAAGGAGCTGTCGTTATGCAGCATTAAGTGAGGGGATCCATCCATCCAGAGTGAGTGGTCCATCTGGCCTTCCTCTAGCCACACCATTTCCTGGCATTCCTCTGGAACGCTTTGACATTTAGATGTTCTCATGTTATCAGCAATTGTTTAAGAGAAATGATGATGTAACCCAGAGAGACTGTGACTATAAGAATAAGCTATGATGCCGGGCTTGCTCCAAGGCTGGATATCTTTGTGATAGAATAACCCAGAACATTTCTTCTGAGACTTAGCTGGTTAGTCAGGCTCGAAGGTATCACCAGTGTGTGATGAACAGTGCGTCTCAATCTGGCACTTTATTTTTACATTTTGATAAGTGATAATGATGATAGTGGGAGGTGTAATGTGGTACTTGAAAACAGCATTTGATTTAGATTGTCTTTTCTCAAATCTATGCCATTTATGCAACAGTTTTCACCAGAAAACGCCTAGCTTCCCTTTGCTTTTGTTCTCTATCCACCCTTAATCTTTTCTGCTTGATTTCTGGCCATTTGCACACTTAAACTTGAATTTTTGGTGCAGTTGTCCAAAAGACAAGAATCTGGAAGTGTGTGTGTGGAGGTTTCTTTAAATGGATCATTAACAAACTGAAGTGGAAAAATTGAGAGGGAGAGGTGGAGAAAGTTTTGGATATTCAGCTTCATGTTGACTGTTGATGAAAGATAATTATCCCAGGTACCCACCCTTATGATACAGTGCTTTCCAATGAGGCACTGTGAAATGCATACATCAAATGCTTGTCTGGTGTCAACCTTCCAATGGCTTGATATATTCCTCCAGTCAACATTTGTTGGTGGTAAGGAATGCACTTCTCATACCCCTTCTGTGCATCCCTTTTGGTCCACAACATGAAACTTAGGCTCTGAATTCGTTAGACCAAGTGCTTTTTGAATTTTTAATTTTCCTGAGAAGTCAGTGGGAATAAGATTTGCTCTGCTAAGATTTGATTGATTTGGACATTTATGTCCAGGTAAAGTAAAAAGCAAGCATGGGACTGCTTCTTTCACCGAAAAGAGGGCCATAAAAATGGATATATCTCTATATGTCTACGTCTTTATGCTTGAGATTTGGAAAATGCTCTGTTTCTGATATGCTCTCAAACATTTTGTATTTTGACAGCAGCTTTTTAATCTTCTCTTTTTGATGAATAATGAGCCGAGGGCCCAGGAACCTTTTCCTCACCTGCTGGGCTATTGCCAGCAATCTCTTCTGTGGTGCTACAGTGCTTGGCATTGCCAAAGCTTGTCTCTCTGTGGCATGTGGCATGCAGCCTTTGTAAAAGCAGTTGAGTAGTAGATCTGTTAGGATATGGCCCAAGCAAGCCTTCTTCCTTTTTACTTTTAAGTAAATACAAGACTTCGGCCAGACTTACAGGACATGGTTGGGTCTGGGACATCTCCCCATGTTACCAAATTCTGACAAGGCCTACGTTGCAGACAGGAACACAGGAGTTACTCTGTCAGACTGGGATCAACCTGCAAACCAGTGTTCCCTGTTTTAGAGTAGTTAATGTCACGTGTTTCAAAAGATTTCTTTCTTTTTTCAGTCCTTTGCCCATATGTAAGTTCTTGAAACCATCAACCTGGCTAGCTGGACTAGAGCCCTAGGCTTAGCTACTACATCCTTTACAATTTTAGCTCCTACCAGAGAGAGCTATCCTAAACTGTGAGCACTGTGATCATCTGTAGACTAGTTATGTTTTGTGGACATCTTTGTACTTACTTGTGCATTTATTGTCACTGAATCAGAGCACAGAGCTAAGTGCATGGAGACTTTTTTTTTTTTTTTTAGTGGCTTTTTGCAGTTTGTTAGTTGACTATTATTTCCTCTGTCTTTCCTCTTCCTTTCCTCCAGTAGCACGTTTGGGAAAGATTTTGTTACATGTTATTCTTTCCATAGTTCTGTCTCTTCCTTTTTCAGATGGCAAGTTTGGCGCCTACATGCAGGTACACATCCAGAATGATGGTCCTGTAACAATAGAGCTGGAGTCCCCAGCTGCTGCTGTTGACCCTAAACAGGTAAGCAAACCAGAGAGACCGTCTGCCAGAAACGGATGTTCAGGTTATGCCTTCACCTCAGAGGTGTACATCTGCCTTTATGTGGCACAGATATGTGAGAGTATTGCATTGTCCGAGGGAAGCATTCCTGTTATGAAGCAGCACAGCTTCCTTTGGGCATGAGGATTTTATGCTTTCCATGCAGCCTCTGAAAAGTAAAATAATTGCCTAGTTGCCAAGGTATCTTGGTTTGGAATTGGTTTTGTTTTACCTTCAAATTCTATTCTGCGTCCTTTCGTGATGTTTTACCCTGAGGAGGAACTCACCTGTTCCCTGTCTATCTGCAATCTCACAGCTTAGAACAAAGTGTTATCGGCCCAAGCTGTACATAATTAGCAGCAGCAGCAGCTCTGTGTGTGGATTAACAGCTGCTTGTAAATGTAAGCACTCACATCCCCTCTCAGAGGAACTGAGCTGCTGTTGATTTGCCCAGGAAGTAGTGTGTAAAAATGCGGAGGAAAGAGAATAAAGCTCCACTTTGAGCTCAAAAGCTGTCAATCTAATGTGAATGTTCACCTCTATTAAAACTATTATTCTATGTTCTGGGTAATTCATTCAGAACAAAGCAACGTCCGGGTAGTTTGAAATTTATTTATTTTTTATCAGCAGTGTCTCAGCAATGTAAAATATCCGTGGTACAGTGGCAGGAAAGAAAAGTTACTTTCTGTGGTCTGAGGATTTGCATTTTTGTGTATTGTCACAAGGAATGTGATCTCAGACACCTGAAATATTCCAACACATTTCTGCCTTCTTCTGTGCTTCAGAAATTCAGAAGTTGGGTCAGAGGAGATACTGATCCCCAAAGAAGAATAGCACAGTACTGACTGCTGGCGGGGGGGCAGCAGTTTCCGAACAGCTGATCTTGGTTGGTGTTTTTTAGATAAAAGGGTTAACATTTGCAGGTTTACATATGAAATTGTTTTCCGTGTTAGTCCTGCTGTGTCTGCAGTTAAGACTGTCTTAGGAGGGTGAGAGCTGCTGATTCTAATCCTGTGCACATTTTTGCCTGTAGTGTAACTGCATGTCAAAGCTCAAGATAGAGGATGTCTGATCTTATGTTACAATTTTGAACTTTTCATTGCTTATGCAGATGTGGCTACACTGCACATAGAATCACAGAATCATTTAGATTGGGAAAGACAATAGAGATTGTCAAGCCCAACCATCACCTAACACTATGAAATCCCATCACTAAACCATGTCCATAAGTGCCACATCCACGCATTTCCTGGGGTGGGTACTCCGCTACCTCTCTGCACAGCCCATTCCAATACTTAACCAGTCTTACTCTGAGGAAATTCTTCCTGATGTTCACTCTAAACCTCCCCTGGTACAGCTTGAGGCTGTTTCCTCACATCATATCACTTATCACTTGAGAACAGAGACCAGCAGCATCCTCACTGCAGCCTCCTTTCAGGTAGTTGTAGGGAGAGATGAGCTCTGCCTTCAGGCTCCTCTTCTTTAGACGAACCATTTCCCTCAGCCTCTCCTCATGTGTCCTGTTTTCCAGTCCCTTCACCAGCTTCATTGCTCTTCTCTGACTGCGTTCCAGCAACTCAGTAGACACAAGTAGCTCAATACAGTTCCACAGATGAGATGAGTTTCAGCATGCTCTGTATTTGTGTGAAAAGCACTGATTCCATTGAACCAGAATTGTTTACCTGAAGTTTTCTTCATTGTAATACCAAAAAATTAGCTGTCCTGTTTTTTTTTATGTATGCAGGCTGCTCTTTTCTGGCAGAGCGTGCTTTTACAGTGTCCTCTGAAATTATACAACTCTCTATAAGCAAGGAAATGAAAAAAATTAGATGTGTAATTCTTTTATTGCCTGCATAATAAAGATGAGTCTGTATTTTGTGAGTACAAAGAAATGTACATTTAATCTATGCTTCTGAACTCTACTTCATAGACTGATTGTGCTACATGGACAGATTGGAGAACACACATGGAGATGCACACAAATCTTTATTCATTTCAGTATTATTTGAGTTTCAGGTGGATGAAACTTCACTTACAAATTTTACCTTTGTTATAATTTAACAGAAGGCATTAAATTCCATTCACGATAAGACAAGGATTAATACAGCTTATCAAATGATCTTCTCCTCTCATATAAATGAACTTATGTCATTTTTCTTTGATCAGCTCATGCCCACGTGGGTGTTGTCCTAAATATTCAACGTTATTACTGCTCCTGTTTTTCTCTTCCGCTGTTAAAGTTGTTGCCCTCTGTGGGAGAGATTGAGGAGTCATGGCTGGAGCCTTGGGGATGCTGCAGGGCATGGGTCTGGATTTATGTCTGAGCATCTGCTATTCTGTTTGCCATCTGTGTTTCTGCACTGCATTGCTCTCAAACTAGTTACAGAACTATGTAATTTCTGAGGTCTCTTGGAGTAACTTTAGAGACCATCTGTTGCATACTCTTTACTCCAGAATATGAATACTACAGAGATTTCAACAGAGCGTACCGTCACTTTGTGCTTAAGAAAATATGTACATATATAACTGCATATATTTCAGAAGTTGTATCGTGCTTTTTGCCCTCAAGACCATCTTGGAAGATGGCCAGTCAATTTGAATTGATAATACATGTTATCAATTCTGGCATGTTTTTGGTAAAGCTATCATATATTGAGCCCTTTCTGCCTCTCTGTAATATGTATGAACAAATATATATTATGTATGTGGATTCTGTGTCCCATAATGCAAGGCTTTTTGGTTTTTCTTTCAACTAATAAGAAAGAGAAGGATACTATTTAGAAAAGAGTGGATTTCTATGTCATTTAGTAATCACGTAGTTTACAGAAACTATGAAATTTAATGTAGAGATAAGTTACGGACCAACATGCTACTCAGACATTATTTTCTGCACCACTGTTAGTGAAGAAGGATCGCTGCTAGGAGCCTGGTGCTGCAGGGAAAGAATGGGGTACACATTGCAACAGCTGTTTCTAGGTTTGATGCAGCAGGTTTAACTGGTTTGGCTTTGTGCTGGGGAGTACCCTATAATTACTGATAAAACTAATCAAAGATATTCTATGTCAGCTTGGAAGTCCACATGTACAGGTGTGTAAGGATGGTGTGTATGTAGGATAAGATACAGGGGATGCTGTACATCCTCCCAAGGCTCCTCATTCTGTCCTCAAAGCTCATAGTGACTCACAGCTCAGATTTACATCTTATGCATCTTCTACAAGCCAGTCTAATTCGTAGTCAGCACACATACCCTAACTTACTTGACTCTATGACTAGTATGCTTTGTCTTGGGGGAATTGTCATGGAAGCACTTGAGAAAATCAGAAAATGATGCAAATTAACCAAACAGATGAACTCCACAAAGTGTCCATAGTGATTTAAGTGACTCTCAGCTTGTTGTGTCCCCAGAACTTACTGTAACCTGCTTCTCTGAAAAATGGGAAAGAGATGTAAAAGTAATACCAGCTTAGTTTGACTCTCCTAGGAGCACTGAAAACATTTCTAAGGGAGGTAGCAAGGCAGAGTTGGCTGCAGGTTTTGTCCAAGCTGATTTGAAATGGTTATTCTATATCCTGTGTGATGCTAAGGTTTGGATATCTCTTTTTCTGCAAAAATGAAAGTATTCTTGTGTACTGGGTGGCTGAACTTGAGGCATTCTGTTGTAAGAAACGTGGCAACTTCATAACTGCCACCCAAACAGAACAGGAGCTTGGTGGAATTCAGCTCCCCCTTTTGGTCCTTGTGTTTTATTTCCCATGTTGACAGATTATAGTGAGCAGGAAAGGAACTCTGGAAAGCAGAGGGAAGTCAATACACGGAGGGAGGTGATCATGTTAGTGCATGATAATTCACTCTCTTCTCCAAATATCTGGAAATCCAGGCCTTGTTGAGTTGGTTGTTTCTTGTTGGTTGGTTGTTTCTTGTTTCTTATTATTGTTTTTCCTTTTCTGTCTTAACTGATCCATGCATACGTATTGTGAATTGAGATACAAGTTTGCTGCAAATGCTCATTTACGGTTTTTTAGAAATACTGTCTTCTGAAATGAGATCATTCCAGAAAGTGTTTTCTCACTGTCCTTGCTTTGTGAGTAGCTGGCAAAACTTGAAAAGCAACAACAAAGAAAAGAGAAGACCAGAACCAAGGTACCCTCTGAATCAAGTAGAGAAAGAAATGCCCCCCGTAGCAAAGATGACCCCAGTGCAAGCAGTGGAGCAGAAGGAGATGTGTCTTCGGAAAGAGAGCCATAGCTCATCCAAAGCAGGCCTCAGGTATGGCTTTTTCATTCCTGTGAAGTCATGTCGTCCCATTTGGCAGTCTCAAACCCTGGGTGTTTTACTTAAGTAGTACCTGGATTCTGCTGGGAGCTGCATTAGAAGTGGTGAAAGGTGGTATTCCAATAATGTTACTGGTGGGTAACCTCTTTTTCGATCTGCAGTTGGCATGCCAGAATGGAGATGTGGGTGCAATCTGCTTCCTAGCTGTGTGTTTGGCTGGAAGTGTGCATGCTGAGTCTGGCACAGCCATGGCTGTTTTCAGGCTGAGACTGGAATTCCAAAATGTTGGTCTTACAGTACAGCAGTAACTTAAGTTAGAATCCTGCTTTGTATACTTCAGAGCTGAGATGCATGATTTCTCTTGTCTTTATCTAGCAGCCTGGTCACTGTGGAACAGTGTAATACCCTAATAAATAAATAATACCCTAATAAATAAATAAATAAATAATACCCTAATAAATAAATACTCTCCAGTAATGGAAGTGGAAAATACTTCTGGTAATTGGAGATAGGCCAGAACTGGAAGCTGCAGCTTTTCTTTTTTTTTATTATTTTTATCTTTATTTGTATAAAATAAATGTGCTGTGTTGCTGATTTTGAGCTTCCAAGAACCCAGAAAAGTATTATTTCCCTCATGTGCACAATGGAGCCCTCACTTGGTAGTTTAAGTAGGAACAGCACTGCAAAGTTTAGATCTAGCCTTTCCCTCATTTTCCTATCCCTAGGGTGCAGTCCAGCATATAATTTATATTCTTGAATATCACACATCACTCAGATCTTTCCTCTCCCCTCCGCTCTTCTCAAATTTCCCGAGTGGTAAGACACTGAGGAGTGATGTCTGCTTTGTAGAAGTCCATATTATTACTTGTATTACAGTAATTTGAATGGATTTGGATAAGGCGTATTGAGTAGATTTCTGGAAATACACTATATTGACCTGGAAAAAGAATCAAAGAAACTTTCAAGTCCACAAAATTGTTTTTGTTTCCTCTGGCCTCATGGAGAACAGCTTAGCGTGGTGTGAAATGGTTTCATTCATTAGATTGCAGATAAGACTGGATTGTCATGTAAATACAATAACTGAAATCACATGACTTCTGCTCTCTTTGGCTTTGTTCTTGGTATACCTGTTTCAGTATTGGAGATGAGTAGTCACTTTGGAAAGGAGAACATTTTCTTAAGAAATTAAGCAAAAATGTACTGTTTCTTAGCAACTGTTGGCCTTACTGCAGTGCTACAGGAATACAAGCTTTTGCCCAGTTTCTGGGTTTTATGTTGATATAGGAACGTTTTAGAGGGCAGGAATTTGCATTCTAGAGTGCTCTAATCAGACTGATCTTTCCAATAGCATTTGAAAATCCAGATTGCTGAACATTCCTAAAATGTTATAACATAGCATTAAGTTTATGTGCAGTGATAGTAAGTCAAGATGTAAGTTGAAGGAATCCTGTACTTTTCCGCTGAGTCTCCAGTAATGTTTATGCTTGTTTGCCTTCCACAGTTTCTCATACAAAAGCTGCACTGGATCCTTGAAGAGAGACCTAACAGACATTCACCTCAGCACCACTCTTTGAGGACTTTGGATAAAAATGGAAAATGGAAAAGCAGAGCTAAGACAATAGAAACTTACATCATTCTGTATTGAAACAACCAAAGCAATGCTATCAGATTCAGTTGTTAATGTGTAGTACCAGTAGTAAAAAGGACTTGTAACATTTCTGTGTATGTGTTATCACATGACTGCCGAATAAAGGATGGCTGTAGGCAGACTGTAGCAGAACATTCACTCTTGGTACATAAGCTACATTTCAAAAATAAATCAGGGTTTTTCCTTAAACTTACACTTGAATTCTAAAAATCATTCGAGCAAGCTTGTACTTTGATTCCCACTCTATGATGTCATGTGCTACCTGTTCCCATGTCAGCATGAAGGTCTGTGTATATTTTGGCATATTGTTCAACTGCTGTGTAACACCAAGTTAGGCAGTCTAGTCTTTTTGCATGGATTAAGTTATTAAAAGGAAAGATCAGACGCTAGTTGTTTATCATGCAGAACATCTGTCTTGTAAACTTTTTTAAAAACAGAAAAGACTTTATTAAACAAATGATGCTAGCTGAGTGCCTGTTGGTCTTTGTATATTGCATTCCCTAAGATATAGCAACGTGTGACGTGAGTGACACAGAGCAAAAGTAACACCTATTAATGCAACTCATTCACCTGTCGTTTGGAAGCTTGGAAGTCAGGTTGCTGCCCTGAAATGTTTGCTCTTTCCAACGCAGTAAGTCCTTTAGATCCGTCGTGGTGATCATCAAAGTCCATCAGCAGCTGCTCCATATGCTGCATTGTGCAACTGTTCACGTTTATGTCAAGTTAATCAGGGGCAGAAAAGCTTTTGGAAACTGTCAGCAAACTAGTCAGGATGCAGCAGGCTGTGAAATTACTCTCCTGTAGGTATTAAATATCGACAAAGTTACCAAAACTGAGGCAGAGAAAACAAAGGTCTGTGAACAGGAATATCTTTGTTGTCTTTCAGAGGTTGTAGTACCTTTTATAAAGTGCATTCTCTAAGACTGTCTTAGTCCTGTTATCTTCCCAAACCACCTGCCATGGGCAGGATGCTTACTGTACAGCTCTTTACATGATTTCGCGGTCAACTCACTGACAATAGTCGACTGGAGAAGTACAAAAAGACCACATGGTCTATTCACTCAGAGAACGAGTATTGGAGCAGGGAGCCAAGCAGCAGGTCCCCACATCTTTGGCTAACAGTCATCACTTTCTCTCTGCTTAAACAAAGCTGGAGCTTGCCTCCCTTGAGAAGTGTTTGTGATGCTATATTACGTGGCTTAGAAACTCACTATCTGTTCCATGTTTTTTCTTGCTTGTAGCAAGCAGTAAGCAAAAAACAAAGACTTAATTCCTGTGGTTTGGGGGCTTGGTTGGTTTCTAGTGCTGTGGTGAGCTTTTGTTGGCTGTTTGTGAAATAGATTAAGATCTTAGTTGGAAGGAATGTTTTTTGTGTTCTCCCCCCCCCCTCAAAAAATGCTGAAAATGACCTCATTAAGAAAAAGGCATGTTTATTTAATATAAATGTTAAGGGACAAAGTTCATGAATGATTGATAAGTTTCTGCTTGTTGTTCCCTTTTCTGCAGATTTAGACTTACAGCCTTCATTCTCCTGTCCTGATTCACAAAGCAAAAGGGAGTTTTGCCAGTGTTCACTTCCATGTGATTTACAGGCTAAAGTCAGAAGATCATCAAAGAGGTCTGTGGACAATTTTTGCTGTTTATAATAGAGCATCTGTTTTCCAGAGACCCTGCAATGTCTGATCTCCAGCTGCACGCTGGCTGCCCTCGGGCCAAAGTCCTGCAGGGAGAGCCTCGATATTTTGGGGAGAACCCCAAAATCAAATGGCCTGTAGCTGTTTGTTCTGGTGATAATGCTTCACAGATGCTGATGGAGTCTTACAGGTTCTTTTCTGCCTTCACCTGTGCCAGTGCTGCTTTCTTTGCCTTGCACTGCATTGTGATGTGATATTCTTTTCTCATTTGCACCGTGATGATTTTTCTAGCTGTAACGCCAACTGTAACACTGCTATAACTAGAGAGGATAAGAATTATTACAGTAATATCGTATTTCAAAAAGCATTTTGCAAATGTCTCAATTTAGATACCAAATAGACAGACTGCATTGCTTTAAACAGTAGGAATTTTAAGGACGGAGATAATATAAGTGATAAGTTGAATAAGTGATGCCTTGTGTAAATACAAACGAGTTAAAGGCAAAATAATTTAGAGTGCTCAAAAAGTCTCATAAATGTGGAAATGAAGGGTAGATGTGCAAGCTCCCTGTTCTGGAAGGTAATGTGGACACTGAATTAAAAATGCTCTGGTTTACAGAGGTGCTAGTTCTTGGAGAGTCTTGTTTGAAAATGTTGGCTGCTCCATTTTGGTGGCTCTTTGATGACAGATTTCAGTCTAAAAATTGCTTATTGCACTTTACTAAATAAACTTTCCTACTGCTCTGTTGTCATAGAACTGGAGGAATTAGAGTTTGTTGAAAACCACATTTCAACTGCATGCCAAAAATGAAGTCTAGCAAGGCTGGGTAGTAGTACAGAGAAGAATGCTCTGGGATATTTGCGTCTTGAAATTAAAACAGTTCTGTAATTCTTTCAGCAATCATGGTGCTATAGAAGGAGCAGAGAGAGAAGGAGATGGCTTACAGAGCAGGAAGGATGGCAAAAGTATTTCTTTTGGCATGGTATAGAAAAACACAGGGCTCTAAGAAAGAGAGCTTGCTGCCTTGGCAGCACTCTGACTGTTCTCCATCACCTCCCCGCACTCCATGACCATGTGTCACCCCCAGCTTCCTCCTTTGGTCTGGTCCTGATGCCCAAGGTTTTGCTTGGGCTGACAACAGCCAACTTTTTGCTAAGACAAATAAGGACCACAAATCTATCTCAGACTGGGTGCTTAAAGAACTGATGGCAGACGCCTGCTTCAAGAGCTGAGGCCAATTGAACACGTGCCAAAATTTTGACCAGGTGTCAACTACCTTACCCCATAAATGGTGAGCAGCCCAGGAGCCCTTTGAGTCTTTGTGTGTGTTGGCTGTGGCAAGGGATCTGCCTTCTCTACCCGTAGGGAATCTTTGCACATCTTATGTCAAGAGATGCTGATACAGATCCTTAGTAAGTGACTGCTAGTTTAAAAAGTGACTACTAAACTTTGTTAGTTTTGCTATAATTCAGTCTTTGATTGCACACACAACCCTTTAACTATAAAACTTTGACCAAGTCAGTGATGTCAGCTCTACCTGGACTCCTTTGAGAAGGTGTGCAGAAAGCAAGGAGATCAACTCTGAACCTTATGATTCAACGTGAAAGCTTCCTGGATAAGTGTTTAATGCTACTCTCTGTGCAGTAGATAATCAAATGTACCTTGCCATTTCAGATCTCATTAAGTCTTTGTTAGATTGCTGTTTTAGATCAGTAGATTTATTCCTGCTTCTCCTTTACAAGCATGTAGCTTCTATTTGTGATGCTCTGGCTCTGCATCCCCCAACACTTCTCCAGCTGTGCCTCCTGGAGCAGGCCTTCAGTAGGTGCCAGGTGTCTGCTTCTTCCTTGGCTCTGGTCAGTGTGCCCCTGGGGAGGGACACCCAAACTCCCTTCTGTGTGCCTCTTTACCTGCTCTCTGGTCTCCAGACCCTGGTGGTGGGCAGTAAAATTGACCTTGTCTTTCCTTATAGCTTGAGTGACTACTAATTCATGAGTACTGTTCTTCTTTTACAGCAGGATTTATTTTACTTAAGATCCATTGATAGCAGATTGTTCAATACACCTTGGAAACTTAGGGTAAGGACCTCAGCTGGATCCCCGTTGACTGTGCAGTTCTGCTCAGCTGCTTTAGAAATGCTAGAAAAGTTGAGGTATAACCTTCAAAACTGTGCTCACTCTTGTTATCCCATTCATCTCTGCATTCATCAAATCTACTCATCTTACAGTTTTTCTTTTTACCTCTTAGCTCAAGGGAGGTTTTTGGTAATGTTTCTTATACTCTTAATGGCTTGATTATATAGTTATACTCTTTAGAAAACTCAAAATTTAAGTGCTATCAGATTTTAAAAACTGATTTCAATTTCTTGGATTTGAAAATTCTTCAAGTAGTCCCTGTATGAGCAAACACAACGTAAAGCTTGTCTGCCTTCTTCCAAAACAACTCAAAAACTGGTTGACTAAAGAGACTGCGTGTGATTGTGTGTCAGTAATATGTGACTCAGTAATGTATTGTACAACTTCTATGAGTAAACAGACCTCAAGTTAGTATTGTGGGGTTGCCAAGTACAGCAAGACTGTGAACTATGATTTTACTGTGAAGCAGTCATTAATATTTTAAGAAGATAGATGTGGAATGGAGATTTTATTTAAGTTTAAAAAAAAAAAAAGTTCAAATTTGTATTAGTTATGCCGCGCATGAAAAATAAATTAAAAGAAAAAGTCTGAACAGTGAGACACAGATTCTCAAAGTCGGGAGGAATAAGTAATAACGGGTACAGTGTGGAAGGAAACTTGAGTAGGACAAACACCAAACGTGCATCCTTAGCTGTTGCAGCTGCTTGTGCAGGTGTGGTCACTTCAACAAATATTGTGTTTACTATTTAACGAATGTGTTTTTAGAGCCCATGTGATGCCATGTTATGCTCTGCTCTCTACTGTTTGTTATGGAAGTTTTATTGTTTCCTCTCCTAACAGTGTCTATGACAGGTTAGCAGGAAAGCTCTGTAAGAGCAGGAGAAGCTACTGGGGATATAAATAGCAGGGTGGGAAACAAACCTGTTTGTGTTCTTTGAGTGGTAGTTGAAGCCCTGAGTAAGGGTATGTGTTTATCTGAAGTTATCAGGTTATCTTTTCACAGTATCCCTTGACTGTTTCTATAAAGAGGTGTGAAGGTTAATGTCAGCACTTGTTATGTTAATGATAATTTTATGTGATCGCAAAAGAGCTCTTCAGAACAAAACAGAGGTGAAAGAGCACAACTTTCTATCTCGGTTGCGTAGTAATCTGCAGAATGATGCTTTTTTTTCCTCAAGATATTCTTCTGAGTGTATTCTTCTGTCTCACTTGTCTGTCAGTGTTAGAGCTCAGTGAAAACTAAAAATGATCCCTCTCAGTGTATTCTAGTGCATTTTTTTTCTCCTCTACATGCCAAGCCTTCAGTAACAGTAATACTGTTCCTATACTAGCTGCACAAAACATTCACATTGACCCATCTAACAGCTTGTTTCCTCCAAAAGCAGTCACCTCCTTCTTTTCTGACCCTGGCACTCTCCTGGCCCATCGCTGAGCCAATCCAGCTTGCTGGTGGGAGTGAACAGGAGGGAGGAGCCAAACAGGTGAACTTGGCCGTTTTGTCTGACCGCAGTTGTCTTCCTTGTAGCTGCTTTACTAAACACAACCTGAGGTCTTGCACAACAAACCCTTGTTGCTTCATTCCCATCCTTGAAGATACTGCAGGAACAGAGGCCAAAAGGGCCCCAGTGTTTGAAACTGGGAGGCAAGAGCAAGTTACTGCTGGATGTGCTGAGACCTCAGTACTTCGCAACACAGTACACAAGACATTTTTAAACAACCCTGGTTGCTATTCATTTTAGGAACAGTAGTGCATGAGTGTCACTGAAGTTTAGAATAAAGAAGAGGAATGTAAAATAACTGATTTTTCTTGGTGGGAATGAATAACTTAATCTTTCATATTGGAAAATCAATGCAGTTTCTGTGCCGGAAAGACTGTTGAGCTAAGTTCTAAATTCAGTTTTTTATATTAGCAGCAAACAGACATGGTTTTGGTGTCTATTTCAATGCCAGCAATGAAGCAGGGCAGCCTGGTGCTCTGTCTGCCTCCCCTTCAGTCAGCCTCCTCGTCACTGGTCTTCTCTTCAGAATCATCACTTTCATATTCCTCATCCTCATATTGGAAGGCACCCTCACCGTCAGGGTCAGACTGACCCTCCTCTTGCTGCTCATGGGACCGATCAGACTGAGAGCTGGGTCTTGACCCATCCTCTTCTTCCTCGTTCTCTTCCTCATTCTCTTCCTCTAGGGAATGGCCAAGCAGAAGGCCTGACTTTGCTTCCTCCTCCTCCTTTTCTTCTTTCTGCTCCTCTTCTTCACAGTGCTGGTCGGAGGTGGGGCTGGACCTGGCCTCCCCTCCACAGTGAGGCTGCTGAACATGAGGGCTGTCTTGTGTCTCTTCCTCTTCCTCCCTCTCAGCAGATCCACCATCCCAGCTGGGGGTTCTGATGCCATTTCTCTTCTCTTCCTCAAAGGACTGCTCAGATCGGGGACTGATGCTGCCTGCTTCCTCAAAGAATTCCCTTTCTTTCACTTTATCCTTGATGACTCTGTAAAGACAATTTGTATGTGATTTTTATTGTCAGACGGGATGCTTTCCAATAAGTCTTTTAAAACCTACACGCTCAGGTTACGTAGGGCCAATCCTGGCAGTCTTGGCTGGGGTAGAACTGGGAAAGAGGGAACACTGGACTCTGCTTTTATGCTAGAAAGTAACAGTATTGCTTATATTTTTCTTTTTTTCCATTTCCTTTCTGTCATAGTACCAAATGGATATTGAGAAGTAGTTTTTTTAAGGCTTATTTAAAGAAAAAACAAAAAAAGGGAAAGGTAAAGCAGAATGAAATGACTTCTCAGCAGCCTTCCAGAAATCTTAGTTAAGGGAACAAATAAAAGATGTTACTCTTAATTGTTCCTTGAAGTGCATGGTGTATAATGTACCCAGTGCTCTTCTCTGACTCATGAAACAATAGTTAATTCAGGAAAAAAACAGTATAGGAAAGATAACCACACACACTCAAATATTTACTTGGGAATACTGCAAATAATTTTCTCAGCATTAAAAATGGCTCTAATTAGTAGGTATGCAGTGGCAAAACCAAAAACCTTCTGTGATCTCTACCTTTCTTTGGCAGCAAAATCTTCAGCACTGTAGCACTCTAGCAATTTAGTTGTTTGTCCTTTCTTTGAAACAAAGTCTGGGCATACCCCCAGAGCTCTCAGTCTGTTAGAATAATATTTTTCTGCAGCTATTCTGGCATTATTCTGTAGGAAAAACACAAGGGTTAAGTATGAGCTAAATGCCTATCTTCAGATATTTTTGCTTATATTAATACTGTTTCATCATTTGCATGTGAGAAGTTAAATTATTCACTGCAGCTAGGAACGGCAAAACTACTTGAGAACTTTATACCAGATCTTCCTCCCTTTTCTGTACTGGCGTAAATGCAATTTGCTCCCTACATCTACTGAGTAACAAAGAGCTACAGATACTGTATGCCACTATTGAGGGAGTGGGGAGAAGGTACAGACCTAAAACATTAGCTGTGTTCTTCCTAAGGCTGCTTCTCTCTGTGGGAGCTGCTGCTCTGAAACATGACACTGATTTACTCTCCTACAGCACTGTTTGATGCGCTGCACAAATCTGAATCTCTCTGTGAAGCTGAGCAGTAAGCTCTGTTCCTCCAAGTAATAGCTGGGTGAGGAGGCCTCGTCCTCCAGCCTTCATGCGTGCTCCTGCCCTGCAGCAGTGCTGGGCCAGGAAACCCACCCAGAAGGGACGAGAGAACTGGAAGGAATGGGCCATCTATGTCTTGCTGCCTCTCTGTTCCAAAAGCAGTCAGGGACTGTGCTACCAGTGCTTCGTTGTACTGAGACAGAGATGAAAATTGTCTCTTAACTTTACAGCAGACATGAGGAATGCTTGAGTTCTCCTAGCATTTGTCCCAGTTTAAACCTCTCATTTATGCTGTAAACTTGTTGGACTCAGTGCTATGTGTGTTATAATGGAACCAGAGGATGCCTTTAAAACATCTCCTTTCCCTGTGCAAGCATGTCATGAAGGCTTAGTCACAAAAAAATAATTTAGGGGGAGATGGAGCTGTAGAAATTAAAATGGACAAATTCTACTCTAAATAACTTCTAACAGTGTTTGACTGAATGTTCCCTACATGCTAATTGGAGATGAGATTAAGAAGGAGACAAATGACAACCTGAGTTACTCTTTCCAAGAGCAATGGCCTTTGGTTTACTCTTTCTTCCATTTCTTGCAACTCTTGCAAATACTCCTGCATTCTCTGCTTCGCAGAAGTCCTAAAGGAAACAGAGTACAACAGAAATCAATTGTCTGTAATACAAGAAGTACTTCCTTACAGCAGCCGAAAGTTGAATTGCTCATGCCAAGTATGGTCCTGGTTAAAAATGCATAAGATATATTATCTTATGGTAGAATTAGGTTTACCGTCTCATTTTCATGGAATGATAGAATGATTTGGAAGGGGCCTTAAAGCCCACCCAACCCCCAGCCATGGGCAGGGCTGCCCCCCACCAGCTCAGGCTGCCCACGGCCCATTCAACCTGGCCTGGAGCACCTCCAGGGATGGGGCACCACAGCTTCTCTGGGCAGCAGTGCCAGGGCCTCACCACCAGAACATCAGCTTGCTTGGAATACTGATGGACAAAGCTATTTTTGAAGTAGCCTTCTTGGATAAGCAGAGAGAAGTGCTGCTCAGTGAGGCTAACAGGGGCTGCCTGAATTTAGTTTCTTAATCTATATTCTTTCACACTTCTGCCTTCCCCACCTCTTTCCACATTGCCTGTGAGTTTCTGCAGTAGGGCTGTGCATTGAGGCAAGACAGTCACCATTCTGAGGGAGCGAACTTCACTGTTACTTGCCTCTTCTCTCAGAAGAGCCCTTATGTTCATGTACCCCATTACCCAGCCTGTGCTGCAGTAAGCATTGTCAAGTGGAGCATTTGTGCCAACCTTAAGCCATCAGCACTAGGGAAGTAGTTCTGCTTTGTAATAGTGTAATACTATATGCAGAGAATAATTAATGGCAAGTGTTTTACTATGCTCCTAAAATCTGATGAAATACCGTAATGTGAGGTTTGCTGTTGAATGAACTTAAATCAAATTCAAATGATTCTATGGAAAAAGAGAGTTGTGTGAAGCCATACCAACATCTACCAATCCCTCCCTGCAGAGATGTTTGGTAATTCCTCTATCCCTCCTCTGTACTGTTTTTTTAATCTTATTTTCCTCTTCAGTTCATTTGTCAGTTTGGCACACAGAGGCCTCTCCTGCCCCTGCCCTGTAACATGGAATCGTGTACTGAGAGGTGTTAGAATGGGCAACAGTTTCCCAGCTGAGATTTGGCCACCTTTGTTTGTAACCAGCTGTTCCTCCCGTGTACAACTTATCACGGATGTCATTATATAAACTCAGACTCTTCAGGTTTTTTTTCTTTAACATTGTATGCTTAGCATACAATGAAGCCAGAGAGGTTCAGGATTCAGGGAATGCAACGAAATACCTGAATGCCTTTAGTTTGGATTTAGAGATCTGAGCGAGGCTCTGATGGGGGTCATTGGCCTCAGCCCGAGTCATTACAACTTTCTGCAGTTTTTTTGTTCTTTGTTTCTGCTTTGTTCTGTTCCTTTTCTGTTGTTCTTCCAGCCTTCTCTTTTCCTCATGTGAATTCCTGGGTGGAAAAATAAACTAAGGCTGAATTTGTTTGAAATCAAGCACAAGACTTCAAGGGGAGCTTTGGCAAAGGAAATTTGAAATATTAAAAAAAAAAAAAAGAGGCAGGGAGGGGATGAAAATGGGATTGGTATAAATGGGTCTGTGCCACTGTAAGGGATTGGGGCATATCCTGAGAAACTGCGGCCATTTCTCCCTTTCCTACGGACGTGTGCAGAAATGTGCATTACTGCTTCTAGGGAAGTCCAGTATTAGTAAAGTCCTGCATTTAGTCTGAGGACTTAACGACAGGATACAACTGAATATATTAAGTCCCACATTCACTGCCTGAAAGAATTAACGACATCTATAGAAGTACAAAAGCACTCTCTCTAGGTATTTACAGAACACAGGGCATCACTGCAGCAGTCACCTTAGGGCCTGCAGCCTTTGCTGTGAGGACTGTGTGCCTTTTGGTGACTTGGATTCTCCAGATCCTGAGAGAGGTGAATTTGCACTTGACTGTCTGGTTTTGGGTTTGTGCCTCGGGGAGGCGTATGGCCAGCGTGTTTCTTTCAGCCTTTCTTCATCCTCTTGAATGTCTCTCAAAACCTTCCCCTTGTTTGAGGGAATGTGCGGGGTGCGGAGATGGAACGGCTCACAGACTGTGAGGTGTTTCAGCTGCTGCTTCTGCCGGAGCCGTCTCTGGAACTTCTGGTGCAGTCGGTCAAAGTCTGGAACGCTGGGTTGGATCCTGGGTTTGTGCTCCACTTCCTTTGGTTCGGCACACTTGTGTTTCTTCCTGTTGGCATCCTTGGAAGCCAGCCTGCTGGTGGGCAGAGACGCATTTCGCAGCAGCTCCTCAGCTCTCATTCTAATCCGGATTTCTCTGTAGAGCTCTTCCTCCTGTAGCTTGTCTCTAACAGACGGGCTATAAACACATCTGGGTACTGGTTTTGCTTTGAATGGTTTTGTTTTCTTTTCCAATGCGGAAAGGTCTCTTAATTGCATTTTTCTCATTTCATCCCTTTGCTTCTCTCTTTCAATGAACTTAAATGGCTTCTGGGAAGCCAAGAGCCTGAGTTTGCTCCTCTCCTTCACAGACTTCCTGCGCTCCTCATTCCTTTGCACGATTTCACGGTAGAGCGGCAGGAAGACGGCAGCGGGCACTGGAGTGGCTCGGAACTTTTTCTGACACTCTGCTTCTTCCTCCAGCTGCTTCCTCAGTAGGTTCTTTTCCATTTCAATCTGTGACTTGGATTTGACTTTCTGTTCTTTTCTTCTGGCTTCTCTAATTGTCATCTGGAAGGGCTTGGGCACAGTGACTTTCGGTGACCATGCCTTCTGCTTCCGCGTTGTCCCGGCAGCCGGGGCGCTGGGCAGGCCGTGCTTCCTGGGGGGGAGGTACTCATCCACTGAGAAGCCATCCCACATCCTTGCAATCCGCTCCTTAGCAAGTAATAGTGATCCAGTTTCACTACAGCTGTCTTCAGATGCTAGTTCTCCGTCGGACCCACCAGACGCACCCGAGCCTAAAGGATCGCTTATGCTGGAGTCAGAGAAGGATTTGGGCAAATGTAGAGGCTGATAGGCGCTCTTCTCCCACGTTGGCCTTTAGAAAGGGGAGAAAAAGAGAAGTTAGTTTGAATCCATTCCAGCATTGATTCAAAGGCAGTAATGTTTTCGATGCCCTCACTAGAGGGAGAAAGATGAAGAGCACTTGGAGAGTAAGAGGAGAGAGAGGGAAGGGAAAAGGGTAACTTTGGTACAGACACCAGACCACAGTTACGGAGGAAATCCAGGCTGTGAACAAGGCAAGGCACTGGGCTTTACTGAACGCACTGCCCCATTTCTGCTGTGCACACTTGTTAGTCTGACAGCCTACTAGCAAGGTGAATAAGCATCTGAATAACTGAAGCTAACTTTGCTGTAACTGTTTACAGGAAAGGGGGAGAGCAGCAGTTCCCGGCCTCAGCACAGACCTGCCCTATGTACTGCTGTCGGCAGAGATCCTCCAGACCAAAGGTACCACAAGACTTACCTGCAGCAGACATTGGAAGTAGCACTGTTAGCCTTGTTCCTCTCCGAGGGCTGTACTCCTTGTAAATACAGCTTGTTCCGATACATGCTTTCTAATTTTGCCATGGTCTCCAAGTGGGCGTTCTTCAGCTCTTCCAGCTTCAGGTAATATTCCTGGTTTGAGATGCCCAGCTTGGAGAAGTCTGTCTGTGTGTCACAGCCTGTGCCTGGGGCGAGAGGCTGCTCGCTGCCAGGGCCCGGCTCTGCGCCCAGCTCCCCCTGGGGTAGAGGAAGGATTTCTGTGTCAAGCTTTGACTCACAGGGAAGGCGAATGAGGTTTTTAGCACTGCTTCATTTAATTGTCTCATGTATGAAACACTACGGCTGAATTTCATACCTGTTACCTACATGCAGACTTCAATGCCTGTTACATGGAACAATCTTGCTGCACAGTGACTTATGGCTTGAGACTGCTGTTTAAAGGAAGCTAAATAACAGCCTGTCCTTGTAACCCCTTCTCTTTGTATTGGGAAATAAGATCCAAAACAATTTTTTGGAAGGAAAAAAGCCCTTATCTTGATTAGAACACAGCTCTAAAACAGCCTTAACCACCTCCCCCCAGCCACGGTTCTCCGCCGCCCGTTTCCATAGCCGCTCTAAAATGAAGCCCTTAGTTACTCCGGGTAAGCTCCTTACGAGCTCTGCGGCCGGCCCATCTGCTCCGCAACCCCCCGGGCCCGGTCCGGCCCGGCGCTCCCTCCGTACCTGCGCGCTGTGCGGCGGCCCCCGCTGGGAGCGGGCAGGAGGCGCCCGGCTGTGCGGCTGCACGGGAGCGCGGAGGCGAGCGGCGGACGGCGGCCCCGCGCCGTGCGGCGCCTCCATGGCTGCGCGCTGCCGCCGGCGCAGGGTGGAGGGGCGGGGCCGGACCGCGGAGGGCGGGGAGAGGCGGGGCCGCTCGGCCCGGAGCCTCAGGGCCTGGTACCGCAGCCGGCTGGAGGACGGCTCGGAGCTTCGGGAGGGGGCGGTGGCGCGGCTGGTTCCGCTCATCGGTCACCTCCCTTTCTTAAACGTTTGTGCTCGAGGTAAACGGGGGATTACTGAGTACAGGTAAACTAGGGTCGGGAATAGTCTTCCACCTCTCCGAGGTGGGCGTCATTGAGCACTGGGCACAGTTAGTGCGATGGGATGGTACCTACGTGGAAGGAAAGAACTAGAGGGCAGCAGGCAGGACTGGGCCACAGCCCACACGGGGGAACGAACACACTGTAACAGGAAAGGAAGCCTGGATCAAATAACAGTGGGGGCAAACAAATGAGCATTGCTGGAGTAAACTGGGCTATGAGAAGTGTCAGTGATATGGAATGCTAATCTAAATGCTAATTTAATTCAAACTATAGAAGTTGACCTACTTTCTAGTGAAATCATAAAGCAAAGACTGATGTAGACTAGTGCCTGTTTATTGATAAACAGCATTTCCTTCTTGAAAGCAGGAACTGTATTAAATTAACGTGAGAAAAGTACATCAGCCTTCGTGGACTTTTAAGACGATTCACACAGGCGCTTTTGGTGAGGAAGCTGCAGCTCAGCCCACAGCTGAGGAGCTCCAGAGCACAGTCCCAGCTTCCCTTATTCAGCTTACCGAGTGTTCACCTGCAAGAGCACAACAGCACACGTAAGAGGTCCACACAATACATTACCAATGACTTCTTTGCTTTTGTATTGTTTTAGTCTTGCTTTAAGGTACGCTGCTTATACCAGTATACTAATAACAGCCCTGCTATTAGATGGCCAAATGGTATAAATAGCATGTAAAGTAGGAAGGAGGCAGAATGCAATAGCTGATCGTGTAATTTGTGTTTCCACAAATTCTGGCGTTTATAAAAAAAGAACACGATACAAACACTACTCACCACATCATCAATCTTAAGAATACTGCGCACAGTTTCTGTTGCCAGAGTCAGTGCACTCACAGACACGAGCAGGGGCTGGACTACCAACTCCTCCAGGATGTTGGAAATGCCACCCTGCAAGAGAAAGTCACTTTCACTTTGTGCAAGGGAGCCTGTAGCTACATTTCTACACTCCTGATGCGTGAGCACCTTCCCCTGCAGACACTGCCCCCTGACCCTTCTAACCAGACCTGTTTTCTTTAAGTTCACTGTGAGAGACTTCACCTGGAAGAATGTTTTTGAAGAGACACATGAAGGTAGTTGGACGCCATGGATGTAGAACAAGCATCTGCTATTACCAGTACTCGGGGTAAGCTGCTGCAGGCTCAGACAGCAAGCTATTATCTCTCGACACTAATTGTAGGAAGAATTTTGTTCTCCGTATTTTAGACTTAAGGTAGTATATTTTCCTTTTAATACCCTATTAATTTAAGCTACGGAGTTCTATGTACAACTTCTTTATTACCTTTCTGACATTAATGCCAGCTGTTTTCTCCCCTTGAGCGTGTCTGTTCCTCAGCTCTGTTACTGTTGAGATAGGATTGAGACCCGCGTTTTCAGCCAGCGTAGATGGTATGACTTCCAGCGCATCCCCGTAGGCACGCACGCAGTACGAGTCCATGCCCCTCAAAGTGCGGGCGTACTCATTGAGGCGCAGTGCCAGCTCTATCTCTGGTGCTCCACCTCCTGCGATTAAAGCTCTGGGGATGGAAATTGAAGTCAAACTCAGTGATACGTAAGTGCATAAAGAGCTTTCCACATTAACGTACTGAATTATTCTGGCCAAATGGACGCATTACCTTTTCTTAACTAAGCATCTAATGACACACAGGGCATCGTGAATTGAACGCTCAGCTTCTTCTAGAACAAGTTTGTTGGATCCACGTACCACAATGGTTACTGTTTTTCCAGGGTTTGTACAGCCTGTAATCTGGAATGAAGCCAAACAACAGAAATAAGAGAACAGCCTTCATCAGTTATGTGCAACTTCAGTAACAGTACTGAGGTATGCTGAGCAAAACCACTACGCTTCCCAAGCCAGAGGCTAGGCAGGGATGACAAGCAGGTACTTTAAGGCCTCTTAACTACTAACTTAAAAGTAATAATGTAGGTAATATTATTAAAAGAATTTGCAAGGGTTAAGAAGGAATTCATCTTCTGTCACTCACTCACCTTTATTAGTTTCCCAGAACCGTTCAAGTTGACCTCCTCTGCCAGCTCAGCAGAGCCCAGCATGTCAGGAGTAAACTGGTCAATATGAGCAACAGGCTTAGTTCCAATGGTCTGCAAAAATAACAGTAGAAAAAAAATAAGTAAACTTAATCTGAACTGTAGAGTCAGCAGGCATGCTCCACAGCTGTACTTCAGTAGTTGTAACTGTGTTCTACTGCTCTTACATCCACCCTTTATCTTTCTAAAAGTGGGACGGCTCAACAGAACTGGAACATCTTTCAGTGAAACATCTTGTCTGCCCTTACACTACGTTCAGAATGTGAGATTTGTTGAAGTGTGAAAAAACTGGCACTGGCTGGGTGCTTGAGTTCTGGGGTTGTCTTTATACACAACTGTTATTTTAGTAGACATTTACGTAACTCACTTTACCTTACATATAAACTCGATGTCTTCTCTTTCTATGTCTTTAACCACCATGATCTTCATTTTGTTCAGGAAATGTAGGGCGAGGTCACTAAGAGCATCCCTAAAAACAAGAGGGGAGTACTCAGTTCAAACTATTATTTTACTAACTGGGTGAACATGAGCCACTTGCATGCTTCTTAGCAGTAATGCTGAAATTCTTCAGACTATCTCCTAGGGATATCATTAAATCCAAAATATATTAGTGACAGCACCAGCATCAGCTGAGAGAGTGACAGACACAACCCGTCACTCTGCATCAATGTAATTGCTGATATTTGACCTCCACTTCCCAGGGCCACAAACAATTCCAGCTTTTCCCCAAATGACCAAAGCAGGTGAGCAAACCAGCACTGACATACCGCAGAATAGACTTCTGAATCAGCAGCACATTGCATCCAGCCTTCTTAATTTGCTTAACTAAGTTTAGAATATAAGCCCTCTCTTCACGCAGTACTCTGTCCATTTGAGCGTAATCAGAAACAACAATTTGGTTGTCCATCTATTAAAACAGAAACAACAAGTATCATGAGCAACTGCTGATTTTATAGGCATCAGGATGCTGTATGTTCTTTAATAGCCTGTGATTTGAAGTACATACAAACAGATTACAGTAAAAAGTGTACAGATTACGGTATTAGAAATTGTTTCTATGAGAAATACTGGACTTCTGAACTATTCTTTCTTATGCCAACTACTCATAACTCTTAAATATAAAGAAATTGTAATGTAGGTTCTTTACTAGCAGGCCTTCATTATAGCAGTGGAATAGAGCTGACATTACCATATCTTAAACAAGATAGGTATTTTGTTGTTACATTTACATTTTCCAAGAACTACAGCAATAGTTCTCACTTTAGTTACAGTTAAACTTACATCTGTCTTTGGAGCAGAGAGGCAGAACTGAATGAGGCCAATTTTGGCTTTTTCCACTCTAGTTACACCTGTGTTCGCCACCTTCTGAGTCAGGACCAGTCCTTCCACCAGTTCACAATCATCGATTGTTCCTCTGCAAACAAAAACAATCCATGACTTTTAGCACTTTGGGAAGCAAATTCCACAAAGACATAGGCCTATAATTGCAAATTGTTTCTTACCCCAACTTCTTCACAATTTTAATGTCTCTGAGGTCCACACTGCTAGCTGTAGATGGGTCTATCACCTTCATCACTGCGTCCACACTCATGGGAGAAAGTAAACTGGAATACTGACACACAACCTAAAGGATTTAATGATGGAAGGGAAAAATAAAAAACCAGTGATGTGTGATATAACACTGATCAACAACAGCTAGGAGTTTCTCAAGGTTCTCACTGTATTTTAGTTTGACTTTATAGTTTTGGAAAACAAAATAATTCCCCTCCCTGTCCATCACCAGGTACCTCAGCGTGGTATCTTCTTAATGGAGTCTCCATTTAGAGGAAAGAACAGCTCCACTGCTGGGAAGAAATGAGCTCAGGGACTTTGGAAAACAAATTTGACTTTATCTCTGTAACTCTTAAAATAAGCCTGTTGGGAGCTTCACAGATTTTTCTGCCACAATGAAAACACAATTGTAAAGAAAAGACTGTACAGTGCAAAGGAATATTATGGAGAAGAGAATGATTTCTGCTTGTTTCAGAACTATCGCCTCTCTAGGGAAAATCAACAGCTCTGAAATGCAGCCATTCCTGCAACCAATTCCTCTCCAGTTTTTGGTGCTGTTTTAGGAACTTGTGCCTCGATTAAAAACTGCCTACATGAAAAGCTGGCAAAAGCTCTCCCTATCCCACCTGTTCTTTCTGTTACTGTTTTCATCTTAAGTTTGTGTATGTAGCTTACATTTGGCAGTTAAGTTTTGGGATCACTGTTTCAAAGTGAAACTCAGCTTCAGTGTGTCAACTCAATCTTGATCAGCCATAGCTTTTTAAAGAGTCAGTTTAAAGTAAGGTAGCCACTGTCTCAAAACCAAGTACATTTGTGATGTGCAGGATTCTTAGTAAACAGCAGCACAAACTGGGAAAAGCTGAAAGGGTCAGCTTGTCTGGAGGCAGCAAGTTCACATATCAGCCATACCTTTGAGTTCAGCGAAGTGGTTGCGCTGTTTAGCAGGGTTTCTCTGTCGCTCAGTTCAACTGGCTGTGCCATGTTGGTCAATACTTCAATACCTTTCTCTAAAGCTTTCTGGAATGACTCTGAGATGATGGTGGGGTGAATTCCTGCGAATAATACAGAAGGTTGTTAGGTCATCCATGCAAACCAGTCGTCTTTTCCCCTCTCTCCAAACCAGTCCTATTACTTGACTACAGAATTACCAGCTTCAAGTTTAGTTTATCATCATCTTAATTCTCTGTCCATAAGAAGTATAACCTAGGTGAGTTTTTATAAGGCAATATTTACCATCTCATTTAGTTACTGTTTTCAGTATTGATGATGATGCAGTCAGCTCAAAATGAAAGACTTAGCAGTGAGAATCTTAATCAGAAGTGGGACGTGAGCAAAGCCTCAAGTTACCTTTTCGTGTTTAGGGTAGTTAACAGCTACTTTAAGCTTTGTGATACACACAAAGCTGTATGCAGTACCTACCAGCTTTCATAGCTAAGACTTTCATATATAGTACGTATCATATCTATCTATCTATATAAAATAAATATGCTTGCCTTTCTGAAGAAGTCTGGAACAGGCATCCAGAAGAGCTCCGGCAATGACAACAACAGACGTAGTACCATCCCCAGCTTCAATATCTTGTGCTTTTGACAGCTCTACCAACTAAATGATGAGGTATAGAAGAGTTTAAATATAATGCCACTTCACTGAAAACTCAATTACAAAAAAGATACTAAAGAACACAGCACTACCAGAATTACCCACAACACCAGGACTCACCTTTTCTAATTTGCAGCTTCTCATAGGTGTATACATATTTGGCTGAAGCAATAACAAAAGCCTCCAACAAAATAAAAGCCATACAAGTCAAGCAGCTTTTCTCCCAAGCTAACAGCTGATCTCACCCATAGAACAGGTGAATCTTTCCCCTTTCCTTCAGAAGGGTCCCAGGTCGCACATTTCCATCTCCAGCCACAACCCAATCAAAGAGGGGGCTACGTAACTTTTCGTAAGACCGGACTACTGTATCCCATGATCACCAGACCATAATGTAATTTATTTGCTTCTTTGCCTCTCTTTTGTCCTACTGGTTTGGGACATCGCCAACTTTTCTTTCTCAGATAAGAGAAGATTCGGGCCAAAATCATTTATATCTTGAAACGTATCCAGAAAAGATTATTCCTAAGCAGTAAGAAATAAAGACCTGGAATTCTTTAACACACCTTACAATCAATGTAAGTAGACCTGAAGCACTCAGCAGAAAGTCTCTTGCTCTATCACTAATGAGTTAACGCTCCTTAAATCCACACGAGACATTACAGTCAATGTTCTTTTGTCCCAGAAATGAACCTCTGACACGTATCATCGTGCAAGCAATGGAAGACTTTACCATTTTGGCCGCAGGGTGCAAAACCTGCATTTGTTTCAGGATAGTAGCACCATCGTTAGTGATTGTCACATCTCCTTTAGCATCCTGAATCTGAGGAGGAAGAGGAGAAACAACACTACAAATGTTTCTTGGTGTTCAGTGTCACAGCTGGACAAATAACCCCATCAGGAAAACTGAGGTAAGTATTTAATCTACGCTTTACGACAAATAAACAGCATTTGGGCATAAAAACAAAGAGTACTTTTCAAGCTTGGAGAAGCAGCTTAAACCCAAACGGCACATCCGCTTGGTTTATACAGGACATTACAGTCTCTGCAGCAATCTCACTGCTTTTGTATTTCAAGGAAAGGTTTACCATTTTATCCATTCCTTTTGGTCCAAGGCTCGTCCTGATAGCATCAGCGACAGCTGCAAAGAGAAGAACGGCGTTTGTAAGCTGATCTCAAGAGCTACAGCCACTCATACACGACTCTGAACAGCTTCTCCCACGACGAAGCAGCTCCCGCCTCATTTTACCAGCATCGAGCCATTCCCAGGAGCGGCACGGTAACAATAAAACACGGCAATTGTTACAGCTTTTCTCTAACGCGGTTAGAACCGCCCCGCTTTAACGCAGTAGGAGCAAACGGTGCGTGCCCGTAACACGGCCAGGGCTCGCACGGGCCGCCCGGCGCAGCCTCCTACAGCCGCCCCCCCCCGCGGGTTTCTCCCCCCGAGGCGCCACGGCCGGGGAGGCGCCGGGAACGCTCCGGCACGCAGCGCTGAGGCCCCGCCGGCCCTCACCTTTGCCGGCGGAGATGTTGCTGAAGCGGATCTGGGAGGGCTTGTCCCGGTCCTGGTACGTGCCCTTGGCCCGATTCCCGGCGCCTCCGTGGGCTTTGGGTCCCGCGTTCTCCGGCATCGTCGCTCGCCGCCGACAGGCGCCCGGTGGGAGCGGATGGAAGCGGATGAGCGCCGCTCACGGAACCGCGAACCTTCCAGAAGACGCCGCCACAACCCCCTGGGCGCGCCCGGGTCCTGTCAGCCGGCGCCACGCGTGACGTCACGCCGTGAGGTGTCCGCGCCGCGCCTGCGCGCTGGTAGCGAAGAACTGCCTCCTGCAGGCGAGCTGCGCGGACACCTAAAGGCGCCCTCTGGTGCTTCCAGAACGGGCCGGGCGGGGTCCTGGCCGCACTGCTCTTGGGTGCGAGCGTGAGAGGGAAGAGCCTTTGTCTTTTTGTGTTCCATTTTTGATGGCTAAGAGAACAATGTAAGAGGAGAGACGTATCCAGGCCGTGGGCAGAGGGTGTGTAATAGCAATAGTGTTGGCCTGGGTCGGCATCGCCTTCATCGTCGTCACAGATGAATCCTAAATGACCGACGTGGTTGGGGTCTGTAGCTGATAGTAAAGTGCTACAAGCTGTGATAGCTACAGCGCTAAGCCCAGGCCTGGCGAACATTACCACAGTGATAAAGTGTGCTGCACAACAGGAAGGCTTGGAAGGCGGTGCTGAGGTGTGTGAAGTGGTCGCCTTGCAGCCTCCAGGGCAGGCGCTTGGTTTCTGTGTGTGTGTACACTGAGCAGTGGAGGTGGAGAACCTGTGGTTTTACTGGGCATGTAGCTAGTTGCTGATCTGAGCTTAGGGCTGCTGTGGTCAGTGGCTGCCATCTTACTGGCAATTTTGGTTTGGCAGGGTTGCTTCTCTAGAGCTGGTCTTCAGAGAAGTGCTAGGATTGAGGGCTTAGTAAGCGTTGGTCTGCGTGACTGTGGAATTTAAAGAGTTGTTGGGCTAGTGTTAAGGTGGTTAGAGTTGGTCCAGACAGAGGGCTGGACACAGGCACTGCATAGATGCCTGTTGTAGCAGAAATGCTAAGTCACAGCTTGAACCAGTGATTGAGCACCTGGTGGAAAGGTAGGGCTAACCCAGGGGAGCTCAGGTGCGTGCAGTGTTCCTGAGTGACTGGAAGGGCTGGAGCCAGGATCCACCCCTTCCCAGACCTCATTAAAGGGTTGGCAGTGGAGCTGAGGGCCTCTCACTGGGGGTCCCTGTGTATCTGAGGCCTTCCAGGGGTGAGCGGGTTCTTTCCTTTGTTTCTGTGCCTACAGCTGTTGCATTTGAGCATATCCTCATTTGCTGTAGCGAAGGACTTTGTTACTATGCTGTCACTGCTGTGCTTTCCATTGTGTTATAGCATTACACCTGTGATTTAGTATTGCTTGTGGAAGAGTTACCTGAGCTGGCTTAATATAAAACCTTGCTGGTAAAGTTTCTCTTCCTATTGGAGTGAAGGCTGAAGTTTAAGGCAGGATGCTATTGTAAGCAGGTGCAGATGGATGGGGCTGGGAGGATCCAGTGAGTAGGTTTAGGATCTCCATTCTCTTCAGCAGTCCACCTACAGGAAGTACTTTTTATTTTTCCTGAGATTTGGACTGGGTTTATGTCTAACTTTTGCATTATATGAATTTTGCATTAGGATTCCTACTAACTGTTGCCAGCATGCCTGGGTTTGTCTTAGGTTCATCAGTGCTTGCCTTAGTAATTGTAGGCTGACACTATTGAGATCTGTCTCCTTGTGTCTGCTTCCACATCTGGTAGAAGTTGTACTTGGTCTGAGTTCCAAATTGCTAGTGTGTATTTAATGCAGTTGTTAGATGTGAGGGTAGGATCTGAGGTGGATGAATAAAACTAGTCAGGCCCAAAGGACATTGTATGTGTTAGGCTGTGCTTAGAGCCAGCATGCACAGAAGCCTTCCAGACTTGTTTGAGAGCTGGATTTAGGCCAGGAGGTGCCTGCACATTATCTTGTTCTTCTTGCCCTCTTATCATCATTTCTGACTGTTATGTCCTCCAGAATTTCCAGGGAGCGGTGAGGAAGGTGATGATAAACCATACAGTAAGCATGTACACATGTGATCCTGGTCTTATATTTTTTTCTACTTATTTTTTTTTTGAAGAAGTACTCTGTCCTTCAAGTGGGACTTGACCTGTCACCAGTTTTGACTGAATGTGGTAGAAATGTTACACTTTCTGTCTGTGTGTATATAGAGCTGCACAGAGGAGGGGTGTTCAGTTATTGGCATGCTGAGGATGAAGCTCAGCCCTCTGGGGACACCTGGGGATCCATACAGGAGTGGGACAGGCAACAAGGGGTGGGTGGTTGGGAAGGAGGATGAGGAAGACAGCTGCTTTCTCCACCTTCAACACAGTGTGAATTCTCCTTTTGGGCTCCTTCCACCTGGGCAAACACAGCTATGTGGTGCACAGGGAAGGGCAGAATGACTCCTGCTTGTCCACGGCATGCTGTTCCTGTAACTTCCAAGGTTTTATTTTGCTCGGTCAGTGGCAACAAAGTTTAAGTGCAGTGAATGTGCTCTGATCTCTGTTTACAAAATCTATAAATTCAAAAACTCTTACTGTTCTTGTAGACTGATTTAGCAGTTTTGGTTTTCCCAGACAGCAGTCCCCTACTTGATCTTTAGAGGTCAGTGGTGCTTTCCTACCCTGTCAGATTGTCAGATCTCCTCCGGGTCATAATGCTACAGAAAGTCAAGAACAGATAAACTGCTGAAAAGCAGTGTGGGACAGGACAGGGACTGTCCTTGCTCAGTTCAAAACAAAGAGTTGGGTGAACAGCAACACAAAGGACGTCTATTTTTCTGTATACCTAGAAACTGCAGTTGAACTTACTCAGACTGAAGTCCTTCCTTCCCTTCATCAACTCTCCTGGGGGGGTTTGTTGCCCCTAGGGAGGGTTAAGGTGGAGAAAAGCGATTGCTGGAGGCTGAATCCTGACACAACGTTGGGATAAACACTACTGAGCCTTTGAAGAGTTGCAGTTTCTTCAAGGGGTCCGGTAACACCAGTGCAGGCTCCAGTTCTTTGGTAAAGTATTTCCATGTGGAATACTACCCGGGATGATTCCACCCTCTCCCTCTAGGTGACAGCAGAACATCAGTCTTGCTCTAAGGGGTTATTCCCTGAATGTATTTCCAAACAAAACAAACCAAAAAGCTGCTATTTATTGTCTTGCTTGATTATGTTTTAAAGAGGTTGGAATTACTCTTGATATACTGCCCTGCTTCAGAACAAACTACATACTTTGGACAGCTGATAAAAAAGAAAGTACCAGAAGTTTAACATTGTTTTATTTTATGTATGTTTGTTTCCATGGACACAAAACATGTTCTCACCTGGGATAAATATCTCTGTATTTCACAGGTAACGTGTGAACCAGATCTGTCTTGGCAAGCAAGATTCTGAGCCCTCAGAGGCGTCCTCGTTTCTACCTCCGGATGGATGCATTCTTTTTGGAGATGACTGCAGAGGAGCACGTCTGTGCCAGTGCAGTGCTTGCTGAGCAAGTGTGGTGGTTTGGTTTTGCATCCTGCGCAGAAGAGGCTGATCAAGGCAGCGGTACGATGCGCACTCCCTGCCTCCAGCTGCAGTGATTCCAGGCAGACCATTGAAATGCCTCTTGTGCCCTGGTCAGGGACAGCTCTCCAAAGCAAGCTGCCCCTTGTAGTAGAGTGGTGCGGCGCAGCATACCTCGTCCTGCTGCTCTGCTGTGCTGGGCTTCCTCACCCTCCTGCTTGTGCCAATGCAAGGGCTCTGGGGAACTGCTGCTCGAAATGGCCTCTGTTGCACTGAAGGCGATGTGGTCTCTCTCAGTTCCCTTGCAGCCCACAAGGCTGTGTGGTGTCTGAGCCTTGATGAGAACGGCTTTTCTTCTGAGTGGAGGCCTTTTCAGGGATCATCTCTCTTTTTCCAGTGAGTTTCTTCTGTGTAAATGACTCTGTGAGACTCGGTGACTGATTTTGAAGTACTGAGTGAGGAGAGGGGACAACTTGCAGCTGTGCTGCAATGCCCAGGGGATGCACCCACACGCACTGCTGGCTGTTCTGGCCTTCCTTTGCTTGAACTTGGACCTCTAGAAAGAATAAAAGCCTTGCCAATTGAGTGGAGAAGGATCTTAGGAATGCATGTAACATATTTTTTTCTCAGAGAGAAAAGCCAGGGAAAACGTTGACACGAGCTTGTGAGAAACAACGTTTGGTGCTCAGTGCGCTTCCCTCAGGTGATCTTCCTTGCCCGGGAGGGACAGGATAAACAGGACAGCAAGTTGAACTGCTACACGGTAAGTGGATTTACTACTGATCACTTTTTGGTGTAACCGGTTGGTTTTTGTTAGCCTTTAAGATTGTTTCAGAGATGTATGGGTGTACCTTTGTCATACATCCAAAGGTTTGTTTTAGCATTTGGAGCCCCAAAGCGGGATTGGACCGAAACAGGAATCTGGGGAGGAACAACCAGGCGGAGCAGAGATGGGAGAACAACGGCTGTCCGACTCCACCCACAGATGGAAAAGTTTGCCTTTTGCTCCCTGGTTGCTCTCCTTTCTGCCCTGGCCCCAGCCAGCACTGGGGGAGGCCCCTCAGCTGATTGTGTCCATCTGCAGCACTGAAACAAAGGGAAACATCCAAACTGGTTCCTGCTCCTGTTTACGGGAACGACAGCTCTGCTTTTGGGAGTTGGCGAATGGGGATGGTACTGAGTGATATTTTTTCTGCAATTATGTACTTGGATTGTGTAGAAGCTATAGAATAAGCTTCAAGAAAACGTTCGTCCTTGCTTTTTAGGGTTGACTTCTGAAATTGGTAGGTGCAGCTGCAATTAAACTTCCAGAGAGGATCTTGTGGTGATTCATGTTTTCTGGAAGTATTTAGTAATTTGAAGCAATAGCAATATCGGTGTTTTTCAAAGAAATGCTTTGTAAATGTTGTGGCTTGTTCAAGTGAGTTTTGAACAACTGACATTTCATCTGTTCTTGGGCTGCAGCGGTTACTTAAAACACGTACACTGGGTGGGAACACAGGGCAAACTGCTTATACTTAGGTTGGAATCATTTGAAATACAGCAGAAGATGCTGCTGCTTTTATCAGCCTCATCTTGGCTGTGACCTATGTGATGGAAGCAATGGTTCTTGCCATGTATTTGTGAGGCTTTGAGCACTTGTCTCGCTCGTGGTTACAGTTTGCATTTCTGCTTAGCCTGTTACTGCAGAATCGTACGGTTGGAGGGGACCTCTGGAGATCATCTAGTCCAACCTTGTGCTAAAGCAGGTTCCCTAGAGCAGGAAAGTGCGCTGTTTTTTTCCTGCTTTTTGTAATGGAAAGAGAAATAATGAGGTTACAACAGGTACAGAAATGCACAGGGGGGTAGACCTGGTATTGTAAAAGAGGAAGCTAAAGGGGTATTTTTTTTCCTTGTTTTACATATCTATGTCATTACAATAATGCTAGCTACACTCATGATATGTACAAAAAATGAAGAGTATATCATGCACCACAACATCAGCTCTATCAATATGTTTTTAATCTGTGACCTTCAGGTCTTTGTTAGCGCAAATCAGAAGATCCAATTCATTAGGACTGTCTGGTCTGGCTCAACCAACACACGATATGACAACATCTTTATTTCAGCTTACTAGTAAAGCTGATGATAAGCAAGGTCAGGTTTGCGTGGGGAAGTAACGGCCTTTACTAAAACACGTGATACAGAACTTCATCACAAGTAATCTATTAAATAATATTGTCTTCCAATACAGTCTTCCTGGATTGTAAGGAATTAAGGCTAACTGGGCTCAGTGAGCACTGTAAGATAACAATTCTGTCCTCCTGTACTTTTGCATCCTTCCTCCTTTCACAGAGATCTTCCTTGGATGATCATAACTGGTGGCTTTGGGTGTTCAGACAAGTTCAAGATGCTTTTTCAGAAATTCTTGGAAGGAACTGGTTAGTTTCCCTAAAGAGAAAGGAATCTGCATTACCAGTGATATCTAATAACTTCTGCAAGTGGTACAGATGAGTTTTTAGAAGAATCTCTATTACTGTATTGTATGATTCACATACCTCTCCTGTAAACTTAATTTGCTCTTTGCAACGTATTTCCCTAGAAGGGTGATGAAGGGAAGAGTTTCAGCATTTTGTTTGCTGTAAGAGGTCTTGAAGTGTTCTGCAAACCCTTGATGGTTTGGTTGCTGAAACCAATGAAGCTCTCAGCGCTGTCTGCAAAACATTCCAGAGGAAGGTGGGTATTTTTTGGCAGCAGGTGGTGGCGGCCTTGGCTGTGTGCCTGCCTCTGTGCTCCTGTGGGGTCAGGGAGCAGGAATTGAGGGGTGTGCAGGTCTGCAGCCAGGGCTTTCTGGCACAAGGGGGTCTCCTACCCGAGGGCTGTGCACTGGGAATCACTGTTGCCTTCTCAGGGCTATGAAAACAAAAGCAGAAGGTGAAAAAGTAGCCTGCAAAGTGCCTAGGCTGCTATGAGAAGTAATCAGCCTTCTGGGAAAGCCACAGGGTATGCTTACACTGATGTGCTTGGATGGAGGATGATAGCTTGGGCTTTTCTGAACTCTGGGTGTGATTTGCTCTCTGAGGGGTTTCAGGAGGGATATATAATGAGCACTGACTTGGTCCTTGTGCACAGTTTGGGGTAGCAGCTGCGATGAGAAATGGCTGCTGTGCTCATGCAAAGCTTGCAGGTTCTCCCATGTCTCAGTGCGAGGCTGCTGTGAGTGGCCATGGTGCATGTCAGTGCCAGCCCTTCTGCCTGCTGTGGCTAAGGGCTGTTTTGCTTTTGGGTAGCTGCAGGTTGGCGTGTCCCCTGGTCACTGACCCTCAACAGGGTCAAATCCTGCTGCCTGGTGACCTTCCTCTGTTGAGCTTTGCCATAGGTGTTGCAGTGACTTTTGATTTGTAATGTGAGAAAGGATAGTTAAGATGCATCCTCTCAATCTCATTTTATGCATTGTGTTCCTTTGGACCGACTCCTAGTTGAAGTGGAACAACCTACTTTATTTCCAGTTGGAGTACCTTTTCTGTTCTTCCCCTCTAGAGCTATCTTCAACAATCCATGTGTGGCTATTCACAGATCTCTTACTTTGTTCCACTTTGTTTCTGGTAACACCAAAGACCCCAGTCAAGGTATTTTCAAGTGGTATTTTACATACACAGGGGAGTATGTGATCCGTGCCCCAGTTTGGGGTAATGTGAGCCAGAGGCTGAAGGCTCTTGCTCGTTTCAGATGAAGTATCATCTGCTCCTATTTACTAGACCTTCCGGAAAACACAGGCCTGAAATAAATATGAGAAACTACATCCAAAGCTCTGAACTACCAGAGCAGGAAAGCAGATTGTTTTCCAAGAGAGAGCTGATGCTGTCCTGGTTTCTTCATCTGCACTTCACTTCTGTTTTGAGTCACAAAGCTCAGCTGCTCAGGATGGGTGCAGGGAGCGTCTGTTCCAAGCTGGTGTCATCTCCAGCGCTGGCACAGGGGAAAGTGTAAACTTGCATGGAAGTGTTGCAAGCCCTTAGGGGTGAGGAAGCCGCGGCCTGCCTCACGTGGCATGTACAAAATGAGCATTCCCTTGACATCAGATAACACGGATTTATCTTAATACAAATGTTTCTTAACTATGTCTGAAGGTTCCCAAACAATGAAATGTTGGCGGCCACTCTTCTGGCTAAACACCATAGGTGGCAAACACAACTCAGAGATGTCTTTTAACAAAGAACCAGTCTGTACCTTTTATTTCCATTAATACAAGGAGCATTAAAAAAATATGGAGAGAAAAGAGACTCTTGCAGCGTACAGCACCCTTCATCCTCTGAGACGGGGACTTTATGTGCTCTATCGATACAACAGCAGAAACACATACCTTGCTCCCTATACCTTGCTCTCTGAACAGCAGTCGTTAGAGGGAAATGTTTGACCTGGACAAATGCTGCCTCTTACAGAAAAACTTCTAATGAAAAGATGTCTCTGAGCTGCTGAAGGACGGGGATTGTCAGCATCTGTTGCTATTAGTGTAGCACAAATGAGTACCCTGAAGTACACGTGAAAAACATATGCATAAATCCCTGCTGTTGCTAGCGGACGTGATCTCAGTTTTTCAAGTCTCAGCAACGTACACATTCAGTTCTTACTTTGCTTGGCTCTGTGCCTCTGCATGAGGCAAGTCATCAGCCTGCTCAATCTGCAGACAGAACTGAGCAGTAAGCTCTTGTTTAAGTCAGCTGTGAAGTAAATGCTGATGTGCTCCGTCCAGCCCCTTCTGTGAGGAGCTGTATTCCAAACTCAGTGCTGCCTGTGGTTGCTATTGTGGCAGCACTTGGAAGCTTCAGTTGCGGCACGTCACACCAAGTCAGAACAAGACAACTGTCCTGGCTGTGGTGATCCCGCCGTGCGCTGCTCTGCCTTTTGGCAATTCACCTTCGTGGTTCTTTTTCCTGACCAGAAGTAGAGCTGAGCAGTTTTGCTCACCGGAGTTATTTACTGGGGTTGGATGCGCACAGCACCTTGCTGCTGGGCGCAGAGAGGTCTGTCTCACGCTCCTGCCAGTAATGCTCTTTTGAAAATGAAAACTCAGCCTCACTTAGGTGAGTGAAAGCAGTACCTGTTGTGCTTGCTGAGATGCACTGCAGATTCTCGCTGTGCGTGGACCGTATGGTTGACAGCTGACAAGGCACCACCTCACGGTGTGAGATGTATGTTAGTGTATCTGTAGGTGAGCATAAAACTAACTTTTCAAGGCTAATGTCCATGCTTAGCACGAGAACAAGAACCCAAAGGCATTTTTTCTGTTTGGCTGCCTCTTTTTTTTTTTTTTAATTCTTTTCTCCTCTAGAAACATGGTGGCAACGAAGTCAGATATTCCCTTTTTTTTTGCTGAAGGACCTTTTGATAAAGGAAAACGTACCGAAGTGATAGAGACAGCAACCTTGGAATGTGTAGAGCAATCACCTAACGCTAATCTGCTGTTTGTAACTTCAACGGGTAGTCAAATGCTGGGTTCTTGTAGGAGACCAGATGTGTACCGTACTGCTCGCTGTGAGGCTTTTTACGTGCCTTGCACAGGCAAATGGACAAAATAATTGTGGAAATGAGGAAGAGTCCACTTGCTGCAGACAGAGCAGCAAAGACAGATTTGTAGCTGGGCTTTGTTCTGAACCTGGCACACGAATTGCCTGCAGTTCCCTGGCTTACTGCGTGGCTTAACCCTGCGCTGTTGGAAGCAGTCACGCAAACGTGGTAAGTGGTGTATGGTGAGAGGTTGTACAGAGTGTACTGCCTCGCTGTGGAGTAAATGTCCTCCAGGACAAGCTGTCCCTCCTCACTGCCTTGGTCACGAAGCAGCAGCTGATAGGTACGAACAACGGAGTTTGGGGCACACCAGTGTATCTGTGCAGAGCTGTCTGTGACTTCAGACACCTCTCTGAGCCTCGGTGGGTCTGGAATTTCATTCTCTGTTGACATGCCGGGACATAAGCACGGGGATGCTCTCTGAAGTTCGCTGCACGGCTTCTGAAGGTGTCTGCAAGGGTTGTAGTCACAGGAGGTGTACGTTTGTTGCACGGGGGGTTCCGTTGTCTCCTCGCTGTATTCATAGTCATCTACATAGTGGATCCGGGGCCGGGTGGGTGCGGATGCTGACTGAGTGCTGGACTTGGTGGAGTTTGGCTGCCGTAGATTTGTTTGTGGTGTCCTTTCCACAGCGAAGGAGTGAATGTAATGGGGAACGGCATCTGGTTTTCCTGTTGCTGGAGTAGAACGCTCGCTAGCGGGCTGGCTGAATAGGCGTTCCTGGGGAAATGCCATGTGAGTTTTTCTGAGCTCTCCCTGGAGCTGCTGTGTTTCAGTTTGACTCACAGAGCCATAATCCGTGGTCTGGCTGTAGAGCTCTCTGAGAAAACCGGGGGAGGTGGTTAGAGATGTGAGCAAAGGGGGATGGCTCATGGATTCGGAAACTGCCTCATCCTTAGGGGAGGAACCGTTGGCTTTGGTGAGCATCAGCTCAGCTGGGTTGGCTGCAGTTGTGCTCATTACACTGGCTTCCTCATTCAGAGGAATGTAAGTGTCTTTGATTAGCAGAGCAGAGTCTGTTGTCACTGCTGCAGTCGTGGTGTAGTAGCTGGCAAGGCTGAAAGCGTCTCCTTGGCTGGAGGGTGTGTTTGAATCGAGCAGTGAGATATCTTTCTCAGTCTGGCATTTATTGTACAGTTCTTGCAGTGAAAAAGAAACTGAAGGCCTGTCCCAGTTTTCTTGGGATGTGGTGCAAAAAGTGTCCGAAGCCCTGCAGAGAGTTCAAGTTAGAACAGACACATTCCAGAAGAGCATTACAGGCTCCTGTGAGCCTTTTTATCCCAAACCATTCTTCATATTAAAGAGGTGAAGCCTAAACCAGAGCTAGGTTGTGTTAATGATAGTCCTGTGCTAAACAGATGACTTTCCACAGCACTGTGACCATAGCTGACTAGCTCTTGGCTTTTGAAAGGTGCCTGAGACAAAGCATCCTTTGTCTCAGTGGACCTTATCAAGAGTGTCTGGGTTCAAGGCAGCTTGTGTTAAAGGTTCAGACTTTAATGCTGAGCTTGAGAAGGAACCACATGTAGAGAGTTGTAACCCCAGGATCCTTAAACTTGGCTGGCTCAGACTGCTAGAGCCATGCTAAAGCACATCCAGCCTTTAAGTGACTGAGCTCAGTTTCTTTCTTTACTCAGTCCCTGCGGGCTTTTGTAAAGAATGCAAATGCTAAGTCCTTCCTCAAGAGAAGCAATCTGATTTTAACAGTATTCTTCCCTGCTTTCTTAGTGATGGGTGGTGAAATCTTGGAGGCCCCTCCAAAGGAAGACAGATCATGCATATGCAAAGTACTTCCTGTAACTACAGTTTATTGTAGTTAATCTGTAAAACTCTTGGAAAGCATGAAAACAATTGAGGACAAATGATGCTTTCTGCAAGAGGTTTTGTTCACTGCCTCTGGCTTTGGGGATGTGAGAGCAAGGAGGAAATTGTGAACAAAAGTACTTGTAAAGTCTTCCAGTCCTGCTCCCAGTGCTTGCCCATCAAGGCCACATAGCTAGCTCATTTTTTATCTCCAGTAAATAGAGAAATATGAACCAAGAGGGAAAAAGAACTATTCTCAGAATCCACAGCTAATATCACTTTATACTTTTCTACATATGCCCACCGCATTTGTCCACTTCCAGGTGTAATTCAGCCATAGTTTCTCCCTGAAAGAGACTTTATTTTACACTTCTACCTCTTGTGGAAATGAGGAGCATGCAAGGAATGTGAGTAACTTGTAAGGTAGTGACTATTTGGTCTTCAAATAACTTGCATATTTAAGTTGTGTATAAAGAGGATTACTTCATCTCCTTGAACACACTTACTTTTGCAGCACAATCTTGGGCGTGGAGAGCAGCCAGGAGAGCCTACAGTCACACTGCAGAGGATTTCCATGCAAGTTGATGATGATAGTGTCCGAAGAATTGGTATTCCAAGAATTAAAGGAACTCAGGTTACAGCTAAAGGATGACAAATAAATAAAGTAATTAGTTCGTGCTGAGCTCACCTTTGAAGAATTGGAGCAGGCTTAGTATCCCATCCTACGTAAGATGCAATACGATATTGCCAGTTGCCTTGGAAATACCATATTACCAACACTCCCATTCTGCATTTGAAAGTCCAGGTTGATATCTGTCCATCTCTCTAAATTGCACGATGTGGCTGCTGCCTGCTAGCATCCAGCTAAAGCGCTGTAAGTGGATAGCACCTTTAGGGATTGCAGCTGGAAAGGAAAAGGTTTTCTCTGCCATCATGCATTCACCTGCACTTTTATGTTATGGCATTTCTCTGGCTTCTTTCTCAGCGTGCTTCTAGTGGCTTGACTTCCTCAATGCCAGTCATCCCTTTCATGTTAATTACCTCTCTTAGAACACATCCCCTCGTCTACTAAATCAAATAACTGATCTAGGAAGGCCTTACTTGCCTTTACTGTTAAACTGCCCTAGCCATAGAAAAAGAGTGGCCTCCCTGCAGCCTGAGTTCTCACAAGGTGCTCTCTTTTCTCTGCAAGTTTGTTACTCCTTTTTTTTTTTTTTTCTCTTTGAGTTTGGGTCCTGATTTTTAGCACTTAGAACTGATATTTCTGCACGTGCTCTAAAATGCTGTGTAAATTCGGTGTGGCAATCTAGCGGGGCATTTACTTTATATTTTGCTTGAAGAGGTCTATTTATTTTTCTGAAACTGGTACCCAGAGCACAGCCACTGCTGTCGTGTTTGCTTTCTGATTTGCTTATAATCTGGGCTAATATTATGAAAGTCTTCCAAGGTGTTCTCCAAATGTTTTCCCTTGTGTTGACTCTTCTGTGTGCAGTTTACCTACCCCCATCTTGACAGATCACCTTCAGATTTTTGTTTCCCATAGTGTTTCAACAGGTGTGTGGCACAACGAGTAAGCCACTCCAATGTATTATTCCTGAGGTCTAAACCATTTTACTGATGCCAATGAGGAACTTTTATTCATTTGCACTGAAAGAAGGGAATTTTTGATTGCTTCCAAGGTGCAGATTTTAGGAAACTATCAGCTTTCATCCTTTGTAAAGCAGTGTAGACTTTGGAAGCACAAACTGCTATCAAAAGTAGGCTTCAGAGCATCTGTGCTGATCTCATCAATGCTGGGTGAAGTCTTCTAGCGGAGTGGCAGCAGGATGGGTGTTAACTCAGACAAACGGTAACTGTGCTATTGCTACAAGTCTCACACCGGAGACTCTTTAGGCTTTATCAGTTCTCCTGCTGTATTAGTCCTGCTGCTACAGCACAGGCTTTGTGTGGTGCACCTGGGTGCATGTAGTGTTTCTCCACGACACACAAACCCATACCTCTTTCTTACATATGATGACAAACAACCTTTGCACAAGTCAGCTCCACGCGCAGTCGTTCTGGGAGACGAAAGCAATGACTGATGAAGAACAACAAAAAAGAAAACAACTCACTTTTGAAAGGAGAGATGGCTTAGGTTCGGTGTGCTTTCAAACATCTCTGTCCTCACGAAGCCCAGAGAGTGGGAGTCACGGCAGTTCAGCTCTCTGAGATGAGGCATAGACCTGAAGTCGGTATCAAGGCTTCGTAATTGTGGCATCTTTGTCAGGTGAAGTAATCTGAGGTTGGGCAAGTCTCTGGTCCACTCAACTTGAACTGAAGCAGAAAAGAGATTTTTACTTGTTGTGTAAATAGTGCATTGCTGTGGATTTCTGCCTAGGAAAAACAAAGCAGACTGAACTGTTGGTCCGATGACAGATGTTAGTGAGATTCTGCCAAGCAGCCCATAGAAAAGATGGAACCCTCTCCTTGTGAAGCACATGGATTTATTAGTAACTTAGCTAGGGAGCTGCCAGATAAAAGTTCTAAGTTCATAGCGATGTAAAATATCTCTGTGGTTTTCTGCAGCTATTCCCTGTGGGAAAGGAATATAAACAAAAATCAGTACGCAGGCATGTAAACACTGGAGCAATCATTTCTTATAATGTTATTTACAGACCTGACCGTGCCACTGTGGGGCGGAGGAGAAGAAGGGAGGATAGAGAGAAAGGTAATAAAGGCAACCAGAGAGATGGAATGGTTTTCCTATTAGGTGAAGTTAAATGGATTCTCTACTCAGAAGTGATGGCTGGAGGGCGATGAGAGGTCTACTAAGTCCTGAATGGTGTGAGAAAGGCAAATAACATCCCCTTTCTCCTAGCACAGGAAGAAGCTGAGACATGAAACCATGGAAGAACAGGTCTTATACAAAGTGCCTTTCCATCCCGGGACTGAATCATGTAACTCTCACTACCACAAGAGGTGTTAGAAATTTAGTGGTGTATCTGTTTAGTGCTTGGCGAGGTGACACCTCCAGCCTGGGGAGGTCTCCACTTCTGCCTGCTGGAATTGGGGCCAGTACAGATAGGAAGGATCCCTCGGTGTTGCCTTCCTCTCACTCCCTGCCCTCGAGTGGAGCTACTGCTGCCCTGTTCTGGGGGTAATCACTCCTGTGACCCCACGCTGTGCTTCTTGTACCGGTGCTAACCAATAATGCATGGTGACACCTCACTGAGAGCCCCTGTGAAAGTAGGATTGTTTTAGATGAATAAATCTGCTATGAAGGGAGACGGAAATGCGTGAGGTGGCCATGTAGGTAGGCCAGGGAGGCAGTGGCCTGGTGTGTGGGAGAACCGGGGCCAGGCCTTGGCTCTGCCCCAGCTGGGCAAAGCATTCAGCATCTCCTCGCCTCAGCACCTCAGTTACAAGTAAGCTGGCAGAGGAGATGCACAAAAGGGAAAGTTGTGCCGCCAGTCACTCCAGGCTGGGAAGTCTCACTGTGCCGAAGTGTTGGGCGGTTGTGGCTGCCACGCTGTCTGCGCTACTTCAGTGTAGCAGTGTAAAGAGGGTGTAAGTGTGGGAAAGATTTTGGCCGTTTGTCTGGAAACAGAAATGAATTTCCTTCTGCGCTTCCCAAAGCTAATCCCGGGGCTGGCAGTGGCATGCTGTGGGATTAGGAGGGAGGCAAGCTGCTGCAGCGAGATGGGCAGTCATGCTTGGTGCTGTCCTCTCCGCCCTCCCTCAGGGAGGCTGCTCTGTGCCAGGGCCTCTCCCCAGGGTTATGTGACACTGGAGAGCGCCTCACACGCTCACATTGGCTGTGGATAAGGTCAGGCCCCATGTTTACCGTGAGAAATCTGTAAACTTACTTCTCTCGAGAAAGGTCCCACTCAGATCAAGCACGCTGATGGTGTTCTCAGGACTGTGCAGAGCATCGCCGGGGGACAGACTGATGGCAAAAGCAGACTCCTGAATTCCCCTGCTGCCTTCATGCCCAAGCAGAGTTGTGGAGAGGTTCAGAAACTGTAGCTGGGGGTAACAGGAAAAAGCCAGTGGCTGGATTTCAGTCAGGGGATTTCCAGCCAAGGACAGCCACCTCAGGTTAGGCATTGAAGAGGTGTGGCATGGTGGCACAGACGACAACTTGTTAAAGCTTAAGTCCAGGAAATGGAGACTGCTGAAGGTTTCTGACCCCCATCTGACTGCCTGGAGAAGGTTCTGCCTCAGTGAGAGGACGCGCAGCCGTGGGAGGTTTGCTATTTCTGTGCCATTCACCTCTTCTAAGAGGTTGTTGCTGAGATCCAAGGTCTGCAGGACCTCCGGGAGGCAGATGGGGAAAGCCGTCAGGCTGCTGTTGGTCAGCTGCAGGGTGATCCATGTCCTGTTCTTCCGATCCTCGCAGGACATGCTGGTGAGATTAACGTTCTCCCAAGGGTCTCCCTGAGCCAGCTGGAAAACGGTGGTGAAGTCCCTGGATGCTGCAGGCTCTGCTCTGCTCACCGGGCCTGATGCTGTGTTCCTTTCCAGCAGGCAAAGGATGAATAAGAGGGAGAACATCTTCCTGCTGGATGGCTTGCAGTTAGTTGCAAGATCTGTTTGGTTTTTGTTTCGGGGAAAGGAAAACATAACATCAGCATTACAGACTAAATTAAAATACTTCCAGGTGGCTACGAGCTATTTAAAAGTGAAACACTTATAATTGTTTTCCCATTGCATCCAGACAGCGTAAGGGATAATTAATGTCTCTTCTATAATTAAGCCGAAGCAAAAAGGAGCCCCTTGGGACAGAATTATCATGTGATCTTAGTCCAAGTTTGCCTACAGTTTTTCATGCAGAAAGCAATTGAGCAGTATTGCACATGGGAGCAGCAGCAGCATGGGAGGTGAGCTGCTCGTCTGCTCACCAGTGCATCAATACACGTTGGTACAGCACAACCTGCAGGAGAGGGATATTGCCATGTTATATGACTTTCCTTTTGTACCTCGTTGTGTATTGCTCTCTGTGGGGCTGTCCTGCTGCGGTGTCCTTTCTGGGAAGAACTGCCTGCTGGGGAGGTACCCAGGCAATGGGGCTGGGGCCAGGTGTGGCCGGGGCTCTGCTGCAGGTGAGATATGTGCTCCAGTTCCAGAGGCAAAGGGAGGTACTGGTAATGTAGCTCCTGACCCATGTGTTTGTTCAAGTGGCCAGACCTGAGTGTGTGCTCCTGGATCAGGACCCCAAAAGGGATCAGGATCCCAAAAGCCTGGGTACTGAGATGCACTTTACTCAGTGTTACGGTTCCCTCCGTGCTCCCTCCTTGTCCCGCCCCAGCTGGGTTTGTGTGGTATCACAGCCCCCGCTTCACTCGTCCCAGTCCTCTATGAGATGGCTGATGAGAGACATTTCTGATAGACAACCACTATGAAAAATACATGACATCCACGAGGCTCCCACCGAAGCTGACCGCATCACTCCTCTGAGAACTTTAAAAGCAGGAACCTGAAGACCCCTTTGACAATTCCAAGCCCTCAGTGACTTACTGGGGCTGTGCAGGTAGCCCTGTGTCAGAGGAGCAAAGTAACCATAGCCCTGAGCTAGTGCTTTACTTCTTCATCTACTGTTTCGGGCTCTTTCTTCATCTTAATAGCTGCTTGCAGTTCCCTGAGCGGTGCCGGGTATTGCCCAGACCGTCGGCCATCGCTCCCATCTCAGGTTTGAGGTAGGGACCAACCAGTGTGCTTTGGTCACCTGAGCCCTTTCCGGCGTCTGGAGCCGCACGAGAGCAGAGCAGCCTCAGGACCTCCCGGCCCCCGTGGCCGGTGGCTTCCCTGCTCCGCGGCACGTGGCAGCGGGAGGATGGCTCCTGCTCTCACATTCGCCCGTAGCCCCCGGCTCTAAACCGCAGCCGCTCGCACGTACCTGCCCGAGAGCCCCGACGCCTTGCGCCTCTCCTTTGGCGCAGCATGAGCGGCCGGGCTCTGTTTTATACACTCTGGTGACTCAGCCGAGGAGCGTATGAGGTCTGCGTTCTGTTCCCGGCTTCCCCTGCTCGCGGCTCTGCCCACAAGCGCAGGCGATGTTTGTTCCAGGCTCGCTGCCCCTGCCTGGAGAGGGGGTGGCTCCGCAGCATTCCCCCCTCGCGGGAGGGTGGGAGGGCTGCTGTTTCTCAGCGCCGCTGCCCGGGCCGGCCTGCCGCCTCCGTCTTCCACTGAGCGCGGGGGTAAAGGGAACGGAGCGGTGCCTCCAGTCCCACCCATCGCATCTTCTTCGGGCGGGGGGAGCTTGGGAGGGGAGAGGAATTCTGCTGGATGGACTGTAACGATGTGGAGCTCTGCTCCATCTGCTGACAAGGGTGTTGATAACGCGGCGTGCCAGTAAAAGGCTTAAAGTATTTACGTTTCTCTGTAAGACACTTGCACTTGGGAGTAACTCTCAGGACTGCTCTCACAGGACAGATGGCTTCTCTCAGAGCCGAGGAGGGCTCTGGGACGTGCCACAGGAAAGCACCCACCCAGCTGCTGCTCCTGCAAAATCCCTTCAGCTGGGGGAGAGGCCTGCAGCATCACACGGCAGTGTGACTGGCTCCCAGTCCTGCTGTGCAGGGCTTCTCTTCTATGTGCTGCATCTGCTGTGATTGCTCCTGCTCCTTTGCTCTTCCTTTGCTGGTGTAAGTAAGAGCAGTGGTGTAAAGCCAAGGGACTGCTCCTGCTCTGAGCTAGGGCTGTTGGCTGTGTCACAGTTCAAACCATCAGGTCGATTGCCAAGATGAAGAGCAGGAACTTGAAAGGAATGCATTAACAGAGGTGGAATGTATTAACAGAGGTGGTTCCAAAGCTACAGCAAGAATGTGGCTGCTCAGTTGCTGCTATAAGACAGTTATTAACATTGCCAGGGAGAACAGTAGTCAGTGCTTTTCATTTGTCAGGACGGCAAAAGAGATCGTGACGTGGAAGGCAGAACAGGCCTGTGGGCTTTGGTGCTAAAGTGCAGATAAAGGTCTTGCCTTCACAAAATCCTTGACTCTGCATGTATGCAGGCCTTATCTTCTGACCATGTCATTCATTATCTGTGTGGGGAGAGGACCTTGAAAAACACCAGAACATCCGTGGATCAAGATATGGACTTTGAGTAGGACGCTCTGGAGCCCTTGTGGTTCCTTTGGAGGCTGGGTGCAATGTACACATTGTTCCATGCGGAATGGCTGTCGAGCAAGACAAATAGTTTCCTAAATGAAGGGCTAATCCCATGGATTAACCTTGGTGGAGCAGCTGTCAGGCCTGTGCTTAGGGGAGCACGCAGGCCAGGTGCTCATAGGCCTACGGGGAACTTTGGGGATCCACCAGGTTCAAAGGGAAATTGGAGCAGGTTAGAAAGATTCTGAAGCATTTGCTAGAGGAGTGCATAGGAGCCAAGTCTGGCCTCAACCAGACTGGTGGGAACCCTGCCTTCTCTTTGCCTTTGAAGCTTCTTAGCTGTAAAGCTCCTTTTTGAGAAGCTGAGGAGCTTGATTGTGAGTGACTGAGAGAAGCTCTTACACAAAGTAGAGCAGTCATGGAAAATGACCTTTTGTTACATTTCTTTTCCACATTTATCTCTGCTTTTTGGATGCGCAGTTTTGGGGCAGGCATTACATTTTCCTCACTCTTAGCCAAGCTGCAAACTCTCTGATCATTTGGAATGTTATTGCTATGGTACATCTCAGAGAGCTCCCCGGGTGTGGTGGAGCTTTCCCAAGGCAGACAGCAGCCTTCTCTCACCAGTTTCTTGGAAATCATCTGATGGCAGCAGGGGTGGATTTCCTTTCTCCCTGCGTTGTCACTTTGGCCTGTTCTCAAGTTGCTGTTTCTTCAGGTTATTGATCTCCTCAGGCAACCTGAGGGAATGCTCAGTGAAGGCAGGCATTTTTGTTAGCTGCTTTTTCACGCGGATGATGTATGAGGCACAAAGAGCTAAACCAGACGCCCCCTCCTTAGGGCTGATTCAGTGCTGCACAAAACCCCCCTGCCTGCAGGAATGCTAGGGATGGGCCCTGCATTCCTCAGTGACACGGCGATAAGCAGAGCCACGGGGAGAAAAGGAGAAGGTGAGGATGGTACCAGGCTGTAAAGTTTAAGAGATGAGTGTTTCTTACTGGCTGTGGTCCAAGTGATGGCTAAGAATGAAAATATCCTGAAAAATCTGGAGAATGGCTTTTAAAGGTAACAGAAGAAATACTTTATTGGTCACTCCACAGAGCAAGCGCCAGGAAGGCGTTTTCCTACAGAGATTAGGGCGACAGTGGATTATTTATGCCAAGGTTTCAGCAAACTGTGGGGCGTGCGTGTTGTCTTGTTACAGTAGTGCATTCTGAAGGCAGCAGTGAAATGCCCTATGGAATCCGTTGTGTGCATGGACAGACAGCAGCAATCTGACATTGGTAGCATTTTACCCTGACCTGACATTGGTTTAATTAAGCATGACATACAGAATGCAGTAACAGTTGGGCCAAAGTATTTGCTTGCTAAAGATTTTTGATGTAATCTAAACAGTGTTCCTGTCTGGGACATTGTGCGTTGCACAGGCGGGAGATGCTTTATTTCCAGGGCAGATACTGTCCTTGTAAAGTATCTCCCATGTAGTCCTGCGACTGTGCAGTTAGTAACGTTGTTCCTATAGACTGCTGCAGTGGTGGCACAAACAGCAAAAGCCAAGTTAAATCAGGTTATTGCACGAGTAAGGGTGTGGTATCTGGTATGCGTGAAGGGGAGGGTCCGAGTCTGGCTGTGACGTGCTCGGTGCCATGGGTGGGATGGAAGTTGAGCAGCTGGCCCTGAGCAGGGCTGTGTGCAGGCCCAGACGGAGCAGGCTGCTCAGCCTGGGGTTATGAGGTGCAGAGTGCCCCGTGCCCTGCGTTAGCCCTGGGCTGCCTGCAGGAGCTGCAGCCACTGCCCCATGCAGCACTGAAGGCAAATGGATAAGAACAGATTCCTCTCTGTGTTCCTTACCTCTCATCCAAGAGCCTTGTAAGTTGGGTGGTACAAGAAATGATGATCTCAAAAACCATGGAGACAGGGCAGGGGCAAGGAAGCGTGGCAGATGGCTTACATGCCAGCCTGAATGAGCTGGCAGAGCTTCTTCTTGCATAGCAGCAGGAAGGCTTTTTGTGAAAGGCAGTGACGCATCAGAGTGAGACGGAGGGAGTGGTGGTAAAGAGCAGAAAGATTTGGTAGTTTCACTGGAACTTCAGCCAAGGCATCCTTGACTGGAAGTACGTGTGTTAGCTGAGCTCTGTAGGAGTCACATGCTGTGCTAGTGGGAGCTGTGTTCCAAGTTTCCCTGTGTCTGGATTTTCATATTCAGATAACTTAAACATCAGGTGGCAACTGCAGGTGTTCCATGTGGTGGTTATGTGACAAGCTGTGTGCTCAGAGGGGCAAGCAGAGAGCTGTGCTTCCTGGTGATGAATGTGAGGGAGCCTGCTGCCACCAAATGCGGGGCTCCAGCACAGACACAGCCATGATCCTGACTGAAAGTCAGTAGCTGACGTGGAGGCTGTCTGGCAGTGGGCACCTGTGGCACTGACATCTGTATTCAGCTCTCCCAGGGCAGGTTTTAAATGCTGCAAGTGTTTGGACTTGGACTATCTGTTACAGGGGGTTCTTACATTCTGAGGAGAATACCTGGCTTGTGTCAGGCAAGTGAGAAACAAGTCAGTCCTCAGTTGAAGTAAAACTGGACAGTCCCTTGGCCTCTGCAGAAAGTGCTGAGGAGAAAGAGTCACAGTGGGCTGGGAAGTAGGCTGCATCTGCTCACTCTTTTGCAAAACATAAAGTCACAGTTTGTTTAAATTGAGAGTGATTCTCCAACAGCCTTCTGGCACGCACAGGAGAAAAGCACAGGACACGACAGAAGAATGAGGGCTGTCCAGCCCGTGACGATTGGAAATTCTGTAGTGATTTCTGGAACATGTCCTAGTGACATGGCAACACTTGTCCCTTCTACTTCTTTAGATACCTGAAACCCGTTTTGGTTTGTGCATCGGTTCTATGAATCCTCCGAACTTTCTTCTCCTGTGCCTTTCTATACGTTGTAGGGCAGAACCGAAGCTCTTTCAGAACAAGTGGATGTGTGTGGCTGTCTCCAGCAGGCTGCACAGATGTGGTTCCTCGGGCACAATGTTTCTGAGTAATCTTTTTCTATTCTGCATTACATCCATGAGCAAAGTGGTTTCTACTGGCACTTCTACTTGTTAAAAAGGCCTTTGAGCATAGGCCTTCTTTCTGTTTTCAGTCCTTGTTACTCTGCTTTGCAGTCACATCTAACTCTACGTTTGTTCAGGAGTTAGGAGCTGAAGTGCCAGTAGAAACCACTTTGCTCATGGATGTAATGCAGAATAGAAAATAGCTGTAACTGAAGAAATTCACTGCACAACGTCCTCGAGTTACTGTACAATTTTTTTATTGTTCAGTAATTAACCATCAGGGATATACATATTTTAATCGTCTCTGGTCCTCTTAAGCAGTGGGGAGAAGCAGGCAGAGCTTGCTCCACCTCACTCCTGACCTCCAGTTAGTTTGTGGAACAGTTCTTCATCCAGAGATTCACTGTGGTCTTTGGAGCGGGTTGACAAGAAGATGTAGCCCCCAATATGCTCATGGATGATTTTGCAGTCTGCGCTCAGACATGTGAAAGCAACAGACACGTTCTGATCAAACTCAATTCCAACCTAGAGAAAATACATATGAAAAAAGCAGGAGTGGAGATAAATTGCATCGTTTTTCTGCTTCAATGTCAGAGAAAGAGCGAGTGTGAGAGCACAGCTGGACCAGAGATACTGTGACAAAGCAGCACCTGTCTCTGCTAACCAAGAGCTGTAAAGATTTCTGGGTCTGCAGTATGCTGAGGGTCTTTGGCTTCTTGTTTGTTAATGTTCTGTTCTGGTAGGGCCCTCTTGTGGTCGAAGGCCTCTTTGGCAGGCAACAAAAAGTTTCAAATGATTTTTTTTCTAGTGGCGTATTAAAAGACATGTGAAATCAGGGGCAACTTGAATAATCTTGGTAGGTAGATTTTAAACTTGGAGAACTTAGAGTTTCCTGAACTTTCACTGCAGTCTCAATTAAGAAAAAAAAAGCTGTGTTATTTAATAACACATCAGAACACATTTACAATTTCCTCACTGTAAGGTTTAAAAAGGTTGTCTGAAATGTAATGGCTGAATGCTGGGAGCTGTTCCTGTTTTACCTGGCGTATTTCCCAGTTCACGTTCCACTGCTTCATGGTGGAGAACCTCCATGTTGTGATAGGGTCTCCTGTGGCTATATCTATTCTTATCAGCCTGTTGTAGGACACCCCAAGCACATCTTCTTTTTTGCTTCCTTTAAACCTGAAAAGAAAACCACACCCAACTTTTGAGCAGATTTAGTCTGCGATGATTCTTGTCTAAAGATGCATTTAATTTGCCCTCCTGCAAAAGAACAAAAAAAAGGGTGGGAAAATTCACAACAGCCTGGGGGAGAGCTGGAGGAGAGCTTGGACTCTTCTTTAAGACAGTATTTGTAAGAAAGCAAAGATGTACCTGGTGAACCAGGTAAAAGAACAGGGCAGGTATAGATGTGGCTGAAGTCCTTCCAATTTGTTGTTCGTTTAAAAAGTACTCTTCTGCCAAAATGTGTGAATTTGATTGTATTTGGACTGGAAAAGTGCCAATAGTATTTTTCCTTGTTTCAGTACTGCTGAAATATATTCTTGCACGTATTCTCATTTAAATTATATAAGCATATCAAAGTACTATTATATATATCACCATTAACTTATCAAAACAACTCCGAGTTAGCAAAATATGCACGTCTCTGAGTGGCAGCAACATCACAAAATATTGAGACACATCACCTCTCTTCTAACTTGAGGTGAAAATGAAGTACAATAGTATCAGAATGTCTTGCAAACAGAAAACAAAGGAAAGACTATGCAGATAAAACAAATACCATTCACAAAAGCTGGAAAAAGTCTAACCTGGCTGCTTTTCAATTTTCTGTCCTTAGGTTAAACTGGTCCTGAGAGAGATAATGTGGAGACCTGGACCACAAATAGCATCTTAATTAACTCCTCCACTGAGATACTGTCCATCAGCTTGCAGAAATAAACCACAAGATGTTTTGCCCATCCTATAAAATTTAAGGTTTTTGTTGTTGTTGTTACAGAATTAGTGTTGACAGATGGGGCAAAACATCTCAATGTTAGTTAATTAAATACTGACAGGGAACATTCCTGGGCACTGAACTCAAGTGCCTGTTCTGTTCAACTGTTAGAGGAGCCCCGAGCACAGTTCTGGTTGTGAGCAAGCAGCACTCTCCCACGTGGCTCCCAGGGATGGCTGAGGAGCTGGAACATCCAGGCTGAGCTTATGTTTACCAGCTCTGTGTTCACTACCAGCTCATGCTGTACTGGTGGTTCACACCCTACTGCTGGGTTTGGGGAAACAGGAGATAGTACGGATGTTTGCTCTCCTATGCCAGCTGGCCTCTGTGCCAGAGTATGGTTACCAGCTTGCTCGGTTTGTACCATGGATGATTCCTAAGTAGCACTAGGAGAGGTAGTAAGAAATGAAGGAGTGTGCCTCCGACTATAACTGTGTCAGTACTCTTCATTCTTTTGGTGTTTTGTTAAGAGAAAGGGATGCAGGTCAGATACTTTTGCAGAGCTATGCCATATTCAAGAGAAGCATCTGGGGAAATTGCTATGAAGACAGCAGGACCTTTCTCGTGCTGACTGCTCTTCCAGACTAACTTAAAAGAGGGATTTTGTCTGCTATTTTCTTAAAGAAATGCCAATGGAATTACGCTCAGCAAAAAGCATGCTTTTGTATTCTAACAAGTGAGAAATGGAACAAAAAAATCTACAGCAAACCTGAGAACACCAACAAGATTTCCCTTTTATTTTTTCATTTTAGTGATTTTATGTCAAGAAGGGTTTAATCTTGCTGATGTTATTTCAGGCAAAATCCAACAGGTTTGTATAAAGGCAAGCATAGTGGAGACTCTCATTCCAGGAATGGAGTTACTGAGTGCTACTGCTATAGAGAAAGCAGTAGCATGGAAGTTACTACAATTAATAAAGGTCTGTTGGGGGAAAAAATACTAAGAGAATGTTTCTATAACAAGGAATCAAATAAATTCCTGAAAATCAGTGACTGTGAACAGCCTGACATTGCTGCAGCAGTGTGATTACCTTACAATGTAGTAGGATAAGCCAAACTCGGGGAGGGACTGCCATGCTTGAATAAAACGCAGCTTTGCTTCCACTAGGGGCATCTGGGATACATTTTGGTGAGCTTCCAGAATACGAGCTGCCAACTGGGAAACACAGCAAGAGAGAAAGATTTCAATTGAACAAAAATATACATGTTTTCACTAAATCAGACAGCATCAGCTCTGATGCCAAATTCAGCTATTTAGTGGTCACTGTTCATGCAGTCATACCGCAGAGAGAACTTGGGAATAGACTTAGAGCTATAAGGGCAGAACAGCACAGGAAGGTCTCAGTATTTGGGTTTGTGCTGCACTCAGACTACTTCCAGCATGCCATAAAATGATCTCGTCCTTGTTTGCTGCCCACAGGCCCATTCTGCACTGGGAGCCTGCTGGTAAACAGGGAGGAATTCTCTGTTCAGTTCCCTCTGTTGTCTGTGTCTTCTCCACTGGGCAAAAGTATGAGATGGTATTATTAGGGCAAGCACTTTCCTTGAGAAGGTGATTCATAGTGTTATAGCACTGCCAAAACAGACTGGTACAGTGTAGCTTGCATTACCAGTGAAATTCTGGCCCTTGGCTCCCTGCTGGCCAAGGCAGTTGCAGAAGGCGAACATGTGAATTGCATGTTCAATTTTAATAGGTTCTTCAAATTCAGCTATCCTGGTGCAACAGTTTGTTCTCATTCAGAACATGCAGTGTCCCATGCCAGAATTATTTTTAGCCAATTTTTTCATGATTCTTGCCTTGTATTTGTCCTCTGGCAACATGGGCCCTCCTGTACTTGCTCTGGATCAACTCCATTAGCTGCAGCTGACCTGGAATACATCTGGAAAACAGTCTTGCTGGAATGTTAAATGCACTGCTAAGGACCGGTTCCACATACCTGGAAATGAACTCTCACCACCCTCCAAGTGGGCAGGGCGTGCTCATAACTGAAGGCTGCGAGGGAGGGAAGGAGCTCAGCAAACCCCTCAGGATTCTTTACTGATGTACCATTTGTTACTCATTTAGGCATCTTATAAGCTCAGAGTGTCATGCATGGGCTAAATACAAATGTATTCACAGTAACAAAAGTCCTCTTCCTTATATAGTTGCTATAGCTACTGTGCCATCTATCTAGTCCTGAAGGCAGACTGAGAAATGTGCAGCCAGCTCCTCTTGATTAGGTGATGGGATTTTATGGACGATGCTGAGTAGCATTACCCTATTACTCTGCTTGGAGACTGTATCCTGCGCTCAGGTGGGCTGAACTCTTGACTCGAAGGAGCAAATAGTTAAATGGAGGAAGGAGGGGTACTTGGTTTAAAATGCAGGCAGAATCTTCCCTTCCTTTCTCAATCTGAAGAGACTTTGAGGGACAGCACCATCAGGAGAACATGATGAGTGACTTAGGAGGCAGCGCAGATGTACGAGTACTTGGAAGAAGGGCTGAGAGAGCTGTCCCTCTGCTCAATTTAAAAAACAGGCCTCTCGCTAAGTATCAAAGTAATGCAAGATGACTCTAATAGCCACATGGTTTCCAAATACTGCTTGGAACCAGTCTCATCCTTAAGCACTCATCTGCCTGGTGTTTGGAACAACCCACCCCCAACTGTAAAGCCACGCTCCATATACCTGCTTAGACTTGTATTTTTTCACGTAACGTAGTGAGACGAAGCATTCTGGTTTCATATCTATGCTTTCTGGATCAGAGGCAGTCTGGGGAGACATAGTCCAGTTCTTCATCTTGAGAAATGAAAGGATCTTGTGAACCTCAGGATGGTAAGAGCTGTCAGCCATTGTTTTGCCTTTTGAGGCTAAAACAGAAGCAGCCATCCACCGAGCGTATTGATTCTCCTGCAACAAATACAAATGTTGGTATTTCTGGACAAACCATTTATGAAGATGGCTCACACATCTTTCTCTGTACAGTAAAACCACTGGGCTTAGTATGTGTGGATGTGTAGTTACAATAGTCCCGCTGTTCTTCCCTGACTGGGCGAGTTCCATCTACAGAATCAACATGCAGAACAATTAGGTTTTAAAGTTTGAAAGCCCTTTATCTTGAAAATGTAGTTATTTCTCAAAAAAAGAGATGCTTTCTTATGCCAAAGAATGTACTGTGTAAAACAGGTTTTGTTGTGTCCACAGCTACCACTGGCATGAGCTGCAATTGCAGCTGTATGCTATCACTGCTACGGGTACTAGAAAAATTTTGGTATTTCATCCATGTGAATATGCCTGGAAAATGGGCTGATGCATGAAGCTACTAACTGGCAGAAAGAAATCCAGTATTTTTGAACATAATGGATTGGAAATTTTGTGGCATGACTGTTTTCCACATAATGAAATTCTTTACACAATTTGCACTGACGCGTTTCAATGCAAACCAAATACATTTAAATTGAAAGCAAATGTGAGATCCCAATCTTTATCCGTACGTAGGGAGTTCTAATTAAGAAAGAGAACAAAAACAAAAACTCATTATAAAAAACTGGAACAAAAAGTTGTAACTTCTTTGATATTTTTGATAGTACGTTCTTTTATTCTTTCCAGCAACTCTACTTGGGAACAGATGATAAAGGCAATTAATGTTCTTTTGTCCCATCAGCCATTAGATTTTTGTTAGAGCACATCACTCTTAAATTTACTGAACATGTAGATAACGAACTCTCCAGAGCATTCTTTTTTCTCTATACAAATTCTAGAACTGGACTGTGGGTCTTCTAGACATCTGCTAATAAATCTGGAATATAAACTTTCCCTTGTTTTATTACTCACGTTATCACATCTTAAGTATACTTCATTCATGCCAGCAGCAACAGGAATTAGTAATTTGATTCCAAACTTCTTTGCTGCAACATTTACATCTGGTACAACTTCACATCCTGGATCACAGAGATTGAGAAAGAAATGGATTTATTTAATTACTACCTCACTAACTTTAAGTACTAGTTAATACTGAAAAACTGCACTTAATGTTTGTTTTGCTTTAAAATTGAGGGCCAAGATTTTCAAAGATCAGGTCTAATGAAAGCTTTCTGTTCTAGTTCGCTGCCTGGCCTGGCTTGCCGTGGATAGGAATGCTCTGAGCTCACAAAACATGTTATTCGCTATGGAAGAGAACAGGTGTGGTGCTTTCAAAACTTCAGCCTGGTCTTAGGAAATGCTCAACACTTACAATGGAGTGGAGTTGATGAGACAGATCATTTTACCCAAAGTGACTTTTTTTCCCGTATTTTACCCTAAGTGACTTATTTTCAGAAGCAGCTTAGTACTGAAAATGGGACACGGGTGACATCTGCAACAGAGCTGGTCACTTCAAGGATCCCAGAGATCTCTAGGACTCAGTATTTCATGTTGATGGTGCTACTATGGGCTTTCTGGACCCAGCTGGAGTCGAGGATGACTAGAGTTACCTTTGTGTCAAGGGACACCAGAGCTGTGGGCTACTTGGTGAGGTTCCAGTCACCCTGACTAGTTTAACCATGCATTTGTCTGACCTACTGAGGATGCGCAGATTGGTATGCAGAGCCATATGTTCACAGGTGTCAATCTTCTTTCTTTTTCAAAAGTTTATTTTAGGAGGAATCCTGGGCATCACCCATTCCCTGTTGCTGAATATATAGTGTTCCTGCAGGAATACATGTACAGATGGAGGCTACGTATAATGTTGGTGTGTGCCCCGTGTACATGCAGTGCTTCTCTTCCAGAAACCTAAAGCTGGCTGCAGCTATGGAAATCCCCATGTGTGAAACAAACAAGACTCTTCTTGGAGGTGTCGCTGCACAGCGGTATACAGGTACAGCAGTCTGCATCATCGCATCATCCATAATCCTCTACTACCAATGTGTGTTTGCCACGGACAGAGGTGAGTAATACCACTTAGCAGAGAGTAGAACTATTTGCTAATAAAAGAGATCACATTCTCTCTCTGTTTCATCCTTACGTGAACTCAGGGGTACATGCAATTTTACAAGCCAGGTCCAGATAATCTTGGGCTAAGCTACTGAATCCTTTCTGTTCAGCCTTCTGAAGATTCAGTCTGCCTGCTTAGGAGTGCCAGTAACTGAAAAAGTAGTGTTCAGGACTGAACACAGTTGTGCGTGCCATGAGTCTTGCAGAGATGTATTCAGTCTTGATGTATTCAGTTAATTAGTGCAAAACAAAACAGGTAAGAAAGGAGAAGAAAATTCCTACCTTTTAGGTTTAGTTTCTCTATAGGTTCTCCCTGTCCAGATTCTTTGTTTTTAAAATAAGATATGGAAGTGTCTTTAAAGACAAACCAATATGGCTTGGCAGTTCTCATTGACAATCTCCTGGGCCTAGAAGAAAAAAAGCAATCACGTTTGTTGATATTGAAATGTACAAGGCACTAATCCTAATTGCCTTGGAGCTACGTACACGTGGCTTCAGTTGGGCGACTCACACTTGTGTCATGGAGGGGGAAAGCACTTGCCTGGAACCAGCACAACACCCATGTCATCCCAGGTGTGTATGTGTTTTTTATCCTAGACTCCAGCAAAATCTTATCTGTAATTTCTTTCCCTCCTTTTATTCCCCCACTCTTATGTGATTTCTCTTATTTTTCCTTCCTTTCCTAAGTGAAGCCATTCCCTTCCAATAAAGAATGTGTGTGTGTATATTTATACGTACACACATATATTTAACATAAACTCAGTAATGCTGATGTAACCCACTAGTTTGTTATACAAGAGAAACTTTTCAGCTTTTCCTTAGCTAGGAAATTTGCACCCATCAAACTGACTTGTGTGCATTGAATTGTAATGGAGTAGAGACCATCTTTTTGGCTTTACCTGAATAATATCTAGCACAACAAAATGTTATTCCTTGTCTAAGTTTCAGAGGTTCTGTAGCACTCCAAGAAGTGGTAATAGTTGAAACCATCTTATTCAACTCTTCACACATGTATATACATGGATTAATCCTCATTATAATTATTTCACTTCGGTACTTTGCTAAAGCAAACTAATTTCTTTCTAACAGTAGGCAGAAAAATATCAACTTTGGAACTGTGAATTAACTGATGGATACTAACAATTAAACTTAATTGTTGTGCCAGCTCCCGGAGGAGATAAAAATCACAATCCCACTAAGAATATTCCAACAAAGCCATGGGGAAAAAAGAATCTTAGATCCAGTAGAGCTCAAGAGAGAAAAACAGAAATTTTAGTACTGCCTTTGTGGAATTCTGCTCTCTATTCAGTACTTGCCTTTACATCTGAGGTGATGGTATAAATACTATATGGCTGCAGAACAGTGATTTACTACCTACTCTTGCCTTCTCCTACTTCAGTCCTTTCTAGAAAGTTCAGATCTTTAGGTTTCAATTCCAAAAATAATTTCCAAAACTGCCAACTTCGGCTTTCCATTTTCCAATACAGGGTCATTTCTTTCCCCCCCAAAATAAGAGACTATGACACTTCCTTAGGCTAACAGAATTATTCTTCTATCACAAGAAGTTAATGAGCACTTTTTTTTTTGAAAGCTTACTACCATTTTTATTTATGAAATAACGTTATACTTCTCCACAGTATTCTCACCCCCCTGAAAGCTGTATTTACTAGCGTGCTAACATGGTGTGTACTCTGAATAATTTGGAGTAAAAGTTTACTTGTACTTTATTATAAATTATACTATATTATAAACTACGTATTTATGATAGTTACATTTATGTGAATACATAAATATATGGCATGCAGAAGTTTGCATTTAGGTTTATGAGCAAGCACATAATTTTACTCCTAAAACGCTGCTGTTCCTTGAAAAAATGTTCTACAGCTCACCATATTTCTACAATGCATTGGTTTAATAAGTGATTAACCACGTCTATAGGAAATGTTTAATGAGGAAAAATAACCACTGGATGTTTTTAAAGCAAACTATTCAACTGCTGGGGAAAAATAAACAATCTAGTGTTAGAGGCAAGTAGCTGATGGCCCTTAAAAGGCTTAATTCCTTTTGATCCTAAGCCACTTTTGTATTGTGCATGTCAAACACAGTTTCTTAATTGGAAATTAATAACACTTAGCAGTTAACAACAGTTAAGCATTTTCAAGTGCAATTTTTAGTTTGCTGATTACAAATATGACTTGTAAACAGAATGAATCTAACAGATATTCTAACAGAATGAATCTACAGATATTCCTGTAACAGAAATCTTTATCTTTACCTTTCTAAAACCTGAAGACTGCTTTGATGAAAGACACTGTAGACTGGAGGTCAATGTAGTCATTTATATGGCCCTTAAATCAAGATATTATAATGGAATCACAGAACTGTACTTTCCTCAGTTTACTTATTCAGGTGAGGTATTACTGAGTTGGTCTACTATACTTTTACTCCAACTTGAAATTCATTTTGATATTAGAAAAAACAGACTCCGCATCTGGTGATAAAGGGGTAATGTGTTTGCTTTGTTTGAAAAGGACAAAAGTCTGCAAGGTTGCCTTCAGAAATCCTTCTCAGGGAAAGCTGAAAGTTCTTTTCCATGTTTCTCATTGGCAGAAATGAATCACAGTAAAATGTGATTGAAAACAAAATTGTAAATTATTTAGAGACAATGATTGATGAATGCTAGGAAATTACAGAGAAATATGAAGAGCCTAGACTTTTAACAAGCATAAATACAGATGCCATAGCACCCCAGAAGTTAGAAAGATTTGATGAGAATCTGGCTCAGAAGCAGTAAGAGAAAGATTTGAATAGGGCAATATTAGGCTAGTTAGAGCTGTCTGGTGTATTTGCTCATTTATTACCTCAGGATCTACTGTAAGGTTAGAATGCAATATTCAAGGGATCTCTTTTATGGTAAGCTTTTTGTTATCATTAGTTTTAATAACTCACCTAACTAGCCTGAGATAATCAGCAAGTTTCGGGATGTCTGTGATGTCCTCCTATCAGGAATAATCAGGAATAATTTTAGTACAATAGACTTTGTAGTTGTCTGTTAACTATGTTAAGAAATCAGGAACCAGGAAGACTCATCAGAGCCAATACATTTGATTTGGTGAAAGCAATTCTGGGATGCAAAAAGACATACCAAAATGTTACTTGATTTTCCGCCTTCCAGCGTCACCTCCAGATTAGAAAGTGCAGCTTCTACTTCATCTACTTCTGATTCATTGGTGAAATCTTGTGTCTCTGATGATGATGATAACTTGCTTATGTGATACTAAAATAAATCATCAAGAATCAGATTTGAATGGGCAAATTTATTTCAAATAGCGATTAGCAACATGGAATCACAACATATGAAAACACCCTTTGGTCTTCTGGGTCTTGGTCAACTGTGTAAAGTTCTGCAGTGCAGAACCACTTAAAGGTTAACTGTAAGTCCTGCATCATTTCCACTGCAATTGCTGACAAAAGTTTCCTGTTTTAATTGCCAAGATTTATATTCCTTCACTGTATAATCATCCCATTCTGCATTCTGTGAGGTTGACTCTGCTAACATTTACATTCGTGTACTGTGACGTGTAAGTGCCATCTACACCGGGTGGAAACTTGACAGATATTCTGTGGTATTCCGCAGTGGCAGGCTCTGAATTTTTGGCAACTTCATTTAAATTTAAAAGGAAGGAATTTATTACTAATGAATTGTTGTGCCTTATTACCCACAGTAAGGGACCAGGACATGATAAATCATGTTAAATTTATATGTACTCCATAGCATCTCTGTCTTCACACCTTGTTATAAGGTTTCTTTATTTTTGGCCGTTGTGAACATATTCATTTGTGTATTAGATTTTCAGGAAGAGCAAATGAAAGGGTGGTAGCTGGTATGAGAAGCAACACTTCATAGTAATCCCCTTCAGAATGGACAGAATGATATCAAAGTCCTATCTTGTGTATGCTTAACTTTAGGTAGTGCTAGTAAATGGTTCCATGAAGTGCATGTGTCAATTTGAGTAATGGGATGCTGCAACCCAATTTATTTGTTTTAGTTAGTTGATGCCCCTTACTGTTCCTCTCTCAAATAGGAGGCCCCCAGACCAAGGAGACCTATTGGCCTGGGCTCTGTTCAAGTCCTGTCCTAGCTTGCACCTGCTTCAAGAAAACAGGTTTTGCAGCTTGGATCAAGTACATGCCTGTAGTGCAGCAAAGATCAACATTTCTTCCTCTGTGCAGTCAATTTCTTCTAAGAGGATGGCCCAACGGGCTTGCTCGTATATTTGGTTTATTCGCACGGCATCATACTGTAGCAAAAAAAGAACAACACTGGTCATTCACGGCAATCAAGGTACAGATCCACGATCAGCAATGTTAGATCCCCAGCTGAACTAACATTGGACTGGAGCCATAAAAGTTGTTTCCTTCCTCTTCCCAACTTCTGCCCAGCTGTATGTTCCCATCCTTTTCTTATACAAGCTCGCAAGATTGTAATCGCACAGTGACTTGCTGATCCAACAGAAAATTAATGAGGACTCTGTGGCTGAAGTAGAAGGAAAGACTGAGACTTCCCTTTTTGTGGCAGTAGGTTTTGGACTGGCTTTAGCCAAATGTGGAACCATGCTGAAAGTGAAAATAACACCACACGGCTGACAGGAATGTGACATTCAGTAACTTGCTACCACCAAAAGACAGAAATTCTTAGTCCGTCCTTCCTCTCTTTTGCTTTTGGCTTTTTTGGTTCTGGCTCTCCTCTTTCACTGGCTTGACATTTGTCAGGTCCTGCTGTGAACTGCTTTAATTCACTGTCTGTTTTTTCAATGTGGATTAGTTTAAATTTGTTTGGTTAGTAAGCTGAAGTGAGTCATGGACACTCAAGCTCTAGAGCTGGTAGAAGGCAGCTGACGGGAGGGTGAACCTGGGAGCATGACCTCTCTCTTTCAATAGCTTCAGGCTACCTAATAGCTCATTGCTATCTTAAGTTATTTCATGGCTATGGCAAAGAATGGAAATGTCAGGGCTGCTGAAGCTGAGACTCCGATTTGATTTTTAGTGGGGATGGCATTTCACCTAAAACATATGACCTGAACTAAAAAAATGCCCTTCTATTTAGCTGAGGTGCCTGAAAGAAAATAGGTTTACAGAATTTACGGAAAATAATATGAATGCCAAACCCACTTCACATTTAACTCTTGATTTGTACTGGTCAATAATCATAGTTTAATTTCTCTAAATGTACCACGCAGGCCCTTAAAAACCTTGGCTTAATGAAACTAGTTTCTGACTGACTTTTAGTGGAAATAAATACAAATGAGAGGCAAACTGAGAAAAACATGTAAGTGATTTTTGAAGACTTAGCCTTGCTTTCAAATGGGACTCACATACTTTTACTTTGCAGAAGTATTTAATCATCCAGATATGTTGAAACTAATTTGATTTAAGTGCCTTGGAGCTTCAGAGGGCTTGAGTCCAGAGAAGCTGAACATTCATAGAAGGGCAGTAGAATATAAATGTCACTTTCACGCCCATTTTCAAAAATAGGGCTTATACTTCTAGATCATTTAGGTTTAGTTTTTCTCTTAGTTTTTCTTCTACGATACTGTTTCTGGTGCTCTTCAGATCTCATCTTTACACTTACGATCTTATCACAGGTAAAGAATGGTAATTCTGTGTCTAGAGGGGAAAAGTGCAGCCATAGCTGGGGGCAGAATTAGAGTCTGATCTCTGAAAGGCCTGTGACATATCCTAGCTAAAATTCAGTATCTTTTTGCTACAGCTCCTTGACATGAAAGCCGTCAAACAGTGAGCAACAATAAAAACAAAGCTCTTACTTTTGGATTCAAATCAAAGAAAGTGTAATATTTAAAGCGTAGAAGAAGCTGATCATCCTCCAGAATGCCTTGTTCCATAAGTGATCGAGATGAATCTAGCCAGCTGCGGAAGAAAACAACTCTCAAATTCATTTGTACAGGAAAACTGTCACACCTGCAAAGCTGCAGTGTAGTTACAAAACAGAAATGGTGATGAACAGCTTTAAGGCTTGCAAGTCAGGGAAAAATTCACCTTTCAAGTCATAACTTGAGAAAGCGGAACATTCATATAGATTTCCAACTTTCATTGTATGAACACAGTACCTAAAATCTTCCTTTTCTTTTTTCTCAGCTACTATTCAAAACATCAGGACTAGATGCCAGCAATCGGGGCACTAAGTAGTCATAGGGCTTAGCTATGCCAGTAAGATTGTTTCTAATTGACTTCCAGAAATGGGGATTTAATTCAAGCCATGTTATCTTTAGAACTCTTGCTTTTAATTTCTATGTTTGCTGTTTTATAATTCCAGCTACTTTTGTCCTTTAGTAAAACCCAGTGACAATATCAAAGTTACTGTTAAATGCCCCGTAGATCTCAAACAGGACACTCTAAGGCCAGAGAGACAATGTTCCTATACACTTGCATCACTAAACCCCCTAGCACGCTGTATTCTTCTATGCTGTCCAATAAGCAATGCTTGCTTTTGCAAAATTCAAGAACTCTCATATTTTTAATTCGTCAGAACTTACTGAATTTATCCACATGTGTATTTCCACTGTTCCTTTAAAGTCTTTAGAGTTTGCTAACCAGTCCTGTGCTTTACCCAGTGCTACTCACTTTACTGGATTTACCTTTATCTAACAGAATTTAGTCTGAAACCTGCACAATCGTATCATTCATCACTTTAAAACAAGATCATTGAATCTTGAATAAGGAAAGAATGTCAAAAATAGTCTAAGTATTTTCAAAAGAAAACCTAGATCAAAGCATGCTTGTAAGTATAAATATAGCCATTTATCAAGGTTTTGTTTTCAATGTCTGGTTTGCCCTTAGTAAGTTGGATGAATGCCACTTCTGTTCAGCCAGCTTACAAAGAAGTCAGAGAGCCGTCTTACCCTGCATTGAGTTTGGCTTTGTCAGCTAAAGTCCGAGGCTGATACATCTCTGCTAGTGTTTCTGGAGAACAGTTGGGATGACTGAAGGCAAGGATGCTGCAGTTCTGCTCAGTTAAGGGACTATCACTGAACCAAGTGATTGTAGAAGAAGCTGGTGTCCCACTGATGGGATCGTAAGTGGGCGTCATGGTTTTACTATATAAACCTGGACTCGCTGCAAGTTAAAGCAGTAAAGGATTATTCCAAGGAAAACTGCCTTCAGATTTAGGTAGTCTACCATTTTCCACCGCAAAAGACTAACTAACCTTTTTCTTTCGAGACACTACTACCTCTGCTGTTTGCAGCAGCCCTTACCCTTTAACAGGCCAAGTGCCCTAAGGGATAGAAGTGCTTTTCCTTCTTCTGTGAGGTATACCTCATTTGTGTTAGACACAGGAAACGCTCTCATTTTTTTATTTCTCTTTTTCCTTCCAGGCTGCCCAACCTGTCCATAAGGCTGGTCTAACATGGTCTAACAGGGCCACAGCTGATCACTTGTTTTGTGGTACTGCCTTTCAAACAACAATGGAAAGTAAAACATTTACACAATAGAAGAATATAAATATAATACTGGGGATTTCTTGAAGCTACTGATTTCAACTCAGCTGTGTCTCTGTGACTACAATCCTAGACTGCTCTCCTGGGTTTTAATTGCATAACAGAATTCCTTCCTCTTTTTTTACTTTCAGTCAGAAGAAGAAATTTTTACTAGTTTCTCATTACCTGATAATCCAGAACTTGTTGGAGAGTTGGACAAGTTTAAAATGTCCTCTGTAACCACTTCTTTAACGTTCTTATCTTTTCTCTTCTTTTTTCGGAGTATATCTTCTGACTGTTTCAACAAAGACAGTTCTTCTGACCGTCTGATATCTACAATGGCAATTTGGGAAATGAAAGAACATGAAACATTGGAAACTTAGAAGACTACATCCAAAAAAACCCCATGATTAGTAACAACGTTCGGGGAAGCTCCATATTGCTCTCTGAACCTTAATTTTGGCAGTTTGAAATAGTACCCATAGAAAATCTAGTAATTCAGTGACAAGGCCAGAGAATGGGCAGTGAGGGTGAGTTTTGCCAGCATTTAAGCCTGCTTTCTTAGCAAGTGTCACTGTTTTTTAGAATATGAGAGGAAAAACTCTGTCCCTAAAGGCTCTGTAGTAACCTTTGAGCATAACATTGATTAAATGTATGATTTAGGAATAAGCAAGAACAGAAATGGAAACACTGTATTTGGAATTCACTCCTTTGTTTTTTTTTTTGCTTAAAAAATGTCTTATTTTACCTACAAGACTGGCTTGTTGATACTCTATTCCCTACTGCAGCACTGATTCAGACGTGTATTATCAGTTGCAAATCTGAAAAATGTGCAAAATACTTTCATCTTGGGTAAGCAAAGACATTTTAAACTCCGTTCATGTATGAGAACAGTTAGAAGATTTAATCTGGAAGAAAAACGCAGATAGAAATATTTAATTAAGCCAAATGTCAGTTGAGCAATTATGGCATTGTTATCAGAGTTGTTAGATGCAATAAATTCGCAGTCCGCTGCTAGAAGATGTAATTGAAAGCTACATTGTAGTCAATGTATCACAGAATAGCTTAGGTTGGAGGGGACACTGAAGATCATCTAGTTCCAAAGCCCTGTCAGGGTTGCCAGCTGCTAGATCAGACTGTTCAGGGCCCCATCCAACCCGGCCTTGAGTGCCTCCTGGGTTGGTGTATCTACAACCTCTGTGGACAGTCTGCTGTTCCAGGACTTTGCCACCCTTCAAGTAAAAAATTTCTTTCTTAACATCCAATCTAAATCTCCCCTCTTTTAGTTTAAAGCCATCCCCCACTTTCCTATCACTATCAGATCATGTAAAAAGTCAGATCCCCTCCTGCTTATAAGCTCCTTCCAGTACTGGACGGCTACAAAGAGGTCTCCCCAGAGCCCTTCTGAGACACTCCAGCCCTGTGATCATCTTCATTGCCTCCTCTGGACCCACTCCAACAGCTCTGCATCCTTACTGTACTCAGGGCCCCAGGCCTGGACGCAGTACTCCAGATGGGACCTCACAAGGGCAGAGCAGAGGGGGACAATCCCCTCCCTCTCCCTGCTGCCATCCCTCTGTTGATGCAGCCCAGGATACAGTTGGCCTTCCAGGCTGCAAGCACACACTGCTGGTTCACGTACAGCTTTTTGTCCATCAGGACCCCCAAGTTCTTCCCTGCAGGGCTGCTTTCAATGAGTTCTTCTCCCAGTCTATACTTGCATCTGGGACTGCCTCGACCCAAGTTCAACACCGTGCACTTGGCCTAGTTAAACCTCAGTAGGTTCTCGTGTGCCCACTTTCTGAGCGCACCATCAACAGGACTTCAACTATCCAGTACTCTTGCAGCTCATTTCTGACACTGTTTTCAGCAGAGTTATCACAATGTGAACCACTGGCATGCACTGGATACTAAAAACAGAATGTGCGTCTTTTCATGCTACTTCAACTCAATAAAACTTCTCCTGGAGCTAGCAGGGAGTAAGGATTTTACCCAAAAATAAAGCCACCTAATAAAATGCTTGTTTAGCTGCCAGAGGAGATTTAGCTTTACTTACTGAGAATTTTGCAGATGTCACTGACAGCTTTGAATACCACAGAAGAAAAGCTGACTTTCAGTCTCACGGTCTTCATGTTTGGCAAGCGAAGCCGCAGCATTTTGTGCTGAGGAGTAAAGAGCAGCTTAGCATCTGCCTGTACCCCACATTTATCAAGAGTCCAGTGGGTTTTCAGTAGCCAGCACTTTTTTTGCTCCCACCAAAGGGCATAATCTGACCAATCTTGTGACACTTCTAGAAAAAAACACAATTATGGGTCTTAGTAATTCAAGTAACTAATATACTAAAACAAATCAGCTTTGGAAACAGTATTCTGCAAATGGGAGAATTTACTAACATTAAAATTACAGTTCCAGTTCCTCAGACCTAGACCTCATCTGCTGAATACTTGTTGTAGGTGCTGGGATCTAACTTTGTTTTCCCTGAAGAGTTAAGCTAGATGTTGACTGTGGCACTGCCTTAATCTTGCAGATATCCACAGGAAAAGCACACCTCCTGAATGTGGTGCTGTGCATGGTCCAGCACTACTTGAATTGTGCTGGGATATGGAACAATAACTCCTCTTTGACTGCACAGTTAAAGTTAACAAGGATGCTCACAAGAACAAGAATTACTATGTTGGCAGTAAGCCCTGTACCAATCAGGAGAGCGTTAACAAGCTCTAACAAATAAGATGACCTCTACTACATAGGATACAGAAACTTAGAGGTAGAAACTTCTAAGGGAGGTAGAGTCAATATGGTGCGATATGGTACAGATAAATCTTTCAATGGTCTGTGCAGAAAAGCAGGCTGATGAGGCTGACCAAGGACAGCCAAGGGTTGCCTACAAAAGCTTCTCAGTGAAAAGACAGCTGCCAAAAGATAACTGTCTTGTTTCACTAATATGGACTTGCACGTGTTTTGATTAAATGAAAATGTTGGGGCCTTTTCTACTTTGAAAACATGCAGACCAAGAAAAGCTCTGAATCAAGAACAGATAGAAGACTTTGTTCATGAGTTGCATGAAAGATTTTGGAGGGGGAGGACGATGGCTTTAGTCCAATCAGTTTTGAGCCCTTAGCTATCCTGACCTGAAAGATGACGAAACCCTGACTAAATGAGATTGAAAAGCACACACGTAAGGAAAGAGACAAAACACTGCTGCTCTTAGTTCCATGGGCAATTCTGAGGTTAAATGGATTAAAGGAAAGCTTGACATACTATTTTAATAACACCATACAAATGAAACGGTCTTTACTCACCAATTTGTTCCACTAATTTCAGCATCACTCCTCCAATATGAAGGTCCCCTGTGACCCGCAGTGTAAATTCCTTTTGCTCCTTTTCATACTGATGATCAACTGTCACCAGGAGCGCCCAGGTGTTAGACTCGTACGCACTTGAGGAAATCATTTTCCAAAGATCTGTATAAGCTCTGCAAAAAGCAAAACAAAAAAGATATTTTTTTTCCTCTACTCTTTGAAACTAACGCATATCTTTACAGTCTCAAAACATATCCACATTGCCAAGATTTCGCAGCAGCCTTAATAGGAAATTCATATGCGTTGTTAACTCTGAACTAAACTCTGTTCTTCTAATTACTCTTGCAAGACAGAGTGGGATTTGTTTAAATTCTGGATGTATTTCTTTTTCCCTAACTCAAGCGTCCCCTGTAGGGCAGAAAGAGCCCAGTTTCAGTCCGGTTTCCCCACTGCCAGTCAGGACACTGCAAAGCCTGTAGCCATATCTGTTCTGTAGCCTGAATCTGTTCTGGCAATCTATCCAGTGAACGGAGGAATTTTGTTGACTTTTACACTCACAGCTGTAATTTTCGCTGCAAATAAAAGTTTACATTCAGAGCAAAAGGCAGAAGAGTTCTACCAGAGTATTTTACCTATTAGGGTAGGTGTGTGTGGGAGTGTACAAACAACTTTAATGGCTCTCTGCCAGCAACATCAAGGCACACAGCAGCAGTTCCAGCTGACTGTCTGTTTCTGCAGGGATGAAAGCACGTATCCTGTCTCAGCATGGAGAATCACCTGAGATTCCACCAGGCTCCTGCCAGGACAGGTACACAGTAATCATGCCAAGCCAAACTAGAAGAGATGCTCACAGTAGAAGCAAAGCAGGTTATCATCAGTAGAGTTCTGCTCATTAGTGAAGAAGGAGCTTGTAGGTACACAGTGCCTGATGCTGCAGGAAGCATTTGGGATATTTTCCCAGTGAAAGATAGCAGATTATCAGTGTTCCATCAGACTGAACCCTAAGAAACAAACCTTCACAGTGGAAGTTTAGGCAATAGGGTAGATGACTTCCATTTATCACAGACGTCCAGCAGTGTCTGAGAATTCAAGTTACAAAGCCTTTGGCCTATAGTGCTGTATGCAGGCTGCTTGAACATATAAATTAACTAGTACTTGTTTACAGAGAAGGCTAGAAGGGACACAGCAATGCTGATTTCTGTAGATCCTTAAAAAAAAAAGCATGTAGTAAGTTAAATCATTTAGCCTAAGGTAGGTCAAAACATAAAATCAAAGCCCATTCCCAACAGGAAGGAATGACCCTTTCTAGGACCGACCACAGGACAAAAGCAGACTTATTTAGGTTATATGAATGTGAAATGAAGCTAAGGGTTAAATACTTCATGTCTAGAAACAGGGTTTTCTAGTTTTTATTCCACCTATGCACTGAATTCATAATAATAAAGCTTTATGTTACTGATTAGATAACAAAGGAGTGTTTACATGCCAAACGGTACTATTTGAAGGCAGAGCCGAGTTCAATGTTCAGAGGTTTCCTTGCAGAGGCACAAGGACTCTCAACAGCCAACCTGTTACTGCTTAATCTTCCCCAGACTTTCAAATGTGCTTCCTAACTTCTTCCAGCTTCATAATTTCAATAGGAAGACTTCTGATTTTTTGTTAAATTACACGATATGTAGTATTTGTACTATGGAGTAGAGTACAGTAAAGTCATCGAACCATTTCAGCCAAGTTCTTTGAAAATCTGTTCTCAGAATACCACCGTTCAGACTCGATTTCTTGAACTCCATTGGGTTGAGGCCATACTTCGTGACAATCCTACTGATATAAAATTGGATATCTAAGGAATAATACAAATATGGTGGCAATGACAAATCTGCTAGTAAGAAAAAATGATTCCAAATGTAAAGGCAACGAAAATGTATGTGTTAAGCTTTGATTGATGCCAAAAGAAAATGAGTGATAACATAAAGGAAACAACCCGTCCGGCTCAAAGCCATCACTGATGCAGTGATTTTCCCCTAAAAGGAGTTTCACTGGAACAGTGCTGGGAGTCTGCCCTGAATGGCTAAAATTGTGACTTAGAACAGAGAGCTCTAACTCAGAACACCAAAAGGCCAATTTATGCTGAGGAACAAACACTGTTATTATGTTTCTGCATGTGCCAGCCTACACCTTTTCACCAAATAGTTACTAAACTAAGAGCTAACAAGGGCTGGTACTTAACCAAGAAGTTTGTTTTGTCTTGGTAAACAAAGGCATCACGCTGTACACTGGAAAACACTATAGCTGTACTGCTTCTGGGATAGAGCTGGGATGTTGAATTTGCGCTGCTGTGCACCACAAGGATTTACTACATGAGGTGTGCTTCAGAACAGGGCACTGCACCTCTTGTGGGGGCAGTGTTCAAGAGCTCCTGAGCCCCGGCACACCAGGATTCAGCAGAAGGGGAATACAGCGTGCAGGAGATCAGCCGTTACCATCACACTGCACACCATCGCACACGGCAATAGGAAAGTCAGAATGCCACCAATCACACTCCTGAGCACCCCCAACAGCATTAAAATACATACAAATGGACAGCTGACTAAGCATGAGGGCCATGTGATTTCAGTTCACGAGCGCAGGTACGAAATCTGGCAGAGCCGTAACTTTTGCCTACACCTCAGTCTGTCGTGAGGCAGTATTATTACGGAACAAGTCTGATCCGTCCAGCAAAACCGTATGGGTAACTTCTTTTTAAATTCACTTCAGCTTGCCAATCCAATCCTGTGTACAAACGCTGGCGCTGATGCGGGTGAAAATGAGCAGCCTGAGGGCTGGGAGAGACTCACTCACACTGCAGCACGCAGGGCCTGGAAAACCATGGCCTGAGAGCAGCTCATTCTGGCTCCCCGTCATTCCCTGAAGCTGCTCTCCTCCCCGCTTCCTCCTCCAGAGGTTTGAGTTTGATGATAAGAAAACGCAACCACCAGTAAATCCATCACAGAACAAAGTCCGCTCTCCAAAAAGCGCCAAACCACGCAGCGGGGACAACTGACTGCTGTGCATTAAAAGAAACGGCCCAAACTGCCGAGGGGCCGCGCGCGTCCCGTGTCTCATAACTCCAGGTGGGCGCTGGACGTGCCGGCGGGGCAGCATTGCTGCGCAGCCCGTTGGCCAACACAAACCTCCGGTGCGGCTGTTACACCCACACGGAGCTCGGCGCAGATTTTAGCGCCAAGCTTCAAACTTCGCGTGGAAACACAGAAGGACGTGACCTGGTCTGCGCAGGAACAGATTCACCTTCAGGTTAAGCGAGGAAAACACGCAGCGTGCCGCTCGCGGCCCCGCGCGCTCGCAGGCCTTGCAGCCCTCCTCAGAGGGAAACGCTGCGGAGCGCGCCCCGCACGGAGCCCAGCCCTTTGAGGAAGTGCCCGGCTGCTGCCACCCCAGCGAGGAGATTTCCCGAACGGGCCTCGGATGGGATCGGCTCACACCGCAGCGATTAAAACAGCTCCCCAAGTAATAATAATAATAAACTCAGCCGACCCCACGCTCGCCGCCGCTGCTCCGCGCCCTTCGGCCCCGGCACGGATTGCCCCGCGCCCCGCCGCCCCCAGCCCGCGCCGCTCCCCGCTCTCGCTCACTCACTCGGGCCCGGCCCGGCCGTCCCTCGCCTCCCCGCCCGGCTCCTGCTCCCTCCGCCTGCACCTGGCGTCTTAGCGCCGGGAGGAGGAGCGGCGCCCTGCCCGGCCCAACCCGCGTCGCGGCGGGGCCCCGGGGGCTGCGCCGCTCAGGGAGCGGTCCCGCTCCCGCCCCCTCTCCGCGACAGCCAGCCGGCGGCACCCCGGGGCCGGGCAGCGAGTCCCTGCCCCGGCCTGCCCTGCCCTCCGCCCCCCTCCCGGCGCCTGGCGGGCAGCGACAAGCCGGAGCGCGGTTCTCGCGCTGCCCTCGTGAGGGGCGGGCCGCTTTGCTCCGCGCGGGGCTGTGCCGTGCTCGGGTCTCCTCGCGCTGCCCGGCGGCGGGGCTACGAGTGCTGAGGGGCTGTCTCTTGGTTGGCGGTGTCCACAGAACGTTGGGAGAACAAGAGAAATGCCCGCCTTAACTCTTTGCTCTTCAAAATACTGAGCGCCAACAAGTCTGAGTGACAGCCGGGGACGTAACCTGGCTCTGCTTACTGTGCTGTCGGTCTCCAGGAGAGGTTGGCTTTTGCGGTAGGGGTGGCTGGGCCGTGAGGGAGGCCGCCACGGGGAAGCTGATCTCCGCCTCGTGAGCTCGGAGCGGAAAGCCATATCGGGAATGCTCCCTATCTCACCATTAGGAAGTGAGAGCTGCTGCAAAGAAACCATAAATGTGATGTAGAAGTTAATATTTAACGTCAGAGAAACTTTTAAAAAGCTATGAGTCCATATCCACAGTTACTGTTTGCGAATGTAGCTACGCAGATAAAAGCTGCTTTGAAGTGACTGCAGATAAAGGCTTTCCTTTAGTCCTGGAAGGCTTCCTGTGTGAGTTGGGTGCTGGGAGGTGGGACAGCCCAACGCCTCCGGTGCCCATCCCGGGGTCTGTGTGTGTGAGGAAGGCCCTATGTTGAACTCTTCCTCCTTTATGTCTAACCTGAGCGCCCTGGCCCCAAGGCTGTTGAGCCACGCTGGGTGTACAAAGAGTTGTTGCTTTCAGGATGCTGTTGTTGAGGAGCTTGAGACCAGTGGTCACTAGAGAGGAAAGTTCAGTTCTGAGGGTGAAATACCAGAGAATAGAAGGATCTATTTGCGGTGTGGAGGTACCTTATGATGAATAAAGTGAGTTTGATCAACTGGAAGTAGATAAGTGCTTCTCTAAAAGACAAATTCCCACAGACAACCTTTCTTCCCTTAAACTTTTGACCTGCTTAGTGTACCTGCTTAGTGCTCGTTGTACTAGGTACCACAGAGCAGGGAAGAAAAATTGACGGGAGGCAAATGGAGAAAATCAAGGAAAACATTCGTTCACACTGAACTCATATCCTGGAAAATGAGTCCCCAGAGACTGGAAAGGTAGAAGGGATACATCTCTGAAACTCCTTCGGGAGCAAACAGTTACTCTCGTTGGAACAAAGCAGATACAAAGAAACTGAACTACAGATAAAATCACACGACCTTTGGTCCCTTTTTTGCTGCCGTAGATTCAGCCACTGAAGTGCTGTGGCAACACTGATCTTTTCAGATTGCATGCACACCAGAGCTGTGTAAACATTAAACGTCCTTTAACTCAAAAACTTGAAAACAAATGCCTTTCTAGACTCAGTCACCTGGAAGCACTGATTGCCTTTAATTGCCCTGACCAGCCTCACCTGAGCCCTTCTGGCCCCGGCTTATGAAACCAGTAGCAGCTGTTGAGCTCAGATTTGGGTCTTCAGTCTCTGTGTGAGTGATGCTGGTGGTGCCCTAGGTGGTCATGGCACTGAAGGGGCTGCTTTGTGTTCTTTTTCTTTCCACTTCTATTGCTTCTGGGCAGTGCCTTGACTCAGCAATTGGCTGTCTGTTAGATCTTCGCAGTGTAGTTGGGTAAGTTATCTATTTTGTTTTTTGAGTATAGATGTGTATACTGTTGAGCAAATAACTTTTCACAGAAAATGCTTTTGAGAGATACGAAACTCAGGACTGAGTTATTTTCAGTAGTTAGACTGAACTATCCAGGTTCCCTTAGCTGCTCCCCATAAGACTTGTGCTCCAGACTTCATAGCTTCATTGCCCTTCTCTGGATATGCTCCAAGGCCTCAGCCTTTTGTAGTGAGGAGCTTAGCCTTGAATACAGGTGTTGCCTCGCCAGTGGTGACTACAAAGAGATGTGATGCAGAGATCTAAGGAAACTTGTAAAGTGCTGGGTTGTGACTGCTTGGCTTGGAAAAAAACATGTTTTATTGTTTAAAAAAATTCCAAGTTTCTCTCCTGGGAGCAAAACTGCAAACCCTTGATTAAAATAGGCAAAAAGAAAAAAAAAAAAGCTGAGGTGATAGTAGATATAATTAATGAGATATAAATAATGGTGACTGCTAAGCCCAGAGTGTTGATGAACACTGAAATTAATCTGCAGGCTGCTGTGAGTCTTGATGTCTTCTAAGTTCAAGTGCTATTTATTTTATTTGTTTGTTTGTTTTTCAGTTCTTTGTGAATAACTGAGTGGAGGGCAGAGAATGTAGAGGCTGGTATCAGCCACGTTCTGCTGTGCAAGGTGCTGTGAGGCATGTTCTTCCTGGACTGCTGTAGGATTGCTGGAGAGAATTCTGTAACCCATCCACCAGATCAGTTTGAGAAGGAAATGCATTTACTGTACACTGGAGAAGCTGGATGAAGAAGAGATGTGGAAAAAGCCAGAAGACAACTAAGTCTGGGTAGGTTCTATTTGAGTCTAGTGTGAACTTTTACAAGATGTAGGTAACAGGAAGAAAGTGTTTTTTCAGTCAGCATTGAACAATACCTGCACTACAAAAGGCAGTGATGTTTGACTTCTGAAAAGTTGTAGAGTTAAAGTATATTTTGGGGGCAGAGCACTCATTTTCAGCCATCTCCCAGGAGGCTGAGGAAATCAGTTTTGGAGAAGTGTGATTTGTCATATCAGAATAGTGAATGGGGAAAACTGTAATTGAGCAACAGCTGTTCTCTGCTGTAGTTCTTGTAGAAAATCCCAGAAAGCCTCAGTTTGCACCCTCTACCTTCATCAGTTTACATGCTAACATCCCCAGCAGTCAATAACGAGGCTCACTGGAGGCAGTACCATGTGTCTTCACCTGTTGGTTAAGAGTCAGCTCATTTGGTTCAGAGTTTGAACTCTCTTCCTTTAGGGTCTACTAATGTCTGTAGTAAAGTCTCTTAGTAGATAAACATATGTTTTGAGAGTAGGGGAAGGTAATGTGAGAAAGACAGAAAAATGTATATTATAGGTTTTTTTAAATGTATTTCTTTTTTGATATACTTTTTACAGCTCCTTTTTACTTTTATTAGGCCAGTATTTTAAATTGCCACCGAGCAGGCATATAAGATTTGCTCCTAGAATCAAATAATTATTTCATGTGCTTATGCTCCCCTTAACAAGCACAAGGCACAGAGTAGCCTTTTTTCTTGGTGGGTCTCTGTATATCCATCATGATTTTACCTTAGTTATGGGAAGAAAACTTGCTCAGTGTTAAGCTCCAAATACTGTTGGGGCCACTTCAGTTCATGGAGGCATCTGGTCTTCAAATTTATGCTGCTTTCCAGCCAGCCTTACTTTAAATCATTTTCACATTCTCCATTTAAGTGCCTAAGGATACGAAAGAATTGGTTGTTGTTGTGGTGAGTGAGCTAGCATGTTGCCTGATGCTTCCAAAAGTACCTGGAGCTCAGTTACTTTTCTGTGTTGGTCCTCTTGTGAATTTCTGTGATTACATGAAGCTTTGTGTAGTAGGGCGTGTGTGTGGTGGAAGTGTTTGCATGCAGCTAGAGTGGGATCTATTTCCCAGTCAGTGAGTATTAGTGACCTGTGATTAACTAAAGTAGTGCACCTTGGTGCAATTGAAGCTAATGACTGGCAGAGCTTCTGTTAGCTATAAAAAGGTCAGGTTTTTTTTTCCCCAACTGTGACTATATAATTGTAGTATAGTCTAAGGTGTGTTAGCTGTTTGAGATTGATGTTAGTATGTTAGCATGAGCCATGCAGTGCTGTGAGTGATCACTGTTAATGCTGCAGTTTGTTATTGGTGGATATGTGAATAAGCATCAAGTGAATGCGTTGCAGGAGAAAGACGTGAATAACAGAAGTATGACTTGCAGGTGAAGGGTAAACAGTATCTGTTTCTCATTGACATGCTCACTGCACTTGTTTGGTCAAGAAAAGTTTGGTCTGCAGCAATGCCACAGATCTAATACTTCCTTCCTCTCTGTAAACAAACTTTCCTAATAGGAGTGTGTCAGGCTGAGTCAAATGTGGATCTGGAGGAGAACCACAGGGGCCAGGGTGTGGGAAATTGTCAACTCATTGCAAGTGTGGATTTTCCTCACTTCTTCTTAGATGCTTACTCACTTCAGCTTTTCTTGAGTCATGAGAGTTCCCTGAGTTTGGAGGGTAGGAGGTGAATGCTGAATGTAGCCTTTGAGGTGGAAGTTGCGTAAGACTTTAGTAAAATACTGACAGATGGCCTGTAGGTCGCTGGCACCTTTGGTCTTAATGAAGTCTTGAAAGTAAGATTGCTATGGACGCTCACTATGCTGAGGTTTAAAAAGGAAAAAAAAATAATTGCTTGTGTTGCTCTTTGTTTAGAAGAGTTCAAGCTTCTATTGCAGATCTGAACTGGGAACTGAAGTTGATGTGACTTGGGTTTCTCAGGGTGCGGAGCAGACAGTCATGATCCATAGCGAATCAAGTTTGTTACCCACGGGGCACAGGTGTTTCTGAAAGATTTAAAACTGACCCTCTATCTCTGGCTGTCTCGTGCTTGAAAAGCACATTATGATGGAGCACTGACATGTCTAGCACAAAGGCTGAGTCATTGAACAGTGCTATCAGAAACTCTTTCAATATGAGGAACTGTGAGGGGTGAGTGGGGGCAGTTGTTACACAGAACAGATCAAGGATGACAAAGTCTGAAATGGACTGTAACCATACGTGTTTTCCCCAGACAGCTGATTTAATGACTCAGCCTTGTGTCATACTGCTTTTAGCTGAAGCTGTGAAGATTTACAGAGCTTTAGTAATGCCTAGAACTTTTTGGTGACTGAAAATGAACTAATCCATTAAGCCAACCGTTCGGTCTTTTACCTCATACTCCCTTGCCTCTCAGCACCCCCCTGCCAACCATAGATGGCCTGGTTTTCAAATGTGCTAGGTGTTGTCAGACTTCCAGAAATTCTTGGTGTTGCCTTTTCTTGTGCTTTCATGATGTCAGGGCTATGAAGAGATGTGCTGCCATCTGAGAAGAGATATCTGTGTGGTTAATGAAGAAATACTTCCTCCCTCACCCTCAGAATCTGAAGACCTGCTGTAGAGTTGTTAAAGTTACAAGTTAAAAGTTGCGGTGCTTGATTGTGTGTACATAAATATTATAGGTTTCAGGACAGAACCCTATACAAGATGCTGGCCAGAGGATTTAGTCTGTGCTCCTGCTGTGTTGTGTTTATTGTAGATTTCATGTCAGCTTTTAATGTGTTTCACCTGTGACAAAGGAAGTGCTGGTTCTTGTTTGTCAAGTTAGAAATATGAGGACTGGAATAGCTGTAAGTCTGTACTAAATTATATGGCTTTTAGAGGATAGAACTAAGGTTAAAATGCTGATATCAAGTTTAGAGCTTTATCTGTTAGGCCACAGTCTGTAGTACTAAAAGTACTAAACTAATACTTCAAGCCCTGTTGTTTGTAATGGCCATTTAGTAACTTGGCTATTTGCAGTAGCAATGGGCTGTATCCTACAGAGCTGTGCGTGGGATTGCTTTACACGTGCTGGTTTGGAGCCTATGGCTTACCAAACCATTAACTGAGTCTTCCTTCCATCCTGCAGTTTTGGATTATGGTGTCTAAAAATTACTTTGAGATCCTAAGATGAGCAAAACCATACTATATCATCCTGTGGTGTGCTGCTGGGTTGTGTTCTCAATGTTACTGTGTCATGTCTGCTGTTCTACTCTTAGGTGGAGGAGCAGATGAAGAAACAGTTCCAAAGCCAAACACAGGATTTGGTACTGCTCCTACCAAAGTTAAAACATGAAAGACTGGGTTCGAAATAATTGTTTGATTACATAGTCTTGTTGTAACTGTTTTCTTTAGGATACTGTTTCTCAGTTGGAGTGACATTCTGAGATATTATCTGGAGCTGGATTGAGGCTATTTGGATGAAGGCTTTTAAGATAAATAGGCTTACCTTTGTTTGACCTTTATTTTAAAATTGTTCGTATTAATACTACCCTAAGTCATTCTTCATTCTTTCCAAACACTAAATATTACAGCTGTACTTACAAGATCAGAATGAAATTGAACTTTATATGTCAATCCAGATTGACTAAAGACTGTCTTTTGCCTCAAGGAGACCGGAGCTGCAACTGGGGGACCTCAGTTGTCCTCACTCCATTTGTACATAAAAAAAAAAAAAGAATGCCTGGAGGTTGTGGAGTGTTTCAGCTGTAATTCAGGTTTCTGAGCCACAGGTGGTAGAGGCAGGGTTGTACATGTGTTCCCTGGCTGCAGTCTGGGAGGTCTCATAGAGCCACAGCTACAGGTTGTGCTGGTGGGAGCCAAGTGCTGCTGGCTCAGGCAGCAGAGGCTTGTGCAGGGCTTGTGGTGATGAGATGCCAAGGAGCTCCTGTCCTGTGAGCTGCTCCAGCTCATTGCCTGGCCAGGTCTCTGGAGAGAGCAAAGTTGTACCAACTCAGCCTCTTCTCGGGGCCGCAGGGCTGTGCCCACTCTTTGCTGGATTAGGCTCACAGGCCTACACTGGAAGATCTCAAATGATGAGATCTTCCCTGGGCCATACTAGTTGGCATGGAATAGTGCAATGCTTCTGTGAAAGGGAGCTGTGCAACTTGAAGACGTAATTCCTGATGAAGGCATTGTGAGTACTGTGTTGCTTGACTTGGTTTTCCCATCCAAAAGTGCAACTCTTTTTTAAAGTCTGGGCTTAGTATTAAAAAATAGAAGGTTTAATTAAGACTTACCTTTCTGTATTCTGGCACCTAAATCAGCATTGGGATTTTCCAAAGGGCTGAGCAACATACAAAATTTTACATAGGGTTGTGATTGACCCTTGAAAGCTATGTTTTAGTTAACTCTTTGAAAATCATGCCATGGATTTATTCACCTGAGGAGAGAGAGATATGTAGAATATGTGTGTATATATAACCCCATCCTCCCAGTCTCTGTCTGAATTACCAACTCATTGATTTTTACTGTTACCCTTGTGTTAATTCATGTTTCTCAGAGCTTCAGCTGGGAGAGCAAGGCTAGACCTTGAGAACAGCAAAGGAAATTTGAAAAGGTAAGTCAAGCATGTTTAAAACTAAAGAGCAAGTAGTGTATTGCTTATATTGCTTATTTACAAACTGATTAAAAAAATCCCATTTGGGGTACGGCTCTCTAAAAACTGGAAAAGTTTTCAAACCTTGAGGTGCTGCTTTAAGTATTTCTTTAAAAAGGAATCACCTTTGAAGGTAACTAAAGCAGGGGTTGTCATAGTAGTTGGATTACTCGCATCTTTTCAGTTTTCTGGCCCTAACCCAAAGTTTCCTTTCTTGCCTGTGCTTGTACTTGGGGTTGGACCAGTTATTATTTTTATTCCAGGTGACAGAAGGAAACTGATTTCTTTGTAAGATCAAGTGAGTGTTGGATACTTGGATTTCCAAACAGAGAGCTATGGTACCATGCGTAACTGCATTCTTAAAAACTTGGCCCTTATTTAGTTTCTCCTTGCATCTAGAGTACTAGGTACTGTTTGAAGTAACAGTGTAACTCTGTAATGGTGAACTGCTCTCTTGCACCCATGCACCAGGCATGCTTGTACACGATCTCATTTCCTCATTCATTTCAGCCTGAGTTCTGCTTTTCGTATTACCTGTAGCCAGATCTCATCCACTCTCTCTTGTGCTGATCATTCTTAGTACCTGAAGATATCCAAATATTGCAGTTTCATTAAGATTAATGCTAAGGAAGGTCCAAACGTCCCAGTTTAGGTGGTGAAAATGATTGGCCTTGCTGGCCTTCTCAACAGCCCTGACCACTGTTGTACTGCTGGTAGGATACACACTAGCTGTGGGTTGGTTAGAGTGGTACATTCACGTGGAGTTTCTCTCCTTGTCAGCAACAGTCAGCAGGAAAACAGCTGTGTGCTGGCTTTTCCCCCATCTTGCAGATCCATGGAACTTGACTCAGTTTGTTGAACTTGCTTTTTTTTCCTCTTTCATAGAAAGCTGAGAAAGATTTTTTTTTTTGCATTGATAGGAACTCAGCTCTATATTAACTTTTCTTCTACATACATGTCTTACCATGTTGCATTGTATGGGTTGAACCATTTGCATGGTGTACATATTTGAAATATAGGTGGGGCTCTTTGGTAGGGGGTCTGTGCCATATCTCCATTAATATTCTCTGCTCAACCTCAACATGAGAAAATGCAATCGGATCAAGTGAATACTGGTTGTGGTGTAGCACTGTATGTGTGCCTTGCCTAGGGAAATGAGGTTTGTAGAAAGCAAGGAGAACAATGGCAAATCCAACTACAGCTATGGTTCCTGTCAGAAAGGTTAGTATAAGAGTTGAAGTAATTTATTGCTGGAAAAGCTAGGTGTCTGTATTTTTGTGGCCATATAAAAATGCACGCACTCTGAAAAGCCGGAGACAAATTGTTAAACCTTTGACTTGGGGGGAGCAGGGGGCCAGCAACTTAATTCTTGCCAAACTTGCTGCCCAGGGCTGAATGTCCTTGGAACTGTTTCCCCTGTGGAGGATGGAAGAACTGAGGGTGAGTCGATACCTCTTTTCTGTTCTAATGGAGGCTTTTAGGAGTTAAAGTCACTTTGCACTTTGGATAAACATCAAAATACGTTAATGTGAATTATTGTGACACTGCACTTGGTTACATATCTGTACTTTAAAAAAAAAATACATCTCCAAAGCAACTGAGCGGCAACGAAGATAATAAGGAAAACTGTGAAAGAATCCTGTACAATTCATACTCTTCTGTCATACGGAAAAACTTCTCAAGCTGAGAAAAGCACCACCTGCCTCGCTGGGCTGTGACCAGCAGATGCCACTGCAGGCTTAGGAACAGGGGGCACCGCGGTGGGGAATGGTAACTGCAGCACGGGAAGGGCTGAGGACAGTATCCGAAGGGGACATCTAATGGCTGCCTTGGTCATGTTAGCTGATGACAGCATGTGCCATGCCACTTGGTGCTAAAGGAGTATGGGACAGGCACGGGGTAAAACAGCTTTAGGTACGCATGTACGTGATAAATTCTTAAGGCAAATAGCATGCTTCCTATTTAGGATTCCCTAGAAAGTTTGCTTGTCCTATTTGGGTTTCCTGCTTGCACTTACCCTGCACTGGAAGTGAAATCCATGAAGGTATGTCTGCTTTCCCCCATCAGAGGAGTGCAAATGATGATTATGCTTTCCAGATAACTAGAGCTTTGTGCTCAGCAAGCTCAGAAGGTTTCTACTTGACATCACATTCAGGATTTGGTAAACACTGGCTATTGCATGTTTGTGAAATAATGTGAGCTGTCTTGTAGAGGAAGTAGAGCATGTATGAGGAAAAGAACCTCATTCTTCAGAAACCTACAAAACTGTACTTAGGTTTTTTTACAGTGTAATTATATTAGGGAGAAAAGATCTTACACTGAAACATTTAATTGAAAATAGGTTATAAACAATATTTTTGCATACTTGTTTTCTTTTTCTTTAAAGTTAAGCAAAGCAAATAGTGGAAGTTGCACAGCTTTTGTTGTAGCTCCATTTTTTTTACATACGTATGTATGTGTATAAAATCCACTTGTCTGTGAAATTTGTATGGGGCATTATCTATTTAAAAAGTATCTCTGAAGTTGAAATATAGAACTTGCTGCTGATTCAAAACCTATCCTCAGGACAGACCTTCGGTTGCTGGGAGAAGGCCATGCAGTGAGGGTGTCTGGGATAAGAACCAGTGCAGCTGTATAGTACAGATGGCAGGAGAACTTGAGGGCTGAAAGATGTGGGTGCAGGAAGGATGTGGTGTTGTCACATCCATGTCATACGCGCTGTTGTGTGGAGTTTATTAAGGGCTATTACAAGCTTGCAAATGCTAGTCTAGCAATCCAGAGTAATTCTATTGCTGTAAATGGGAAGTACCTCCTTCCTGTTGTGTCCTGTCACCCATACCAGGCAGGGGAGTGGAGAGCTTTTGTGGCTGCTCTTAGAGGTGCTCTGAGCACCTGTAGCTGGTGTTTGGGTAGACCTTAGGGAGGACACCATCAGCAGATGCACTTTTCCTTGCCTGAGCTCCTCCTGATGCAAGCTTTATTTTTCTGAAGGGTATGATCAAGGTATTCTGGGTTGGTTTTGCGAAGCACTTCAGCAGATACTTAATGATATGAACAGTCCCCATGAAGGTGTTCTGTTGTGCTTTGCTCTGATAGGAACTCTTTGCCTCTCTGCTGGAAATTCACTAATCAAACCATGAGTTTTTCCTGTGGCTGGCACTGCAATTCAAGCTGTGCAGATCTGTCCTGATTTGATAAAGATAAGCTAATCCTAATAAATATGTTAACTTTGGAAGCTATTGGGAAAGCACGTGTCACAGAGCCTTGAAGATCTCAAATCATGAACTGCTTCCTTCCAGAAATTAACTTGCACACCACTATACTGGCAGAGCTAGTTTGTTTTTCTGTTTGCTTGCTTATTTGACATTTTGAGCCTTCCTTATGCATTCAGGTCATATTGTTAGTCTTTACTGCCCAGCTGAACAGCCAAATGGATAGGAGACATATCTGGCAAAAGTGAAAGGTGAGATTTCTGAGTAATTGCATAAATATAAGAAAAATGATCTGAGAAGATATCTGAAGATTGGGTCAGAAGTTGTGGTAGCCTTTCAAGGGTTTGATTAAACTGAATTGGAGTTGGGATCTTCTTTCCTTTAAAAGGAAGCATGAACACATGTGAAAAAGAAGGAATGAAAGCAGTTTAAATGATTTTTTTTTTCCCCCTTTGTCTCTGTTTATGGGTTCTTCCAAACTGATTAAGCTAATGTGGTTGTTTCTGTAATTTAATTATGTCTGCACTCAATGAGAACAATTTAATTAAAAGTCATCTTTTGTTAGTTGAAATGTATTAGCTTTGCCTGCACGGAACTTCATGGCTTTTGTTTGTTCCTCTTGTTGTAGATTGTTACTTAGTGCAGCTGTGCTTTCTATTGCATAACAACTTAATATAACTGGCTTTATAGCTCTTCCTTTTTATAGGCTGGTCTAAATTACCTCCAGTGATTTGCAAATGTAGATCAGTAGTGTAAAAACACAAGTCTCATTTGTATATTAAAGCTTGCTCCTAAGTGGCCAGTCACCTTTGCTTTAGTCCCTTCAGCAGGTTGTGTTGCCAGCTCTTGATGTTGGAAGGCTGACTGTGCGTGCAGGAAAGTTGCTGGGCTTTCAAACATGGTCCCAGTAGCCTGGATTTGGAAATTATGTTTATAACCAGAAAGTTTTTCATTTTAGAAAGCTCTTGGGAGATGAGCTTAACCTTGGGCTACGGTAATGTCAGGACTGGGCAGGGCATAGTTTGTATTTAGGTTGGCAAGAGCCAATCCTTCAGAGCTCCATGACTCAGTAGCTGACACACTTCCTTCGGGGCATGAATGCTGCGGCACGTTGGTAGGAGGTGCTGCACTTCTCCATGAGTCATTTAAAACCAGAGCATTGAACTTTTCCTGGTGGTTACAGATCACTTGTCTCCCTTTGCAAGAGCATGGCTTCACCTGGCTGTTCTGACTAAGCCCTGACTCCAGTGTGCTCCTGCCCCATGTAGTCTACTCCCCAGCAATCCAGTTTCACCATCTACTCTTTGTGTTTTTGCTGAAGTGATGTAGCTTCATGAATTTGATATAAAATAGCCTATCCTTGATGTTTCTGAGGACATGCATGTATTTCTACATCTGTGAATCTAGAAGGCTAAATCCTCAGGTAATATAAACTGGATAATTCCCTTTGATTGTTAGTGTACAGAAACAGGCCAGGAATCTTGGGTTTCTTTTCCATTCATAGTAAAGATCCTTGGAGTGACATCCACTTACCTGAAACAGAAGTATTTCTTGTCAATTTCAGAAGCAAGTACAAGCTTTTCCTTTCTTGCAGTAGGGCTTTGCAGTTTCTTGGGGACCTGATTGATCCTGTGGTAGCAACGCATACATGTTGCCTTGCATATCTATTGCACTGTCACCTCCACTTAATGTCCCAGTGAATGACAGCTGGCATCCTATCACAAGAGAGTGAAATGTTTGTGACATAGCCAGCAGCTGTGTACCAAGGCTGCCATGACTTGGGGATGGTTTAGCAGCTTAATGCTGAAATACTATTCACACAAAACTACTATAAGCTTAGCTAGAGATGTTGGTGATCAGTTTGCATTACGAAGCAGCTAGCTCTCCTTTCTGACCTATGCTGACCAGTTGGGTTTTCCTTGTTTTAGAGACAGCAGGTTCTGCCTGGATAAGGATGGAAGAGCAAAATGCAGAAATGGCTGATGCTGTCAGGACTCTGGAGAGCTTTCTGTATTTGTTTTAACTTGATGTGGATTCCTTGTGGATCTTGGAGGTGTTCTCTGCGGCAAGATTCATGAGTTAATCCTGAAGCTTTTTAATGAGAATTTCTTACTCATTGCATATAGCAACTTGTCGGCTCTGACCTGTTTAATCTAGAATTGTTTTAGGAGTATCTAAGTGTGAGGGAAGCTTCTGATCTTTAGGCAGGAGTAGAGGCTCCATTTCTAAGTAGGTGTTCAGTATTCTGTACAAATGTCTTACTTTGATCTATCTTATATAGTGTTACTTGCCCAAGAGCTCTAGCTCTGTGCTTACCGACATCTTAATTTATAGAGCTGATGGCCCATCTTGCCTGGTCTGTGAGGTAAGGGTCTTAGTCAAGTTTCCAGTCCAGAGATAAAGAGGAACTTTTATTTTGTGAACTGTTTTTTCAACTTTAATAATAAAAAACAAAACCCCAACATGAAAATCAATCTCCGAACCCCCCACTTGGATGCAAAGGAGATACCTACATGGATAAAGTACACTGTGGTGCTTTAGCTTCCCTTTTGTTTTTCTGGAAATTAAGGTGATTGTCATTCCAGTGCTTGAAATCTTCTGGCATATCAGAATGGTTCTTAACGTGTTTTGAGAAGCTATTCGGTAGCCATCTAGTATATAAACACTTAATCACAGTTTTTAAGGGCTCAGTTACATTTCTAGGATGAGAGGTTAACAGTTAATAAATCTTTGACAGCAACAGGAGTCTTATCTTAACCCACTTACTAATTCAGTACCTGGAAAACTCAAATGTCTCAGGATCAGTATTGCTTTTAAGTGGATACTTGCAATAATATTTGTAGCTCACATACTGGTATCATGCTGTGCTTGTTCTGACCTCCCTTTAAGGACCTGATCCAAAACCAATTTGGAAATAAGTGGAAGGTCTTCCATTGATGTTGTGTTTTAGAACAGATCCTAGAAGAAACTGCAGAGGAAGCGATAACATGGTGGTGGGTCATGTGTCTTGTGTCTGCAGTACTGGGGAGCTGATGTCATGTTTATTAGAAGCCAAGATCAGAGTTCACAGGCTCAGGAAATGTCTGCAGAGTTTAGGAATGGTTTGTAACTTCTATCCCAATGACAGGTTTATTTGGCACTTTTTGATAAGTGGCCTGTTTGAAATTTCCTCTCCGAGTAAGCAATTTGTAATTCCCACTTGAAAGGGCTACTGTGGGGGATGGTGATGGGGCCATATTTAAAAACCATTTATGGTTACTAACATCCTGGCATCTGTCATCCAGGAGTTTTGTGCCTTTATGGTTTTGATTTGTCCAAAGTGACTTCTCTATATAGAAACTGGAAAACTCTTTTTGCATCCTGAGAGAAGGTAACAAATATTTGCAGTCCCTTAAAGCATATGAATAGAATTGGTGGCTAAGGTAAAGGATCATTGGAAACAGCTCTGCTTTTATTTGCTACCAAATTTGCTCACTTTATTTTGTTCCCCTTATCTCATACAAGCTTACAGCATGGTTTTCTGTTCCTTGCCAAAGTAGCGTCATTATGATGCTTAAAATCTTCCAATTCTGAACCATTGCACTGATTCACAATCCTATTATCCTAAGCCCAGCTTGCTTAAGTAACAAAGTAGTCATTTTGTAGGTGTTGGAGGTTCCTTTCACTGGTTTCTTCTGTTGGCTGCTGAAGGAAGTTGGAAAACCCCTTGCAGTAGTGGTGCTGTAACTGCTGTACTCCAAGGGTATCAAGGAAACAACATTTATTGGGAGAGGTAATGGTTTTCTTAGACCAGCTTGCATTACTGGAAGGAAAGAACAAAGAAATGTCGAATTTCAGGGGATGTGACAAAATGACCCTGAGCCCAAAAGTCTTTTTAGTCTTTCTAAATACGTTGGATAATTTTTCTTTACCTTTCCTGATTTCTACAGAATTGTCAAGTTCCACGAATGGCAGAAGTGTCATTACGTGCTGTTAAGATTACAGATGGATCCTAAAACAAATTAGAACAAAAAACAATGCTTGTTCTTGATGATGGTAATTCGGATACAAGAGGTTTGTTTCATGTATGAGTCGTGTGACTGCTCTTTTGAGGCTTAAAAGGAGTGTAAGGGACAACAATCAGCTGCTTGCGAAGAATGGAAATGGAGACTCTTTCCAGAAGCAGTCTAGTATGATAGATATGAACTTAGCCACACTGGTCTTTATTTTAAGAATCGAGCAGGTGTTTAGGGAAGTGTTACTGAGACACAGGCTCCTATGGCATAGGCATAGTGGAGCCCAACAAATTAACTGTCAGCTCTTTGAGGATTAATTGGAGTTGCATTGCTACCAGAGCTCTGAGGGATCACTCAGATCAGATAAGGAGGGCCCGTATGCCTCTCTTGGATCCTGGATGCTCTGAAAATTGAGTCTTCAGCATGTGTAAATCTTGTAAATAAATCTTGGATTGCCCACTCACTTGCATGTTCTTGGAAAAAATGACTGCAGCTTTTTTTTGTGATCTGGTTGGGCACACGTTTACTCTTCTGATGCTTCCGAGGTTTCAATAAGTGGAAGAGTCCTCATTTGCCTGAAGACATACAGAGGACTAATGGTAAGGCTGAAGGGAACAGCTGGATCACACTTCCAAGTTGCTGCCCTGTTCTCTGAGGCATACAGTTATATAGACTGATCTTTATTCATATTCAAATTTATTTTGTCATCAGTAGTTTGTGTCCAATGTACCCTGACCTCTGTCCTCATCTAAGGGAAACCAGGGGTATGCAAATAGAACTTTATCACAGCGTTGATTGATTTTTTCTTCTATTTTTGACTTCCCGTTCAAACAGTTTAATGACTTATGCATGATCATGCCCCTGAAGTCAGGGAAAAGGTAATTCAAATTCGGTGTTACAAATTGAATCTGGTTCCTACCAGCAGAGGACACTGCTGTTCAAGAAATTTGGCTTTGCAGTTTAAATCCCGAGAAACAAGAAGTGGATGAGAAATGTGCGAGAAAGATTTAGGAAAAGCATTAAGCACAATCTTAGCACAATACCAGCTGTACTGATTACTAGGATGGAGCTGATAGCAGTAGCCATATTTTGTTAGGAGCTGATTGTGGGGAGGCTAGATTGAGAAAAGTGGAGAAGACTTCAAGCCAAGTGGCAGCAAGGTAGCTATAGGGTAGGTGACGCAGGCCTGGCTGTTTTGTGTGTGTATGCATGATGTGTTTGAGGATGGGATGGCCTTACTTCCTTTATTTGAGCACTTCTGTTGATAACCTGTGCTGGTGTTGTAGAGGATAGCCCTGGTGCATATGCTCTGCACGCAGCTGATAAAGGCTGATTAGGAAAGTTTACAGAAGGATAAATGGTCAGTCGGTTTATGGTGGGGAAGGAGGATGCAACAAAATCTATGGGCTGTGGCAGCCAAAGTCAAATTGGAGGGTTTTTTGCCCTCTGCTCAACTTAGGGGAGACATCAGGGGCAAGCAGGAATTGAAATTAAGGAGGAATTTTAAACCGATGGCTTTGAGAAAGATGAATTAGTATGTGCCTTGTCTGAGGTTACTGCCCGGTGGCAGCACTGCATTAATGCTGCCACAGAAAGTTCAGAGGAAAAAGTTCAGAGTTCAGTTAGCTGTGCTCTGAACTGGTAACATCTGACCAGTCAAGTGTCTTCTCTAGGAGGTGGCTCACTTAATTTAGGAAGCACTTAAACAGCATAAATCTCTTCTTTCCCAAAAGCGAACCAAACAACTCCCTAGAACCCCAAGCCCCTTCTGAGGGTAAAAATGGAGCAACCTGTATGTATGTGTGTATGTGTATATATCTTAATCTCTAACAGTAATGCAGCCTCTTTACTTCCATTGAAACCACAACAGATACAGAGAGCACAATGATACTATTTAATACAGCAAGTTCTTTGCTACAAAACATTTTTTTTTTCAGAGTCACCACTATTAGCCAGTGATGAACAAGAGCCTTCATGCTGCATTTAACAAATCTTTAGCAGTGGAGGTGACCACAGTGCTCCGAGGGCATCAGTGCTGCTGTGAGAGCATCGCTGCTGAAATGCACAACCCTTCACCCACTGTGCTCACATTCACTGCTTGGTCTCCTTAAATACTCAGCAAGTGTCAGTGGATGTTAACGAGTGCGTTTTCCCCTCATTGAGGGATTCAGTGGCACACCTTTGCTCCATGCACACTTCTGTGTCAGATGCTGTTTTGTCAGACTGTCCCTGTGCTGCCATCTGTCGCACAGCAACAGCATGTAACAGGATATTGGTGGGAAGGTTCAGCCTCTGCTACCGTACCACCACTGACTGCATCTGACATTGTGGGCCAACATTATAAAAGAGGCGTTACTTTCAGAGCAGCCCTTGTATGCGTTTATATGTAGTTTTGTTTTTGTTCACCTTATCTTTTAAAAATTACTTGCATACTAAAAATAACACAAAATAAATACTTGATGTTTTATGCATTTCTAGCGTGCACTGTGATAGAACAATCCTTTAATTCACTCTTAAATTGAGAAGTTAAGATGGGGGGAAGGTTTTAAGCTGACTTCAGTTGAAATGCTCAACTTGTGAGACTGTTGGACTAACAGTGAGAATTGAGCTCTTTGATTGTGAGCCAAGGAGCCTACTCTTTGTGCTGCTTCTCTATCAGCACTTCTAATGCCTACCATCCAGTGTTACTTTCTGATGAGTACTCAAATGCAAGCACCCTGCTGCCATTGCAGATCCTGAACTGTGGCCTCCTGTCCCATGTGCGCAAACAGAGCGGTACTTCTCTCTTCTCTGGTACGTTTGGAAAGTTGATTTGCATTAGTGCTGTTGAAAAGGATTACAGTGGGACTGGGTGGTGTTCAACAGGCCTTGCTCTATCCACCCTTAGTTGTGCCATACTTGTGTTAGCTGAGGATATGACTTTGGGTTTTGATTTCTGTTGTTGGTCAAGTCAGGAAACCTAAGCTTCTCAGCTGTGATGCCGCTTTGGTTTTTTCTCCTCCTCAATTTGCGTGAAATCTGCTTTTAAATGAGTGTAGCTGATGTGCACAAACCTGGTGATGCTCAAGGAATAAAGAGGGCACTCCTGACTACTTAAAGCCAAGAGCTGGCCGCTGCTGCTCTGCTGATTTTTAGGGTGGGAGCTGCTGGGTTCATGACTTCATGCAGGGCTGATCTCTCTCTTGAGCAGCTGGGGCTCCAGCACAAGAAATCTGTGGGAGCTCTTGGAGCAGTACCAGAAGAGGGTCACAGAGATCACTGAAAGGCTGAAGCACCTCTCCTATGAAGACAGGTTGAGGGAGCTGGGCTTGCTCAGTCTGGAGGAGACCTCATTGTGACCTTCCAGTACTTGAAGGGAGCTTATAAACAGGAGGGTGACTGACTTATTACATGGTCTGACAGTGGTAGGACAAGGGGGAATAGCTTTAAACTAAAGGAGGGGAAATATAGGTTAGATGTTGGGGTAAGTTCTTTATTTGGAGAGTGGCAATGCCCTGGCACTGCTGCTGGGAGCTGTCGTGTCCCATCCCTGGAGGCACTCCAGGCCAGGTTGGATGGGGTCCTGGGCAACCCTGCTCACGGCAGGGGGTTGGAGCTTGTTGATCTTTAAGGTCTCTTCCAGCTTAAGCCATTCTATGATTCTATTAAGTTTTAGGAGGTTGAAATGGATGTTACGATTCTTCATCACTGAATTAAAACTCTGGGGATTCATTTTCTTAGTGAATTTTATTATGTTACAAAGACTGAGTTTTGGCCAGCTTTGTGCAATTAAGAAGGGAGGATGCAAGTTTTTGAAATCACATTGTCAAGCTTTCCTGGCTGAGTGCTTTAAGTGTCACAGGCTGGCTCATTCTTCCAGTATTGTTGAGAAGTGGCAAGTTACAGATGAGACAGTTTGTGTAATGGTTGCTGATATAGGTGTGTTTGCCCTGCTCACAAAAAAGAGGTAGGAGGCACTTTGGTTCTTGATAACCTAAGAGCCTGGCTTACATATGACTGATTGATAGATACTTATGCCCTGAGTAAGCAAGTACCAGCTACGTTGTATTTCAGATGTTTAAAAACAGCTGCAGAGGCAGCAAGAAAAGTATTTGCCCCTTTCATATTTCTGAGTAGGTATCTCAAGACAGTGGCTCATAACTGAATGATTGCTTATTTTCTTTAGCTTTCTCTTGCAGGTTTGTGTAGTCTTTTAGTGTGCACATCTGGCCCTCTGTCCTGCCCTCCTATCATGCTACTGGCAGCACACACATTTGAAGCATTTCAGCTTTCCTCTGAATTCCCCAGCTGCTGCATCCTCCAACCATTCACATCTGGCATTTGTTAGTGGCAAGCTGTGGCATCATAGATCTTGAGCTCTCCACAAATACTGTCTTGTGCTACAGCTGTGTCCTGTTGCGTGATTTTGTTTGCAGGATACACTACTGATATGGTCCAAGATGGTGGATCCCAATGGAAAAAGCTCAATGTCCACTTCTTTTGCTGTAACGCTTGTTTTGGGTATGAGGTAAACCAGCCAAATGGAACCTTAAGACAACAATGTTTTGGAGTTCTTTCTCCTAAATTTTAGTTATGTAAGACTTTAGAGGTTGGATCCTTAAAATGGCAGATGGCAAAACTTGAAATGGAGCCTAACCGAAGTGATTTGTTTCCAGAAGTGAAGGATTAGCAGTAGCTTCCATCAGCTCAGTAAAGACTGTGGAGAGCTCAGCACTGTTGGTTTTGATTCTGGTTTGTCAAGGTCTTTTAAATACATGCTTATCTTTTAATCCTGTCGCTAATTATATGAGATGATCAAATAGAAGTGGAGAAAGTGTTGTATGTTAACGTTAAGCTGTGGTTTTTCCAGTGACATTCTATCTCTGAATTAGGTACAGGTGATTTTTTCATACTTGTGTGGCCATCGCACGTTAGAGGATTCTGCGCTGGAGTTGCTACATTGATTGTGTAAGCTAATAACTCTTGCCTGTTGATGTGCCAGTGCTGTCATAGTACAAAAGTAAGATGCACAAAGTCATCTTTGTCTAACTTCAGGAGTCTTTGCTTGAAAATCAGCCTCTTTGTGTGAACTGCTTGGGAATTCCCTTTAGGAAATGACTTGAAGTAGCTTCATCTCCAGTACTGCTAAACTTCAGCCTCCTGAGGACACTTTCTTCTAACGTGGTTGTCTCTTTATTTTCTTTACACAGCAAAGTTAACATATTTGCTCTTGCTTTTTAAAACAGAACAACAGAATCATTTGGGTATTAGTGTGTATGTGTAGTTTAAAAAAAAAAATGTATGCTTGCGTAAAATGTGAATGTGTGTATGTATGTGTCAGTTTTCAGAAGGTTATTGGAAGCAGCTGTGGGTGGAAGAGAAACAAAGCCGTGGATTTGTGAGCCAAACAATTAACATAGGAGTGGAATACTGTAGTTACATCAGTCTTTCTTTAAAAAGCCAGAATTTCTCCCTTATTCCCAAAGGTATATTATTAATTCTCTTGGCATGTAACATAGCGAAATGACTGCGTTTATGAACTTGACTACTTCTTTTAACAAGTTCCAATAACTGCTTCCTAAACCTTGTGTTTTTATATCAATTACATACAGTAAGCATTGAAATCTACCAAAGAGAACTGCTGAGGCCAAGAAGGGTTATTTATGTTAAATGAGGATTGCCAACTGCCAGAAGTAAAATGTGGTTATAATTTTATAACACCATTTTATAATTAAAGTCATAAGTGAGGTTTCCTGCTATTGTTTAAAAATGTGTCATGATAAATTTAAATCAAGGATAAAGGCACAGAATAGGCTACTAAAGAACATATCAGTACAACAAAGATGGTACGGCAAACATGTCTGTTGCAGGAGAAAGACATGTGCTAACAATTTCAGTGAAATAATTATATTTATTGCATATAGATTCTGTTTTAGGAACTATAACCACTTAGGAACTGTTTTCATTCATGTCAGATTGAGGTTAATTTGTTGTTACTGTATGTCTATAGATAAATTTTACTGTCAGAGAAATTTAATATGTTGGTTTAATGATAAGACAGTCTTCTAGCTAGACCAGTTTTTTTTAAAAAAGGTCAAGAAGTCCAGAAGAAGTTAATAATTTTGGCTAATATTTGTGTCCACAACATAGTGAAGTTAATACCTTATCAATAAAGAAAATAGAACTTTGGCAAGTAAGGACACACTGGCCAGACTAGTAAAATATTTGAGCACGTGCTTAACCAGTTTCAGTGGGACGTTGATTCTAATAGGAGTTAGGCGTATGCCTAAGAACTTCTATAGGGATTCTTTTTTCAGTCGTAGCCGAAATTTGAAGAAGAAACTTCAAATTGTGGATGTGAACAGGAATAATAATACTTCCTTTTTGTAAGTTTATTAGTTGTCAGAGTATATAGTTTTGCTACAGTACCATCAATACCATTTACTTATTAGATTTCAGGATTGACTCATTACAGCCTATTGGTATTTGGTAGTGCTGCCGTATTCCCAGAAAGAAGTGGTTTAATTGCCATGCATTTGTAAGAGATAATCACTAGAACATTCCTGACTTTGGTAAGTCATGTTCATGGAATAGGTAAGTAATTTCCAATGTATCATTTCATACATCGCTTTGCTAATATAACCCATGTGTTTCATATCAGCACTGGAAGGACATTAATCAGTACACACCACTTCTGCCAGACATACTCTACACGAAGTCCCAGGTTACATCTCAAATGTCAATACGTGGATAAAGATGAATAATAAAATGCAATAGATATCATTTGTTACATGTGCTGTTTGTAGGTTTGTTGTAAAAAAGATCCCACTTTTTTACAGGAGCCCATGGTAATACAGCATTAGATATATGGTTAGGCATTCTGAAGTAAGAAATGCCGCATTCGGACCTACAGACTTTATTCTCCTGCCTTGTACACATGCATTGTTATCATATAGGCTCTAAGTATAGGATCATATCAATGATGGTATTTTTTGACCAAAATGGAAACAAAGCATGGAAACTGCACAATGCAGGAACTGTTATGTCCCTAAGAATTCTACCTCATGCCTAGGAAGCTACAGACAATATGCATGCTTTCTTAAGGTATTTGTGACTCTTGAAAACAGATGTTGGAATGGAAGCAAATGCCTAGCCCTAGTGCGGGAGATCACCATAGCCACTGTACAGACAGAAGCTAAAAACCACAAAGTCTGAGATAAGTGAAGTCAGTGGGAATCTTCCATTGACTTCAGAGCTCTCAGCTGCTTAGGTTGGTAAGCATCTTCTTATTTCATGCTTCTGTGAGGTTCTGAATGCAAGAGACTTCTGTTATATTTGGACTAGCGAGTGAGTTTGTGGGCATAGAGAAGCAAAACCAGTGGCAGTGGAATGGCATTACCTTTCTTGGATTTTAGGCTAAGCCCTTACCCCTTTGGATGGCTTTGCCCAGGTGAGGCGAGAATGTGGTGTTAAAAAGGGTTGGTTATATTGCAGATGTTCAGACCTCAAAAAAAAAAATCACAAACTTTTGAAAAAAAAAAAAAACTAATACCAGATGAACTCATTAGCAGCCAGTAAATGCACGTGCCGCTGAAATCTTATGGTCTGTTTTGTCTTAAAACACAATGGGATCATAGTGGAAATACCACATAAGGCAACCAGAATGATAATTAGTAGGTCTTTAACAATGACAGATTTGATTCATTGGGTTAATGTTTGGAGTTATTTCTAGTGTCAATAAGCATTACCTCTTTTCCTCTGAATGCTTGCTACATTTTGGGATATTTGCAAAAACCCTTTCCACTATATATCCAGTTCCTGCCATGACTTCTGTGCAGTTCCTCTAATTATTTTCCTAAGCAGAAATTTTGGAGGATATTTACAGGTCAGATATCCAATCTCACTGAAATCCTATTGGGAATTTTAGCTTCTTTGACAATTCTAGGTAAACATTTGCAGTTACTATAAATGTGCCTTTTATTGTAGTCACAGATGTATGTCTAGAAGGAACCTCCATCATCTGATTTCTCTCTGTCTGGTGGAGAATAGGGAAGAAATGGAGTGAAGTGGTGGTTGTGGGGCAAGGAGGAAACAAAAATAGGATGTCAGGGGCAGTAGGGGTAAGAAGAGATGCTAAAGCACGTGGATGTACTAGGAGCTGGAGGGGAAACAAACAGCCTAAACCACTGTAACAGAATTTCTGTAAATCTATGATGGGTGATTTCACAGTCTCTCCAAGAAACTTACTTTGTTTTCTAAAATGAAGGAAATATTTTTGACTTCTCAACTGAATTCTACTACTTTTTAAGAATAAGTCCCTTACTGTTGTCCTGTCCATGAGAAAAAATCATTTATCTCCTTCTCATCCGTATTTGGTGTCTTGTAGGATGTCCTTGTTTCCTTCTCTCTACTATCTAAATGTTCTGATTTGCTAAAATTTGCTGTTATTCCTGCTGATTTACTGTTGTCCAAATGTCTGCCAAGAGCACTTAGAATTCAGGATACCGCTGCACCCATTAGTAGATGTGGTAAGATGAAGATCCTAGTAAATACCATCTCTCCTTGTCACAGTGAAGGATTAACATGGTACACAAAGACCATGTTTCTCCTTGGTTGGTTTGTTTGTTTATTTTAAGAAGAGCTGTGTTGTGAGGGCAGTGCTCAAAGCCTTGCTTGGCTGTGACATCTCTTTATATACTGTACCCTGCTACTCATGTAAAAGGAGGATTGTTGTTTGTTCAGCTGCACATATACAAGTTATCTTGTACTGTAGGGGTTATAATCAATTATGTAGGGTGGGCTAAATGTTTCTGAATGTTCTGTCTCTTAAAAATGAAGTAAAACTATGCTTGCTCTTCTCTGGCCTCCTGAATGCCATGTGTGTCCAATGACAATTGGAATTGGTTTGGTCCTTCATTTTGTTTAAGTGCATTGAAGTTATCACGTGGATGCATCTAACTATTCCAAATATTTTAACATACTTTTTCTTTTTCCATAGCCTGGGCTGTTTGTTTACTCTGTTATTAATTTCAACTTTAAGTGTTTGATCTCAACTAACCTTCCTAAAAACTGAAGCAGGAAAGGCTGGATTTAAGCCTTCTGAATGTTACTGATAATCAGGAGAAGCATTAGGGATGCCCTCTCTTACAGTTTACTGCCAATAGCTGGCAAATGCAAACGTGAAAATGTCTTGGACCATTTAGAGAAAAAGCTTCTGCTACTGCTGGGGGGTTTATGCTACCAGAACACTCAAATACTTGTGGAGTGCAGATGGCTGAGCTGCAATCAGCCTCCTGCATTTAACAGCAGCAGGAAACATTTTGTTTGCTACTTCCCTGGGTGTTTTCCAATGACAAAAAAAATTGCACACTTCTGTCTAGTGAAATTCAGTTAGAATGCTTGGTAGCTGGACAAAAATCAGGCTAGACGTAGCTGCTTAGCATGGTTTGCATTACGTGCTAGCTGCGGACGTTGCCTTGAGGAGAGTATGCACACAGAATATTTTGTCTTAATTGACTCCAGTCTGCTTCTCCGAGAGGCTTCTAATCTTTGTCCTTTCCATTCCTTTTAACATACACCAGTGTAAGACTTCGCTCTTTTATGTATCTGTTATATAGATGGCTGTTTCTTAAAAGTTCTTCTAAAAATTAATACAGGTTAGATTGTTTGATCTAAAAAGAGCAGAAGACCAGTCCTGATTTGAGTTGTGAGGAGGAACTGGGCTGTAGTGGAGATGCTGTATCAATAACCAGAAGAGCTAAGCTAATGCTGTTACTGTTCAGAGCTACAGCAAACTTATTTGCACACAAGGCAAATAGTGAGTAGCATTTCTTTAGCAGGTCTTCTGCCAAACTGACCTCTCCAAGCTCTGTTGCAGAAGTATCTGTATTCAAATTTTTTTGTTTACTTTGAAACAGAAATGATTGCTCTTTCACTGCTGGGATGTAGCTTCCACAAGTGGCTGATGTGTATTCTGGATTCAAAATGAACATAAAGCTATCTTCACTCTGCTTATACTTCCCATCTTTATAGAATGGAGCACATGAATAAACTAAAACCTGATTTCAAACTGATTGAGCCTCCAACTTCGCTCAAAGTACATGTGATGACCGGTGGTCAGGTCATCCATGAGTCTTGGTGAGACTCATTTGGATTTTATAGTGTCTCTGTAGTGTAGAAGGTATCAGCTGCTTTGAAAATGAAAAAAATCAAGCTTGAGGAGACTTAAGTTGTGTAGGAACAATGTGAGAGAGCACACTGATTCTCTATTTCAATAGTTGAATCTTTTATGATTTTGAATCATCAATATGCAATAAAAAAACCCAACTGTTTAAAATAGAAAAAAGTTCTTATTTGTTACAGGAGATGAAGTATTGCTCTGAACAATACCTGTCTTGCTCTCTGAGTTGTGCTTGAGGCTCAGGGTTACAAGATGGAGAACGACTTCTGGACTCTTTGGGCCTGCTGTATGTTCTACTATATGTAGCTTTCGTCAACAGCTTGTACAGCTCTCCTTTGGGTCTTGTGCATCATGAGGTTGGTGGCAAAATTGTTAGATGATGTGGAGCTAGAATTAAGGAAAGAATTCTCAGAAAGCTCCTGTGAAAGGTCCCTGGTTTCATGGTTCATTAGAAACTTTAAACTCCTGGCCTTTGTGCGGAAAGATTTGCTGAAGTCAACGAAGCCCTGTGAGTGAACCTCATCAGGCAAAATTGGTGGTTCCTCTGAGAGTCCAGCAGTGTTACCAGTTTCAAACGGCTTTTGCTCTGAGATTTCTTTGATTCATTTGGACCTGATGTAGTAGAGCTGCGGAGCAACTTGAGACAAAATACTTAAGTGATCTACAAAGAAAAGCCACGGAGTTTTTGAAGTTATCATTAGAGCTGTGTTGAAAACTAGATGTTTTTTTTTTTAAATAAGAGGGGAAATATGAAACTGAGGTTTGCAAAATTGCCTCGCTATGATTGCAACAGTAAGAAGCTTAAGCCCTGGAAATGTCACCAACTGCTAAGCTTCATCAGAGAACTCAGACAGGCCATCATTACTGCAGCGACAGGTAGAGCAACGCAATCGAAGTGCTGTCTGCTGGGCTGGACCTTATGTGGAGAAACACGTGGGCTGTTGGTCCTCATGTCAGAAAACAATAAATATGGAAGAGATTTTTTTTAAGAACACATGAGGGAGCTTTGTCACAAATTTTATCGAAACACTTCCATGATTTTAAGCTGCTCTGAAAATCTTAACAGCGGAAGTCTGTTACCATCCAATAGTTAAAAATGGGAGCAGTCTGCGAAAATGGGGGATCAGAATGTAATTTTGATACAAATGTATATTCTTGAGCATGTGCTTTAGACTCTACCTTTCAACCACGACTCTCCATACTGTATTTTCTTTATATAATGGAAAAACTTCTGAAGATTTGTTCTTTTGTTGCATTCCTGTGGGCACATTTGTAAAGCTGTTTAATGTGGAGATTCTTATAGTCATAGAAGCTTTCCTTCCTGTTTTTTCTTCTCAGAACTGTCTTGGATCATATCTTTCCTTGAGCTTGCGAGCAGCTATTTGTGGAGCTTCCTACCGTTCTGTCCCTTTGTAAGGGAAGCTAGAAAAGAAGTAACTGCACCACTTAGGATTCTATTTAGAGTTCCCTTCTCTATCCTGCAGGATTTAATCCACTGGTCACACCTTTTCATCTGACCAATTTATTCCTTGAATTATTTATTATCTGCTCAGGCAATCAAATCAAGGCATATCTTGGCTCAGCATATCTTTCTCTATTCTCAGATGTCTGCTTCTACCATTGCTAGGCATTGTAGAAGCACAACTTCTAAATACAAAGCTCTTTCTGATATCAGTAGAGCAAGGGGGATGTAGCCTTAAAATCCATATTAAATGAACCTAATTTGAGATGTTAACGTGCTGCAGATGCTTTCTAAACTGCATCAAACAGGATGTAGAAAATTTGCTATTTAATACAGATTTAAAAGCAAATTCCTTATAACCACCACAGGAACCATGGCAGTTTGCTAAGTACTGTGAATTGATGCTGTGCTTTTTAAGTGCTACTTGCTGACTTATGCATGCTGTTGCCTATGTAGTGCAGACTTGCTTACAGCTTAGTTATGCAGAGGCAGCAAAGACAGTTGACCATACCTTGTTCTTGGGGAAATAATTACTATATCCTGCCAATTTCTTAGATAGATGTAGAATCAATTTTAGTTCCTACACAGCAGAAAGACGCTTTTACATATATTAAATGTTTTACTCTAGAAGCTTTGCTATAAAATTCAGGCATTTTGCACAAAAGAATTATATGAATAGAATTAAATGGAGGTGTCTGTGTCAGTATTTGATGCTTTCTTCAACTGAGAACTACCTGAATCTGTATTTGATCAGAACTGTTTTCTGACCTCTAAATTCAGTGTTACTCAAAATTGAGCAGTAGTTGTCTTGTTCCTTCTGACTTCAAGGTAATAGCAACTGTTTTTAGTCTATGACATCTATTTGTCTGAGTACCTGCAATTGAAATAGGTGATGTATGTCCAGTTTATGCAGTGACATTTTAGTTGGGGATTATTCCGTTGGAATCTCTTCTTTTAAAGTTTATCCTGTATGTACTAAGGGATCGGGTAAAGAGCTGTCTCAAGCAGATAAGCAGTCAGGTACTTCACCACATAGTACATTGACTGTGCAGTTTTGTGTTTATATTGATCTTTATTATAGATTAATCATTCTGACAGCTAATTGAGTAGAATTTGGTCTCTTGGCACTTTCAGGAAGAACTTGGGCAATCTGAAGAGATTCAGAAATTCTGGGTTCAGGAATGGTCCTTTTCCTTCCTAGTGTTTTATGAATTACATTTGTTACTCTGCAGATGTTCATTAACAGTGGAAGCTTAACTTGAGCTAAGTAAGAGCTTCTTGTTTCCTATATTTTTTTTAAGATGAATCCTCTTTTTTTCTCCCTGACTTATTTTCATGTCTTGACAAAAAGAAAAAAGTCAGGAAAGTAAAAAATGATTAATTTAAGTTAAGCGAAACACTTTAGTTTGTTTCAAAATGTTTGTGATTTTTCTTACTATGAATTTACACTTAAATTAATCTTTTAAAATAGATAACTACAAATGTTTTTCTTTCTTCAAAACTAGTTTGTAGCATAAGTTATGTCTCTGAGTATTGGTGTTTTACTGAATCAAATCATGAAGAAAGCATGAATGTGTTTTAGACACCCTCAGCAGGGATTTCCCATCACGCTTATTGGGAAGGGACGTATTGGTCAGTTAGTACAACGTGATCATTTTGGCAGAGAGGTTTTACCATTCTCTCTGTAAGAAACTATTTTCCTCTGGTCAGATAGAGTTTCATGTGATTTGATTTGTGTCCGTTGCTTCTTGTCCTGTCACTGGACAACAGTGGGAAGAGCCTGTCTCTCTTATTTACTGTTTCCTGTCAGGTATTTGTACCAGCTGATAAGATTCCTGTGAACCTTCTCTGGAGAATACTTCCTATCAGCCACAGAATAAAATCCCTTTAATCTGTGTAGGGGAACTCTTGTATTTGGTGCGAGGGGGAATTGGGTCAGATTTACAGAATGTAGTTAGGCTATAATCAAGCTAGTGACTTTCTGTAAACTGGCTGTTAAAATTTCCTCCAGTAGAGTTAACCCATCTTTGGTGAAAGGTGTACAGTGGCAGCTAGGAGCTTGCCAGGCGTCATGAGGTTATGTCACTTGTGTTGTTTTATGCATTAGGTGACTGAGGACTCCAACTCGTTACACTGAGGCTGCAGTGAATTTGATGTCTCTGAGCTTTGTTGATAGGTCTGCAGTTTGGAAGCTTGTACAAGACCTCATCCAATTCCTGCCTTCTCCCACTATGTAAGAACTCAGGTCCTACTGATGTTAGTTGCAGTTTCTCACTTAAATACTTCTCAGGATGTTGACTGAGGTCTCGTAAGATCTGTTGCATGAAGCATTCTTAGTATGAACTCTGTCAAGTCCTGGTCAGAATTGGCAAGTAATGGTCCCAGGCCATTTGCTGGTTGTCTATTTTTGAACTTACAAGTGCTTGAACATAGAACAGTTTAGGTTGGAAAGGGTCTCTGTAGATCATCTAGTCCAACCTTTAACCTCATCTTTGAAGAGGAAGAATAATCACTTGTTTAAACTTTCAGTGATAACCACTTGCAGTTGTTTAACTATATATGCCTTTGGGCACCTGTATTAAATGTTTAATGTGCATGCTCGATATATCAGTTCCTTAAAGGCAAATTAAGGACCAAACTAATGGATTCCATACTAGACTAGACACACATAGGCATTGTAGGTACTTGGTTATATAATCGAGACCAAATTTATAAGCATGTGAATATAATTTCTATGGTGATTTTGATAACGTGCTGTACTGAATAGCAAATTCTACTTATGGTTCTTGACACTCCCTGTTAACCAGAGGAGAGCAACCTTCCCCTTGTATTTTTGGATATTTTGTTTTCTGGTCTGTGATTTGTAACCTAGGAGAAATAGATGATTCTATATAGAAAACAAATTCTGTGAGTTTGTCTTTAGGAGAGTTGAAATGTATTCAAGGATCAGTCGTGTTTGACTAGGCAGGTCAAGATAAATACAAAAGAAGTTGGCTTTTAGATTTCTTAATTTCTTTTTAAATTCTTTGCAAATGGTTGGGAAGCTGTGAACCTGGTGACAGTTCACACATAATACCTGACAAGGTTTTGTGCTGCTAAAATGGGATTAGCTCTTAAGTTGTTCATTGGTAGTGTTCATGTATCTTCTTCTGAGGGACCTGGTGTGAATTGTTGTCAGGTTGGAGGTGAGTGTCTGAGTTTGGCTTTACTCCACGGTGGCATGTCTCATGTCTCATCCCTCTCTTTTTATTTTTAATCAGAAGTTAAAGTCAACAGTGAAACAGTAGGTGGCACTACAGACCCTTTGTTATCAGGGAGCTTTCCACAGTGATTCTTCCCTGCCAGCTTACCCTGAGCTTGTCTGCGTGTTTCCAAAACCAACAAGGTTGTTCCCAAGTTTTCTTGAAATATATGCACGGCTGGTTAGTTATTCATAATCACTTCTTTGCAAACGCTGCAGATATTTCACATGAGGGCAGCACGTCAGAGACAGGAGTTTTGAAGGAATTCCCAGTGTCATGGAAAGGAGTCCCTGAAATGGTTCTTTCTGGCAGCATCTTTCTGATGTTGACCTACATCGGTGACAGAGCTGCACCCTATTTCCTCTCTTTAAGCTCTCTGAGTTTAGAGTGCAGCCTGTGTTTCTCCAGATGAAGGTGGATAGAACCTTGCTGGAAGACTGCTTTATTGTTGGGGGGTCCAGGTGCAAGCTGGAGTTTTCTTGCTCCCTTCTGCATAACTGGCCTCTTGTATGTGTGAGAGGAGAGTGCAGATATGGGAGGAAGAGTTGTTGTGAATCAATATTTACTAACTTAGTAGCTTTTACTGCTATATGTGAAAGCAGAATTTGGCCCTTGATCTCATATGTCATTAGTGCTGTTTTAACCTGTGCAATTCTAGTAAAAATAAAACACATAATTTGATGTAACAGGTAGAGGGACCAGTGCAATGGAGCTGTATGTTGTTGGATGAGGGGAAAAAACTTCCATAGATTATTTGAGATGATTGCTGTTGAAGATGGGCAGATGTAGCAGGATATTGTTCTTTAAATTGTGTGTGTGACAGCTTGGTGCATAGCCAGCTCTGTAGGGCTGGCCTTCACTGTCTCAGAAGCAAAGAAAAGCTCCTGCAATGATGAGGATGTCATACTTTTCCATACTTTGAAGAAACAAATGGTGTTAACCAAAACCCAAAATTTTGCACTAACAAATATTTGAGTTTTTGTATAGGAGTTTAGTGAACAAATAATACATTCTGTATTATATTTTGAGGAAAATAAGATGCTGGATTATGAAGCAAGCCATTTTGAAGAATAGCTTCATAATTAGTACAGGTTATCCTTCCATATTCAAAAATGTGAACATCTTTGATTTATGAAAAAAGTCTGTGCTTCCATTTGAATAAGCAGAGAAGGGCTTTCATAGGGTTTTGGAGTAATTATCCTCTTTCCCAAATGCTCGGAGGGAAACAGCTACCACTGTAAGCAAGCCTTACAACCTCAAGTGCCAGGTGACCTGGGTACTGCTGGCCATCTGTGCCTTTACATGCAAGCCCATGAGCAAGGGGTTAGTGTTGGTAGCCTGATCTCACAAGCTGTGGGGCTGAAGCAGTGAGAGGCTAAGTGATTAGACCCAAGCTGGAGGAAAGCTTGTGGCAATTAAAAAACATGAACCAAGGTTGTCACACATTATTCCTCTGACTACGCTGATGACTTTACTCAAGTCCTACAGACTGGAATGTTGTTGAAAATTTTATGTCCAAATGTTGTGATTCAGAGCTGCTGCTACTGAGAATTGTTGGCTGGAGTCTTCTGTGTGACACGTGTATACTAAATCTTCCTCTAACTTTGAACTTTGGCCTTGCATCTTTTCCCTGCCATCCCATCCCATCTGCCCATCTCACCTTGACTCTTGCACCCTGATTCAGCAACCACATAATACATCTGTTATTTGGGGAATTATATAAGCACCTGCTTTGGGCAGGTGATTAGAAGCAGCTGGTAAGAAGGAATCAGTGGGACATGTGCGTATGCTTAAAGCTTCAGCACCTGAATATACTGGCCAGGTATGCTTTCCATATGCCCATGATAGCTGTTTCCTTTCCTTTTGATTGTGCTAGGCAGGGCTGTGAGCTACTTGATGCCTGATGTGAAGCCACAATGTAAATAACAATACTGGTGATTATTATTTTAGCTGACTGTACGGCTGCAAATACAGTCGCTGGTTTTAATTTGATTTCTCTGCCAACCTTTGATCTTGAAGTGGGCTGTTTTTCTTTGCTATCCTAGAGCCCATGATGGGAAGGAAGAACAGTTTGTTTTTGAGGGAGCAACACAGCTAAGCTACAGGGTGAGAAATTCAGTCATGTCATGATTTTTCTTTTTTCCTGCTGAAAAAGTGGGCATTTGATTGTTTCTCTTTATGTAGATTCTGTATCGTGACATCAGGCTAAGAAAGCCTAAATCAATTAGAATTATTGTCAAAAGGTTGTAGTGAATTTTGGTTTGGAATAGGCTCAGTACCAGCAGATTTCAGCCGGGATGAAAGGTGCAGCCCCTGGCCCTCAGGTGCCCTCTTGTGTCCCTATACTTTCTGTACCATCAGTGGATGGGTGGGGGGCTCCAGCTCTGAATCATCTTCAGAGGAACTTCTCACTCCCAGAACTGCTTAGGAAGACTATCTTGAATAAAGTACTAAATTGCAGTACTTGAAATATTTCTATCTCTTCCACCTCCCCATTGAGGAAAATACTGTTTTTTTTCTTTTCTTTTTTTTTTTAAATGAGCCTGGAGTTTTGAGATCTTATTTTCCATTCTTACCTTATGGAATCGTAGGATTATTAAGGTTGGAAAAGACCCCTAAGATCTTCTGTGCTGCTGTCCTCTTTCCTTCCAGCATGTCTGTCATGGCAGTGATCCCAATAAAATAAGAGGTACCTAGGGTTGTCTAATCTCAGAAGAACGTGTTCTACTGCAGTGCTAATGTTTCCTGCTAGTGAGTTGAGATTTAGGTGCAAAATCAGCCCCATGCTTACTAAGCAAGAGGCAGAAGTCAGTTACCCCCCTGGGTGGGCTTTGGAGAGGAGCTTAAGTTCCCACAACGCCATTCTGCCCATGTGGGTTAAAGCATCTCAGTAAAGGCTGCTGTGTCATGCAGTACGTGTACCTTCCCCTTAAGCATGCTTTCCCTTTTAGACTATAACATAAATACAGCTGCTGTCACAGGTCGATTCTGTCTGTCAGATCTTTGTTACTGTAAAATTACAGTTGTTCACCTTGAGGGTAGTGGTCTCTTTTTCACATGCTTGTGTGTGCTCCCTCTGCTTCACAAAAAAAAAGGGGGGGGTGGAGGGGGGGAAGGATTTTGGGTGGTCTTAAGCCTATATTCATATAATTCTAAAGACCAAGAGTCAGAATAGCCAGGAGGCCCTGGGAATCTTTTTAATCTACAGCTGTGCTGTCACAAAGGCGTTTCCTTCCTTGAGCTTACAACTTAAGGGACTTAGAATAGAGGTTTCAGGAACTTCTCGAAATTGTTATTTCTTGACTTTTGTGATGAAAATGCTTTTTAGCAAAGACAGCAGATGCTCTGAAACCACTACGCAGATGTCAGGCTGATTTTTTGCCATGCCTAAATGTAGCAAGATGATACAGGCTGGGAGCATCTTTGATTCAGTGAACTGAATTCTGAGAAAACATGGAAAAGAAGTTGCAGTGTGATAATATTGGGTAGTAAAGTTGAGAGCAGGTTCTGGACATGCATGCTAATTAGTTTACTTTCTCGATTATCAACTTGAGTAAGGTTAGAGTCTGGGGTCAGTTAAGACAGGGAAGCAATAGAAAGGATTGATTTTTTTTTTTTCCCTTTAAAAATACACCCTTCCTCCATGAAAGCTTTTACACATCTCTAAAGGCCAAGCTGAAACGAAAGACTTGTTTTTGAAGGTTTATATGAAAAAGAATCTGTATTCCATATACAGAAACTACCCAGTCAAATGTTAGAGTTCAGCAAGTGGATCAGTGTTGTGGAGGAAAAAGTTGTAAGAAGTTATCCTTAGAGCAAGGATTGAGAACATAAGCAGTCAGAGATGTTAGCATCCTGAAACAACTTCAACTTGGCAGTATGAGTAATTGTGGAATCTAAATAATCTTAACTCTCCATCCATATGAGGTGACCGTATTAGATCTATAGGGCACCTTCATTTCTAAGCAAGGGTGTTAGAAACTGCAGATAGAAATGCAGTACTCTAAAAAATCGGGCTCAAAAAGTTCTGTTTGTTCCCCTGCAGTCCCTGTTTCTTCTGCAGGAGAGGTTTTAGTACAGTAGCTAAGCAGGAAGGCCGGGGTTACGATGAGGTTATCTGCTAACCTCTTGAGGTTCACCTCTATTCAGAGGTTAGGAGAGTTAGTTTGTGGGGAAGATATTTCATTGTGCCCTGCAGCGATTCCCGAGAGGTTTTTATAACTTGTGACCCACGATATGGGTACATGGCACAGAACTCTGTTTCTGTGAACACATACCCATAAGGTGCCTGTATTTAGAAATGGGGATGTGAGTATCAGATATTCATAGTGCTCAGTACTCAGTAATTCTTAGTGAGATGACTGTAAGATGATGTTTAAAAGTCTCCTTCATTCTCTATGCTGGGCTCTTTCGAGAACCTGCCTCTGTGTATGCAGGGCTAGGCACAGCAGAGTGAGTGGTTTCACAATCCTGTCTTTATTTGCTGTGCTATGAACAAGGAATTTTCATTACTACATCATTCATGACCTGATGTGGTGGCTCCAAGAATCACATAACCTTATCCTGCACTCATGTTAGCATGAATAGTTTAAATCAACATTTCTTTTGGGGAAAATTGTTGCTTGGGAAATGGGGAGCATCCAGTAGGCATGTCTGCTGATATGTTTTTCCTGCTGAGGCTCTCCGTGGACTCAAATACCTAACACTAGCTAGGCTGTTTCCTTGGGGTGGGCAGTGAGCTCTGATCACTACATCACGACATACAGTACCAACTTTGTTGCGCATGTAGATTTTTTTCAGCTGGAGAGCTCTTGTCTGCTCGTGCAGCAGTATTACTTTAACTAAAGGTGAGATATAATTCAAAATAATTTAAAGGCTTAATTTCAGTGTGAGTGAAGTTCATAAACATATGAGAAACACAGCCTTAGTTTGCCTCCCCCATGCAGGTCCTTACTGCCTTGCTGTCGGCTTTGTAGGACACTGGGATGTTATATGAGGTGAGGCTTTGAGAGAAATAATGTTGATGATGCGGTACCTCACAAAGGTGATTTTTGTAGAGGAGAAATGACATTTGCAAATGTAGTCTTGTGGAGTGAAGGTGAATGCACCTTATAGAAGGTGCATTCTATTTTGGGTTATTGAGATGATAAAGATGCTTAGGGTGTCTAGTGAAGTGCTGGCTGTGTGTGACACTAGCAACTACTGTTTCTGAAATGATGATAATAAAGAACTCTTTTGGGTAATTCTGTCTTGGAATTTGACTGATAAAGCTACATCACTCAATTCACATCAAGCATTTAGGTAGTGGTGAAACTTGATTAGTATATACCAACCTTTGCCAGCAACATGATAAAGAATATAGATCATTTTGATCATTCTAAATGCAATTTGTTCTGTTCTTTTCAAGCATATAATCCTGATACAAAGCAAGGATTTTTGTTAGGGCATTTTTCAATTCAAATGGAACAAAAGCACAGACCACTTGGAGGTTGAATTATCACTTGCAGCTGCACTGATAAAAGAGCAAACACTAAATGCCTCTACAGTTCTGAATGCTTTAGAAGCAATGAAGTTTCTCTAAAGCAGCTGCTTTCTTCACTGTTATCTGGTTTCTCATTGAAAGCAGTATCTCCCTCCTTGCTGGAGCATTCCTACATCTGTCTTATGCACGTAACACGGGCAAGTATCAACAATGGAGAGAAGATCAGTTTTGTATTCTGCTATCTGTTTTGAGAGAGATGTCATGCTATTATCATTAGGATATAGCTTCTGGCTCAAGTGTATTCAAAACAAATCAAATTATCAGCTGTGATGTTATACTGTCTGGGGTTACGGACTTTAATCTAGGGTTATGGACTTTCAGTATCTTCATTCTGGGTAGTAGATAGAGTAAATTTGCTCATAGCAATATATTTATCTTATGGAAGAAGGGACCAATTGCATGCGGAATATGGGAACTTCTCTGCTTTTACTACAGCTTGGAATGTGTACCACATCATCAAATTCTGCTGTGTATCTGGGATCCAAGTTCTTATGAAAACTGTCAGTTTTTATTTAGTATTGACCAGTTTTTTGCTATGGCCACTGACAGTCAATGAACTAAAAAAGCATATATGAACTCAGCTTCTGTGGAGTCTCTGTAGAGAAGATCTTGGCGGCCAGAGAATCAGAAGAGAAAGGACTTTCAGCAATCTCAGATGCTGCTTTCCTAAAAGAAGCAGTAGGATCTCTTCTCTTGTTCCTCTCATTCGTTTTCACCTCACTGCTGACAGTCACTATCTACAGCCTTGGAGGTAAGCCAACACCAGTACCACTTTGTGAGTCAAGTGTCAGGACATGGCATGGAGCAGTAGTGCCTGAAATCTTCCCGTGTCCTCAGAGATAACAAAGCCAGGTGTTCTTGAGAGCTGAAGTTCAGTTCCCATCACCTTATGTTAGGCCTGGAATCTCAAAAGGGCAAGCGGTGTGGCAGTGTGTGTTGACAAGTCAGAGGACAGGCTTGCTCTGAACATTGACTTTCTGAGGAGTGGGAGAAGGCTGGTTGTATACACACACTTGCTAGATACTATTCTTACATATGTAACTGGTTTGAAGAGTCCACTTCTGCAGTATCTGGGCACTGTAAGTGACAGTCATAAAAGATAGCTAAGACCTGGGGCCCGGGGTTCCTGCTGATGTAAATCAGCACAAAGCTGGGCAGAGAGAGGCTGATTGCAACCCAGACTGTGGCATACAGTTTAGGGGATAAGTATGAGTACAACACTGGGGAGGGGGTTAATAAGCGTTTGGACCTCTCATTAGCGCTGTTCAACATGCAGTCCCATCTGACTAAGGCCCTTGTCAAAGCAAGGCTGTGTCCATCATGTCTCCACATATGTTATATCTTATCAGCTATTGACAAAAAGTTTGTTGAAATTGCCAATATTACTTTTACAGATAGGCAAGACAAATAGTCGCTCATCTAGTTTATTTGCTGAGAAATCAGACTCAGTTCAGCTGAAACTGTTTGCACTCAAACTTGGCAAACAATTTGAGCCAAATCTTTCCACCCTGGAAAAAAATGAGTGAAGTGAAAGCTGTCATTTCAGCATTTTCTACGTGAAATGTTTAGGCTTTGTTTCTAAATGGGGCTCCAAAATCAGATTCAATGACATTTCAATAAATCTGAAAGTAAAGGAGTGTCCTCAAACAGCAAGCAAGTTGTCTCCCTTCTACAGAATGTAAAGAAACACTTATATCAGTCTGAAATGCATTTTTTCCTAAATTTCCTTTTTAGCAAGAAAACTGAGACATTTAATGCTTTTACCCTAAAGAGTTAAAAATGAATAACCTGGAGGATTACTTCCTCACCCGTTCCTGATTCAGGCTCATTTTGTGCTGAGGAAGCAGTGTTATCTAGTCCTAGCTATCTCAGTGTCACCAGCTTAGCGCTGTAAATCACTATCAGGACTCCAACCAGTTGTCATGGGGGTGCTGGAACAGCGATACGGTGGTAAATTTTCTTCATGTTCCAGTTGTTTATGTTTTATATGAGGGAGTGAGAATGTCTACAGCATTTTTATCAGATAAAGCCACGAAGCAGGATAAATGAGGGGAAATGGGAGAAAGAAACATTTACAGCCCACCATCACAGCAGAAATTTGCTTCAGTGAAAAAAGTGACTGGAGAGAAACATACAAAAATAACTTAGGATGTGTTTGGTTAAAATAAGACGAAATCTCAGCATTTTGGCTAAACTAAGTGGAGGAATCAGATACTAACTGTATATCTGCAGACAGGAATACTATGGATGTGGACCTGTTAAATGATCAAATGCGTGTTATGTGTGGAACCTTGTTTAAATTTGAATGTTAATACCACTCAGAAGATTTACAGAAACTGTTTGATTCTTAATACCTCTTCTAAAGATATATCTCTACAGTTAAAGTGTGTTTATTGCTCAATAATAAACAGTGTCGACAGGAAACTCTTACAGAATAAACATCATCCGTATGTTTTACTTCTGTGTTTTCATAAGAGGTCAATGTCCTGTTACAGCTTTCTTCTCCAACTTCTTAGTAGTTCAGTTTAGATGTTTCTTCAACGATACGTGTTATCAAAGAGTAGGAAGAGTTTAATCTAGTAATACACATTTGAGGCCTGTGAAATAGTTAACTTGTAAGTAACTCTGTAGAAAGACTTTGTACGAACAGGTAGCTTATTTTAATTATTTTTAAATACTTGGAGCAGATAGCACTGGTTTAATTCCACCAACACTGATAATTCCTTATGAATAGTTTTATCTAATATGTTAAGTGTGATGCTAACTAAAGCTAGATAAGGTGAATTCAGATGTTGTCAGTGTATCTTGTTCACGTTTCCTATTCAGAACATTCCTGTGATGGAGAAATAGCCTTCTTACTAGATTAGAAGCAATGTATTTTGCTTTTTAACTAAAAACAGAAATGTTAAAATTGTGGGATTTTGAAATCTTAATTCTGTCTCATACGTTTTGTCCCATATTGCTACTGAATGCAATTGTCAAACAAGGGCATTGAGAAGGTTTCAGAATACAAAGGAAAGTCCAGAAAAGGGTGAGGAAAAGGTAGAAAATAAACCAGAGAAGGATATAGGCAGGAATAATGATGTTAGACATCCTTTCAAAAAGTGAGAAAGGGGGGAAAAAAAAAGTGGCACTCTCAAAAAAACCATATGTTTAAAAGTGTTGTTTTGTAGATACTTTAAAAATGAAATAATTGCATTATGGAATAAAAATTTGCCTAAAAATGTCAGACAATCTACAGTTTGTGTATACCATAGATATTCCAAAGTCTTTTGCTCAGGTCTGGGGATATGAAAGTTTAACTGGAGAAGAGTCTCGAATGCTTTTGTTTTTTTGTTAACCAAAAGGATTTCCTTTTCCATTTTTATTTATAGCATAGCTTAATTATAAACTCTGTAGATTCTGTGAGTTCTTGGAACCTAACAAGACTCCTTTCTACACCATGTCGTGCTATAAGTCTTTGAATTGTGATGAGCAACAATATCAGTTGTGAGAGCCTCTGTAATATTCACAGGGCAGAGTCTTTAGTAATAATCTCTAAGATCTGCAAAACAGGTGGTTCCTTTTTTTCATAGTAGATGAATGTGTATCAAATTGATAATCTTTACTACCTTTCAGCTTTACAGAATTAAAGTTGACACAGACTGTCCTGGTTGGACATTAGTAGAGCCAGTTGCATGACTGTTTAAAGAAGGAAAAACAAATAAAATTGAGCTTGGAACTTTGGCTTATAAAATCCTTATGTAAATTTACATGAGGGAAAGGGTCTTGCCCTGCTTATTTTCTGATGTTTAAGCTATAACACACGTCTCTTAACCTTAAGAGCTATCTTGAGGGGTGCAGCACAGTACAAGTGCATCTATAAAGAAAAATGATGCTGAGAAACTGCTGTCTACGCTGCGTGTGGCTGAAAGGTTTCACTGCAGATGTAGTCTGGGCTCACTGACTTAATATCCTTTAATAGTTGGGGCACATCTTTTGGATATGATTTGCGAGAAAGAATTCAGTTCTTGTGCCCTGAGCTGTCTTTGTGATGGGAATCAAAGCAGAGCAAGCGAAGATGAATGAGAGATCTGTTTCTGGAAGATACTTGCTGATTAGAATTAAAATGTTAATACAGACGCACACCCAAATTAGTCGGAAACAGCAAAGAAATTTCCTTTCAGTCTTCCCTATAATTTTCTAGGTTTCTTTCAACTGTGGACTGGTGGATTTAGGGTAAAATTGAAGCTACCTAGGATGAGCATTGATTTTTCTCTGGCAGGCTCTGCTGATCTTTCTTGCATTTGGAAGTTGATGGTCTGTCGTTCCACTGCTGGAGCTGCTGACTGACTGCTGGGGGAGAAAGCTGCAGGGGGCTGAGAAAGGGAGATGAAAGCAATGGGGAACAAGCAGACCTGAGATCTGAACCTTTTGGTGCTGAATGTTTTCTTTTTGCTGAAATCTACCTGTAATAGCTGAACTGCTGTACAGACTGTACAGATGTGGTTCTCTGCTTCAGGTGAAGGCATCAAAGTTCTATAATTGGGTACTTGACAAGGCCTTAATTTTTCCTTTCAGTCTGCTCACTGATGTGTTGGGGTGATTCTGAGCACCCTCTGGTTCCTGCATATCTTTGAAGCAGCAAAACTGCCTTTTCTGTGTGAACTGAACAGCTGGAACTCACTCCTTATTAGATTTTTCTTCTCCTAGTAGGAAGTAGTTGTGTTGGTTAGTGATGGTGTTTTGGTACTGTTGAACTTCAAGCCTGTGGGCAGCTGCCTCTATGGGGGTGTTGCGATCTCGACTGGTGCTGCGCTTTGAGGGGAAAAAAAACAACCACAACCAACAAAAAACCTAATGCAGGTATTGAAATCTCATGCTTTGCAAGTGCCTTTTGTGATTCTTCAAGCTGCAGTAGCTGTTTGACCTCCACAGTCAGTGATACGCATGAATGCAAGTGCTCTTCTCCAGAGTGCCTGGGAGCTTGTTCTGTCTGTAGAATGTCCTCACCACAGCAGTTTTCAAAGATCTGACTAGGTTGTACTTAAAGGAGCTGTGGTGGATATTTTTCCATGCACGAGCCAACAAGTGGTGGATTCTCATACTCATTTTTTCATTTAACTGCTATGATGTTGCAGTCAAGACCTTTTGTCTGTGTGGTATTTAGTAGCACTCTTTTTTCCTGTATTTGGAGAAGGGGCGTTTATAGATTTTTTTTTGTGTCCTTATTTGCTCACTTGACAATAAATGCAGCATTAGGTTATCACTACCTGTAAAATTTACTCCAATTTCTAATATTTATGCTGATGTGGTACAAGATAGCTGTAATCTGGGCCTTGTGAGTTGTCTCCCAAGAGAGATCACTGGTAGACAGACAAGCCAGACAGAGGCCATGTAGCTGTCATGTAATCTGATGCATATCTGTGTTCTAGTCAGCAAGTGCTGTGGGTCCTAAGGATCAGGGAGCTACAGTTCCTTTGGTGTCTCTGAGTTAATGAAATAGGGGTGTTTGTTTAAAATTACTTACTCATTTGGGATGCAAAACCTGAGGCTCATCATCAAATGGAAAGTATGGCTTTTGAGATTCTCAGGGCTGCCTGGAGGGATTCACACACCCTTTCCCTGTTAAAATGACAAGGTTAGCTTTGAAAATTGCTGCTGCGTGAATGTTTTGGAAAATGACACTATTTCTAGATGACAGTAATAAAACCAAATTGAAAGGGAGGAGAAAATTTCACATGACATGATGGTTCTATATAGTGATTTTGCACAAGAACTGGCTGGTAAAGAGGGAAGAGTGAGGCTGGTGACTTGACTGCAGTTGCTGCTTACCTTATCTCATCCTGGCCCTAGGCAAACTTGCCTGACATTTTCTGAGGGGAAGGAGGGGGAGAACATGGTCAAAATGTGATAACTCCTAACTTTATGAAAGTTTTGTCCTTCATTTCTTTAGAGAGGAGCTCTCTGCAATTTACTTGGCCAGACAACTTGCTTGTGGCTATATTCTTGTACAATTGAGTGTATTTTACTGTTTTTTTTAAGATTGTGCAAATGAAATGCAGGGACAGCTTAAATTAGGAGAAGCAAGAAGGAAGAGAAAACACTTTGCCTGAAGTCAGACAACCAGACTGTGTCCTGGTGTGTACTTGCCTCTGTTGTGTTCTTGGCCCTGTTTGATGTTTCTTGAATGCCAAGGTGAAATTCAACTCTCAATTTTGAGCTGCTTTAATTCAGAAGATGGGTGTGAAGACAACAGTTGGTTGTCAGTGTTGATAACTGATTGTCTGGATTTATCTGAAGTAGGACTAATTGATATTCCCAGCGTGTTCAAAGAAGTAGTTCAGTGGGCAAAACCTGTACTGGGTGGTCTCAAGTCACTGAATCCCAATGGAAAAATGCTTCTTGGAAGACTTCTTTGATCTCCTTTTTTATTGCCTCACTGTGCAACAATCACAAACTCTTCCCTCCTGTCTCAATTTTTTTTTTTTATATGCATTTTTACTCTTTCATCATTCTTGCCCTGTGAGAAACTTTGGCTGGGAAGGAGAGTCTTCTGGGGATCAGTCTTTGCCTGATCCTGCCTTTCTAGAGATCATGAGAGGTAGCGGTACCAGGAGCTTGGTTCCTCTTGTTCTTTCCACTAACAAAACACCAATCAGTGAGGCCTTTGAAGGGGAGAGCTCGCTCTTCTTGGCATCTACTGGGTGTTCTTCTGGCACCTCTCCACTTGGTGCTGTTGGTCAGTAAGCATTCAGCAGAGGTGGTCTTTCCTTTGAAGAAATAAAGAAAACCTTGTTCTGGATTATGGATGTGAAATGAGGATATGAAGTGCTGAACATGGCATTTGCCTACCCCATTAGATTGCTTCCAGCAGGGCACTGTGGTGCAGAGCATCAGTGCAACATATGTTGTGGCAATATGTAGGAGAACCTTTGTGATTGGTGTTTAAGGGATTTGCAAAAAGAAAAAAGTGTGTTTAAATGTACTATTTGGCCAATATATCCTTTTCCTTGTTTATTTTAGCTTCCAGTGCATAATTGCAAAGTTTTTGAATTGCTTAAACAACTACTTGTTGGTCACCTTTTACATGCTTACTGTTCTTTTGCAGTTGAGACCAAATATCATTACCTTTCACTGGTACTTAATTTTTCCCCACATGAAATGCTGAAAACATTTCTACAAAAGGGAGCCTGGGAACACTTAAAGGCATTTATTATTCAGCTCTATTTTTAACCGACTAATACCCTCTTAAAAGGAAAATAGGAAAATAAAAGAGCTCCACTTAACTCTTTCAAACTATCCATCTTGAAATGGCTTCATTTTTTATTTTTTTTTTTACATCAAGTATTTAATTTATTTTTGGAGAAGTTTTAATAGCTTCTGGACACTCAGCCATTCAGTTAGCTAATTTCTTGAGCTTTCTTAAGTGGGTGCAGTTTCCAACACAGCCACCTTCTCAGGTAATGATTTCTGCTGAGAAGTATGTGGTTCAAGCGTGGTGTGTTTTGCAAAGGGTCTGAGATGTAGCATTTCTGTCATTCTGACAGAGTAAAATAAATGGAAGGCGTCCTCACTGACAATCTGTGGATTATTTTCAATAGTGGTGAAGCTGAAAAACCGTCATCCTTCTTTGTGAAGTGGTGTCTTGTGCTGGAATTCTGAGTGCTGAGGTCAGTCCTGGTCTTATTAAAATCAGTGGGAACGTTCCCATTGACTTCAGTGGAGCCATAATTTCACCCTTGATTTTTATAATTCATTAAGGAGATCTCTGGGGACAGGAGGAGAGGCAGGAATGTGCGGTTTTAATGCTGGTGGAAGGAGCCTGGAGTCAAGCGCAGGACTCAGCAGATGGTGGAAGTCTGGCCCATTCAAAACATGGCGTCTGTGGTTGGGGCATAGAACCAACTTATTTGCTGAGAGGGCTCCATGCAGAAAACTATGAAGGCGAATGCCCTAAGGAAAACAGGACAACTGCGTGTGTGTAGTGGGAGAGGAATATTCGGAACAGGTTTTTGTTGTAGAGTATAGGAGCAAAATCAAGAGCCATCAAACAGAAAATTCAATAAACTTAGTGTTCTGAAAAGGAGGAGAAACTTGGAGTGAATTTGATGTTTGGTTATAACTTCTCATAACATTTATTATAAAATTGCAAGGAAAATGCAAAAACAAACAAATAAAAAAGCACAGACAACTATAATACAAAGCTATGGAAGAAAGCTTGCAGCTTGGTGCTGCTTGTAGGTGTGCTGATGATGCTGTAGAGCCAGTCTGCTTGATACTTAGAAATACCTGAGCTGAAGTCCTCCAAACACAGAATTATATGCAAATCCTTAATTCATTGTGTGACTTCGTTGTCCTCGTCAGGTAGTGCAACATGTCAGTCACAGTATGAAGCCTTTTCATTCACTTGAAATCCCAGGCAAGGCTATGCAAACACATAAATGGGATTAATGAATGCAACTCATTACCGGCTCTTGATTGAGACCACACATGATGCTAATCAATCACTTTGGAGTGCTAATGGCTTTGGGTGGCTGACCCCTAACCTAGTCTTTGATGGCCATCTTGTCAGGGACACTGAGCAGAGAGCTCTGGACAGTGTCCACTGCTCTGTAAAGCAGTCCAAGAAACCCTGGCCAGATGAGTGTGTTAGCTAGAGAAATGATGTATGCTCTGCAGTACAGACTGCCTCTACACTTAGCTTTTCCTTCCTGCAGCACGAGAGGACCAACTTGGGTTGTGCCAAGATTTTGATGAGGAGTCCCTGTGAATAAAAAGATAGGAGCTGTGTGAAGGGGGGGGGGCTGTCTGGGTAAAAGCACAGCTGAATTTCCCTTGGCAGCAGAGCCTGGCAGAGGTGATGGTGAATTACTTCAGATGGCAGCTCCCTAGTGTCATGCTGCACACGGATGGCAAACACAACTACTGGATGTTATAGACTCATTTTCCCAGGGCCTTCTGAACAGCTCAGTAGTGCTGTGTGTAAAGGAATGCTGAGATGTGCCACAGATATGTCAAGCTTTGCTGACCAGGCAGCCTGGCTGTAGGCAGGGTTGGGTCACACTATCTCTATCTTTAGTAGTTTTTTGGGAGAATGGCATTAGCTGCCATGTTGTCCTGTTAATGTATGCTCTACTTACCAAAGATAATTCATTTTCAGTTAAATCAACACTACCAAAAGAGAAACTTCCTGAAAATATCTGTTCCCTTTCTATTTGATAGATCCTAATGACTGCTTTCAATTGGCTTTAATAAAAAATGAACAGAGGGAGAATTTTCATTGTCCCAGACAATCTATTGATATTTAAGATTATTTAGATGGCACCTCGTTTTAAGCAGAGTAGTGCTGGACTTGAAGAGTTAGGAAAAGTAGCTGTGGAGAGAAGATTGCAAAGGAAATGTGTGGTGGTCCCTCACATCCTGGGAAGAGGGTGGTAAGCAGCAAATACATGGCTTATAGACCTTGCTGCTCACTGAGGTTCCCTGTTTGCTGCTGCATGCTAACCCTGACTTCTGTGCTTGTCAACTCAGCAGTAGCTGAGGGTGAGCCAGCTTTCCCCTCCTCTCTCTACCTTGGCCCCAAAATGTAGAGCCTTTTGTTAGGACTAAAAGTTACAAATTCAAGCAGTTCGTTTTGAACAGTGAAGTAAATTAAGAACAGCTGGACCTTGAATGGCTGAAGTGAGTTGGTTTTCTGCAGCATTTGTATTCATAGCTGAAGGGAGGTTTTCAGAGATTCCTCTGAACGTGGGTCTGTCCCATGCAGAAGGGAGGGTCTCTGGAATATGACCGAGTGTTTTGTAGCAGTTGTCTGTTTCTTGCTGAGATGTTGTCGCCATTTAGTTATATCACTTACCTCTAATTATTTATCCATTTGCCTCTATTTGCTGCTTTGTCATAAATAAGAAGAACTGCAGGGGATTGGAAACCAGGTTGGAAGAGAGTCCAATTGCTGGCACGTCAGCACAGGGAAGGCATGAATCTCACCCCACGATTTTTGAGTCTGATGGTAGGATTGTAGGAGAAAAAACCTTCCTGCAAAATTCAGGGCTAGAAATGAATTTACCCTTTGAAATATGCTGATCTCCAGAACTAAATGCAACAATACTCACATAACGTGACTTTCAAATGATAACTGATTCACAGTGGCATCCCTCTTCAGGGAGGGATTTCCCCTGTGTGAGGTGCATGGTGTCCAAGGCTGTGGGTCCTTGCAGTAAGGAATGCTTGTCACTGAGATACAGGTTGAAGCCCAGCAGCTGCTCTGGACTCTGAGAGCAACACAGGCAATGAGGAGCATCTGGTTTTGGACAGCTGACAGCAGCTGAGTCTAGTTCTGAGGGCAGATAGCTTGCCTCTGCTCTTACAGCATTGATGTTACTGGCACCGTCTCACAAAAAAAACCAGGAATTTGATCTGCAATGGCTGCAAACCCTTCATCTGTTCCCTAGTCCTGTTCTTCTAATGAGCCTATGATGTTATCTGTCCTCTTTAGCTGTCTCTTGCCTCTGGGTGTTTCTCCAGAGCATACCATTGATCGTACCATTGGTTCATACCACTGATCCACTCTAGATACCAAATTAAAGTGTCCTGTTGCTTTCAGAGGCTGAATATATTGACTAACATGCATGAGTGTCCAAACTTTTGGCTTGCCTGGCCTGCACTGAGTGAAGAGAAACTGTCTTGGGCCACATATAAAATAATGTAGTTAATGTATACATGGTAACCAAATGTCCTTTGCTTGTTTATTTATTTTTATTAAAACATAAAAGGGCAACAAAAATATCAAACCAAAATTTAAACACAGCTTAAACAGACTTGCGCTGCTGAGAATGGTTGTGCTTATTATAGACTATGAAAACTGGTCTAGAAGGGTTTAGGAGCTAGAGTTTGATGTCCTTGCTTGCATTCAATAGCATGAAGTAATTTTGGGGCCTGGGGGTTGTGGTTATCATACAGAGAGAAGCAAGAGTGGGAATGATGGACTGTCCTGTCTTTGTGTTGGTAGTTCTATCCCAATCCCTTTGGTGTCTCTTATGATATTTTTTGAGATTTTGGCTTGTTTTTAGCCTATTAAAAGGAGATGCTGAGGCGGTGTGTTCAAGGCAGTAAAAATTGTGATGTCATGTTTGGGGCAGAACAGGACCTAGTGTATCTGCACATAATTATGAAGCAGTATGGAACGTGCAGTGCAGAAAATTCTATTCCCAAAACAATCATATCAATTGCATCTCATGGATTTTCTGCCTTTGATATTGCTTTGGCTATCTTTTGTTATGGGTTTCCTTCAGCAATCAGATTGGACGTTCAGTTTTGACAAGTGGCCAGAAATTTTCTTTCAGAAAGGTCATGGGAAGTTGGTCTGGCTATCTAACTGGAGATCTCACAACTCCAGGTCCTCTCAGGAGATTTCTTACTCTTCAGCTTTTCACTTGGCTGGTTGGAAATGTTAACAATTGCCTTTGTTTCGCTACTTGTGGACTTAGACCAGACATAGAAACAGAGGCACGTGCACTGAAGATGACTGCAAGTGTACTGTATGATCCACAGAGCAAATGTGTGTGAGAAAAGGATTGTAGTTGGCTAATTTTATCTCCTAGTATCAGGTGCTTTACTAGGACTTGTAACTGCAAAAGATGCATGAATATGAGAAAACCCGAGTGTCTGTTAAGGAAGAAAAAGTGTGATAGGAAGTTCACAGTCCTGTTGGGGAGCAAAGAAAACATGCATAAAGCAAGGAAAAGAAGGCAGACCTGTGTGAAAGAGACTTGCATTAAAATAAAACCAATTGGCAAGGTGCTTCAAAGCAAGCGAGGGGTAGGATCAATACTATGTGAAAAGATCGGTACTGATTGCTTCATCAGTCAGGTATTGCAGGCTGATCAATCAGTAATGTACAAAACAACGGAAGATCAAGGTACAAACTGAAAGTAGGGCTTTATGGGTTGTTTTTTGCAACAGGAGGAAAAAAAATATAAACATCAGTAAAAAATTCAGCCATCTCTTGTTTTATATCTGGAATGAGAATTAAAGGTGGGAATTAGAGAGGGCTTCACTGCCTGCATCTGTTAAAGTAGCATCACAGAGGTGAACATGTAAGATTTCATTTTTATAGAACATTTTTATAGTTGCATTAAATTACATTTTGATAGTTGCAGATTTCATTGAGAAGGGTGCAATGGTTGGGCAAGGATCTCTTCGTGAGTGTTGAAAACTGAGAAATAATCCCAACTCCTGATTTGGATTAAAGTTTCTGGTAGAAATGAGGTTTTCCAGCAAAACTGCATATTTGGCTGTGGTAAAAGTTTCCCAAACACGTGCCACTTTATCCAAGTAGTTCTTCTAACCAAACACAAAAATCACCTCAGTCAAGCAGATCTCAATCTTAGTATTTCCAGGAGGTATTTGTGCTTCAGAGTTGCCTTTTAAAAACATTTCAAAATGAAAATGAAATAATCCCTTCAGATCAAGTTAACATCAGTTTGGAACCAAAGTTAACTAATTACTTTATTATTTTTTTTTTCGCTTTGCTTTGCTGGAACTTTTGAAAGACATTTGGAACAGACAGACTCACAGCAATGTTCTCCAGTTTTTAGAGACTCCTGGAAAGTCAAACTCAGTTATTTACGTAGTTCAGCTTCCGCATACGATCCTGCTTTTATTGAAGACAACAGAAACCCTTTCTCTGAACAGGCTGATTGATGTAATCTGCACTATTTCTGGCTTGACAGACAGTGTTTTGTATAAGTACATATGTAAACATCTTTTCTGGTGCCAGCAATAGGCAGAGCCATAAAGTGGAATGCAAGCTCTTCCACGTTATGGGGAATGCCCTTGTTTATTTAATTAAATTAATTTTTGCTTAGGACCATGGTTCTGAAGTGTTTTCTTACACTCTCAACTATTTTTTCAGGAAGATTAGTGTTTGTGATGCTCAAAGTAGTCAGATGTACCTACTTGTGCTTTCCCTGCATTGATCTTCCTTTTTTTTTCTTTTATACCAGCCAGTGTTGATTTAAATTTGAAGTTTGCCGTCATGTTCAGTGGAGTGAGAACTGGTTTGTGTATGGCTTCAGCCATTCAGCTGTCTTGCAGAGAACAGTGGTTGCTGCTCAAGCACTTTCCACCCCCATGGGGTAGCAAATGAATAAAAACCCTCTTGCCAGAACGTACATATCTGCCATGGTCCACAGGGAGGTCTTCTGAGGCCTTCTGGAGGCAATGAGTTACCATAGGCAGCAATTGGAGGTACTTGTAATTTTTGCCATATTTGTCTTGCCGGTAAATGTCATTAAGACTTTTTTATGAAACGGCTTTTATTAATTCACTTGAATTTAATGGCCATGCTGCAATAGTCCAATTTACAGTGTAATTTCTTGAATATACGCAGCTCTTTTTAAAGATGAGAGCTGGCTTTGCTAGATCAAGCTGTCGTTACATTTAACTAGGTCTTTAATTATAACCAGATGGATGAATTATTTTAATCACTACTATATATCTTAACAGTAGTTCGTACATTGACACAAAGTTGAGAACATCAAACAGAAATTAAATGCTAGAGCAGGAAAGCTGCCAACCTCTAAGGGAAGCAGTTGATCAGAACCTGTCATCTTAAAAGGTTCAAAGAATGCTAAACAAACATTCACGATTAGTGTACTAAATATGGTTTATCGGCCCCACTCTCTCCTCTGATAATTCATCTATATCATTTATTTTAATACTTTGCTGTGCATATCTCAGACTCTGTAATTAGAGAGCTTCACCTCTTCCTGCCTTTGAAATAGTTCGCTTTGAGGCTCTTCAGAGAGAAAGATACAATTATTACAAGGCTATTTGATGCATAGTACAAAAGAATCTTCTCATAAAACTGTCCCTTTGTATATAATAATTGACTAGAGTTAATATTGACACCTACAGTGATTTTTGGCTTTTCTAATCAGCCTGGCTTCCTGGCTGAGATTGTACTGATCTCAAGAATAAGACCATGGGTAAAAGCTGGCTCTGAATCTGGGGTGTAGGGTTAAGATGCACCAATGGGAATGGCGGTAAGTTGGCACATTTGCATTTCTAGTACTATTGCAGAGAGCAGCAATGTGCTGTGCTCTCCTCTGCCGCACACTGATGCCAGTTCATGGTCAGAAGCTGTCTGGCAGTGGGTGTCTGCATCTCCACTACTCCTTTAAGGAAAGAATTAGGAAGGGGGGTTCAGGAAGTCTCAGGACTGTCAGCTATTGAGTAAAAACTCCAAATGGAGTGGAACTGAACTGGCACAAAGTGATTTTGTTAGAAACAGCCAGGGTGATTTTGTTTGATGTCCGATTATACAGCAATTGCTTTCTAATTATGGTGTTGATTTGAATTAGATTATTGTGCTCTTGATCAAGTGCAAGTGCTGTGGTAAAACTGCTGCATGTGTTTGTTTGCTTGCCAAATGATGATGATGCGTTAAGAAGGATTATCTTCTGAGTGTTTTACAAATATCAGCAATGGTCCAACTGTAATTTTTGTTCAAAACAGTGAGCACATCTGTAATTATCATTTATACTGTAATATTTTGAAGTTTCACATTCTCTTGGCTGTGAATTTTCTCTTACTTTGCAGAACAGTAGCAATAACTTACACTTTACATAAAGCGGTATTTTATGTTTGACTGCATTTTTTGTTTGATGACATTTGACCCTAATGTGCTTTTCACTGGGATCTTCTTTCCACACAGAGCCAAAATGATGCTTTCTGCAGAAGTGCTCTAAAGTTATTTTCACAAACAGCCTTTCCCTTAGGAATTTGTCTTCTAAAAATTTAGGTAGTTTAGAAAATGTTAATGCTCTGGAGCTTCTTCACCAACCCAAGAGACTTCCTCTAGGGCATGGGGTGGATCTGTGGAAGTCAGGTCCAAGGATCATTTCAGTGACTCAAATACCTCTTGTATCTGATGGTCAGACTCTACCTGACTTCTCCACTGGGTAAGCTTAGGCAAAATGCTCTTATTTTGTTTTCATTTCCCATTTTTTCCAGCCTAAATGCTGCCTTTCTATAAGCTTTACTCATATTTGTTGCTTGCAAAAGTAAGATAACCATTGCTTCAAAAAATGTGTTTCTTTCCTAGTAACTGTTGGAAAAAAGAAGGCAAGCAACACGCTCTTGAAGTGTTTAAACAACTGCAGTTACCTTTAGCTCAATGGCTCTCCTCCCAAAACTGCCTTTCTGTGGAAGCAGAGTATGTGGAAATACAAAACTGCGTAAGGAACACTGATTTATTCAGATGCTCGTGCTCTACAAATCATAGTGGTTTTTTTTGCAAGCCATGCAAGTTTGAGCTGTTGAAGATTTCAATTCAGAATTTAGACTTACTGAATGACCTCCTGAAGAATCTGTTATAAATTGTGTAACTACTGGAAATGGCTCGTGCCTGCTGTTTTTATCTGAAATAAAGTTACAAAAATCACTATCCAGCAGTAGAGGTGATCCAAATTTTGGATCTGCGCTATTGGTGATGGCAATGATGGTTTAAGTGGTGTTCATCGGGTACCAGGAGTGCTGCTATGCTGTGCAAATCACAATGAAAAACAGCAGCAGAGTTTACTTGGAGAGAAGCAGTGCACGTGCAGGCAGAAGAGGCTGAGTGAGTGGAGGGCTGGAACACCCAAGCAGAATGACCAGTATGAACCTTGCAAATGTCATGTTAAGTTATCTAAAAATTCATCTCTCTAATGGGTGGTTTAGAAAAGCCCAGAGCTCAGCATGCAGGAACTTGTATTTTTGACAGCTAATTCCTGACAACCGAGAGCTGTTTGCCAGCTGAACACTTGCCTTCCCATTGTAAATGCTTTCTCTTGTTCACTTGTTCTTTTTCTGTTCCTGTGGTTTGTCCACACTTGAAGTCTGAGCCTGTTCTGCTTTCCTTTCTTAATGCTCAAATGCTGAAACAAATGTCAGCTTGCTAGTGGATATCTAAAGGGAGAGGAGAGCTTAATGTACTTTTATCTGCTGCCTCCCAGAAGCCAGCAGGGAAAAATGAGCAGAATTGGAATTTCCATTTGGGACATTTCAGTATTTACTTTGCCATTTACTTTCATGGAACTGTAGAACTGTAGTTTGGAAGATGTGTATGTGAGCCTCTGTGCTGAAAGAAGGGCTGCTTTTTCAGTGGGGTCCGTTTCATTCTGAACCAGAACGAAGATTCAAAGTTTATATACCTTTGCATCTGGTGTTTTACATCTATAAAAGGAAAGGAATAAAAAGTTAGGGGGAAAAAAACTTTGCTCCAGGAATGGCAAAATATTCTTTATCAAAGCAGAGTATTGTTGACATTTCTGAATGGAAACGCTTCATTAGTATCTGTTTGGCGATAAAACCCATCTGCTTGTGAGATCATAGCCCCTTGTGGAGGTTGTAGTTCTGGATGCTGGTGCCATGCTTCCCGAATTACACTTCCAATAGTCTTCTTTCTACTTCTGCTTATGCCTTCCAACCATAGGCGTCCTGTTTTACAGAATTAAATGCGCTCTTGCCGGTCTCTAGCCTTGCTTTTGTCTTGGGATCTTTCATGGCTTTTCTGAAATCATACAGGAGGTGCACAGTCTCCTTTCCTCATATGTGATTGTGTGTATTGACGTTTCCAGGCAATTGAGGAGTTGCCCTTTTCCTGAAGACATGGTTATTGTTTTAGATGACATCTCTTCGCCAGGGCAGAGATTTTCGTAAGCTGTTCTCTGTTTCCTGTTGGATGATTCTGGTAGATGGAAAGTTAGTTGAGGAGTGCTGATTGTTCCCATAGGAATGTCCAATGAGGAGTGCCTGAGTTGGATGGTTCTGCTAGGTCCCTACAGGAACAGAACAGGTGCAGATGTTTTCCACATCAAGCTTGAAAGCTACTGCTGTCTGTGATGTTATCGATGTCACTTGGAAATAAAAGCAGATTTGAGATTCCTTGTTCTCTCAGGAATTTACGCTTGCTATGGTGAAGAAATGCTTACTGGAATCACCTGGCAGGAGAGCCCCATCCTCTTTGCACTGCACTGTATGTAGTGGCCAGTGTATTGCAGTGCCCCAAGGGGCAGCCTGTGTGTTAGCTCACCTTGTGTATGTGTGAATTTAAGCCTCCAGGCCTCGGTGTGCCTGTTGAACAACGATGGCTTCCTTGCATCTTCTGTTTTTTATTTAGCAGTTCCTGGAGCTGGCCAGATTTGCACACTCACAAGATGTATTAGGGCAGTGGGACAAAGGAGCTCCTCCTGTGATCTGGGCCAAAAAAAGAAAGTCAAATAAAACCTCCATTCATGGGATGAAGGACGATGAAAGGCAGAGAGGAAAGATGACACAAAGCTGACAGCTGTGGCACACGTCTCCTCTCTTAGCCAGGAAAGCTGACAAGTAGATTGCTCAGGACAGGCACTTACAGGTTACCCTGTCAGCTACTTGAATGCCTTGTCTTTTATCTGCCACCTTCATAGGAAAGAACAGAGAGAGCTTGTGCCCATCTGATGAGCCGGTTCATACTGGCACATCATCAGCCTTAGCAGTGCACGAACACAATATAGTCCAAAAGCAGCATTTTGGTTTCTGAAATCTCTTTTTTTCTTGATGCATGCATGAAGACACGTACCTGCCCAAGCAGCTGTATGCATTGAAAAGTCCTATTCATAGAAGTAAAATTCTCTCTCTCTTCAAAACTAATTATTTTTTTTTTGTCTTCTAAAGCCTCACTCTTTTACTCGTGGGATAATAGTCTAACTTTGTGTAGAGTAACTCTTGCAAGTACAGACCTAATTCAGGCTGTAATTTCTGTTCTTTGGCTTTACTTTTCACTTTACTGGAGACAAGGAATTCTGGCTCCTTAGGAGCTGGCTGAATGCTTGGTGTTCTTGAAAAGTTGGGAGTGTACACAGAGCTTCAGGCAGACAAGGAAAATGTGGTGCTGTGTACTTGAGCAATGTCAAACAGCCGGCTGTGGTTCAGCCTCTGTGTGGCTTGTAAAGGAGGTGAAAGATTATGGCTTCTTCCTATTTGTTTGTTTAGAGCTTCATATAGGAGAGAGAACTCAGCTGTATTGAGCTATAGAATGAGGGAGTAAGAAATTAAGCTTTTTTTTTTTGCCCCCAACTTCATGGGGAGACGAAAGTGCATGACCTTGTCATAAAAAGTATCCTGGTGAAAACTGCCATTGCAAATGAACAGAGCTCACCCAAACAACTGAATTTCTGCAGTTCCTAACTTTAGTTGTTAGACATTTTCATCTTAAATGTTGACTTCAGATGCGGTGTATGATGGAGGTGACATAGCTACCTGAAATTTTAATTTCCAGTGGTAGTAATTGTCTTGTTTTGTAACTCGGCCATATTCAAGTTTCCCAGAAAGAATGTTGCTGCTTTTGTGCAAATTCCATTGATTTCTGATTGTGTGTGGTAAAGCGAAGTTGCTTCATTCTGTCTTCATCTACAGATTATTTAATTGGTAACTGTGAAAAAATCAGTCTGAGGTCAACATAAAACTTGGAAATAATCATCCTTAACAGCTCCTGCTGTTTAAGTCCTGTTCTAAACTAGGATGTGCCAGGTAATATTAAAATAATGTTGCCTTTAAAATTAAAGCCTTACTGTGTCTCCTATCAATGTCTGTTTGTAATGAGAGAAAGAAGAGTTTTAAGACTGCTCAAGAGAGAACTTAAGTGTGTGTTGTTCTGAGTGGGGTCAGGATTCAGTGGTATATGACCAGAAGTGTTTTGCCTAAGTGGAATCTAGTAAGGTAGACACTGGTTTCTGCTTTAGGTACATTAAAGCACTATCTGGGACTTGACTGTAAATCAGGACTTTAGTTCTATGAACAGAACTGACCCAGCTCCTTGTTGACTCTTAAGACTCTACAGATGTTAGTGAAAACAAACACTAAGTCCTGAATCTTTCTGTGTTGTAACTTCATTAGCACATCATCCTCTCCTCATTTCCTTCCCCAGAACTGTGTAGTCAGTGGTTGTGGAAGGCTGAATGTGCTGTCTGAAACAAGAGCTTAATGGTAAATTAGTAAACAATTATAATATACTTTGAGGGGGAGAAGAGTTGAGTATGATTGTGCTAGAGATACATCTGAAGGCCACAGGCCATTCAAAGTAGTGCAAGTAATTAAACAGTCTGTACTGCTTCAGTAGCAATCTTTTAATTAGCTTGTATAAATGCATACAGCTGCAGTATCATCAAGCAATTCTCTTGAGCATACAGGTTTTGTTGTTATAGACTGTTGGAGGTGATTGCATACAATGTTGTTTTGTGGTTTCTGATTAAACGAGTTTAACTGCCTACATTTGCTATTTCTCCATTGCTATAAATCGTTGTCACTCCAGGCTTGTGATCTGTGCTGATTCACACCAGGGGAACGCTTCCTTCGGAGGGGTTTTCTGGGTGTTGTGATCATTTGTCAGTCAGTGGAGTCTGGTTGAGCCGACGGTCTGTGAGTCCCTCAGAACAGAAAGGAAAAGGCATTTATGTTCCTTGGGGTCACAGTACTATGTGCTTTTGGGTGCCAATCATACTGATGTGGAGTAACATTTGATCATTAAAGCACTGAAGAACAGAATAGATGGTCTGTGTATCAGGAAGTCTTGGTTTACTGCCCAGCTTGAGGAAATCATTCACAGTTCTAGAGAAGTTATGTGTATTTGGAGGGCTTTAATTGGACAGGAGTGCTGAGGAATAGCTGCATCGAGGCTGCAGCTTGCACTGCTTGAGGAAAGCAGCATATGGGCACAATAAGCTTAAAGGGAAGAAGTGATGTTTTGTTAAGAAGTCAGTGGCTCCTGCTGGCAGGACACTGCCTCAGATAAGCCTGGCTTCACTGGTTGAGGTCTGTGGGGTGGACACCTCCTGTTTAAGGAGGAGAAAGCAAGACCCATATATTAACGCATTCAGCAGAAAAAACACAGTGAGTCTCTGCCAAGGGACAAGAATTTAGATGACCTTGGCTGCAGTATGACTATATTGTTCACATTTAACAGAGAACAGAAACAAGGAGCTGTGCTTATTTTAGTGTCAGAAGAAAAAAACACGTTTCTGTTCAGTGTAGTGTGTTGGAGAAATGTCCAGAAATAGTTCACCTTAGTGAAAATATTACTTCTGGAATATTACCAAGGTCAGCAAGACCCTGACTTATCAATCCTGTTAATGGTCACATAAATTAAAGCTGTCAAACACTGGTTTGTCCAACCAAGATATTATAAGACTTTCATCTATGTTTCCCTTTTCTGTATTTCTTTCCCTTTTTGCATGCTTCCAGCCTTCCTCCCATTGCAGTTTAGAGGGTCAGTCTATTTGTAGCAGGGCAGGAATTCAAGACTCTGGATTTTCTAGGCATTAAATGAGGCAGAAAAGCTTGATTATTTTTTTTCTTACTGTCTCAAAGTAATATGGCTTTCCCAGAATGTTCTCTGAATGTAGCCATGTGTATGAGAAGAATGTCAATGTATTAACAATGAACTGTTGGCCACAGTTGTTATTCAAATGAATAACTGTAATGGATGAAGGCTTAGCACAGGGGATGTAATCCTCTGTTGGAGTTTGGTTCTGCAAGGGGCTGGATGCTTTGGCCCTGAGTTAGCAAAGCAGTTTAGTGGTTGTTTAAAATGAGGTATATGAAGCGCAGGACCCATGCAGATAAAGGTGACTCATCACACCACAAATTGTGGTAACACCTGGTGACTACACCAGGTGAGGGTGCAGTTGTGACAGCCCTTGGGGTTTCCAACTGAATGAGTTGATACCTTTGGAAGCACAGCACCAGTGCACTAATGCTGTTACCCTGGCTCACCACAGAAGCCTGACAAGTGTCCTTGGGCTGCGGAGAGAAAGAAGACCAATGTTTGTTTAAGCTCTTTAGCCTTGGTTTAGGATTTTGGACCTTGACCCTTTGGTCTCAGTGCCAACTCCACTGCAGCAGGAGCCTTCAGCTGCCTGTCTGCAAAGAGGCTGAACAGCATTTCGTGGCTGAAGAGAAAAACATAGGCATAAGTTCCTTATAAAAGTACAGTGCGCAAATCTAACACAGTCTGTTCTGTTTTTAAAAGCTTGTAAACTGTTTAAAAGTTTATTAATGGAAGAGAAAATAAAGGAGTTGTGCTCTTTCGTCTTTGTTTCTTCCTTTCCCTATTTCATACTGCCTTAAAACAGTAACAACATATATCTGAAAGATTGATAAGAAATGAGAAGCCCGAGGGTACTGGTGACATTTCACAGGATGAAGTTAAGAGATAGCTGACCTAATGTGACAAGTGTCTTTTTTCAAGTCTTTGCTAATAGCAGTAACCACTTAGACTCCTTAGGTGCGTGTCAAATGGCACGGGCAGTCAACTGAATCATGTCAAAAGGCTGCCTCTCCTGACTAAATAGTCTCATATCAGCACAAAGCCCTGTAAATCCACCAGGTGGACTTTAATCATTTTGCTTTCAATGGATTTCGGTTAGCAAGAGTTGACTGAGAAGCTAATATTTCACCCAGCTGTGATTGTGAATTGTATGTGACGGTCCTTTTTAGCTGCACAACCTCTCCTGGTTTTCTGTTCTTTGAGGAGCAGAGTTGATGATGAAACTGAGTGGGTTTGCCATTGATTTCCCTGGATGTTGGTCATACTTGAGCACTACTGATGTCTGAAGCGCTTTGTTGTTGAAATATTGTTTGGAAGAATCTGGGGCTGGAATTATCAAGCACAGGGCTAGGATTTACCATGGGGTATAGCTGGGGTCCTGAGTCGGTACTCATCTAGTGACCTTACAGGGAGAGCAAGTACAACTGGCACTAATGAATTTATGCTTGTATTTCAGTAACTCTCTGGGATGTAAATTTCAGATAGGTCAGCAGGCAGTTTGTGTCTGAGTATGATGTCTGAGTGTTGTATTGTCACTCTTTTCTGTGCTCAGATCCAAGTAGTCTGTCCTAGACCAGGCCTACGTTTTCCTTGGTGCTTTACAAACATACAACACCAAGAGGTAAGTCTGTTTGTGTAGCAAGAGATACACAGACAGATCTTACTCTAGGAACAGAAGAAACTATCATAATGGAACTGGAAAGTGAAATTTCAGATTGCTGTGCAGAGTCACGCTTAAAAATGAATATAGCAAAATTATTGTGAAAAGTTGGAAATAAGTTTTTAAAAAAGCAGTGTAAGCATTCTTATATTTCCAATATTAATAGAATTGTGCTATGAAAAATCATTCCTTTAGCCCTTTTCCTCCTCCTCACTGTTTCCACTCTCTTACGTATTGCCCTCCACTTTCATGCAACTTCCCTTAGAAGAGCTCTTTCCTTGGAAGAGCTCTTTCTGATAATACTTAGAGCAGGAGAATCCAGAACTGTTTTTGTTTGTTCCCCGTAAGAGATTAAGTCATAAAAAGTGGCAAGAAAAAACAAGCTATATTCCTGTTTGGACATTGGTGTATCTTGTTGTAGCCCGGGAGCTTTACAGTGACACTCACTCCTCATGTCATTCCCCACTGTGGAAGCTGAAACCATTCTGAATGGTGGTGGTGGATACTGAAGAGGAAGGGATGTTCACCATCTGCTGTTTGCCAAGTGCTCCCTTCTACAGCCTGAGGCCATGAACTGCCTAGTCAAAGTCAAGTGTTTCTGTAGTCACTGGAGCAGAAGAGGGCTTGAAGGGAGGGGTTTGAAAGCTGATAGGAGAATGGATTTGTCTTATTTACAGTGAATCCGTTCAATGCTTAAGAAGCACTGTGCAAGGAAGCATAAAGGTGCTCCTGTGGAGCAGTAATCAGTAGGCATGAGGCTGTTGGGATAGGAAGCTGACTTGAAGTCTGTGGATAGACAATAATGCAGGTAAGAATAGGAGAAGAAGAATGTAAAAATGAAGATTAAATAGTCTGATGCAGTGTAAGAAGAGGAGCCAAGAGTTTGTCCACAGTGACCATTTGCATCTCCTTTTCTTACTGCAACTTTCTAGGATTTCAGACGCTTTTGCTGTTTTGGTCAATGCAGGCTTTTTAATGGCCATCACTGTTTTTTTAGGTCTCCTTTTTCTTGATGTTTTAAGGTTCACTGTTAGAAAAGCTTAACAACTACATGGACAGGAAAAAAACCCAGCTTCCTTTGACAAATTAGAAATCTCCAAAGACTTATAAGCCAGCATAAAAGATTGACTTAATGGAGCAGTATATTTTTGATACAGTGAGGAACCCCCCAATCCTCTGATTAGACTGATATATAGATTTTCTAGAGATTAGCAAAATCTGAAGTGCATTAAAATCCAGTGTGACAAAACAGTTTTGACAGCATAAATGAAAGCTAAAGCAATGTAAAATGTAATTACTGCAGCTATCCCTGTGACCCGTCCTATATGCTGCTTTGCTCTGGCCTCAAGAGAGCTGGGCTTGTTTTCCACCTATTTATTTTTGTGTGTGTATGACAAGTGTGTTTTTAGTTTATTCATTAGCTCTGCTCATGTACTCCTTCTCTGGTTCCTGTCTATTCCAGCACGGATTTTGGTGAAAAGATTAAAAAGCAAACAGGAGATTGGGTAGTTTTGAGAAGGGCACAGGAAGCTGAATGACAAACCAGAACCATTTCCTTACTGCCTTTTCATATGCATTGGTGCTAAGGCTGTGTGATTACTTCAGTTAGCTTACAGATGTCCAGAAGAACTGATGGGTTTTATTTCCATTCTAGTGGAATGAAGGGGCTATCAATGGTACTAGGAGTGTGTTGTACTGGAGCCTCTAAGAGAAGACTTACATAACACATAAATACGTAATTACGTAAGATTATTTCTAGTTAGAGGGTACTAAGTGACTCAAGGGCTGGGGAATAAGAGAAGATCTTGAAATCCCAAGGTCTCATAGAAGCTGTAGGAGCATTGGGCCAGTGCTTTACCCTCTTTAACAGCTCTCCCTTCAAAAATGAGGTGTGTTGGCCTCAGCTGTGCAAGCCTTATGAGCACACATCTATCTGCCAGCCCTTCTGTCTCTAATTGCGTCCGAGGAGGCTCAGTTTATGGTTGAATTAGGCTGCCTAAGGAACTGTGCTAGTTGGCTCATGTGGGTGACAGCCCACTTCTCCGCCTGTCCCTCCCTGCAGAGTCTGGGACAGGCTTGCATCTGGCTTGGGTTCTCCATCTCCACTTTCTCCCTCTTGGGTCCTCATGGTAAAGGTCTGCCAGCAATGTCAGGAGATGAAGTGGGCCTCAGAAGCATTGCATCTTCAGACAGGAGAGAATTTCTTTTTTTCCTTTCTAGTATATGATAGTGGTGTGAATGAAGGCGGGGTGTATCTTACCCTAGGGATGGCACAGAGATCACAGCTGTTATGAGATAACTACCTTATATCTGATTTTGATCTGGCAGACTTGAGGAATGAGTTCTTGATCCTCATGTCACCTTGTCACCCTAGACATTGTCACAGTGGAGAGTACTAACTAAATCAGTCAGCAGATAGCTCCAGATGGGAAAATGTGTCTCTCAAAAATGACCTTGGGGTCAGTTATTTGGCATTCTGGGGAGTGATCATAGATGTAAACGTTATCTGGCTCTTGGACGGCATCTATCTTAAGTATTTGTGTGGCTTCCATTACCACGGGATCCGAGCAACCTTGTAATCATCAGTACACTTAGCCTTGTGCTGCTGCTGCTGCTTTTGTGTCAGTGGGAATGAACTGTGGGGTCATTTGCCCCAAGGTGCATGGGAAGTCTGTCAGGGAGCAGCAGCCTGGCAGCTGGGCACTGGCTTGTGTTGAGGCACACAGAGCGTCCTCCAGCAACGTGGCCAGCACTGCCTGAGGCTCTTCACTGGTCTGCTGGTTCTCTTGGCTGTGTTTGATATCAAGTCTTATGAAAACTCCAAACTGCCCCAATGGTACCAGCTGTGAATTCAGGTTCCCTAGACTTCTTTGACTTCTAGAAAGCTGGCAGCCCTCCAGCTGTCATGGGCCTTTCTTCCATTTGTCCCCTTAACAACCTGTAGTTGTAGAAACTACTGCTCTTTATGATTCAATAGTGGCAGACCGCATGCTCTGACCTAGTGGACCACAGCCTAGCTCAGGCACAGGAGGGACCTTTCTTCTGAGTTGCAGCTAAGGCTTTCCTTTTCATGACCCTGAGCAACCTGACCTGACTTTGAGGCTGTCTCTTATTTGAGCTGCAGGCTGGAGCAGATGTTCCCGTCTGACCTAAATTACTGTATGATTCAGTAGTTCAGTGATAATGGAAGAAATATAATCAGACACAGAGGGCAAGATCCAGAATTCTCATGAAGCTGCCAAATAGCACACTAAGTTCAAGGGCTATGTTTACTCAGAGCTTGTCATGATCTTTACTGTGCAGGTGGCAACATTGGGTAGAGAGAGCATCGTGAACTGAGCAACAGAACCAGAGGCACTGAAGACGGATTATTTCATGCTGGTTAGAGTGTACCTTTGGGATGGCATCCAGTTTAGGAAGGTTTGAAGGATCATGAAGGATTCTTTCAGACAGGACAGAAAAAGTGTGAAAGTGAGAAGTGAAATATGTGAAACTGCCTTAGGAGCAGGTGCTGTTTTCAGCTGCAAAGGTTGGCAGAAGTATGTGTCTGTTGAATGCGTTGGTCCAACACCTGAGATGTTTGCCCTCAGCTGCCGGTTGGTTTCAGAGCTGCTTTCCACGAACTCTGCCCTAGGGCACTTAAACACAGACCTGCTAAAAGAGTGGAGAGGAAAGGAAGAACACAAAATTCATTCTGGATTTGTTCCATCCAGAATTAAGTTGTTGGTAAATGGGTAGCACAGCTGGTCTTGGGTAACATCAATAGGTTAATGATCATTTCTGTGAGTACTTATACAGTAACATATGATTATAACATCTAGACTAAAATGAATTTAATAGAGAACCCAAAAATAATCAGAGCAACCCTCATTGCATTTTGGATGGTTTTACGTTTACATATGTTGTCAATACAGTCAGAATGGTTTTATTGCCCTGGAATTTAATGCATTTTAGATTTGCTAATCTCTCTGAAAACTATACATCAGTTTAATCAAAGGATTAAGGCTTCTTTAGTAAATCAAAAATATACTGCTCAATTAAGTCAATCTTTCACATCAGCTTATAAGTCTTTGGAGATTTTGAACTTGTAAAAGGGGATTTTTCAAGTAGGATTTTACACTCCTACAGCAATGCAGGAAAACAGAAACACAAAATAAATAGACTTTACACTTAAGAATGGAGAGAAGCATGTGTTTTTTGGCCAAAGTGTGTAACTTTAGAGATGCTGATGCTATAGGTGAAGTTCTCTGACTTCAGAGGGACTCGTGGACCTTTTCCATTATTTCCTACAGCATAGGTTCAGCCAAGTGAGGTTGGAAATCAAGGTAACCCCAAATTTGATGACTTCCTGAAGAGTTTTTCCTTATTTATGATATATTTTTGTCTGATACTTTTTGACTCACTAGTAATGGTGTTCAGAGGAAAAAATGAAACCTCAAGTTTTGGATAATAAATCTTCAGGCCACAGGGTGGAAACTCAACGTCTGAATAATGGAGTATGGGCAAAAATTTTCTTTGTAGTTACTTGTGATGAGTTTTGTCTGTGTGAGGATTAATGAGAACTAAGTATATTTATTTCCCTAAGCCTTTCAAATGTAGGGCAAATGGAATTTTGTAGCTTAGAGGAAAAGAGTTTAAGATGCAGATCTCCATACATTCATGGATACCTATACAGTTGAAAGTAGTTGTGCAGATGTGACTTGCCCAAGGCCAAGTAGGAATGTGGTAAGGGAGGGAACTGAAATCAGTTTTTCTGAGCCCCCATGTAATGGCCAGACCTCTGGACCATTCGTTGCATCTAGTGGATGTAATTTCTCTGAAGGAGTCGTTCCAGACTGTTTCCTGATCGAGGCTGAAGTTCATGTTGTCCCATGACAACATGATCAAAGTCAGTGGGAACCCTTTTCAGGGGCATCTGTGAATGTGGCAGCTGTCTCTTTCTTGAATTGAGGTTGTGTTCTAAGCTGCATTGACACCATTCAGTACATTGTATGCGTCAGTGTTGTGTTGTTGTGTTTGTGCTCCAAAACAGATAATGCCAATTAAAAACAGAAAAGTTGCTGTAAGCTGCCTTGGAGCTAAATTATTTATTTCACATGTATCCGGGAAGGAGAACAAAGAGCTAAGCCCCATGAATAGCAGCCCACATAAGAGTTATTTACTCATGTTATGTGCCAAAGCAGGGCTGTGTTAGATGGGGATGAGGTGGCAGTGTGCACGTCACTGCACACAAACATAGTGTTGCTAAGATTGACTGTAATGCCTTAGGAAAATTAATTTGCTGCACAGCCCCGTGTAAAAATTATTATACTTGTTGCAATAGCAAAGGCAGTTGTTAAGGCAGACGTCTGATCTTCACTCTCAGCTAATAGCTTTTACTAATAAACTCTTTTTAGTCTGAAGTTTTCTGTGCTTGTTGTTAGTCTTAAGGTGAATGTTTTTGAATATTTGAAAGATTTTGAATTCTGAGAGCAAGAAGAGAGTACATTTTTGTCTTCATGATTTAATGACATCTTTGCTTTCTGGAAAGTCTCTGAAGAGAAAGTTCAGATTCATCTTTTAGCTCTGAGTAAGACAAGAAAAGAAGCATTGTTTGTTTGCAGAATATCCTCGTTCATGAAAGTATAAAGCTGTGGAAACTGCATATGGGCACAGAAACTTTGTATGATGAGGGATGACCTTCTCGGGAGTATCTCATGATTTAGACCCATTTCAAAAGCAACTTTGACATTTGGGAGATTGAACGTCATAGAACACATAACACAGCTAACTCCTACAGAGGACAGTGATGTGATGTTGGAGATGTGTGGTGAGGTGTCCTCCCTTGTGTGAGGATGGGAGGCCTCTGCTGCAGTTCCTGTGAGGGAGGGTCCGTGTCCCTCAGGTGCTGTAGGCTTGGCTTGAAATACTCTGTACTCCTGACAGAAAATGGATCCACATTGATTGGCTTTAAGCCTTTTGAGTCAGAGTTGCGAAACATTAATATTAAATCTGATGGGGAAGTAAAATAGACCAAAAAATCTCTCACAAGCAAATCTTTATATGGGGAAGTGTTATGATCTACTTTTGTCCTCTAGTTTTAGTGTGTATTGTTAAACACAGTTTAGTTTTAATTTCAGTGGTATCTTAAATGGCTTCCGCTGAACTTTTCTTGATCTGGCCTGTGAAAGCCCTTAGATGCCAGCAATACCAGAAGCACAGCAAGTGCTACTGCAATGGCTCCTGCTGACTTCCCATGGCTGCAGGCAAGGCTGAAAAGTCTTGCCCATATTGCAAAAACAGGTCTGTGACTAAGTAGATTTACTACCTATACTTTCTGCTGTCCTACTGCTGTCCTGTGCTCAATTAATTTGTAAGTGCTTTTCTATTAAAGGGCCTATTGGTAACTGTCCTTAGCAGAGCTGAATGTCCCCTGGTATCCAGAAGAACTTGGTAACAAAACAGAGGAAGCTTTGGTCTGTTAATGATGCCCAGGTGAAGGCTGCTACAATTAAAGATGCTTTGTTAGCTGGTAGCTCTGTAAAAGCTGCTTTAGGTACTGATTCCTAAAATATTTACAAGGAGTGAAAGAAGTCATTGAGTTATTAAAATCCTCCTATGCTTGACATAGTTGCAAAAATGAACTCTAGGACAATATATGCTCTTTAACATCTTCATCAATGATATTTACAGTAGGATTGAGTGCACCCTCAGTGAATTTTTGGATGATGCCAAGCTGTATGGTGCAGTCAACATAGCTGAGGGACAGGATGCCATCCAGAGTGACCCAGACAGGCTCCAGCAGTGGGCCCAGGAGAACCTCATGAGGTTCAATAAATCCAAGCACAAGGTCTTGCACCTGGGTTGTGGCAATCCTTGCTGTCACTACCAGCTGAGGGATGTAAGGATAGAGCACAGCCCTGTTGAAAAGGACCTGGCAGTACTGGTGGACGGCAGCTGGACGTGAGCCAGCAATGTGCACTCGCAGCCCAGAAAGCCAACTGTGTCCTGGGCTGCATCCAAAGAATAGTGGCCGGCAGGGTGAGGGAGGTGATCCTGCTCTGAGCTGTGAGACCTCACCTGGAGTACTGCATCTAGATGTGGAGTCCTCAGTGCAGGAGAGATGTGGACCTGTTGGAGCACATCCAGAGGGGGGCCACAAAAGTGAAGGAACGGAACACCTCCTCTGCAAGGTCAGGCTGAGAGAGCTGGGGCAGTTCAACCTGGAGAAAGGAAGGCTCTGGGGAGACCTGATTGCTGCCTTCCAGTATCTAAAAGGGGGGCTGTAAGAAGGAAGAGGATAGACTCTGCAGCAGGATCTGTTGTGACAGGACAAGGGGAAATGGTTTCAAACTAAAGAGGGAAGATACGGATTGGATGTGAGGAAGTTTTTTTTCAGTGAGGGTGGTGAGGCACTGGCACAGGTTACCCAGAGAGATAGTAGATGCCTCGTCCCTGGTGACATTCAAGGTCAGACTAGATGGGCTCTGGGCAACCTGATCAAACTGTAGGCCTCTGTTCATTCCAGAAAAGTTGGGTGAGATATGATCTTTAAGGGTCCCTTCCAACTCAAAAGGTTCTGTGACTATATGAATATAAAAGCATGGGAATCCAAACTTCAGAGCAAAGAGAGTCCAAAAAATATGTGCCTTGAATCACCAACTTAGTCACATGGTGTGAGACTAGAAGGCATTTTCCAGTTCAATTTTCCTTGTTAAATGTAATATGTTACTGTTTATTATTTAATCTGTGCTTTACAGTATACAGGATGTAAAATGTGGCTAAGCTAATACTGTGGCTGCAAAGTTCATTTTTGGAATTTTTTTTATCCTTCTGAACTTTTGTTTTCAACTGATTTAATGACATCTTTTGTGTTTCCATCTGTGCCATGCTCAGAAGCACAATTGAATGGCTTGAATGCATATTGGAGTGCCTACCTTGGGACCAGCAGGAAATAATTCTCTTCTCAAACCCCTCCCGGCAACTACTGCTGCTAGCAGAATTAACTGCATGAGCCTTTATATTCAATTATTTTGCTTTCTCATTTTCAGGGTGGGTAGGGCCAGCTTCATTTCACTCACTAAAGGCAAGTTAAACGTGATGGCTTTGCTGATGCTGGTTGTCTCAGTCCAAAATGGTTGTTGATACGCATCTCTCTTAAATTGGTCTGGTGTCCACTGGCTGGATGATGGAAAGTTTCCTTTCACTTTTGGTGGGCTTTTGTCAAAACCTTCATTTGAATTGGCTTACGGGGATCTGGAATATAATTTTTGGGAAGGGATTCCCGCATTAGTTGACTAACTCGTCGTGTATTATAATATGAGGAAAAAGTCTTGTCTGAAATCTTGGGATAATAAAAATTAAGTGATTTTTAAAATGAGCTCTTACACAATATACAATGGTAAGTCACTGAGAGACACAAAGCCCACAGAGTCAGTGGACTGACTTAAAAATAAATACATAAATAAAATGAAAGCCATACAACTGCTTGCTTTTTATCTCAGCAGATGTCTTCCTTTAAAGTTTCAGTACATAGCACCTTTCTTTCCTTGCGTTTCAAGAGCCCTGCATGCTTTTGCTTTCAAATCCTGCTTTATGTTTCATTTTTAAAGATTTTATTTCCTGCTAGGAATTTGGTGTGCTTCCTAGCTGCCATGTGCTAAGCAGCTAAATTGCATTACCAGCGAGGGGAATAATTATCAGCCTCAGATTATAGCTTTATTAACGCCTTAATACTGATAACTCTTAGCAGTTCACAGGACCATCAAATGTTTTCTTTTTAATGCTGCCATGGATTTTTCAGCGAGCATTGGAGATAACGTGACAGCCCAATAGAGTTTGATGTATGTGTCTGGAGGGAGGGGGGAAAAAAAATTGAGATCCTCCAGTCAAACCAATGTCTTTAATGGCTTCCCTAGATTAAAATAATCCCTATGGGAAATCCACAATGACAACAGTTCTTACACAGATTTTCCAGTCACTGCTTCTGTGCCACAACCATTCTTTGAAACTGTTTATGTTAGTGAAAGGGCACATTCTCAGACTTCAAAAAAAAAAAAAAAAAAAGAAAAAAAAAAAAGAAAAACTGTTTAAACTCCATTAAGAAGAGCCTGAAGTTCTCACTTTCTTCCTTGGGCATTAGTGTGCCTATTAGTTCTGTACGTTCTGCATGTGTGATAATGTGAGGAAATGTAGGGGTCAGCTTGGACTCTTGCATTAAAGGTCATCTCAGTGTTTGCACTTTAGTACAGTCTTTATAATGTAGGGTGATTTAATTAATGTATGAGCCCTTTAGTGTTGTGATGAATTAGATTGCATGACAGGAGGCAAAGCAGTAACTAGTGCTGGTTTAAAATCAAAATAAGATAAGATTTGCGTTCTGGAAATCTGTCTCTTTTAGTCCTGATTAGATGCAACTGCAGTATAAGTTAGTGCTGGATGGTCTCTGCCTCAGTCTCTAGACCAGACTCACAAACTGGAGAGAATTTTAAAGAGGTCAGATTAAGCCAGCTGTTTTACTGGAGGGAAAAGTTGTCATTCCTGACAAGAATGTAAAGTTACTGGGTAAGTGCAAAGCTACAGGGGAAGTAACAGAGAGCAAAAGGCTGGAGTAGTTTGGTGGGCGTCTCTTGAGAGCTGAGATCAGATGTCTGTAGCATCATTGCTCTTAACCCCTGCACCTTTGCCTCAGATTGTACAATAAGGCGGAAAAACCTGTGAATGGGAAGAATGTCACAGTATTTGTGCCTCTGCCACTAGAGAGCTATTGGAATACATTGCTGTGCCCACAGTTCATAGATTGTTCAAATCAAAAAGTAGGATTAGATTTGTCCTGCTTGCCACCTGTCATATGGGGACTTGCAGCTGTTCAATAGCCATTTAAGCAGCAGTTTTATCCTGGTTTCGTTTGGATGTTGCAGCAATCAGGTTGAATCATTGGTGTTCAGGGCCTGTGTGTTTTTGTACAGCAAACTCTGAAATGTATTACAGTGTTCCTATAGTGTACGTTGTTACTGCAGCACCCTCCACTGCCTCTTTTACCTACTTTGCCTTTCAAAGATAAGTCCTCAGGTACGTTATGTGAAAAGCATCAATTTATTCCCAATTTATAATGTAAAGGAAAAACTGGTATCTTGAGCACTGTGTAGATGGTGGTTTCCTGTTGAAGGTTAAGCTAACAAAATTAAGTTAAATGGGTTGTTAATGGTGATTCATAGGGAATCATTCATGATCACTCATTCAAAATCATCATTAAAAAGCTATGTTGCGTGAAATAGTTTAGGTACTTAGTGAAAACTAGTTCAGCCAAAGCACAGAGGATGCATTAAAACTTTAAGGTAATGATACCAAAGGGCAAGCAGAAGAGTGAAGGAGCATGGAGGTAATGGGAATGGGGCAGTACCAGAAGGGCTGCCCGAACCCTGCCAACAGTGCCATGCTACCTCTAACCAAGGAGAGGAGTTGGAGTGATAATTCAGCTTCATAGACTGCACAGTTTCGCTAATGATTATCTACTAATGATAACACGTTTTTCAATGCTCCTCTTGCATTTGGTGCTGGTTGTTGGGCATGATGCTCCCAAGGCATCTCTCCATGGCTTTGCAGGTCAGCTTTTGTGGGAGAGCATGATCACGTTTCCTATGTTACCTGCTTTGGTTAAACACTTCTTCCAATCTGGAGTCAGCTGGGCATTTGCTGTCTGTGCATGGTCACATCAGGCCAACCTGGATTATCTGTCCCTGCAGAATCTGTCTCGAGGAGAGCTGCCAGGGAAAATCTATCTCCCTTGCTAGGCATTTGTCTCTCATCCTTCTAATGAGCTTTCCACGGCAGCCCAGGGCCTCTACGCTTTGCTCACTGCCAGAAAGCGGCGGGGCTGGCAGCCAGCAGGAGCCATGCTGCCATTGCTGGGGCTATCCTAGCCCTGCTCTACTGCGCCTGTGGAGCCGGGGCCTCACGCTCAGTGGCTTGCTGCTGGGGCTCCTCTTGCTGTGCTGGTGGAGGAGATGTGAAATCAAAGCAACTTCAAGGGATCAAACTGTGATCTGTAGTAATGCTTTGGAAAGAGAAAGTCCGAGTTACCAAAACGGGGGAGTCCTGGTTGGGGTCAGCCCTGTGGGCAGTGACCTCTGGTTAAATTTCAGCTGCACTGATATGACCTCAGGCCTGTTTACACAATTGGCTGTAAAAACAGTGTTACCAAAGTGAATTTTCACAATTCAATCGGTTTTATGAGCTAGGAAAACAAAATGTAAAGATTTTATAAATTCTTCTTCTTGCAGACAGGTCTGCTTGAGTGAAACGAGCAGTCCCACAACTTTATTTTAAGCTTTCCAGCTGCCTTTCCTGTTTCCCACACACTGCAGTCAGCAACCTTTGCCCAGGGCGAGGTGACCGCTGATGAATATGTAAGACCTAGGCCCTGCCTGGAGTGGTAGTGATGCTGCAGCAAATAGGATGTTTGTTCCACTTGCAGGCCAAGGGAAAAGGAATTTCTGGAATGATCTGGGTAAAAAAGATGATTGTTTCTTTTGGCAGACTCACTTGGATAGTCCTTGAGCTGTTGTTCGGTGGTTTTGTTTACACCATGGAAGTTCAAGCAAACAAGGCTGCCCTGGGCTATTGGGGTGGCTCAGGTTCCTGACATCTTTCCTCCATATCAAAAGTTTGGACACTGGCCACTCAATCATTTTATAGTAATATGAGTGGAAAGCATTTAGCTTGGCACTCCGCTTGTACTCAGTCTGTTTCTAAGGTCTTCTGTCACCGCTGCTCCAGGACTGATCGCTGCAGTCCCTTCTCGAAGCATACAGGTTAAGGGCTGGCAGGGTGAGGCCAGCAGGCAGGGGGACGGAAAAGCAAGCAGCTGGCTTGGCTTCTCCTCCTGGCTGGCTTGAGCTCATTGGAATACCTCTATCCCCATGTCAGCCCAGGAAGATGACATTTCTGAACCTGTTTACGCTTCCCAGCCTGGCAGATTCTGCTGTTTTTCTGAGTACCACTTTTAGAGCAGTAACCCTTCTGTTGTAATGGAGTAAACTATAAAATTTTGCACCTTATCTGTGTTTGTGTACATAAGATACAGCTGTACTTGTGCTTGAATTTCTTTATCTCATTTTTACCTCAAGATTCTGTATAGTTAACCAAGGTCAGCTGGTAGTTTTTAGTAGACTGACAGTACAGAGTCTTGAATCTTCCAGAAACAGTCCTTTGGAAGATGCTGTTAGCAATTATTCCTTGTTTCATTCTAATTTGCATTTGTGGTCAGAAAGATACCCAGCTGTTTATGCTTAAAACAAATCTTGTCTATTTGTTATCAAATAGTATGCCTCTATGTTTCTGCTTTGTTGATCCTTCCAAACAATTTTGAGTGTGTACAGTGCTATTGCATTCATTTAATCTTTGCCACCATTTGTATAGTTTTATGACAATGGCAAGGGTACGTATTACAATGGTACTGCAATTTGGATTACCCTTAGCATTGTTTAGTTGAGATGCATGCATCCTGTCATGCCATTCCTCCAACATCTTGCTGTCATCGTCTACCCTTCCAGTTAATGCATGGGGGTTTGCTGATTTGTTCTGAACTTAGGAATTCTGGAGAATATTTCTTGAAGAATAACATCCCCAGGGTTATGAATGGTCATTGAGTGAGAATACTGCAGTGTTTTCTTCTCTGTAAAATGCATTGTATCCAGGAGGGTGACAGGGACTGAAGAAAAATTAGCTTAAATGTGGGAATAGCAGAGCGCTTTGCAGAGATCTTCCACTGTAACCCAGAGAATGGAAACTGAAGTCTGTAGTTTTTCTCTCTTACCATTAGGCACACGGACTGGTGGTAAGAAAAATCAACATTATGGGACCCTATAGTGCCATCAGTGTATGTATGATGGTTCATGTTTTGGAAAGTTCAGTTATTTATAGGCAAAAATGTATGCCCTGTGTGTCTCACCCTGTCCTCCTTTCTGCTATGAGTTTAGTGCTAGTACGTTGAAGACTTGGTTGGGGAAAATGTCTCTTGGATATCTTCACATTGTGTGAGTGCTTGGAGTATTTTCACAGCATTTTAGCTTGCAAGTCTTGCTGTTGTTTCTGCGGTTTAAAAAATGAAAGGCCCATTTTCAGCCTGTTTGGGCTGTGGCAGGTTAAGCAGCTCTCCCTGAGCAAGTCTTCCCTTGCTGCCTTTCCCATCCCAGCCCTGTGTACTGTGCTCGTTCCTGGTCCTGAGACAGTCCCAGGTTTGTTTTAGTTTATCGTATTAAGCCAATCAAGATTTCTGCCTGTGACCATTTGTACATTGAAGTTGTGTCATTACCATGGGCCAAAGAGTGAAAGAATGATTAAAAAAATAAAAAAGCCTGAAAAAACTCCCAAACTATTAGCTAGCTTCCATGGAAGGGGAAAGTATTACTGCTTTTAAAAAGTTGTATGCTCTTTGGATGTTCTTTGGTAGCATGTATGGAGAGACTGTAGCTTTAGGAACCATCTCCAAGCTTTATTTGTAAGGGAAATAGTAGAAGAGTTGCTCACATTGTCCATAAACGGGCTTCCAGGACTTCAAACTGATTTCTATTCGTTCCGTTTACACCACAGCTAAAACAAAAATGAAAGTCTCCAATGTCAGTCAGCTGATGACTTGGTCTCACTGTGCTTGGATGTGAACAGCAGGCTGAGAGGGTACAGAGCAGTGCTTTGGATGTTTGCCTGCTGTTTCCAATACCATCATCCCAAAGGGATGACCTTAATAGAGGCACACTTCTCTGTGCGTCCATTTCCCTGTGTGTAAGAAGTTATGATCCTGACTTGTTTTTGAAAAGCATTTCCACCCTTGCTGCTGAAAAGAGCCAGATGCTCTGTGATTGACCCAGGTGCATGGGATAAAAGCAGGCTGCCTTGGAGGAACAGGCTGCTTTCATCGGGGAGCGCAGCGAGCTGGTGCTGCTGGAGGTGCACGACTGTCTGAAGTGTTTACATCCTGGACTTCTGAAGTAATATCTGTAGGCCATCACTTTGGGTTGAAAATTGATTTTATTAGGTGAAAATGAAAATGAACTGAAGAAATGAACTGTGAGCCACATTGCTGCGCTTACAAAGCACGTTCTCCAGCCTTACGTGCCCGGATGCAATGAATAGGCAGAGACCACCTACTTTGAGTGCTCCTCTGATTTTTCCACTTTCTTTAAAGTCTAATAATATTGGCGATGTGGGATGAAAGCAATTGTGAAAAGTGAAAAAGTCCTTGTTTGCCCATCCTGTCATCTGGGGTCTGTTTCACTGAAGCTGAAAATGAAGGTAACTTGCCTTAATGCTACAGGACAGCTTTTAGTCTAATTGAACCACGCATCCGCAAGAACCCTGTATTGAGCCTTCATTTTCGGGTTAATCCCTTTTATTGGCCTGGGTGTGGGTTATCATCCCTTCTTATCAAACAAGGATCCCTTTCTTCTCGCTGAGGATCAGAACTAAAAGCCAGTTGAGAAAGAAATGCCAAATGCAAAGCGCTAAGCCTCCCCCCCTCTGTAAGCACCTCGTGCACCCACCAGGCACTGCGTGCCATGCACCCTTCAGCTTGGGTGCACTCTTATTGCTGGGCAGCTCCCTCCCTTCCTCCCCTTTCAGCTGTGATTTTTGCAGCAGCAGCTTCAAAGTGCGCAGACCTGGTTCATTTGTTTTGCCCAGCATTCTGTGATAAGTACATCGGATGAAATTTATAGGCGGTGTTTTAACACCTGCTTCAACCTCCTCTTCTGGCACAGCTCTGTGAGCAGAGGTGTGTGTTACAGTCACTGACAGCGAGTGTGTGGAGTGTGAATTGGTTAAGATTTTGTTGAGGAAAATAAAGATGGCTTTAGGAAAAAAAATGATAAGCAGCCCTTCTGAGCAAAACAGCTGCTCAGACTCCAGGATCACCTTTGTCCTTTGACCTTAAACTCCAGGAATCCGCTCAGATCACCTTGGCCAAAAATCCCCTATGTTTCTTAGGGAAGGGTTTTACCATGATTGTGATTATAAGTCAAATCACGGAGAAGTAAATAGAAGGACACATGCTGCCTATTTTAGCTGCAGTCAGAAGGTTTAAAATGAATTATTATGAAATGCCCACGAAGGCTGCTCTGTACACACTTCTTGTTTATGTCAGGCTGGCTTTTGAAAGTCACTTATTCTTACACTATTCTTTGAATACAGTCTAAGACTACCAAAAAAATCCTGCTTTGTTCCCCTTCCCATTCAGTGCCTGTCTTGGCCTTTGGAAGAAGCTTCTGCAATGGGATGAATATCTTAACAGGTTCTATGACAAGGTGGAAGAACTTTTATGGGTCAGAACAGTCTAACAGGAGACAAAACAAAAGCTTTCTAAAGGCCTGAAACCTTCGTGCTTTCACACTTTCCTCCAGAACGTCTGGTCTGCGACTCCCAGAAACAGGATCCTGAACAAGATGGACCGTGGGGCTGATCTCGTTTGGCATTTTGTTTTACACTTACTCCAAGCTCCAGCAGTCAACAGCAATTTGAGGTGTGTGAGAAGAGTACGACCCAGCAAAATTTAGATGCCTCTGGAAGAAACCAATTCTTTGTCAACCTCCGGAACCTTCATCCCAGTTCTTCCCATCATCGGTTGCATTGCCTTTGCAGCACTTTTCCTGGAGGCACCCTGAGAGAAATGGCTTGAAAAACTTTAATTCCCTCCATATTGTTCTCTGGAAGAAGCATAGCGTAACTGGGATTGCTTTTTCTCATACAGAACAACACAATGCCTGCTGGCCTAGTTATCCAAAATTTAGCTTTATTATTGTGGAAAGACCTTAATGAGGAAGAAAAAAACCTATTTAATAAAGTGCATCAAGTGCCCTTGGGAAAAATTAGCACACAATGACTTCTTGTGCCGCCAATTGAAACAGCAGATTAGCGTAGTGATAGGCTTCACAGGAAATATTAAAAAAGCACAGATGGCTCAAGTTTACATGTTTACAGTGGAGTTGGAACAGCAGCTAAAACCTTCCAGTGTAGTATAATTTACTAGGTCGTAGACCTAGTGGTTAAGAACGAACCTGAAGACTACTGTAAACACACTATTAGGGTTTGTAGAGGTTTAATCCCAGTGTTTTTCATTCTTTTCTGCAATATGATATTAGAAGCAGCAGGCTGCACCGTTAGTGAGAAGAGCTACTTCGAGCGTGGAAAAATGTGACATTCTGCTGGTGTGTGTGGGGTTGAGCTGTTGCAGGAGCTGGAAGAGCATTATGCAATTGCTACTGTTACTTTGTAATTAGAAGCACTTTGACATTAATCTGTGATTCAGTTCGCAACGTGATTAAGAGACATACTGAAAACTGTAACTAGAAATGAGCTGCTGCTGCAATTACGGGAGTATCTGTTGCGGGTGTAGGAGCAGTGGTTCACAACTCCCCAAGGAAGGCTGTCCGGTGGCAGAGGTTCCCCTGGGCTCTGCTGTGGGCTTCCTATAGGGCCTAGGTTCAACAGCTGGGGTGTTTGTTTATTTAGTTACCTGGATGAAATGCTGATATGTTTGTTCACGGTTTTGAAGGTTTGTGGCACAGGTAGTGGAATCTAGTAGATACGTAGCTGCAGTTTGTAGCAAGGCACTCAACAGGGGAGATACTTTGAGCTTCCCTGGTGTACTTTTAATTATCTGTGCCTTCTCTTTGTTCAGACTATCAGCTTCTCAGAACAGGAACAGTAGCATCCAAAACCCAAACAGAAGGTGGGTTTTGAGAGCATCTGTTACAGGTTATAGCATAAGGTAATAACATGGAGTCCCTGAACAGATGGGTGAGCAGCCCTTACTAGCAGAGGACTAACTGTTTGGTGACAGAGGTAGCCTTTCAGCATTTGATTTACATGGTTTGTTTCCTGTGGAAGTTAGCAGCCTGGATTAATCGAGCATCTCCTTAACTTAATGACAGTTTAATGTGGAACCATTTTCTGTCTCCTTTGCAGATTGAACTATTTTGGTTACTTAAATTAATCCCCAACCTGTGGAAATAGTTCTAGCAGCTCTTCTGGCCTAGGCAGTGAGCATAAATCTGAAGGTGTAGAAAGCCCTAAACAAATACATAATGAGATCTAGCTAATTTATTTCCCATTGTGACCCATTTTTAGAGCACAGTGCAAAGCAGCTCAGTATTATCTCCTTCCACCAGACAGATGAACTGAGACACAGAGATTTGCCAGACGTGTTAAAGTTTGCGCATCGACAATAAATTACTGATTTCTCAGTCAAACCTTCTATCCTTTGTGCCACAACCTCTAGGTTATGCTCAGTGGAGTGCTCATCTGATGCATCTAAATGCCACCAATTCACACAAGACATAGTTCCACTTGCTGTCAGCCTGGGAGCAGCTGCTTTTTTCCTCCTTGCACGTGTAAATTTAGACAGCAATAGTTTCATTTAACAAGCTCTGTAGTATCATTGAAATCACTTGATGGTTAAATCATGTTAAATTAAAACTGACTGCTGCTGCCATGTCATCAAATCAACAATACAATAGATCCATTATTAACTGAATATTTACTTTGCAGAAGATTATCTTCCTCATCATATAGTTGACTTCACCTGGGATTGTTAAAATAGGTGAGTTGAAGCTGGAGTTCTCGGCTAATCTGGTGCTGATCTAGATGGCAATATCTCCATGTGAATTTTACCAAATGAAACCTGCATGACTCACAGTACAAAAATCTCAGCCAATAACATGAGCTCATTAAGCCCAAATCAATCACTGTAGTGACTAACACCACAACATGTCAAGGAGCACTTCAAAAAACAGGAAATCTAGGTGAAAGTACCCATCGTGTGTAGCTTTTCAAGCAGAGCTTGTTGCTGGAGATGGTGAAGGACTAGAGCAGATGGTCAGGGCTGTTCCAGGACAGGATCCATGATGAGTTAAGTGATTTTTGGACAAACTCGCATCTTATTTACTTGGCAGTCTCTTCTCACTCCTTGCAGCGTGGGCCAGAAGCCTGGTAGTGAGTCTTAGAATATCTGAAGATATTTTATCTCTCTGCTTCTCTACTGGAGACTGTGTGTACCTGCCATATACCATATCACAGTGTGAAAATACTTGTGTCTGTATGCAGGAGGGAGAAGTGAAGTACAATGCATGGTTGCCCTTACCCGGATCAGAAGGAAGAAGTAGTCCAGCTTCCTCAAACTAAGGTCAAGAACCGAACACTCTCTGATGATTACTTGTCTTTGTGCAGCTAGGGCAGGAATCTGTGGCAATGCTGAGCATGCACAAAAGTGAGACTGTAGGGTCGAGCTCAGCACTGCTTTGGCCTCGTGCAGCCTTTTCGGGCCTGCCTTCAGCTTGTTCTGGGAATGCTGCCAACCAAAATTCCCAATTCCCCGGGTGAGTAGCTTTTGAAACATCTCAGACTAATCTGCAGGGTGTACTATGCCACCATTTCAATTAATGATCTTCTGTGAATCCTAAATTCAGGAGGCATTTCAAGGTGAGTGTCTCATAGTTGAAGAAGTTTTCTGTGGATGCTCATTGTCCTGGCTGTGAGGATTGCAGGGCATGTGCTGAAGAGTGGTGCTGTAAGATGGAGGTGAGCACCTTTTGTGTCCTAAGGTCAGCATCATCAACCCTGATAATTTTGGTGACTTTGTTTTACACACCAATTCAGTGCCACAGAGCATCATGAGCTTCAGATAATCTGCACAGGAATTATTTAGTCTGTATGTGTGGGTGTATGCGAGAGGAGAAGCAGATTGAAGGCCTGCTGCAATTCTCCTACTTGCTTCTGACCTGGGGATAGAAAGGTTTAATACTAAATTCATCTTGTGGTGTCCCATGTGTGGCAGCGTGTCTTGTGTATCTCAGCGAGTCACTCCCCAGGTAGTTTGAACTTGGTTAACAGTGACTACTGTTAATGCCATGTTGGCAGTCTGAGAGCTTCCATGCTGATGAATGCACTCTTAATGACTACGAGGGAGGGAATACAGAGAAAAGATGTCTGTTGTCCGTGTGGAGAACAATATATCTCCTATTAATTGCAGAAGGATCTAGGCTGGATCATGCTGTGGCTTCTGTTAATCACTTATGAATTGATATATCTGATAGTAATGCAGTCTACTAGATCTTCATCTTCGTTATATGCACAATGAATGTATATATTTGTACACACACACAGAGTTATGTAAGTTCATAACCTTATTTTGCTTGTTAGCAGTAGATTTAGTTTATAGAAAGAAAAGCATATTGGACTCCATCAGTCTCTCGATGTGTATGTTTGTATGGGCCAGGGTTCCACACAGTGTAAGTCAGTGATAGCCCTTAAATTCAGTGATGAATATTTGTTGAGGGCGGACTGCTGCTATTTACAGCACAAACCCTGCTGTGTTGTATGTTTTGATAAAAACCTATCATAAATTATAGGGAAAAAAAATGTTAAAACTCCTCAGCTTAGGGACTTCTTAAGCAGAAAATGCCAGTGTTAAAAATGCTTTAATTTCTAAGAAGAAAGTGTAACGGGAACCTCTGGGATGTAGAACTGACCTCAGTGAATTCAGAAGAAGTAACTTATTGTTGAAATATAACGTTAGCCACGGGGAGGTGTAGCAAACCACCAAGGGACGCAGTGGTCTCTGTGTTTCCTCTAAGAATGAATTATTTTTTGGGGAAAATATTTCAATCCAGACTAAGTTAGCAGAATTTGTGTAGAAAAGCTGGCCTGTGTTAAACAAAAGGTTGGGAATAGAAGATCTAAATAGTCTCTTCTGGCCTTTAACCCTATGAGTCTTACTGTGTGTTTACATAAATCCCAGCACGATGAATTCTTGAACTCTGCTGTGTCTTTGTCATGTAATTACTGGTAATTGCAAAAATACACTGTAATAAATTTGGAAGGTGAAAGTTTGTCTCCGTGCCTAAGAACGTAGAAAATTTCTTCACATTAGCGGTAGGTAGGAGTTAAAAATGAGGCAGTTAACCTGCTTTAGACCATTAGTGGACAGTCTGTTTTGGAAATAAAATCCATTTTAATTAAATTAATTTTGGAAGTGGAATAAGGAAAATCCCATTGAAGTCACGAATTAAGGAGCTGTATATTCTCCCACGGGTTTGACACCATTGAACAAACTTCTCCTGGGTTAACTCCTGTTAATTTCCTCAGGTGTTCCCATCTAGACAGGTCTGTGGTTATGGTGCTCCTGCTTGTTCATTTCAGTCTCCACACTGAAGCTAATGTTCTCCTCAAACCTTTTTGGTGATGATAGCTGTCCTTCCTCTGCTCGGTGACTGTGATGTTAAATGCAGAATACATTAAATTGGATACCTATCATTTTGGATGAAATTTGTTACTTCAGGGCTTAACATTTCATCTTGGCTTATGATGAGGAGGATGAATGCTGCTGGGATGCTGCCTTCATTCTCCAGGAATGCCAAAAAGGTAAATACGGTGTCTTATTGAACACAAGTTAGACCACACACGTTGTTGATCTTGCTTATATATATGTATTATATATATTTAGAGAAGGAAATTATCCAGAGAGTGCCCTTATCAAATAAGGGACAGAAGCATGAGACTGCTAATGGGCTAAAGGGCATAAGACCGAATGGTCTACACCAGGCACATCTACCCCGTGGCCCGTGGGCTGCATGTGGCCCGGGACAGCTAGTAATGCAGCCCCTTGAGATCATAAACTTATAACATTATTACATGATTTTTAGTGATATTTTTCAGGAGTTGATTGTGTGTAGCTTAAGTATGGACACAGTAGAGGGAGAGAACAGTGTGGTGGTAATTCTGCCACGTGCACAGTGGAATTGAACTCTGTGTATTACGTGTTAGGGGAATTGTGCTGCGTGCTGGTGTGTTTTTTCTTATTCAGCAGATCTGTATGTTTTCTTATTTAAAGTTGAACTTGTGTTAAATAACTTAAGCCAATAGTAAAGAAGTTCTGTTACTTGCATACATTATGTTATATATTTTATATATGGCCTAAGACAATTTCTCTTCACTCAGTGTGGCCCAGCAAGCTAGAAGGTTGGGCACCCATGGTCCTACAACTGTAGTATGGGTGTGGAGATATTGGTTCCTGCATGGTGTCAGCATATGCAGCAGTATGTTTGGTGATTAAGGCTTTTTGACTGGGCCTTAAAGTTCCCGTTCTTCTCTTAGCATAAAATTCCTGTGTGACATGAGAGATGCTAATGCTGTCTAAATCCTGTAAAAAGTAAGGGAGACACTCTTGTCTGCCACGTCTATGAATGTTGTTTGCTGTTTTGAGGAGAGGTGATGTCTCAAGGCCTGTCTGTGCAATACGTGTGAGATTTGAAGTGTAAAAAAGAGGGGCTTGGACCTTTCTCAACTCTTAATACTTGAAAATTCCATTGCTTGAGGAGAGTATCTGTCTGAAAATCTGAAATTATCTAAGCGTAGAATAAGTAAGAGTAAGTGCATTGTGTTGGGAATGGAGAGGACTTTTTATTTCTGTTTTATTCAACTGAGCCAAACATCTTACTGGCTTCAATGACATCACATGGTGGGTGGAACTGCCCCAGTGCACGTTAATGACTGGTATTGGTAGTCTACAGTACCTGTGAGCTTCTGAGTGCTTTCTAAAGGAGTTTGGTGCCTTCACCTTCTGGGTGTTGATTCTTGCACCCACGCTTTATGCCAAGATGTTGAAACACCACTTTGAATGCTTGATGATAAGAAAATGTCATCTGTTGTTCTTCTCCTGGCTTGCACTGCATTAGATTACCTCACTAGATTAAATTTCAGAACTTCCTTCAGAAGAGGTCATGTTAAATTGCCTCAAGAGACTGGAAAATTCAAGAACAAATATCTACCAAAACACTTTAATGCAAAGACACCATCTGCGGCTCAGGAAATTCACAGATCACAAATCTATGCATGTTGAGAGAGTATTCTGGCTGAATATCACTGCAAGTGTACTTTGACTATTTTACTGTTCTCTGTCAGTGGTTGTGGGTGGAATCAGGGGTTAGATGGACTTTTTCTTGGACTTGTTACATTGTTCTTATGCAGAAATCTGATTTGGCAAACTTGAGTATGAGTGGACACTCCTGGTACTGTTTGCCAATGAATACTTGTATATTGATGGCGATGATGGTGTTATGGACATCATTTTTATTTTTATGGTCTCCTGCTGCGGTCCCCACTGGGGTCCATACCAGGTACTGTACAAGTCTCTGCAACCACCGGCTTTAAGCCAAAGGGTGTGGTTTTCATTGTTATTTGAAGATCTGAGAGGAGAAGTGCTTGCACCACTAAATCGCTAAGACTGTCATAAATCTCTTTCCCAAGAGCCAAGGCAGATGTACAGTGGGAAAGGAAAACAAATGAAAACTGGTGAAGGGATTTGCCCACTGTCACAAAGCAGCTCTTTGGCACAGCTAAGCACAGAATTCAGGTTTCTTAAGCTTTAACGTGCTATCCAGTGCACTGGGCAATTCCTTCCCTCACGCTCATCCCTCATGAAGATGTTACTGTAAAACAAAAACATTTTAAAACTTTGCTTCAAATACTTCCTCTCTGCAAGCACCTTGTGATGAATCAGGATAGTAAGCTGTTATTTCCCTAAATGTACATGTTCTGGCAATTCCAATATGAAAGACAATAGCTTAGGACAAGTAGTTGCAGTGATTTCTGTTCTCAACCACTTTTCATCACTCTGGTGATCAGAGATGCTCTCTTTAACCCTGCCTCAGCCACTAAATATTATCTGCTCTTCATAACAGTGTTCATAGCTTGCTGAACCTTCTTTGAAGGCATGATTGAATTAAACCACATAAATTCGACCTGACACAGTATCTGTTTCAAGGTAGTGCAATATACGCTTGACAGAATCATTCTGAGTCATTAGCTGGTGCTGGGGAAGAGGAAGTATTTCAATCAAAGCTTACAAGCATTTTGTCTTACGTTAGGTTTTTTGACAAGACCCCAAGGGGCTGACTTTTGTCTTGGTAGTGTCAGATACATCACACAGTATTCAGAAGTTAAGATGAAAAATTCATTCCTAAAGAAAGGTTTATCAGAAATCATAGGTACAATGGGATCTATGGAATTGGAGGCATTAGTTAGTATAGGTAAGCAATCTATAGCTCTGGCTAGGAAGACCTTGGTCCATGTAGACTGACCATATACCTTAGAAACAGACTTTAGTCTCTTTCATCAATAAGTTGCAAAAGTGACCACCCTTCAGTCCTGTAGTGAGGGAAAGTGTATTTCTTAGGAGCATATTACACATATTTCTACTCTTACTTTATAAATCATTTAAAGCTATTTGATAGCCTGCTGTGAACATCTAAATAACAATAGGGGACAATTGTTCTCTGGTGATTCTACTGTGAAACCAGTAACTCCTCTTTGAAATGGAACTTATTGAAAAAAGAATCATTTGTGAAGATGTAATCAAAGGGTTTGCCAGCAAATCGCTGTTTTGGGGTTTTTCAGGTCAGGACCTGTATTTCAGTGTACTGCACAGTCCTGAGCCCTCTGGCAGTGTTTAGCAAACAAAGAAATGCAGTGCAGGCTCTTTGTAGCAGTCAGCCAAATTCATCTCTGGTGTAATGGTCTTGAGGGTATTTGGGGTGTATTGGGAACAAATTGTCCCTCCTTAAAGAGAAGTGAAAACCTACCCTTCTTTTGTGCTTGCAAGCACCTGGGTGTGCTATTTCTGTAAAACTCAAACAATAGTGGGGTGTAGAAAAGCTGTGGTGAGGGATAGAAGACGGGGGCCCATCGTTCCCCTTCTCCTAATAGTGTTCCTTGCTCAGTATTTTTTAAATATAGAAAAGCTTTAGAGTTGTCACACAGCTGTCATATAGTCGGTCTGAAGTCACTTCTTCACCCTGAGCATTGGATCTGCTGTCACTGTTTCACTCTCTCAGAGCAAAACAACCCTTCTTTTTGGTAAGACACAGTAAGTAATCCTCATCTGCTCTTATCTGGGAGAGCTTTCCTACCTCTTTTTCTTATGATGCACAACCAGTTTAAGCGTGACTGCTCTAGATCAGTATGTGCAAGTATCAGTGTTATCGTACAGTGGAGTCTGTACATGCTGCTGCTTATAGACTTGTTTGTGATGGAGATAAATGAAGGTTGAAAAAGGGGAAGTGATAGGCGGGGGAATGCTGATGAGAGATGGTTTAAAAAAAACAAGCAACCTGCATGGATGTTTCTTACGTGCTGCTTTGTGGTGAGGTTGCAGATTTGGAAGCTTCACTGCTCATGATATTGGATGCTTCTGTCAAATAAGGGCAAGAAGATTTATCTTGAAGGGCCTGTCTTGTGTAGATGCCTCCAGAAATCCAAGGACGATAATCTGTGCTACCTCAGTGTTCAGTACAGCACTTATCGTAGTGGGGTCTGGCCCCTGAATGGGTTTAGAGCTTCTCTGTTTATTAGAAGCTCTGTCAGTAAGATCTGTCTCCTCAGTGCCACGTTTCGATGTAGTTACCAAGAATTTGGGTTATGTTCCAGGGAGGCTGTTGATGTGAGACACCTCTGTGCACCTGTCCACTTAGAAGGCTGATCTTATATTGGCTTAACTTCAGGAAGTGGCTGTTTCTAATAATTTATTGAGTGCTGACAGCCTGTTCTTTTCTGTCCAAAATACCTCCTCCCAACCAAGACTGCGTACTGAGTAAGGCAGACAGTGCCCTATAAATCACGATCAAATACAGCCATGCTGCAGTGATTCAATATGTGATTCATTTAAGATTGGAGGGGGAGAGGAGGGATGGGGAAAGATGGGATAAAAGCGCTTTCCTGAAGAATGCTAAGCGTAGATCACAGATTATTTTCAATTAGATTTGCTGGCATGCAGCTTCTGCATGCAGGCAGGAACTGGTAGTCATGTGAGCTGTCGGCTTTATTCACGGGAGCAATGCTTAGATGTCCTTCTCGGGAGCTACTTAAAAAGCAGTTCTGTTTATCTGTAAAGGAAAAAAACCTCTAGATGATGCTCTGCTTTTCAGCCCTTAGGTTACATCTATTTTCACCAAGTTCTTGCTAAGCATTTGTTCTTGAATCAAAAGATACTTTCGATTGATGAAAGCAATTAAACAATTTGGAGATAGTTGTCTGTGTTAGGTCTGTCTTCAAGGATTTTGGTGTCTCAGAAATTCTACACTGAGAGGTTTCTGATGTGTGTCAAAGAATTCGAACTCAGATTCTGGGGCAGGGTGTGTGTGTATGTGTAATGACACAGGAAAGGAAGTCTGTCTTTCAGTTGTGCTGTCTGAAGAGGTGTTCAGAAGGCTCTGCAGCTTTTGTCAGACTTGCTTTCTTGTGTGAATGACTTAAAAGTTCAAAGGGACTGCTACACAGACCTACGTGCGAGATACTGCTCTCCCTCGGGGGTATCAACCATCAGCCTTTGTGGATGATGGCTGAGTTATTCTGGCTAGTACAGAAGAAGTCAGTGGGACTGCTGTGAAAATAACAGCGTAACAGAGGGAATGGAAGGTTTGTGGGTTGGCCTCAAGTCGTGTCCTGGGAAGATTTTAACTCTGAAGCGTCCAATTCTGGACAGACATGGAAACAAGGTGCAAAATTATCAAAGACCAAGAGCTGTTCTTCCTATGGCAAGCGCTGTTTTTCTAGGGAGCGGGTTTCCTTTGTGCTCTGTGCTGGCGTAGGCACTGGAGGTCAAGTTTGTTAAAGCACCTGCATGACTTGGGAGTCTGTGGGTTTGGGATGCCATATGGAAGTCTGGTTAAAACTGGATTAGAGTGTGAGGTAGTGACATATTAATCTCCTGCTTGGGCCCGAGTGCCTGTTCTCTCTGTCATCACCATGCAGTGAGGCATTGCTGCATCTCCGGGGATATGGCTGAGCTCCCTTTCTGGACTCAGGACTTTGGGTCTAGGAATGACTCTTTGCTTTTTGACCGTGTGGGTGTCTTGCTGGTAATCTGTTAATGTGGTAGGCTGGACTAATGGAGCTCTGCCTGCTGGACAGATTCTGTGAAGGTTAGGGTTTGGACTAGGATAGACCTTAACACTGCTTTTCTGTAGGTTCTCTTGTGTTATTCCACAGTATTTGCTAAAGCAGTATTAGCCTTACATAAATTGTGTGGATGGCTTTTGGATGCGATACATCCTAATGCCTGGGGTACTTTTCAAAATACATTATATTTTCAAATGTATTCCAAACCAACATCATCTATCATAGACTGTGAGAAGTCTTCACAAAACCAGAAAGCAAGAAGGAGAAAAAAACTTAAGAATTTCCAAATTCTGCTTTGTTAAATCAGGGCGCAGGCTTGAATTACTTGGAGATGCTGAATTTGCCTCTCTCCTCTCCTGCGCCATGCTTGGTATTTTATACCAGTGCACACGTGCAGTTCTCAGATTACCAAGCCCCAGATGCAGCATGTGCCCCCCGGGCTTGCAGAGTTACGCTGAATTTCAGCTCATATCAAGGAGGTGGCATAGAGAAATTTTTCCGTGGGGGACGCAAGACACCATGTAAACAGGACAACATGTCAACCCCTCGCCTTGATCCCAGGTCTCTGCACCACCTGGGACTGATAGGTTTGTTTTTCCTCAAGAGGGCAGCAAGGCTTTAGAGAGGGCACCTGTACTGTGAACCTTGAGCCCTTGAAGAGAACTAGGGTCATTTTAGCAAGAGGCTTTCACAAAAAAAATGAAGGTCCAGCTAGTACATCACAGATCTATGTCTGAGTCATCTCTGTCTTCATACCAGGGATTTTACCAAGCTTCACTGCAGCAGTCTGTGCAAAAGGTGTCAGCCATCTGCTCAACTGGGTGGACCAGAACCCCTAGTACAAAGATGTCCCAAGATTTTGAGCAAGGGAGAGAGAGAGAGCTCCTTGAAATTGAAGGCACCGAGACGAAGTCAGAAATGGGTAGTTTTCATCTGTGAGTCACCGGCCCACGTCGGCTTGGGTTCCTCTCCCATTTCCAAAAACTTCCTGCTAATGATTTCTAACAACCCATCATATGCTGCAGCAAACCAGTGAGAAGTTAGTCGCTACTTGTATTGTTAACCTAGGCATGCAACGTGTATCAACGTATCCCAAACTTTAATTAGTCATCTTGTCAAGTCCCAGTGCTCAATATATTTGTCAATATATATTTATTCTCTAGGCTTGGAACTTACAGTTTAATTGGGATTTATTAGAAGCTACGTGGTGGTCTGACAGAAAATGCAAGTTAAACTGATGAGGGTTTTGTATAAACACACACTCACACGCATCTGTGTAAAGCTCTCATTCAAATTTTCATCCTCTTCTGTACGAGGCAGTATCATTATCTTTTCTAGTGAACTGGAGAAAGGAATGCATTGTTTTTCTTAGTCAAAGCATATTTAGAATAAATAAATAATTTGAGTGCTGCTGGTTTTGTGCCTGAAGGCATTGACCATTAGAAAACCAGGCGATCTGTTTGCAGTCAGCGGTCTCAAGATATACTTCACAGACCAGTTTTTGTCTTTTGAAGACCTGCTCAGGCATGGAAACAGATGGCCCAGCCCATCCGTAACCCCAAAATCATGAGGCAGCTGGTGTTAGTAGTTCTTAACTGACTGAATAAGTCATGAGTAGCCCTGGACGCCTTCGTGCAGTCAGGTCCCTGTGTGGACACAAGGTGGGGTGTGTTTGGAAGCACATCATGCTCTTATCCTTTTGCACAACTGTTTCTTCCTCCTGGTGTGTGGATATGCCCTACAGCACTCTCTGTGAAGCAGATAGCAGGCAGTTCAAGTCAGACCATTCCCGTTGCTTTTACCAGCCCTTCCCACATAGGCTTTGCGTGTGGGAACATGAGGGGAGATGGTTGGGGGTGGGAGAAGGGGTAGATCAGTGAAAAATTCTACTAAAACATGTCCTGTACGAGAGAAATGCTTCACCTAGAAAAGGAGGGGGAAGGAGGGAGCTAGCTGTGTCACTGCTAATAAATTAAACAATGCACAGGAATGTTCCTGGGCTGGGAGCATGACTGCCCGCCCTGGTGAACTGTTAGAACAGTCCCTGGTGAGGTTTTGGCATGCACCAACCAGCGTTGCCCCGGGTAGTTTTTGAGTACAGTTTAGCAGCAGACGTGTTCTTGGGACCATCCTGTTGGCTGTTTGCATGCAGCCTCCCTGTTTTGAAGGTTAAGAGTGTTTACTGGCGGAGACTTGGGCCACCCTTTGCCAGCTGGCCTCCATGCCTAGAAATGTTCCCAAGCACACTTAATTTACTTGTGTAGATAGAACCTAATGTTAACAGTTATCATCTCTCCCTGAATCTCACATCACTGTACTGAACTCACTGCGCTGCTTGTACGCATGCTTTTTTCAGTGAGGCCTTCTGCTGCATAAGGCATTAAGCCTCATGGCACACGTGTAAAATCCAGGCAAGTGTCTTCACTGGAAAGCAGCTGGCATCAACTTTGTTCCAGATAGGCTCCTACTGTAAGGGATCACCTCTTCCTTCATGGTAATTCCTTTCAGTTCATCAGCAATTTAGGTTGCCATGCCACTTTAGTTATTTACTTCATGTTGAATTTACTTTGGCATTGTTGTTTTGTAATGGAGGAATCCCAACCCAAATGAATTAAGTAGGAAATTCTCTCTGATTCTGTAGGGATAGGATATTGCTGAAGTTTCCTATATCCATCAACTCTCTGTATTACTCATCTCTGTATTATCTCTGTATTACTTCCTACTTATTTTCTTCCAATATTTCTCAGCCTTTTTAGTCCCGTTGTATTATTTCTCTTCCTTTTTTTGTTGTTTGCTGTTTTATCCTTCTGTGCATCTCCAATCCATTTCATTATGTAAAAGGCCTTTGGCATATTCATGATGTAGTAGCTGAAAATGGTTTTGCAGTCGTCATTTAGGTCAGCGCAGATAAAACAACAGCTCTATTGGAAAAATGTGAGTTTTGCATAATACGTTTTCCTCTTGGATTGATAACTGTGAGCCGAATGTTTGGGTGCCTAGATGTGTATGATTTCTTCATTAGTGATCTCCATGAATAAGATATATTTTAGGGTTGGCATGTGCTTTACATCCAGAGACCAAGGAGATAAGTACATGCTTAATGATATGGTATCAAATTTAGGAGAAAGCTGTAAACATATACCTGATACAGTCACCAGTTTAGTGATGTGAGAGCAGTGGTGCATATTCTTTATTAGGTGTCCACACTTATTCTTTGCTGGAGATCTCTGTCTCTAAGCCAAGTCAAGCCAGGTAATTTGGTTCATTATACTTCAATTTTATTTTATCTTTTGTAACCTGTATGATGATTCACAGGCAGGTAGTGCTGTGGGTTGCCCCTTCCTAAAAATGTGGAGAGAGCTGTAATGAAGAAAACTTATACTAAAGGTTATTAGCTTTGTTTTGTGTTTTTAGCTCAGAATACGGCAGTTGCTGTTTGAGACAGTACCAATATCTGTCATACAGTTCCTACAAATAATTCTGCCTTTAATACTTAATGTCATTATTTCATCACATGTTTATACTCAGTCACTGGAATGCTTGCTGTGGCTCTCTTTTCACGTGTAGTGCATACAGGCTTATTTCAAGAAATCTGCATTGTTTTACCTGGGGGTTTCTCCAAGGCTGTACTGACTAGTGGGCTTCCTTCTAAAAGGTTGTATTCATCGAAGCTTTTGGCTCTAAATATGAGAGAAAAGAAAAACAAATGTTTTATAGACATGCATCAAAGAGCAGAAGTTAGTGAACTACGTTTTATTAAAACTAAGCAGGTACAGGGCGTGATGGCAAACTCCTTGGACACAGAGCTACGACCTTCTCATCCCATAGTCCAAATCTGTTAGAGCAGTCATTCCTGTATCCTACCTCTTGATTTATTTTGTCTGGTTATAAAATAATCACATAGACTTTTCTTCACAGAAGAACAGCTCTAATTGATGCAGGTGACTGATAGGTAATTAAATGATCTGGAAAGATTCTACAGTAGATAAAGAAGCAAGTAGTACCCCTATCTCTTTAATGCTGTTATTTCTGTTCATGACAGACCACATTATTTAAAGTAAAGCTGGTTTTTCACTGAGTGCTGAACATCTGAAATGCTTGTGTTATTAGAAACTCAGGGGAGCACTTTAATTTGGATCTAAAATGACGGTAGTTCAGAACACATGCATTACCCTTGCTTTAATTTTTTTGTTGTACATTCCATCATGATGTGTATGTGTAGATAATCCATTTTGATCCAATCTCCAATAGACTTCGGTGGATACATCTCAGTAAAGACAGAAGCAGTTAGAAAGCACGTTGCAATCGTATCTCCCACATCTTCTTAAGAAGTGCATTTTATTCTCTGGACCACCAGCTCCATGGCCAAATTAGCCACTGCTTTTAGAAGAAAAGGCCAATGGCCTGAAGGCAAGTTTGATGGCATAATGCAACAGTAAGAAAACAAATACTAAATTCTTAATGGAAGAATGAAAATGGAAAACACAAAGTAATCAGTACTTCGTGATCTCTGAATTCTTTTCTCTTGCCCTGCAGAAAGCACGTGTTCTGTAGTAGTTGAACTGATCCCACTGAAACTAGCGGCAAATCTTTTACTCAGTGTAGTGGTGCAGGATCAGGGATTTGGAAGGAAAAGGAGTGGATAGGTCCTACTGAGACAGAAATCCAACCTTCTGCTGTCGTCATGGGTTCTGCACTGTAAAATCATAAACTTTTCAAACCTCCATCACTGACTGTTGGAGTTCTCTGTCCAAACAGCTCCCCAGGCTGGTCTAGTGACTCATCTTCTGATCTTTTTGCCCAAATTCTTTCATGGCTGTAGATGCTGCTTTGTTCTTGAGTCAGTATTCTCCTTTACTTTGAATGAATCTTCTCTCTGCTGTGCGCTGCTCTGACATACGTGGTGATGGCAGCTATAGTCCCTCCTCTGCATTTCCTTTGGCAGCCATAACAGCCAAACTGTTTTAGTGATCTGCCATGGGACAGTGCTCTCATTATACTAGAAACTTCCCCCTGTCCCAGGTATCCTACATATTACCAGGACCAGAATATGACTTAAGGTAATGCCAATGTTAGTGCCATTTCGGACATCACCTCCAACAAACTACTCGTGTCAGAAAGTGAGAAGTGAACTATGGTGTCCCACCAATATCAAACCAGACCCATTGACAGCAGACTTCTTTAGATGGTTTTTGTGTCCAGCACTAAAATTTCTGGGGAAACCCTGCAGTACAGACATTGTGAAGCACGTGGCTGCTACACGTGAGTGCGTCTCCCAGCTAGCAAGAAGGATGACGTGAGTCACGCAACTGACGTGGGGTTTGGGATCTGATCTGAGTGGAATCTGTGAGTGGATGGATAATTTCTGTGGTTTCTGGTTTCCGTATTTCAGTGCATTCAGTTTTTCATCACTGATGTCACCTTTCTCTGTGTTTTCAAGATAATTATGATTCCTTTATGAAGTTTCTAAAGTCTTCAAGGCAAAGTCTGCTGGTTTCTGTGGCCACAATCACTGAACATGAAAGAATTTTGACAGCCAAAGGTTTCTTAGAGAACTAATGTAAGTAATTGTTGCTAGATGAGCACTTTTGAAGGAGCCATTCTCAAATGACTTTATGGTTTTGCTAGTTAAGTAGCACTGCACCTAGGCAGGCTCATTGCAAACCAAAACCTCTCAACCTCAGTACGTTTGAGCTAAGCCTTTACTGACGGAAATTTTCATGGAACACATTTTCTCGTGGAAATTTAATTTTCTACATTTGAAGCTGTATTTCTTGCAGATGAAGTGAGCCCGCTTGTTCATTGTGAAGATGACAATACAGCAATGAATTGCATATGCCTGAGTAAACTCTAAACACACCAACCCAACATGGAATATAAATCTAAATGTCTTGCACATGCTATGCAAATTCAGGAGTCTTCAATAGGGCCCTGTTTCACCAAGGAGCTGATTCCAGAAAAGTCTGAAAAAGTAGTGGAATAACTTTAACATTATTAACCCACATAAAGACTCCTGAATATAGTACAAAATCACTCATGTTGATATTGGCTCCCCCCCGGAAAGAAAAAGAGATCAAAGTTTTTTTTTCCCCTGAAAATATTAGCCTTGAGTTTGTTTTTAGATCTTTAATGTAAAATTGCATTTGCTTTCTGTGTTTTCAAGACTGAGGCACTATTGTTACTCCAGTTCAGTAGGCCTTTTATGATCAGTTCATATACTCACGTTTATTTAGCTACTTCTGAATGGCAGGGAGATAATTTTCCCTACAGAAATGGAGGGTCTTTTTAAATGTGAAAATATCTTAAAGAGTTGCACCTTTACGATTATTAGTGGACTTATTTTATAAGGTTAGAACCCCATAAAATATTTAGATGTAATTTAATTGGTAAACTAACACTGGGTTGAAATGATTTGTCTGTTTTCTCTTCCAACATATTGTATTCTTATTGCATTGTAATACTGGATTGTTCAATACTCATTTCAACCATAGAAGAACTAAATCTGTTAAAAAAAAAAAAAACATTGTCTTTTAATGTTACAATTTCAAAATGCTGTCTTGAGTATTCCTTTCAAAGCATAGAGAATTATACTATGTCTTAATAGGTTATATATTTTAAGTGTGCAGGATGAAAGTCATGAAGTAACCTCCTGCAACGTCTCTGGAGTTTCTGCTTTGGATCTTGCTTCACCAGGGGCCACACTGACTCTGGGATTTTGTACAGCCTTGAGAGATGTACTGTAGCTGACTAGTGTACTACAACTTAGCATATTGTTAGCTGCATTGGCAGGCTCTTAACATGAGGCAAAGGGACATGAAAAAACCCAACAATCCAGAACTTTTCAACTTCAAGTTTTTTAGCTCTACTTTCTATCTTCTCTATCTGCCAGGACTGACCTTTATCATAAAATGCTTGCAAAATGAGGAGACGCATTAGAAGCAGCCTGGACCCCAGGTGCTTTTGTTCACCTCTGCTAAGAAGAAATGCACTAAGTTATACTGGCTCCCCAGAGGCTTTTGAAACAGCTAGAAAAACACTGGACAGTCCATTTTTCATGTGGCTTGAGAACTGAGGGCAAGCAGCTCTGTCCAACCTTTGACTGTTTGTTCCTTCCTAAAAGAATGAAAATAGCTAATGTGGAGGCAGTGACAAGAGTCACAGTTCTTTCTTTCCTTCAAAATTAAGACCATCTCCTGAAACCATGATGTTAGAGGGGAGGTCTTGTCTGATCAAGGGATGTGGCACAAAATGAGTTCCTTACACAAGGATGTTAATTGCTGTTGAAAATATTTATGAATGGGTTTCTTTAATGAAGTGATTTGTTGGTCCTAAGTAACTGCTTTATCTCATCAAGACCACTGCAAAGGAAATCTACGGTGACGGTTTGGTCCCAGCAAAGTATGCCTGGCTTGAAGAAAAGAATCACACTTTGGAAAAAAGGAATAATGGAATGTTAAGTTGGTAATGTCTTTTGCATCTTATTTGTAGTTTGATCTTTCAATTCTGTGAAATGATTTTAGAATTTAAATTCTGGGGCTGAATTTGTGTCTTTGCTTGGATAGTTTTTTGAAGTATTTCTTCTGCTTGTTTCTTACATAGAATAATAATATTACAATAGATGGTTTGCATTTAACTGACAAAAGCCTGACTGCTGGGAGGAGGATATTCTGGCAAGTGTGCAAATAACATTAAGACTGACTAGCTTCCTTGATTCTGCAGGAAAACACAGCTTACCTCTCCCAGGTCTTCCATCCAGGAAAGCAATTATGTTTGTATTATGTTGACTTTTATAGGCCTGTTTGTATGCTCAAGAGTTAGATAAATGCTCATCTGCTTGGATGGATTGGAGTCATGCTGCTCTGTCTTTTAAGATGGACACAGGAACTTGGAGCTCAGCAGAAACTACCAACATGCATTGACCTGTGTGCTCTGTTAGCCATCCATGTCAGTGGCTGGCCAGCTAGTTAAGGAGGAGCCTGAAGGGAACTAGGATACAGGTTGAACACTCACTCTAGTACCAGGTTACAGGGGGAATAGACCTTATTGGGTCCATAGCAGGAGAGCCATACCCTCTGAGATGGTGCTGGTGAGTCTCCCCATGAAATTCTTTCCTCTCACAGATGTCCCTAAATTTCTGTGTGCTGATGATGGATGATACAATGTGAAAGGGAAGCTGATCTCCAGAGGAACTGAATTATTTGCAAAGGGTCAGGAATGGTGGAGCTGAACACTGAACGGAAGTCTCTTGAAACCATGCCAGTGCTTCAGCCACAAGGCCACTGTTCCTTCATAGCATGTTTTCCTTTGACCGTAGCAGCTTTTGCAGCTGGCTGGCTTTGTAGAACAGATCCAAAGCTCACTGAAGTCAGCAGGAGTCTACTCACTGGCTTCCAGTGGACTTGGGGTCTGGCTCTGTTAGATGCTTTTTTCTTATACTCTAGAAAGTTCTGTCCTTTAATAGTCCCTTTACCTGTCCCAGGCATGTATGAGGGAAGCTGCTTGAGTTTCGAGTTGTTTATTTTACCTTGCAAGGACTCCTGGTAACTGTTTGGAAACAGTGATAGAAAACAAGGTTATTGCTCCCATCTCCTCACTGGAAATTTCTGCTCCCTCAGAGCACAGCTACATAAACAGCTGATTTGGCATTTAGCACAAGGAAGGAGCGGAAACGCCTGGCAGGGTGGTGGGAATGAGTTATTGGAGGTGATGGGGGCAGGGCCACAGGCTCTGAGCAGAGCTCGTGCTGGTGGAAGAAGCTGTGCTGGATCCTGAATCCCTGGCTTGTATAGCGGCAGTCTCTTTGAAGGGACGAGAACTATCAGAAGTGGGTGGGGAGGAACCTCTTCAAGTGCTAATAAAATGCTAAAATTAGCGTGATCGCTGATAACCCACTTAGTACTTAACAGCTGTATGTGAAGATTTCCTTTATTTCCCCAGGGTTGCTACTATTCACTGCCATCTCCCCAAACTCAGAAAGTGATGGATGGGAATCCACTGCTTTTTTTTTTTATGTTCCCATATTTTCCCATGTGGAAAATAGATCTGTCTCTACTCAGGAAGGATTCAGTTCTTCTCTCTGTGAAATCAGTGGTTAAGCTACCTGTGGCTTCTGTGGTGTGGTTTCATGATTTTTTTTTTGTGAGGAAGGGACAAGGCTGAGCAGAGCTGTATGCAAAGCTGATGTGCAGCAAAGCCTACCAAAACTGTAGCTGTTTTTCTGTTGACTTCATTTGGCTTTTGATCTTGCCTAAAGAGCACTCGAACCATACTTTAGATGAGGTCATCTATGGCAACAACAGCAGTGTTACTGTCTTGATTTAAATTTGATTATAGATAGTACTGAGGACCCCCAGAGTCTGGATTCATCCCAGTTTTTGTTTGATCCTTAGATAATTGCTTATCTTACGTCCTTCTGAGCTGTGAGATCCCTGTATAATTGGTGTTGAAAAGTAGTTACTTCTGGAAAACAATTCAGAATTTAGGTGGGATGAAAGCACTTGTAGTCTTCGTGGTCCTGTAGCCCCTTTCACTGTCTATTGGGTTAGTTCAGTGCAGGTTAATTCCTAATTTAAGCAGTTTGAAGTGCCTTGAAGTTGGATGAGATGAATCCATGGGCTGGTGAGCAGTTATTTCTTGTGGACCTCACTAAACTTTCATGGAACTGCTTAAATACAGATATGTTGTTTAACAAGGAAATGAGAAACCTGTGGGAAAACAAAGAATATCAATAATCACAAGTACTTACATCTGGCAGTAAAGTTTTTGGAAAAAAAAAAAATCAGTACAGCAGCTTGTTGCCTTTGAAACTTATTGCTATTAAAATGTTCAACATGAAGTTTCTATTTTTAAAATAGCAGTTGAAAGAAATGCCCAAGATTAATAAGAAACTAAATTGAAACCATGTTAGTTCGTAGGTAATGCAGTCGAACACTGAGTTAATGGGGAAGTGTTTGTGGGGAGAGCTGTGCGTTCACTCTGGTTTGTAGCACTGCTTGTTTGTTTTTTATTTTGTCTTTCTTAGAAAGCAGAAGGGGGTAGAAATACCAGGCTGTTAAATGTTTTATTTCCTTTTTTAGACTGTTGTTCAGTCCAGTTTATTAAGCTTTCTGAAACAGCACACTATGACAAGTTAAGATATCATTTACCACCCCGGTACATGGGGAATTGCTAATGTAAACCATTCTATAGCAGAACTGGACAACAGACCTGCCCAACAAAAACCTCTACGACAAACGAGAAGACGTAGCAATTATGTGGAAACTGATGGAAAGGAGGTTTGAGCACTGTGTCATTTACCTGGCAGGGAGAAGCCACCTGACCCAGGTGTCCAAGAGAGCTCTGCCTGTCTCTGTTGCCATCAGAGCTGATGCTGTTTAGAACAGGCACCTCTCTTTCATCTGGCCAAAAAAAACACCAAACAACCAGAAGAAAGGGGATTGCTCCTCTATGGAGGAGTTTGGAAAAGTAGTTACAGATAGATTTCTCTTTCCAAGATAACCACAGCTTTGTGGTTATCTAAATATTATATCTTAATAATATCTTAATCATCTTAATAACTGTAATTACTAGCCCAGAGGATGGGATGGATTCATGTACTTGCTATTAGATGAAAAAAATGAGCCTGAGCAGTGAAGGGTGTTGGTAGGTTGGTCCCTGGAGAATAGCTTTGGTTTCCTTGGCACTGTGACCATTCGCACCATGTAAAGATCTGGCCCACCGAGTTTGGATGATTCGTGCCAGCTGCAAGAGCTGTCTCGTATGGTTTTTATTTTCTCTGAGATTATTATTATTTTTTTTAAGCCCAAAAGGAACTGACTGTGTGGTAATAATAGCAAAATGAGCACTAGAGGACCTTATTAGCAGCCCGAAGGAGAATGTGCAGATAGTTGTTTGCTTCATGAATTGTTAGCAGAAGCAGTGAATGTTACCAGCCTGCACTGCATGGAGCTGTGTATGGAATAACCCGCAGTGAATAAACTGCACGGAGCGACGAATGTATATTTACGTAAGGGAGATGTCTGTAAAATATTGTAGTCATAAATGTATTTATGTACATTTATATGTGCATTATTTCCCTATACCAATACTTGAATGCGGGGTTTGTATTTCATTACGAGTTTGATTCAAAATGTATATTTACGGGGTTGAATTAAGATGTAGTGCTAAGGCCTCATCAACAGCATACTGAAGATGGCAGGGCACTTTCCAATAGCTGTGGTTTGTATTAGTGAAGTGCCCCAAGTTACTCATTGTGCTCCTAAAAGCGACTAGGGATGATTCCTGCCTTGCCAAGGTGCCACCAGGGTGTAAGGCTTGGACACTGAGAAGCAGACTTGCCCATGCAGTGAGGTGACAGACGTGAGAAAACCAAGAACTTGATGAGACAGGAGGACAGGATAAAGTCAGGGCAGCTTCTGCTGTGTGGTGCACTGAGGCAGCGCTCGGGCAACTCTAGCAATGACCTCAGCATCCTTCCATGCCAAAATGACTTCTAGAAGTGCTTTGCAAAACCAGGCTTCTGGCTTAGTGCTCTCAAAATATTTGATATTCAGCTGGACATTGCATTTGTCATAGAAGCTTTAGGTCTTGTGTTTGTGCCCGCAATTTATGTTTTGTGAGCCCTATTGTTTAGGTAATGCAGCCTGGTGGTGGAGTGGGAAACAGTCAGTGAGAAAAGAGCATCAGGGAAGGCCACAGATATCTGGGGAGGGATCTGTTCATCTTTAACAACAAAACATGAAAAATTTCCAGCTTAGCGTTAACATTGTTCTGCTTCTGTATATAAGCAAATCATGTAAGTTGAAAGGCTTCAATGAATTAAGCTCTGCAAAAAGCCCAGGTGGACGACAGGAAGACAGGTATGAACTGTCTGCTGATTAAATCTTTTTCTGTGTGTGTCCCCCAAGTTGTATGGTATTAAAAAGCAAACAAACAAAAACCTTCACAATTTGGAACATTAACTCCTGTTTCTTTTCTCATTGACTTGCTTATTTTCACACATGCTGAGCTATTTTCTTGAGCACTTTAGAGTCCCAGAGTAGTCATCTATATGTTATGTGCAGTTGGTGGCATCGATCGGAAAGTAGAACTTTGTTGAAATAAAATGTTAAGTTTCAAAATGAGTTTGCAAACCCCATCAGCAGTCAGGCAGCAGTTTGGCACTCACAGTGAAGTGGGTATTCTGAGAAGTTCTGCTTTGGAAGCATCAAAACATTTTGATTATGAAATGTGAAAACGTGACACCTGATAGTACTGATTTTATATTATCATAGGGTATAATAATACTGAATAAGGTATAACAGTGTACACACATGGTATATATTAACATTTTTTATGTAATATATGTATAAGTTGAAACAATGAAATACAGCAATACTGCAAGAGTAAAAATATACGAGTCGAGATTAACTCAGGCAAAATCAGCTGAAGTCAGTTTCTGTAAAGCAATTTGGTACTGAAAAAAAAGGGTGTTTATTATGTAAAGCTAATGCACCAAGCTGCTCCTAACTTTCAACTGAGTTTCATTATTATAAGTGAAACCAGTGATGCCCAACAATTTCCATTGTAGTAGCCTCTAATGTTGTTAAACTTTTACCGTGCATGCTGAAATCATACATGCTGAGGTCTGCTTCAGGCTGGGTTATTTGGAAATGATCAGCAGAAACTGTTCAGCATTTCAGAGCATAAGAATACATTATTTTCCTTACAGAAAATACGTTGCAGCTGTTTCAGAGAAGAGCCTTAGGGAGAAAGACTCTGGGATGGTCTTTTGGCCTCCCTTGTGAGTGTCCGCCCTGATTTGGCCAAGGTGTGAGCTTATTCGATGCCTCAATTGACATGTTCTCTGTGTTGGAGCTCAGCTATACCTTGTTGGCCCAAGGGGGGTTGGGTGGAAGCAGGGACTGGGATCTGCACCTCCAGCAGCTTGGGGAGGATCAGTCCCGGGGCGAGCAGGTTACAGCGCCTGAACTGCTGGCTGTGCCAGGAGCCTTGTGCAGTGCCATCAGCAAATAAAAAGAAGAGCACCCTCTGAAAGGCTGTATGTCCACCTCAGGGGCAGCAGGCACAACTACTTTCTCCTTTAGCCCCTGTTCTGCCTCCTGGTGCTGGTGGGAGTGGAGAAGCTGGGGACTGGCAGCATCCGGCAGAAGGTGGCGGATACAAGCAGGGAAGTGCCGGTGTGTGTTTGGGGAAGAGGTGTTACTTGTTGTAAACCTCACTGTTTTGCTAAATTAGATGTGAACTGTCACCCATCTCTCCTTCTACATACATCCTTGTTTTTTCAACTGTGTTATTTTTTTAATCTCATTAATCGTTAAATTAGTTCAGAATTAGGCAGAGTTCAGAAGGGAACAGTAGCTGCAGGTACCTGCAGTTCTTGACTGATCTCCATAGTCCTTTACTAAGGGATGATCAGCTGGTCTGTAGCAAAGCAAGTTTGCTCTGTGGGACATCAGCATTCCTTCTGTTCTGCCCCAGACCTCCAATCCAGGTTTTCATGCAGTCTCACATGGTGGAGAAGTGGTGGTGTCCTTGTTGGCAGAGAGGAGCCTGCAGTGCCAGGTGTGGTAGAGCAATGGAAACGTTTGTGAACACAAAGAAGGCAGATCTTGTGGCTCTCACTGCCAAGTGGTCAGCCAGAAGTAAGGCTTCGTTAGAGGCAAAGCTGAAGAATGCTTTCTCTAATATCTGCTGGCTGAAGTGCAGGTACTCTTTTGAACTTGTATGTAGTGGGATTGCATGCTGCTCATTCACTGTGCATAGCTGCTTGCTTGGGATTGCTAGTTAAGACAGATCATCTGTATTGACTGAAAAATGACATTGTTGAAATTGAAGTTCCTCGACTACGTTAGACTGAGCGTTAGAACTGAGGGACTGGAATGACAGGAGTCAGAGGTGTGACTGGGAATTAACGCTCTTGCAAGGGGAGCGATTTGCTGATGTCTGGTAACAGAGCTTCTCTGAAAATGGTCAGAAACTGCAGGATTTGTGGTTAATTTCTTCAAAATCTGTAGGATTTGTGGCTAGTTCCTCCCATTTCTGAGTGGAAATGGGTGCTCCCTGTGTGGATGCTGTGAGGAGAGGCCTGTGCTGTGTGGCTCCATCCGGCCCCAACACCTGCCAAGCCACCTCACGCTGCAGGCAGTCTGCTTGCATGGCAAGATGGCCTCATGTGGGGGAAAGGAGCCCAGCAAGCACCAGCAGGAGGGCCTGAACCAAACTGCATGCACAAACTCCTTTTTGTAAGCCTGCGTCCTGAAGACAGAGCGCCCTGAGCTCTCATTCCTCTCTAGCATTGCTTGCAGCCTCGGGGCTCACCTTCTCTCTCCCGTTGGGCTGCATGCTGTCCTGTGGCCCATCACTCCAGCGCTGGCTCTGGATGTGGAATGCAACCTGGCTGTCCAGAGCAGGCGGCTAATTACAGCTTTAATTTTATTGTGTTTAGCAGGAGACAGAGCTCCAGCCTCTGCTAACTACGGATCTGAAGACAGGCATGAGAGCAGATAAGAGGCGTTGACAGAGCGCATGGGCCTGTGGCACGCTGCCCGTCAGGTGAGTAAAGCCCGCTATTGATGAGCCGTCTGAAAGGGCGACTATTGCTGGAACAATATGTGGAAGCAGATATGGGTATATGTCTACATACACATACAGGCATTACACACGGAGCAACATTTGTTTCTATGTGTTGTTCAATTAAAAAAAAAAAAAGGAAGGAGTAGGAAAGGTGTGCTTTATATTACACTTGTGGACAAGCCTCCTTATGTAATACATGCTTCATTTCCTCTGGGGACTTCTCAAATAAGTTACAAATATATAAGCAGTGAAACTTAAAACCAACTGGCACCTAAATAGTGTCTTGTGATGCCTGCAGTTTTGTAACAAGGAAAAAAAAAGTGCTTTAAGGCAACAGAAATGAGCTATTATTATACAGTATGAAAGTAAAAGCAAGAGTATTCTCTTAGCTGTAGATATTGTAAGATGTTTTCATTTTGAAAATGGCAAGCTGTAGTTTTCTTGCAAATTACAGCCCCTTCACTTTAAAATATGAACAGCTGATTTATATCAGTTGAAGATCTGTTTTTGCATTGTTGATCTTTTATGCAGAATTCTTGGATTTCACTACATTAGAAATTGCTGCGGTAGATTTTACCATAAACATTCAGGTTTAGTGGTGCATTATTCCTTGAGTAATTCCATTTATTTCAGAGCTTTAACAGTGCTCAGGAGGCCAGAGTCCTCTGGAAAGAGGAAAAGCTGATCAATTTTGAAATATGGCTAGTGGGAATGTTACCACAGCCTGCTTTGCAGCATGGCGGTGAACTTAATTGCTGTACTGTCAGCTCTGTTCCTTGTTCCACGCACAATATATTGGTTGGTGATGGCGTTGGGCCTTGTACAGCACCTCTTGAAATTGATAGGAGCCTTTCCTCTGACTTCATCAGGTATTGGGTGTTTAGGGATCTTGAACTAGATCAAATAGCAGCTGTTAGTGTAGCCTGGCCTTCTTCCAGCCTTAGTTATTGCCTGTGGTGCTTATGCAATCTGTTTGGTGTATAATTTTCTCTCATTTCATAAAAGAAAGAGAATGACTCAGAGCCATGCTATGCCACTTGGTATTTTTGTTGATATATTGTCACTTACCTCTTTTCCACGAAGATAAATCTAGCAGCCATCAATCTACTGACCCTTTCTGTAAGTGTTGATGTTGCTGAAAGCTGGTGTTACATTTATATGATTGGAAAAAATGGTTAGGGAAGTTCAAAGTGATTTTCATGATTTTATGTTTCAAAATTGGGGTAGATACTTGGTGCTATTGGAAGAAGAAACACAAAGCATTTGTCCACATTTCAACAACCTACTGGAGGCGTCAATGGAAAGATCCTCTCTTGGAGCTGAGGGAATATCAAAAATGGAGCTGGTTGATACAGTTCCAACTTAAGACAGTGTTGGCCCTTCTGATTTAAATTTCAGACAAAGGAAAGTAGAATAAAGAAAATAACGTCAGACAGTGTTTCACGTAAATAGTTTGCAGGTCTCTGCACTCTGTTAAGAGCTGAGGAGCAGGCACACAGTCCGTCAGGAGCCTACCAGCATTGCAGGCACGTGAATTTTCTGTTGTAGATGCTGTGTGTGTTTTCTGCAGTACTGACTGAAGAGGGTAGGAAAACCAGCATCCAGAGTTTGGTAGCTCTCCTCACAGGAGGATTTTGCTCACAGCTCCATTTCCACCAGCAGTTTGTTCAATTCTCTGCTTTTTTCCTCTGGTTGTTTGAATGAAACAGGTGTTTCACAGTGAGTCTGAGTGCTTACAGCTCTAATCTCTCTCTCTCACAAATGAGTCTTTTGTACTGTCTGGTGGATTAATAGGGGGTGAGGTGCTTAAAAAAATAAACAGTGAGTACAAACAGTAGGAAGGAAGGGGGAAGGAGTAAAGCTGCATGTGGTTGATTGAGTGAGGTGATGTCATTTATTTAGCAGAAGTGATACAGGAGTCAAGAGATGCTGTAAGAGGAAGGGCTCCTTTGAAGGAAATAGTGCAGCATACCACCGAGGGTTAGTATACCACCAAGCGTGAGGCAAACCACAGCCTATCTGTTAGTGCCCAGTGAGAAAAGTTCATTGGTTTTGAAGCCTTGGAGCTCAGGTGCAGTGAAAGGAAATAGGGGCTCATTGTTAAGGAAGGGATCAGCGCTCCCTTTTGTTCCTTCCCCTGCCCCCCTCGTCCTTTGGCACTACAGTAGTAATATCTTGTCACTCCTAATACATTTTGGCATAGATCACGTACACTGATGGATGTTCAGTCAATGAACGTACTAAAATGGTTTGTTTCTGTTGATGTATGCCTTTGTAGGCTTCTCTAACAGGAATGTAAATAAATGAACCCTTCACCAGTGATTTCTTTCATTGTAGTCCAGTTTAACCCCTGAGTGCATCCTTACTAAGAGGGAGGCAAAAGATTTACTGTCTTATATTGCTTCTGCCTTTGTCTTTTTGTTTAGTTTCAGTTAATTCAGTTTACTGTCTGAGTGTTCAGGTGGCTTTCTACCTGCAAAGGCAAGTTGCTTTTAAAAGTCATTATTCAGTAAAATGAGGTTGAAAGGTTACGGTGTGCAGTCAATAAAGGTAAGGGCCTAATGTCTGCTGAGAGTACTGAAAAGATTTCTCACGGCCTCACTGGGAAACGTAGGGGTGAAGACAGGCTTTTCAGATTCACTTATTTTAAGCTTTGTGGGAAACCTGGTTTGTATGAGTTTGTGAATGGTGGAACTGGAATATCTTTTTTTCAGTGGTATGTAAACACTGCAGAGGTACTTGTCTTCAAGCCACTGAAACTCTAAAGCATCTTCAGAAAATACCCAGAACAAATTATTTATCATTAAAGATTAACCATAAATAGCTTTTGTAGAGAATGTAGGTCCTGATGTATTTATTCAGAAGAGATTTTTTTTCTCCTCAAATGTATTGAGAGCTTTGAGAGAATTTGCATAGCTTGCTGAGCTCCATTCTGGACTTCAAAGTGTTCATACTTTGAAGCTGCTCATACTTTACCTACAACACTGGAAATGCCATCTTCTGTAGTCACGCATTTAAAGAATGGTGTAGTAACCGTTGGCCAAACCTCTGTTTCCTTGAAGTCTTAAATTTCAGAAGCCTGTTTTTCAGAGAAATTTGTACACCAGCAGTAATGAGCTTCAGGTGAAGACAGAAATGGGAGGCAACAGGGCTGATGGTCAACGTAATTTCAATTGTGTTTGGATAAATTGCAGAACTGATTACAGTTTCCCTCCCATCAGATGAATCCATCGCAGAATAGGGTATGTTTGCACAGCAGAGACCAAGAACTGTTGGAATGTCACATGCATGTGCATGTGCAGAAATGCTCGGTAAGTACAGAGCATTGATATGATCAGTGTAACCTTATAACAAGTTCTTGTGTTGGGACAGTATGTGATCCTTTCATCTTATATATGGAGCAAAAGCGATTAGAAACAGCCTTCTCTGTCTTCATCTTCTTGTAAACGGAAGGCGCAAATGCCAGATTTTCCAAGAGACCAAAAATTGTCAGAATTCATCCCTTCATAAGATATTATTTCTAAATCTCATCTGCTCTGTAATTCTAAATGCAATCATACTCACTGAAGGAGGAAATATTTTTAAAACATGCTGTTTACTATAGTTTTTAGCCTATGTGCTTGGTGCCTTGCTAATTATGTACTATTTAGTAGCTGCATTTCAGAATGGAGAACTCTGTACTGCCATCATCTTGTGTATTTGTCGTGGTGGGTGAGATGGACTTGGCTATGAGGACATTGGAACAGAGCATCCAATATCTCCATATGATTTGTTATTTATGGTTGCAGTGTAGTAACATGCAGCACCAGATGTGAGAAAGAAGAAGGATAGGTGCAAAAGAGAACTTCAAATGACTGTGATGAATAGAATCATAGAATCGCTAAGGTTGGAAAAGACCTACAGGATCATCCAGTCCAACCATTCGCCTTTCACCAATGGTTCTCGCTAAACCATGTCCCTCAACACAACATCCAAACGCTCTTTGAACACCACCAGGCTCGGTGACTCCACCACCTAATAGCTGAAAGTGAACAGAGGGGCTTTTAAATGCCTTCAAAGAAAGCCTAATGCTCTGCTTCCCTAAGCTGCAGCAGGCTGCTGCTGATGGAAAAGTTACAGACATACCTGCAGAGATTTGGGAAGCTCTTGTTTCAGTAGGTCTTCATGGCAGCTAAAAAACGTTTTCTGTGTTTCTGCCAACTTGGTTGGTGTGTACAAGTTGCATCTCTTCTTTGCATTTTGTTTTAGGGGCAGCATGCAATGACTGGAAGTTGGGCAGTGCCAACTTCCAAATCAGGTTTATTCTTTGTGCCTCACTGTGAACAGTTAACCACTCCCAACAAGGCCAGGCTTTACTTGTGCCTGGTACTTCACCATAGGGTGTCAGGATGTATATATTGTAAATAAGTGATGTCAAACAGAACAAAGCATTTTGCTGGAGAAATAGTTATTTGTCCTCAGAACCATTGCCAATGAGACTGAATTCAAGTTTCATGTAATAGTCTTCTTGTCCAGTGCACCATCAAGGTATGAAACAGGAAGGACTCAAGCAGAGCTTTCTTGAGGACTGTTGACGCCTGGCTGTGTTTAATTTCTGATGGCAGCAAAGAACACCATTCCCATAAAGCCCTGAATCTTCTTTGTCTCATTAAAGGCAGTATACATTAGTGGCTTTATTTGACAGGCACCATTTATACGTCACTGACAGCATCCTTTAAATCCCACATCAGTATAAATTATGAACTAATTAAGCGTTTTTGTGCTATCCCCACAGGCTTTCTCCCTTCTTCTTCATATCACAATGTGATGTGCTCTGCAGAGCTCGCCCAGGTGTGCTGTGGGTGCCTGGGTTCTGGAGGAGAGGACAATTTGCTGTGTGGAAGTCAGGTCACTGAGTGGCTGTAGGTAGAGTGGTGTGTGGGCAGCAGGGTGTGTAAAATGTGGCACATACATCTGCTCTGAGTGCTGCCTTCAGCCATCGTTTCCTTGGTTTATGTTGGTTGCATCGATAGGAGAATGTGCGCCAGGAGCCTTAACTCTGGAGTTAACGCGGGTTTTGTGTGGGTGAGCTGATTGGCATAGCAGGCCACACCTCCTCATGCAGACTTTTAGGAAATGGTAAAGCAAATAATCCCAGTGCTGCCAAAATCAGAGCGATAGCTGATGAAGCCCTGATGGGGAGAACAGCCAAGTAGCATGAATGGAATGTCAGTAAGCGCAGAAGTTAAAAATATACATCTCAAACCTTGAGGACACTCTGGGGACTAAGGAGCTATATTGATACTAGACTTCAAAAGATCCAAATAAACAGCAGGTTTTTCTCAATGCACAGAACTACATACTTGTGATGTCAGAGAGATGTTATTTCTGTGCTGCAAATCTCAAGACAGATGCCTAAAAAAGCAGTCCAGATATGTTGCTTCCTATTCAATTTACATTTATATTTTATCTTATTTTCACTTATCTTAGAAACTTAGTTTTAGATTGATATTATGACTCCATATTTATGGTAAGAACATTATGCTAATGCTTATTTAAGGGAGAGTGCATAGCCTGCATGGTTCTGAGCAGCATTTCAGAGCACTGCAGTTCGGCTTGTGTCTGTGCTGGATGACCTTGGGCAAGGAAGTCAGGAATAATAACATTGATCTACTCCGTGAGACACTTTGAGATTCACCATAAAAAGGGCAGAGAAGAATGAGGTATAAATCTGAAGCCAGATTTCACCTGGATTTTCTCCTGGATACTCCTCAGTATTTGAAAGACCAGCATGTCCCTTTTCTTGGTGCAGGTGGCTTCCCAGTTCTGAAACCCTGTGTAGACTGTGATTGTGTCTTTATTCCAAATGAACAAAGGTATATACAGTGCTTGGGTGGAAGCTGCTGGAAATAGCTACGGTTCTGGTATTTCCATCTCTGCTGCTTACTCTGTGAAGCAGCTGGGAGTTGCTTTTGCAGTCATACTTTAACTCACTCGAGTTGTGTCTAAGGCAAAATGGAAAAGAGTAGGGAGAAAATGCTGGTTGTAGTGCACGAGTTGGTCTAATGGAAAGCCCATATAAAAGCCGAGGCAAGACAAATACAGACCATAAAAGAGAGTAAGTCATACTAATTTCTCATAGTAGAGAGAATCTCTGAAATAACTCGTGATATTAAATCTTTGTATGAGAGTTGTAGACTGGATTAACTGATGATTTTGTTCTATGTGCAGATCAGATTGGTGAATTGTAATGGCACTCTCTGAGGCGAAGTGCTAAGCAACCCTGTGGAGGAAGCTGAAGAGCCTGTTGCTCACATGACAAGGTGTATTTATGACAGATGCCAACCTCTAACTGTGCACCAAATCACATGATTTATAAGTTTGAGAGAGTTGCAGCTAGATGCTGCAGGAAGAGCAACCTCACTTCTCCTGGCAGTATGGTTTGTGTGTTGGTTGACAAGGATAAAAACAGCAGAATCAGAATATTAGTAACCCGTGCATTGTCATATAGGAGCTTGATTATCTTTGATAACATGGAACTCCTCTATTCTACGTGTGTTGTTTTAACTAGGCTAGGCTTCTCAACAGGAAGACTGAAAGTGTTAGAAAACGTGTAAGCCTGGGGTTTTATAAGATAAATACTAAAGCAATGTCTAGATCCAGCGTAGAGAATCAGGGACCGTGGTCCATACTGCTGTGTAATTGAGTGGCAGCAGAAATCCCTGGCTGTGTCACCATTTAAGCACAGAGGAAGTGTTCTGCTCTTGTGGATGGTTCTGCCTGTGTGAATTTCAGTATGAAAGAGAAGACCATTTCTGTGTGTTCCATCTCCTCCTATTTTGGAGAACGCCGTAGCCTTCAGAGTATGAAGAAAAATAATCTTTATAACCTGTTCTGTATTTTTAATACGCCCCGACTATATGTATGAAAATGAAGTTGAAATTGCTGAGTTTTCCTTATGCATCCCACCTTGCAAATGCCTTAATTAATCTCATAACTTCTGTGCTTCAGGAGCGCTGATGACTCTTTAGCACTGAGCAAGCTTTGGGCAGAAGCTGCTTTTAGAGCTGGATTTGAGCTCTATTATTGGGAACTCACTGGAGGGCAGCGCACTACAAAGTGGGACTCTTGAAAGCTAGGAGCTGGGGAGAGGGAAAGTGCTGCATGAGCAAGAAGGGAGATTATGAAACAGAATTCAGCTCAGCGTGTTTGGAGCCACATAAATAGATTAGAGGGTTGTAAAAGAACACCCTCAAGGATTCAGAATCCCAGCCAAAGAGGAGGGGAAACGTAATGCTTTCGTACCCTGTGATTTATGCACCAAATAAGTTCGAATTAGTCACTAATGTGAAGTGGGTTTGGAAGGATTAATAAGCTTTACCCAGCACTTATTGTATGATGATCAGCTATAAATCTTCTTTAGGCAAAACAGGAAGTAGCCAAATCCCTTCTGTCTAGAGATGGGAGATATTTGTGCTATTGTTCAAAGGGAGCAGTTTGAAATCTGCTTTGCTTCTCAGGGTGAGGCTACAGATTGCTCATGGCAACTTGGCTCTTTCCAGTTTGCTCAGAAGACACACGCTGCCTGATGAGTCTGTTAAGGGATGGGACAACTATGTGAAAACATGAATTTCCATTTACTGGGCTTACACAATTAGCAGCATACGGTTCACTTCTAGGAATGGGTATATTTACCTAGAGAGTGAATAGATGAAGTGTGAAAATGCTGTAGGTTGCGAACTTGCTGTTTGCAGAGCTTTTCTTACTGTTTCAGCCCCGTACAACTTTTAAGCTCATTTTGCCTACTTGTTGTGGTAGTTTGAAGTGGAAAACTTTACATTAAAGACTAAAAGTCTCATTCTAGTTGATGCTTTGCCCATTTGGATTTGTGCCAATAACAGTATGATTTTTGATTTCTTCTGATCATAAGTCATCTGGTGACCCACCACACCTTCTCTTGTGTGGTCTATATAAACTGATGCCGACCAAAGCTTCAAAGAGCAGCTTTCCACCCTGTAGGACTCTACCTCACACTTATTTCCAATAAACTGCCATCCTCTTGATTTTCCACAAGCAATGGTATAATTGAGCAGTAACCTCAGTGTATGAAAATCTGTGTGGCAGATGAAAACAATATCGTTAGGCTAGAGGCAGCTGGAGAACAGTCATGAAGCGCACAGGGCTCAGCTCCTGTATGAATATTTAGAAGTGAAGAGGAAAAACCTATTAATCTATTGGGTTGAAGTGAAGTTCTTATTGCACCGGGAAAGAGGGAGCATGAGCTGTTTGGCTAAAGGAATTGTTCATCCAAAGAGAAAGGAACGGCAGTGTTACCTTGTGAGGAGGGCTGGCTGGGTCAGATGACTGTGACCCCTTGGGGTATTGCTGTCTGGGCAGACAAATTTGTTTGGGCTTATGAGGGAGAGGTGCCAGAAGATGCACTGTCTGTGAGTCCTAGGGAGTCCTCTGTATGGCAGAACAGACTACTGCTATGTTATAAGAGGCATCTTTTGTTTATTGCTTAATTATTTTACTCTTTAATGTCTTTCTGTTAAATTTACCTGAACTCACCTAGCTGGTATTTACAGCAACTTGGCTGCTGCAAGCTGAATGCACAGCATATAACTGATCTGTTTAAGGCATTGTGGTGGACTGAAGCGCGAGACCACAATGGACCACAACTGGCTCTTGCTCTTGAATCCATCCTTAGAAATTTTCAAGACTTCCCTGAGGGTACACCACAGAGGTCTTTATGGCTGCTGACAAGATGTGTGTAGCAGAAGCCATACCTGCTCTTTTCAGCTTAGCTGAGCAGTCCTAGAGAAGAGCTAAAGTAGTTCCAAAGCCAAGAGTCACATCTATGTGTTGCCACAATTGTTGACCACAGAAGTAGTTCCAGCTGACTCTTTCTCATTTTCCAGTGAGGGGGCATTGCCTCATTGCTTGTAAGTGGACCTTGCCACAAGTTGGAATGCCCAAATGAAAACCAAGTGAGAATTGCCTTGGATTCAACTTGACTTCTCAAAGCCGATCAAGTCTGTATGAAAATACAAAGCTGATCAGTAGAGCTTTCAAGATTAGGCTCCTGGTAAGACTCGTGAATAATGATGGTGGAACCAGGACCATAAAAGGCATTAAAATACTCTTCCTGAGCACACTTGCCCCTGTGCACAGCTATGGAATGTGATTTTGAAATGCCTCAAATTCACACTCGCACAGAATCTGTCACCATTCCCTGTGACCTTGATCAGGAGCATTTCTTTTAATGCCTCCAGATAAGCCGAGCACCACCCATTGACCCAGGCTGGTCATTATCCTCTTCCTCTTTATCAGGAATCCTTCAGCCAATTAATCACGCACTGCTCTGCAATCTTGAGGCTCAATTATGCCTGGACAAGTGTTGCTCAGCTGTTCCTCCTGCTGCAGATGTGACATATCCTGAGATTAGCTCTGATTCACAGAAGGTCACTGATTCAATATCAGGCGCTAAGAAAAGCTGGGCTGTCTGGGAGGGAAGTGACACCATCTTAGAAGCATTTTATCACAAAGTAAGTGTAGATGTCTAAAAAATCCTGCTTGCCACCACCACATCACAGCAAGTCCTTTTCACTCACTGCTACCTCTCATCTTGAGACAATTTACCAGTTTTTTCTAGATGGAGATGTCAGCAGACTAATAAACTGTTAGTAGTGCACCGATGACAGACAGTAGCTTGTTCTTCTTTGGGGTAGAAGATAGCTTAACTTGAATTCCTGGGAGAAACCTGTTTGTCCCTGATCTGCAAAAAAACTGTTTTATGTGCATCAAATAACTCATGTTTTCCTTTTCATTTTCCTCTTGTTAGCAGTTGCTTGGAATACGCTATGTTTTGTGGCCCATGCAGGTACTGTGGAGCACCCACCAAAGTCAAGACCAGGCTGGGCCTGGTTTTGGCAGCATGATTCTGCATTTGTGAGGATGTTCCTTTGCAGCCTTTTTTTCTAGTTACACAGACATAGGCAAATGTGCAGTACAAATGCTTGCAGTTCTATAAAATCATATTATGCTTTTAGGAAAAATGGCAGATTTTTGTTTAAAAATCCTGAATTTTGAATCTTTGAGTATGGTTCTTGCTGTGTGTTTTTTCTTTAAATATATACTTTAAAGCAGATAATATAAACATATAAAATTATTTTCTGTACAGAATAACTACTCTTTCTTACTTTCAATCTTAAGGTAAATTTTATTGGAAACCACTGCAGAATGAGAGCTGTATGCATATCGCAGGTGCAGATGGTGCTGCAGAGCATTGCAAGCAGATAGGGTCTGGTTTTGCACCCTAGATCTGGCTGGGGTTCTTTATGAGCTTGTGTGAATACAGAAATACACAAGGAAATTAAATAGGGTATGCATCTAAATGTGAACAGTGTGATTTGGCTGGGGCTGGAGCAGCTGGAAGCACACAGCAGGGCTGTTTGCTTGCTCAAAGAGCTGAACCTGCCAGTTTGAGAGATGAAATACTCGTACCTTGAAATGCACTTATCTTCTGCACCTCAGTTTCTGCAGGTGAAGCTATCGCTACTGCATGTTGCGTTGGCATCTAAATGTTAAAAATGACCCTTGCTTCAATGAGTCTGAGTAAAGGGTTACATGAATCTGATCTGAGGCATTTGTTGCTGAAAAACTTGTATCTTGTAAAACTATTTGTATCTCTGAGATACACAGAGTGGAGACTGGAAAGAGGTAAGTACAAAAGGGTTGTTTCACTTCAGAGCTGCTATGCTTTGTTCTGTTTCTCTTAGTGACTAGGCAGTATTTGGCTTCGCTGCTTGTTCACCATCAAATAGTGCAAATGTGTCTATATTTAGAGCAGTTATTTGAATTACAATATTTATATTGTTTTTGCAGCCAGGGAAGTTGCTGGGAAGCAAGCCAAACTGAACTCAAAATAGTTGCCTAATTGAGACATTTTATCTGAAAAGCCAACCAGCTAAAAAGATGTTCAAGAGGTGCGCTGGGCACAACTAGTGTAGGTGCTCTTTATGAACAACATGTCTATATTTACCTATCTATAATAAATTACATTGGCAAAACACCTCAATGTTTGATGTATAGCAGTGGAGATGGTATAGGACCCTAAACACTGAGTGCTATGGCCAGAGCAAGTCACTGTGAATGTATCTGTCAATTTAAGAACTACTTGAGTCCTGTAAGTGATCCCATAAACACCTGTGCTGTGTTCTTCCTCAAAATCTTCTCGTTCCTGAATCCTACTTCTCTTCCCCTCTTCTCCCCTCAGAAATTCGGGACTCTGTCATTGATGACCGTGCTTTGCCTTTCCGAAGTTCCTTGGTTCTGGATGAATGTGGTCAAGATTGTATGAGAGTTTTCATTAAGGCCCTGTGAGCAAAAGCCAGCATGCATTTAAACACGGCTGTATTCCTCTCTGCTCTAATTTATTACTTTACAGCAACTGAATACAGAGGAAATTAGAGATCCAGATTTGTACCTTCTCAAAAAAAAAAAAAAAAAAGAAAGGAAGGATCCCACCAAAATTGCTTTGTGATTCACTCGAAGGTCATGACCCCATCCCGCTGAGACTTGTGTTGGAAAGTAGTAACTCGGTAGCTAGAGGTTTTAAAAGTGGTTGTTGATTGGCTTAGCTGTAAGAAAATCACATTTCCCTGAAACTCTTAGAGATGCTTTAAATGGGTGGATTATCCAGCTGCCTGATTAGAAGTTTGGGTTATGTAAACACGGAGTGTTTAGATTTAGGCTTTTCAGTTGAAGTCCGGGCAGCTGTTTGCACTTAACTCCATCAAGAAGCCCAGTTAATCAAAGAGCAGGAAGGATTTTTTACCTCCTTAAACCTGCGTCATTATTTTTGCTGTCCAAACTCTTTGGAGTTAAGCTTGTTGCAGTGTAGAACAAGGTATTTTGGATGTTCTGCTGAGGAAACAGGAAAAATGGATGGGGTTTTGGTTAGCGAGATGTGCCGTGTGGATTTTTCCCCCTTTGCAGTGACGTAATCATTTCTGCAGTCAAAACTTTGTCAAGCCTCAAAATTGTGACTGGCTTGTACCTTCCAAGCTACGGCACAGAGATGACCTGTACTGTTGTACCGTCTCGTTTCATAGCTTCTCTGCACATTTGTGTATTGAAGGATCATCTTGCTCTTGTAACCTTAGTGGCTGAGAAGACCCTGAAATTCAGTCCATTTCTGTTGGAGTGGACGAGGAGCAGAGAGACCTGTGTGAGACGCCTTCCCAGTGCTCAGGCCTTTATGTCCAGGTTCTGTAGCTGGAGAATGGCACATGGCAACGGTCTTTTTCATGGTCTCAGTGCTTATAAACCACAAAGATCCTACACCTTGAACCTTCTTGTCGCTTTTCTTTCAATAGCTCAAGCAAGTTTACTTGCAGCACTGATAACCTAGAGCTGTTTGTGTGCTGTTGTGTTACATTTGCTTGTAATACAAGCTCAGAAAGAGAAACTTTAGAAGAGGACAAGGTGGGAGAAGAGCAGATACTCTGGGTAGCAGGGAACTGCTGCTTGTGGGGACAGAGGACTGCATTGAGTCCCTAAAGTCATCAGGCCTCAACTGTCCTGAGCTGCAAGCAGCTGAAGCCAAGGAAGAAGAGAGAGACAGGAAGCTATGTGCCCTTTCCTGTCATTTTCAATTTCTCTTGAGTTTTCAGTAGGAAAAAAAATAATCAAATAGATTGCTGTTTAAGTCAAACTTGAATTTTTGAGTCTTTGGGGAGCTTGGTAGAACAAGAGATTGAGGCAGATCCACCTCAAAGCTCTGTCTTGCTCATGTTGCTCTTGTACACACATCCCATTTCTGGACATAAGGACCAATGTACCCTTTTTACACCAGATTTCTTTCAGGGAACTCTTGACTGTGTGAGTAGATAGGACAGCAGAGTAACTGGCTTAACACTTCAGGGTCCAGGCAAAAGAAAGTTTGCGTAGCAAAGAAACAGGTTTTCTTCAGGCTCTGAAGACAGAATCTTCAAAAGGAAAGAAAAAGAAACTTGTAAAAGAATTGTTCTATTTTGTGCATTCTCTGATTTTTGTAATTATAATTTTGCTTTTTAGTTAGAAACCACCAATACTAGTTGTTGATTTCAGTTTTCAACATTTTGTTTTCTAAATTTAGAGCTAGCCAGAGGCTAGCATTTCAATAGGCACTTCAGTGTGCATCTTGGATAGCATGTATACTTGTCATTCACTTACAGTAATTTCTGCTGACTTGATATCAACAGGAGATGTTTCCTTGTGTTTTCACTTACTGTTCAGCTGTGTGCTAGAGTTCAAATTTGTGAAGTAAGCAAAGTTAAGCTTTGTCAAGCAAAATGTGAGTTCCTGCCTGAGTCACTAAACGATGTCATGCTTTAATGACAGAAAATTATTTTGAGAATCTTATTGCTAAGTACTGGTTTGCTTTTAATTTATAAAACAAACCATAAGTTACACTTACAGCGTACGGGCCTTTCCCTGTCAGTTGTAGCTAGTATTTATGATCTTGTTAACAAAGAAAATGTGCGTTAAATCAATGTGTGGAAACCCAAATTGACATGGGGATCACTTTATCTTGTGCATGGTGTGGTACAAAGGCATTCCTGTAAGAATTCAACTAAGAAATAGTCAGATGATGAGCTCGTGGATATAAAATAGCACTCTGGTGAAAAATTGCACATCTCTGCTGACATTTAATAATGTCATCTAATACAGAGATATTGATTGATAGTTATAGTTTGCAGACAATTTAAGGTGGTGCAATGGTCCTGACAGAAAAGTCGTTTTCTGATCATTTTCTATCTTCCTTCCTCTTGGTTTAGTTGCTGTGAAGATACAGTTTTAGATGTGCTGATCTTGTAAGGTTTCAGTTGGCTCTCAGGTTGTGGTAAAGACTTGATGGCAAATGTGATATGATACTGTGTTTTTTGTTGTTACTGCTGATATTGTTTGTTTTCAGAGTACCAGACATCTGGATGGAATATAACTTTGTCATAACCTTTGACTTTTTTGCACTTTATACCTGTTCTTTCCTACTTACCTCTCTTGTTTTTCCATCGTTGCCCATGACAAGGAACAGACAGTGCTTCAGATGTCTCCTCCCAGGTAATGCTGTGCTATTTACTGTTACCAGATGTAGAATGTTCTGGTGGCCCTTCTGTAAAGAACAAGGTAGTACCTGGGGTTTGTTTTTGCTGCAGCATGCCAGACTGGAATAACAGCACAAGGTATCAGTCTCCAGGGAAATGTTTCCACTTTCTACCTGTGATTAACTCGGCAGGCCACTTTATGTCACTATTGCTCCACATTCAAATGTGGTTGAGGCAGCATTTATTGAGCAGCAGAGCAGAGGAGGCACTTTCCAGTTTCCTCTGTACTTCAGAAATCCACCCTTCCAGAAGTGGGATCTCAGCATTCCTTTGGCTGGCTCCCCTTGCTGTAGATGTCCCCATCAGCTGTGTACCAGCCAGACAGCTCTGACTTCCAACACAGGAGACACCTGGGCACTAGGCTTCTGTGGCTAATTATTTCCTTTTAGACTGTGCTCCCCTGTGACTTCAGCTGGAGGTCAATGGGCTGAAGCATGACCTCATCAACTTTTTATCTTTGCTCTTCAACTTTTGAGACAGCGGGTTACATATCGAAGTGGGAATTACTGGCTTAGCAGCCACCCGGTTGGAGTGGTAGAAAGGCAGTCTTCCTTCCATGCACTAAGTTTGTGGCCAATAAGTAAATGCCGTGCTTGCCAAGATAAGGGTAATAAAATCTTATGCCTGAGGGCATAAGGCAATCACTGCAGCAGTCTAGCTGAAATTCCTCCGCAGACATGCTGCGGCATTACACAGTTGCCTCAGCCAATGATTGTCATGAGTTTTCCATGGCATAGCTTCTCTTTACAAGGAAGATACCCTCAGACAGTCTCTTCCCCAATTCTACACGCTGAATCTTCCTTGTAGCTCTTCCAGTGCTTACTTGTACAAAAAAAGTAAGGTGGGAAAATCTGGTGCGAGGGGGAAGGCAGAGCCTCACCTTGATGCCAATTGTGCTGTTGCTGCTTGCTGGTATCTGCTTACCATCGATGTACATGCTGGTGGTTTTTCCTTCCCTTTGGGGACATATCTACATTGAAGCAGTTTATGCAAACCTCCTGCTGTTGCTGTGGTGTTGGTACAGCTGCAAGGGTGCAAGGGAGAGTTTAAACCAGCTGCGGGTGTCTTCAGCTCTGTATGTTCTAGACTCTGCATTATATCTGGGCTTGGTGGAAAAGAATCATGTGCAAGAGAGAATGTCTAGAGGTTTAATTCATCAGCTGATATAAATGGGCAGCATTCCATTGACCTCAGTGGAATGACACTGGCCTTTGCCAGCTCAGGAGTCTCTGTGGTGAGGAGGGAAACCGAAGAAAAGCGACTTTGAGGCACATTCATTCACTTGATTTAGCTTGTGAAGTAATGGGATACTTTCCTTGAGCAACTTAACGCTCAGTCTGGAAAATGCTGTGAGCATCCACGGCCTCAGGTCAGGAGGATGCTGCCTGCACCGAGCCCAGGAGAAGTGGTTGCCAGCGTGTGGAGCTCCTGGTGCTGGGCACTGCAAGCCTGGCCCTCTGCAGAGTGCCTCTCCATGGACCTCTTCCTGGCAGTAGGTGTTTAGTGGCTGAAAGCAATGGATGTGAAATGGGGCTTCCTTCGAGACCACGATCTAGTCACCAGTATTCACTGTCTTCAGACAGTATGAGGGTACTGTCCTCTTGTTCACACAGCCTCTGTGGGAATCAGCATGTGAGAGGTTTCTGCTAACACCTGCCATGCCACTGTGGTGAGGGTAGATCTGTTGTGTCTGTGTCTCTGGTGGTAGCCCCAACATGGAGTTTTGTGCATCTCAGCCTACGCCCCTGGTGCTGCAAGCTCACATGTGCCTGGGTAATAGAACATTCTATTAAGACATGAAACACTTTGAGGTCTGGTGAATGCTGTGTCTGCACAGTGAATCAGATTCATTGCAGAGTTACATAGTAGAGACAGTAAAAGAGAATCTATAATTATGATTCAGTGGGAAAGTATACAGTGGTCAATAACCCACATAATTCTGACTTCTATTTATGTTGTGCAGCAATGTAGTGTCAGTGCCCTGAGCTGTAATGTGAAAGATCTGTGTATATGGGGTTTGCCCAGTACCCTTTGTTCAGTAATCTTAAGGGTGCAGCTGCTACGAACTTTGCATTTTCCGTTTCTGATGGGAGAGGTGCCACCATACCCATCTACATGACAGACTGGGGTAGGAAAGGCAATTGCTAAAGTTGAGTAGAGGCTCTCATGTGGGAAAAGGTGGTCTTGCCCTTTTAAATTTTGTTGAACTTTAGCAGCTTATTCACTGGTAACATCTGTTGGCATTCAGTGATTTTCAGGATAAATACTTGTGTCAATGATAAAATTGGTAGGAATAATTAGACTATAATAAATAGCATTATGCAAAGGTGCCACTTTGCCCTCTAAGTAGTCCGGATATTTCCTCTGTAGACCAGACTCTCTGGTTGGTACACTGTTGTGTGCTGCACCTGAGGAGAGAGTGGGGACAGCTGTGAGCACCGGGCTCCTGCAGCATTCTGGTCAGTGCGGCCCAGAGGGGAGAAAAAGACCTGAGGCAACTTGTTTTCAGACAGAAAGAGTTGTAATTTAGGCCAAAATATTCCCATCAAAATTGAAAGCCAGTTCAACAGCCAATGGAAAGCATACTGCGTTTTGTAGAGCTCCTCCTGCAAAAAATGTGTTGCGTTGTCTTTGCTTCTAAGGGGTATTCAGAGATAGCTAGAAGGATTACTTACAGGTATGTGCTTTGTTTTTCTTTGTTATAGACATTTAATCCTTATATTCTCCAGCTTTGAAATGTAGGCAAGAGATACATTTTATATAATGTATGGATGCGTACTTATACATATATTGATAAATATATGTATATGTTAAGAGCTCTTGATGAGATCACTGACAGGAAAAAAAACCATGAATTTTTAACACATCTCCTTTGTCAGAAATACTGGCTGTCTATGATAATGGATTGAGAGAATCCAGAACTTCCTTTTCCTCTTGCTAGTTACTTCATAGGCACTTTAACACTCTTAGAGTTGTTAGTCTTTTGGTTTAGAGTGCACTAACTTTAAGGATGGAAAATCATACAATTTTAAAAGTATATGAAGCAAATTCAAAAAATGCAGAAGAGCATTTTTGCTATTATTTGCAGATGATCTCTCTTTTATTTTAATCAAAAGGGAAGCTTTCTAGTGAATCCAGTTCTTCACCTACTTTTTTCCTTCTACAGTGTTCATGTGTTCCTTGTGATGCTGAAACTTACTGGTAGGTCACACCCAGCCTTGTTGCAAATTGAGGGTTTTAACCTCTTGGATGACATAAGGCACAACTTTCAGTGCCTCTGAATCTAGGAGGAGTTTAAAGTGACCGAAATTATATATACTTCCATAACATTTTGTCCCCACAAACCATTAAAGCAGAAAAGCCAGCGAGAGACAGTAACACAGTGTAAGGAGGCTTATTTGCCAGTCAGAGTGGTAGAGTGGTGATCATTGTGGAAAATGTGCTACTTACATGGTTACTTTATTAAGAATTAGTAAAGTAACCTATCTTTCCTTTTCCTTTCTATCTATCTATCTATTTATTTCAGAGTTGTTGAGTCCATCTCTAGTATTCCAAAATCAGGCTCTACCAGGAGAGCAGGCTAGGAAACCTCCAGTGTTGCTGCAGTGCCCCTGCTGCTGCTCCTGCTTATAAATAGCAGCATCTGTGCAGCAGTAATTATGAGTTGTAATGGAATAGGCCACGTTGCAAAAGGAGCTTGGCTAGACTAGTGTGGCCCAGCATTTTCTTACAGGCATTACCTGTTTCAGTTAAATGGCAGATTGGAGGGTATCTCTAGGGGAATGAAGTCTGTCATTTTTCATATGTTTCAGACATAAGAAATAAACAAGAATGGGGGTACTACAAGATGCTGAACACCTGAAGCCTCCCAGAACTGAGGTGACAAGATGTTCTTTTATCCTGTTGCTCAACCTGTCTAGTCCAGCTACAGAAAAAACAAACACAACTCATTTTTTAATATCTATTTTTCAGTACATTTGCCAACAGCAGTAAAATCAAGAAAGCTTGTTCTTTAAGTTGCTGATTCAGTATTAGATGTCTGTGTCATTTTGCCAATGTATCCAGTGCCATATATTTATTCTAAAGAAAGCTACTAATAATAAATAATTCCATACCATCATTTTTTTTTCCTGTGGCAAAACTAGTGAGATAACCAGCTGTTAACAGAAGAAGTGTGGAGCAGTAAATGTCCCAGTGTGCTCAGAATATAAAGACATTGGTGTTAGTGCAGAGAAAACAGCCCTTTGCACTGTTTGCTACCTTACATTTTCAGTGCCAGAGCCTGGCCTTAGCTGCTTCCATTTCTGACAGCCAATTTCTGACCTTTTACTCTCTATGATCATTCTTTGTTTTTGCAAGAAACTTCCTTTCTTGTCCAAAAGTTTTAAGCAAATACAGTTGTTGTTATAATTGCCTCTGCAGTATTGGCTTCTAGGAACCAAGAAAAGTCTCACATCACCGCTGTGTACAATTACATCATCTCAACATCACTGCTGCCAACTCTTACTCTTTGCTGGAGACCCATTATTTTTGCTTTAAAGACATGGAGTGACCTCATGAGCTTCTGAAGAAACCCCACAGCTGACTGCTTGCCATACCAACGTAATAAAACAGTCATATGGGACTTCGGTTGATTAATATTTCAACACAGGCACCTGTGCTCTTTGCAAGAGATCAAGTCCTCTGTTAGACCAGATCCTAAACTGAAGTTCCTTTTCTGTGCCCTCTTAAAGGTAGTAGGCTGAGAATGGAAAAGAGTAACGTATTCACAGCTAATCGGGAATGTGTTGGGATTTAAAAATAGTCTGGTCTCAGTTCCAGCTTCTTATTAAAGCTGAAGCAAATCTAAGTATAATTGAAAACAAGACCGTGCATAGAAATTGTGAACCTGATTTTTATTTACACTGCACACCCCTTGCACCTCTCCAGCAATGTGAAAGGTCTTGGAACGTGGTTCAGTTATTTTTATATTCTCATGAAGGGGCTGTTTATTGAGTCGGAGCTTAGAAGTATTTGTAAGAGTGCAGAATTTGCTTTTCAGAGCAGTGGAAAGTCAGCGCTGTATAACTACAAGGCACTGTACTTTAACTTATTTAGGGATTCCAGTTGGACAGTTGTGAGGAAAAATAGGAATTGAACAATGGGTGGGTCAGAGATTCCATAAAGAATGTGCAGTACCTCATCTGTAGGTGATTTGCGAGAATCAAGTAGACTTCGTTATTGGCTGGAAGTATATGTAGCCTTTGTAGTCTAGGTGAAAGTAAATGGTCTCTGAGCTGTCTCATTGGCCAGATGATTTCATCCCAACTGGCAGTATTTGACAGATACGCCCTTGTTTGACACTGTAGCTCTCACTGAGTGACCTAATGGTGCTACAAGAGAATAAGCGTCCTCGTGTCCTTATGGGAGAAGATCTACAGGTCAAGGTACTTGGCACTGTGTGTGGGGCACAGCATGGAAGAGCTTCCATTGCTGTTGCCTTTTATGTGCCCATTCGGAGGGCAAGCATTGATGCTCAGGTTCCTGGTTGACTCAATGGTGCCTATTGTAAGGTCTAAATTGGTTGTTGTAAGGTCTAAATTGGAATGTTAGAAAATGGAGAGGCAAAATGAGAAAGTAAAGGAGTTGTCTAGGAGAAACACAGTCACCATAGAACTAGCAGGAAAACAAGGGTTTGATTATGTAGCTCCAGGAGGGCCCTGCCAAGTTCCAGTGCAGCGGGAAGAACCTGAGCCGGTGGCAGTTGTTCCTTAGAGTGTTGACATCCTGTATAAGGGAGGTGCCTTCTGTGCTACATTGAGTGTGGTGTGTTTTCAAGCAATTCCTGTCGTGCTGTGCAACCAGGAATTGTGATTCTGTGATGCTGCAAGTTCCCTCTTGGTCAGCTGGTCAGTCCCGCTGGCTAGGACTGAAGTGATTCTTCAGTGGGTGGAGAGTGTAAAACGAGGATGCATCTGTGTTGTGTTTATTTTTTGCATGCTATCAATTCTCATGGTCTTTCTTAACACACGAATTCCAGGAGTTACTGAATAATTTCACCTTTCAATTTTAAGTGACTGCAGAGGAAATCTGGAAAACGCAAGACTTACTAAAGCTCACCCAGATGGAAATAAAAAGATACAAAGTCAACATCTTAAAAAGTCCTGAGCGCTACTCAGGGAATGTGGAAGAAGAAAGATGGAGATGTGTACATTATTGCCAACACAAAGTACTCAGCACCATTAAAGACCATCTGATACAGTAGATCTTTGTCAAGTATTTTTTCAGGGAACTTCTGCTGTGTCTCTCGAGGTCCCTTCCAGTCCCTGACATTCTGTCATCAAGGTTTGAATCCGTGCTGCCCCGAGGAGGTCAAACGCAAGTTCTTCCCCTCCCCCCAGATGCCCAGCTGCAAATCACAGTTTCAGACCTGTTTGACTAAAGTAGTATTTTTATGAATTAACATTCAAAATAGACCTCAAGAAGTAGACCTTACAAAAAAAACAAACAAACAAACAAAAAAAAACCCAAAACAAAACAACAGTTCTGCTGATTTGAGTTTCCTGTCACTCATGGAGGTATTAGGTTTTGATATGAAGTGTGTTTTCCTGAATTGGAATTTGTCCTTAAATTACTCATAAACGATGACCTCTTTCAAGAGAAAGAACTACTTGCTTATCACAGAAGTTAATGCTATGGTTTTTGTAATTGAATTTCCTTGGCTTATTGGAAGGACTCTTAAATCCTTCCACTCTTAAGTTGAGTCCTTCAACTCTTAAGTTGAAGAGAAACTTAAAAATGTCTATCAGTTAATTCTCTTCAATTTCATGATTTTAAATCAGATAATATTCCGTATTTTGTCTTGCTATTCATTCTTGTTCTTCACTGTAATATGTTTAGCTCAAAGAAACTCAGTTTTTTCACTCATTTTACAACTAACTGCTTTGACTAAGGTACCATATTAACACCAATATAAGTACATATGTTCTTTTACAACTAATTTTACTCTGCAAGATCCCAGTGAGGTTATCATGTGATTGTGTTTGCCACTGAAGTACTGCCATCTGTGGGCGAATTTGAGTTGTTATTCTTCATGGGAAGGTAAGAGTAGGTGGAAGAGTTTATATTCAGAGTCATAGGGTGGTGTATGTTGGAAAAGACGTCTAGAAGTCATCTGGTTCAACCTACCTGCTCAAGTAAGGTCACCTAGAGCTTTGTCCTGACCATTTCCTATTGCTGGTTTGATTCCAATTAATAGATATGTCTGTTTTTTTGCTGTTCTGGAGCTCATTCATCCTTCTTTAGGAATATCACATTAGTTGTGTGTGATAGTGGCATTCCAATCCTTCGACCTTCAAGTTGATGCTGCACTGATGTTAATAATCCTAGCTCAAGTTATAGTATAAAAACAATACAGCAAACTCCATGAATGAAAGTTGCAACCCGTATCCTTGACTTCTGGTATTCCTTGAAGGTCAGAGCTTGAGAGCCTTTTGTATCAAGGGGATATGTTACAGATGTTCCCTACAGTGTCTTGCAGTGGACCAAGCTTGAATCTTGGCATTTGTAGCAAGAGCACTAACTAATTTCTGCACCTGTGGCAGTGTAGGAAGATAAATAGGACCTAAGATTTGGTCAAAACCCAGTGAGAATCAAGAGGATGTTTTTGGAAGTCCTCCAAAGCACTGATTCCCAACCAACACTGAATTTTTAAAGTTAGAACCATCCCTAGAGCTTGATTACATGAATTATCACACAAGGAATCTAGGAGTGCAGCGTCGTATATAGATATGGCATTTTATAGTGCAGGGAAAAAGTTTTGTACCAGGATCCTTGTTGTGCAGATGAAGCAGTAGAAGTACAGAAAGGTAAAGGCATTTGATCAGTCGTCCTACAAGCCTGAAAATAGGATATACTTGTCCCTCTCTATACATTATGACATCTGCAATGTGCTAACAGCGTTCTTGCACAGCCGGATCTGAATGGTATTGCTGGACTTCTTTGCCCTTATGATTTTGTCTGGGCTATGGCTGCTGCCTTAGCAAGCCAGCCAGCCAGCCAGTGCTCATGGCAGTTAACACACATCCTGATGAATGGTCTGTGTTGACTGCTGAATTGAGCTTGAGTGGACTTCAAAGGTTCTTGCTATCAAGGCTCAGTGAGGGGGTGAACAAGGGGGTGAACATGAAATGGGTAAACGTTCAATAGATGGGCAATATCAGCAGATATATTTTGAGCTAAAGCAGTTGTCATGTTGAATCTTGCCTTTTAAGGCAAGTAGGAGAACATGAAAATGCATTGCTATCAAATGATGAGGAGTTACCTAATTTGGAAGGCTGTCAGTATTTAAAAACCACTGAATTTCTTAAGAGTGTCAATAACTATCAAAAATAAAAAAATAATAAAAAAATCTCAATGTGAAGATTAGGTGAGCTTCGGTTTGCAGTTCAGATACTCACTTAAGCACGTGCATAGAGCTAGGTTGAAAAATTTAAATTTCACTGACTTCAGTAACAGCAAACATACACCCAAAGTTAAGTGTTTTCCAGGAAAACAGTAGTTTCTTGCACTGGTGCTAACAGCTGTAACTTGTAGCAGCATGTTGTAACTGCATTGTCATTATTTCTGGGACACCGAGAAATGCAGGTACAGGATCAAGATAAGATATATATTTCTATTCAATACTATGTACTTTGTTTTTCTATTCATTCAAAAAATTCTTGATTTACCCTTAATGCTGTTGAATTGTGTGCCTGAATGCAATGTCATTTGTAAAGCTGAAAGCAGATCTCTTCAACAAGTATTACAAATGAAAAATTGGACTTTCTATTTTGTATAAAATTCATAGCAAGGGAACAGAGAATAATGCTCAGATTACATTTCAAATAATAAAAAACTTGTGCGGTCCTATTATGAAAAGCATACATTTCACGGCCCATCTAGCAGGCAATAAACATGATTCTGTGGGATGGAGATGCGTAGCATTGTAACAACTCTGCATGTGTGGCAGGCACACATGGCAGTCATGACACATCCCGCCCAAAAATATCCACTATATTTGTTGGCTTTATACTTTCTACAAGGTAATACATCCCTAGTGACTATGAAGCAGACCTACGTGAGCATTCAACGTTAAATGCCTGCCACTACGGTGGCATGGATTGTGCCATATTGAACTGCTGTGTTTTTGTGCGCAGCCAGATATTTTATGACAGTGGATCAGGTTAATGAATTAGCTGTTGCTAGCGTTGTCTGATCTCTTTGGAAGAGATTTTTCTTGAGCTACTTAAGCTGGGGAATTGCAGAAGATGGAGTGCCAGCAGTTACGTCAACTTGACCTTCTATCAGGTGGTTTGTGTTTGTGATTCTGTGGTGAAAGAGGAAATTCAGAAGATGACTCCTTAAACTGTGAAATGTTTTTCTGTCAGAAAACACCGTGTGCATTATTGTTACTAGAGCCCAGCTTAACCATTGGAAGTTTTGTATATCAGATCAATGAACGCTGCTGTCTTCCAAGGCTCTACGCGTTCTTCATAAGGACTTCATTTTCCTCAGTCAGGTTGCTGTCATCAAAGATAAATCTACTGCCACAGGGCAACTGGGAATAATGGTTGGTCAGTAAGATAAATACTAGCCTTGGTTTGAAATATCTGTGAGAATTAGCTTCCCCCATGCACACCTTTTCTCACATGCTTAGTTGTGGAGCACTCCTTTGCTAAGGGTTGGAACCGTTCCTCAGCATTTGTTCGCATCAGTTAAGAGTGTGACATAAGGTAACAGTCCATGCCTGCAACTGGCCTCCCAAAAGATCTGGGTCGTGTTGGAGGCAGTCTTTGCTGTTAATTTTTCTGGATACTAGAAAGGGAAGGTGTGACCCCTTTCAGGATCCTTTACAGGATGAGGTTTTTCACGTAGTCAGTACTGATATGTAGAAGTATCAAGTTTTGTTACTGATGTTTTCGATCTCCTATTATGCCTATGTTATCAAGCTCCATCTCTAGGGCGGCCAAAGAGGAAGTATCTGCAAACGTGTTATGTCCAGACCTTGAAGAGTTAGCAAACGTGGGGCTTAGCTGAGGAATTTATGAAAGTAGCAGGAACACTGAGTGTTGTGTTGATGGGGTCTTTTCCACGTCTCGACTCATTCAACTCCTGGGGTTGCGTGACAACCAATAGAACAGACAGTGCTAAAATGAAACACATTTCTACATGCAGCTGCCTTTGTTATGATTAGTATTGCCTGTTACAGCATCACTGCAGTAAGGTCACGTTACCTGGTTTTACCAATGCCATTCTAGTAAAAAAAAATGTGCCAACCCCCCCACCCTTTTCCTCCCTCCTCCTGATTTCATCCTCTGAATACTTATGAGTGCTGCAGCCCTACAATAGCTGAACCTTCATGATTTCGGCACCACAAGGTTCCTTTGAGATGGAGATTTACCAGTCCATTTTGTAGAGGAACAACTGAGACAGAGCAAGGTTGTCCATGACCTGGTCAGGATTACACAGGTATCCCAAAACAAAACCAAAACGCGTTTGCATCTCTTAAGTCCTGTCTCACTCACTGACTCAGATCTCCTGAGATGCTCTTTTACTTCTACCTATTTGGACAGCAGCAGAAGGGCTCCCTGTAGCAAACAAAAGCTAATGAATCTCAGTAACTGGTGAATGAGTCTTAGTAACTGTACATGGGTATGTGTTTGCTTGAGGTGAGAGAGAAGAGTATTCCAAGATGCTGAAACTGGCGTGCTCATGAAAACTGCAGAGATCATTTTATAATTAGGAACTTATTTAAAGCTATGCTTTAGTGGAGGAGTTTCAAAGCATTTTCATGAAAGAGTAGGAAACGCTATTTCCTGCTTCTGTAATTTTGTTCTTCTTTATAGTTGACTAAAAGTTGAAGAGGGATCTGAGAAGCTTGTTAGAGCTTCATTTTTGCAGAGATCCACAGTTGCTTGTTTGCTTGTAGGATATCCATTTGCAGCTGCATTCTCAATGACGTTGCTGTTGGAAAGCTGATACACTTTTGTCTCATTTAACTTCCTAAAAAATTCAAGTGTCACTTTGCAAGCTCTAAAATGCTCAGATTCTGTTTTATTATGGCACCTTTGATCTCTGGTCTGTGCCTTCACTGGAGTCAGGTTGGGCTTTTAGGAGGTGGTTGTATTGTTTTTACAGCTCCCAACTGTCTAAAAGTAAATTCCCCATGATCCTCTGAGTGAGAGCTGTAGGATGTCACGGGAAGCCAAGAGATGCGCTCCCTGAAGACTCAACATTTGTTGGGAGATGTGGGATCCTTGCTTTGTGCTGTGGCTGCTCATATCCAGGCTTAACAAACTCAGGTCCACCTCATTCACCAGCAGTAGCGATCGTTTATCCTAAGGTCCCATCTTCATCAGGAGCTTATGTGTATGTTCCTGGGAAGATAAGGCTACCTCATACTTGAAGAAAAAATCCATCTCGTTTCAACAAGTCGGTAGAGGAATTTTTACTGCAAAAGGCTGTTTTCTTCTATTTGCAGACAAATCCATTTTTCTTCATGTCAGGAGACAGAATGAGAATAGCAAATACTGCCTCACAGGAGATCACATTCAAGTGTTCTCCTATTTGATTTAGAGTGAGTTTCATGTACAGGGAGCAGCTAAGTACACAACTGCTGTTAACTCAGAAAAGCCCTAAAGAAAGAACTAAGGGAAGAGGCATTAAAATGAAGTTTGCAGTCTTATGACTGCAGAAGAGCAAATTCTCATTCCAAATTATTTTTCTAATTCAATTCTACTGAAAGAAGGGAATGGCTCTCATTAATATTTTTCGTTTTGTGAACAAGGGACGCCTTATTGTGCAAGAGTGTCCTGGCTTTACAAATCAAATTTTTCAACCTGCTGCCCAAGTGTCCTGGGGAAGAGGCTATTTCAAGCTGAGAAAACTTACAGAACTCCACTGTGAGAAAGCTCGTTCTCCACTTGGTGCTGCCAGGTATTTTATGTGTCGCTGTGTCTTGCTGCAGTGGCCATTCTGTGTTCATCTACACTCTTCAGGGAAGGGATTGTCTTTTTGCTGTATGCTTCTGCAGTGCTCTCTGGTCTTGTCTGGTACTTGTAGGACCTATCACAGTATAGATCACGTCAGTTGTAACTGATAGGAATGATTTTTTGATGAGGGTACACAAACAGCCAGAAGAATGCAGCTGGCTCCTTCATACACATGTGCCTTCTCTAGTACTAACAGCAGTAGAAATTAGGCAGTTGGAAAGGCAGAAGCTTGTAAAGACTTCTATTATTGTAAGAAGCAGACCTTTTGAATAAATCAGTGCGGTGATTTCTTTTCAAAGTAAGAGGAATCTTGAAGTCAGAAAGAATCTTGGAGTCACTGAGAATAAACTGTGAATAGGTAAGTGGTGCTGGTTTTGGTTTGTTAATTACAGACGTTTTAAGATGGTACCTGTAGGGATCAGTGATGATACTCAGGTAGCATTTGTGGTTACTATTAGCAGGGGTTTGGATCACTGGCTGTAAATGACTAAGGCAGAAGCTGACTTTAACAGGCCATAGACTTCCACAGTTGGAAGTAGTGCAGCTGGCAGGTACATGTTGTACCACACAGATGTTTACAGCCATGCCTGAGGTTTTCCTGGCATTAATTTAAAGCTGCAGCCTTGTCATTGTGGTGGGGGATCTGATATGCGAGAACAACATTTTAAAAAAGCAGTTTCCTTTATTTTCTAGGGTGACTTAGAGATGGAGGAATTTTAGACTGATTGGCAAGATGTAGAATCCTATGCAAAGTAGATCAGACGTCTTTTGAGAGATGTTTTTCTGTAAGCAAAGAGGTGCTTACTTGAAATGAAAATCTCTTGCAGTAACGAGTCAGTTTTGTTGTATTGTTTGATGTATTTTTAAATACTACTGAATTAAGTCAGCTATAAATACAACAGTTCATTTGGCAAGGACAGGGGAAAGGATGGGAGGGCATTTGTGTCTTCATTTTCATTTCTTTTACGGACTGCTTTAAGGTTTGAATGTGCTTGAGCATCTTACTTGAGGTCTGCCCAGAAAATTAGTGCAGGCCAGAGGGAGACGTTCTTCACCTGGTTCTTCTGGCCAGGCACTTTTCAGATGTATTTGCTCATCTGTTGAAGTGAGCCTTATTTTCGTCACCTTGCACATGGTTGCAACACATGTGATAAAAGTCTTGAGTGCCCTCCATGGTATGCTGCTCGTGATGTGGCATGGAACACCTTTGTTTTTTTTCTTTTTCTTTTTTTTTCCCATTTTTTTGTTGTTGGAGAGAGAAATCTGTTTGGTTTGGATTTTTAAGTGGCTCATTCATGGTGAAATTGAGGAGTTTGGGTCTGCAGAGCAATGCTGGCAGATTGGCACCCAGAAAAACTTCACGGCTTTTGCTTCCCGTAGTGCTGGTGTGTGCTTGGAGGAAATTCAATTTGAAATAAAACGTATCTCACTGCTAAGTATTTGAGTTTTTTAGTAAACATTTTTCCACCTGTGCCTTAAGGCAAGCCTGAACAATGCAGTGCAAAACAGTAGTTTCTTTGTTTCTTATTAAAACCAACTGAGTCTAGCTCTATTCTGAACTTGACCACTTTTCCATTTTACTGGATTGAGATTATCTTCAGAGCAAATAGTGCCACATTATGCGCTGTTTTCTCTTTCTCTGTTTGGAGTGGGTGTACAGGTAGTGTTCTTCATTTGGAGGAATCAGGAACCACAAGGATTATTTGTGCTGTGGCCATGTGGCATGTTTGGAGAAAATAGGCATCTTTTTCCCCGGTTAAACAAGGGAATCCAGGCTGGCCTGCACTTTGCTGTTGTCTCCATTGGAGTTAGTGGTTATGCTCAGGTCCCGAATCTCATTTTACTGTGATTCTTCTCAGATACTAACTGTGGTTTGTGAATGTGGTAGGTGTGGGGGAAACATGGCATAAAAGTAGAAAAAAAAAAAGTATATTTTAGAAGGAAGAAAGCAATTGCCTGCCTGGTGTTTTGTATTTGTGGGCTTATGGACATATGTTCGAAGTTTCACCTTCTTAGTACTTGTTTGAATTGAGCAGTACTAAAGGTATTGTGCCACAAAGATGGACGTGAGTCTGAGTGCTGCTGGCCAAATGTACGTATTAAAGGGTATCTTTGTCAAATGACTCGACTGCCTGTCAATAACTGTTGCTAACTTATGGATAGCATAAGCATCAAGGAGAAGAATTGTAACTATAGTAAAAGAGAAGAGTGAATAACAAGAAAATATAAGGTGAAAGATCTGAATATTTCTGATTGGAAAAGCTGCCGTAGTACCTGGCTTTAAACTTCTTAAAGCTTTTTCAAACCTGTCTTCTATTTGGACTGATCCTCTGTGGCCTCCTCCCTTAAAGATGATAGATATATGACATTTGAAAAGTAATTCGCTTAAGGAGTTTGGCTTAGATGAACACCAAAGAACAAAATCCAGCTCCCATGGAACATTGCAAAGGCATGCAGAAATGTCTTTCTGCATGGTTGGAATACTTCAATATTTTGAACAATCAGTTTCTTCAGGGGAAAAAGGATCCTTTTCATGCAGAATGAGCATTTTTCAGAAGAATTGTGTTACGAAAAATACCATTCTTCATCAGAACATCTGTGATTCATTTTCAGACCACTATTTATAATGATAGCTAATTTGATTCATATTTTTCTCCTTCTCTTCACAAGTCATATGTGAAAAGATGGTGATTTTCACATATGGCTTTACATTTCATCCATGCTTGTCAAACAGTCTTTGCCTATAGATCATTAACAGCTAGTTTGTTGAAAAGACTCAGGATCCAAAATTTAATTGGTGTTGAGTTGCTGTGACTTGATACAGAGGGTGGGATTTTCAAAATAATTCGTTGATGATCTACCTTTACTGCTGCTGAACTCAGAATTTGTGGGAAGGAAGATGTGACTTCCTTTGGAGAGATATTTCTGCCAGCAAAATATTAGACGATTGGAGCTGTTCAGAGAGGTAACACCACATCATTATAGGGCTTTTTCTTTTCTTTTTCTTCTTCTTTTTTTTAAGGTACTCAACTCCAAGCTGACTTAAGGAAAGAAATGATGAATTCTGTAGAGAAGAATGGCTGAGTGTACTTGGCATTCTTGAAAATCTGGGCATTTCATTGAGATATCAGCCAGGAAACTGATTGCACGTGAGAATGTATTCTCAAGATGGTGAACTGTTTCAAAATCAGTCTTTTTGGTGCTTAGTATTTGTAAGACTAGGATTTTCTAAAAGTGTCTGTAGTACTCAGAATCATAGAAGCACAAGTTTAACTGGAAGTTGATAGATAACGCACTGAGGAATATTTTATGTAAGTGCAGTTTGGAGATGTAAATATCTGTAAACATCCAGCACTAAGGTACCTCTGAAATTAGTACCTTACGTATTTTGGGAGAGAACAAGTGCCATAGACTTTTGGTGGAGGAATTGTAGGCACCTGCAGAATAGTATACACAGCTGCCGAAGTTCATATGTTATCTTGGACGTGTCCAGACCAACCTCTAAATGCCGAGAGAGAAGGACAGGACTTTCCTATCCGGCCTTGCATTGCTGAAATGAGGAAGTTGTCTCTCGTGGAGCCATTAATCCTCTCCTGGAAATAAAGGGTAGCTCCGTTGTCATTTTAAATCAAAACAAACTGGTAAGGAAACCAGAAACATCCTATGCATTTTAGTCTCCCATGACATTCTTTAAGTTTCAAGACTGGGCTTTGAAAACAGCTTTCCACCTTTGAGGTAATGTTGATCACTGGGCTATGGAATCATTCTGGGCTTCTTCACAGCTACAGTCAATCTTTCAGTATTTTACACGAAACAAAGATACTACAGCAGGAAGAACAAGACAAGACCCAATGGGGACTCTTGCAGCCAGGGGTAAAACTTTGTCTTAGAAAGAGGAGAATCCACATTTGAATCTTTGGTAAATGATGGAGTTTGAATGAAGTGCTGAAGGGACAACAACCTGGTACTGCTCAGCTTGGTCCCAGGAAGGCTACATTAAGTGCATGATTGATATGAAGTTGATGTGACTTTGTGGTGTATCAGACAGATCCAGTGGGCATTCTCACTGGATTTCAGAGTCAGCCTAGGACTTAGGCACAGGACTGGAACTGAGCTGCTCGCTTCTGCCAAGGCACAGACAGTACCTTCCCGCTGGGTAGGTTCACTCTTGAGGACTTCCCCACTGAAAATTAGGTGGTGACAAGGTTGTTAGAATCTATGAATGTCAGTCTGACTGGTAGACTTAAGTCATACTTCAGAAGAGGGCTTTGGCCTTAACTTCCTCTTGAAAACAGGTCTTTAACTCCTAAGTCAGTAAAGAGCTTTTAAAAACCTTACCTCTAGTCCTTTTGAACATCTCAGCCTTGATCCTTACCACCAGTAATTTACATTAGTTCAATGTGAATGAAATTAGCCTGGTATGTTTTCTGGCATTACTTGCTTATTCAGAAAATCCGAGTATCTAGTCTTCTCTGTATCTGAATTCTTCTTTTCTTGTCTCCAAACCATCAAAACCATCTGGGGCAAACGTGGTTTAATTCTGTGCAGACCTTTGGAGTTGGGTTTTTCTTTTTTTCTTTTTAGCCATCAGATCTGAGGCATTTGGCTTGGAGCCCAGGGCAAAGAAAGAGAAATAAGGAGAGAGAAAGAGTCTGACTGAAGTGGGGAAACTAGAGAGAGAGATGAGCATTGAGAGTTGAAGGACAGAAAGTTGGCTACTGTGGAGGTGGAGGAGTAGCAGTGTGAAAGGATAGAGGATGTGATGATACAGACTGAAGGTCATATTCTATCCTGAGACTTGGTAGAGGAGAAGGGAAAGTCTGCGGCAGGTTCTGGTGAGGTCTGATGTTACTGTGAAGAAGTAACTGAACTGTGAGATGCTATCTCCTCTTGTATTGCTGTGAGGACAGCACAGGGCAGATTGAAAAAAAAATGAGGTGGAAATGAGTGAGAGAGACACAGAAAGAGAAAGGAAAAATAGGCCAGTGTAGGAAAAAGGGATGTGCTGCTTAGATGAATGAGGAAAGATAAAATAACAGAGAGAGAGGGGAAAGGGTCACAGCATTTTCCTAGTTCAAGTGGAACATGATTTACTTAATGCTACAACCTTTCTCATATAGAGGAAGAAAACTCACCAACATTTGCAGAGTGACCAGATGAAATCACTGATTTTTGTGGGTGATTCCTTTCCTTGCACAGGGTGTTGTAAGACAGGGATTTGATATATCTAGTTTTTAATTTAGCCGTTGTGTTTTGTGGCCTTTTGTAGGATGAAAGGGTAGGCTTCCAGGCCTGATTGCGGTCTAGAAAGGGAATAGATTGTGGGGTAGTTAGGGCTGAGAAGAAAAGGAAAAGTCTTTCCTATAGCCTTTATGACCTGAATGTGATGGGAAAGATTAGGGTTGATGGATATTTCCATAGCACAAAGTGCGGGTGTGTTCTTAATTTGGATTTGCTAACCTGAGCTAGATAATTCAGATTAAATCAGATAAACCAAAGCAATTTGAGAGCCCTCACTGTTATTTTAACCCGAATTGGCCTGCCCCAATTAAAAGCACATACTTGTAGATTTGCTGTGTGCTGGAGAGCTGTACCCATGTTCTTACTGGCTCTGAGAAGCAAAGAGGCATGGAATGGCTTGGGTTGGACGGGACCTCAAGGATCATCAACTTCCAACCCCCTTGCCACCGGCAGGGCCACCAACCAATCTCTGCACAGTCTCCATCGGTGGGCTAGGCTTTGGCTTTGCCATGAGCCCCGAGCTCTTGTGTAGCTGTGCTGGCCAGGAACAGATGGAGCAGGATTTCTTGCTTGCCTTGCCCAGCACCAGGCAGGAGCCTGGCGGAGACAGGGGCTGAGTGGAGACCTCTTGAACTGCAGCCCAACACGTGGGATTGGATCAGAAGAACGTTTAATATTGGGTTTCTGCTGAGAATACTCACAATTATGAACACTGGATTTCTTTCCCAGGAGCATTCTTCAGTACTGATTTAAAACGTACTGTTTCCACAAACATTCCTGCCAGAAAATTAATTTGTTAAAGTATTCTTTGAAAGCAAATATGGAAAGAGGGCTGGCACACAGCTGAAGCAAATTAATGTAAGAATTCAAATGAATATTATATCTCTATTGCAATAGTACATTCCTCTCTCTAATTATGACTCTGGGTGAGTAGATGAATCTGTAGAGTCTCTCCTGGAAGGTGTACATAGAGCAATCAGGGTGATAACAGCTTTGCAGATCGAAGTGGGTGGATGACTTGAGCAGTATGCTAATGACATCTGGAGCCTTCACTGTCTTAGAGACAAATTCCTATCTGGCTCAGATCAATAGTGGGGCAAGCATTATTGCTTGTGGGGAAGCTCTGTAACACGAAGACATCCAGAGGCTGTGATATTGTCAGGAGCTGCTGCACGCCTGCCAGCTCCTGGAGTAGCCCAGGGCAGGAAGCCAGACCCAAGAAGACAGACGAGCAGTCACATCATGGCTGAAATACTGCAGGGATGGGAATGGTGAGAGAGAGGTCACCCATTCAAACTCCAGACTTCTCTTGTTGGCTTCCATTTATGGCTGGAGACCCTCGTAGGTACTTGAAACAGAAGATTTTGGTCTGAATGAAGGAATTTGCAATGTAATGGCTTATGGTACACAGAATGTGTAAGGGTCTGTAGGCTGTGGAGAAGCTGGCCTCCTGCACCTGGTATAGTAGAGCGATGTTGGCTCCCAGTAGCTGGGCGCTGGTGCTACATTCCCAAGCTTCTGCCCAGTGCTCATAGCCGGCTGTGTGATGCACTTTATAAGGAAAATTGCTCCCACTATCTTTCTTTTGATTCTTATTTTTTTGCCTGTTGCACCTTTGATACTCATATGAATGATCTTTCATATTATGTGAATAGGAAGTTCTGGCTTATCTTCCTATGACTGTTATTTTTGCTTCAGCCACTCTCCTTGATTCTCTACTCACCCCCCTCCTTTTCTTTTCTTTCCTTTCTCATTATTTTATGCCAGTAGATGGTGGTATTCAGCAAGTTCTTTGAGTGCCAATATAACTTCTTTTGTCACTAGCTGGCAGTCCAGATCAACACAGGCAGAGCTGTTAGTATGTGCAGGAATTTGTGGCTGCCCTAGTGATGATCTACATGAGCAAGATGCCCAAGTTCTGTTTGAGTTGCTCTTTATTTTCTACCTTGTTAGGCATGTGAAAGAGCTGCCTGGTTGACATAGAGTCCTATGCATCACTAGATTATTTGTTGTGGTGATTGGAATTTAGGAGAATCCAGAACAACCAAATCCTGTACACATTTCTGTGGGGTTACTCAGTCAGCTGACAGAGGCTGCTGTTGGCCTTGTAGCCTGCTTTCTGACAGAAATTAAGGGCTGAAAATGGCGAAATGTCTGAACAAGATTATTCGCTGATGAAACGGTAGGGCTCAGATCTGGATACCTAATACATGGTAACAGGAATAGAAAAGCTCAGCCACCATTAAACTATCTTGCGTCAGGCACCAAAGAATCGAAGCTTCAGCAAGGAGGTTCTCAATGAACCTCCCCCCTACTTAGGGGCAGGATTTGCGCAAGATGTTGTCTGAGGGTTTTCATCCTATCATGGGTAGTGTAATGGCACTGTACACCCTATACATTAATGAAGAAGCTTAATCCAAAACCATAACACCTCGGTCTGGAGGTAAAGGTGCAGAAAGCGTTTTCTTCCACATCTTCATTTTGTATGCTTTATTAATTCCTGTGACATCCATATTCTTCTTTGAAATGATTATTGTACCAGCACCTTGGTGCTTATAAGACTCAGTAGGAAAGCTCTAGAGAAGAAGTGTGAAAATGGATGGGAAATGAGCCCCATGTGCTTTCTAGATGCTGTCAGAGTTCCTGTTCTGCTCTGTGCTGCCTCCTGAAGAGTGTAACCAGCACTGGCCAAAGCTTTTTTGAAAAAAAAAAAAAAAAAAAAAAGAAAGAAATGCTTTGGATGTGAAACTCTCCTTGCCTTGCTTAACATCTCCTCGTAATTTTTGCTTTTTCTACCTACTTTGCAGGTTGTTTTTTTCCATCCCAAACTCCTTTCAAGTATTCTCAATTGAGAACAGCACTTACTCCATCTCTGAGTTTGGAATTTGGACTCCTTTCCTGTGGAGAGCTTACCTTCAGCAGCAGATCTGAAAACAATTTGCTTGTTAGGATTTGAGGTCATCCTTAGTAGCCAGAAAATACGAACTAAACTGTTGAGGTGTCATGCTTTGATAGGCTTCTGGCTGGAAAATCACTGACTTGATTATGTAGAAAAAGCTGACAGTAATCTCAAGTGGTGTGTGGTTTTGGGTGTCTATTTTAAGAGATTCTGCAGGTCTCTGGTATTCAAAAGGTGCTGAGTATTTCCTTTTTATAACAAGTTGTTTTAAGTATTTCTACCTGAGAAACGAATACTTTTCTGATCTGAAGCAGGAGTCACTTTTCCTTTGAAACTTTAAACATAAACCTTAGAGAGAGCTTGTGTCTCACTGCAAGAATTGCTGTGTTTTCAGTGTTCCAACCTGTCACTGAAAATACACTTATCTTTTTTTAGTATCATACCTGTGCAAAGTATCTTGTCCCAGGAACTATCTGCTTTCTTTCTTTTTTTTTCCCCCCTCCAGTTGCAGCACACTATTGTTTCTTGTTCTAGCAAGGAGTGTTTCATAGCCAACGTGTCTCCTTCCCGTTCTTTCTCCTCTTTGTCATTCCCTGGGGCTTTACCAGCCCAGTTGATAAACCTTCATCAGCATACTGCAGATTACCTCATGCTAAGATAAGAACTCAATACACAATTACAATTCTATTTCTAAATAACAGTGGGCCAGGCTGCAATTCCTTCACTCTTCCGAAATAGACTCCAGTTCAGTGCTGGAGTGGCTTGAAATCAAAATGCCATTCCATGTGGGTAAGAATATCTGGATTGAGTCCTGGAGTCAAGACCAATGGATTTTAATACAGTATTACTTTTTCAGCACTTCACATATCTAATTTTCATCTAGTTTTCATGGATATAGTCCAAAGGTTGCTGGTCTGTATCTGAAGTCCTTTGATTCTCTATGAAAAGCTTATTCTCCAGGATGAATGGTACCCGCCTCCCTTGAACGTTAGCAATATTGTTAACACTGCTTTGTGTCTGCATATTTTAGCAATAAGGCTGTTTTAAAGATTGTTTTTCCATATGGAAAAAATGTAAAAAAAAACCAAATTCCTTCATTGTATATTTTTTTAATGTATATTTTATCCAACTTCTTATCATGGGAGAGGGTTTCAAGAGCAAAAGCAAGAACTAATGTGAACAGGAATTTTGACATCTGAAATAATGTTTTTTTGTTTTTTTGTTTTTTTTTTTTAACTGAAGATACAGTGTTTAGTTTGGGATGTTTATTGAAATTGAGTTTTCAGTGAAAATTCCAAAATGTTGTCAACAGTTGAATTGCATTGGTTGAAGAAGCCACCATCGTTCAACAGAAGAATTGCCCACTTGTAATCAGCAGTGCTGGAAAGATTGGTGGCTTCTGCAGAAGTCTCCTTTCATAAATGGAAAAGCGTTATTGGCTCTGGACTTGCTCTTGTTCAAGTAGCTGTGGTTAACATTGCTGCTGTTCTATCAAATGATTCTACTGAGGACAAACCTTCCTCAATGTGGGGTTGAAATTGCCTGTAGTGCTTTATAACGTTGATGGAGCTGAGCCAGGTTTGTCATCTTTGCAGACATGAGATTGATTTCCCCCAAAGAATTTCAGGACAACTGGGAAAGATTTCACAAATGATGAACCTAGTCCTCCTTTGGAAGAGGCAGCTGTAGCATGAGTAGGACCCATTTCTAACTTCATGTGCCCACTGACATGCTGCTGTTCACCCCACTGGAAGCACCAGAGCCTTTTGTGGAAGCATGTGTGTCAGACATTGGTCCTCTTCCTTGTTCCCTCTACAGGGTTAAGAGAGATCGGTCCTGAACAAGGGAGTCCATATGAATAATGTCACTGGCAGATTTCTAATGAGCTGTTAATTTTAGGATTCCTGGCTAATTGCCAGCTAGACACATGATTGACTTTAATAAGTACAGCTCACTTCAGCCACTAGAACTGTCAACTAGCATTACTAACCCAACGCTCTAAGAAATGATGAGTCAAGCCTCTTAAATCATACCACTGGTTAAAAATGATGAGATTTTGTAAATAATGCCTTCTGGGGTTTTATTCGACTGGTAATTACTCAGGTTCATGTTTCTGTATTTCATTTGCTTCAGCTGTGGGAATTAGAATTCTACTGTTCTGTTTTTTCTAATGGCAGCACCCCGTAGATTGTCACACCATGCCTGCACTTTATATAATGTAAATAACATTGGCATATAGAGACTCCTGCCTTCTGGCCCCTCAGATTGTATTCCAAAACATGAATGTGACTTGCCCTGAAAACTTTAAAGACAATCATCTCAGGTAATTTGGAAGAGACTTGATTTAGACATTGCCAGCCTATGGAGCTGGCGATTCCATATCATTTTAATTTGGTTCACATGGGATGAGATAGAGATTATGATCTAGGAAGTTATATAACCTTATTGGTCCAGTGTAAATATCATCAATGTTGAATGTGCCAGTAATGCCTGTCACGCTTTTTTAAGTAGTGTGCCAGATACCAGCACGTCCCACTCTCAGTGAAGGCAATGAGGAAAACAAGAATCCTCACGGGGCGCAGATTTGCATCCAACATCGCTGTTAGATAATTGGCTGCATATCTACATATATGAGAATCTGTGTTAAGAAGATGCTTGCTGTTTTATTGTATTCTTTCTCAGAGCCCATTCCTGTAACATTTCTATCACTTCTTACACCACATAAACAGAGGTTTTGCCTGAGAGAGGAGTGCAGACAGGATTTCTTGATGGGGCTTGGAGATTTTCCTGAGGGTGAGCACATCTGTGTGTGATCGCATCCTGCAGTGAGTACATTATGAATCACACATGTTTCTATTCAAGGGGCTGACTTTGTCCCAAAGGGTGTCTGAATAGGCCTGATCTTCATAATATTCTGAGCTCATCAAATGTGGGTTTTGGTGTGCATCAGATGAAGAACAGCAAGTGGTGACATCTGTAGGAGAACATCCTGTGAGATAACAGGCACTACAGTGGTCCTCCTGAAAGGGATTCTTTACTTTCTTTGATACTTGAATAAAAGATTTCCTCTTCAGAAAGTATCATTACTTGTTAGAAAAGGCTGTGTCGAAATGGTGCTCCCATCAAGTCCCAGCTTTCCTTGTTGTGCACCTCAGCACAACATGAGAAGCCTGAATATACCAAAGGCAGCTGCAAGCTCTTTCCAGTTTGAGGAAGACAAGAGAGAAAGGTACTTAGTTTCTCCTGATTTATTGGTGAAATACCAGCTTATGAAGACCCCCAGACTTGCTCTGGGAACTTCTCTGGTAACCAAACATATTCAGGTGGCTTCTCTTGTATTCCAGAGCTCTCTAGGTATGTGTGAAGTGTAAAACAGGCAACTACTGATGCTGAAGAGAGATTCACTCCAGCTTCCCTTTCATCTGAAGCTGGTAAGGAGCTTCCTTTGAAAAGTTTTTTACAAGAAGGAATGAGTCTCTCTCAAGGATCAATGCCACCTCTGGGAGAGGAAATGGTTCACAAATGCAGTGCCTCTCACATCTCCTTTGCTATCATCCCCTAATAGAAACTCTACTGTGCTTCAGTACCTGAACTGTTTTTTATTAGGGATCTTCAGGACTGTTGAACTGAAGTAAAGATAGTGGTATATGGTGGATTTCATACCCCAAATCCATTGGACCCGTGTGTAAAAAAAATGCTTGTTTTGCTACTGAATCTGAGAATGGCAGCAGATGTAAATTTTGGGTCAAAAGCTTCCTATGGGGAAATGAAGTAGGAATGCTTTATCTCAATTCAGCCCTCTGAGAAAGCTGACATCTCATCAAAACGCATTGCTCTTTTGAAGACAAAACTTCTGATTGTTTCATAGGTCTCTCTTACTTGAGGTTTCTTTTGCCTTTTGTGAAAAAATCCCTGCCCTATCAGTAGGACATTACTGAATTTAAAAACAAGGGGAATGTTTTTGTTTCTTTGAACCTTTTGGCAGAAGATATTTCTCACTTTCCTTCTAGCTGTGTCCAGAATCTCATCTGCACTTCTCAGGTGTTACCCATATCTAATCTGAACAGGCACAGGGAGATACTTGCAGCTGTCACACAAGCAGATGTGGAAGGAACAAACTCAGAGCAAGTCACTGCTGGGGGAAGGGAGGGTTAGACTTAATTTTAAGCTGGTTGGGAGAGGCACTGTCATTATGTTCTGTGTGCATTAAATGCAAACACGGAACAGGTTCAAGTCTGTGGCCGATGGTCTTAGGTGTGACAGCAGTACAAATGAAATAATAATATCAAGTAATCTCAGTTATTAACCCTGCAGTAAATGCCTGTTCTAGTTGCCAGGTAGGAGCGCTCAGGGACCTCAGTTAAAATTGGCACCCTATTGTGCTAAGCATACGAAGACACCTAATTAAAGGCAGTCCTTTTCAATCAAGTGTTTTTTTGGTATAGATGACAAGACAGATAAAGGATGGAAGTATAAGAAAGCATAATTATCCCTGTTTCATGGATGGGGAGCTGAGGAGCTCTGGTCACACAGGGAGGGATATTCTGCCTTGGATGTTTCAGTGCTGTGATGGAGGCACGCTGTAGGTTAGCTAAGGCTCACACCGTAGCCCTGTACGTCAGCCACAAGACCATCCTTCCTCAGCAGAAAGATGTGATGAATTTCTTTCTGCTTAAATAGAAAGCTCAGTATACAGTTTTCTTTTTCCTCTTTAAAAAACAAACAAACAAAAAAACTCAACAACTCCCTGACCATTTTGGTTTCTCTCATCCTCTCAGAGTGTTAGTCATCATTTAAAATACACACAATGATTAAAATGAGTCTGATCATGTTCAGGTACAGTATTTCAGGGAGGCTACTTGGTATGACTTGCATGAGGACATGAAATGCCAGAAGGACCAGTGCAATCAGCAGCAAACTTCTCTGCCAAACGGAGTGGGTGGGGTCATGTGCCATATACAAGGGATTCATAAATGTTAACTATAATTTGCTGCCTGGTTATATTTGACCTCTGTGGGCTGGCACACGGACTGATTTATTGCATCTGTGCTATCTTAATTACTAAGGACACAGCTGAGAGCTTTTCAAAATTAAAAGTGACGTATTTACCTCAATTACTTAAATGTGGAGGCTCAAACACATATGCAGTTGTATTTTTCGAGTAAGAGAATGTGTGATTCGTGTAGCCAGTTACCTTTGCTTGTGGTTCTCCCAGATACTGGGCTTCAGGTACGTGCAGATGCAGGCACTTGACCCTGGCTCACATGGGATATGTTTACCAAGACTTAGCAAACTTTTCTTTCCCCCACTGCTGGTCCTACTTGAAAACGTTGCTCTTCCGGGTCTCAGTTGGAGCTGGAAAGCAAAATGAGGAGAGTGTCTGAAAGGTTGTTCTGAGTGTTTTTCTAGCCCAGCTGGACGCAGGTATTACTTGAGACCTCATGAGAAGGATTATTCCAACAAAATGTTCACCCTGGCTTCGTGAACTAAGAGATACAAACAAGTTTTAAGTAAGCATCCAAACTTGTGCTCGCTTAGCCAAACTCAGACACTGAAGCTTTTGATGCAGCACTACTAACGCGTACATTGTTGGACAAGTGTGAATGTATGACACTAAGCAGTTATGTGGCAGGTCAGCAGGAATTCACAAGTGCTTGGATTTAATTTTTTCATGGTTCTCATTTTGGAAATGTGTCTAAATAAAGAAGTCTAGCTTTAGAATAGCAGGGTTTTTTTTTGTTTTTGTTTTTGTTTTTTTTTTACCAGCTATAGCCCTGTCTTGACTTCTGCAAATTTAAGCAAAGATAATGAAAAGTAGTTTGTAATTCGAAGTTCTCTGTCTGAGACTTGAGACTTGCCCAAAGGGTCTAGCTTCCAGGAGTCCCTTTAGTGTACTTTTGTTATTAGCCCCTGTAAACTGTAGCATCTGAATTATTCTTATCCTTCTCTTATTTATTATTGCATTTCTGTGTACAGGTCAGGTACTCAGCTGCATTTGTGGATCTGAATGTGGAGATGCTCCATCTGAGCATAGCTGCAGAATCAAGTACTTATGGGCCTTATTCTTACTTCACATTAGTTGTGCTTGTACATAACGTGGCTGCAGCTGGTGGCATTTTCCCTGATGTCAGATAGCACTGCACTGCACTGCAGTGATTTTCAGCATCTGGTCCTGGGACCCCAAGCATCAGAAGGCATGAAGTCTCTCTAAAGATGTTCACATCTCTTCTGTAAGTGAAAACAAGCTGTCAAATCTGAACTGGCATAAGAAAGGAGGTAGTTTAATTTCTGTAAATCTCCGTGGTGGCTCATTTTGCACTTATTCCTTTTTCATTACTTTATGGATTTAAAATACATTATATAAATAGTAATTTCATACAAAAGTGTTTCTCTCCCTTTAACTTGTTCACTTGTTGAAAAGCAGCTAAAATAAATTCAGGCTATTTCAGCCTTAAGTCCAGCTTCTCTTCCAGAGCTGTGGGAGGAGAGGGTGACATTGGAACGTCGCAGTGCTTCTGAGCTGCTAACAAATCTTGGGCTGCCGTGGAACAAAACAGGCAGGCAGCAGGCAAGGAGGACTGCAAAATCCCAGTCTGCCAGCCTCATTGCTTCCTGCACAGCTATGGCGTACTTCTGACAGGACAGCAGGGACAGAGGAACGGTTCCCTGGTCACCGACTGTGCCCCTGCGTTTTAACTGGGAGGTATGATTGCAGTGCAGATAGTCAAATAACAACCAGCTTTAATCTTCACATGGCTTGTCCAGCCTGCCCAGGATGTGACATGCATATGCAAGAGCTGCTGCCTGAACACTGTGTTTCCACTGTGTAAGATATCCAAACTAGCTAGATTGAAGCTGGTCAATATGTTGTCCTGCCTTTGGCTGCAAGGCGGACAAAGTCCTGGATGCAAATTAAGCTGTTGTAAGCTAACTTGAGCAATAGGAATTCTCCATCCTTACTTACTACAGAGTTACTATAGAGATGCTTCTTGTTCTCCACAAACTCCAGGTCCAAACAAGAGAAAATCAAAAACCATCTGAAACTTGAGACAACAGAGGATAGAAAACCTGAGTGTTGAGGTGTAAATACAGATATGCCTGGAATAGAGAGGTGTATCTGTAGTTGCAAAATACCAAAGGAGAAAAAGCATAAGGAACACAAAGCTTTCAAACAGACCCCCGTAACAAGTCAGAACTAACCCTTGGAGCAAGACCGGAGGGAAATCGGCACCACAGAAACCCAGAGCCAGTTAGTAAAGAGTCATCTAATTAAATCACGAGTCCAATGGCAGCCGAGTCCCGTTTGAAATCATAACTCTGCTGAAATCAGTGGCAAAACTCCCAGTGATGTCAGTAAAGCAACTCCCAGCGTCTGTAGCAATCTCTCCTGGTTCTTCTCATGAGACGTGGGACTGTGCGTGGTACTGTAGTCTGCATGAAAAGCAAAAGCCAGTAACAGATACATTTGCACGTGTACAGAGGATGTATCTGATCAGGTACGTGGCTTTTTGACAAGGTGCATTTCTTCTGAAGAGTGCTTACTTGCTTTCTGTGGGAAATGCCATTGTCCTGCCAAAAAATGCAACTCCTAAAAAAGCAGTAAGTTTTCAGCTGAAGTAGATGGCCTTACTGGAAAATATCCATCTCAGCAACCTGACCCATGGAGTCAAAGGGCAGCACGATTCCATTTCCAATGGGACACCACCTGAAGTCACAATACTAAGGAACTGGCTGGAATACTGTAGTGATGTTTTACTTCCACATCACATTTTTCAGCACAAACCCCTGTTCTGTTTGGTGAGCAGGGCAGAAGCCGAACTCAGAGGCCTGCTTGGACAAAACCCTGTTTGTCCAGCTGCTACACAGGAAAAATCAGCTTCTTCCAAGGATAAGCCAGCATCTTGCAGCCTCTCAGATGGTGCATTGTCCCCTCTCCAAGGGTAACAGCACCCCGGGCTGAGGCTCTGGATGTGAGAATTGGCCCGGGGACCACCCGTTGTAGTCAGTAGAGGGGGACAGAGAGCCACACTAGACAAGCACTGTGTTATACAGCTTTGTTAGCAGTTGGATAAGAAATTGAGAATTGTGGTGCCAGTGGGTCTTTGGCATAGGGTCTGCATTTTGCTCTGTGTTTTTACAGTGACTGATCCGCTGGAGTGTCGGTCTGCGAGCAGAGCCCCCGTATGCTTTGGTATTACAGATGGAGAATAATAGTTCAACAAAGGAGCATTGTTAGATATATCTAACTTAAAATAAAGGCTGGTTTTGCAAAGCAAATTCAACGTCACAGCAAGCAGCACTTTTCATTTTATCTGCTGCTGAAAAGAATATGCTTAAGGGCCCATCTCCAAAGGGAAAATATGTTCTCACTTAATTGCACCTTTTCTGGCAGAGGGAGAGTGTATTATTATTATTTATGATTATTATTGTTGTTAGACATATTAGAAAGAGCTATATGCTGCAATATCCTTCATTGCAACCACATTGATTAGTGCTAACTGAGAATCTGCTATAATATTAACACGAGGTGCACAGGACTCGTTTGGCTTGTCCTGTTTGTTACTTAATTACACATGTATAAAGTCAGAGGCACAGTACCTGTAGATTCCCAGCACCTCCTGTTAAGCTGAGGCAGGAGCTGAAGTACATGAGAGCAGTAACCAAATCCTGCAAGCGTGTTTACATTTTGAACTTACCAAATCTTCCCAAGTGGAATGCAGGGTCCGGTTTCAGCCAAGGAACTGTTAGCAGTGAGTGAGAGTTAATGGATCAATCTGCTGTCTCTTGTCAGTGCTTTTACTGTTGACTTCTGGAATGTGTTTGATGAAAAGAAAGCAACTTCTTGAGACAGAAGATACAGATGTAGCATGTTAAGGTTGGGACCTACATGAACAAAAAAGCAATGTTATCAGTGTTTCTCTTCCCCGGCGCTGCTTGCCAAAACTGACAATAGAACAGCAGCAAAGCATTGCTTTTTTTAACTGCCGCAACTGCACATTAACCATTTGCGGCGATTCTTTTTGGCAGCAGTCAGATGTAGTGCTGGTGCTGCAAATGCAGGATGCCAGGTATTTCAGCCATAGCGTGTTGCACAGCCCCCTGCTGCCTTTCTGAAAAGCTGCATTAAAATGGAATTTGCTGAGTTGTTTGGCCGAGCCAAGCCTGCTTGCTCCCAGTGCTTTACATGCTGCGTGTCCACCAGCAAAGCACCAGGGCGTGGTGCAGATCCAACTGGCCATAGTAATTCTCCCAGTGCCCCGCCAGGCCGGCCGCTAGCCAAATTGCAGTGTGTTTTGAGGTGTGGGGGTTATACCTACCCAGCAGCATGCCGTGCTGTGTGGTGATACCCAGGCTATCTGTGAGCATGCTGTGGCCAGATACACAGTGGTGAGAGCTATCTCCAAGCAAATGATTTTGCACTCGTGGGCAGCACCAGGAGCTTGCCCTTCTCCTGAAGCTAGGCTGCTCAGTTAGCTCTGCCACGCCTGCCCGGTACTATGGATACCCTTGTGCTGTGTAGACATAACCACAGAGGCTAAAACCCCGATCCATAGAGGTATTTAGGCTTTTAACTCTCACTGAAATGAACAGGAGTTAAAAGCCTAAATACCTTTGGGGATTTGGGCCTAAGTGGCTTACGGAAAGCCCGTGGCACAGCAGAGACTCAGATATTCTGACTCGGAGGCTAGCAGCCCCGATATGAAATCATTCTTCCTCTCTACATCTGGTAGCAGTTTTCATTCACGTTTCCCAGCTAGGGCCATCAAAAATATGCCCATGCTTAGGACAGGAGGTGAAGAATAATTTAGGTAATTGAAGCTACAGCAGGAATGTGGTTCTGTCAGAGGGCTGCAGCCTGACCTGGAATTTAACCAGACAAGTAGGGCTTGGGGGAACTGTGAGCCAGCTCTCGCCTTTCAGGTGCACTGCAGGCAGTTAGTTTCTCTGCTCGAAGTGGGATAAACAGTTGAGCTTATGTGCGTGCTGAAAAGGAAGCCATATTGCTGAGAATGAAAGCAGGAGGCTTGCCAAACACTTGCCTTGTTATCCACATGACTGTTTATCAGTTATAACTCGAGCTGAGCCAATAATTCTTAATGGGTAATTCATATGATGAATATCTCCCCCGTACGCTGTGTTTGAATGGTCTGTGAACCAGCCATTACTTTCAAATATTTATTTACTAGTCACAATTATTTGTTTAATACTGTGAATAATTCATGGTTTGTGGAATGTTTTCAGGCAGTTCTCTGAAAGTAGCCAATATTCAGGCTATTTTGATTGGGCAGAGAAGTAAATGTCGCCTTTTTCTGATTACACCAGTGTTAGCTGAGGATAACTTGAAGTCAAAAGGCTGGGTCCATCTCTGATGTAATTTGGCATAGCTCCATTTTTTTTTTCAGCTGAGTTCAAATGGCCAGTGTTAATTCACACCGTCTTACTAGATGGTCCTGAAAAGAAGAGTTGTATGAGGGAAGAATGACTCCCATCGTATTGTCCCAAAGCTGGCTAAATGCACTATATTTTACGGTCGCATTTTCGTCATGCAAATTCTAGTATGTATAAATACAAAATTTGCTTTCTAAATATCATTCAGTATTAATATCTTGGTTGCCTTATTAGTGAGTAGCTTTGCAGTGCGGTACGCTTTGTGATTGGGCTCACAAAGTGACAGTTTTTGCAGAAATAGACTGAGTTCAATTTATGTTTGCAGGGCGAGGGGGAAACTGTTTTAAGGACAAACTTGTGGCTTGTGTTGAGGTTTACCTGGGAACCATCCATGTCCAGTGTGCGAGACTTTTCATTTCCACTGTTACTCTTACCATTACAAAATCTTGCCTTATATAAGTCTCACTGACGTCAGTGAAGCTTTGCCACATTTATTTGCTTTATCAGATTTCCAGTCCTTAAAGCTGTTTTAGAAGACGTTTCTCACTGCGTTCTCTGTGGTACCCTACTGACGTTGGGAAAATCAGAGCAAAGAGTTGCTGAGCTGTGTCTCTGATTCTTAACCAGTCATCTGCAGTCTCCAAGGGTTGTTATACGTCAAGAGCATTTCACTGGAACATCTCAGACCTTGTCTGTGCTCTGTATCTGCCCCTCTCTGCCCCAGTTCCCCTTACTACAATTGCAAACTGTAAGTAGTGCTTACTCCAAGAGCACAAGGGAGCTGTTGGTCCCAAGAAGATTTCAAGATGATTTCCATTTCTGGATCTCCAGATGCCAGGCTTGCACTTCCAACATTGCTGCAAATTTACTAGCTGAATCTCTAAATGTCCTTAACGTTCCTCTGTAGGAAACTCTGTAGGTCTTCCAGATGTGCAGCAAAAACTTAAGTTCTGTCACTTAGGTCGTCCTATAATGTGGCTGTGGTCTTGGGTTCAGGATCCTTGTGTTCATAGGAGACTTATTGACAACACTTTATAAGGAACTCTTGTGATTTTCGTTCTTCTCTTTTGTTCTTGCTTTGTGGTACTTTGCTCTGTGATACAGCTCCTAGAAATACACAAGCAAAAAGGAAGAACACATTTCAGAAAGATTTGTTGTCTTTCTGTACTAAAGTAGCACAACCTATTTGAATGGTAAAGAAACTCCCTCAGACTAAATGTCCAGGTGCATATCGTTGCTCACGACATACCGTTTACTAACGAGTGAATCCAGACAAACAAACTATACATCCGTTATGCCCTCTGGCTGCCTATAAAAATGAGAAAAAATAATGAAGTGGTGTGAATCAGGGACTTTCTTTAGCAGCTGGGCACGAAAAGGAGCCTAGAATACAACAGCTTTTGCTGCTAGGTACCAAACATCATCTCAACAGTTCTGTAACTAACCAGGGGAGCAAATCAGTTTCATAAACCTTACTAGATTAGGGTTGGCTGTTAAATATTTTTCATGTCTTAGATTTCATGTTCATGGATATCAATGAAAGTTTCTGTTGTGAAATTTATGTATGTTTGTTTTTTAGACCGTGCAAAGGTAAGTGTGGTTCTCATAAAGATACAGCTACTGACCTTTCTTTAATTACAAACAAATGCAGGGGGTTGATGGATATTACCATGCTGTTGGTCTCTTCTGTTGACTGAGTGGTCTTCTGAAAAACAGTGGTGTCTTTGTACTGCAGGCTGCAGTTCAGTAGGAACACACCTGATTACACCAAGCCCTTTTTAAGCAGAGCCCTGCACAGTGTCAAAGGAAAATGTTTTGTTGTAATGGTAAGGAAGAACAGATGCATAGAAGAAAGGTCAAAGAAGAACAGAACCAAATGACCTGCTAAAACAGAATGTCTGGGGATTTTTCAGCAGAAATCCTCTTTGTCTTCCAAGCACTGTGGTGGTGCAACTGTCAATCAGAAAGAACTGCTGCGCCCCAAAGATACGATGCCTTTTTGTGTGAAGTCCTTCTAACCACCAGTTCAAAGGCAGTAGTTCTCCTTCAGCCATATGCTGTCATTACAACCGCATCCTGGACTGTGATGCGGGGCTTGGTCTTGCAAACACTAGGTTTCCGATTTATATTTATATTTGTGTGACTCCTACTTCCTGAAGCACAGTCTTCTGAGGCTCAGGCTTGTAAAATTGTCCCTATTGACAGAGGGAGTGACGGAGACGAAGAGCACACACGCACCTCCCACAGAGCTGGCTGCCCAAGTGTAGGTAACTCGCAGGGTGCTACAGTGCTACTCGGCGGAAGTAAAACCTGTGCAGAATGGCAGTGTACACAGTGTGGGTGTCAGGTCTTCGGTACCAATTGTTTCTTTCTACTTATTTGTTCCCTTTGTTTTGCAGTACTTGCTGATGCACTCGCTGCACTTGTTGATGCAAGTGCGTCAGTGTTGTCAGAGATGCCCCAAGTTCCATCTCAGTACACTGATCCTTCTTTCCCCACACTGGGACATGCCGTTCAGGACGTTTTTTCTATGTGGTTTTAAGACTGGGAAATCAGGTTTACTTCAGTATGACTGCCCTGCCCATATACGAATGGTGATTTCTGCATTTCATACTTTGCTGAATAGGAACGAGTGTGTCACATCTGGAAGCACGGAACCTAGACCTCTTGTCCCATTGCAAAGCTGTGAGGTGTGTAAGGGGCAAAGGGTGAATTTCTTTGTTTCTCCTTGTTGTACAGTATCTGATTGCATCTCATGATAGTCCCCTTCCCCTTACTTGCACTCATCAAATTGCTAAACATTGCTTTTTCGTGCTGCCTCTGGAGGCTGACACTGTTGAAGCATGTAGGTTAGCTCTCCTATTGACCCTCTGGGGGAAAGATAGGAAGAATCACTGAAATTAAATGTAGGTGGGGTAGCAATTATAATTATGTTGGATCATAACTTCCACTGATCTAATTAATGCCACCTAGGTTGTGGCTTGTGCAACTACCTTGATTTATTGGTTATCTTCACAGTAGGCAAGAGGTTCTTAGGATGATGTTTTTGCACAAGGCCCGTGGCTCTGATATGTGGTGTGATAGAAGTGGTATTTGATGAACATCAAGTAGCGTAGTTACAGTACATGTAACAGTTTGAAAGATGCCTGTTCTGTGATGCTCTTTAGAGGCACTGTAAGTTGGCCATCCGGGCAGGATTGATGACGTAGTCTATACAGCCCAATGAATTTGTTTCTAGCCAGAATCTCTTCATGCTTCTCTTATAATTACATTTTCCTATTGAATCTGGTATAGCAAGCTCTAGGTGTTTCCAGCATTAAGTGACACTAAAAGATGACTCTCTCACCTAAGTTCCAGTTTATGTATTTATTTTATTACTCAGGATATGTCTGGATTTTACAGCTGAGTATGTTAGGAATTCAGTTACAAGTTGAAACCGCTTTATAATGCGTGGCTATAAAGATCAAAGGTTGCAAAACCAACACTGGAGAGCCAGGTTCTGTTCTTCCAAGGCTCATCAATCACGACTTAGTTCTGGCCCATCTCACATAATTTTACACCATGTGCTGTCATTTGGGCAAATGTTTACCCATAGCAGTAGACCAGAGACTCCCACAACTTTTATGCTAAGTATTGCCATCAGTTCCTGACAGCACTTCTCTTTCCCTATTTACCTCGTATCTCTTTTCCCTCCTTAGGGCTTTTTTTTTTTTTTTTTTCTTCCCTTCTTTAGTTCACAGCTGATAATTTTTGGTACTGGTGGCACGCTGGGAGATCTTCATTCTGCCAGGTGGGCAAAGATCTTTCTTGGTTTCCCCTGGATATCTGCTGGAGACCACACAACATTTGTACTTGCTGAAGTTCTATAACCCTTTGCCAGCCCACCAAGCAGAAACAAGGCAGGAGAAGCCAAAATAAAAGCTTTCTCCGGTGAGTCTGACCATACACTCCTATCGGCTCGGTCAGTCAAGTAAGAGCCAAGGTGAACTGCTGTCAGTTTGCTCCATGACGCTGAGCAAGTCCCTTCATTTCTGTTTTCCCATCTTTCTCCTTCAATAGTGAGCCCCTGAGGGAAGGGGCAGCCTTTTGAATAATGGGGCAGCTGTGAACCACAGTCACTGGAGGCTTCTTGGTGCCACTGCAGTAGGAAAAAAATGATTGTTGTGCAATGAATCGTCCCAGCTTTGTCTGGAAAAACTGGAATGCACACTATGAATTTTCTTGTGAAAGATTCCTTGGTGGAGATAGAAGAGCTGGTGAGGCACTGGGATCACTTGCGGTTCTGGCTTATTAGGTCTCCCAGATGAATGTTACCTCAACAGTATTCAGTCTGTCAAAAAGAAGATTCATTTTGTCTCAGGCGAAGTGTTTTATGCAATCTGAAACAAATTGTTCCATGATTATTTTTTGATTATTTTAGATTTATCCATTTTAAATAATCAAGTGGATTTAAATGAACTTTCTAATTGGAAGAATTCAAACTTGTCTCCAGAAATGTTTAAATCAAGTATTTCAAGAACAATGAGCATCTGTATATCAAATTTAGCATCAAAATCTAACGGCTGTTAACTTCAGGTTTTAGTTTACCTACTTTGATGACAGAGCTTGAGGAAGTCAGCACTATAAACTCTGTTGATTGGTATTTCTGAGGGCTGGAATAGTTTTGTTCTGAAGTTTCCACCCACTTCTGTTCCTGGACAAACTTCTTGTGGTACTGCAAGGTGTGTGTTGAGCTCTTAGTTAATTATCATGTATGTTACAGGGTTGGAAGTGAGAATTAACATGAATGGCTTTTCAAGTGTCTGATTTGTTTCCTTTCTAAGATGTCTATTTTTGTAGATCCATCTTCATTTTTCTCCCTCTTGGCTGCCCATTGCTTGTAAGGATTGCTATAAAGAGTAGTGGTGAATTTGACTGGTGTGTCATCGTGTCTGGCTGGAAGGTCAGATATGCTTTTGCCAATGAAGAGGCTGATTTTCAGAAATGACTGGTGAATCCACGTGCTTGGCTTTTTTACTGTCTTCTCTTTGGATATCTTGAAGAAACTCAGTACAAAAAAATGAGCCTTATGTTTACGAGCTACTTGAGAAAAGAGTTGTAAGCAGAACTGTTTGCTGTTCTGCTTCATGCCTTTGAGGGCACAAGAAAGTTGCATGAAAAAAGAAATAAAGGAAACAGGGAAGTAAGGCTGTATCATTGTTTTAAAGAAGCATTTTAATGCAAATGCATGTAACAGTTAAAATGAAGCTCGTGTTATCTTGTCTTTGACTTTTGTAATGGTTGTGACAGGATTTTAAACTTTTCACAGCGTACTAAAAATATTTCTTAACATACAGTTACTTTGACTAGCTAATATAATTAAGTCCGTTGCTCCACTTTGTCCCGTACTTTGTCTTATTAATGTATTTACTGCTAGTGGGAGCCGAGGCCGGTGGTGGTACCAGCATTCAGTGTTCCTCACCGCTGCTGCTCAGCCCTGGAGAGTCTGCTGGAGGTTTTGTGGGGGAGGAGGTTAGACAGTGGGCTCTCTGCAGGGCTGGCAGCAAGCAGAGCTCCGGGGGTGGGGTCGAGCCAGGCAGAGGTAAGGGTTTGAGCCACTCTGCCTGGGTTTCTGCCTGAAGCCAGCAGGGATTTTGGTTGTGGTCTGGCCGATCTGGCTGGAGGTTAGGTTGTGTAATGTAAGGTGGGATTTGGAAAGATGCTTAGCTAAATGCCCTGAAACTTGTGGGTGGGCAAATTTAGGCAGGTCATGGAAACCTGTGGGGTTACATACGGGGTCAGATCTGAAGCTTTGTATCCATTAGTTCCCATACGTTCTGAGGGAACTGTTTTTCTCTGTCTTCTGAAGATGGAGATGTCCAAGATAGACATCCCCTGTGAGCATATGATCATGTGGGTGCATCTCTCCATGCCCTCCTGGGCAGCGGCAGGGGCAGAAGCACAGACCTAGAGCCTCAAGCTGATTTAATCTGTACCTGCCTCAGTAACTATGCCTGACGTCCTCTGACCCAAATTACCTAACTCAGCTGGTATTTCCTTCCTCATATTCCTTCCCTTACATCTATGCATCTCACCTGCTATAGTTTAACTGGCTGCAGTGAGGGAGTTGGGGAAACTGTGTGCTAATGCTGTGCCCACCTCTGCCCTTCTCCCCGCCTGGCTTAGAGAGACACTGTGTAAATGGAATTTTTAACATCAAAAGTTTCAATTACAGCAGGAAATGTCAGACCGACAGAGTGCGACTGTTCCAGGTTTCCCATAAGGAATACTCCCACCCCTACTATTTACCCGTATGGAAAAAACAACCTCTGACGGTATTTTTTTAAGTTCTCAGGTAAACGGAGCTGAATGGTATTATCACATATATGGCAGGCTTTCTGCAGGAGATGAATAAGTGTAAATCATAGCGCAGGGTCCAGAGTCTTTACAGTGCCTTTTTCATGAACGAAAACCCTGGGATACGGGCTAAGTGGGAAGGGGCTGCTTGGGAGAGAGCTTAACCCCTAGCAAGTTAGCAGTCTGGGGGAAAGAGGAACAGGATGGAAATGTTGATCTCAGAGTGGAATATTACATGGAAAGCAGTGTCAAGTGCGGCACGTATGCACACGGCTGGAGGAGACAGCCTTCAGGAGGAGAGCCTTGTGGGGTTCTTTGTGGGAGGTGTGGGTTGTCAGTGCAGCAACCGGGAGAACCGTGTGGGAGAGGACTCTGCAGTGCAGTGGGCTGAGCTAAGAGGTGCAGCACCTTTTTCTGAAATGGGTGCAACATTGTAAGTGCAAAGGTTTGGAGAATAGGTGTGACTGGTGCTGCAGGTAAGCGGTGGTACAGTAAAGAATAGCTGCCTTTGCTCTGATATATTTTTATTTAAATGATCCTAGGGAAGGATGGGAAGTTGAAAGAGATGCTCCTGCAACGCTTCCCAAACATCTAGATCAAGTTCACAAAAATCACAATAGGTTAGGGTGGAAGGCACCTCTGGAGATCATCTAGCAGCAGGTCTTCCTGCTCAAAGGTTCATCTGTTGACTCTTTCCTAGACTCCAGAAGAGTCTGGTTCTGTCTACAGGTAGCTGTAGACAGGAATAAAATCTCCCATTTGTCTTCATCTCTAGAGGCTGAACAAATCTAATTCTCCATCTCTTGATGATCTCGTTTGCTCCCTCAATTCATCCAGAAAATACATGCACAAACACGTCTTGCAGGTCACTGGGTCATATCAAGCTCAGCTTTAGCTGCAAGAGATAAAAGACTTATACCATGGCCTCAGAGACCTACAGTGGTCTTGAGAGCCACTGCTGTGGTGGATGCTGCAGACAGTTAATTCAATGCCACACTTACAGGGACTGCGTCATTTGCCTCAAACAGGGACAGATCATGCTTTTAATGACAGTGTTCAACCTGTGGGATTGTTGTGGACGTACTGGTTCCTGCAGTCACAACTGAGGCTTCTAAAAAGCCCATGACCTTCAGTGGTCACGGTGGTAAATCACAGGCACTATCCTGCTCAGTATCTTGGCCATGATTCTTGGCCATTACCCTTTAATCAACTGAGGAGCAGCATGAAGGACTTGAGAAATGATGGGGGGAAGGCATCCACAGAAATCTTTGTCTCCAAATAAAAGTTTAACAGATATCAAGAGTCTTTTTACTTATTTAGTTATTTTAAAGCAACTTATGAGCTATGGAAAAAAAATATATATATAGCAGTATTCCCCATGATGTAAATCTGTATAGATTTAAATTGATGGCAGAAATTTGCAACTTATGTAAATAGGCACAGCTCTGTGAAGTTGGTGGAGTCACACCAAGTTATATTAGCTAAGGATATAACCCATCATTTGTAATGGTATCATTCTTACATGCAAGAAAAAGCAAGGAAATGGGAGTATGGAAGAAAAAAAAAAAACCAACAGCACAAGATTTACAAAATCTTGTTCATTGCTTTTCTCAGCCTCTGTGTGGAAAACATCTGCATGTTACAAAACACTTTCATGTCTAACATCCAAACTCTGGGCCCTCTTCTGCGCTGAATGGCACATTCACGGGGCATTGCTTCTCTGATGTCAGCTGCCCTTGCTGGGAACAGGCAAGCTGAATGTTGCTCTGAGCAGCTGTACATACACCACCTGCTGATTTCAGTGAGTTCATTCCGCTTGTCTGCAAAGATAAAATATTGAAAGGGTTGCAGTTATTGTTCCTTTGGACGTATTAAAGTTTAGAAGCTGCCTCTAATGACTGATGTATGGTAGACCATGATCTTTCCATGGAAAGTTGATGGCTGCTACAAGATAAACCTTGTGAATAAAATAAATAATATCTTTCTCTTAGAAGCTAATGCATGATGTTTGGTTAACCAGCGGTGCCAAATCTGTTGGGAATATACCTGTAATTATACCAGGGAATCACGCAGCTTTCTAAGTTTGGGAATCTGCTAGGTGAAAGGCTGACTGGTAAGGCAGGAGACCTGCTGGGATGTTTGCAAAGGTCTCTTTTGGGGCTTTATGTTTACATGTAATAACTTGGCTAACCAGTTCTGCTTCAAGCCTGTATGTAAGAGCAGCACTGCCTGTGCATACGTGGCGGTCTTCAAGTTCTCATTGCCTACTGGAGGTGTTGGGATGACAGCAGGTTGCCTGTGTTAGGGTCAGTCATAAAAGGCGGCTTAGAAGCAGGCCAAGTCAGTGGGCAAGGAGCAAGGGACATGCATAGGGCCAGATGCGTGGTAAAACGACTGTGCTTTTGATCTGTCTCAGCAGCAGCTTAGCATTTGACCTCTCACATGGGATGCGATTCCTCTGATCACATGTGGACATCTACAGCTGATCCAGAGCTAAATGCTCTTCACAGCTGCTAGGGACAGTACTGATCTCATCCTAAGGTGGGCATCAGCTGTAGGCCAGGTGGGGATCAGCTGTAGACCACTCCCTAGGAGTGCCTATCTCACTTCATTAACTGTGACGACAGGTGAACATGGTTGAGAAGATGTAGAGTTTGGTGAGAAAAGCGCATCCCTTGTTCCAAGGTAAGTGGTTATCAGGCTGGCTGCTAGGGAAAAAAAAGCCCATCAATGAGAGAAGGGTCAGTCAGACAAATGTGCTTGAAGCCCTGCTGACCTTCAGCCAGCACAGTAAGTAACAGGGAATTGTGCCTTTGGAGAACAGTTCCTGAAAGACAGTTAGCTTTTACTGCCTGCTAAGCTGTTGCCAACATTGGTTCTAGGCTGTACATAGAGACAGTTGTTTTGGAAAAGGCAAAGAGTCTCTTCACACTGCTGGACATGGTCAGCACTGGGCTGTTGTGAGCAGTCATGCTTGCTGCTCGTTGCCAAACCCCGTCTCTCCTATGGGACCATGTTTAGCAATGACATCAGTGACGATGTACATTAAGTGTCATTACAGCTAGCGCTATGGATAAACTTGTCCCAGAGGGGGAATGCTCCCTTTTGATCTGCTCTGCAGATCCTTTGCCCTCAATGTGTGGATCTGTACACTTCGCTTGTTCCACACACTGACATCAGTGGAAACTCCACATTATAGGCAGGTGCAAAATACATGGTTCTCAGATGCGTCACAGTGATAAGGGCTCTAAACTGCTAGCCTTGGAGGGAAATTCCCTGTCCTACTCCTACCTCACTGTTTAATTTTGTGTTACTTAGCAGTAAAGGATGATTCTGTGATGTTTCCTCTTCTGAAATTGCTGAGTTTTCTATATGGTGAGGCTCACTGTACCAATGAGAGTCATTTAAAGGGTTCAATGAGCAATTTATAAAACTTATTAGCAAGTTTTAAAGGCCTGGTGCAATGACGTGCTACTCGAGTGGTCTGCTGAAGGACTTGTAAAGCAAGCCATCATATCAGATAGGCTAATAATAAAGCAAATTGGTTCATTGGAAAGAAAATAGTAATTCCGAGGTTACTGTCCTGTGCTATAAATACAATAGTGTAGCAGGACTAGTGCTGCATGATGGCAATGACCAAAGGAGAAGGGTTTTTACACTGGAATGGCAGTAGCTTGTAGGTTGCAACTAGGCAAGTATGAAGAAGGTTGCTGTTTTTCTGTAGCTCATGAAATTTTGTAGCACTTGGAAAGGTGCATCTGGACTGAGTTGGATCAGAGGATCCCAGAATGAGCTGATGTGGCTGGGGGCTGAGTTAGCTTTAAATGACAGGCTTTGGGTTCAGGTGTGGTTGTAGCATTACACAGGGAAATGCCCACATTGTCCAGCAGATAAGACCACTGCTCAATACAAACTTTGCACTACGTGTTGAGGGTGCTCCTCAACTTGAATTTTGGTCATAGGCAACAGAGATACAGAACAAGAGGAGAAGTGCAGTTGATGTTCTACTTGGCCAAAGCTTTCCTTCCTCCGGGCTGCCTAATTTGTACAAGCTTGCACTTCAATCTAAGACAATCCTCCAAAAAGTTGCTGAGGTTAGCTCTTCCTCAGTGGTTCCTCTAAAAATATTGAGACTTTGAGCCTGGGAAACAGCCAGGCTAGTAGCTGGAGATGTGGACAGAAAGCAGGTAAGTTAGAGGACTGGACACGCTGGAATTGCTTTGAATCCCACTCATCACACAGCAATGCAGAAATAGCCTTGGATTATATTTTAAAACTGTTTAACCCACATCCCAGTGTAGTCAATGAAATGTTTGCCAGTGACTTAAATGGGCTCTGGAACAGGCCTGCAATGTTACTCATGCCTTCAAATACTTCCTTCACCTGTAGGATGAAAGTCCTTCTCCTAATTCAATGGGCCTCCTTACTTCTTCCTCCCCTCTCAGTTTCCATGGGCCCCTAGCATGGGAAACTCAGCCTTATTCATCTTTGTATTTCCATGTCTCTGAATTGGGCAGGTTCTGGGTATGTTCCACATAGAAGCCTGTTATCTTTTCAAGTGGCAAAAAAAGAGGGGATTTTTCCATAGTCACATAGTTTTTCCACAGAAATGTATTCATGAGAGTTAAACTTGCCCAAACTATGTTAATGTATGTGGTTGGCTTCTGTGCCAATTTTCATTGTGAATAAGACGCAAAATAAAGGGGCTCTTGTGTCTCCCTTTCCTCCTCCCTGAATCCCTCCCATAATTTTTGAGTTCATAAGCCCATTTTGTATGCGAATCAGCTCAGGAGAGGAAAGGCAGGGGGATTACTTTTTCTTATAAACTGTTCCTTTGCTTTAAACTACTGATAGACACGTGGAAGTTGTGAGTGAACCAAGGAGCAGGTAATACGATGGAGCTGGAACGTAAGTTGGTGCAGATCAGGATAACTCTATTTGCCCTGACTGAGCCTTGCTGATTTACACCAAAGGGAGGACACATCCTTAGCTTATTAGAGGCTCTGTTCATTGGTGTGTTGTTATTCTAAGGCATTTTTGACTGACTAGAGGAATGGTGTCTGTCTTGGATATAAGTGTTAGGACTTTCGCTTTATGGTAAGCTGTGAGCCATGGCTTACAACGGCGTATACAAAACACCAGCTGAGTTCAGGCAGCTCTCTTAGCCAGATGGCTATGAAACATTCATAATACAAGCTGTAGCTATTATGAGCCATTTCTCTTTTGTGCATGTCCTGACAAGCTGCTGTTATTAAGTTTCAGTGTATTTCTGTTAATGTTACCTGCCTATTTTCATTCCTGCATGCTGTCACACCGAGCTGGTTGGCGTGGCCTTGGGAACTGGTCTTCAAGGTTCCTCCCTGTGAAAGTTGCCAGCTCATTTATTTGTTTCTTTTCAGTGGTTCAAGCCAGTGCGTTATTCAGAAACTTCTGAAAGAGCGGTGTTGGGTAAACCTCTGATTCAGTTCATTTGAAAGCACCCTTGAAGTCCTCCTCCACATCTTGCCCTCCTGTGGCTCTCTTACTTCTGAGGCGTGATGAGGCTGATTTGGAGCCTGCTTCTGAGAAACCAGCAGTGCTTCTGCTGGAAGCGTCCCTCAGCTGGAAGGTCCATGTCCTTCCTATGGCAGCTCTTGTTTGGGCCCTGGCTGTTCCTGGTCTTTGTATCAGATGGCAGAAGTGCAAGAGAAGAGAAGGGCAACCATGGTGTGAGATGTGGAGGTGAGCTGGCAGGAAGATTGCTTGTATTTTATCCTCATCCCAACATTACTCTGAATGGGCGGTGGTCACTGCTCCAAATTGTGCTCTCCCAATGGCCGCTCAGTTTTTCAAAGCCCTTTAACTTCACAAATGGTTGCAAGGATCCTGCCAGTGATGTCTCCCCATGCAACAGGAAGAGCGGTAGTACAGGAGCTTCTCTAGGCTATTGGCCAATGATGTAATCCCTCTGGAGTGCTGGATGAAGTGGTTAGACTGATAGCTGTAGGCTCTCTTCAACCCACCTTTGCCTTGCGGAAAAGCTGCAGCTGCTGTGTCTGCACAGGAGTCTGCACACAGTCAGCAGCACGAGCACAAACTGGAAGGCAGTGACTGCAGTGTACGTAGTGGGTACATGCAATTGGAAGTTCTTGGTATCCAAGTGTCATTTCTGACAAAACGGTTAAGTTTTGGATGTAATGCATACTATATAAGATTAACAGATGCCTATTTATGGAATGTATTTTCAGCAATCCAGTTCAGTTGGTTTGCCACTTTATAGCACTTCTTATGTTTAACCACTTGCATTCTGAGAGCTGCTTCTCTTTTATAGGACAGCAGTCATGTTGGCCTTCAAAAACATGTAATCTCAAGATTGGCTTTAAACATCCTGAGATTTCAGTACTTAGAACTGGAGAGGTGTTGCCTTCTGGTTTTTGCATCTGAGGCACCCAAGTCTCTGCATTCAGGGGTTACAAACTGACTCTAAGTCAGGCACAAGATTCTTAGGTACGTTAAAATTATTGCAGCACAAACCAGTAGATATGTAACCAGCAGTACAAGGGTGGTGAGGGAGGTGATTGTCCCCTGCTGCTCTGCCCTTGTGAGGCCTCATCTGGAGTACTGTGTCCAGGCATAGGGCCCCCAGCACAAGAAAGACGTGAAGGTGATCAGAGGGCTGGAGCACCTCTCCAATGAAGAAAGGCTGAAGGAGCTGTGCATGTTCAGCCTGGAGAAGAGAAGGCTCTGCAGAAACCTCATTGCAGCCTTCCAGTACTTACGAGGCTTATCAGCAGGAGGGGGACTCATTTTTTATGTGGTCTGATAGTGAGAGGACCAGGGGAATGATTTTAAACTAAAAGAAGGGAGATTTAGGTGAGATGTGAGGAGAAAATTCTTTACTCAGAGGGCAGTGAGGCCCTGGCACTGCTGCCCACAGAAGCTGTGGTGCCCCAACCCTGGAGGCGCTCCAGGCCAGGCTGGATGGGGCACTGGGCAGCCTGAGCTGGGGGGGCAGCCCTGCCCGTGGCTGGGAACTGGGGCTGAGTGGGCTTTGAGGACCTTTCCAGGCCATGGCATTCTATGATGCTATGGTATGATTCTGTGTGTTACTACTCTACTATAAAATTGCCAGTGACCACTCTGGAGAAATCAAGCAACAGCTGATATTTGAAATGATGATTCACAAGGACAGCTTTTTGTTCATGGGGCAGCTGAATGTGTAGAGGCATCTGAATTACTGTTTTCAAATGTTGCATTGTAGTGCAAGTCTCTGAGAGAACGGGTGCCATGGGAGTCAGGTGGCACCAATGCGCTCCGGGGTGGCAGAAGCTGCAGCAGGCTCAGGGTCCCTCTGTGCTATGACCGTTATCAGCCAAGATGCAGGCCGCAAAGGGCAAGCTCTCCTTCTGACATGTCTTGGAAGCTCTTGTTTCAGCTGCTGCCTTTTGGAGAGGGAGTACACACGTAGTAATTGCTTTGTATTGGATAGCATAAGAAGTTTCCATCACAGTTACCATCTGCTTGGGTGAATCCATGTTCTCTCTCCCCAGCCTGAAAAAGAAGCAAATCTGTGGCAGGCAGCACCCACCCCCAGGTGCTCAGGTACTGCAGCCAGGCGGTGGGGAGTATGGTTAGGGCACATTACCCAGCTGTGAAGGGAGAACGCTTTTCTCTGCAGCCGCATGTAAATTTTTATGGAAATGGAGAGTTATAACATTCTTGTTTCAAGAATTGTCACGAATGCTTGGTTTTGAGGCCAACCATTCAGCTCCTGTTATCTCTAGGAATCAAGATGTTTATCTGTCTAAATGATTGCAGCGTGTCTCTGGTATTTGAAGGTGGTTCTTCCTATTTGTGAAACAAAAAAAAAAAAAAAAAAAGAAAGAAAGAATCAATCCTTGTTTCCCAAACTATAAAAAGCTCAATAGCCTCAGGCTGTTCTTTTTATCTGTAAGGAATAAAGCAGATTTGTCCAGATTCTCAGCCAGTATAAATCAATTTAATGCCCCTGGCCCATTATTTTTCCTTGTGCAGTTTCTCTTGAGTGGGATTTAGGCTGTGGATAAGCATCTCCTTGTGTTGTTGTGGATGTCTTGATGCATTTTGAAGCTTGGCAAAACGAGCATCAGCTATAGCTCTTGGAGAGCTTGCACCAAGTTCCGCCCTGCTCTCCACTGTCTGTAGAGTCAATGGTGTGAGGCTGAGCCATTGGACAAGCAGCCAAGCAAGGTGATTGCTTTGAAGGGGCTGAGGGAGGAATATGAGCTGGAAGGGTGAGGGAGGTGGAGCCAAGTTCAGGTGACCCCAGGTACAAGCAGCGTGCACCTCTGCCTCTGTTCATTGCAAAGTGACGCCTAGGCAGAACTTCACCAAAGGCCCTGGGGGCTGCCAGAGGTTTTGGCTTCCTGGCTGACTTGGCTGCTGCTCTGGTGAACTGGAGCATATCTCCGGAAAATCTGGTTGCCACAGGAAATCAGCAATGTTCTCCTTGCCTGATGAAAATCTACAGCTCCCATTTGCAATTGATCGGAGTGATTAAGGGGCACTGAGCTGAAGATGATGTTCATAGAGATACACAGCATGAGAGGTTATTGGCAAAGCAGGGCCCTCTTCCCAGACAGGGGGACAGGGACGCTCACTGTGAGCAGCGATGACACCAGGGAAGGACTCTGGGCTGCAGCGTGTGCCTGCACTCCCCACTGTCTCGGAGCAAACCTGCCTTGGGTCAGCTCAAATAGGTAGTTTGGTTAGGTTGTGGTTGGACTTGATGATCTTTAAGGTCTTTTCCAACCTGAGCAGTTCTATGATTCTGTGATTCTATGATTCAAATCCTCCTGGCAGCCACCAGCCATGGGGGAGGCCCTTCGTGCTCCCCTGTGCAGGATCCTGTCCCAAGAACAGGGCAAGTCCTCCTATAGCCACGGGTGATTTGTTTGGGGGCTGACCCTTTGAGCCAAGACATTTGGGTTACTGCAGGTTCTCCCCCTACTTCTTCCTTTCTTATTTTTAGGGCGTGGTGTATTTTGTAAGTATTATGTTTATCAAGAAGTTGATTGTGTAAATAAAATTGTGGCCTTGTGTGCCAAATAGCTGGGTTATGATTTCCTGGAGGAGAGCCAAGGCGGTGTGTGGGAGCATGCCAGTGTTAGTATGTTCACTTTGGGAAGAAATACAGCGTGTGTGAAGCGGCGAGGGAGGACGCGCTGTGAGCCCAGCGCTGGTTAACCCTTCCTGGGCACTGCCATATCCCCACCAGACTCTCCCAATCACAGGCTTACAGGCTGTCTGGAGCCCAGCCAGATCAATGCGGGACTGCACGAGGTGTGGGATGCCAGCCCACCTCCTAAGGCGGGAGCCTGGTGTCCTCCAGAGCTGGTGTGTGGAGGCCGCGTCCCACCAACCTCCAAGGGGCCTCTCAGAGAGGCCGGGCCAGGCACGTGCCTGGGTATGCCAGGGCAGGGAAAATGGCCTTGGGGTAGATGAGAATCAACTGCCCAACTAATGACTTGATTCCCTATTTCCTACTGAGTGTTATCCAAAGTGTACCGTTTCTATCAGTGTTTTTCTCCACTGGCTGTTTGAATAGCAGCTGAATCACTGAGGAGTTGCAGAGCATTTTCTGCACAGGATGGAGGAGAAGCCTTTTGCCATGGAAGCGTCACTACCAGAGTTTGCACCAGCACTATCCTCCAATTGTTTGCTTTGTCATATTTCCCCTAGAAATCATACAATCCCAGAACCGCTCGCATCTCCTTCCACTCATCCTTAGGTCATTACGTTGTGAAAGTATTTAAAACGCATGAATGAAGAAAATGTAAGCTCCTGCTTTCCACCAAAGAGGAAATCATGAGTCGGTTGCTTCTGCAGACAAAGCAAAGTCCCGAGGATGCATGAAAGAAGCTCATTTTGCCAAGCAGCAGGGAGCGGGGTTAGACGTGGTACAGTGGGGAGGAGGGGAGATGTGTTCATGGGGAATTCTTGCAACTCAGACAAAAATAGCGACTTCTATTATTTACCTACCTAAGCCGGAAACCTGCTTGCATTTCAGGCATTTATTGTAATTCCTTGCATAGCTGGGGATGATAAGCCCTGTTAACCAGTCATTGCATGCTGACTGAAAATGATAGTTAACGTTCATCATCTACCCAAATAACTTTCTTCTTTAACCCCTTCAAACCTGCTGGCCGGGAGGGTTTTTTTGCAGCTAATACTGCTGCCGGTCAGCCTCACCTCAAATCTCTGTCTTCATAAAATTCACTTTAGTGGAAGTCTTTGATCGCAGCCTAATCTATATGGGAGCCTTCTCAGAGCAGTTCACACGTCTGAGATACAGTGACGGTTATGGCTCAGATTTCAAAGGAATCAAAGGGAGCCATTTGGCCGACTTCCACTGAATGTCACTGAAATTTGGATGCATAATTCCTATGTGTTCCTGGAGTGGGCTGGGTACTGTGGCTTGAGCATATTAATGATCTTGAGCCATAGTCCAGTGCAGTTGGTGGAATTCTTTTCTTTGTGCCCTGTTTTGTATTATCCGGGTCCAAAAGCTTGGGAGGAGAAAGAGCTTCACTCAGTAGAGAACATATGGGAAAGCAGTAAGGCTGAGCAAGAAAGTGCCCACTGAAGGGTTGGCTCTAGGTGAGGGGAGTGTACTTCTCCTAGCCATGTTTGCACGTGTGCCCGTGTCTCTCTCTACAGGCTTCCTGTCTCCTGCAGCCCTCATGGCTTTGCTGTGTGCAGGAGCACTTCCGTGGTACTGGGCACCGTGTCCCATGTGGGCTGGCCTCAGCTGTGCCCATGGACTTGGTACAATGTGCTGAGCTCTGATCCTGAGGTCACCATTGAAACACCTGATGGAACTGTTCGCTAATCTTAAGGGAAATTGGCATGGGGGAACAGAGAAGGAGCTCGTTGTTGGGCTCCTGCTCAAAGCTGTTTACGATGAGGTGGGTGCATCGCATGCCTTCCAGCAGGATGTCGTGCAGGGGATTTGGCAGCCACAAAGTAACAAGGTGCATATGGATGTTTGGTACCAAAGTTATATAAATGCTCCTTGCGCAAGCCCAGCAGCTGATTTGACAAGACGTGGGGAGAGACGCATCTTTTTCCAGGGGCGGGATTGAGCCCTACCTGCAGTGTCTTCCCAGCCATGATATAATAACAATACTTAGCAGGCATGTAGCTCTTAAGATCATCAAAGTGATGTACAAGCAGTAACTAATTAATCCTCACAACAGCCCTGTGAGGCAAGTATTACTATCCCCATTTCACAGATGGGATGATGTGACTTGGGAAGGTCGAGTGACTTGTCCAGAGCTAAGGAGTCTGCAATAGAGCTCATTAACTCCTGGCTCACTGCCACTGCTCGCTCTACATGCCCAGCCTATTACTGTATTTTATTATGCAAATCCCGATGGAAATTAGAAGCCCAAAGCAACCCACAGATCTAACCATGTTGCCTTAGATCTAAATGCTAGATACGTTTTGTTGGAGATCAGAATTGGGTTTAGGATGGCAATGGAAAAAAACAGAGTGACTCTCGTGTCTGAAAGTCTCCAAGAAAAGCAGAGATCATGAAGATGTTTGCTGGTGACCGTCCAGCTCTAGTGTTGTTTGCACAGCCTCTTCCGATGCTGCCAAACAGCACCAAGCCAGACAGGTTGCCACTGAGATCGGTAAAATGGCAGAGAGAAGTTTGACCTCCGTTCCTGCAGGTGTATTTCAAGCAGTGCCTGGAGGTTGAGCTGCAGAGCCCCTGGAAGACTCCACAGCCACCAGGTTAAAGCTGGCTGCAGAAGCAACATGAGGAAGCCAGCTAGCTGCATGGAACTGGGGTCTAATTCAGGCATAAAGCTTTTTTTCAGAATTGGCACGCTTTGCTCAAAAGCTGATGTTGTCCATGCAAACTGGCACTATTTTGATGATTCAGAAAATAAGCCAAGCCCTGTTTGGCTTGCACAACCACAACTCTTCCGGAAATTGCTGGGGATTTTGCATGTGCAAGGAAAGGAAAAGACATCCAGCATGTTAAGTTGGACTGGGACTGCTTTTTGGCTCCACGCTTCACGAACTGACAAGTGCACTGCTCGATTTCAGGAGGGTGTCATCAGGCCACCGAAAGTTATTTACACTAAGTCACCCTCCAGGAACTGGGTCACAACTTTTTCTTTCATGAGACTTGGCAGCAATCTCCAGGTTTACTAGAAGCTGAAGAGAGGATGCCTATGTGCAACGCCAAAACCAACTGAGATGTAAGGGGAACTGGGCCCCGTGCCACTGCTCGGTGCGTGGCAAGTCGGGCTGCAAAGGCGATGGGACGGGACTTTGGTGCTCTGCAGCTCTGAGCGGTTGCTGCTGGTCGCAGTGCACACCACGAACAGGTGTAAATGACTGCCCAGAGGCGAGGCAGGGCAGAATCAGGGCCAGATCTTCAGCTGGTGTCAATCAGTGCCTCAGCTTCAATGGGGCTGCATCAATTTGCCTTAGGAAAGGGTGTAATGTGGGAAACGGAGATAAGGGAACTCATGTTCTAGCACCCTATATCCTATATAATTGCTTAAATAAGAGCACAGCCCAAAATGGGTTTGCCGGATGCTGGGGTGGTGCAGAATCAATCCCGAGTTTTCATGGCAGGTTTATGCACCTGACTGCAGAGAGCATGTGGCAGGATGGGGCAGCTTGGATGCATCAGTTGGACAGGTGTGGAGCACAGACCGCAGCACGGAGCCCAGCTTGGGGCTTTCTCTGGGCACTAGGCCGTGCTCGGGCCGGGCCTCTGTATTCGTGCTGCTCCTGTGACCCATGGGAGCTGGAGTGAAGCCAGCACAGGTCTGTCAGCTGGAGCCACAATCATACCTTTGTCTTGCTGGGCAGATGAATAGATAGATAACAGCGAGTTAATGGATGGCAGCCCCTTCCCCCCACAAACGTCATCCTATCACTCACCTCCTCCCCCAGCAGAAACGAGGCCTCGAGGACAGAGAAAGAGCGCAAAGATTAAAACTAACCCGTTGCTTTGGAACTCCTCAGTGAAAGGGGCCGATAAGAGGAGGCTGAGATTGGGAATCAGATTTCAGGGGTAACAAATGAATAACCAGAAAACGGAAGGATGCCGAAAGGGTTATCAGAAGAGAGTGAGATGGTGAGCACATCTCAACAGCTTCTCTATGGGGAAGAAAAAGAAAAAAAAAAGAAAGAGGAAGAAGAGGAAAGATATTTCTCTAGTAGCAGCCACGGACACAAAGAGCCGTTCAGACCACTTTGCACCAACCAAGACCTGGAAAGATGGAAGAGCGTCTCCAAGCTCTGGTGGATGCTTGTTAGCTGTTAGTCATCCCTGTTTCCATGCTGGCAGGTTCCCGGGAGCTGTAAGCCCCTCTGTTCTGTGTTCTTGCCGGGAAGCAATCAGCACTGGAAAGACTTGGGGAGCAGACAGAGCTCATGCAATAGGCTCTGGCTCAGACTGGGCAATGCGGTTTCAGTTTAGGAGCTCTCAGGAACCTCCGTAAAAGCAGCCTGAATGTAAAAACCTGTGTTCCTACAGCACAGGAGCACTGGGAGGACTGTCCCCTGCTCTAGAGAGCAGTGAGATGTAAATTCCCCTTCCAAGTGCTGCATTTCACCCCACTGGAGATCACAGGGGGTTGTTTAGTTTGGAGGAGAAAAGCAGACAGCAATGGCAAGGTCACAGAGTTACTCCAGCAAGTGCACAGTTAGTGGGTTTCAACCCGTTGTCTGAGTGATTTGGGCAAAGCTATGAAAAACGGGCAAGGAGGGTCCTGGGGCCGTGTCCCTCCTGCCTGGCCTGGTTTTGGTTCTGCCTTCAAAAACAAATGTGAGCCTGAGGAAAGGGAGGAGGAGTTGTTGGCCTTTGAGATGTTGTTTTCCCGTTCCCTGTGGGTGAGCCTGTCTACTTACTCACTCGGGCACGTAGTAGTTAATACAATTTCCTTGATAATAATAGTTTGGGGGCTCCAAAGAGCCAGCAGGGGGGAGCTAGGTCAACCAGTTGCAAAGGTAAACATCAACAGCTCTTTGGGTGGCTTCAGCTATCCCACAGCAGCCTTGGCCATGGGGCTGCAGACCCCCCTTCCAGCTGCTCTCTGGAGTGCAGAGCTCCATGTGAGCGATATCGGAATGGCAGTCAGCCCTAATGGGTATCCTTTAACTGCCATCTGAGAGGTGGACAGGCTGCGCTTACGGTGCTTTCCTTCTTTTGACATACTGAGTCTCCTGGTTTTTGAGCATCTCTGGGCAGGTCCTGAGGCTGGTGGGCACCATGGCAAGGACAGAGGTCCATACCTAGTCCTGGATTTCCAGACTTGGGGGTTAAAAGTCCCACTGGGTACCATGAGTCTTGGGGAAGCCTTGGAAAGGTAGAAAGTTTTCCTGGCAGCTACTCTAAGAACTATTTTTAGGCCTGGCTTACATGAAAAATTGCATTGATAGAATTTTTTGGTTAGGGAATACTTGTTTTTTTTTACCCAATGGTTGCAGCTGGATGTACACATGAATGCAGTTGGTTTGGTGTCTAAGTGACCTGTGCTGTTTGGCTTTTCTTTCTAGCGAGGGCCTGAGAGCATTCACTCTTCTGATATATACTCCAGGATGCACCTTTGTATGTAGATGAGACATGAACAGAAGAGACCTCATTGCAGCACCGTAAGAGTTGAGCAGGAAGATAATTACAGTCTTGCTTTATATTGTTCCTGTACTGTGCTGCTAAAGATATTTCCCATCTCCTCTTATTCTGAGTCCTACAGGATTCAAGGCTATATGGCAAGATGTTGTGGGATAGCTCATCTTCACCTCCTTGACCGCAGAGGAGCAGAGGAAGACCTGTGCTTGCAGATTGTGGCTGTGTGTGAAGCTAGGGATACCATCAAGTTTTCATTTCCATAGTCAGTTTTCTAGAACCAGGGAAGGGCCCGACCCTAAGGCTGAGTTCTTAAAGCAGGAGATGTTTCAGGTTACTTAAAATCAGAATCTGGACTTTATACCAAATCTTGTAAGTGATATTTACACTTAGTATAAGTCAGACCTGAACAGTGAGATCATAACTCTTGACTGTGTTGTGCAAGCATCTTTCCTTCACAGAACACAAACACCATGTGTCTGCACCTCAGGCAGAGCTCAGCTGGGTCAGCATGCTTTTGTTGGGATCTGTGAGTTTGCTGGCTGCGTGGAAATGCCAGCTGAGACTGGTGGATAAACCAGACCTTGCCTCAGCATCAGGGGAACTGCATGTCTGGAAGTCCCAAATGAAGAGATCAATTCCTCCAACACCTTTTTAGGTGAGATATCCAACTAGGGAGATGTTGGGTAGAAAACCAGGCACGCAACAGCTTTTCTTATGCTGTGTGTTATTCCTCCCCAGTAGTTCTTGACAGGCTCTGTGAAATGAGTTCATAAAGCCTTTCCCTGAGGTAAGAGGGAATTCCTGCAGTGCAGAGAAACAGAAAGCTGTGCAGGAGCCCAGCATGTTGTGCACAGGCGTTTTGTGCCTGACTGCATAGTAACAGAAACGTTCGAGGAATAGGAAAAAAACATTCTCTAGGGCTTCATCCCATTGTCCAGCAAAGATGCCATCAGAGATCTCACAACTGAACAATCCTTATGATCACACATTTCGATTTTCTGTGATTCCTCAGGGAGATAAGAAGAAATGATACAGGGAGATAACGAGGTAATAACAGACATCCCATGAAGTAACTGGTAAGGCTGCCATAGTTATTTTCTTCCCCTCTCTGTGGTACCGGGTCACAAAACCTTTTGTTGTACGTGTGTAGAAGAGCCAGCATGTTCAAACCTGTTAGCACTGCCATGACATTAGTAGTAGCATTACTACTATTAACACCGCTACTACTACTAATATGTTAATGAGTCACATCATTAATAGATTAAGAATGAATTATGTACTGAGGTAAGGCATGTTACACTTTGATTTCAGGCAGAGGTCATTTGGAAATGTCATGCGTGTCTTACTGTAGGGATATATTTCCCTGCTTAGGAACTCCAGTGCTGGGGAAATGTTTGGCATGGCTTCTGTTTTCCTAGAAGTTTTCCACAGAATTGCAGTTTGTTAAATGGTGCTGCTTATTTTGCTCATGTTTTCATTAATGAAATAAGGAAGGACCCAATTCAGTATTTTTGGAGGCCAGGAAATTTCTCTTTAGCTTTGAAAGGATCGATGAAGAACACAAAAAAGCACAGGGCTAGCCCTCAAACATGCTTTATTAGGTAGCTGGTAAGCGACAGCAGAGAACGTTTCTTTCCAACTCCTGCAATTTCAGAGAGTGTTCCCTGAGAAGCTCCCTTAGCCTGGTAGTAGCCGTGGTCTACCTGCTGTGGCATGGACAGTGCTTCCGCGGTGTGTCATGCGATGCAGTATTCCTCCGTGTCAAAGGAGCAGGATTTGATTTATATGTGTAGATCTGAAATGTGATGCTGCGATTTAATTTGGGGGGGAAATGTGTTCCCTTCCAGGGGAAATTCTTGCTTAAGAAAGAAAGGAAGGGGGTGGGGGAAGAAAAAAAAAAAGAGTGAGAATCACAGAGGTTACGATAGTATTATGTTACCAATTGGATAAACTGACAGAACAGCCTACTGTGAACTCGGAGAGTTTAATTTTGTACATTTTGGCAACTTCTTAAAGCAGAAAATGAGAGCACTACTGTCAACGGGGCTTTTGATATGTCTTGGTGTTTATTCTAGAGATGAAAGTGCATTCTGAATTAGGGTGGAAGGCAGCAGGCCAGGTTCTGACTTTGGAGACAAGAGGTGATAAACGCTGCAGATTTACCCCCCATAGCAGCGGGTAGGAAATGGTTCTCCTGTTGCACAAGATGTTGCAAGATTTCAAGTTTTTTCCATTCTGCCTGAAAGGCACAGGATCCATAAAGGTTTTGTTTTTTTCTTATTACCGCAGTAAACCAGTAGATAGCCAAGTCACTCACTTGGCGTATGGGAGACCCAGCATCATGTTCCTGCTCTTTCTGGCTCAGTGTTCTGGCCTCTGGGCTGCTGAACTGGTCTCACTGTTACCAGCAAATATTTTATTACTTACATCCAATCTGAAATGACTCCGACAGGAAAGCAACATCCAAGAGCGGCCTCTTGCCTAGGGGTTAAGATATCCCTCTTGGGTTTAGCAGATCCAAGTTCAGCTCCCTGATCTGTATCAGGCCTTGAAACGTAGGGCTTCTGGACTCCAGCAGAATGCCGAAACCATTGGCTGCTCTGAGTGGCCAATGTTTATGTGTGTTTTGACCAGAAGTCTCCTGGACCAGAGAAACCTTTTCCCAGTAGAAGTTCTGCTGAAGCCAATAAGTATAAACAACCAAAAAACATTGGGAGGGGCAAGGTGACAGACTATCAGAAGCAGCTCTCTGAACGAGGATGGGCTCAGACTTTTCTTTTGCCAGCAATTCAGTTCAGTTTCTGTGCCGTTGTGTCATTTTGCTAAGATTTAATGGAAACAGCTATAAATTGTGGTTATGGTTAGCCAGCAAGAAAGGTATCTGTCAGGCAAGTTCTGCCACCCTTACTCATGTGCAGTATTTCATTTCACAGGTTGTCTTGGCTATTTTGCTGGACCATCCCTGTAAGGCTGCTCTGCCCTGCTCCTCTCTGCCTCCAGCAGTGCTATTAAGGGAAGGAGGGAGCTGTGAATTCCTGCAGTCTCTGGTAAGGTACAACTTCCTTCCTAGCTCGCGACTAATGAGAAAGGCTTCACCTCTTCTCCAAACCTTCTTGCCTGTTTATTTATAGAGGCTAGTATCCAGACAGTATGGGTTATGCTTCAAACCAGACTTGGACCTAGGATGGAGGTTGGTCCAGCTCAGCTACATAGTAGAGTTTTTGTTGGGTGGAGGCATCTTAGTGTCCTGCCTGGGACGTAATATCTTGCCTCTAAATAAATGGTCTGCCCTGCAGGATAAGGTGATTCTCAGCATGAGTGAGGCTGGTGGAACTGGGCTTACAAAAATATCTGAGCGGGGGAAGAAAATAACTACTGTTTTCCAAGAAGATGCATTTTTCTATTTTAATTTTCGTAAGGCCGTGATAAAATAAATGTTGTCTATGATGTAAAGCTGAAGGGTTGACCAGAACTTCCTTTGTGGTCAAGCTCTTTTTTTATTGATTGATTTTAAGTCCTCTAAATTTGTCAGGCTCACAAGTGCAGCGGTGACTTCAGTTATAAGAGAATGTTTGTGTCCTTAAGGAAAAATACTGCACCCCTTCCTCCCCCTTGCCCTTCTCAACCTTGCAAAGAAACCTACGCTTGGCCAGAATATTTTTTTCACCCTCAGTGGAAAATGTAAATTAAATATTCAGGGGAAAAAAAAAAAAAAGCAATTTAAATCCCCAGGCTCCTAAATCCAAGGAATTCTTAATGGGCTCAAAATACACAGTGGCATTTTGGTGGGTTTTTGGTTTTTTTTATTTTATTTTTTTTGTAAAAGCTTAACTCTTTAGAAGAACTATATTTAAAAAAAACCACTTTTCTGTTGATAAAAAGAGGCACATTTTTAAGAATTTCTATGTGAGCTGTCCTGCAGTTGGGCTGGAAAAGCAAAACCATAGGTACATGGCTGCGTTTTTCTCTGCTAATCTTTTCTTCCTGAGCCAGAAATGATTTTGGTTCGGCTTTTCAGTCATTCTCCACACCAGGACAGACATCAGGGTTTGATCTGGGATTTTTTGAGTGGTCGAGTGCAGTCCTGTCGCACTGTATGGGTACGGCTGCTCCTGTCAGCCTGAGGGGTCTGGTGTCGGGATCTCTCTGCACTTTTGGAGTATCTCTCTGCTTTTTCAGTGGAGTAAACTTCCTCCTCTTATTGCTCCCCACTGCTGTACCGCTTTGCTGCTGACTCAGGTTTGTTCTGCACCGAGCAAGCGTGTTGTATGCAGAAGTACAAAATATGAAATGGTCAGGTGAGATGACCAGATTATGGCAAGTCAGTGACCTGAACAGCAGAGCTCAGCTGAACTCCATGTGATGAGGCCGCAAAGCGTTCAGCCCTCAAACAAAATGTGATTACTCACCTAACTTCAGAATCCACGTGTACTTGCATAGCTAGCTTTTGAATATAGGAATACGTGGAATCTAGAGTTATGAAGTCCAGGTGAGAGAAAAACAACATGATGGACATGGAAGAGCTTTACAGATCAGTGCAAGCCTTAAATATCGTTTCTTTTATTTCTTGGACATACTGACTGCTTCTCTAGTGCATTCAGTACTCAGTGCTTCTCAGAGTTTTCTGTTAGGGGACTGATCCCTCCCCCATCTGACTGTGCCTCACTTCTGGCTGAAGATTTAGAGAAGCTGCCAATCTTTGCAAGACATTGTCAGTCTTTGCAGGAGTGGAGAAAGAGAAGATGGAGTCGGGTTTTGGTATCATTTGAGTTTATTTACGTCATATAGGATGAAGGCTTCTCTGCTTTGTTTTCCCTCAAGGAAAAGAGATACAGAGAAGTTGAAGGTGCTCTCGTGTATGATTGTACAGTCAGTCAGTGGCAGAATCAGCCATCTATGTTGCCTGTGGGTGTATCTCGTGGTGTTGGCTCAGTGTAACTGTTGTTGAGGTCAGTTCATTTCAGTGCCCTCTATTATGGGAGCTGAGGTTGCCCATTCCTCATCCACATCCCAGTTGGCAAGGGGCCCTTATGACGGCCAGCAGTACAGCTCCAGAATAAACTAGAAGTTTTAAAGGTAGTGTTCAGTGGCAGTAGGAAAAAGAGCAGAAGGGGAAGAGATTTCTTTCCACAGACCTTTGTTTTAAAGGGTGTTCTGGGATGCGAGTTAACCTTTCGTTGGGTCTCCTGCCAGCAGGTGGGAACCTTTCAAAGTTGTCCTTTTACTGAGAAGGGCTGAATCGTCCGCCCTAAAGCATCCCTTAATGCAATTAAAACCAGCACTACTGCTTCTCCAACACTGGGGCCTCCGATACTGGGAGGGGAAGCGGTGGCTCCTCTTTGAAGTCCCACCTACGTGAACATCAGTGGCAGGACTTCAAAGGGAAGCTGCTATTTCCTGTTGGAGCTCAGCCCTGGTGCTCAGCACTGCTAACAAAGCGGTCGGACTGGTTGCAAAGGAACTGATCCAGCAGAGCCCTTAAGCACATGCTGAAGTCCCTTGGGACTTAGCCACATGGTCTGCTGGATTGGGACTCAACTGAGCTGGAGACAGGACTGATGGCCAGGGTTACATCTCCCAGATCCACTTGTCAAGGTGAAGAGACGGGCTCAAGATCATTCACAGATGGATAGGTGCTGCAAAGCTTGGCTCCGTGGTCACAAACAATGATTTGTGGCACCTGTGCAGCAGCAGCAAGTGGGAAATACCATGAGAAATCAATGCTACTGAATCTAGCAAAGGTCCTGGCGACAGACAACCAGTTGTAGTAACTATTAGCAAATGCTTGTACATCATGAATTCATGCTACCTGAAATCAGCATCGTTGAGTTCACCTTTAAGAGGCTGGCCAGATGAGGATTCAGCCCAATAAACAGAGTTGTAAAGACAGGAGTCTATTTGCAAGCAGGTAAGAAACACTAAAGGCACGATCACTCAGCTTCTCCTTTTGATGAGTGGTACTTTACTTTAGAGTTACTTTGCTGTCTGAGGAGCTACTTGCAGGCTAACGGCAGAATTGGGATGTAATTTTCTAGCAAGCATTATTTAAGTAATTCACATAATTTGCACCAACTTCTGCCCTCATTTCTTGTCCTCAGGCTAGAGGTAGACCTTATGGTCATGATACACAACGGATGGCACAGCTGCCACCTCCATCCTTGTTCTGAGTATCACTTAACTACCTGTGCAGTAGCTGTGCTGCATGACAACTTCTCCCCCATCACAACCTGCATGAACCCCCACAGTTGCTTCATGTGTAGGAATTAAAAGGTGTCTGGGAGACATTTCATGCCAGCAATGTGGCTCTTTGTAACTGGAAAGGCTTGCAGAACAGATGTATCAGGCTTGAGTGCAGTGCTTTTTGTAGGCTTTGGAAATAAACAGGTCATGAATCCTAAGAAAGCCCAGTCATTTCCAGGTCTTGCTCCCAGAATTCCTCTCATGCTTGAGATACCACAGCTTGCCAAGCCCCATAATAGGCTGCAGTTTTCTTCTATGTTGCTATTCTCCTTACAGGTTTGGAGTCCCAGGGGGAACTCCTGCCTATTTGCTAATCCCCCATCCCAAGAAACTGTGGTGAGAGTAATGTCATTCCTCGAGATTGTCGTCTCAGACAAACTGGAAACGTCTTCATTTAGATGATGAAAATACCCAGCTGTTAGGACACTGGATTCAGATGTCACTGCAGACATATATGCCCAGCCATTCAGGTTCCCAGAGGAAATTTCTGACACACCTTTGCTGTGCAAATGAACACCGCGTAGTTAGTGCTGACCAAGGCAGCAAGATTTACTCAATTCCATGACACTTTAGTCTCTGCTCTGTGATTTTGTGTGGAGGTCTGGTTTGGAAGTACCCACACACAAAGCACAGACATGCTTTGCATGGGGCAGTTGTTGACAAACAGGCATGACTCATTGCTCATGCCTGAATGCTCTGCAAAGGGGTTTTGTTCCCAAAGGTGAGTGTGGTCACTTCACTTGGGAGTGAAGCTGGTGACCTCAGAGACTTGGGAAAGTGCAGACTCAGCTGTTCTGCACCTGGAGAATTCACACGAAGGATCTGAAGCAATTTCACAGGAAGGGAGTCTTGCATTGTCGCTGAAGCTTGGGGCTAGTGTGTGGGAAACTGTTCAGTGCTTGGCTCTAATGTATGTGTTATGGGTGGCCATGAGAAGTTCATTCACTCTATTTCTTTGATCTCCCACCTGTAAAAGCATGTGGTAACACACTGGCGCAGGCTGCCCAGGGAGGTGGTGGAGTCACCGTCCCTGGAGGCATTGAACAACCGTGGAGATGTGGCACTGAGCGGTATGGGGTAGTGGGCACGGTGGTGTTGGGTTGACAGTCAGACATGGTGATCTTAGAGACCTTTTCTAACCTTAGTGATTCTTTGATTCTGTAAAATGGATTAATAGCTTCTTACCCGTGTGGCTACTGGCCAGCAAGTTCTTCAGGTAAGGAGTCAATCTTGTATAGGTACCAGCTTTGCTCTTCAGCAGGATTCTCCTATAAAATGAATAAATATCAACAACTAATTGAGGGAGGATGGATTTTTGGAAGAATTTCTTCTAAAAGCTGCTTGGATTCAAAGAAGGTGCATTTTGTTAATCTTCATTTGTGTGGTTTCTACCCACGGGTTAATACTGAAAAGGTTTTATCCAATTCAGGGTATACAGGGTGCAAATATTTCTATTTGAATAATACTGGAGAATAAATTTAGAAATGTTTAAAGAGGGTATGAATACCTCAATCTGCTAGGTGGAAAAATTACTACTTCTTGTGGGTAACCCAACCTGTTTAAGTTGCTAAAAACATACCTGCCTTAAAAAAAAAAGAAAGAAAGAAAGAAAAAGAAATAGCTGAAAAGAGAGCTTTTTGAAAAAAACAACTCTCTCCAGATTTCTAGTTTAATATTTCAGTATGCAACAGTATTTTCATAACTGCAGCTTTTTTGGGCAGAGGTGGGGGAAATTAGAATATATTAAAGAACTCTGGAAACCACTTTCTATTTGTAAAACATGTTGCGTGTGTATCATAACACCTACAGTACTTGTAGCCCTGCCAGATTGTGCATTGACTGCCAGAATTTTCCTCGCTAAATGACATTATACTACTTTGTGGGTATCAAAAACAAATATTTTGAGGGGAGGGAGCATTCTCATCCACAAAACATTCGTCATGCTTGCAATATTCAGTAGTAGCGTTTTACTTGAAGGCTGCTGTGCTTTTCAGCTGCTTAACATAAGCCAAAGGATAGGTGTGATGAATGTTTGGTGCTTTCCATCTGTCCATTGGCATAATATTTTTTGCAGTCTAGCAGCCCCTAGGGTCTCTTAAGGATTTTAGGGCTTTGTGATGCTAGGCACTGTATGAAGACAGTGGAAGGCAGGAGTAGAGATAATAGAATCACAGAATCATAGAATTGTAGAACTGGTTGGGCTGGAAGGGACCTCAAAGCCCACCCAATTCCAACCCCCAGCCGTGGGCAGGGCTGCCCCCCAGCAGTTCAGGCTGCCCGGGGCCCATCCAGCCTGGCCTTGAGCCCCTCCAGGGATGGGGCACCACAGCTCTCATCACTGCAAGGAAGGAGAAAAAAGGTGTAGAGGCTGCTGAGGTCTCCTCAGTTCAGCCACTGGAACAGCCTCAAGTGGGCTCTTCCAGCTGCTTCTAAATTAAAGCTACCATAAGCTGGCTCTAGCTGACACCGAGAGCCATGCCCCAGCTGCGGCCTGCTGGAGCTGCTGCTGTGCCAAAGCTCGAGAGGAGCAGGGAGCTGAGAGCATTGCCCAATGCCTTTGGTACACTCATGGCATCAGTGTGCTGCAAGCTGCATCTGCCAAGCAGGGAAGTGGAGATATTTGCTGACATTTTATATTATGTTTCAGTGGCACTCCTTTTTTTTGTTTGGGATAAAAGCCGCGATTAAAATGTAAGCTAATTAGTAGTTAGTTATTAACATCTACTTGCTTTTTAATCGTAACGGACAGTTGTGATCAGTTTTCACAGGTGTAAAGAGCCAGAGTCCTGCTAAGAGCTGTAATGTGCTTTAAGCTGCAGCTCTGCAGTTTTCTGACCGGAGAGGCCTGTTGGATTTTGGGATTTGTTATTAGAGATGGATGACTAAAATAGAAAAGAAATGGAAAGCTGCTTTGGAGCCAGTTAGGAAAAAGTCTTCAGGAATAGGCTGTTCTGCTTTTTTCACTGTCCTTCTAGAAATGTTATTGTCTGGGATTGATGGGGTTGCTCCAGAGGCTTCAGGGCACATTAAAGGGTAATAAGGAGGGCATGGGGTGAGAAAAAGGTTCCTGCTGGGTTAAAGAGAGACACATGATAGCTCATCTGGGAGCAGAGAGTCAGGTTTAATAATGTCCTTCCTAAACGCGGTTAATAATTGAGGTCAGGGCCCTGGGTGAGGGTAATAAGGGGATAGGCTCCCATGTGTGGAGTGATGGGTAAGGACGAGCTGTTCGCAGCTCGAGTGATGCTGATAGGAGTGCTCAGCGGGCTGGGCTGGCTCACTGGGGACCGTGATGGCCACAGGTAGTTCACAGAGCACTCGGTTTTGGTTCTTTTTACCCGTCTTGTCTTTTAAAATGTTTGGTAATCGCATGACTTGCAGAACAGAGGGGCAGCACAGAAGCAAGCATGCTGGCTTAGCGCAGTCAGAATGCCAACTAATCAGCTGGTGGAGATCTGGTTAAGACAACAGGCTTATCTCACTCCATCTTGCTGATGTAGTGATGTACAGCTGGAAGCAGGAGCTAAAGGGCCCTACGTTTCCCTCAGAAGGATTGCTTTTAGGTAGCTACATGCTGTACATTGGAGTCCCTCCCACATCCCACTGTGGTCATCCTCAGAGTGCTGTGCATTGCCTTCTTGTTGTGCAGATGAGGAATAAGACTCTCAAACAGCCAAGAGACTTGGTTCAAGTCAGGCTGGGAATCTCTGCTGAAACAGAGTTATGGAACACAGCTTTAGGTTTTTGCTCTAATGGGGTTCTGAGCAGTGTCCATACAGCGTTCAAATTTGCACTGCTGCTGTTGCCACAGACCTGAGGGTATTCTCACAAATGTGCTGGGAGAGGGGCTTACACTTGCTACAGGGGCTGACATACAGGGCAGTTGCATTCAAGGCATCAGTTTCTAGGTTACAAATGAAAGCTACTCTTAATAGTCATCACTCTGAGAAGCCCCAGCCTCCTCATATCAAGGAGACAGTGAAGAATAGCCTTCAACTGAAGAACCCAAACCGGAGAAATGTACTGCTTGCTTTGCATGCTGCACTTCCTGGCCCCGCTCCTTCCGCTGGGTGCAGGTGGGATGATGCTGCCTGGTGTTGGGGTCTATGGGCTGCTCCCTGGGGCTGTCTCTGCCACCAGGTCTGAGCTGCAGCTTGCTGGGAGCAGGCATGCATTCTGCCTGGCATAGCAAGGGGAAGCGAGCACAGCCCATCAGCGTCTTCCACCTCGTGGCAAAATTGGAGGGAGGATGGGAAAAAAACACACTCTTTGATTACAACCCATGTATGTGCCTTGGCAGAGAGAACACAGTGTGATTGTGGGCCAAAATTTTGCGATTAAGCAGTAAATCCTTGAAAAGCGTACTTCTGCAGGCTTTAGGTGAGGGAAAAGCGTGTGTCTCAGGTTTGCCCTTAGGGCTAGGGGGAAAAGTAACGTGCTGGCTGGTCAGAGGCACTGCGGTGCTGAGTGGGTCTGGGTTCAGCTCCAGACACTTGCACAGCCTCTGTTGCAGATTCCCCCACCAGACGTTCCCAACCTTTGTTGGCCTTCCTATTTATCAGGAGGGGGGAAAACCACCCCTGCCCAGGTAAAAGGTGTGGGAAGAGGGCAACCCTGTGCTAGTCATTGCTTTGCCCAGCACAGCGTCACCACACTGCCTCACGTAGAGAGGGCGACCTACAGGGACTCTGTGCCGGCAATTAATAATAAATCACAAACATCACCCAGGTTCTCTGACAGACCTTTCCTTCCTTCCACAGGCTTGCACTCAAGGTATGGGGTAAGAAAAACAAAAAAGGAAAGAAATAGCTTACTGCGTGGCCAGATTACATTAGTTTGGCAGCGTATGCCTGAAAAAGGCCTGGTAGCACATGAAAAATTAATCAGTATGGGAAGGACTGGAACGTTAGCACGAGATCTAGCAGGCTGATGAAGGACGGAAAACACGGCATGAATAAGTCATTCATAGCTTATCAACCCAGGAATCATTTCCTCGGTGATAACCACTTTTTAGAAAGTATTAAGCTGAACATGGCACGGACTTAAAATGTAAGATAAATCCGGGTTGCGCTCTGCCTGGTGGTGAGGCTGAATGATGGAGGGGGCCGGCAGGAACCCGGCACTTTCTTTGGGCTCTTTGTGCAGGGCCATGCGACAGGCACGTCCCTGGGGACGGCAGCGCCCAAAGGGACACAGCTGTGCAGGGATGCAGCAGCATACTGCTGCTCTCACATCCCGGTGTGCCTGGGTCAGCAGAATACCTGGCATAGTTTGTGGCTACCCAGACCTTTCGTGCTCCCCACTCCAAGCTTGGGTCCTGTGCAAAAAACCAGCATGCCGTCTGCAGAAAAATGCTGTACTGTGAGGCATAAGTTAATCTTAATTGTTGCATTTCCTCACTTCTTGGCTTGGCTTTGTCGCTGCCGTGATGTTCTCTTAATGCCGTTGTTGTTTCTTACATTAAGTGTTCTACAGATGATGGATAGTCGGGGCTCTCTGATGTTTCCTTGCAACGGCTCAAGTATGCGTGCTGCTAAAATGTTGGCCAAAGGAGATGATTAGGAGCGTGTGATGGAGTTGGGGCTTCTGATCCTCTGTCTGGGTGCCGTCCTCACAGGTATTTCCAGCCGAGGTTACGCTGTTGTACCCCCGCTGTGCCTTCATCTGCGTTACTCCGCTGTTCCCAAAAGAGAATCCATCCCCGCTGGTGGTAACGGGTGCTCCCGAAGTCACAGAGTCCCAATTGTCTTCCCTGCGCGATTCATTTGCCACATGTTTAAAAATGAATGTAGCTATGTGAATAAGAGGAAAAGTTCAGGCAGAGGAATAATTTATAATTCCCAATAATATTGCTTCTAGCTACTGTTCTATAGTGCCAATTCCTGCCCGCTGTGGTTTGAGCAGCTAACAGCTATAAAAGTTTGTTGACCCGAGAGGCTTAGTATCAACCATAGGTACAGTCAAAGTCAATATGGAGGCTGAAAATCTAGTGCTAACAGAAAAATAGAAGTCAATATTTAGGATGTGAGTCAGGAACTTAAAATAGGAAAGTGAAACAGATGAGGGCTGTAGCTGCAAGAGTGTTGGAGGTGAAATGTTTAGATCCGAGGACCACTGCTGATTACTATCTTCCCCCCTAACAAGGTTGCTCAGTCTGCTTCAGAAATTCATTTCCAGTGGCCAGGCCACCTCCCTGACCTATATTCCTCAGACTGCCATTACGTCAGAGCCTGCCTATTTGGGGCTATAAGTGAAATCCTCTGTCTTCTAGGTGAAATCCACAGGTAATTATACGTGGGGCAAATATGGGCTGGGGCACAGAGAGGCCAGCAGAAGAGTTTGGCTTAGGTCTGTTTATACTGGAAAATCCCCTTCTAAGGCTGTACTGTTAATTCTTCAAGGGGAGGGGAGGGGTCATGGGGAAACTCCCCTCGTCGGAGGCAGTAGCTGACGGGAACAGTGATTTCACAGTGAGGCTTTTCCAGCTAAGCATCAGGTGGAAAAGTAACCAGCCTTAAGTGGGGGTTTTCAGACTGGACAGGGGCACGATGAACTGAGAGCTTTTACCCACAAATGAAAATGATGTGGCCTTATTTACACAATGAGGTATGGGGAGCAATGCCCGAGCACGCTGATGATGAATTTATATGCCCTTCAGTGAGATGGTATTTTAATTTATACAACTTTCCTCAGTTTGGCTGCATTGGACCAGACCTCCAGGAGATGTGAATCTGTCCAACCCCATTAAAGTAGAGCCCATTTACTCCAGCTAAGGCTCAAGCCCACATCTACTGGGATTTAAAGAAATTGGCCCCCAACCATGTTCTCCCATTGCAGCAGCTTGGTAGCTCAGAAGGTTTCTTGGGAGTCACCCTGACATTATTTTGGTTCTGTAAGAGAACTAACTCCATGGCATCCTCCTCTGACACATGTGATGACATTCCTTTGTTTTGGCTTTCATATCATAACATTGTTTTCACAGACTTGCCCTGATCTTATTGTGACAAGGTCAAGTCCCATTCAATTCAAGAGGAGAGTATTAATACCGAGGTGAAAAACCCCTGGTATTAATTAAGCTCTGAGTAGTAACTTCAGGCATTTGCCACAGTCCTTATTTGCTGCGTGTAAAATACTTCAGCCAACACAATTGGGCCATGCTAATGGTCCGTGCAGTGCTAATCTTAATTTAACAAAATGTGTGTGTACTTGAATGATTGCTGGGTTGGGAAAAAAGAAAAAAAAAAAAACAAAACAGATGCAAAATCTGAACCGAGGTCAAAAGTCAGACCAGAAGTAAAAGGGAAAGATGTCCAGCAAGCAGTGTTGCAATACAGCGCAGTTGATTGGGAAAATCTGTTGCTGAAAATATTTTTGGTGGAAAATGAGGTTTTAACTTATCTATATGTAAATTTGAACTTTTTATTCTGAAACCCAAATCTCAAGTATTTCACTCAAACACAGTCTGACTGTAATACGGTTCCTGTTTCTTGGGACCCCATCAGACTATCATGAATCTTGATAGCTTTTAATGTAACATAATTGCTGACTTGCACAATTTGCTAGTGTTACTGTAATATCAAACAATTGTTATTTTTTCTGACAAAGTACTCAGGCAACAGAGATAGTGAGTGCGTCCTGAACTATATACATGGGGACATACAGTGCCTGGTAGCTATTTCCCTTAGTATGTGGGTATACAAACTGAGGTACGGGGTGAGGAATGACGTGCCTGTGGTCCTAAATGAAGCCTGCTGTACAGTCGGTATGTCACGGGATCCCAGGCTGATGGGGTGTTTCCCTGAGCTGGAGAACCCCTGGTCATCTCATGGTCCCATTTACTGCAGCCTTCTTTTTTCCTAAGGAAGAAGTAAACCAATCTCTGTCTCAGCCTGGGGACTAATATTAAATTGGATGCCACACCTTTCATCCATAGACTGGAGAGTTCTCAGAGATAAGGTATCCAGAGACATTATCTATCTGTAAGGGTATATGTGATGGGCTCTCTTAAGGCTAGTGCTGGGGCTTCTGAAAGACAAACTATGAGTTAGTTTGAAGCACAACTGCTAACAAGGGGCTAAAGAAGGCTGTTGTTCAAAGTGCTGGATATGTGTCAAATGCTTTGAAGGTTTGGTTTTATATATAGTAGGTATTGTAAGATGTTCTTGTTACTTGCTGCTATCAGATGCAGCAGTACAGATTTTAGGGGCACTGACTGTCCTAAATTGACCTAAAATTGTTTTACTCTGCATAAACATGTCATGATTTTTAAAGAACGTAGGCTCTTTCATGGACAGAAAGTTGGAATTTCTCCCCTCAAACAGTACAAAGCTTTCTATTGTGAGCTCTGACGCGTCAGGAAATATTGGATCTCAGACTTACCATTCTTCAAGACTGAATATTGTGTATTCTGTTGCTCTGAAGATTGTAGCTTTACAGAGATGATACCACTAAGGAAGAAAGTGTGAATCTCTGTCACTTGGGCACATGTCTAAAGACATGTCTTTGTGGAGGTCTAAAGGAGGAATACCAAAATCTGTTTCCTTGCCCTGCCATAAGGAGGATGAAAAATACCTTGATGAGAGGACATGAAGAACTTTGCAAGGCCGGTTTAACAATTTGCTGCAAGACAAAGCAATAACTCCTTCAGTGAACCTATGCCGTCTCCAAACAGCAAGAGACAAAATTGTTTACTGTAGTCCCAAGACAAAGAAACGTATGTCTGGACATATTAAACACCAGCTGCATCTTCCTGCAAAACTGACTGTGGAAAAGGGAGGAGGAAGAATTAGAAAATCAAATGCCGCTCTCAAAGTGACTATTTGACAAAGATGCACACAAATTTAAAGGGGAGGTAAAAAGCCCTCAGAGCATCGTATGCCTTTGAGTGAGGCTGGGAAATAACCACCAGCTCCTGGGCCAGCCTGCTGCAGGTACCCTTGACCCTTTTGCCTAAGATGTATTTCATTAGTATATCTCAAGGAGGACGGGTTGTTAAATAATGCAAGCTGGATAAGATTTGCTGCAATGGAAAACTTGTATGCCTCTATGCCTCTCTAGCTGAAAAACCATTAGCAAAAGGAGATCAGCACTACATTGTTGTAAACTGGACTGTAAACCTAAGAGGAGAAAATACAGGTGGATTTGAAACTACATTTTAATTTGCCACACTTCTAAATAATTTATCGTACATCTCACAATATATTGAAATTAAAACCTGAAGTATGACATAGAGTAAATAATTCAGAAAGGCTCTTTCATCAAGTGTTAGCTAGGTTATTGATACTTCATTTTAGTTAGATAGACAGCGATGTCAGCTCCTCGGGGATCTCTCAGCTGATGGGTTTTGCCGGAGTTGGTACTGGTGAATCCTTCGTAGGCCTCAGCCTTGCAGCTGCCCCTGTGCACGCTCAGCAGAAGGCTGCAGGGCGAGTCGTGACCCAGACCGTGCTGACATGCAGCACTGTGCCTCTGGCAGAGAGCAGGCACTTGTGTGGCACTACTCCTCATCTCATCCCTGCAGCTTTGGGATGTGGCTGCCTGAAGAAGATGGGGCCGTGCTTGGAAGTGTCCAGAGCAGCACTTTGGGTGGCTGTGCAACCTGCCTTGAAGCTAGAGTGCTCCTCTGTGTTCCTGGCATAACTGCTTTGGGGGCAAGAAAGTCTTTCAAAAGCAGGAGAAAGGAGGCCGTAGAGAAAGGGGGGGGGCTGTCTTTAGAGAATAGATTCTGAGTTTTCTTGTCATGTTTTATCAGGGGCTAGTCCCAGAAATGCCAAGGTCTTGTAACAACTCCATTTAGGATGGTCTTCGGCTGCTTTGAGTCAGCATAGTTTCAGCCGAGCTCTGTAGGTTCTCCAGACTGACTTCCTATTTCTCTCCAAGGCTTAAAACAGAAGCTCTAAAACGTTGTCAGCGAAAGTGGTACTAAAACAGAAAGTGTTCTGTATTATACTGATGCACGATCAGACCTGAAAGAAGCTCTGTGTTGCCATAGAAAAATCTAGATCTGTATCTATGATCTGATTGCAATTATTAGCAAACTGCACTCCAGAGATTAAACCATCCATAGAGGCAGTAGTGAACATTTGTAGACCTTTGGGAGGGCACTGGAAATTGAGCTTCTAATATGGTGATATCTGGGCCATGAGAAGGAGAAATGAATGTCTTGAAATCTGAAACAGTCCATCTTCCTTCCCTCACTCAGAACTCCTTGATCACTCTCAGGTCTTAATGGGAGATAGTGTGCTAAAGACAAATGTGTGCTGAGAGCCAGGTAATACAGGGGCTGATGACACCACACCCAGCGAAATGCCTACATGAGGTCCGTGTGTGGCTGAGGCTCATGGAGTTTGGAAGTGCTGTCTTATCCCATCCCTTACTTTCTGCATCCGTATGTCCACGGGTTGAAGGTGTTTCTCGCAGCACAGGAAGCAGTGGCTTCAGCCCCCCCTCATATGTTGGGAAATTGTTTCAGGGTGTTTCAAGTCATTCTGATTAATGCTTCTTTTGGCAGGGAGGGCTGGAAACTGTTTTAAGACACATCTACTGGTTCTGTCATCCTGGTGTGAGGGACTGCCTGGGGTAAGGGTTATTTTGGCATGGGAATGTGAGTGATCATGCCTGTGCTTCGTCTTAACTAAGCATTTTGTTCAACATGGGAGGGAACTGTGCACGATCCTTTGCCGTGATCCCTAGCACAAGCCAGATTCCTATAGCTTAAGTATCACCCAAATCTCCATAGAATCATAATCACCAAGGTTGGAAAAGACCTCTAAGATCATTCAGTCCAACTGTCCACCTATCACCATTATTTCCCAGTAAACCATGTCCCTCAGTACAACATCTAAACACTTCTTGAACACCTCCAGAAATGGTGACTCCACCACCTCCCCGGGCAGCCCATTCCAGCACCTCTCTCGGAGAAGTATTTCCTAACGTCCAACCTGAACCTCCTCCCCTGGTGCAACTTGAGGCTATGATGTTTAGGATCTCCTCTGAGGGACTTCACATGGGTGCTGTAGTCCATGAAGATGTAGCCTGCCAGCATGCAATGAGAGAGAGTCATGGCTCTGGGTGTAACAACTTCTATGAGATCAGGTAGGGAATCTGGTCTGGAGGAGGCCACTGAACCCATGTGTCTACAGCAATGCCCATCAGGTCACTGTGGGAGAATGCCAGCTCTTTGCTGAGCCCGTGGTGGCAAGCTGACCTTATCCAGCGATGGGACTTGTTCTATGCAGTTCTCAGCTGGTACGATACAACTAGAAAAGCTGTCTGTGGGAGACACAGCACAGCACAAAAGGTGTGCAGGGCCAGGGATCCAGCTCCAAGTTAGGTTCCTACAACTCGGCATCAAGCGGCACTGAAGCACTTTCTGCTCTGTAGTGACTCTCGATGACCCCTCAGAAGTGCCTCCATCTGCACACAGATTTTTCTCTCTGGTTGACTCACTTGGCTGCTGCAGGGATCCAGCTGGCACTGCTCTGAAACTGTTTTCGTCTTCCATGTGCTCTGTCATTGCTCCGAAACCTGCTGCTGCAGGAGAAGACCTCGACTTCAGGAGAATTTCAATGAGATCATCAAACTTGTGCTTTATAGGCTTTTCTCTGCTTTGCTTACTTTAATGGTGCTGCTGCTGCTGCAGTTGGTGCAGATCGCACAGGCAGCACTTGCAGGGAGACTGAGGCACCCAGTGAGAAACATCAGCTTGGGAAAACCACTCCTGTCCATGCATCTTTGGTCCTCCTCCCCCCATCCTCCCTTGAGCATGTCACTCTCACTTAAAAAAAAAGGGGGGGGAGGGGGGGGAGGGGAAAGCTTTGAAGGCTTAAATCTCAGATGTGAGCTTACTTGAGCTTTTATTGCCTTTTTTCATCCCCAAAAGCTCATGTTCACTCAAAATGGCAATTACTTGAATCTAATTGGAACCATTTTCTGTAGCTCCAGACTCATTGCTTGATCTCAATAATAAATGAACTTACAAAATATTTTTGTTACTAAAGGAATTGTAGCTGGGCAGGCCAGATCATCAATCATGATTTCTTTTTGTAGGCTTAATATGAACCTCATTTGATTTTGAACAAAACAACGTTAGCTAAAATGTAAGCTACTGTACCTTCGACTGTGGCAGGGGAGAGGTTGTGGCTCTTCCAGATTTGGGAATTTGTTTACAAGTGAAGGACTGGAACTGAGCTTTTAATTACTAAAAGAATTTACATTTAATTCAAATATAAATGCAAAGAATTTGCTTGTAATGTGGCAGTTCCAACCAAAATCAGGCTGCAGTTACCCAAAGTGCTGCGTGCACGCCCTGAGAAGGGATTTCTGCTCAGCCAAAGCTGCTGTGGGAACCCACTCACTGCAGGAGCATTGGTTTTGGCAGAGGAGCTGCAGTGAGGTGCTGGAGCCCAGCAGGAAAAGGAGGGAAAGGTCCTTCATTTCTTGGACAGATTGGCCACTGGAAGTGCAAAGCCTGCATCTAGGCAAGGCGTTATCGAGCTGCAGCAGGGATGGGGGATGGGGGACGTGCTTCACCTTGGTTATGCAGAAGCCCCAGGAACAGTGATTAAGGCAGTGATTAAGCAAAGATCACTGATAGCTCAGCTCAGTTTTCCAGTGCAGAGCTCCATAGGCTTTGGCAAAGCTGTGCACAGTTTGCGGCACTGCTTTAAATATTCTCTCTCTTGAACAGTCTCCAGGCACAGTCGGTTCGAGCAGTCCCGGGACCTGTTTTTATTCCATCATTTAGATTGAAGGAATGGCATCAAAAACGCCTTTGTCAGTAGTGGGGCTAATGCAGGGACCGCAGCAGTAGTCACACTGCTCTTGAGGGACACTGGAAAACCTAAATTCTCTGAACACGATAGAGATGTTCCTACTGATGTCCTATGGCTCCGCTTAGAAGCGTTTGATGCAGATGATCACCATTGCAGTTGCAGTTGAGGTGTCTCCTCTTCCTGTCTTGCTATGGGAATGCCACAGAGCAAATCAGAGGTCAAAGAGTTTGGGTTGGACCTTTAAGTTGTCTGCTGCAGTAGCTGACATCTGTTGTGTTGGGACCAACAACACAACAATATCAGTGCATCTGCTTGAGTTACTCAGGCACCCTGCACATGTAATTTACCTGCGGGATGCAGAATTCAGACAGCTTACTGCACCAGGATGGTTTCCCACAGGCAGGGAAACTAAACACGGCAATGAAGTCTCATGCAGATGGCTTCTTGCAGCTTCACCAAACGCTGGGCACAGTGTGACTGAGATGCACACAGCAGGCCAGCATAGGGCCTGTGTGCTGCTTGGGCAAAATTTCACTAAGTTCCAGGCTGCCTGTAGCTGCCCTAGCTCTTTTATAGAGAGAGAAGTTCAATCCATTAACCTACAGGTCTTGTCAAATGCAGGAGAGACATTTCAGGTAGGAGCCATCGCTGTGATTCAGTCTAGAGGATTTTTTTTATTTCTAATGTAAGCAAACAGGGAAAATAATACGTACAGCTGCCTGGACACGCGTGGCGATGTGGTGCAGATGACATTCCCTCAGGCCAGCTGTGAAATCACGTTGGTTTAAGGGAAAGCCTCTATTTTATCTCATCCCCATATGCTTTCATTTGGAGAATTTTTGCTTTTTTGCAGCTTTGACCTGTCTAAATCCAGCTTGTGTTATCGGAACGTGTATTGTAAATGAATGGAAGGAAGGAAAACATAATATTCACATATTATTGCAGAGGTGCGTTTCTTTAATCTATCGAAGTTCCTTATTAGTAACATCTGATTCAATAGAAGTTGCTTAGAGAAAAAATGGATGCAAAACATTCTAGTTTTTGTTTTGCAAGGAAGCTGTTTTCCTACCAGCTGCAGAAGTCAATGTCACGTTTAACTTCCTAACTTGCAATTTCAGCCTTCCATTGGTCTGGAGAGAGTAGCCCTAATTTTTCAATGATTTATTCATAAGGTTAATTTTTTGGTTGTTGGGGTTCTTCCTGGGCTGTGTGAGCATCTGAACCAGCACTTACAGACTTGATTCCGGCTGTGTAAAATGAATGGAGGTAGCAGTGTTGTTCTCACAGTGATCCCCGCTCTGCTGGCTGCGTGTCCTGGGCACAAAGAGGGGCAGAAGAAATCTGGGGCAGGTTCTTCTGCTTCCTGAAAGCCCAGGGGCTGTGGGGGCTGCACTCGGGGGCATGGGATGCATGCAGGAAAGCAGGCGAGAAGCTCAGAGGTGCAAAATAAGTGGAGTTTTATCCACGGTTCGCAGCTGAGCCTCACTGTTCTGGTTCCCAGGAGGCGATGGCACGTTGTGCGAGGGAATGCACTGTGCCCCTCTGCTGTGGAGGCTGACCCAGCAGGGGAACAAACCGGAATCCCACTACTGTGACAGGTACCTTCATGGGCCCAGCTGAGGCTGCAGAACGCTCTCCCCAGCACAGGTGGTCTCACGGTGTCAGAGCTTTTCTCCGTTGCTGAATGAGGTGATTTTACTCCTGCTAGGATTTACGGTTCTCAGTACAAACTACAGACGAGGCGCGGCAAGGATTCGTCAGGAAACTGTTCCATAGATTTGGCGTTGGGATTTTCAGAAATGTCTGCGTGAGCCGACTGCTGACGTCTCTCTCAAGTTTTAGGAATTTGTGTCTCTAACCTGATTATGCATCCTCGGAAATCTTCGTGTGACCTATATAGGTCTCTGGGCTTCTGCATACCTCTTAAAAACAGCCTTTCTCTGAAACTGTTTTTCCCCTTCTGTAAAACGTGGGAGGGTAGCTGATCTTCCTCCCTTTGGAGAACAATGGGAAGAAAAAGTACTGCGATGTCCAGGCTGCAGATGAGCCAGGGATAGACATACAGCAGTTCTGCATGTGCTGCTAATTCTTAGTTTCTGCAGTTTGGAGTGTTCTTTCAGGATGGCTGCAAAGGGAGCAATGCAGCATCGGAGCAGACAAAGGCCTGGGGACAATCCAAGGATGTTCTCCGAAGATGCTCCATCGGTAACTCCTGTAACACACAACCCGCCCGAATACACGCTAAGGGGCGATGTCTGAACGGAGACCTGTTGCTGTCAGAGCTTCTCTGAAAACGGGGCAGAGCTGGAAACGAGGGAAGTGATTGAAAGCAACTTGCAAATAGCTTTGCTCCCATTGTGAAGCAGGTGCAGCAGCTGATCGCTTGTGCCGAGCACATGCCACGGGGCAGGCACAAAGCTTCACTATTGCTCTCTGTAGTTCTGTCTAGTTCTAAGAGGATATTTAAAAATTGGAATGATAATGACCTGAGAAAACATGACTTTAGACCAGAAAATAAAATTGCAAGCGTTCATTATCAAAAGCATACTGGCAAAGAAGTGTTAGAGAACAAGAATGCCTGATGATGCAATGTTTTTCATCCTGCGACTGAGCACAGAAAACCTTTTCATATGCCCTAAATCTGCAGCTACAATAAAGCCTTCATACAGACAATCTGCTTAAACAGAACGTCACGCTTGCCTTTATTTTATTTTAATTGCAAAACATTATCCAATTTCACTGCTCAAGTATGCACTTCTTAAGGCAATATGCGTAGCTTTATATTATCCTCCATTTTACTTGACGTCAATATCTGTTCAGTGATGAAATCATAAGCTCCTGAAGTGTCCCATCTGTGACGCAGCCATTTCTCTTTTATGTGGTGGAACACCCTCGCCTCATTTTCTTCCTACCAGGACTTATGTAATTTAAAAAGCCCTCTTTGCTCTGAGTCTTCTGGCTGGAATAGGCAGCATCATGGTCTCTTCAAACGTGTGAACCCGCGCCACCAAAACCAACAGGAATTTCGCCACTAGGTGAGATGGAGCCGTGGGATTCTGGATATTTCAGATTACTTATTGGCATCCACCCACCACTTAGCCCCAAACAGTAGCAATGCCCAAGTCTTAGCCCCTTTCCTAACAGGGCTTGTGGTGACCTTTAAGTGGGGGCCTGCAGAATCATCCCCATTTCAAAGGAGGGAAAAGCGAGGCAGGAAAGGGGGGGAAAGGGGTACTCAGTGCTGAGGCAGGGACTGAGGTGTCCTGAATCCTTGTCAGTTCACTGCCTACTGCACCTCCCCACACTGACAGTCCACATACTGCATGTAATTAAATATATATAAATCATAGAATCATAGAATGGCCTGGGTTGAAAAGGACCACAATGATCATCGCGTTTCAACCCCCCTGCTATGTGCAGGGTCGCCAACCAGCAGACCAGGCTGCCCAGAGCCACATCCAGCCTGGCCTTGAATGCCTCCAGGGATGGGGCATCCACAACCTCCTTGGGCAACCTGTTCCAGTGCGTCACCACCCTCTGTGTGAAAAACTTCCTCCTAATATCCAACCTAAACCTCCCCTGTCTCAGTTTAAAACCATTCCCCCTTGTCCTTTCACTATAAATGATGATGGTGCCCAGGTATCTCTCAGGTGATGGCTCAGTTATTCTCCAGGCTGTCCAGAGGTGTTACAGCATTTTCCCACTTCTTCATGATAAAAGCTACTGTTGAAATACTGGATTTTGAAACTCAGAGCATCTGTAGCATAAAGAGGAAAACAGGAGGAAAAAAAAGGTTATCCTTTATTCCTCTTTCCCCAGCAATCGTATGAGTTACAAACTGTCGGAACTGATTTTAACTTATGAAAGTTGCACAGCCGTGGGAGCTCTAACAGTGTTAGGAGCAACTGTTATCATTCATTAGCACTGGAAACATCTTTGAAACGTAGAAAACAGTGGCTGTGCGCTGTAGTTCCTGATAAGTTCCAATTTTCTTGCTACTAAGATGGAAAGAGAGCCAAGATTTGATGAATGAAATTGAGACTCACTGTGAAACAGAGCAACAGCTTTGATGAGCTGCCAGATTCCAGCAAAGGTGAATAAGAAAGAAAAGGCATTTCCGAATAAAATGCCTTTCCCCTCTTCAGAAACAAACCATCATCTTATAAATTACCTTCTCGAGTGAGAATCCATCCTTCATGCAGCAGGAGACAGACTGCAGAGCAGAGACCATTGATGGACGTTAAAGACAAACTACCGAAAGACAAATGTTCAGAAGGCAGCATGAAGTCGGATGTTCAAGAATGGCCACACATCACATTCGCACAGATGCCAACAGGGAGCCGAGTTTAGAAACGGAAAAGCTTTCAGATAATCTCTATCCTTTATGAAGCCAAAGCCTCAACATCACTAACACATCTTAACTCATTTTCAGAAGCCGGCCCCCTCACATTTGATGCTGTATCATGCAGATTTGTCATGCTTCAGCATAGGTTTCTCTTAAGAGGTTTAGTCACTGCAATGTACAAAACACATAAAAAACCCTCGGTACTATTAACATATCATGTCAAAAGCTCACTGTATCTGTGGGAAATTGGCCTAAGAGGGGAATATTAAAAGTGCTCAGTGTTGGTCTAACAGGTCTGCTGAAGTCAGCGGTAGAACCGTTGAACAGCCGTGTGCACAGAGCAATAGGTGCGCTTCTGCAGACCTGCCCTCCAACTAGACCAGGATCTGGAGTGTTAAAGATTGTGTTTGATTGAGTCGTTAACGACTGTGAGTTCCAACTCGAGGTCCCAGCAGCATTTCTCATCGAGCTCTTCCAGCTGGAGACTTCTGCCCACTGCAACGTGGGCAGTGGTCACAATTAAATCAGGACAGAAGAACGAAACTACCTGGTGGCACTACAGAAAGGCAATTTGATGTAATATTAGTAAGAAGAGAGCACTGTGGGGAAGAAGACTTTCTTCTTGCCTCCGAAGCCTGATAAACAGATCTTACTGGGTTGTAAAACCTACCTGTCTGTGGGTACTTTATTTTACTAAGAAAACCCAACAGTGCATAAAGTTGAGGTCTATCAGCTGCAATTGGGCACCTGCAAAGAGCACCTGGATCTGAAACCTTAGAAGCAGGTGCCCTTAGCTGAATGCTCGCTGGCTCAGAAAGAGCCCACGCCAAGGCACAATAACACTGAAGCAAGGGGGAAAAAAAGGAAGAAAGAAAGAAAAGGGAGTAGATGTGCAGAAAAGGGAAGATGAAATTAACCAGTCCAGTCAACTATGCAAAGTTCAGGAGTACGGAAATGAAGGTTCACAAAGATTAGAGATCTGTATGGTCCAGCTTCCTAAAACCCAACGTCCGTATCAGATCTCTTCAGCACGAGTGCTGGTTTCTCAGTCAGGAGTGGAGCTGATGCACCAGTGCTGTCTGAAGGGTAGCTCTGTAGGAGAGTGCTGCCGTGGGAGACCAGGCTGAGCTGAACCTTCTGCACATGTGCTGCTCGCCTCCTCGTGTTTGTGGAACCCGGGGGGCGATTGCGGCACCAGGAACTGCGCTTTGCCTTCAGTTGTGTTCGCTCAGACTCACTGTGCACAGCTGTAGGGGTGGGAAGGGGCCTCAGAGCCTCCTTGTCCAGGCTCAGCACCCGATGGAGGATCTCCTGCAGACACTGCTGGGCACTCCGCAGAGCCTCTGCTCCGGGCACAAGCACAGGCATTGAGGCAAGAAATGACTTTTTCCTGGCGTGACCCCCGACGGACTGATAGAAGTCGAAGTGCTCATTTAACGCCAGCGATGTGTAAACTACATTGCCATTGTTATTTTAGTGCTGATTTACATAACTGGCGCAGCATCGCACCGCTCACACCTTGTTCCTGCCGAAGACTCGCAGGAGGTCATAAAACTAAACATGCTTTGCACTGAAATGCAACGGAAAAGTGACGGAGCTTTTGAGGGCCTTCACCACGCCGCGTGTGCCCTGCAGCAGCAAAGTGAGGGTCAGCTGAGGGAGCCTGGGGAGCAGCCGGGCCAAAGGGGCTCTCCCGGCTCCACGGGGAGTCGCAGTGCTGGGAGCCCCCCCTGGGCACTGTCCCAGGGCACAGCTGCAGCTGAGGAGGAGGCAGGAGAAGGGACCTGCCCCAGTGCGGATGTTGTGTGGCGCCCTAAGTCAAGGTGGAGGGAGAAGGCCACTCCCAAAGGAGGAGCTGGAAATGGAGGTGTCGATACTGATCCGCAGTCTTTTAGGTTTGGCTGTGGCTTCTCTGCAAATGAAGTCCCCGAGGAGCGTTTGTGACCTCGCGGGCAGCAGCCCGCACCGGGCCCCACGCCCTGCGACGGCCCCGTCGGTAGTGCCGCACAGCCGCGCGGAGGGGCCGCGTCCCACGCGGGCGGCCCAAAGCGGGTGCGGAGGCCGCCCCCGAGCGCGGTGCCGCGCCGAGGCGCAGAGCGGCGGGGAGCGGGCAGGTGCGGAGCGGGGCCGCGGGCGGGGAGCGCCGCGCCGCCGCCACTGGGGGGCAGCCACGGCTCAGGAACGCGCCGCGGCCGCGCGGGCCGGCCAGGGGCCGGGGCACGGGGCAGCGTCCCGGGTGCTCCCGCCGCGCCCCGACGGCGGCAGAGCGGGGAGCGCGGCTCCCATCCCGGGGCCGGACACCGCGACGGTGGGGCGCGGGACGGGCGCGGCCGCGGCTCCGCGCTTCGGGAGCGCCGCCGGGGGCTCGGGGTCGGGTCGCCTCGCGCGACCCAGCGTTCAGTCGCCGCCGTCGCGCGGGGAGCGGCGGCGCGGCTCCGCACGGGCGGACGGACGGACGGGCCGGAGGCCGCCGCGGCGCGGCCGGGCGAGGCAGGGAACGGGCGAGGGAGGAGGGAGAGAAGCGGCGAGGGAGGGAGAGAGGGAGGCGGCGTCTCCTTTAAAAGCCGTGCGGGGCCGCGGCCCGCTCCCACAGGGCGGCTGTGATTGGCGCGGGCCCGCGAGCCTCCGGGGTCGTGACATCGGCGCGCAACAAAAAGCCGCGGCGGCGTTCGGCCGCCCCCGTGCATGGTGCGGCGCGGGCGGGACGGGTGCGCGCTCGCAGCGCTGTCCCCGGCGCTCCACCGCGGTGCTCCACACCCTCCGGAGGGCTTTTTTTTTTTTTCTTTTTTTTTTTTAATGTAGGTTTCTTCTTTTTCTTCTTTTTTTTTTTTTTAAGGGAGCGGAGCAAAGCGAAGCCGAACTCCCGTTTCCATGTCGCTGCGGGACTCCCGGTAAATATCCGTCCGTCCGCTGCGGGTGATGCGAAGGACGCTCGCGCGAGGCGCCGTGCCGCTCCGTAACACATAGCACCCACTGGCGGGCGGGCACGCGCGCACCGAGAGAAGGACGAAAAGGAAGCGCCGACTTTCCGACCGCCGCTTTCCGAACGGAGAAGCCTTCCCCGGCAGAGCCCTTCCTTCTGCCTCCCGCCCCGCCGCCGTAGGCATGTTCCCGAGGCGCTCCGCACCGCGGGGAGCTCCCGTTTTCCGCCCGGCGGCCGCAGAGGAGCAGCAGCAGCGCGGTTCGGAGTAACTCCAAGTGATGCGGGGACCACAGCCCGAGAGCAGCACGCGCTCCCGCAGACGCCAGCCCCGCCGCACTCAGGTACGGCCCCGCGGCCGCCGAGCGCCGTCTCCGCAGGAGGACTCCGTGCGCTCCGCAAGAGAGGGGGGACGGGACGCTGAGCGCGACGGAGAGCGTGTAGCGATCCTTACCCCGCGCGGAGTTTCGCGGGGGAGAAGAGCGTCCCGCGGCTCCTGCTCGGGACGGAGCGCGAACGGCTTTTCTTTTCGTTTTCTTTCGCTTTTTCCTCCTCTTCCTACGCCGGCAGAGAGGGGCCCTCCTTCTCCCCGCGCCCGGAGGAGCCGCGGCTGGGAAGCCGGCCCCGGGCCCCGCGCCGGGCACGGCCGGGAGGTCCCTCTCCCGCCGCCCCGTCCCTCTCCGCCCCCCGTCCCCTCGGCAGGAGGCCGCCGCGGCGCACACCTGCGCCCGCCGAGGGCAGCGCTCCGGCCGCCCGCGCCCCTTCCCCTCGGCCCCCCGCGGCCCGGCCCGGCTCCCTTTGATCCCCCGCCGCGGGGTTTTCGTGCCGCCGCGCACCTGAGCCCCGACGGGGCCCCCTCCGCGCCGTCCCGCGCGCCGCTCGCCATGGGCCGGCGGCCACCTGCGGAGCGGTCCCGGCCGCCCCCCGCCTCGCGGCGCGCTCCCCCGGCGCGGTGCCCGCGCTGACCGCCTCCCATCGCCTCCTCCTCCTCCTCCGCGCAGGTCGACCATGGTTGCCGCCACCCGCTCCCTCCTGGCGCTGCTGCTCTGCCGGGTGCTGCTGGGCGGCGCGGCCGGCCTCATGCCGGAGGTGGGACGGCGGCGCTTCAGCGAACCGGGCCGCGCCGCCTCGGCCGCGCAGCGCCCCGAGGACCTCCTGGGCGAGTTCGAGCTGCGCCTGCTCCACATGTTCGGGCTGAAGCGGCGGCCGAGCCCCGGCAAGGACGTCGTCATCCCCCCCTACATGTTGGACCTCTATCGCCTGCACGCCGGCCAGCAGCTGGGCTACCCGCTGGAGAGGGCCGCCAGCCGCGCCAACACCGTGCGCAGCTTCCACCACGAAGGTAGGGGCCGAGGGACGGGCGGAGGGAGCGGGAGGAGAGCGAGGGAGGGCCGGAGGAGGGGCGGCGGGGCGGGCTCCGCGCTTCGGAGGGGGTCGCGGCCGCGTTTCCACGGCCCTCCGCGGGCTCCGGGGCTGCCGGCGGGAGGCTGTCGCCGCGCTCCGCCGGCCGCGAACGGCGCGTTCCCGCGGCGAGCTTTCTTTGGGCGAGGCGGAACGCTGAGGAAAGCGTCCCCCGAGCGGCGGCGAAGGTTCCTAATCCCTTATCTAAATCCCCGTGGGAGATAGGCGAAGCGGTCCGGCGCGGCCTTCCCCCGGCCGCCGTCGAGCGGAGGAGCGGCGGAGCCCGGAGCCGCGCCGCCCGCCTGGGGGTAACGCTCCGGGCTGGGGCTCCGGCCGTTGGCTGCCCGTCCGGGGGGCCGTTCCCGGCGAGCGCCTTCCACGGCCGAGATCGCTGCCGCGTGGGGCCCGCGGAGCCGTCGGTGCGCGCCGCTGCTGCGCTCCGCACGAAACGTTTCCCCGGGATGCAGCCTTCCCTGGCCGTAGTCTCTGGCGCTGGCACACGGCGGCTCTGCTTTAAAGGGAATGAGAAGGCGGTCGCCCCGCGCTCTTCAGGTGGAAGTGAGAAAAGAAACGCGCTTGGACCTAATGGTGCTGCCGGACGGAGGTTGCCCCGGTGCCCTTTAGTGGGAAGCGAGATCAGTGGTGAAATGTAACTCTCGCTGTAGCGGGGAAGTAAACAGCAGCAGCGGCGTGGCTCGTTCCCTTTCAGCCCGTGTGTGGCAGGCGAGGTGCTGAGCAGGAGAGGAGCTGAGGGGCACAGCGTAACTTGTAGGCAGACGGAGCAGTGTTGGAAGCGGTGGTGTTGCAACAAAGTGTTTGACGTAGAAACTGTCCTCCAGTTTTCACAAACTTGAGACGAAAATCACCGTGACTCCATTTTTCCATTGAGTTCTCACTGTTGGTTCGTGACTTCATTAAAGCAGGAGGCTGTGCTGGGAGCGCTCGCACATCTGCATGTTTACAAACGCCGGGCTGCAAAGCTGAGCCCTGCCTGATGCGGGAGGTCGTGTTGGAGCCAGCAGGGAACGGCACAGGGCTGAGAACTGCTCGCGTCAGTGCCAGCTTCCCTTCAGAAAGTGAACGGATCCCCGGGATGCTGAGTAGCAAAATGAGAATCCAGGATTTCAGAGAGATTTCTGTGGGCAAACGCTATTTCTGCTATGTCTGCAGCAAAAAAAGTACAGTGTAGCAGCCCTAGATACGTTGTACTCCCCCTGAAGTTCCATCCCAGTGTCTGTTGGCTGAAAGGGGAAGACGGCATGGGGCTTAGGGGTTGGTTTGGTTGCTAAAAACGCGTTGTTTCCTTATCCCTTTACCATCCATCCATTCTAGCAGCTAGACCCATCCTCACAGTCCTTTGGACCGCATACTGGGGTGTACCTGGCAAAGTGTCCTTACAGATGTTGAGGTCGCTGTCTCTAATTAACATATGCAAATCCACACATTAAGACTGAGTTACTGAAACTGTGGAGTACTGTATTTCAGAGTGGAGCTTAAGAGATGGCTTCTCCAGCCATGTTCTCGAAACATGCAGAAATGTGACAATTCCCCTTAAATCCTCAGTTGGTTTTAATGACTCTCATCAGACCTCCGCTAACTGTGGTGCTCGAGTTGTCTCACTGATGTCCTTGAATTCCATCGTGATGCTTCATGTTTCTCGGCACTCGTAATGACTACCTGGAATGCAGAGAGCACCGGTGTTCCATCAAAGTGCATGACAATGAACGAAGCGTTCTTAACTTGGTGCTATACATGCTTGTGTAAATAAACAGAAGGATGAGGGAGGCTGTGCTTTCTGCCTGGAAGTCTTTCAGGTCTTGTTTGTCGCATGCCAGCAGCACGTATCTGAGGGGTTTGGTTGCTTGTCTCAGTTCCTAACTTTTTTTTCTCTCTCCCTCTGCTCCCTGCCCCCTTCCCTCCTGTTTAATCAAATTAGAAGTTTTGGAAGAACTGCCAGAAACAAGTGGGAAAACAGCACGACGTTTCTTCTTTAATTTAACTTCCATCCCTAATGAGGAGTCTGTCACCTCAGCTGAACTCCAGATTTTTCGGGAGCAGGTGCACGAAGCCTTTGAGAGCAACAGCAGCTACCATCACCGTATTAATATTTATGAAATTATGAAGCCAGCCACAGCCACCTCCAAGGACCCTGTCACGAGACTTTTGGACACCAGGTTGGTGCATCATAATGCAAGTAAATGGGAAAGTTTTGATGTAACGCCAGCTGTTTTGAGGTGGATTGCACACGGACAACCTAACCATGGGTTTGTGGTGGAGGTGGTTCACTTGGACAAAGAGAACAGTGCCTCCAAGAGGCACGTTAGGATTAGCAGGTCTTTACATCAGGATGAAGATAGCTGGTCTCAGCTCAGGCCGTTGTTAGTGACGTTTGGGCATGATGGCAAGGGACACCCGCTCCACAAAAGAGAAAAGCGTCAAGCGAAACACAAACAGCGTAAGCGCCACAAATACAGTTGCAAAAGGCATCCGTTGTATGTGGACTTCAATGACGTGGGGTGGAATGACTGGATTGTTGCCCCGCCGGGGTACAGTGCCTTTTACTGCCATGGGGAATGTCCTTTTCCGCTGGCAGATCACCTAAACTCAACAAACCATGCCATTGTTCAGACTTTGGTCAATTCGGTGAATTCCAAAATCCCCAAGGCTTGCTGTGTGCCGACAGAACTGAGTGCTATCTCAATGCTCTACCTTGACGAGAACGAAAAGGTCGTACTAAAGAACTATCAAGATATGGTTGTGGAGGGCTGCGGGTGCCGCTGACACCGCGAGTGTATCGGACAAATGCAAAAGAAAAAGCTGACACTTTAATATTTCCCAATGAAGACTTTATTTATGTAATGAAATGGAAAGAAAAAAAAAAACACAACTATTTTGAAAATATATTTATGTCTACGGAAAGGTTGGGAAAACAAATATTTTAATCAGAGAAATATTCCTTTAAAGATTTTAAATGTATTTTAGTTGTACATTTTATATGGGTTTAACCCCCAGCACATGAAGTATAATGGTCAGATTCTTATTTTGTATTTATTTACTATTATAACCACTTTTTAGAAGAATAGCTAATTTGTATTTATATGTAATCAAAAAGAAAAAAAAATATAGGGTTTGTACATAATTTTCCAAGATTGTAGCTGTTTCAATCGCGTGTATTTAAGTTGAAGAGAAGACACGGAAGGTTACTATGGCAAAGTGCATAGCACATTTGCTTTCTGCAGTGCTACTGTTAAGGTCACAAGTTCAAGTCCAGAAAAAAGTGGATAATCCACTCTGCTGACTTTCAAGATTATTATATTGTACAATTCTCAGGAATGCTGCAGGGTGGGCTGTCCAATCCATGAGAACTGGCATCCTCCTTAGGTGGAACATTTGGATAAGAACCAGACGTTGCTGATCTCGTATAAATACTACTATTCTTGACTAATTTGCAGAGTGACTATAAGAGAGGCCAATAGAAATCCCGGGGGAGGTGGGGGTGGAGGAAGACCAAATCCTTTCTAGACCTACAGAAAAGCGAATGTTTGTTTCCTTTAAAAGTCCTTCCTTTAAAAGTCCTGGCCAAATATAAAATAATAAAAACTCAAATGTCATCTTTTTTTTTTGTGATTATGTATGCCAAAGAGGAATAATTATCTTGTTTGTACTGGCCCTTGTCTTTAACAGTCGGATCAGTGTTGCGTGCTTCCTCACCTGAGGTGGGAGCTCACTTCTGTGGAGTCTAACAGTGAAATTTGTGCTTCATACAGGGAGTTGTTACTGTGCACAGCCTCCCACCTAACCTTGGGTGATGGTTTTGCAGTTGTACAGATTAGCTTCTCTTCCTTCACGGGGTTTTGTGTTTGAAAGCTTTTTCTTTTCTTTCCCAAGATGTTTGGATCTCTTTCAGATAATAAATCACAGAACTCTGCTATTTCTCTCTGGAAAAATCCAGCCCTTAAGAAAACATGGTTCACTTGTCCAGCCATCACAGAGCAACCTGTGCTTACATCATGTAACTTTCTAAATTTATTGTGTAAGGGACAAGAGCATGACTTGCAGTTGGTAATCTCAGCATTGCAGCTAATGCTTCTTGTGCCCTTGTATGTTAGAAGACTGGTGTGGCAGTCAGCATATGGGTTGTGGAACATGAGGTGAACATGCGGAGGCTGGGTTGCTTGTTACATGAAAGCTATGCTGAAATAGAATGGCAGGAAAGTAGCTTCAGTTGGCTTCTTGGCGATCCACTGCAAAGCTGGGAGTGGAGGGAAGTTGTGTTAGACCACCTGTGGTCTCAGGAGCTCTCTGCTCTATTTGGTGAACACAGAGTGGCTCTGTGGTGATGCTTTGGAGATGTCCGAGCCCCCTTGCACTCCTTTGTGCCCCATTGAATGGAACAATTTGGAGAAGTGAGGCAGCGCATCCTAAAGCCACGCATACAGTTATGTTGTTAGAGACCTCTCCAAGTCAGCTCAGGAAATCTGATAGTGGCTTACTGCTAGTATAACGCATTACTAAAAACAATCTTCTGTTTTGCATGGCTCTCCCCAAACTCCTGCTTGTTGTGGGTTACAGCTGCTCAGGAAAACTGATCTAGTGATATTTTACAGGTAGTCTTGCAGAGAATTACACTTCCTCTGTGCTTATTGTAAAAAGCAATGGGAAGAGAGGATGGGAGAGAAAAACTAATGTAGCAACTTCTTGGCTGTTTCCATTTTCATCTCGGGAGCTTAAAGTTGTGTTAGGCAAGCTGTAAGCTTCTGTGGAGAGATTAAAACCTTGGTACGTTCTTTGTACCATCAGTATTCTTAATAACCGATAGAGAACAATCTATTGCTCTGCGCTTTGGCTCTGTTATTTTTGCATTACTGGTCTCGCCGATAGTACATAGTAACCTACAGATTTGCTGGGTGGACAATGCCTCATTGCTCTTTTCGAGAGACGAGTGCTGTTTGGTTGGTCCTTTTCTCATTTTTGAGGCTGGGAGTCTTTGCAGAACTGTGGTTCGCCTTTCCCCTGTTGAGAAGGGCACGCCTGTGTTACTGAGAGGTGACGGTGGTTGTTTTGGAAAGGTTATCAGTCAGCACGTGCCACAGTGCTGCAAGAGCTCAGCAATCATTGGGGATGGATGGCGGTGCCAGTTAGGTCACGGTAGCACTAGCGTGCTCTGTAACTTAGGTTTGCAAAAGCTGGACGTAAAGTGCTGAAAAATGGATTGCGCCATTTCTATGAGCGGGAAAGATGATCCCAAACCCGCTGCAATCAGTGAAGACCCTACGGCACGTCTAAACCAGATCCTAAGCTCCAGTGTTGCCAGGCTTAAGTTTCCCAGCTCCTGACCCATCGTGTGTACCTAGACTTAGGGAGGCTTTTTCCACAGTGGTGACTCCTTTAGATCTCCTCGAAGGCCCGAGAACACGCAGATGCTAATCTTGTTTAAAAACAAATAAATAAAGAATTGGCTATGGTGCCTGTCTATGCATGAGCAGTAGTGGTTTGTGGCATGGCGCTGCATTCCTTGTGAAGGCAAACTTCTAGTTGCTTGACAAAGAATTGCGTAGTTAGTAAGATCCACGGTGAGGCCAATGTGTAGTTGTAAACACAGCAAGAACCACCCCTGTAAGAGTTTCTTTGCCTGCTTGCTCATAGTCACAGAACTTCCTAAGCAATTTTGAGGAGAAAATATGCATGCAGCAAGGCTCAACAGGTCAGTGCCTTTCTGCAGCATTGGTTTCAAAGTGTGCCTTTTTAAGTTCTTCGCCTTAAACTCGCTGGGTTGGATATGTGTGAGTGCTGTGCTGAGTAATTTGTTTAGGATTTTTATAAAGAAGGAACCAAAACAGAGGCTGTCCTACGTGAGTAGTAGAGAAATCTCTTACAGAACAGTTGTGTTCCTGAACTCTTAAGTGCTGGTGAGCAGACAGCCCTTCTGAAATATGTGGGTTTTCTGACATTTCTCAGTCCGGTAATGACTGCTAAATAATCCTAAATACTGAAAGTATGCTGTTACCACCATATTTTAGTACTTATTGTAGTTCGTTAGTACTAATTAGTGTTATAGCGCTCTACAAGAAGAAGTTAGCTTCCCCCCACCCCACTCTGCTTAAGAGGAGAAAAAGCAGAAGTTCCAGAAGGCAAATTTCCCTCTGTCACCCTATAACCTATTTCCCCTCAGCATAATGCTTCTAGGCACTTGTTTATAATCTATATAGGCAGTGACTGTGATAGATAATGTCACCCTTTGTTCATTTCAGATAAGCATCTCTCTAAACACAAATGCATCTCTCCTTGTCCTTTTGAGGCTCAGTAACAGCTTTGTCGAGTGGCTTGATAATTTTTTTGCACAAAATTTGATGGGACTTCTGTGGTCAGCAACGTGTAAAAGTGGGCGTGGGAAGACCTGCAGTTGAGGTAAGCTCTCCTGAGAGCACTGGCCATTTTCACCCAGCAGGATCTGTTCCGCTGTGCCAACTTGGGTTTGTTGTGATCAGACACTGAGACCTGTCTCTTCCTATGGCCGTGAGGTTTGGATATGCACAGGCTGTCACCTCTCTCCCTTGCTGGGCAGTGAGGGGTCTTCCATTGGCGCAGTTGGTACTGATGAGGCATAGAGAGGAACGCTGCTTGCTGTACTCTTGGCTTTGAAGATGGAGTTCATCTGGATGGCGTTTATAGTATTACCCACTTTGCTGCCCTTTTCGAAGAGGATAAGTATTGAACTATTTTATTATGTAGCTATTCCCAAATTGTTGATTTTTTTTAATTGATTTCAGGAGGCAGCTAATTGCCATATGGCAGCTTGATGTTAATGTTTTATGAAGATCAGGAAACAAAAGTTTATGAAAAGCTTTTGTATAGTAACTGCAGAGTTTCAAGAACTGTTTTATACTTCCTGACAGTGCAGGTCTGGCTTAATGGTTTGTTTTTATTGCTTAAGAGTGTAAACTTTTCTTTAGCCAATGTGTGGAAATTATATCCTCATCCCGCATTACACATTTCTCATTACTCATTCCCTGCTTTCATTTCTGCCATCTGTGATCAGAGCTTTACTGTTTCAACTGCATGCAAAATGCTCCTATCCTGTGCACAGTGAGTTACTTTCCTTAACTCACACCCACCCCTCCAAAAGGAGGAGAAAAAAAAAGTGGGGGAAAGGCCTACTTGGTCTATATTGTTTTTCTCTGTTTTGGGTGGAGTCTGTCTTCTTAGATTCTGGTTGCTAGATGGTTGCTGTAGTAACCAGCAGAGAAAAAAAACCCAAGACTGAAAAGGCACTTTTAAAGGTGCCATATCTTGCCTGCAGTATTATTTATCTCATTATGGGCACTGAATATTTCTCTTCTCCTTTATGTTAAGGCTTCCTTTCCCTTCTTGGTAGGATGCACTGCTGCCATGGAGAACTTGATTTGTTGTGTTCTTACCATACGAGAATGTGAGGACCACAAGTCCTATTCCCAGTTGACCCAAGCTGCTCAAAATAAGCATGAGAAGCCAAAGGCATTAAAAAGTACTTGAAATGTTATAAGTAATTGTTACTGGCACAAATCACTTCATTCTTCAGTTACGTGGGGGGAAAAGAGCAGCTAGGTTCAGAAGGACCCGTAGAGTTTAGGTGATTGCTGCAAGGAGGGTGTTTGGTAGGAGTGGTGTTCTTTATTTTGCCAAGCTACTGTGCAGGAAGAAAAAACACAGCTCCTTCAGAATATTTTTACTCTGCTGTACTTCCAAGGTGGTTTTTTCTTGTTGTTGTTTACTTCTCCCAAGAGATTTCACAGGTGTATGACAAAGTAACTGTTTGCATCCACTACGTTGGACTTGCTTGGGCACAAAAAGGATGCAAGAAGTTACTGCGAGATTGGATCTTTCCTGTCTCAGCAGCGCTAATCCTTCATCAGCCGTACTGCTGGCAGCTTTGTCTGCAGCAACCAGTCATGGTTTCCTGAGGTGGAATTTCTCTTCTCTTTGGGATCTGGTCTCCTGTCAGTGCCCTCTGGGGTCTAGCAACATCCAGGCCACGAGCCTCGTGCCAGGGCCACTCAGCAAAGTGGGTACGCTGGTTTTTGTCCTGTTTCCACGTTCTTCGCAGCGGCAAATTTGTCCCTGCCTTCAGCAAGAATCCTACTGCAGGAAGTCTTCAGGTTCACACCTGTTGTGTGCAGCAGGAGACACCTTGGAGCACTGGGGACCATGTTTGTGACTTGCCAGAAGTCTGAGGGCCAAAGGCAATTTGCATCTGTATTTACATAGTGCTCCAAAGGCACGCAGCTCTGATACCTGCCCAGGCTTGCATTTCCCTCAGTAGATGAACGGAGGCTGAGAGCTGTTGGACTTCTATTCTCCAGAGGCATGGAGCTTGCAGTGGGTCAGCTGGGTTCTCAGCTCATCATGCAGGGTAGTGACAAGCAAGCTGTAGTTCTGCTCTTCACATTTCATATTCTGCATATTTGGCTGCTAGCACAGAAACCAGACTAGGTTAGGGCAGCGGTTGGCTTAACTCCAGGAAAGAGCAGATTTCTGGCTTTACAGTTTGCAAAAAGACAAAGATTTTTTTTGCAAAGTAGTGATGAGCAACAGAAGCGGGGAAGGACCAACAGATTTTTTTTTTTTGAAGCTGAAAGTGTTAAAAGTTTCTTAAGTGACTTCAGGTAGAGAGATCAGAGCAGTGAATTGATAACATTCTGAAAGTTCAGGTTCCCACAACAACTGGACTGTGGCAGACTTACAGTTTAATGAGGCTGCTAATCCCATTAGAGATTAAATTAAGAAGGTCTTTTTGGGAGATCACCAAGGAAATGATGAATACTGTACTGTAGCTTGGGTTGCAGTGCCAAGTGATGGAGAGCTGACATGTGCTTCTTGCACGGCGAGGTACTGTTTCGTTCTGCCTGTCTCATTAAAACAAGGCGTTCAACTCCAGCTCTACAAACAGAGGCAAATGTATTATTACTATTACTAGCATCATCCTGGAAATAACATGCAGATTAAAAGATGGAAATATCAACCAGATCTGCACATCAGCAAAGCTCTGCTGAGTTCATTCTCAGACAATCTGGCCCTTTTTATTAAAGCAAAGCCTCAGAAGACAGGGAGAGCACGTATGAAAAAGAATATGTTTCAGGTAACTATTGCCATAACTCCATTAGCTTGGAACTTCCACGAAAACAATTTTTTTCTAGCATCCTGCACACTGCAGTGATGGGAAAGTATTGTATGGAGTAATGACTCTGTAACCACAGACTTCAAAAGTATAGAATGTCTGCGGCATGATGGAAAGAGCTGTTTCCACATCAATAATATACACGCAGGGTACTGAAGCTTAATTGCAAGGCCGGTGGTGATGGGAGGGGGAAGGAGAAAGGATATCTGACTGTGACCGCACCAAACGTGTGGGCTGTGCAGAATGCCTCTGCTTGGCAGCCAGAAACAATGATTCATGTCATTATAATCTTGACTTTTGCATTTTTCTCATGACTTATTGATAACTTCGTATGGGACTTAATAGAGTTATTGACTCCTTAGGAATTAGGAAGAGAGACAGGGTGTATATTATTTCTTATAAACATCACTCGCTGGCAGTTGTTTTACATTACTCTATTTTGAGGGCAGCTTTGGCAGAATTTTTTCTGACTGTATTTTCTCTTTCGTTGAATGAAGAGATCTTACGCTTAAAAGCAGGCTTGCACTTCTCATAGTCCATCTTTTTTGTCATTTTCACGGGAAGTCCTGATCCTCTAGTTGAGGTCACAGTACTGACATGAAGGTAGCTCTGATGTCACGAACTGCTGCTGTTGGGCTGGGTCCTAATGCACACAAAGGCCCTCTGCCCAGCCCTGGCACTGTAAATTAGAGGTACGCTTAATAGCTTTAGGTGAAAGATGAACAGCTTTTGCTCTGCAAAACGCTATTGGCATTATTGATACTCTTTTATACTTACTGTTAAAGACCCAGGAACTTCTAGATGGTGTTCTTCTAACTGATTCATTTTTCCTATTCTGATGACTTTTTTAATTTTCATTCTTTAAGGAAATAGTTATTTGCCAACTACTTTTTGACAAGTTGGGTAAAGAATTGTCCTAGGTTTGCAAATGAAAAGGTTTTCATCTTTGAAAATATATCCTAAATGTACCCTAGAGGGCAGAGTCATTTGGAAAGAGATCCCACACACCTGCTGGGCTATTGATCCGTGCCCACTGCAGAGCTCCTTGGTGAAAAGGACCAACACCTGGGAAAGCGAAGTTGGGAGCATGGGTGGAGCCTTCTGGTTTTTTGTCAGCAGCAAAGGTTGGGAATGTGGTCCGTGACTCTCCTTTGTGCAGGTTCTGACAAAAAACAACAACAGCAAAATCCTTATTTAAAACAAACACAAACCCAGTATAACCCAGCAGGCCATTCTGCTGGCAGGGAGCTCTTACAGTTCTTGCCTGCTGGAGATTCTTAGCCTGTTCTTGAGGGTTAGGTTTATTTTTCAAATAGAAGCAGACCAGCTGATGTTTTCTAACAATGAAATTAAACCAGGTGCAGCCCTTTCCAAAAGCCACCTCCTCTTACAGACCTGAGCCGTGCAGTGGGTTACTGCCAGTGTTTCATCTAACTGGTGAGGAAAGTCAAAGCTTCCTCTGTGAGCCTGAGTGTCCGGGAAGGATCTGGAATGTCTTTTCAGCTCCTTTTGTACGTGAGTACATCCTTCAGTGTTTCAGGCTCCAGTCGTCCCTGTTTCTCCCCCTGTTTCCCCCCCCCCCCCCCCTTTTTCTTTTTTACCCCATTCATCTAAGGGGAATGGGAAGAAAGGGTCAGATGCTGGGACACTTTGAAGAATGTGCTTTTACCAAGCTTTGGTTTTTCTGTCTTCCTGGAACTCTCATTATATGATCCTGGTTTTCTGAGCCAATTGTTAGCCCAAGGCCAAATCCTTAACCTTGGGCTAGATAACAAAAGCACAGCTGAGGTGATCTTGACTACTTTAAAAAGGCTGTCTACTCTTTGATGCACTCAGAATGAGGCGCATAATTCATTTTAGTTCCAGAGGTTGTTCTTAGCATGGGAAATTAGCAACCTCCATGATAAAGAGTCAGCATGTTAAGTGTGTGTATGTGCGTGCTTTATGTTGGTCTCTGTATTGCATTGCATTCTGTGTTCTGCAGGCTGTTGGTGTGTCTGAGGAGAACCCAAGGCTGAGTCCTACCTGGGAAGCTTTGCCTTATGTGATTGCATTGGCTCATACTAAGGCCCAAACACTTCTTACCAATGACTGAAATCAGTATTTGGTAAGCGTGGCTTTGTGGTTTGCAGCTCTGAGTGAGAAGAATACATAAGCAGAGTGTATACCCGGGAGAAATTTAGCTGAGATCAAGTTTATTAGTGGATATCCAAACTAGCTTACTAAGTACAGCCTCCTTCTGTGCAAAGGCCGCAGTGGCGTGGGGAAGACTGGTAGGAGTCATACGGTGTTAACATCTGACAGTGCTACGTGCAGATGTTCTGTCTGTGTGGTGTGAAGGCTCTGATGGGTCCATTCTGAGCTTTTCCTGTGGGAGAAGTGCCTTTCAGTGTATGCTCTGCTGCCGAAGTCTTGGTTCTGTGCTGAATACCTCAGAGGGTTTATTTTGTGCTGTAGTCTGGCGCACCTGATGGCAAGTAGCATGACATCACTGTTGGTGTCGTGTCAAGTGGGTGTAATAAAAGCTAGTGGAATTCATAGCAGAGCTGATACCAACAGGGACTGGCTTTGGCAGCCAAACCTTTCAAAAGGAAGCGCTCCTAGTGAGATAAAAAGGAGCAGCTTAGCAGCAGGGCCATCAGGCTGAGTACTGGGGAGACCTCAAACCTTACCCTGCTGCAGAATTGCATTGGCGGAGTTCCTCACTGTCTTTGCTAATCCTCAAGTATCTTTTCTCTGCCTCGTGTTTTCTAATGGTATGTACCTTAAAGAATTTAGAGATGCCCAAATATCCTGCTGTTTATCCTGCAGGCTAGAGGTAGATAGCTACATTAAATGGCGTAATGACAGGTTTTGTCCGCTGGTGACCAGTTTGCATGTGGACCAGGTCTGGCCAGTATTAAATTGGAAAGCAGAGATGGCTTTGTGATTAACGTGCTGGAGAGGGACGCTGGATGCCTGGGTTCAAGTTGTGGGTCAGCCATAAACTCCCTGTGTGACCTTGAGCAATATAATTATTCTGAGACTTCAAAGGTATTTAAACAATTTGGACACCCATTTTTGAGTCATTTTAATTAACCAGGATGCTTTGAAATGCTTAGCTTTAATCTCTCTGTGCCTAGAATTCTCATTTGTAAAACCAGGATAATAGTATTTTCTTGCTCATGAAGAGGATGTGCATGATTATGATTGGGAAGTGTGCAGCTGGTCCAAGTGCAGCAGATATGGAGCTTGTAGAGAGCTTAGTGAAGAGCAAACGTGTTACGTTCTGCAGGCGTGGGGCTGAAAAATGTACGGATGCTTGGTACAGGGCAAGCAGCCTATTGCAGTGAGAGTTGTTTACACATAGGCATAAACTGGGGGATAGTTGCTTCCCATGATAAATTACCGTCATACTGGGTTCACAGGGAGATAAATACAGCTGCAAATAAACTCCAACCAAAATATTTACTGGGGGGAGCAGCTCATTTATTCAATATTTCATTTAGCTCCATAACAACATCTTGCCATTTTTCTATAATAGTGTGTATTAAACTTTTACAAGATGAAATGACTAGTTATTAACACTTTCATTTCTGTAGCTTGTAGTTCAGAACAGGCCATACTTGCGCTTAACCATCACCTGTGGTTACGTCCCTTTGTCCGGTGTTACGTGACTGTGTAATGAAAATCCTGTACTGCACACAGGCAGAGGGAAGGGTTAAAAGAGGCAAGGGAGTATTTAATTCCTTTTAATTTTTTTCACTTTTATGGGTTTAATACACAATCTTAACATTCCATTAATAACTGCTCTGCTGTTGTTTTTTTTTTTTTTTTTCTTTTTCACTTAAAAGATTAAAGGTTCCTTCACATTTTTTCTTCTTCCCTTTTTTTTCCTTTTTTTTTGTTTGTTTTTTATTTCCTTCCCTACTCTCCTTGGTCATTGCAGTTTTGTGTGCTGGGCAGGCAGGAAGTGAAAAGTTCAGTAACCACTGATGCTACTCCCAGGACTAAGCAATGGATATCCAGGTGACATCCGCCTGCAGGGTTTGCTTTTTCCAGGATAGAGAAATGTTTGAAAGAGTTCTTCTATTTGGGTTCTTCACGGCCTCTTGAGATGACCGTTGCTTCTCAGTGCCCTTGTTAGTAAAGTGCTTTGCAAACTACATGCAAAAGTCTGTGCAGTATATGCTGTTGGAAGATCTGATACCGCTTGTTACAATATTATTGATAGGTAAGTGGTAAATATAAATTAAAACGAGGTTTTACTACTTAAATACGAAGGAAAGAGACAGTTGATACACTGGAAGCTGTTTGCTTCCGGTGAATCCGTTGTGCAGTTCTCTGGCACTGTGTTCCAGCACTTAACAGCTTGCAGCATGATGTTGTGTTATGGAATACTGATAAAACCAGGACAGTTGGTGACTTCAGTATGAAATTAGAATCCTTTTCATTGCTTTGTGTATTGGCATATTATAATGACTGCTCTTTAGACAAGAAAATCTGACTCTCTCACTTATTGTTATTTGAGTAACATTGTACTAGGATGGAAATAGAAAAACTTGCTATTCATCATAAGGAAGTGTGAAATCTGACTGTTTGAGATTTGCTTTTCTCGTTTACTTTCAAAGCAACTGTGAACCACGCACTTCTTTAAGATGCCAACATGTTTGTTTGCTTGCAGGATAGATGACCAAATATTTCTCAGTTTTATTCTGAAGTCAATACTGTAGACATCCTCAATTTTGACTGGCAAACTTTCCTCTATAGAACTTCACTCAAAGAAGATAATGCAAACTGTTATTGTAGTTTTCACTGAAAACCCAAATTAGAATGGTGAGGCCCTGGCACTGCTGCCCACAGAAGCTGTGGTGTCCCATTCCTGGAGGCTCCAGGCCAGGTTGGATGGGGCCCTGGGCGGCCTGAGCTGGTGGGGGTCAGCCTTGCCCATGGCTGGGGGTTGGGGCTGGGTGGGCTTTGAGGTCCCTTCCAACCCAAACAGTTCTATGAGTCTATAAATGTATGCTTATCAGAATTATAGAATGTATTTGGGGTGGCAGCCATTATTATCTAAGACTTTTCTGTTTGATTCAGTTTTTTTTTTTTTTTTACTAAAGTGAACAGATAATGAATAGTGGCCAAGGTTACTACATATTGTTCATGAGTAAATGTTCTGTACGGGTTTTTTAGAAGAATAATTATTTTCTGATTGGGCCAAGTAAACACTTTAATATAGTCTCGCCTTGTAGAATGTGATTCTCTGTATCCGGTAGATGCCTACTTTAAAAACAAAATAGGAAAGCAGTATGTCTAGATGGTACCAGCAGTTAAAATGACCTTAGATAAAGAAGAGTGCTTGTGCTCTTTCCAGGAAAAAAGGCAATGCAGCGAATTAACTGAAAAAGATAAAGCAAGTAGTTAAATATAACAATGATGTGGGGTTATTTTGTTTATTTGTGATTTTTATTTTTTTTTTTCTTGCCAGTGACCCAATTCTGCAAAACCTTAGGATGTTCTTATTAGCTATTTTGTAGGCTAAGCCCATGGAAAAACTTTTGGACAGAACTTAATTTAGTATGTTGTTACAAACTCTGATATCTGCCCAACTTTATCCAAGTTCATGAACCTTTTGAACAACAGCCCCCTCGTGCCCCTGGGGTTCTGGAGAGGGATTTATGGTTTCATGTGCAAAACAGTGTGAAACTTGGCACTTCTGCGTTGCCTGAAACCTTACAAATCCAGAGCACTAAGCAAATCCAGGGTTGAGCTCACCCAGCTCCAAGGCAAAGTAAAGGTTTATTGAAACTCGCATGAACTTGAACTAAATTCTGTTTATACAAAAAATGTGTACCTTAGTGTCCCCTGGTTACATTATCCTTATCATGGAGGAAATCCGTCCTGCAGAGCTGTTATGAAGATAAATTTAGCAAAAATTGAGATGCTCAAACAAAGGATGATGGCAGCAATGGCGTTGGGTGTGTGGATTCAGGGACTGCTGATACGAAGGAAACAGGTTGATGACCATGAGATGTGAATGTCTTAATAGTCACTGTATGGATAATAGAAGTTCCTCTGAATTCATACCTGCCAAGGAGCCAGGACAGATCACTCATTAGAGTTGTCTAACAGGGTAAATGAGTCACAGTCAAATCAGACACTCATTTACATCACCAGGCTTTTTCAGAGTTTGTGGAAATTGCAAATTCCAGTTCAAACCAAAGGCCAAGCTTGCCTTTCACTTACTCTGGGTTCAGTAGCGTTGAAAGATGGAGAGTCTAAGTTTGGCTGAAAGTCCAGGGAACTACCTACTGCCCAACTGGTAACTAGCAAAGGTGCTACCTGCAGCCAGGAACTGAGTCCAGGGGGTCAGGCTCCTCGTGTTGCTCAACTGAAATTCTGCAGATCCTGCCTTTTTGAAAAGAAATGAAGTCTCTGAAAGTCATTGACTGGGGGGACTGATTTAGGGTCACAAGGTACAGGAACATTTCTTCATTTTCTGGCCTTGCCCTCTGAACAGCTGCAGTGGGTAGACTGTGTGGCTTGGGATCTTTCATGCCTCTTCTTACCAGGTTCTGAAACAGGCTGGTGTTGTTCACCCACAGACCCAAGTTGGCTACAGATGAACAGTAAAGGAATTAGTTGTTTCATTGCTTCTACTTCTATGCTGTATAAAGAACTCCTGGGATCTGCTGCAAATGAGAGTGGGTAGATTTGTCTGAGTGGACCTCTTTCAAAGATGCTTGTAACTGTGGCATTCGTGTTATACAGATATTAGTTGGGATCTTACAGGGTACATATAATTATAATGTCTTGGCTTAGGAAGTCACAATAGAACTATTCTGCTTTTAACACAAGTAAAATTCTGTTATCAGGAAGTGGATTCATTTTTCTGACACTAAGCAAAGCTTCTCAGATCTGTTACCTTTCCATCATCTGCTGGAGATGTGATGGGGCACAAGCAATTCAGGAGACTCATGGGGTGAGTACATCAGGGACAATGTTTTGATGCTGATGTTGGATGAGCTGACTGATGGAGGGACTGTGCTAGATCTGATACCCATGAATAAGGAAGAACTGTTCGAGGATGACTTGGCTGCAGTGTCATAGAATGGTGGCTTAAGAATCTGAGGGAAATGGGAAAGGCAAGTAATACAGTAATCACTCAAAACTGCAGAAGTATGTACTGGGGCTTTTTCAAGGAACTGGTAGGCAGAATCTCCTGGGATTCTGCCTGGAGTGTGTAGAGACGCCATGGAAGTTGCTTAATCTTTAAGGGCAGCCTTCTCAAAGCACAAGAACAGTCCATGCTGATGTGCAGGAAGCTGAGCAGGTGTAGCAGGAGGTCATGTTGGCTGGATGGGGAACTCCTGACTGATTTCAAGTGCAAAAAGGTAGAATGTGGATGTGGAAACAGGGACAAGCTACCAAAGAGGAACATAAAAGTGTTGCCTAGGCACGTAGGAAAAAAATTAGGAAAGTAAAAGCTTAGCTGGAGTTGGAACTGATAGAGCTTGTGTAGGGTAAGCAGATCACTTCTACAGTGTGCTGGTGACAAGAGGGAGGCCATGGAAGTTGTGGGCTTTCTGCTGAGTATAGCAGGTGATAAAAGGAGTGGGAAAGGGGTGAAGTATTCAGTGTGTTGTCGGAGTCTTTACTGGCAAGATTTGCTCTCAGGCTTCTGTACTCAGTGGCAGAATTGGGGGGAGAGGTGGTACCTGCCTTAGAGAAGAATTAAAGATCACTAAGGTAGCGCTTACAAGCCCCTGGGACTGGACGTGGTATGTCTGAGGGCACTGAGGGACTGCTGCCAGTGTTTAACATCTGAATCAGCAGCCTGATTAGAAGGACAAAGAATCTTAAGGGAGTTCACAGTTGACACCAACTTGGGGAAGCAGACTGATATACTGGAGAGCAAGACTGCTAACCAGAGGGACCATCGCAGGGAAAAGGTGGAGGAACCACCTGAAATTCAGCAGGGAACAAGTGTAAGGTCCTGCACTGGGAGCAGAAGGTCTCCAAACCCTGTTTGGGAGTAGCAGCTCTGCATCTGGGAAGCTGGAGGTCCTGGTGGGCACCACCTCCAGTGTGCATCAGCAGCGTGGACCCAGCGGGAATGAAAGCCTTCTGGGTTCTGGGCTTCCCTGGCACATGTGTAGCCATCTGGCCAAAGGGACTAATTATTCTCTTCTGCCTGGACTTGTTGGGGTGCAGCTGGAGTACTGTGCCTGGCGTTGGGACTCTTTGGTACAAGTAGTGACAAACTGGGAGAGTGGGGAGCAGCTGTGGTGGTGTTGTAGTACAGCCTTTTATGACCCAAAGGGAGCTCATAGAGGGGATGCAGTCAGGCTCAGGAGAAGAACAGCGGATGAACAGGAGGCGGATGCCGCAGATTACAGCAAGAGGAAATCTGACTGGAATATAAGGAGAAAAATGTAACAGCAGCAGTAGTTAGCACTTTATTGCCAAGAAACTGCAATTTTTTTTTTTTTTTACTTTTGGAGACTGCCTGAACTTCAGTAGACGTGGCTCTGAGGAACCTGATCTGACTTGAAGCTGGCCCTGCTGTGTATGAGCAAAGGTTGGTCAGAGAGATCTCCAGAGCTGCTACCGAACCTCTTTGTCTATAGTAGAGAAAAAACAATGAGAAGAGCAGTGAATAGATCGATATGAATTTAGTGAGTTCTTGGTTTTGTGTATATGATGTTATTTCTGATGTATACATATGTGACATATAGCTTTTGTTTCATTTAAGCAGCAGAGAGAAAATATCCTTTTTTTTTTTTTCTGCCCGAATAATCAAAAATGTGTATGTAGGAGATCTGCTGCAGTATGCTGAGAAGGGTGGCACACATTTGTTAGAACACTGGAGCCAGTATCAGTGAAATACTATGAAAGCAACCAATCATTTATTTCTCTTGGGCGTTTTTTCTTGTAAATGTCAGATCTGAATAAATCCTAGCAATGTGTTTAAAAAGACCTTCGTGCAGCAGAGGCTACAATACTAGCTTCAGTCTGAATCCTTACAAGAAAAAAGGATCAGTACAGGATAGTGAATGATTCCAGTAGAAAAGTAAATGGAACTGTTTACTCAATCAGTGAACTATGGATGAGATGACAATACAGGGGCATCCTCAACTGATTAGAATCAAATTAAAACAAAACAAAAAAAAGGGCAGCAAGCTGTTTGCAGCCACTGATACCTGTTAGAACTCAATTTCATGCTGGTATATCAAGGTTACGCTGAAATATGTACTGAGTTTATTTTTTGTTAAAAAGATGACTTCCTTTCCTGGTATTTGCAGGTGCATTGTACTGAAGTGAACACAATCATTTTGTTAATTGCAGTTCAAGCTCATTAGAGAACTATAAAGGCAGGTAACCGTGCATTAAATGGTAAATGATTTTGGGGTGGGAAGCAGTCAGGTGTGTTGCCCTAGGCTATGATTTTCCCCAAATTAACATACATAGCAGAGAAAGAAAGAATGAGGCGGGTGGGAAGAAGGAAAGGCCACGGGTCACCAAAGCAAACCTCCCAACTTTCAGTGACGCTGAAGGGAAACCATCGCTGCTGAAGTGTTGAGAATCTAGCTGGCACTGGCTCACACTGGGTAACTTTTGAGTTGGTTTAGGTTCATTCAGGCCATATATGGTGAAATCCAAACCAACTCAACATTGTTCATTTAGTCAATGTGTAACTGAGCAGGTTTTGGGAAGGTTACGCTGCAACCTGCAAGACCTCTCGAATGTGCAATGTTAATGACATTTGTTACAAAACCATCTTGAAGTAGTGTATGCTTGAGCAGACAGCCAAATGTTTCCCCTCAGAGTTTTGATGGAAGGTCTGTAATCTTGAAAACTTGTTCTCGCAAAGGTTGGTTGCTTCCACTTCCCTCCGGGACTCTCAAGCCAGCAAGAAACTGTGTTTCCAGACCTGGCTGTACGAGCACGTTTTGCTGCCTCAGAGTAGTAATCATCCAGTGGAATAAAAATCTTGACCAGCACTTCAGGTCTGAATGGCAATACCAAATGTCTTAATGTTTGGGTGTCTAGATGGAGGTGGTTCAAAGGGTTATGATGTCTTGGGACTGCTGACTGACTGCTGTGATTTGGATATTCTGGAAAATCAGGCTCCTTTTTGTTGTCTGTTTTCCAGTTTACTTTTGGTTGAAGCAGAAATACTTGTTTCAAGGAAGATAATAGGAGAACTGAATGAAAAATCTCCGCTGGAATTTTTGTATTTGGTTCCATTTCTTTGTACCTTAGATACATATCTGGGGCTATAGGGGGGTCAGGGAAGACATTTCGGGTGGACTTTGAATCTTCTGCAAATCCTCAGTTCTTTGAAGCCTCAGCTCAGCTGCTGCCAAGTTGACTGTTGACTGTCCAACGTGAGACCAGTAGAACCTGATCTTGCTGGTAGACCCAGTCTTCAAGAGGGCTTCCTTTTGTCGTACCAAATATGGGCAGTTAATATGCTTTTGGATGTATATTGTACTTAACCAAATGGTTATTTGTTCCTAGCAGTTTAAGTGTAAAGGTGCACACCCCTGTCTACTGTGCTTTTCTTATTGCCCCTTCATCTGCTTGCAGGTTATTGTGGCAGGTGGTTTATTTGCCCCTGATACTTTGGAGGGAAGTGTAAGGGGGGGGGGGGGGGGGGGGGGGGGGAGCTCTTGCCTGACTGTAAAAAGGAATGGCTGTAAAAGCAAAACAAACACAAAAACAACTGTGGGCAGACTAATACAGAAGCCCTCCTTATGGGTGGCATGTGGGCAAACAGTGGAAATACATTTTAAAATATTACAGGAAGGAGTTTCGGTCATTGTGGGGTGTTCTGTAATTATGGTGGATGGATCAGAAATACAGAAGTTCCCAGAAGTTTGCAGACAATCAGAACAAATCCACCTCTTCCCTTGACAACATAGAAATGTCAGTGACAGTGCTGCTCTGTGTGTGTATTTATGCTCATAAGCATCCACAACGTGTGGATTGATGTGGGAATGATGTTGACAGCTTTTTGGGGGGGAGGGGGGAAAACAAAAGGAAAAAGCACTTTTGCTTGCCTTGAAATGTTAAGATATTTGTCCTATTTGAGCAGCTCTAGCACCACCGTGCTGTTGAGATTTGGCAGGAGAGTGACTTTCACTTAATTTTCCTGCCAAACTCGGCCACTTAATGGACTTTTCAAACCTCTTAGCTTGCATGTGTCCTGCTGATGTTCAAGTGGAACATACCAACCGTGCAGAGCCTGCATGGGCTTCTCCCTTTGATGCAGGATCCACTCTCCTGCAGCCTCGACCTGTGGTGGGTGCATCCTTGGTGGAGGTAGAGGAGAGCAGGAGAGAAGGGAGTTGCTTAGTAATTGCAGCTCTGTTTCTATGATAGGAGTAATCTTGGGGGAAACTTTTCTAGTGGAGCATCTCCCTCTGCATACTCACGGGGAGAGGGTTAGGTGTTTGCAGAGAGCACCTCTGTCCCCTGGGTGAATAGATCCATAAGGAATAGAGTAGTAAAGAGTGCAGAATTCTCTTCCCAGGCCCGCTCCCATCTTCTGTGTTGTGATACAGTCTTTAATTAGCCCACTGCAATTACAGACCTGCTTGGGGAATGAATCAGGCTTGTGCAGTAAAAGATGCTATTGTCCAAGGATCGCTGCCCCATTTAGACAGGAGTGGGAAGATGAGCAGTGAATGAGGTGGAGGTTTGCGGAAAGATGAACAAACATTTAAGGCTGTTCAGATGTACAGTAGAAGTGAGAGGTTTCGGTGCTCCTGCCAGGGTGATCCCAGGCAACTTACTTAACACCAAACCCACTGTGGGTGGTCACCAACAAAGTGTTCCTCGTGTTCTGGCTATCTGACTTGAGACCCAGGGATATGACCTGCCATGTTGAGCAGTCAGAGTTGCATTAGAGACTCAAGAGAGCTGGAGCATGAAAAATACCTCAGCTCTCTGGGAAATGAGAATTCTTTGACAATCACCAGTTGCACCATCACCCATAGCCATGGCTCCTTTGGCTCTGCTTTCTTCTCTTGCTTTCCAACCTGCAGTACTGGGGGAAAGGTGATCCCCCAATACATTTAAATTTGTAATAGCGTCAAAAGCACTGTAGCAAAACAGGTGAGCACGCTTCTAATTCTGCCACTGGAGCTGGGTTTGGATCACGTGCAGCAAAGCTGGCCTGGGAGCACACAGTGCACACTGAGGTTCACATGGGTTATTGGACAGCTGTGTAGGGTCAGGCAGGACATTCCATCCCTCTGGCTGATGCCAGGACATGCGGCCTGTGGTGAAAATAGGAGTGTGTTCATCTCTCTCTTTGCACCTCTTTGGGTGCAAACCACCCCCTCAACAGAGGGGGATGTAAAGCTGCTCCATTTGCCGTAGCACTGGCTTTTCCTCCCTTTTGTGCTCAAATGCAAGGACATTGTTCTTACCTGGTCAGTGAGGAACAAACATCCCTATCAGTCCCCCAGCAAAGCAGCGTTTTCCTAATGGTCCTTTAAGACACAGCGTGCTATGTTAGTCACTTGTTATTAGGAAGAAAACTTGGAGACGCAAATGTTGATCTTCTACTCCACAGCAGTTTATGGCTGGATAAAAGGTTTCTGAAAATAGGTTTGATTTAAATAAAACAACCATCTCCACTTCAATTTTTCATGTGTGAACGCTTCAGACAGTGCCTCTGTAAACTTCATTACAACGCATGCCATTGCGTGCCAAATTACAACTTTCAGGATCTTTGAAATTAGGCATCTGTTATCTCTTGCCTGGGGTTTACTTAAGGAAAACAGGAATTCAAAACATGAATGCACACAATCTTTACAAAAATACTGATGTTTACAGTCTGACCTTTACTTTCTAGTGTTTACCTAAAGACTAAGTATTTGGAATTATGCTTTGACTTATAAATGTTTACCATCTACAAGGAATGATATCAGAGTTCTTACAAAAATAAAGGTTCCCCGGAATAACTTGACCAAAAAATAACCAGAGCGAAGGGAAGGAAGGCAAAAACAACAGCAAAAAAGCATGATAGAAGGAATTAGGACTTCCTGGCATCACAGTGGTTTTGGTTGAGAACAGTTTCCCCAGGGCAGGTGTCCCTGCTGGACCAGCCCACTCTGTGCCACAAGCCTTTTGATAGTTTTCTAGTAATAGTGGGGCTGTCCCACAGCTCCTGTGTGTTTTAGGAAAGCATCCACTGCTTTCTTTTGCTGCTGGCTTTTGTTTTTTCTTTTTTTCTTTTTTCTATAAAATTATGTAGAAGACTGTGGACTCTCTCTCATCCTAGGACTGAAACAGGTAGAATTTCTGACCAGTGCTTTTGAGAAGTTGGAGGATGGACAATAAGGGACGGTGTGCAGGGAAGTGGGGATGGAGTCAGGTGTGATGTAGAAAGGATACATATGGGAACATGCTATTTCTTGGGCACCTCAGACTGCTTCGGGTGACGGCCCCAGACTTAACCGCGTAGCTCCAGTCAGGGAGAAATGTGGTTTAAGGAGATGCCACTCCTGGGGGGACGAGAGTAGCAAAGCTGAACTGCAGAGAGCTCTGGGTCAGTGGGAGCACCCACAGGGAGAAGTACATGGATGCCAGGTGATGGAGATGTTGGGGACGAAAAGCCATCGTGGCAGTTGAGGGAAGAGCAGAGATGAGGCTTTGCCTTCCCTTTTTGTGCCAGTCAGGGGAATGTTTCTCCTTTGACCTACCTCATCCCTCCCTCCAGTTTCTCTGTGTTGTTTCATTTTCCCAGTTGGAGTAAGTGGGTGGCTGTCAGACCTCTGCTCCCTGGGGATCACGGCCTTGTCACTGCCCAGAGGAACAGCACTTGCCAAGGGAGCGCCCATCCTGTTGGCCATGGAGGTCTCCATGCTCCCTGGTGACACCAGGGCACCTCTCGCTGACGTTCCCAGGGGTGAGCCTGCAAGAGAAAACTTTGCTGCTGATGAGGTCACTGAGGATTTGCTGAAAGAACTCTTGTTAAGCTTCTACAGACCTGGCTGAGTAAGCAGTGTGTACAAATTTCTTAAACCTTGGACCTTTGCATGTACTGTTCCTTTTTTTTTTTTTTTTTTTTTTCCCCTCCTGGATTTATGGCAAGAGAACAGAATGAGAAGCAGGTCGGCAAGTTTTCTGCCAAGGCCTCTGGCATTTGCTATGATTCATTAGCCCAGCCCTGAAGAGATGTTCAGAGGTCCAATAAAACCTATTCAATATCTTGTTTTGAAAGCTGTGCAGGAATAGGGAGCAAGAGGTTCTTTACAATGTAACGCCTTCCCTTTCTCTTCAGGAACAGGGTTGATTAATTCTGTTTCCTGCCTGCCTTTGAAGCTAGCTTTTAATGTATATTAAATCGTGCTTAGCCACGTATTTTGATGTGGATGGGCTTGCAGGACTGGCGCCTCTGTCCTGTCCTCCTCCCAGCGAAGTATGTGCAAAATACAACTTTTCAGATGGCTATTTTTACATCTGTTCCCAGAGCATGTATGATAAAGAGCCACTGCAATTGAGAGAGAGAGAAAAAAAAACCTACTAGAAATAGCATTTTTAAGTATGTCTCAGTGTAATCTTCCAGCCTCTGTTGGGAAATGGAACTGTGTTTACGCATGAAGTCAAAGTCACCATTTTTATCCCTGTTGATGCAGAATGGGTAGAAATACAGGCCTATTTCTTTAGGCCACACGCTTCTCAGAGTTCTACAAGAGCAAAGCCACTTGTTAGCTCATACAAAGTGTTGAGTCACAGAAAAATCTTAAGCGGTATCAAGTTAGATTCTAATCTCAGTTACAAGAGATGCGACTCCACTGGCTTCAGTATAGCTGTTCTTCATGGATACCAATCAATTAGGGCAGAATGAGGCCTATCCTGTTTTACAAGTATTCAATCCTGGGTCATATGTATTAGCAGATGGTGACAATGCTAATTTGGCTGAGTGCTTGAGGCAGCGTGTGGACGCTCCTGGAGTCATTTGGCCACAGGAAAACCTTCAGTTTTGGGACAGACCTGCATGCAGGCTGTTAGATGGGACTTGTGTGTTTATCCTAGGAATTATCGTCTCTACGTTGCATGAGAACTCTTGGCTCTGTTGGGAGCAATTCCTCACCCAGATCAGTGGCCAGAATTTGGATTCAAGCATTGCTAGAAGAAATGCTTGATGGTATCTGCCTTGCTTTGTCTCTTGCCTTCCGGGAGTATTTCAGCTATTTCTCCTCTGCTTTCAACATAGTGGTTTCTAAATGCCTCCTCCCTTCACTGGCCAGTGGCAGATGATTTCCTTTCTCTCTTTTTGAACCAATAGACTGGGCAAAGTCAAGGTGAAGTCACTGCTGGACTACTGCAGTCAAAGTGACGTATCATCTGTTGGGAAAGCTATCTGAGTAAAAACGGTATTTATATGGAGTAGTTGAATTTAGTAGCTTAGCATCTGAATAGTGGCTTTTTCTTTTTTGTGTGTGCAAGCATTCAAGTACTTCTTTCCAGTTTACTCGCCTGTCCAAACAGGCCATTGTCCAGTGTTATCTCCGAAAACCACTGCTAGATAAGACTGGACAATGTGCTAGTACAGTACAGACATTGGCCAGTTAATTATCAGCTCCTCTATCAGCACAGTTTTAACAAGGGAACTTGTCATAATGGCCTGCCTGGTTAGGAAGTTAGTTTGTTTCCTCACTGTATAAATGTTATTACCTGTTTTGTGTCACAGACTGCATGTTTTGGTCCAGAGTTTGAGCCTAGCATAAATCTGCACTGACTTCACTGCAGTTCTCTTGTGCTTGTGGCTATCATCACATGAGCTGGAAGCCAGCCTTTCATCATGCAGTAGCTTATTAAAAAAAAAAAGAAAAAAAGAAAAAACACAACTTATCAAAACACCCCCAAAACACACGTGCTCGAACAAAACTTCCTAACAAACCTATTCCCTTAAAGTACTGCGTTTGTATGTTGTTGGAGGGCCCAATACAGAGCAAACCTTTCCTTTCCAGCTCTGTGCTGGGAAAAGCAAATGCCTGAAGGGCAGCGTTTGGGCTCTGCCATTCATGGTCAAGGCTCTATGGCTTGTGCCAGGGTACATGATAAAGGTTCTGACCACCAAACCCTCAGTGCCCATATGACGCATGCTTTCAGTGAAACTTGCTTTTTCTCTGTTTTTATCATAGCTGCATTGTGCCAGCATTGCTTTTTTCAAGGATGCCTGGGACTTTAAAAAGAGGGACCTGCATCTACTCTGACAAAAGTAAGATTATTTCTCCAGCATTGTTGCCCTCCCCAAACATTCTCATTGGAGAAGAACTGTATCAGATTTTAGTGGAGCCAAAATAAGAACTGGGGCTAGAGGTACATTGGTGAATGACCTCTTTTCTCTGCGGCCATGTATGCTTTTCCAGTGTGTTACCTGTTTACTGAGATATATTAGCCTTCTGAAGTAACTCTAGGGCAAAAGATGCTGCATTAGTTTTGGACTGGTGAAGTTTTCTGACCCTCAAAGCAATAAATGTAGTTGATCTCTTACAGCCCTCCACTAGGTTTGCTACTGGCATAAGTCCAGAAGTGCCAAACCTGCCTTTTGGTAACTCATCTCACCTGGCGTGAGAGGAGTGATCAGTCTGGGCACCCTTTGAGGCTGAGGGGATTTCAAAGGCTTCTTGTGTGTATGGGACTGACTGGAGACAGAAATCAGTGATATACCAGCTCAGAAAGTGCTGTCCTTTTCAGGGAGACTTTGCAATCCTGTGTCATAGAATCATTTGAGTTAGAAGAGACCTTTAAAGGTCACCTAGTCCAACCCTCCTGCAGCGAACAGGGACACCTGCAACTCCATCAGGTCTCAGAGCCCCATCCAGCCTGACTTTGATGCCTTCAGGAATGGGGCACCCACCACCTCTCTGAGCAACATCTTGACACAACGTTGAGTCTCCTGCCTCGAAAGGACGCTCCTTGTATTCTTCCTGTGAGCGTTCTTTAAGTTTTGGGTGAAGAGCAAAAATACTATTTTCAAACTGACCTCCGCTCAGCAGAAGTATGAGCAGCTTTAGCTGTCACTGGGAACGCACACTGGGACATGGATCCAATCCCATTTAACAGCAGACCATTGGGTTTATGAATTGTACCCTGCTGCCAGGGGCAGTATTTTCTTTCTTTTTTCTTTTTTTTTTTCCAAGTCTCTGTCTAACTAGAAGCAGAATTCACATGCGCTTGGCCATCTGGTCTCCTCACTTGCCACCTTTCTTTTCTTAATGCTGGTTTGAACTCCCCAGTCTTGTAAAGATACCTCCAGAATGTGACCCTTGGAGCTCTACTTACAGGTGAATGCCTCTGACTTCCTCATGCTGTGCTGCCAAGCCGGGCTGCCTCTGCTCCATCACTGCTCTATCACTGCTAGCCGAGAGATGGATGCTGATTTGCCTGCTGGAGAGACCGTGCTGTCTGTCAGCACATTTCCTGCTGCTGTGGATTAAAAAGGCTTCTCGCTCTCGGAGCAGATGGCCACCTCTCCACCCATCCTCTCAGGTATGGGGAGGCAGCCAAAAACTAGCTTAAAAGAGCAAAGCATAACCTGTTCAAAGGAGAACAGAAAGGAACATTTTTCAAACAGCTTAATGAAGCACTTGTTAAGGACTGCCAGGGACAGATTTCCATTCTACACAGGATATTCATTAGAAAAGTAAACACCCTCCAGCACCATTTGTAGGAACAAAGCAGCTTGCATTTTGTAACGAGGTGTTAATTTAACGAAGGAACGGACTGGCAGAGGAGGAGGAGGCGAATAACCAAATGACAGTCACCTCCTCCTGGGAGGACAGGACAGCAGTGCCCTCCCGCTCTCTGTGTGGCATAGGGCTGGGGCCTCTGCTGAGCACAGTGTTGTCTTGGGCCTGGGAGCTTGGGATGTGGGGTTGTCGGCTGATGTGGGTGGTTAGTGAGGCCCTCCAGTGCTGAGATGAAGGTCCAGACCCCTCAAAGTTATGTATGGTTTCAGGGTAACCTGCCCCAGCTGGGCCCCACCCAGGACCCCTCTGGGGTCACTCACCCAGGAAAGAGAGATGGAGGATGCAGCCTGCTTTGGGGTGAGGTGAGAGACAGTAGGGATGCTTTGTGTGCCAGTGTTTGTGGATGGGAGTGATCTGTGTGCTCCCAGGATTAGCTGGGTGTCACCGAGTGAGAGCTGGGAGGTGAGGGTGAGTTTTTCTGCGTCTTCTGCCAGGACTTCAGCTTCCAGCCTACCCCTTATTTCCTTATGTGTGTTTCCCACCAGGGAGTTTCTTGCACGGTTGCTCCCTCTGGGGACAGGGCCAAAGCTCCCCTGCTCCAGGGAATGGGAGCGGTGCTTGGCAAGGGAGGAGGCTCGTGGGTCGGAGGGAAAGCACAGGACATGAAGCCAAGCCTTATTTAACGATGCTATCCTGTTTTTCTTCAGAGCATACATCACGCTGGAGAGGAGAGCAAAAATAAGGCCCTGGAAGAAATTCTGGCCATGAACCTATATAATCAGCCTGAACACTGGCACAGATGAGGTCATTTCTTATGTTTATGTTTTTATGTGCATTGTATGCTCCCTGTTCTCCTCCTTGTGTCACTGCGATGTGAAGGGAATTTCCTGTGCACACACGGTATTGTTGCAGGGCTTTGTGAACGTGAGCCACCTCGGGTGGCACGGAGAAGTAATGCTCAGTGCTGGCAGTACATACAAGCACTTAGGAAAACTCCCATCCCCTCAGATCATTTTCTTCTTGGTTGCGTGCTGAATATTTTGTTAGAAGGTTAGAAGGAGAAGTGGCTGCGTTTAGCAGTTGCTGACACGTTTCAGCACTCTCACTATGCAGAGGTCAGTTCTCAAGTGCTGTAAATCAGCCTGGCTGCAGTCCAGCCATGCCATGGCAACTGGAAAGGGGCTCGTGGAGACCATTGGAGCCCTCCTCTTGGAGTATGCTGTTGATCAGCCATCAGGTCTACAGTAAATACCTAATTTAAGTGGTGAGTTTTGTCCTTACAATCTCTCATCTTTGAGTGTTTGCTGATCAGGATGGCAGGACAAGTTGAAAACAGATGTCCCTTTTGGCTTCTGGTTCCCATGAAATAGAAATACACGTATTTCTATGGCTATAGTATAGAAATCCTGGTTGGAGCTGTGCATGAAGGGTGGCAGGGTCTGCAGCCAGCGCTCAGGTACGCTCACCATTGTCAGTGGGCCAAATTCAGAGTGTTGCAAAATGGCTGCAGTACTGCAACAGGGTCAGAATGAAAAGTAGATGTGCAAAGGAGAACCCCCTTCATTCCTGCCCCTCCAGGTTGCCTCAGCTGCAGTTCTGTTGCTTCAGCTACAGAGCCTTCCTGCTGATGGCAGGCCAAAAAAGCCATCCTGAGGGCACAGTGTGCCTTTCACACCAGGGCTGTGAAGGCACAGTTTAGGCTGGAGGAGAAAGAGCAACTCCCAGGCTGCTGCAGTGGGCACACAAGTGCCGTGGTCTGGCTGGGAGAGCTGAGTGAAGTGTTGGGACCCCAGACACAACCATCATACGCCTTGTCTGAAATTCCACTTGGAAGAGGCTTCAGAGTGAAAAATAAATAAATAAATAAATGAGGGAAAAAAAAAATAGAACAAAAAAGCCAACCCTCATGTAAACCCCAGGGCTGGAGGAATAAAAGCTCCAGAAAACATTTATATTGCGCTCCCCTGATATCAACACAGATGTAATGGATCCCCGTGCTTCCCTGCAAACTGCAGGCTCTAAAGTGGATTCCAAATCCCATCCCCACTTTAATTTAAGGGCCTCCCAATTAGACTGCTGGATGCCTTTCAAAGCTTTGTATAAATTGGAGATTATGCATCTCGCAGCAGAGGCTTGTCTCCTTGCTGCAGCAGTCAGTGGCCATCGCTTGCAGTCTCCAGCAGGGAAGCTTGGGAGCTGAGTGCAGCTCTGGCCCCGCTGCCCCCCTGGCTGGCTCCCCTCAGCAGTGCGTGCTGGGGGACATCTCTGATGCCAGGGGCTGGGGGAACGTGATTCCTCTGACAGCAGAGTGGAAAGATCTCAGGGGGAGGGAAGAAGCCCTTCCAGGTTGATTTGAAGTGGTTTTGCTCTTCTTCCTCCTCTGGCCTTCCCCAAACAGGCCATCAAATAAAACCCCAAAAAGCTCATCACGGAATGTGGCACAAATTCAAATAGTATTGGTCAAGCTGTATTTTTCACAGTTAATTTTAAAGATCTCCCTTGCTGTTGTTGCCCAGACCAGGAACTCTACTGTATTTTCCTAAGGAATAGCGCAGTATTAAGTGGTGGAAGCTTCTCTTGGGAGGAGGGAGCAGGGATGTTTCATTCCTGTGTGAAACTCACGCGTTTGCTCTGTCCCCCCTCACTTCCCTCCAGGGCTGCACCCACACCTCGGGGGCTGATGGGCCATTAGCGCTGGTTGCCCCCAGGACTGCCTGTCGGGGGCAGGGGGGAGAACCACAGGCCTCAGGGTACTGGAGGGAAGACAGGATGGGCTTAGGTAGCAAAAAGTCTCCGGAGGTGGCTGCAGAAGGCCGCCTTAAAGATAGCAGGGTGTTGGGTGCCTCCTGGCACTTGTCGGCTCTGTCATTTCCCACCCCTGCTTACAGCTGCCAGACCCCTGGGTCCTGAGCGCAGGGTGGGCCCATCCTGCTCTGCTCCACATGAGGAGCTGCCACCCGGCAGTGCTCTGGCTTTCCAAAGAAGTTAACCCTAAAGGCTGGAGGTGGATAGTTTTGTTAAGCCGTGTGCTGATGGAAATGAGGCAGTTGTTCTTCACTTAAACCTTGCCTGTCGTGCTTCTGAGCCCAAACTCAGGGTGAACTGGCATTAGCTGTCTGCAGTGAGCAGAATAATATAATAATTAATAATTAAACGAACACGATGACAAGGGGTTGGAAATCACTTACTCAGGCTTGCGAGTCTTAAGTTCCCGAGGAGCTGTGGGGAGCCTAGGCTCTGGCTCTGCCATCCAGGACCAATCCCTCACTGTTCGGACCGATCGATGGATTCCATACACAGGCCTTGATTGCAGCTTTGGTGTGGGTTGTTTTTATTTTTTTTTTTCCCCAGCTCTTCAGTAATTTCTCATGGCCGAATGCCCTATTTGGCATGGTTCAAATTAGGACAACCTCTTTTGCTTCTGGCACGGGAGCGAAGTTCTTAAAGGATGGCTAATTTGATGCTACCATTAATGCCAACTGCGTTAAACTACTGAGTCTCGAAGGAGGGAGGGAGGACAAGGCTGAGCTGTAAGGCCTTTTGCTCTTATGCACACAACCATCCCATTTTTGTCAGTCTTCCCTTGAAACGGGAGACTTTTTTAAAGGAAACAACAGCCAGGAAAAAGAAAATCATAAAACCCAAAGGATATATTTGTGTCTCCTTTAATGTGAGAACCACAACGTCATCATTAAACTGTCAAATTATCCTACATTTAATTTCTACTTGAATTCTAAAACTTTCTGCAGACAGCCGATAAACCTCAAGGTGATGGGACTTGTTTCTGCTCCCATTGAAGTTGGTGGCAAGCCTCCCATTCGCTGCAGTGTGTAGGATCAAACCCCGGCACATAAATAATCAGCACTGAAGGCGCTCTCTGATTCTTCTGTCCATACCTCTCCCTTCCTGTCAGAAAGCTTATGAGGTTGGGCCCAACACTGATCTCATGAGCAGGCTGGGAGCATCTTTCTTTCTTTCTTTCTTTCTCTCTTTCTTCCCCCCCTCCCAACTTTTCTTTGTGGGTTTTGATCTCTCCCTTTGAAATGGAAGCAAATTCCCTGCAGGGTGCTCTGTGATCACTGGCTGGGTGTAGTCGCATGCTTTCACTTCTTGCTGTAGGTGAAATGGCTCATGTGCAAGATATTAACTCTCTACTCGGCAGCCCTATGCAGCAGGAGCAGCACGTCGCATTCCTTTTCTACTCCGAAATGCTTAGCAGGGTAAGCAGCTTTCCCCCCATAAAACCTCAGTAAAGCAGCACTGCTCATAGTGGAGCATAGCAGCACTTAGAGCACACGAGATACACAAGAGGCAATGTTTCAGGGAGAGACAGGTATCAGACAGACCTGGCTATATAGTTAGCCTGGGTTAGTTGGTTTAAATGAAAGATATGACCTCTTCCTGCAGAGCAGTGCGTAAGCCAACAGTTTGTTGTCAATTATGATCTACTTGCCATAGAAGAAAATGTCATTTCCCTTTGGTTTCACTGGAATGAAGCAGTTGGAGAGAGTTATTGAAGAAGGAAATTACAGTGATGGGATAAGTGTTGGGGGGAAAAAAAGAAGACCGTTTTAACAGGAGAACTATGGTTAGGCCCAGCCCAGAGAAGTATGTAAGAATGTGCTTGTGATTTGCTTCCAACAAAATTTTTAAGCCTATACTTAACTATAAGCATGAGTATCTCATTGCTTAAGGTTAAGCACGTGCTGAAATACTCATCTGGAGGTAAGCCCCAGCTGGCAAGGCTGAATGAAACAGAGATCACATAATCAACTTCCAAAGCAAGAGCCTAATCCTACCCAGGCAGCTATTCTGGGGGAGTTTCCAGGAAGGCAAAGAAGTTGCAAAAGGTGGATCTGAGTCTCTGATCTTACAAATTTCCTGGCAGGTGCAAAAGCGACGGCTCTGAACAATACCAGAGGTGTTTGCAGGATTGGCCCGAAGGCTTTGTCTGCAGCAGAAAAGGAGGTTAGCAGGCTATTGAAAACAAACAAACAGCCCCACCTCCCTCCAAAAAATTCACAAAGATGGCTTCTGTGGATGTGGTGTAGATTTAAAAAGATTTAAGCCGTGCTGCTCTGAAACCATTGGTGTAGCTCTAGAAAACCTGAGCCTTTAGAAGAACGCTCCACTGAATCAGTTGTGCAAATCCACATCCCAACGTCACATCAGTATCAGGGAGTCAGTCTGTGCGTTACATCTCCACGCACTGGACTTTCTTGTTTGAAGAAGAATGCCAAGTGACATTAAGCTCTTCTTCTTTAAATGACGTTTGCTCATTTAGCAGGAGTTTAACTGGAAATTTTCCAAATAATTAAGCTTAAAGAATTTGTATGTGTACACACGCGCATGCATGTAATGGGGCAAACTGCTCTTTACTCATGAAGACACACATGAGAATGGTGAAAAAAGAGAAAGGAAAAGCAATTGCTTGTGGATATGAAACACGACTGTGAAAACTAGTTTTATTTTAAGCACTTGGAGAACATTACAACGTGAGTCAAAGCCATTTCCTACTACCTGTAGAGCATAGGTTTGCAGCAAGCATAAAGAAGCAAATGCAAAAGGAGTGAAAATGAGAGCAGCATGGGTCTGCTGCGTGCTGCCATCGTGGCAAAGGTCCGCCTGGGGCAGCTAATGAGGCTGGAAAAAGAGCTTTGGATGTTCCACACTTAATCTCCATCAAAACTAGGTTTAAGGTCCTGTTTTCATTTCGAAGGCTTCTGGCAGAGGTGGAGCTGATGAAGCCACTGGATTTTTTCTATCTAGCGGAGACGTGAGGGAAGTGACTGAAGTGCTTCCAGGTGTTTTGACTTCAGGAGAGTCTTCAGCTCGCTGGTGGTTTGTGCTCCAGGTTCAGGGTTCGCCCACAGTTGCTGCCCTCCCGGGCTGCTCGGTGGCTGCTGAGTCTGTTGGCAGCCTGCAGAACCCCCGTGAGAGCCGAAAGAGCCTGGCCGTCCCACAGAGACAGTTGGATCAGTGTAACCACTCCAGGCTTTGGTGCCAAAGTGCACGACAGCTCCAGGAATGACCTCTGAAGAGGTAGTTTCGACCTCTGGTTTATCTGTAATTGCGCTGGAAAATGAGCCTGATGTGCTGACCTCTCATTTTCACATCCCCAGCTGTGAGTTTGTGAGGCAGGCTGTGTGTGTCTCAGTATTAAATAATGAGATGGAGTAACACAGGCGATCATCATACAGTGTTCACACGTCTGCAATGCACGGAGTCAGAGACGGTCCAACAAAGTGCTTCAGAAAAGGCCTCGCCTTTGGATTTTTGTGGAGATGTTGATCTACAGAAAAGGTAATGTGCTCCAAACAATGGAAGTTATCTGCAGTGTGTGCAGGAAGGCCTGGGGCTTTCAGATGCAAATACAGAAATATATTTAACATCTTGACTTCTATTCTTTTGTCATAATACAAAGTGAAAAGACAATGTTTAGTAAATGTTTACATCTTACAAAGGGGAGTTTTGCAAATTGCATTGTAGCTCTTTGGGAGGAACCAGGAAAGAGGGCAGGATGTTAACAACATAAAAAAGAATGGCAATAAAACCCACCCCTAATATTAATTGTCTAAGAGGAAATGCATATATCTCTCATCAGGACATCTCAGACTCTGCTTTGCATTGCTGGAAGCCTGAGAACGCTAATCGTTTTTTGGCATAGAGAACCAACCTCTTGCATACTTGAAACATAACTCATTTACAGTTGTTTTGATGGATGCTTATAAGCAATATGGAGAAACTGCCAAGTCCTTTCAGCTTGCTGAGCATCAGAGCTCAGAACGGGCCTGAGCCACAGAGGTCAGACGTAGAGCTGGCTGAGCTCCTGACATGGGAACTGGTGGGGACTTGCTTTGATTTAACATCTCTGTTCATTTCTGGCCCTGAGGTCGGCTGTTACACAATGAAAACCCATCAGCAGGATTCCTTGTAAATTAGCAGTGCACCTGAAAAGATCCTCAGAGAATCATTTCCACCAGTCAGTGGTACGGAGCCATCAAAATGGCTCCTCAGAGAGGTGGCAACAACAGCTCACACCCCCTAGGATCCAGGCACCGGGTGCTGCAAAGGTTGACCCCGTGCTGGCCAGCCAAATGAAGAGAGGTGCCTCACCACCCCAGGGCTGTCTTGGGAAGGAGGCATAGTTCCACGGGCTGTGGCCTGGTCCTCTTCCTCCTTGAAACGGCAGCTGAGAGCTGCTGTGTACTGGGATCAGGCACAGGCTTAAAAGCTGGGCGGGTGATGTAGTGGGACATGGGTGACTGGGAAAAGCATGAGCTGACTGTAGAACACAGCTGCTGAACTCTGTGTGCATATTTGTATGTGTGTATGTGTATGGAGGGAGGTGGAACAACAGGTTTGTGACTGCAGTGAGATCCTTCATCCCTGGCCAATGCCAGGCGTCATGTAAAAGCCTCAGCTGTTGATGTTACTTAGACATAAGGCTTTGCCCCTGTTTCAGTTTCTCCCACAGACTGCTATTCAAAGTTCAGTTTAAAGAAACAGATGAACAATATGGCGTTTGCTCTGGTGGAGAATAATTTATTTCCCAGATCCCAACACATCTCTCCTGGTGCCCGTAGAACAAAACCCACAGCAAGGTGCTCGTTGTGGGCAGTGTCTCTTAGTGACAGAAACTCACTTCTGCCACGTGATTTTCATGTCATGCTGAATAACATTCTACAGAGTTGCAATGAGTAACTTCTGCTTACATCATGCTGTGTGGAGGAAAAGAACCAGGTTATATACTGTGTGACTCTCAAGGAGTCCTGCATGTGTCTCGTGCTATGGCTTTGTATGTGGAATGTGCAAAGGCTGGAAATCCATTTGTGGGGCTACAGGGGAGCTGATGTCAAATGTTTCAGAGCCAGGTTTTGTTGTTGTTGTTGTTTTAGTTTTTTGATTATTATTATTTTTATATTCTGCTAGGCTATATTCATATGCACCTTCCTCCTTCCAGGTGAATCGTAGTCCTGGTCTCCATTTCCTTTGTAGTGTTGCTCTCATGATGTTTCTGTAGTGTATTTATTCCTGTTCAGCACATACCAGCCCTAATAAAACCCCGCAAAGCATGTTCCAGAACCTAGCCAATACCTACATTTGAAACCTATTTTTTCCTCTTGGTGTCTCTTTCTTACTCTTCCTTCCATTCCTTCCCTTTCTTTCTCATTCCTTTCACCTGCCTTCCTGCCAGCATCCCAGCTGCCCGGCTGTCATTCATTGTGCTGCACATCTCTCACAGCGGCTGGCAGGAGGACTGCAGGAGTCTCTTCCTGCTCCACCCTCACAGGAGGTTTTGGAGCCCTGCAGGGAGCTGCAGTGGTGTTGCTTGCTGACTTGCATAGGCAGGCGGAGTGCTCTAAGCTCCACCTAGCAGCAAGGAGGGTTGAGGAGCTGCTCGGCCTAGAGGTGTCACAGAAGATAGGTCTGGAGGGAAGGAAACCTTAGAGCAGCTGGGGCTGTGGGGAAGGCTCTGGCTGTAGTCCCTGGGCACTGCCAGGGAGGTTGTACACTTGTTTGAAACTATTGGTGTTCTTGCACTCTAATCAGACCAAATGTCCGCAGCATAACAAAGAACTACCCCAAATGGAAAGGACCATATAAAGGTTGCCACCTGCCTTTGTCTCATTTTCATATTCATTGTGTGTTAATCTTAGCAGAAGCTTTCAGCTCACGTCAGCCCATGAGGAGCGGCTGTGGGAATTGGGATTGTTCAGTCTGGAGAAGATAAGACTCAGGGAAGACCTTATTGCTCTCTATGACTGCCTGAAAGAAGGCTGTGGCCAGGTGGAGGTCAGCCTCTTCTCCCAGGTAACAGTGATAGGATGAGAGGGAATGGTCTCAAGTTGTGCCAGAGGAACTTCGTGTAGGATATTAAGGAAAGATTTCTTCTCAGCAAGAGCAGTGAGGCAGTGGCACAGGCTGCCCAGGGAGGTGGTAAAATCACCATCCCTGGAGGTGTTCAAGAACCGTGGCACTGATGGACGTGGTCATTGGGCACGGTGGGGATGGGTTGGTGGTTGGACATGATGATCTTAGAGGGCTTTTCCAACCTTAATGATTCTGTGATTCTTTGCACCCGTGAACATCAGCTAAGATGCTCATAACTGTATAAAACCTCCGCTGGGATCTGTCACGAACACAGGTGAGCTCAAAGAGCCATTTGCAGCATAGCCTGCTGCAGCACTGCTTGGCCCTAACAGAAGCAGGAGTGATCTGCAGAACTTTAGCAAGCCACCAGAAATATTTCCAACCTCCTCAGTCTGGGTTACTTCTTTTCCTTTGAGGTGGTCCTCCTGGATACTGGCCATGGTTGGTCTCATAGAGACCTGCTCATGTCGGGCTGTGGCAACGCGGCAGCTGGGATAAACAGAGAAAGGGGACATTTGGGATTTCTGGCATTCAAAGTGGCTATAACTGGGAATTTTTGTTTTTTAGCACACCAGGGCAAAATTCTCAAAATCTTTCAAACTGGCTTAAAGATCTAGTGTAGCATTGCTAAAGCAAGGGAATTTTCAGCTGATGGACTCTGACATTCAGTGGAATTATATCAAGTCAAAAACTCAAGCATCAGAGCTGTTTAGCCGAACTCCCTATGGGCATTTGGGAGGTTTCCCATCCCTGTTTCTAATTTGGTTTGTACCTCAAAGCTAGGGGGTTTTTGCTATCCATTTTGTGGGTGGGAATGCGTGTGAAAAGGTATTAACAGCTCTACATCTCAGCTGAGCGAGTCTCTTCTTGGAACTTTCCTGGATGCAAGAGGAAATTCTCCAAATGCGTGCTTGTTTTCAGGCCTCTGTTGTTGTTATTGTTTGTCAGGCAGAGCTACCTCAGGAAATCTGAGCACCTGGAGAAGCTTCAAACATAGCCTGAGCTTCAGTCTCAGCTTGCACTCAGCAGACATTACTAAGAACTGCACAGCCTTCACCAGGGCAGATGTCCTATGTGACAGTTGTACGGAAAATCATAGAATCATAGCATCACCAAGGTTGGAAAAGGCCTCCAAGATCATTCAGTCCAACCTTCCACCAATTTTTCCCCTAAATCATGTTCCTTGGATCAACACCTAAACGTTTCTTGAACATTTCGAGGGACGATGACTCCACCACCTCCCTGGGCAGCCCATTCTAGTGCCTGACCACTCTTTTGGTGAAGAATTTTTTCTTAAATACCGTTTAGCATGCAGAAATGGCTGTTGTTATACTCTGGCACATACAGAGAAGTGCCTTCCTGCTGGTTGGCTCTTCGGCTCCAGCTGAGTCTGCCTGTGTGCTGGTGTGTGCTTGGCTGGGGAGGCTTTGCAGAGGCAGAAAGCTGTGTTTCCATCTGACCTTGGTGGGAGGCTGACTGCCAAGAAGGGCTGTAAAAAGCACAAGGATATCCTTTTGGGGTGAAGAAGCCTTGAGAAATCTGCATCAAGGCTTGGTTGCTCCCACCCTTGCAAGGCCCCAGTGATGACCACTGAGGGGTTTATGGGTGGCACTGGCCACTGGTTGGGGTAGGAATGAGTAGAACTGAAGCAGTTCTGCAGTCTGGGGGAAGGTGGGCTTCACGCACAGCAGACACCACATGGAATTGTTTCTTGGTTTTAATCACATCACATTTGGTACTGATATCACAGTTTCTTCCTTCAAGAAGGATTGGTAGCCAGAATTGTAACTACATTTCCAAGTTAACTTGTGTTGTAAAGCTGCCTCCAAGAGGCAAGGGAGCCCACGCCAACATTCAGTGTAAAGTTCAGCTCAGCACTGATGGTTTATGGCTGATAATGAATTTAGCGAGCTCCCCGTTAGGCTTTGATGCTAATTATTTTAAGTATCATAGGGTCTGATTCACAAGGCAGTAATCACAGGTCATTATTTCTGACATTATTAGGTTAAGTTAAAAATTAGCTTTTAGGCTTAAAGCGCCGTGCACTAATGTGCTCTGAAGTGGAACACCTGTGTGATGCTGTAACAGACAATTGAAGGAAATTAGCCCCTTTAATTAAATGAACTGCAACTGCACATTGTTTGTTGTTACACTGACAAAAAGTGGTATTTGCACCTTTAGATAGAAATTTTCTATAGCTTAAATGGGTCACCGGCTGGGAAAAATGAGCCCAGGTTTCGCAATCAGCAGTGACTTCCCTTTGATATATTGTGGTCAATGCCCCCTTCCAGAAGTAAGTTGAACTCAAAGCAGTTTTGTGGGCCGGATTCTAAAATGGGCTGAAATGGGATCAGCAGAGCCGCATCCACGTGTTTGTTTGCTAGATCTGCATGTGCACAAACCCACTTTTCTGACACAGCTTCAAAGATGGCACACAAAAAGCAGAATTTTTTCCCACCGAGACCTTCATGGGGGTTTCTCCAGCCCCCGCCCGCACGTCCAGCCACAGCAGCAGGGAAGCAGCTTTAACAGGATTAGCTTTTACTGCTGAGAGGGCCGCCACGGCTTCTGGCGTGCCTGCCATGCCTGCCTGCCTGCATCCTTAGCTGTGAGGCCGGGGACCGCCATCTCGGGCAGCTTAGGGGCAGGTTACAACCCTGCTGCTCCCTGGCACTCAGAGGCACTTCCCTCTGGCTTCGTGTCACACAGGTGCTTTGCGATCAGCAGTTCCTTTCCAGGTGCAATTAAAGGTATTAGTTCTAATAGACGGAGTTTTGAATAGGATCGTTATTTCCATAGAGACTGTTCCACTTCCTTTAGTTTAGGTTATCCAGTGTATATGAACAAGTACCTTGTTTAATTGGGAAGAGCCTGGTATTTGCATTTCAATGGGACCCTCCAGCTATAGAATCCAGTGAAAAGCCTCTGCAGGCCTGTTGTGTGGGATTTCGATCCCTTTGCATCTCACAGAGAATCGACAGGTACTTCATTCCAAGGAGGAAGGAAGTACGCTGATTTCCTCATCTCCAAATGTAAAGTTTCTATACAAGGAAGTATATAAAGTTTAAGCAATCTGCCCAACAGCATCGCCTGAAGTAGGACACAGATACCAACCTCTAATCCTTACCTGTGGCCATAAGATCGTCTTTCTTCTCTTGATGATAAGGAAAACGCAGAAGCTGCTCGCGCTGCCGTGCAGGAAGCCAGGATGGGGTGCTCCTCCATGGGCACAGATTAGGGTTATGAGGGGCAGCACCTGGCATGCAGGGGCCAGGGAAAAGCAAATGATGCTGTCACCAAACCAGTCTGCCCGCTGCAGCCCAAAGGAAACACGTTCCTCCCCGCCGGCATCTGGGCACGGGGAGCAGAGGGGGCTCTTGCTGGTGGGGCACTGGGAGTGCTTCACAGCCACCTCTTCCTTTCAGACCTTGGCTCTTTGGGTCGCCCATGGTGCCTTCTTGCAGATTGCTGTTGAGAGCGCTGTAACGCTGAGATGTGGAGCTGTTGAGGAAGTGCCTGTGGTGGTCTTCCCGTGCCTGATGCACCCAGCAGCTAATGGTTGTCCTGGCTTTATTCTTGGTGGCTTTGGGGTTCTTCCCCTCTGTTTTTGTTCTTCTTCTGTCGCTCACTCTAGAGCCTCCCACCAGACAAAATGAGCTCTGGTTCTACAGTGTAAGTTTTGGTACACATCAGCTTTGGGAACATCTCATTTTTCTCCTCTACCCCTCTAAAATAGGGCAGCAGGTGGCTTTCACTTTGGATTGAGCCTCAAAAAAATAAATGAATGTAGATCCCTTCCCCTCCGCCCCCCCAAACAGCTGAAAAGCTATCTTCCAAATCTTCCATCACTAATATTCATTTACAGAACCAGTCTGGATTGTTCTGATGTATCTCTTGAAGATAACCAGGACTAAACGAGGGGACTATTCAAATAAAATGGTAACAGGGAAACACACAAGGACACTTAGAATATGAAACACCACAACTGCAAAGCTGAGCTAAAGAGTCGGTGTTTGGGTTTTGTGTCTGGCCATATCAGCAGATCCTGGCTTAACTTCTGAAAAGAAAAACTAATGAGTGGATTCAGGCTTTCAGTTACTGGTTTCAGAGTGCTCCATGAATGTGCTAAGCAGGCAGTCACTTTTTTTTCCTTCTTTTTTCTTTCATTTGAGAGGAATTATTGGGAAACTACAGGGCTGCAAAATTTGCCAGTGTGACACAGCCACAAAGGGATCTCTTGGAATCTGGCTCCATTGCTTTTGCTGCTGTGCGGCACTGAAGTAATTAATGAGTTGGCTGCCAGTCATATACCTGGGTATAAGCAGGATCCACTCCATCAGTCAGGAATTGTGGGTGGTGGGAAGCTCACCCCAATGGGGCAGAGGATTATATGTGCTGGTGCTGGAGGATGGGGTGTTCCTTCACTGAGAGGCCCCTGCTTAGGAATGTGTGAGAATACACACTGCAGTTTCCATCCTGCAATTTCCATCCAATTTTGGGAACTACAGCTGCTGCTGCTATTGTGTACATAATAATACTGACCTTCAGGTACTTCTGTCCAGGCCTTTTAAGCATCTTTCCTTTTCTTGTCTTTAGAAAATGCTGCAATTTTCATCATTCAAGCTGAAATTTTACCTACAAGTAGCTTGGTTTTGGCAGGTTGTTTGGAGAGACAAAGTCTTAGATCAAATATAGAATTGACAGAGAAGAAAGGGAGAAGGGATAAAAAGGCTGACACACCCAAGCAGATGCATGCACCCTTTCTCATCCCCGCACTTCTGTGTAGGAATAGGCACCAGCCTGATGTCTGACACGTCTGCTGAGGTGGGAGTTCAGGGTCTGAGTGATGACTCTGCTTGGCTGAGATCAGTGACCTGGCCTTGGGTTTTTGCTCCTCCAGGTCAGTGTCTTGCCTGTGGGAGGAGGGGATCCTTGCTCTCCCAGAATCCATAGCACAACTCACACTGCACTCTTAGAAACCCTCCCAGCTGGCTTTCTGATTTTCCAGCTGATGCTATTTATACCAACCTTTCCCTTCAGCTTTAACCAGGATAAGATCCTGGAGCAGAGATCTGTCATTACACGGGTGATACATTCTGTATTTCTACCTCAGATTTTGATTCAGTTTGGGAATTGTGTGGAATTCATCTAAAGCCAAGTGGTTTTGGATGTCAAAACCATAAAACAATTCTCCTGTTTCATGTGATGCAAGTGTATAATAACATATTTGGCCTTGCCCGTTGGCTACCTAACCACGGGCTGTGATTCACCTCGGAGGTGCAGCTGCCCTTTTACTGGACTTGTGCTCAGTTTCAACTTTTGCAATGAATGTGAAGGGCCACCAGTTCTTCTGCCTTTCAGGTTCCACCATGAGCACTTCCAGTAGCTCTGCTAGTTAATATTAAATTGTACTTACTGCCAATATAACAGTAACGATCTGTACTTCAAGGGAAGCTTTGATGTGATGATCTCAAAGCAAATCAATTAAGGGTTATCCTACGCCCTTGCTATGGATGGAAACATTGAATATATGGAGAGATGAGTCCCAAAAGCACTGACAAATGGGAAGTGAAAACCAGAATTCCTGTTCTGAAGAAAGTCGGCGTTTGTTTTCTTCCTCACAAGCCCAGAATTTTGCTACAGTGGATGTGTTTCTGGAACTGAATGTGCAGAAGAAAGAACCACTCCCAGAAAACATCCCACCATTTAGTTGTGTGTTGGCTGCCGTCGTGGTGATGGAGGGACGGAGTATGTGGTGTCACAGCATCTTTGGCAAATGCCCCTCAATGCTATAGTGAGTCAGATATGGCAGTCGCTGCACACCTGTGCCTCCCGGGGGGGGGGCTGGAGCTGCTCACAGCAGCAGGCAGCAGTGGGAGCCTTTTGCTGGTAGGAGGTGGCCCACGGCACATTATGAGAAGGCACGACACGGCCAGGACCCTACACAGTGCAGTTGTTTCTGGCTGGGGTGGCACATATAAACTATTTCTGATTAGATTGCATGTTCTTGTCCTCTTCTGCATGCCACAGGGACAAACAAGAAGGGTGAGGGCTGGTGTTAGAACTGGGTACGCTGCCTTGGACAAGGTCAGCACCAGATTTTTGGTGTGGCATCCTGGAGGATTAAGCAAGGAAAAGATTTCCCTCCCACGTTATGCTTTGTCCTGAGAGCCCGTGGTAGTGGGACTGAGAGCCCCAAGCATATTTGGAAGCATTTAAACGCACAGCTGCGACAGCAGAACGGGGAAATGGCTTCTCTTCAAATGCTCGAGGCAAGGATTACTTTTCCACAACCTGCCATAGGATGGATGTTTCTTTAAAGCTCAAGTCTCCTTAAAAACAGCAGGGACAAATTTCCCTCTACACTAACAGTCGTCCTTTCTTGCAGTGCAGGTCGTGGACTGGAAAATGTAGGCAGTTTAATGGAAACACTCCCTAAAGCTGGACAGGTTCTCCAATTAGTCCTGTTGGGCAAACATCTGCATGTGAACGGAGGCTTGTGCTTTAATCTTCACCCTCTGTGTCTTGCATTTCCGGGTTATCCTTTTATGTGAATCATAGTTTTTATCTATACAAAGGGAAGCTTAAACTGCCTCAAGTGAGGCGTATTTCCAGTACTTCAGCACTAATTAATCATTAAAGCTCCAGCTTCAAAGAGTGGGGGACTTCAGCGTTGGCGTTCCTGTGACGACGCCGTGGCCAATTCCTCTCAGAAATACGGGTATTTTATGAGTTTCAAATCAAGTGAAGAATGATTTGGCAACAGGGTGGTGGGCTCCTTGTGTCCCTCAGAAGTAAAGGGAGCTCCACGAGGACTGCAGTCAGCCCCACAAGGAAGAGGCCAGCTGTTAATCCAACATGCAGGCACCCAGCAGTACCAGGGGTTTAGGCATGGAAGCTACAGGCCAACCTCACAGAGAGGCCGCAGTCCCTGTGTTGGAGCTCTGGTGGCTCAGCTAGACAAGAAGTGAAATGGCTGGAGCCATTTCAAGGGTAACTTCGAGCAGTTAAGGGTGTAAATCTCACCGTAAGCCACTAAGACTTTCCATTTAAGTGCTTAAGTTACTTCTGAAAGTGAGGCTTTAAAAATTATGCCGCCACATTTGAGAAGTGTAGCCTGAGGACATGACTGCAGTGAAGCATTAACCCCAGTCTGAAATGGCTGGGGCTGTTGTCTGCTCACCTGAAAGGCCAGCACTTTGTTTAATGGCACTTTCAACTGCAGGTGTGGCAAAGGCATGGGCAGGGCTCTGGGCTTCACAGATACTGATAACTGCACCCTGTACCCCTGCTGGGCTACTCGCAGCTGTCCTGCAGCCCTAAACCTCACTTTCCCTTTCCGGTGTGTTTCACAGGTAGAAAGTGCAGCATCCAGATAGCTGGCATCTGACAAAAGAGCTGTCGTGCCTGTAGCTTATTAGAAAGGACAGAGAGAAGAGCACGTGGAGTGCAAATGGTCTCACTGAGCATCTGTGGATGGGAAACTGTGAGTGTGACTGCTGCAGAAGGGTTTGGGGCTTCGTTCTGGTAGGGAGTGGGCAGACCATAGTGCTGGGTCTCCTGCCTGCAGTGGGACCTGCAGGAGAGGCAGCCCGAGGTGAGGCTGGCAGCACGAGTAATGAAGCATCCATCAAATTAATGGCTAATAGTGGGTGTCCTAGGAACAGGTGGGAGGGAGTGTCTGAAATGCCTTTTTTTTTCAGTGGTCTGTTTGACCACTGCTAAAAAATAAGTACATTTTTTTTCCTTTTTTTTTTTCCTTTTTTTTTTTTTACTCTTTTTTGTTGTGGGAAGCCTGGGACTCAATCGTGTGGACTCCTGGCCAGCATTTATTCTGACCTAGATTTTGATCTCTGCTTTTTTCCCCTACTGTCTGTTCAGCTGGCTACTGCTCTTAAAGACGTGCATAGAATCTATACAACATTTGTGTTTCCCATTAGTTTTACTTTCTATTTTGAGGAGATTCCTAAGACTATAACAAAGAGATTTGAATTATTCTGACCATAAACACTTTGGGCTGTAAGGGTGATCAGAATAACTGTAATCAGTGATAGAACTTGCTAAACCATTTAGTAAAGAGGTCAAAAGGGTGATATTAAAATATAAGGAAACAGTAACAAATGCTGTAGATTAATGAAAATTAATCTTCTCTCAGTGAATGGCAGCGATTTGCAATTGCTCATCTGGCAGCATTGGAGTACTGCTGCACCTGAATGAAACCTCTGGAACCGAGTAATTACTATTTCAGTGCAGCCTCAAGACTTGAGCATGATCTGGGATCTTTTGCACTAGGCAATGTACACTTGTATGTGAAGACAATAGCACTGCTGTTTACAGCACAAAAAAAAGCATAAAGCAGACAGAAGAAAGGAGATGGTCCCTGTTTTCCAGCTGATGACTGGAAACAACAGGAGTCTCTGGTCTATATCACTTGTGAATCCGGCCCCATTCCTCCACCTCCTTTTTCCTGATCCCTTCTGGCTCTCTATCCCTGCTAACACCTGCTTTCCTGCTCTGCAGCACTCAGCCACTCAGTTTGTGCACCATGTAGGTTTCAGGACATATGTGGACATGGAGAACCAGGCCCTGCAGTTTGTACAAGGACAAGCAGTTCATCCTGAGCCTTGGGCTGAATGAGAATTTTAACTCATCAGGTAGTTGATTTAGTTAAATAAGCTGAAAGGGTACAGTGCAATGTTTAGGAGTGTGGTGAGTTTGTGTTACTGTTGCCTGCTATCAGACATCTCACATGTCCTGGTTGATACTTGGAGACCAGGGTGTTCAGCACGGAGTGTCCTTACAGCTGGCATATTCCTGGTCAGACAGAAAGAAATAAATAAAAATGTGAGGATGGGAGACCTTTCTCATATCTATCTCAAAGCAGTGGTTGGTAGATGATGCTGATGTTGAGGCTGCAAGCAGCTGTTACTAAGTTGTGTGTAGGCCATCATCATACATTTTTCTTTTATGCTGGGGAGAACTTACCAGCTCTCCCCACCAAACCCCAATATACCTGAGTACATGGGAAACAGTGCTGACTGAATGCAATGGAGAATCTTGCTTCTACTGGCTTAATTTCCATGGGGAGTACTGATCTAAGAGAAATCTCCTCTGTCATCTTCAACGGCAGTTTCTGATTGTGACCTATGTGGTGTTGTAAAATGCATTTTGCAAGGAAGATAATTATTCTTTTGCACAGGTGTATGAGAACCGTTAGGTCACAGCCTGAACCAGTGACTGAGCACCTGGCGAAGGGGCTTAGCCAGCCCTGGGAGCACAGGTGTGAGCAATTCACTTGAGTGACTGAAAGGGGTGAACCCTGGGTCTACCCCTCCCTAACCTCATTTAAGGGCTTGCAGCCGCAAGGAAAGCAGCTCTGCTTGGAGATTATGTCCTTTGGAGTGTTTGGTAAGTCTTGGTCCTTAAAAAAGGCTAAGTCATTCCTTTTTTATTACTAAATTGTGATGGTTATCTTTCTTGGGTGATCTGAAATTGGCTTAAAACAGCTGTATCTGCTGCTGCCTATCTTTACAATAGATACATGCAAAGCTTTGTTTTCGCAACTCATTAAGTGGCAGCAGAATAAAAAGTGAAAACAAAAGGAAGAAAAAGCTGCTGGTAACAGTAAGTGAGGCAGCCTTGCTTGCCTGAGTCATCAGAAGAGCAGAGATGGATAGAATCCTGTGCAAAATGAAGCGTGTAAGTTCTTGATGATCTGTGTTGTTTATTGATGGGTTAAAGAAAATAGGTAGGAGGAGTACCTACCTGGTGGAGAGCTGGGAACACCAGTTCTCATAGAAGGGCTGCCTGTTTCTTGTTGAAGGCTTATAACCAGTGGGTTGTCACCTCACAGAAGGAGGTAAAGGCCTCCAGTTTTAAGCTTTCTGGAGTGTGTGGTTCTGGTCTGTTCTGTTACCTGGCATGTCTGCAACTGAGCAAGTCTCGTTGGGTGCATGTTGTTGGGGATTTCTTGCTGCGTGTACCATGCTTGTGGCATGGCTGGACTAGAACTGGCCAAGCTTCTGCTGGAGGTGAGACTCCAGATATGCACCAAGGTGTAACACCATAGTTCAGCCCTTACTGTCTGGCACTTTGGTTTGGTTATTTTCTTCTGTTCTTTCTTCTCCAAATATCAAACTGGTAACCAACAAGTCACAGACACACTTGCAGACACACCACATGCTGCAGTTCCTTCTTAGTGCCTGAGCAGAGGGTGTGTGTGCAGTCTTAGCAGCCCTGTCTCCTTCAGGTGTGCTGCACCACAGAGTGTAATTCATACACTAATCCTGTTTGATGATCCAGAAAGAATGTTTCGAGTGTGTTTCATACCCCAGTAATTTTGTTAACCTCTCCTGAAACAAAAAAAAAAAAAGGGGGGGGGGGGGGGGGAATGTAATGAAGTGGCATTTTCAAAGAACATAAAACCTAGATAGCCCTTTTTTTTCCTTTGGGAAGAGTTGGTAGGCATATGAAGGGCTTCTCTGCATGGCTCTGCACTTCATCTGTGACTTGGAGGGGAAAAAAAAAAAACAAAAAACAACGCAACAAAAAAACAATCCCAACCTAGTGGGGTACTAATTCAGTCCTTGGTTTCTTTTTTTGTATCAAGTACTGCCAACTGTGCCTTAAATTTGGACCAGATGCATGATGGTTTTATGATGTGATACTGTTAGGAAGTCTGGGTTGAATATAACAGAGACATTGCTAATGGGGCTGCTCCTTTAGGGCAAAGGAACAGTGCTGGCTTGAGATGCTTGAGGTATTTACTCTGCCTCTGTGGGAATATGTCTTCAGCAGAAATTAATGCCTGGATTTATCAGGGTGGATAAGATTACTGGGGCTGATTGGGTCTGCTGGTGTGGTGAGAGGAGCACAACATACTGTGATGTGTTGGATTTAGAAACATAGAATGGCTTGTGTTGGAAGGGAACCCAAGGATCATCAAGTTCCAAAACCCCTACTTCATGCGGGACCACCAACCTCTAGATTTGGTATTAGACCAGGCTGCCCAGGTCCCTGTCCAACCTGGTCCTGAACAACTCCAGGAGCACCTGCAGCCTCTCTAGGCAGCCTGTTCCAGCACTTCACCACTCTCTCAGTAAAGAACTTCCCCCTGACATCTGATCCAAAACTTCCCTCATTGAGCTTAAAACCCTTGTCCTGTTGCTGTCTATCTGAGTAAAAAGTTGATTCCCCTCCTTTTTATGATCCCTTGGAAGGCTGCAATGAGGTCTCCCCAGAACTTTCTCTTCTCCAGGCTGAACAAGCCCACCTCCTTCAGCCTGTCTTCACAGGGGAGGTGCTTCAACCCTCTGAGCACCTTTGTGGCCCTTCTCCAGACCCTCTCTAATAGCTCGCCATCTTTCCTGTACTGGAGGCCCCAGACCTGGATGCAGTACTCCAGCTGGGGGCCTCATGAGGGCAGAGTAGAGGGGAACAACTCTCAAGTTCTTCTCCCAGTCTGTATACAGATCTGGGATTACTCTGACCCAAGAGCAACACCTTGCACTTTGCTGTGTTGAAGGTCCCTCTGGATGGTGTCCCTTCCTTCTACTGTGTCAACCACACCACTCAGCTTGGTGTCATCTTGGATTCACAGGGCTTCCTTGCCCAGTGCAGCAAAAATGTGGTCCAACTGGGCTTGGAAATGGCACAGCTCACAAGTCCAGTTCAGCACATGAGACCATGTTGCCATTCAAAACCAATCAGAAGACAGGATCACATCATGTCCCGAAAGCCTTGTGGAGGATCAACCAAATCTCCTGTGTTTTTGTTTACTAAGCTCAGTCAAGTGATAGAAAAAACTGAGTTTTATTTTTCCTGCCAGCATGGATCCACAATGATTAAATAACTCTGTTGTAGGGAATTAATTTTCATTTACAGATATTAATTATTATCACTTAATATGCTTAGCAATCTTAAGGAAATATTAAGTATTTACAGCTACTTAACTAGCAGAAATTAGAATAATTCCCTTGGATTTGGGTTCTGTAACTCAGTATCACGTCCTCCTTTTGTCATCTAGTAATCCAATCTCTGTTTTCATGTTGCAGTGAGAGACCAAAATGCTTTGTTATCTGTTCTTAAAGCTGCTTATTTATTATTATTTTGCTGATCAAAACATTGCCTAGGCATGAAGGCAGGGCCCTTGGTCTAGAAGACAAAGGCGTATGTTTGTATGCATGTGTATAGATGTGTAATTTTTCCAAAACAAGTATTCTTTGAGTGCATTAAGTGTGTCATACAGTGGGTTTCCTCTCACTATGATACTTCCCATGGAGATGAAGCTCTCACTCTCATTGTGAGGGAGCCTGGGGACAGTGAGTCAGCCAGACTCACTCCAGATTAGCTTGTTCAAGTATCTGTGCTTGCCCAGGTCCCATTCACCTGCTGAAAAACCACAGCAGTGGCTGATGCAGAGTTTAATGGAGCAACCAAGAAGTAGTTGTTTTAAGTGCGTACCGCTGAACTTTGTATGGGACTCAATGGCTGAACTGCATGGCTACTGCTATGCAGATGGCAAGCTATAATATTAGCAGTTCAGTGTACTTAGGACATAAAGTACTTTGGTGGAACATGTAGTGTACCACTTCCGGCCTTTTGATAAACGCAACTAACTTGAAAAATTCCCTGTACAAGAAAAAAGCAAAGCAGTTCCTGAGTGCTAAGGGAAATACAGTCAAGTATTTTGGAGTAGTTATATAAACCCAATACCTTATGACTCAGGACTGAATTCAATTGCCAAATGTGATGCAAGCACTCTTTATAAGACTCTATATTTCTGCCTAACATTCTTCCAGTGGAAACATTTTACAATATGACCAGTGTGACGTTTATTCTCTACTTCTGATTTGTCCTGAATCTGTATTAGCTGAACAGCCACAGTGCTGATGAGCTCAATTCATGCACACGCACAAAGCCAATACCTTGGGTGCAAGCTTTCATTCTGTTTGTTAGTGTGTGTCTGAGGTAGGAACAGGAGAAACAGTGTCTCTTTTCTTCTTTATTCTTTTCATGTGCTTAGTCCTCAGAGCCATCAGTGACCAGAGTAGCGAGTCTGACACCAAATTCCTTCATTTCACTTGTGTGGAGGCCAGCACACAAATGGGAGGCGTTTTCCTTCCATGACAGTGGTGCAAATGTTTCTCTGCCTTGGTGGCGTTTGGTGGCTTCATCTCTTAGCAGCTCCTTGGTAGATGGATGCTGCACGTGAGTGTGACAAGAGTGGGGAGGTAGGAATGCATTCCATTTTATAGAGAAGGTACTGAGGTCCTGTAGACACAGATTTGTTTCTTAAGAAACAGACCAGAAAATCGGCTTGCATCCACTGTAGAGATCCAAAAGTTTCTCTGCCCTCCCTGTGTCACAGAAGGGATGTGGGTTCACCTTTTTCTGTCCCTGCACCTCCCTGTCACTGGAGGTGCAGGCTAGGGTTACAGCTACAATGGGCCTGCTCCCTCACTTGTGGAGCCTTGGTCCTCTTGGTCTGCCAGTCTGAACACCAAGGATACACTCCACTATAAACAAAACCTGGTCTGAGGCAAGTTGCATTACGTTATTATGTGTACAAGTTTATGGGGCTGGATGATGTTCATCCCAGCATCGTGAAGGGACTGGCTGATGTGGTTGCCAAACTGTTCTCTGTCACTTTTGAAAAATCATGGCTGTCAGGTGAAGTCCCTGGTGACTGGGAAAAGGGAAACATCGCTTTGATTTTTAAGAAAGGGACAAAGGAAGACCTGGGAAACCACAGGCCAGTGAGCCTCACCCCAGTGCCCACATCCTTATTTCTAAAGTGGAGCTGTTTGGTGGGTAAAGAAGTGGTTGGAAGGTCACAACCAGAGAGTTGTGGTCAACAGTCCTATGTCCAGGTGGAGGCCAGTGATGAGTGATGTCCTCCAGAGGACCATCTTGGAATGGGTGCTTTTCAACATCTTTACCAATGACATCGACAGTGGGATCAAGTGTGCCCTTGACAAGTTTGCAGATGACATCAAGCTGAGTGGTGCAGTTGGCATGGCAGAAGGAAGGGATGCTATAAAGAGGGACCCTGATTAACTTAAAATGTGGGCCTATGTGAACCTAATGAGGTTCAACCGAGCAAAGTGCAAGGTTTTACATGGATTGGGGTAATCTTGAGAAGAAGGCATTGAGAGCATTTCTACAGGGAAGGGCTTGGGGGTCCTGGTAGATGAAAAGCTTATTGTGAGCCAGCAGTGTATGCTTGTAGCCCAGAAGGCCAACAGTATCCTGGGCTGCATCAAAAGAGGGGTAGGGAGAGGGAGGGGATTGTCCTGCTCTGCTCTCTGAAGGTCCCATCTGGATCCAGGTCTGGAGTCCCCAACACAGGAAAGATGTTGAGCTGTTGGAGAGGGTCCAGAAGAGGGCCATGAAAAAGATCAGAGGGCTGGAGCACTTCATATGAAGACAGGCTGAAGGAGCTGGGCTTCTTCAGTCTGGAGGTGAGAAGGCTCTGAGGAGACCTCATTGAAGGAGGGAGACGGACATTTTGCACAATCTGATAGTGATAGGACAACGGGGGAAGGATGGCTCTAAACTAAAATGGGAACTTTAGGTTAGATGTTAGGGGGGGAAATTCTTCATTCAGAGGGTGGTGAGGCACTGGCACTGCTGCCCAGAGGAGCTGTGGTGCCCCATCCCTGGAGACACTCAAGGCCAGGTTGGATGGAGCCCTGGGCTGCCTGAGCTGGTGGGGGACAGCCCTGCCCATGGCTGAGGGTTGGGGTTGGGGCTGGGTGGGCTTTAGGGTTTCTTCCAATTCAAGCCATTCTGTAACTTCATGATTCTATACCAGGAGAAGTATTTTCCCTTGGTACATGTGACTAAGCTGGGAGAATGGTACCAGAAGCTATGTCAGCTAAAGTTCTTAATGTTTTCATTACCTTTATTTTTAAACTTACTAAGTCCTGTAACATGCTCCCAGCTGGGTGGTGCTGTGCAGAGCTGGAGCAGTACAGGCTGAATGCTGGCCATGGCAGCCAGAGGTGCTGCAGGGATCACTCGAGAGCTGTGAATAGATTGGGTCAGAGTGTCAGGTTGACTTGAGGCCAAGATGAGAGTGGGAGCTGTGGGCTGGGGCGGTAGAGCGCAATACAACTGTATCAGCAGGGGCTTGTGTGAGGCTCTGCCCTGCAAATGTTTATGCTGTAGCAGACATATGAGGTACTGCATGGATGCTTTCCAAAGCGTGGGATAGGAAGACATGGAAAGGCTGTATTATCATTTTTCTGAGTGTTGCAGGTGCAAAGAATTTGGTAACAATATTTGCTCTGGAGCCAAATTGCTCTCAGACTCCCTCCTATGTTTATTCAGTTGAAGAGAATTACCCAGCATCTCTGCTTCTCAACGATCGTCAGGGTAAGAATTCCCAGAGTATTTTTCTTTCTTGTATTCCCTTCTGAAACATGTGTCTAGACAAGTGACAGGCAAGCCTCAAACTCTTTGGTTGCATGTTTGAAAGGTACCTGACTGTTTCCTCTCTGCATCCATTGCCCTGAGTGTATTCCGATCCTGCCGTGGATGCTGCTAACTGGACTGAGGACCTCTGAAGAGCAACTTTTCTTGTAAGCTCTTCATCCGCTCCTGGTTTGGAGGAGTTCAGGGATCTCCCGACCACAGGGCTTTTGCAGATGCTTTGCTTTTTGGATTTCTGATTCCATCTCGAACCAAGAAGTACAAGGAAGCGTCATACTTACTGTTTTATTGTTGTGTTTTTTTAAATAATTACAATAATAGTAACATTAAAGGACGTCACCTACAAACCTTAACATAACAGAAAAATGCTCTTTATTCAGGTGAAAAATGTAGAGAAGTGACTTGATTTAAATACAGTTCAAGGAAGGAAAAAATGTTTGAATCGGCCTCTTAAGCTCTTAAAGAACAGGAGTTTAATGGCAGCAGCACACTTGTGTGATGCCTGCAGTGTGTAGCACTGCTGATACAGTCCTAGGAAAGGAGTCTCCAAGGGCATTGTGCCATTATGGACCACGGTCCTGGCTTATCGGGCTGTTTGCTAATCTGAATGAATGCAATTAGTCTAATCCATTTGTTTTCAGGGGCATTTGCGGATGCAAAAGTCTATTGCAGGGTTAATGGCAGCCCTTTCAGTACCTGGGTCACTAAATATTTTCCTGTTCTAAAATATTTACAGGCATGGGGCTGTTTACTGGAAACAGTTTAAAAAAAAAAAAGGCAATGGAGAGCCTCTTAGATTATCTGTTAATCTATTTTATTACCTATTTGACCAAGCAGAGAGGTTCTACTCTTGAGGCAGTGGAATATCCAGAGTTAATGACCAAGTTTGTTCCATTTGTACTGCATCCTCACTTTTAAAACACTTTTTGGATTTGGCTGTGACATTCTGTAAGTCATTGCAAGAAAGTGCTCCACCTCACTGGGCTGTTTCTAGCAGGTTTTAGGCAGCCTCAGGTGCTCTTGGTCTGAGATAAGAAGGTGGTGGCAGCAATCTGGCTCAAAATCCCCAGCTTTGGTGTGGCTCCAGCCTCCCAGTCATCCCACTGGCTTGGAGCTGGCACACAGGAAGGTCTGAAGTTGGGCACTTTGGCTCCTCTCAGTTTGGAAGTGGAGGTTCACTGCTTTAACTTAGGTAAGAATAGTGAAAAACAGTGGTGCCTGCTATCCAGAAGTTCATTTTGTTCTCATTTTTCAGCTAGCAATCCATAAAAAAAATATTGCAAAACCTGACTCTTCTTTCTGCAGTCGGTAACCAGGCAGTGTAATTCAAAGGAGAGAGCTGGGTTGGGTGAGGAAGAAAACTGCAAAACTCCAGCCCTGCCGCAACCAACTCCTTACTGCTAAAGGCCGGATGAGGGGAAGGACAATATTCAGCTCCATGGTAACAGTGGCAGATTATAATTTCCATTCCATTCAAATTTTAAAATGAAAAATATTTATTTGGTTTGATAAATTCCCCAAGTCCTCTCCATCTGTTTCTATTTGAATGCAAAAATAGAAACACTCTAGTTCCTATCTTGTTTCCATGTTGGCAGAAGCAGCTGTCTTGGTTGGTAGTGTTATAATACGTTTGACTGTAGCTCTGTTTGTCTTTGGTTTACTACTTGTTTCTTTCTCCCCAAGTGCACTGAATACTGAGAACTGGTTCTGCAGCTGGTGTCAGCTGGCAAAGTCTGACTCTTCTGGAGAAGGGGCCCAGACCCATAGCTCATGCAGATCACCGCAGAGCTGGGTATTGTTACTAAGAAAACATTCAGTATGAGCCATGCACTTAAAGCTGCTCGGGGAGGAAGAAGACTTCGATGTACTCTAATCACAGGGTGACTTTGAGCCACAACTATGCTGTAGCCATGAAAAGGGAAATGCAGTCGTAGCGAGCAAATCAGACAGGGATAGTGCACCAGGCACAGATGAGCGTTCAGCTTCAATGTTGTGCACTTCTTTCATCACTGAGAAACAAAAGAGATGAGCTGATGCAGGAGCAATAGCAGAAATGTTACCAAGGTGGTCAAGGACAACAGGGCCTGCCAACAGAGGGGACAGTGGGAGGGGTTAGCAGAGAAAGGCAGCGACCAGAATTTCTGCCTATAAATATGTCATAGCTAAAAATTAAGGAAGGTTGAGAAGAGCTCTCTAGGGAAAGGCATGCACTGGTACAAGAAGTGGTAATACAACCTGCTGTGGATGGACATAGGCTGAAATTAGAAAAAGGCTTGCTAACTACTGGTGATTACAAGCACAAACAATTTCCTTACTTAAGATGGAGCTTGCTAGAGGAGCTCACAGGGCACGGTGAGGGAAATAGGCCTGACCTTACAGACACAGCAGTCTCTGGTGCTGAAACTGGTGACTTGTGCCAAGAAGCCCCAGTGTTGTACTGGGGCTTTTCAGGGTTATGTGCCAAATTCTCATTCTCTCTTTCACTTGAAGCCTCTGTTTGGGCCCTCAGAGAAGCAGCATTTCCATCAGCAAGCCAGCTAGGCTGACAGGTGAGTAGGTCTGATCGTCAGGCAAAACTAATGATTGGTCATGTCTGCAGGAGTGTTGTGTGGTCATCATAAAAAGATGGCTGTGTTTTAATGCTGGGAGATAATAAACTTGTAGGGTTTTTTTTTTTGTTGCTGTTGTTCTAGTTGACAGAACTTGTGTTTTGGAAGAATGAGACCATACTAAACTTCTAGGTGGTTTGGAAACCTGAGGATACCTTACTGCTGTGCATTCTTTCCCACTCAAGCAGCAATGGCCTTATAGGAATCATACCCATGGACTCTCAGCAGACATCCATAGGCTGGGAGAAGGATATTAGATTTTTTTTATCAAGGGGAAAAAAAAAAAAAGATTGTATGTGTATAAAAAGTTTCTGCCTAAGAAATGAATGCTTGGATCAAAGTAATGCAGGTGAACACAAAGAAATGAAATGACTTTGGGTAAATCAGAGGGGACAAGTTGCTATGTATGTTTGTCTGCATTCCATTCTAATGTCCAGGTTAGCACAGGATGGCTCAGAAAGGGTATTCCTTAGAGAGGTGAAGGCGTGAAGGACATCTAAGTGCCTGGTGCTGTAAAGTTCTTTCTTGTGTGTGAACATAAGCTGTGCACTCCCCAAAATGTATTTCTGCCAGGCCATGCAACTGCTCGGCCTCAGAAGCGCCCCTCTGCATTAGCAGATGGGTCACCCAGGCACTGCTTTTGCAAGGAGTAGGCGGATATCCCATGCAAGAATAAGCAGCTGGCTGGCAGTGCTGACCCCGGAGTAGCCATCTTCTGAGTCTGCTTCTCCACACACAGCTGGTCAGCATGGAGAAACTGGGTGATGTCAGGAATGAAAGGCTCCAGTCAATAATCCTTAGGCAAGGAGTGAGCATTTAAATAAAAGAGCCATTGTGGAACCTACAGACAAATGCCGGTTGTAAAATGGACGGCATCTTACTCAAGAATGCAACGACCACTTCCAGACTTGTGAATTTCCACCAAGTTTTAGAGGCTAAGTGCTAAAGAAGATAAAGAAGATAGGTGTCAATCAGTGGTGGGATTTCATCTATCCCAAGAGTTTCCATAGGATGTAGGCCTTGGCCCATCTTCAGTGCACCTTGCTTGGCTTCCTTCTCTCCTCAGGTCGCTGTCCTGTAACTGATGAAGGGAACACGTAGCAGCAGGACAGAAAAATGAGGTGGCCTATCTGAGAGTCCTTTGCACAGCCACAACTTCTTTTCCCATTAACACATATGATCAACCTTTCTGTGCAACTGTACACAAAAATAATGGCTCTGTGCACAGCAGTACATTGGTGTAACACAAAGTGAAGGGATCTGGCAGTTTCTATTGCAGTACAGGAATGCTGCTAGAGTTGATGGGAAGCCACCTCTTCCCACCATACCCCCCAAAAAAACAGTTGTGTCTTAGCTCTCTGGAAGAAGAGCAATAACTTCAGTGTGCTCTCCTCCTCCCACTGTGCTTTACTGCATTACAGGCAATGGCACTGCTTGGAATGAAACACTGCAGCTGTGAAATTTGCTTCATGTTAGACAGGACTCACTTCTGTTTGCTACACAGGAAAGTGTGATTTCAGATTGCTCAGGTAACATAATCACCATCCCTATTATTTGTACAGACATAAAACAGCAGAGCAAAAATAAAATAAAAACACCCCAGAAATCTGTGGTGTAACTTCAAATATGTGTATGAGGATTTTCCCACTTCCCACTATCCTGTGTAGGTGTTTTGTGATTCCCACTAATTATCTAACCATATGTTTCTCTTTTATTTTTTAATAAATGTTTCAACACATTTCTTTGTGGCATGTTAGTTTGGCTAAAAAAATAATGCATGGTCTGATCCTGCTCCCCTTTCATTTAATGCCACCGTTCCCACTGTTTCAGGGTTAGGCTCCTGGCAAAGCAGCCCATGCTGTGTAGAAACAGCCATCCCTGTAAATACAGTCTGTCTAGGCTGTGGACATACTGAACTTAATTAGTAAAGAAATAATATTTTTCCATTATCTGAATATATACAGCCAAGTAGAAAAAGCTCTGAAATACAAAAGAGGGAATAAAAAAAATTAAACATTTGGCATTGCAATTAAGGTCAGTACAGCACCATCAGTGGAGTTTCAAAATATATTAATGTTGCAGTTCTTCTTGGGAAACAGTTTTGAACCAAACATGCTGCTCTGAAGATCACCATTAGCTCCACTTCCAGTTGTGCTTTCTGTAAGTAGCAGACTCCCACAGCTGTGATACAGTTTTCTACAATGGATTTCCAGGAGCAAAACAGTGTGCAGGACAGCCCTGGAGGGGTGACAGCCAGCAGCATGGTACCTTAATGTGACAGGTCTGGCTGCACAGCTGCACCAGGGAAGATGCACAGCTCTCAAGGATGAGGCACAAGTTTGGCCCTTCCTGCTAAGCCACTCAGCTGACTGACAGGGGAGTGAGAATGATCCAGGACAACAGAGAAGCAGCAGCACTTTGTGAAATGAGGAAGTGGCTTGCTAACGTTAACTGGTTTCACACTGCTGTGAGAGTAGATGCATTTATCCTGGAGAACCAGTAGTGGGGTAAGGTAAAGAGAAAAATCTTTTCAGTTGATCTGCACAAGCAGAGCAGGGTGAGCTCAGCTTCTCAGAGACACTGGAAATACCAACTATTTTAGGTACATATGACCACCTCCACGGGTATAAAGGAAAACAAGTTCAGAGATAAGAGAGACTTATTTCCCTACATTTCAGTAGTAGAAGTCTTTTATTCCTACATCCAAAAACTTCCACTGAGCACAGTGTTCAACTTGTACTCAACTTGTACTGAACAACACACAGTCTGCATTAGCTTTGCTTCTGTTAGTAAAATCGAAATCATTCTGCAGCTGTAATTTGTTGGACTAAGTCTATGGTATTATTTTTGTTTAAGAAATAGTGGTGATAGATAGAGCTTTATTTCTATGTGGTTAAAAAAAAACAAACCTGTCCCTGATACACGTGCATGACATGCAGGGAGAAGTTCTCCAGAATATGAAACATCACCCTAAGCTGCTCAGCTCATTGGCAGTAACATCCAGGGAGAGCCCACTTAGGCCAGCCATGAAAACACCATGATAAGGAATGAGAAAAGAAAGGCCTTTCCTGCAGTAATAACAAGTTAAAAGATGTCCTTCTGGACAATGAGTATACAGCTCTGTTCACAACTGTGGGAAGTGCTGCTGGGTCCCCTCACCGCTTTGTGCTAAGACATCTGCCACACGTCTGTCTGCAAATAAGGGTTTTTGTGCTTGCTTAGAACTGAGGTTGTTGAAATACTAATTTGATAGCATTCAGACATTCATAAATAGCTTGGTATAAAAGGATGAACAGCGAGATAAGAAATTTTGCAGATGATGCAAATTATTAAGCACTGTAAAACTAAATCTGGCCACAAAGCACTGCCGCAAGAGTTCATAATACTGAGTGACTGGGCAATAAAATGAGTGATGTAGTGCAGTGTCAACAAAGGCAGAGCACATGCAGAAACTCACTCTAACTATAACATCAGTGAGCCCTAAATATAACATCTAGTAAAGAGAGCATGGAGTCCTCTGTGAATACTAGTTAAAGCCCACCAAAAGAGGCAACTAAAATCTTAAGAATTACCTGGAAAAGCAGCAGGAGCAAAATAGAACTCCACCACTCTAGCAATCATCAGTGAAACTGCGTCGTGACAATAGTGGGTTTTCTGGCCTCCAGAAGGGTGGTTGAGCTGAAAAGCACCCAGGATGAGGAGAGGTGGAAAACAGCTTCCATACAGCTGAGAAATGAAAGAGGTGAGTTTCCAGGATGGAAGGGGATGATAAAGGCAGGAAATACACTCAACATCTGTTTGATTATGAATGACACAGAAACAGGCAAATAGGAAATAGTTGTCTGTGGCTTCTTGTAAGAAGTAGAGGGGACCCAACAAAACATTCACGCAAGAAGATTTAAACCAACACAAGGAAGTACTTTTTCCATGCAAAGCATAATTAAATTGTGGAACTCGTTGCCACAGGATGTTGCGGAGGCCAGAAGTTATAAATGGCTTGAGAAAAGGATCAAAAAAAATTCAAGGAGGATAGATCCATGGGTGGCTATTAAAACACACTGGTCTGGAGGCAGCCTCTGCTTTGGGAAGTCCATAAACCACAGACTGCCTGGAGCAAGAAGGGTACTGGGCAAGGACCATGCCATACCTCCTCTTTGAATTTCCTCCTTCCACGGCTCCTCCTGGCAATACCAGGGGATAGGGCGCTGCTTCACACAACTGTTAGGTGTGACACCAGGTCCACTGGTTCTGTTTGGGGCATATCTCCACTTAACTCCCCTTGAATTCAAAGAAAAAAAAAAAAAAAAGCAGAAGAGGGGGAAGAAACAATCCCAGCCCTCCACATACTGCTAGTAGGCAGCCTGGTAGTTGTTTTATTTTCTTTAGAATGGACCTTGTGTTGCAAGTGGCAGGAAGCCATGAACCACAAAAATAAAATAATTCTAACCCTAGTGCTAAGTAAGGAAAACAAAGATGGCTCAGCAATTAGCAGCATTATATATGTTAGTACTAAGTAACAACAGATGTCAGGACTTGAGCCCTTTTGCATTCCTTGCAATCCTTTGGAAACCAAAGCCTTTTGACGTTGCTATACATTATTAGTTATTTTGGGTCTCAGAGAACAGCAAAAGCTCTTCGAATGTCAAAATAGGTATGTTACTAGGACTGGCTGGGTCTTACCTGTGTCTATCTCACCAGCCTGCATACTTCTGCTGACTTAACAGGCTAGTGTGTGCTGTAAAAGCCTGCTCTGTAAAGACATGCGCTGGCCATGAGTCATTAGCAAGCATGCAAAGCTAATTGGCAAAATACTCATAAAAGATTTTGAAGGTGGGTTAATTACAATTCATTACACTGTAAACTGTCCCCAGGCTATTGTTAAAAAATGCAGGAGTTTCAAGGTCCAGTATTTTATGATTCATTTTGCCATGCAGTGAAAAACAGACTCTATATCAAACTACATTCATTATAGTTAAGACCACAAAATCTTTATTGGTTTCCCAACATTCCCTCCTTGTTATATGAATTCATATGGACTGCACATTTCTAACAATTGGCAAGAAAGCATGAAATAAAATTTATGATATTTTCTTACCTTATACTCAGCGCAGCCTTAAAAACTGCCCGTTCCAATTGCTTCACCTCCTCCCACCTTGATTCACTTCAGCTGATAGGATAAGAGCTGGAAAATAAACAGAGAGGTGAATGAGAACAACTTCCCCGTGCTGAAGGTTTGGTTGTGTGATGAACCAGGCTGCTGCCTGTCTGCACAGGAAATTCAGTCCGCAAGAATACTGATAACAAAATTGTACTAAACAAGAATTTCCCCTTGTAGTATTGTAAGTAACAGTTTCAAACTCAGTTGACACATTTATACCAGATACTTCTATTTCCAGATGGAGGCTCTCATTGCTGAGCATGGGACATACCACCAGAGACCTGGGTTTCATTCTTGCGTCTGCTTAGAGAGAACTTGAAGACTTGTCCATCAATTACATGAACAAGACAACCCCAAATGCTTTGCAGGATGAGGACCTTGGTACACTTAAAGCCAAGTTCTCAAGCTTAAAATAGAACTAACTGTGCTTTTGACTATCTTCCCTTATGCCTGGGATGTCAAATTCTGATATTTTCTCATGAAAGGTCTATGAGAGGGAGGCATTGCTATTGAGTAGCTTGGCATAAGTCTCAATAATGCTGTGTTGAGGAAAAGTTAACAGAGACTCAGCTGTGACCTTTGTAGGAGCCAAGCCAAGTGCTGTGCATCAGTGCCACCTTTGTACCCTTCTCCATGGGTGCTCCTTAGCTCCTGGTGCTGGCTGGTACTTGGGCTCTCCCTTGAGCAGTAAATGGTGCCATTCAGTTGGCCATAGCTTCACCCCAATATGCTGAGCCACATTCAGTTTTGCACAGACAGCAGACTTTTTCCTGTGTTGGCCCTGCCTGCATCTGACTGCACTGTGTCTTATTCAGTGCATTCTCTTCGTAATGCTATAATGTGATGGAAAGTACAGCAATAATAGCAAAGTGGCACAATCCTAGACCTACCAGAATAGGTAGGTCCACCCTTCATGGCAAGATACAGGCCATGTTCTTGCCATGGGTCAACACTTGAGCTTGCACTGGGGTATATCCCAGCTGTCTGTACCACAGCCTTTGGTCAAATATCTGAGGCTGCATAACAATATCAGGTATCAAGGGGGGGTGGGGGAGGGAGGAGCCAGATTTGCTATGATTAAGGTTCCCTTCACAACAAAAACCGGAGTGTTGACCACAGTATCTGCAGGCCATGTACCTCGCATTGGGCGGGGTATTGACCCCCCCCCCCCCCAGCTTCGAGTAATCTCCCCCACGGTGAAAGTAGGCCATGCCATTTTGGTCCTACATGCACCTTCCAAGGCCATTCTATTTTTTGAGAACCAGGTTCTAGATTTTCAGGGGCAGAGAGCAGAAGATTGTTTTCATTGCCAGTTTGGGGTCTTACCTGATTATCGGTGCCCAAAATTTGGATGAGAGCCATGTTGCCTGTAGTACCTTCAGGGCACTGGGTCTGCTGTCCCTAAGCCTTTCATTCAGGTCCCCCCAGTACAGCAGCAGTAACAAAGCAGCACAATTCGAGGCCACAGCAAATGAGAACAAGCCCAAATGCAGCAGCCACAGTCACAGAGGAAGAAAAACTGCTTACCTTTGGAAGGCATCCAGTAGGCAGGGATCTCCAGCAAGATCCCCTTGCCTCCACTGCCAACCCTTAAATGAGGTCTGGGAAGGGGTGGATCCTGGCTCCAGCCCTTCTGGTCACTCAAGAACATTGCATGTACCTGAGCTTCCCTGGGCTGGCCCTGCCTTCCTACCAGGTGCTCAATCACTGGTTCAGGCCATGATTTAACATTTCTGCTACACTCTCTAAGACAATCACTGTTGGTGGTGTTTCCAGCTCAAATGAGCTAATTTGATGTTTATATAGGTTCCAATAGGTAATAAAAATATTGTTATTACTAATGCATAGTGTTGAGTTGACACGGTCTGCTCCACGTATGAATTCAACTCAGAGTCCAGACCCATGTGGTTCTGGGATGCTGCAAAACAGCCACCTGTGGAATTCAGAGCTGGATTAAAGCCAGCTTTAAGCATAAGTAGTAAATGATGGAAGTAACTAGGGTCTACTTCTCTCCCCTAGGAAAGCTGTTGATGAAATGGATGGATTCTCTTGCTTCAGTTAATATGCTACTTCTGTAGTAGTGTGAGGTGATAGGTGAGTGGAATACGGAAGAAAATTATGACTCAAAATAATTCCTAGCTTTTTCCTACTGAAAACTCTAAACCTTTCGATGAAACAAAACATTTCTGGATGCAAAATACTTTAATCCATTGAAGAACGCCTTCTCCTTCACCAAAAGGCATCAATGGAAAAAACCCTCACCAAGCCTACCAGCTAGATATTAGGCAAGTAGGAATATCAGTTAATTCTAGTAAAACTCAGCAGCAATAGATTTACTGTAAAGAGCACTGGTTCTGTTTGCATTAATTTAGTGTAAATTGGTAAATATCTTGGGTTGCCTCTTTTGTCTCAAGTTTCCTCCAAGAAACTGGATTTTCTTTATGTGATAGCATCAAAACTTCTGTATGTGTTGGGACCGAGACACTGTTTAGCTCAGTTTCTAACAGAGATACTCAAGAAAGAGTAAAATTTAACCTGGCCATTTATGATACTTGTACTGTCTGGCACACCAGCCTCCACAGCTGCTCTGTAACCTTCTACACTGACCCTCCTCTACTGCAGTGACCAGAGGCTGACAACAGGAATGAAGCCTGGGAGATGGCCTGTGCAATATGATACACAATGGGAGCTTTTTCTCATCAGGCAATCCACTGTGTAGAATGTGCCTCTTGCTTCCCCTCCTGAAATGCTCACCCTACTGCACTGGCAGGGACCCCCAGTCTTTGTGCCAGCATGGAGAAAAACCCAGAAGGAGTTTACAGCCCAGTGGCCAAAGCTCAGCAGGGTTTTCACAGCCGGTGGGCATTTGGAGTGAAGGGTTTGGATATCAGATTTCAATGACAGTGATATTTATGGATGCTCTGACTAATCTCTGTGCCTGGGACATAACAACTATATCCAAAAACATTGGCAAATACTTCTTTTGTTTTGTTTTGTTAAGAATTATAACTACTCCCATCTCACCTGGAACTAGTGCATGAGCAAAGTTCATCATGACATTTCAGCAACGTCAGTGCTGTTATTGGACAGCCCTACCAGTGAGCAAAATGGAAGCAAAGGAGGAAAAAATGAGTGATCAAAATTTTCCAAACTCTCACAAAACTTGTTTCAAGCAGTGGAGAGATTTTGCAAGTGGCAGGTGTCAGTATTAAGTACTGAATTCTCCACTTTTCCTTTGGTGTCATTATAAATAGAGATATTTGTTTTTAAAATAGACATTTTTCATCACTACTTCTTAGGATCTTGCCTCTGTGAGGCTCACAGATGCTGAATTTGGACACTACCTTTTAACCATAATATATGAAGCTCCAAAATGTCAGAGGCTGCATTAAGAAGATCATGCAGAAAGTGGGATTTTTGCCACTGGTTTGATTGGCTCCAAGATTACATCCTTGCTGTTCCTTGGAAGTCATCTTCGATTTGGAAACTGTCTTGAAAACTGTTGTGATACATTGCTCTCCAAGGAGATTCCTGCTACTTCATCGTTTTGACAAGGCTGTAAATAACAAAAAAGCCATACTCATCAAGTGCTCCTCCAGTCCCTGCTGAAATCAGAATAGTCAGAAATGGGCAACAGCAAAATGTTCATCAAATTCCTTCGAATCTCAAAAGAAATGTTGAGTAGAGCTTCTCCGAGACTGCAGGAAACTGCCTGTGGAAAACAGTCAACATTTCTCTTTAAGGTATTGTGTCAGCATTTGGTATCTATGAATCAGTTGATGAAGTGGCTGGAAAAAACAGAAAAACACATATTTATGGATGTTGGGAATATATATCTATGATGTAAGTATAAAATACATGCATCTTGCTATCTAAAATATATACACTGGTATATATTTTATATATACAAAGCTTTTCATTTGCCAGCTCTGTATATAGAATTATTTATGTATATTTATATACAAGAACATGAAAACTTTTAGCCAGCGCCAGTTTTGCACCAGCCACTTTGAAGGCAGATTTGTTTGTTTAAGAAAACCTGTTCTGACGAATGACCTCACCTACCTATGGACTGGATGCCCTGTAAGAAATTCTGGATGGGCAGTGTGATGAAATATCACTGTGTAGGGGCTTTCAGATTTGTTACCATCCACTGGGGTACAGTCTTCCACTCCAGCAGATGCTGAGTCCCATTGACACTGACCATGTGCTAGAAAACAGGGAAAAGATGTACAAGCATTTGGAGGGGAGCTTGGCCCCATAGCTGTCTGGAAAAAATCCCATCGACTCTGACAAACCAGGATTTCACCCACTGTCCTTGGAAGATTTTTACAGAAGCGCAAATAACATGCCGTGTAAATCCTGTAGTCAAAGCCTTCCCTATTGATTTTACTTACTTTTACATTGTGTATGATATGAAAATCGAGCTCTTTAAATTCCTGTGCTTATCTCAGGCCCCATGGAAGGACTATTTCATCTGTTTTTATTAAAGCTCGTGGGTGCTCCTATGTCAAGGTTGGTGGAAGTACCTTGCTGAAAGCTTCTCATGTGGATTTTTTCCTACAGTAATTCAAAGGGATAAGACATCTTACAACTGGCTTTTATAACCTTGCAAAAAAAAAAAAAAAAGTCTGGCTCAAAAGCTGCTTTTTTCTAGCAGAGAGCTGAGCTGCTAAGAGATCTGTAGCATTCCCCCTCAATGAGCCAAATCCTGCAGCTCAAAGCAGGGAAAAGAGTCGTAAATCCTTGCAAACGAGAGGCACCACTAGCTGAGAGCCCAGCCATTGCTTCTGGAGTCAAACAACTCACCAGCAAAGGTGGCATTATCACCAGCTGTCATGAAGGCAACATGGAGCCCTCTAATGAATTCAGGTCCCCTGTATGACCTTGGACAAGGTGTGTAGAGTCCTTTCCTTCGCTTCTCCATCAAGAAGATGGAGCTGGTAACACTTGATTTGCTCATCATGTTTATTTAAGTTATAAACACCTCTAGGCAGAGGCAATCCCTTACAACGTGTCTATACAATGTCTAATAGAAGGCCCTTGTCTCAGCTCAAAATCTAGATACTACATGGAAGCAAAGAATAGTTCCTGGCAGAGTGCAGATTTCAAACTAGAAATCTAATATCACATAGTTCTCATTCTTTCCTGCTTTTGGCACGTGGCCCTTTTCAGGATGACAAATCCTGAGGGTCCTCTGTTGCTGGCTCCCATTAAAGTTTACATTATACTCACTAGCAGTTTGTCTCAGAAGTGTCCCAGGATTTCCCCTTCAGATTTTTAGAAGGCCATACAGTAAAAAGATAGAGTGGACTATATCTGGTCCTGGAGTTGCAGCTGTAACCAGAAGCTTTATGATGAAATTCAGATAGAAGAACAAATAGGAGGAGGAAAAAAAAATAAAGAAAGGAAACAAGGGAATGCCATCAAAGTCTTTGAAAGACGAATTCATTTTACCTTTGTCAATGACTGTGGTTTTCAAGGATAAAGATCAAAGCAATGACCGTGGGCAGAGCTATGACAAATGCCGAGATCAGTCTGTTAAACCCTAGCATTAGCGTTACAGTTAGACTGGTGTCTAGACTAGCAGTGGGTACTCATGCCAGGTTTGGCAAGCACAGCAGCGCAGTGCTTGCATCAGAGCTGTAACAAGAAAAATGAGGCATCCAAATTGCAGAGGGGAGGGAGCGATCGGACTCCAGCAGAGTGGAACTTGAAGAAAGGAAGTGTGGAAAAAAGAACAACAAAAACAACAACAGCAAAACAAAACAAAGCAATCCACATCCATATTATTGCCTGAGCCCAGGGAAAGACAGCTGAGAAGATGTATTCCCCCTGCTGGTTTATGCTTTGTGATTAATGCACACAAAAAGCTTAGATAACTGGGGGAAAGTGATACCAAATTCTTATCAATACAGATGAGCTGGCTTCATATTCCTCCATCCCTTTCATGTGGAAATGAGACTGCATTTGATGAGGCCAAGCCCACATTTGAAATAGCTCAGCTGGGATGTACGTGTGGTAAGGGTTCAGGTGCCTGTATGGAAAACTGACATGGCTGGATGGACTCAGCTCCTCTGGTTTTCCTCTTCTTTATGGAGAAGGCAGAGAGCTCTTGTTCGTGGGATGAAGACATGCTGAGGTCTGAGCGATGGACTGGACAAGGAAGCACAATGCTGCTGGCTGATGAGGGTCCAGGGCCCCTCATAAAATGTTTCTATGTTCCTCCAGACAATTCTTGCATGGACCTTTTATGGGCCTTTAAATATAACCCACTGCCATGTCCCACCTTAGCATGCTGGGGCCAGGCTCTCTCTCACACTGCTGCTCGGAGGCACACGCTCAGTGTGGGGCTGCAGGCTCAGCCAGAGGAGAGGAGCAATGGCATTGCTCTGCCTGCAGCCCATTCCTGGCCGTGTCTGGGGCTTTCCTGGCCCTAGAGTGCCACACAGGGTTGGTAGAGGGATAAACACCAGAAAAATCTGCTCGCTGCTGGCTTGGAGCTCCCACCTGCATGGCAAAGCTTGCACACAGCCCCCATCACTGGAGGATCTGAAAACTCTGCAGATACTTCCAAACAACTACTTATCATCATAGTTACATTGGCTTCCACCAGTCATTAGGAGTTCAAAAGAAGCTGCAGACTAACGTGGGCAAACGCAATCTTCAGTGGGTGGAGACAGACAGGAGGGAGTATTTTCCGAAACCCGGCTGGTTTCAGCTGTGCTCATACAGGGTCTTACACAGTCCGTTGTCTGAAACACGGTGTAGTGCTTGCTAGAAACAATTAGCTAAGACTTAGACTGGTCTTAGCTAATTGTGCTATTCTCAGCTCTGCTACTGATTCACCTGCACGGCCTCAGGCGAGCTGCTTGCATATTTGTGCCTTAGTTTACCCACTGGTAATACCAGAGATAGTAACAGTCTCACGGAGAGGTGCAAGGATTAATTAACTAATATTGGGAAAGCAGTTTGTGTCTTGACGCCTTTGTGCCTTTGTTTACCCATCAGTAATGTCAGAGATAAAACTGTCTCATGGAGAGGTATAAGGATTAATTAATTATTTGAAAAGTAGTTTGAGATCCTTGGATGAAAGATTCTAAGCGAGTAAAACGTATCATTAAAAACATCTCCCGGTCCTCTGTGAAGTTAAAATAAAGCTGGAACTTCTTAGTCATTCAAATAATTAAACCATAAATACTGTTTATTTTAATCTCACCTTTAACAAAATAATCTAATCTAGGCAGTGATACCAGCCAAAGAATGGAAAATGTTTCAAATTCAGGAGACCTATCAATTTGAAGAGCTTGATTCTTAATTGCTTTTTGATTTCTATCAATGGAAAGTGAGAGCAATTGTATTTACGAATGCCTGCGAAAGCACAGGGCAGCTGGGAGGACGCCCGCAGTTCCTCTCTAGGGTTTCAGCCTTACATATGCACATGGGTACAGCAGCTGTCTACAATGCTTACAAAGTTTTTCACCCTATCCAAGCAGAGGACAAATGTGAAGTCCTCTCAGTCACTTCCATGGGGAACCGCTGTATCTAGGGGGACGAAATGTATGCAATTGGCTCTCCCTTAGTCTCTTTCTCCTCTCTTGTTTTTCCACATCTTTTCCATTTACAAACTACGTATGCAAAGAAGTTGTTTGCAGAATCAAGGTCATGATTTTTAATTGAACGAGCCTTCTTTTAAGGTGTAGCTACTGCTGGGAACCTGCTAGCACAGCAACCTGCTGTACTGAGCACCCAAACCTCCACACCGCGTGAGTTTTTCTTTGGCTCAGAGAGACTCGTCTCAGCCTTTTTATGGCTTTCCACTTCTCTCTGCTTGCAGAAAAATTTGCAGCAATCTCTGCTGTGTGTGAATATGGGCAGGAAGAAAGGATGTTACAGCTTTCCTGAGCTACAGCGCTTTCATTAGTTAAATATCTTGCTGTCTTTTTCACGCTAGTCCACCTCCTACTGAATTTTCAGCAGACTGAAAGAGGCCTTTAGGGCCATTTGAAAGTAACCACCGGATAAAAGCGATTGTCATCCTCCCTGTGCGGCAGCCAAGGAAGCAGACACAGGTAGACTGGTCACACAGGAAGGTGAGGAGGGACCCAATGACTCAGAGCTTTTGACTCGCAGCTGTCAGCTTTAGACGCCATTCCAGCCAACTATAAAAGCACATGGTTATCTCTGACCTCATGAATAATCCCACTGATTTAAGTCATAAACTTGAGCATCAGGGCTTTAACCACCTCACTGTGCTTGCCAAGAGTTGATAAACAAGGGTGCAGGTCTGAATAGGCCCAAGTAATTGACGTAGAGGAATAGTAACAAATGGTAGTTTCTCTGGTGCAGGTTTCCTGGTAGCTTTTCTGTCAAAGAAGGCCACCAATATGGATAAAAAGTGGTTCGGTCACTGAGATGAGGGTTCTTTGGGGATTGAAGTAGCTTCTGCAGAAATTGCCCTGCCTTAAGGGGAGCTGCTTAGATGAATGCTGTGGCATTGACTTTGGTGGTGTTTCCCCGATGAGAGATGCCCTAATCATAGAATCATAGGATCACAGAATATCCTGAGTTGGAAGAGACCCATAAGGATCACTGAGCCCAACTCCTGGTTCCACACAGCTCCACCCAACCCGATGTCTGAGAGCAGTGCCCAGATGCTCCCTGAGCTCCAGTACTGGGTCTGTGCCCACTGCCCTGGGGAGTGGCAGAGTGAGAGAGCAGAGCTCAGCACTGCCCTCCACTCCCTGTGAGGAACTGCAGCTGCCATGAGGCCTCCACTCAGCTCCTCTGCTCTGCGCTAAGCAAACCCAGGGGCCTCTGCACTCCTCATACACCTTGTCCTCCAGACCCTTCCCCATCTTTGCATCCCTCCTTTGGATGCTTTCTAAAATGGTTTTACATCCATTTTGTGCTGTGGGACCCAGACTGCACCCAGTGCAGGAGATGAGGCCGCACAGCACAGAGCAGAGGGGACAGCCCCTCCCCTCACCCAGTGGCAGCGCTGGGCCTGGTGCCCCCCAGTGTGTAGTTGGCCCTCCTGGTGTCAGGGCACACTGCTGGCTCCTGTACAACTTACTGCCAGCCAGAGCCCCCATCCCTTTCAGTGGGGCTGCTGTCCAGCAACTCACTCCCAGCCTGTATGTACAGCCAGGGCTGCTCCTCCCCTGGCACAGAATCCGGCACTGCTCTTATGATGATGTAATAATCCCTGTCCTCAGGTTTTTCTGGAGCGGAACCAGGGTCTCCTAGGAAGGGAAAGTGGAATCTGTAGATCCAGTGATAATAACTGTCCTTTCCTGGCAGGGATTTACTGTGTGCTTATCCCTTTTCTCTGCAGAATAAGAAAATGACCTGGATGTGAAGGAGTGTCACCCACAAGTAGAGGCATTCCTCAAAACTCTGCAGCCCAGTTCAGGGTACTGTCTACTGCTCTACAGCTGCTTTTGACCTTGCATTTGTAGCAAAGGGCTAAGAGATCAAGGGAAGCCAAATGGAATCTACTTTCCTGTTGTTGATGAGAGAGTGAGTGAAACAATCTAAACTGTACATGATGTTGCCTACTACATGGTCAAAGCACCTCTTCCCTCTATTAAGCAAAGTAACAGTTTCACAAAGTAAACAGGATCAGAGATATCAGAGCATTTAGGAAACATGTCCCATACCTGATTGAAAGGTGTATTTTGCTTCTAGTTGGTGACATGGGATTTCAGCTAGATGCCTGTTGTTCCAACCTTCTCCAGAGGTGAAAGGTGTCAACTCTGTCTATAGGATGGAGCAGAAAGATCTGTGAACCCACCTGGAATTGGAGCAATAATTTATAACTGCAGCTTTAGGAATTTGCAGACTGGGACAGGAAGTGGTGATTTAAAAATGCAAGTTTAATAAACCTAAACAAAGCCCATTCTGCCACCTACCTTCTGCTTCTCACTTATGAGAAGCTCTCAGAATGGTCCTCAGTAGCTGCAGACACTGACACATGATCTCAGAGGGTAGTGGTGGGGGTGCATGAGCTGGATGAACTAAACCCCATTGCCTAATGCGTCCAAATACTCTTCCTGCTCTGCATCCACCTGCTTCCTTATGACATAATGGCACGTTGACATGAAAACTGAAGAGGTGAACAGAAAGCTACTCCATAGGGTTTAACTGTGACAGTTCAGATATTGATGTGATGCTTCCTCCAGAAGCCGGAAGCTCAGTGTGTGCTGAAGCAGCATTGGGCCAGACTTCTCGGGCTGAGGCATCGCAAGGAGCCTCTCTGCACTCAGCCCTCGTGAGGCTGCACCTTGAGTACTATGTTCAGTTTTGGACCCCTCACTACAAGAAAGATGCTGAGGCCCTGGAGTGTGTCCAGAGAAGGGCAACGAAACTGGTGAGGGGTCTGGAGCACATGTCTTATGTTACGGGGAGTGGCTGAGGGAGCTGGGATTGTTCAGTCTGGAGAAGAGGAGGCTTAGGAAGGACCTTATCGTTCTCTACAGCTGCCTGAAAGGAAGTTGTGGCAAGGTGGGAGTTGGCTTCTTCTCCTAGGTAACAGTGATAGGATGAGAGGGAATGGCCTCAAGGTGTGCCAGGGGAGGTTAGGTTGGACGTTAGGGAATAATTCTTCTCCAAGAGAGTGGTCAGGTGCTGGAATGGGCTGCCCAGGGAGGTGGTGGAGTCACCATCTCTGGAGGTGTTCAAGAAACATTCAGATGTTGTACTGAGGGACATGGTTTAGTGGGAAATATTGGTGATAGGTGGATGGTTGAACTGGATGACCTTAGAGATCTTTTCCAACCTTGGTCACTCTGTGATTCTCTTGCCCCACACTAGCTGTCTGGAAGCCCTCTCAGACTTGAGCTTGTTTGCAGCACAGACACACACATTTTAAGGATGGGGATGAGAGTATTTTCTCTGCTACACGACTGCGTTGCATTTCACACAATAATCCCAGTCCATGAACGCAGTTCCTCAGCATAACATTAACACCTCCTGAGAGCATGTGCAGGAGAGAAAAATTCTCATGTAAGCCTTGCTAGATTGGTCTGATTCGCAGTGATTGTGCAAACATGCCAATGGGCGGGATGCACGGACTTCATTTTGCTGATAATGGCATGGATCCGCACATCAAAACAAGCCACTCCTGGCTTTGGTTTGTGCATTATATGATCCTCCAAAGGCTTCTAAAAGTATATCACTTAGATCTCATTCCCATGTATCATTTCTGTCTACCCTGATCTTGAGTGCAGCTTTCACTGGAGTAGTGCAAGATATAAAAATATCAGCTTTTCTTTATGAGCCTCCATTTTTGATAATTGAAATCCAACTCATTAAATCCCAGGAACAGTGACCTTTGTTCTCACTTAGAGCTGTGGGTTATCAGCTCTTAGGCTGATTTCTGAAGCAGTTTACTCTGTAGTAAGAGGTCCTTAAGAATCAGCAGCCAATACATCTAGACCAGTCACCTTACACTGGGCTACAGAATCCCCTCACACAGATGCTGGAGCTCACAGTCTCAATTTGATTCCCCCCTCTTTCATTTTTCTCTAGGAAAGCAAGGGAAAACAAAACTAAGAAAGGATGGAAGGGATGAAGGACTTGACAATCTGACTCTGAGCCCTACCTTCAGACTACTGCCTGACCTTAGGCAAACTGTATTACAGGTGGAAAGTGTTTCCTAGGAGCTAGGCATTTATTATATTGCTTTTTTAGATATGTATTCCAAAAAAAAAAAAAAAAAAAAACCCCACCAAAGTATGAGAAAATAAAGGGTTACAAAACAAAGAGTAGAAAAGCACCAACAAATATTGTCTCAAACCTTCCCTTTCAAGCAACACATAAAAAAGCAATTGAGACTACAATGGATAAATCCTCCTCTGACAGCAGGCCAATCAGACAGAGAGCCGTTCTCTGAATCCCAGCCTATTTCATGCCATGCAAAATCACTGCGGGAAAAGACTGACAAGGCTCAGACAGCTCATAGCACTGTACCTTTGCTCATGGCAGCAATGCCAGCCAATTGCTAGCGTCTTGGTGTCTGGCCAAAGCAGATGGCAGACAACTGTCTGAAGCTGGGACCTGGGAAAATGGGGATAACATCAGGAAAAAAACAAAAACATCTTACATACCTACTACTCCCACCTCATCCCACTCTGGGGACATGCCTGCTCACTGTGGACTGAGTCAGTGGCTGCTGCTGTGGTCCTCTGGTGCTCTGCATAGTTACTGCATACTTGCAGACCTGCAGCAGTTAGCACATCTCCTACCTCCCGCGCACAAGGACTTTCCAGCCAAGGCCACAGACCAGCGCCTCCCTGGTGGGTCAGAGAGTTGAGATGAAGCAACAGTACCCACTCGGGAAACTTTGCTGGCTCTGAAAATCTTCCTGACCTTTTGTTGGATCTTAGGTTACCGTGACATATCTGTCCGGATCTGGGTTTTGATTCTCCATTCCATAGCACTATTCCAAGCTGGCTGGGGTAGCACCTTGCCCTCAGAAAAGACCTCATCTGAATGCTCCATTCCCAGGGAGAAGAATGGGTCAGTGGTTGTGTTTTGAGGGTGAGGAGATGGAAAGGATGTTTGAGGTCACTGGCTGCAGAGGGGAGCTGCAGGGCTGGTGATGATGATTGGGAATCTTATTATTTCTTCCCTCCCAGTTTCTATCTCCATGCAGATATTTGCAGCTCTCCCCACCCAGCTGTGCCATCTCTCAACCTCGACCTTCCCAGCACTCCCCAGGCAGGTCCTGGCCCTTCACTGTGGTGTGGCAAAATTCAATCTTGCCTACGCAGCTGAAAAACTTTGGCTCTTCATAATAACACCAGCTTGCCTGCAGGGAATAAGGTGGAAGCTGGACCACGTCAAGGCCTTTTATATCCTGCAAAGGTATGTTTGCAAGACACCCGTGGAGAGCACTATGCAGATGAGTGACAGTAGGAGAGGTAGGACCAGCTCCCCAGCACAGGGAAAATGGGATAGATCAAATAGTTACCCAGATTTCCATCAGCTGTAGGGTTGGCCTGGTGACAGGCAGGATTGCCATGTTGCACAGATAACTCACCTCTCTGCCAGCTGTAATAAACATGTCCACTTGATGCCAACAGAACTGGACTAAATCTCTCCACGTTTTCTTCCCCTTCCCATTTGCTGTGGTGTGAATAGCCCCATCTCTGCAAAATAAGCAAAATAATGAAGAGTAGATGAAATTGCTGAGTGGGAATCCAGTTTGAATTTGTGCTAAGAGCTTTCCAAAGGAGAAAACATCAATCTCAAAAGGTTTTTCAGGATTCAGGCTTTTGTCTTCATCTTTGGCTATGTTCAAACACAAACTGTTAACTCTGAGAAAAATAATAGGAAGAAAAACCTAGTCTTTAAAAGTCAACGTTGCCATGGGTATAAAGTTCATGGAGCACATGGTACAAAAAGGTTAGTTTGAAACCATGACATGAATAGAAATCTACAGCCCAAAAGTGAATATTGTGGGGTTCCTTTCTCTCTTACTGTGCTAACAAATTCTGGCCAGAAAATTAGAAAGTGAAATGCCCTAAATTATCCACCCCCAAATTAAAGCTAAACTAAGGAACTTCTAGGTTCGTCAGCTGTGCAAGTTTTGTTATGCTGTAGAGATTTTACTACTCTGAGCTTTGGATGTTTTCATTACTAGCAGGCCACAAATGAATTAGGTGGATGATGAAAAAATGACTGTCAATAAAAATTTTACACCGATGCTTCATTCTGTGTAAACATCTTTTATATGTATGCATATATGTATATACTATAAATAATAGAAATAATTTTATACTAGGGATGTAAACACTGGTCCCAAATGCAGTGGCAAATGAACCACTCATATTTTCTGATTGCATAATTTGCCTAAAGGATGGATACATAATTACACTATAATTAAGTATAATAAACAGAGAAAACGATTTGAGAAGGAAAAATTATCACAGCCTCAACCACATCAGCCAGAAGCTCTCTTCTAATTAAGTTATTTTATTAAACAAAATGTTTTTAAGGTGGGTCCCCTTTGAAAATGTACATTATAGCCTGTGTAATGTAATTTACTTTATAAGTAAAACATGGCTTGTGTATGGACAGATGGTATCTGATAGGACTCATGAAATATGCAGCCACAAGGTCCAGTCCAGCCAGGTGCTGAGTACCCCCACGCCCCTGTCCTCAATCCAAGGAACAGACCCTAAGCGCAGCTCTGGGAAATCTCAGCAGCTCATAGAGCAGCCTTTCATCTGCACTCACGGATGGCCTCTTTTTGTGTTGTTTGTATTTTTTTTCTAATTTAAAGGAAGAAATGCTTATAGGTAACGCTGATGTTGTCATCACGTAATGACCTGGTAAAGGAAAGGAGGCCAAAGAAGCTGCCTTAAGTAGCTCAAGCTATTTGGATTCAAGAGAGTCTTTAAATGCTATTCCTTCTCAAAAGACTTCCACCAGTATTAATTCTGCTCAGTGCACAGCAAGATGTGAAGATGGAGTCGTTTATGTTACTCTGGCTAAAGAAATCCAAAACATAAACTGATTCACTAACTCAGGAAGACCACATAATCTGCTACTTCATGTGGCAAAGGCTATTGACCACCCTCCAGCTGATTCCTCTTTGAATTATAACTTATATTTTTAAACATCTGCCCCCATCTGTTTGGGGACTACAGGACCTATTAAAGAAGCCTTGGAGCATCACTCTGAAGTTAGCTATTACTCCTGCTTGCCAGCCCTCCACCCCACAAAAAAAGTAACAAATGTTCAGCTTAAGTTTTAGCTATAGGATTTCTGCATATATCTGCTTCATTTCCACATTTCTCTTTCTCTGATGAGCGCTTAGAAATTGCGATCAAGCCACCCCTTAGCCTCTCCTCTGTAAGCTCACTAGATCAAGGCATGTGATATAAATTTCTGCTGGTATCCCAGCTTTTAAGGCTCATACAACCTTGCAGTGTTTTTTTGGGAGGATCTGTGTGCATCTGTAACCCGTTACTCTCTTCAGTTCCCAACTCATCCGTAAAGTTTATTTGCCAGGATTTAGGTGTTCTTCCAGGTCATTGTAAAAAATAGCAAAACCTCAGTAACATATCTGTTTGGGATCTGTTAGCGATGAGATCTAAGAATGGACCTACACTCAGTATGTAAGAAAACATTCCTGGTCAAGGAAGACCCAAGGAAAGGAGAAAATGTGTCCTAAAAATCAGTTTTCCGCAACATAATGTTGGACATTATAATGTGAGAACATCTCTAAATCCCTAAACTAGCTTTTCTCTAACTGCGCCCACCGCATACACAGCTTACTAGACAAGGGAGAAAGCAATGTGGCATTCAGGAGTAATCTTCTCATGTTTAGAGTTTTCCACTCGTAAATGTTTGCAGACCTTTGAACCACAAAATATTGTAGGTTATTGATGAGATTACTGATGTGTGGTTACCACTTGCAGGGTGCCTCGGGCAGGACACTTAGGTCATCACGGATCTGTACAGTCCTGATGACTACTACAGTTTCTCTCCTAATCCCATGCACTTTTTGTTGTGTAGTGACCTGATTTAAACTACAAGCTTCCATGAGAAATCATATGGCATTCACAGATGTAAAGTCAAGCCAAAGAGTCATTTTCAATTGCTTAGCAAATGCTAGACCACAGAAACTCAATGTGTTGTAAGATTCCACTTGGTCCCATCATCATGGGTGGGAAAAAGGAGGCGGATTATCCGTAGACCTCAAAGTGTTTTACGAAGAGAGGCAAATGCTGCTATTCCCATTTATTGGATAGGGCAACAGCAAGTTGAGACTTGCACAAAGTCACCCAATTAATCAGCCAGAAAACTGCCACTGAAAACCATACTCTGGTCTAAACAAGTTCTCAGACTGCCCTCATCACGGTAATATCTGAGTACCCTCCAGTAGTATGCTAGAAGAATTTGGGCATGTCTACACTTGCCGATGCAAACAGCTGCATGTCAATCCAGTCCCCTTCTCCGCCAACTGGACAAAAGCCATCTCCAGGCTGAGGCTGTACAGCCATGTTAACACCACCTGGAGCACAGGCATATGAATGCCTGCAAGTTCTTTAGGGAAAGCTCATACCCATCACCACCCTAATGCAGCACTGTGGCTTCTGGGCTGCAGCTTGCTCGTGGCTGGATGGGCAAGGACAAAGCAAATGTGAGACTGTCTCTGAGAGCAGATAGACTTTCCTTCATTCTGAATCCAGTTCCATCATTTGTAGTGCTTCTTAGAAGATCTCCTAATGCTTTAGTTCTCAGAGCCACGAAGACAGGGCACAGATGTGTTAGTTATCTGGTTATAGCCTTTTGGCTCCGAGAAAAGATCTGGAAGAAGACAATTTGAACAGGGAAATTTGGATACACTGCCATGAAGGGTGAAAACCTGCAAAATATATTTAGTAAATCATGAAAAAGGAAAGAGGAGAAAAACATCTCTTTAAACTCAGGATCTACTTGTCATGAGCAAGAGTACAAAAAAAAATTGTAACTTAATGACCTGGAGGAAAAGTAGCTGTTATTACAGGGCATTGTGCTGGCAAAGTTCCTATACATCACAGCAGTAATTCACTCCAGACTTCCCTTCCAAGGCATGAGGAAACACCAGTGTGTTTAGCCTCAACTCCCTGGCAGGCAGCATCACTTCCTTGTGAGAGGCGGGGAGCTGACACAGCGATGGGAAGGCTCTCCTTTGTACCAGCAACAAAAGCCCTGTGTGACCCAGAGGGTCTGACACAGAACTGCTGAGTCGGGCTCCAAGGAAGCTAAAATTCCCAAGGTGCCCTGAGAGCTTATCCTGGACAACTCATGCTCCCAGGTTTACAAATCCTTTGAGGGTTGCTAACTTCATACAAACCACTCATTGCTCTGGAAGTCCCCACACCTTGGTGTGGCTAGAGTCTGGAAAGGTGCAGCATGGATGTATGCAGCTCCGCTCACCCTGCTTTTGCTTTCCTCCTTGGACACCCACTTCCATCAGCTGCCAAGGATGGGCCATCAGATGAGGTGGACTTCAATCTGGAGCAGCACAGCTCCTCTGAAGCTCTTGCCTGCTTCTGGATCTGAATCCCTCAATGCCCTGAATGGTGAACGTGTGCTTCATGCACAAGCAGAAAGGGCATGGAAGCTGATTGAAAAAAAATGGACCTGGGTAACTTGGCTATGATCATCCAGGAAGTTTGTGGCAGAGCTGCAAATAAAATCCAGACATTTTGCCTTTTGGGCCTGTGTCTTCACAACATCAGTATTCTTCCTCTGTGCATCTGTGCTTGTTGTCTTATCAGGACGTGCTGCTCAGTGTGTTTTCTTAAAGGGAAAGAGCACTGAGAAAGTCACGCTTTAATTCTTTAGAGAAAATCACAACAGTTCCATAGGAAAACCCAATAGCTTTCTGCAGTTATTGCAGTGCTTCTATATCTTTCCTTCCCTTTGTGATCCTTACCACTTCCTCGCCATATGTAAAAGGTCTGATCCTGGTGAAAATAGTCATGGTTCCATAAATGCCACTCAGACAATGTTGATTTATCTCTGAAAAGGATGTGGCCCAGTGCCTTTGGCTGGATTTTTCTTAAAGCAGCCAGTCACTTCTCTCTTTCCACTATACAGAAAGCTGTGAGAAGTTCAGTGACAATAACCTTGCTGGAATTCACCTGTCCCACCCAGGGAATAGCTATTTCTAGACATGGAAAACACGGCATGGAAAACAAGACATGGAAAACCCAAGCCTTGTCCCTTTAATCTAACATCGCTTGCATGTTGCTAAGCCTAATGTTTAATTTGAAAAAAACAACCTGAAAATAGCATTAAAGGAAGCAGAGGATTTAAACATCACTATATTATTAAGACAGCCTTTCTGGAAAACACTATATTTAAAAAATGACCCTTTTACCATGAGGTTTCTAAAACTATAGAGCTGTCCCCAGCTTCCTGTGAGATAAGGCTTGTAATTTGGAACAGAGTAATGGAGTACAAACAGCGCAATTTGTATTGTGCTTTGTATTAAGAGGCAATGTGGAACCAACTGGTAGTGTCATATTTCTCCTACTCCAGAGCAGTTTGGGGCTGTTTGTGCTGGAGAGTTAAATGTAAGAGCAACACGATGTTGAAAGTAGCTCATCTTCCATGCTTGGCAGAAGTATGGTGCCAGGGTACAAATCTCCCATGCTTTTGGGGAAAAGAGCTGCTGAGCATTTGCGGTCCCCCCCTCTCTCACCCTGCAGTACTGCTGATTTAAGCTGTAAGCCTGTGACTTGAAATGTTCGGAAGGGCTGCTAGTGAGTTGTGGCAGGCAGAGATGGACACTGCAACCGCCTCTTAACTCAAGTGCTACAAACCCAAGATGATTTTAACCAGAAGACCTCATTCCTTCGTATTCACTTTACATATTTGTATCATATAAGCAAGAACAGAGAGAAAGAAGAGTTTCGGTGGTGGTTTTACGCCAAGCATAAATACCTGTGTAGGATCTTTTCAGAGCTGATTGCACTCCCAGAGCAAGGACTAGATCTGGCCTGCGTTTTTTAATTTTCTTCCAATTTTTTGGTGTGAAATCTGACAGCCAGGCAGATGTGTCTGCCTTCATCTTCAGCATGGATCTCCTTTTGCACTCTTCTCTGTTTTTCCAGTCCTCAATAGGGGAATGCAAAATTACTGTCCAGAAACATTAATCACAGCATCACTGATCTGTACATTCTCATGAGTTTTTCTCTTGGAGGACTGCAAGGCTTTGACCCATTTTCAAAAGTGGGTGTAAAGCATATATACATAAGGAAAGCATACATACTCGTAGCATCTGCAAAAACATATGGTAGTTTCACATCCCACGAACCAGTTTCCTGGATTGAATATGAGTAAGGGCAGGCCTTTCAGAACTAGCAGATTTGAATGTTGGCTTTCTGACTCTCACCCCTTAACTGCAGTTCTTCTTTGACTTTGTGAAAGATACCGCTTCCCTCTTAGTTTGACAAATCATTGCACAGAGCCTTTCTGGATATTTGTACTGCCTTTTTTTTTTTTTTTGCAGGTGAAGCCACTCCCAGGCTTCCCTGACAATCTCATTACCTGTCTTTCCATTTCACACAGAGGTAATGTGTTCTCTCTTCTTAATCCCAAATGGCAAAAAACAATCATCTCCAGTATCAGCAATTGCAATTCAGATGTCTAATGATTCTTCTGTGCTGATAATCTACAGAGATCATTGCAAATTTTTCCATCTAAATATTTTGTTTAATGAAAGAATATAATTTGCTAAAGGAGCTACTTTCCTTACATGTGTATTTTTTAAGTAGAACACCAAAAACTTCTGGCTGTTATTTCTAACAATATCATTTTTCCTGTCTTATCAACATTTTCTGTGCTAACATACCCACCTACCAGAACACTATTTTACCAACCAAAATTCAGTCCAACATGATACTGGTGTCAAAGCAACATACTCCGAAGAATGAGCTTACCCAAACTCATGCTGATTTGGAGAGATCCTTCTGTATCTCTCTGTGCCTGCAATTTTAACTCATGAAAGTTCCTGGTGATGGAGATCCCAACATCTCCCTGGCCCATCAGTTCTATCGTTTCCCTTTCCTTGGATAGAGCTTTCCTAACTAAACTCTCACCTCCTCTGTTTTGCTGCAAATAAAGCCAATTAGATCTTCTCCATGCAGATATACCCAATGATCACCATATCCTTTTATGCTCCTTTCAGCTACTGTCCTCAGATGTGAAGTCTCTCGTAACTGTCCTCAGCCTTTTCTAGACTAAACAAACCTAGCAGAAAAATAATTCCTAATAGATCATTTTTTAAAATCAGCTGTGCTATTCTCCAGACTTCCTCCTGTGTTTACACCTTTACTTGAAGTACAGAGTGCGGATCAGTGCTTTGTGCTTCTCCAGTGCCAGACTGATCTCCACACAGAAAGTACAATCACTATCTCTCCTAATAGCAAATATATTTCTGGCCACAGTGTCACATGGTAGTCTTGGAACTTGTCCTCCAACAGCTCTCGTAGCATACTGTCAGTACCATGACCAGGTTCCTATGTGCATTTTGATTAAGCGCTTTCTTTTTCATGGAGGAAAAGTTCCTTTAGAACACTTAAAATAAACTCCCTTCCCCACTCATAGGTGAGACCTTCCTGTCTATTTTGTTGTGTTAGCCTACTGTAAGAGCCCTGTCTGCTCCGCCATCCAAACTGTTAACAGATTTAAAGGAACTGTGACCAACAGACTTCTGTTGATGCATCCTCAGTTTGACTGTGAATCACTTGTATCTAATCTTCCAGCATGTTATTCCAAGTAATAGCTGAAAAATAGAAATTATTTATGCCATATATATATATATATATATATATATATATAATTTCAACAGTTGTCCAAAGGAGACCTGAGGCCAAGATTGATACCAGTGAATAATGGGCAAATACCCACTCAACACCTGTACTGAGAAACAGGCTTGAGTACCAAGCCCTAAAACTACATTCTCTCCTTTATTTTCTTATAAGAAGATGGCATTGAAGCCGGATTATTCCTAGCTCTGAAAGCAGGATGGGCACCAAAGTATACCTCTAAAGCCAAGATGATGAGCTAATCAACTTTGTATTGTTAGAAGAGTCCCCACCTACGCTTTCACACAAAGGGCTGATTAGCTCACAGGTATGCAAAACTCTGGGAGGATGCCATCTTTCATCACTACTAGAAGATTTTTAATATATCTTAGGTTGCCAACAATTAAGTGTTTGTGTGTGTGTACACAATACACACAGCCACTTGCTCAGTCCCAAAGCTGCACACCGCATATGCAACTAATCCACCATGCCTGGGCAGAGCCCTGTGTCGGGCACAGCTCTGCTGCTGCTCAGCCATGTCATAGGGATCTGCACCGCTGTGTGACAGGACTGCGGCAGCCATAGCCTTGCAGCCCAGAGGAAGTGAATGTTAACTGTTTGCCCTGCTTCTGATGGTAGCAGCTGTGACAGAAGCAGTCAGAGGCTGAAAGTGTTTGCACAGGGAGTGAGACCATAAGCCTACAGTGCATGATGCACTTCTGCTGCTCTTGCCATACGCTGACGCAAGAAAGCCAAAAGCACTCTGTCCTCCAAGTCACTGATGGAAATACTGAGCAGTGTCTGAATGCTCTGAAACACCTTCTTCCCATGTGCAAATGTCCTCCATATAGAAAGGTCTAATAAGGAGCATGGCTGTGAGTGCACATAATATGATGGCTGAGGCTGGTCAGTGTGATTCCCATTCCAAACCAGGAGCAGTGATATGAAATGCTCAGCACCTCCTCCCCATCCCTACCCGATGGTGTACGCATGGGCTCAGCACTTTTCTCAATAAATGCTTTTTCACACTGTCTCCAATGTTACCTCTATGAAAAGAGCTGCATGGCTCTAAAGGAAAACAAGCAGGGTGGAGGAACTGGGAAGAAAAGTTCTCTGAAGCAATGCATTCCTTCAGTGGTGAAGCTCTATTGTTTGGAGGAATAAGGGCTTCAAAGCTGCACCCGGTTCATCATTTTGAACAACTGCTATGTATTTGTCCCCCTTTCAGTTTCCCTCAGCAGTTGTCAAAAAGCAACAAATTAGAACGATTTCTTTACACGTCAGATTAATGTCAGAAGGAAAAGGAAAATGCGGGAAAGAAATACTCTCTACTCTGGGAAAGAAGAAAGCCACAATATTTCCTATCTTTTCTAGTGGTCTTACCTTGTATGCCTAGGAAGTAACATCTTCAGGATAGCTTTTCCTGCACCATTCCTCCATGATTCTTGCTGAAGATCTGCAGGACATCAGGAATGCCAACAAACAATGTTCCCAATTACAAGAAGAATGTGACCAAAAAAGTCACACACTGAAATGTGCATTTGGCAAATATGTAATGATGTATATGTTTCCCAAATTTTTTTTCACTATAGTGTGTGAACAGTAGAAGAAATGGGAGGGCATCACAGAATTGTATGCTTGCAAATAGAATAGCTTTTTTATCCCACTCTGATACAGGGCAGTATCATCCACCTGCCTTCTAAAGAGCAGAGATGGTAAGTCTGTGCTATCTGCATCTCCTCTTCCCATGCCTATGTGTGAGGAAAGCTAGTTTGAGTTTGGTAATTCAAACTCATCAGGGACTGAAGGTAAATTTAACCTTGTGGGGAGAAACTATCCTGGAATGACTTCGTCTCCTGCAGACAAAAAAATAAAAGTCTAAATCCTGAATGATTACATCTCCGTACCTATAGGTTCAGAGGAGTGGTCTCGGTTACACCAGCTGGGCTCCAGCACAGCCCCTTTGCCTGCTGGGAGCTCTCAGCCCCAGCCCAACCACGACTGCTTCTTCAGACAGACCACAACCTCTCCGCTGCCAGCTGCTGCTGACAGCACAGCACATTAAGCGAGGCGAAGAAGGAGTCTGTGGAGGGAAACAGCTCCCCTTACTTCCCTCTTGCCCGTGCTTGTACTTAAAGCAGAGAGTTTTTACTTTATAGAAGCCTACATGAAATGACTTGGTCCTAATCACTGCACTACCGATTATCGCCTGCACAAACATTCCCTTCAGATCTACATACTGGCTGGGACAGAAATCACACAATTGATGTTTTGGTTTCCACTGCCTTATCTAAATCCAGTTAGTGCTCAAAATGAGACTAAGTCAACAGACTTAATTGAATGAAAGGGCTGTGAGACAACCTAGAGATTTGCGGCTGTGTATGTCCGTGCATGAGCTAATCACTGTGCAAACACTTCACAACAAACAGTACTGGGCTGAGCAGGCTTGGCTTTTCTGTGGTCTGGAAGCTCCTGACATGCTGGGTTTGTGTGAAGCATTGTTGGGGCTGGCAGGAGGATTTAAACAACTTCACAAACAATGTACTGTCACGGAAAAAAAGCTGGGGATGGACAATGGAGCGGGCCATGAACAAACACTTCTCCTGGCCGCCTCCATCAGGAGATAAAAGAGACCCTCTAGGAGCGGCAAAAAAAAACTGCTCACTTGTGATGGTTGCTTTCTAGATACCTGAAATAGCTCTGGTGGCACCCAGCAGCTGGGAGCAGGGAGTTGCTTGATGTCCTCAGCTCATTCCTGGGGAGGCTGCTGCCAAACTCCTAAGTCCAGCTCTTAGCCCGTGCAGACATTATAGGTTTTCCTGGCTGCAGTCATGTCATTCTTCCTGGCTCTACACTGAAAGAGAGAACACTGTACATTAAATATTTGGGAAGGACCACATTGGGTCCACCTCACCTCTCTCCTTGTCTTTAGTGGAGGCCACGATGAAACTTTTAGGAAAGATCAGTAAAAGCAGCATTACAGGCACTGCCTAGGGCCACAGCCAGGATTGAGTTCCCACTGTGACAGTCCTGCACAGTTTCTCCAGAACTGAAGGTCCAAAAAGAGAAAGCCTTACTCTGCAGCTTCAACTTGCCCTGGCAACACCGTGCCTCTCTTTTTTCTGCCACCTGCTCAGTTTAGAGGCCTAGCCTTGGTAGCTGATGCAGCTGCTGTTTGGGGAGGCCAGAGGGAAAACGCTCAGGATCGTGCCAGTGGTTCATCTTAGCCATTACAAGAAGAGAGGCTGAAGCTACAAACTTCCAAAAATAGTCATTAAATATCTTCTAAAGTGAGATGACTCATTTACTTTCCTGGCTGATAGAACTCCATAAGGTTATGGAGAACCTGAATGAGGTCACTTGGCAGTGACAGTCCTATGAGTATCTAAAGGTGACTTTGCCACGAGTAGTATAAAGACGGAGCCTCACCATTTTAACTTAAGATTGAACACGATTTTCACTGGAGAGTCTCATTCCATACTACAGACAGATCCCACGCCCTGCACAGGCCACCCACTTGTCACCATGCTCTTGCTTGGGGCCAGGACATCTGGTTGTAAAAATGCAACTGTGGTGCTGTCCCCTGAACAAAGGAGGATACTGGACACAGCTAGATCCTTCCTCCCTGAGGGAGGCCACAGACTGCTGCTGTTACATTTGCGACCCGTTTGACAGTTCTCACCCTTTGGCGTGCAGTAAAAGCAGACGAGGCAACTTACCTAACACAGCTAGGAAAGACAGCAAGGATGATTAGCTTTGTGATCAGGTGCTGTGTGGCCAGAGCCAAAAGAAAACTGCTGCTGAATGCCCAGGTTTCAGGATACAGTAATAACACACAGCGCTATATTTCATTTCTTTAACAAGTGCTGAATATGCAAAGGCTCTTTTCCCAGCTTCTGTCTCTGTCTTGGAAGCGAGGGAAGAGCTGCGTGTCTAATTATTTTCAGATGCCATCCACTGTATTGATTATTTAAGTGGGATGCACAAATAATAGCAGCTAATGCCAGGAGCAGAGATAGAATAAAGCTCGTTCCCTTTTGGGAAAAGCTGAAATAAAACCACCATATGAATGGGTCATTGAAAACGGGCTGAAATATATTCCCTATAGTCCTTCCCAAAGTTCAAGGGCAGGGGAAAAGAAAAAAAAGCAACAGAAGAAACTGTCTCTGTGTTCACTAAACTTCTAATATCTGAAAGTGCTTAAAAAAACACACATGCGCTTTTTTTTTTTCATATGATCATGGAAAAACACACTAAGCTTTTGACTCAATGGTTTTGTTTTTCCAGTGAGTCCTTTCCAGGTTCCATGCGCCATCTCACAGTCACGTCTGCTGGGTGAGCTTCGAGCTAACAAATTTCAGAAGAGCTCTTTGCGATTTTGCCGCATTGAGTTTCAAGTATCGGCTTGCTGGAAGCGCAGTGGAGAGGGAAAAGGGAGGGAAGTGGTGTGAGCTCTGCCAACACACCTGCACAAGCTTTGGGCTCTCCTGGACACTCTGTGCACTAATGATGTATAACCTGTAGAGCCTGGCAACACGCTTTCTGAAGACTAAAACAGACAGACTGTGCGTGCCTCTGATTTCTAATTTCTTAAAACAAGTAATAACCCCTCCTCCTCCAACCCTGTGCTGTAGGTAAATGCTTGGGATGGAAACTGAGATGTACTCAGCTGGTGAAAGCTTCTACCAAGGTAAGGAACAAATGACATTTTAATTATGGTATTCTTGGTCTGTGTATTTCCCCTTCTGAAGCAAAAAGGGGGGGGGGGGGGAGGGGGGGGAGAAACTAAGAGAAAGACAGAGCTCATTTCAGCTCCAATGTTCTGCTAATTTCTCTTTTGACTATTAGAGATGCAGCTGGATTCCATTTCTAATCCACTTTCAAATTTGCTTGAATTAAAATCCCAGATCACTGCTGTGTTGTCAAGTTGAAGTGTGCATAGTAGCCAAGGTTTATATTGCAATTTCTGGAGTTATGGAATGATGAGCTCCAGTAGAGGAAAGTGTTGTATGCCTGAGTCCCGGGGGATACAAAAAAGTTGGCATCAGTGTTATTTGGAATTAGAGCTCACTTGTAGAATAAATAGCCTTGAAGTTAATATGCTGGCTACATTTTATATTCATTTCCACCCACTGGAACCAGCGGGTACAGAAGAGCAAAGGTTGCTGTAGTGGAAAGGTAGGAATTGGAAGTGCTATATAATTATAAAGCCTGGATGTTTCTGAACTTTAATCTCAAATTTTACAATTCCTTCATTAGAGTGGGGCTTACTTTAATGAGAAATTAACTTCCTGACTTCCTTGTGTCAAAATACCTGTGCTTTCGCTACATCTATCTGAATCCCTGTCTAAAAGCTGACATTTCTCCTCTGGCATCCTGTTTATGTCTAAATTTAATACCATAGTCTTGTTAGACTTTGTCACCTGGGAAACACCATAACTCACATGAAGTTATGAATCCTCATATTCTCTGGGTTTTTATATCTGCCATGACAATTCCCAGCCACTGCCAGGTGAAGCCAGCCAGTATTTATGGAAAATGAGCAGACTAATCGTTTCCTATAGCAGGACTCGATTATGATATAATTGCAGGAGTTTACGTTGACATCCAAGTGGACAGATAGAAGCCAAAAACTGCAGTAAGGGATCCACCCATCTACCACCCAAACGTAAACAAGCCAGTATGGTTAAAAAGAGGACTGGAAGACAGCGCCCAGGCATTCTCTAGCTGTGTTTTGGTACAATTGCCAAGATGCTGCAAAACTTTTTTGCTAGGAAATTCACCCAGCTGTACCCTGACCCTTAGCTCACACACAAAGTTCAGTGGTGTTTTTCAGTGCCAGCTCCTTTTAAAACAGGGCTAGAAGTGTGTTATTATCATGAAGAGTGAGAGATTATGTTTTGGATGTTGGTTGTTGTAGAGTCACAACTCGGACTTGCTGTGTACCTAAAACCCAGTTCAGCACAAGCCAAGATTGGCACCACTGCAGTGTGTGCACACCACCACCAGTGTGAATCCCTTTGCTCGCACTGGCAGTAATGTGCACACAAAGGGGAAGGAAGTCTATATGAATACAGCTGGAGATCAGCTGTATAAGAACTGATAGGCTTTAGTGAAAGACTGGGGAGTAGCTCCTTTGCTGATGGATGATTGAAAATACAGATGTGGATTATGAGGAACTTGATGTACTGTGAAGGGAAACTGAGGTTGGCCTTCATAGAATCATAGAATGGCTTGGCTTGGAAGGGACCCTAAAAATCACCAGTTCCAGCCTCCCTGCCATGCCATGCCTTTGTCCACCAATGCCATCACTCCCTCATAAAAGGCCACCCGACTAGTCAGGTACAGTTTGCTCTTGGTGAAGCCATGCCGACTCTCTCATATCATCTCCTCATCTGACATGTACTTTAACATAACTTCCAAAAGTATCTGCTCCATGATCTTCCCAGGCACAGAGGTGAGGCTCACTGGCCTGTAGTTTCCCAGTTCTTCATTTCTCCTTTTCTTAAAATTGGGAGTGATGTTTCCCTTTTCCCAGTTATTGGGGACTTAGCCTGACAGCCATGACTTTTCAAATACGATGGAGAGTTTTCAATTAGAATAAATCAGTATAGTAGTCCCAATGCTGAGCAAAGTTTGCTAGTTTACACAGCCTTTGTGAACTACAAACCCCATTCAGAGCAGAGTTTCTCCCAGGAGAAATACAAAGATTTATCCTTCAGTAATAGTAGTCAATCTCACTCCACAGTGAGGATTTCCCTTGCTGACAAAGAGAGATGGAGAAAAGCTATCTGTGTTCGTTGGGTCTGTCCTGAGAAAAGACTTGACATTACCCTGATAATTTTCTTCCTCACCTCTCTCCAAGATGGCATAAATTAGATTAAACTAAACTGTTCCCAAAATTGCATTTCCAGTGAATGAACAAGCCTGAATGAAACAGCTTCTAGTTTTTGCTGATGCACTTCTGTATGCAACAATCAATCCATTCCTCCTGAAGCTGCCACTGGGAGAAAATGGCTGCTGCTACTCAGCTACAAGTTCTCACTCCTGTTTGGAGGTTTATGAGACCAGCTTGGCCTGAGTGTGGCCTGTAAGTGCACCTCTGGATATCACAAACCTCCTCAAATGCATCGGCCAGATGGAGGGAGCTCTCCTGGAGGCTGGGGCAGTTTATACTAGTGGAGGATCTGGCCTGCAAACACCTGCATCTGTGGTATGAGGACAAATAAAGGCCCATACTCCAAACATGGTGTGCTCCTAGGCTCCTAAGCTGCACAAAATCCCATTTCCTTTCTACTTGTACTAAATGTAAAAACAGAAACAAAGGCACACACCTAAATAAACAGAAAAGCACAGACAACAGAAGAGGAGAGGGGCCCTAGTGCAAGCCCCAAGCCAACTAGTACAAAGAGGTACTTTCTATTTGCAGTCCTTTGTGTGAGGCCTTGCCATATCACGTGGATGAGAATGTGAGTGGGAGTCTTGCTGGACAACACTGGTTTTATAAATGTCTCACAACTGCAGAAACACCTGCTTTACATTATTTTTCTTACTGGTCTACAACAAAAATCCTCTCTGGTGAACAGTCCTCAGCAGGCCTTGTTCCTTCCTTCTTTGTGGACAGCTCAAGTCACTGGTCTGGAACATCTCACGATCACACCGGAACCTCACTGAGGAGGAGGTGGAAATCAGAAGGGAGAAGGGCACTTCTGCATGAAATCATACCAAAATGTTGGCTGGAGGACCAAAACCGCAGGAGACTGATTCCCATTAGGTGGGGGAGGTAGGGCAGGAAGGTTTCCCAGGCCAAATGGACAGGTCTTGAAGACCCATCTGTTTTCACCATGAAAACCTCACAGCCCACACCTATGCAACACACACCACTCCAGTCACCACAAGTTATTACCCTTGGTCTCCACCACTTCCTGAGAAGCTGTAATGGTCTGATACAGTGTCCAATGAAACCAAAGGGATCCTTTCCATTAACTCAATGGACTCTGGATCAGGCCCAACATCTGTTTGGCCCTCTCTGTGCACAGTGCAGCCAATTTATTCTTTATCCATTCCTGGGCCTCTCTCCTTCCTATGGCTGTCATTAGCCACACTAAGCACCACCCCGAGGAAGAATCCATGATTCATGTTCCAGAGACTATGATGGTACCAGGCACAGGTCTTGTCTAGATCCCAAACTAACAGCAATGGACCAGAAGACACCACCCATTCACACAGTAATACTCAATATTCATTTCTTCAGGAATTCATTTCTTCAGCGCTTTGATGAGCCCTTCAATTACAGCATCCTTTTGTCACCTGTCACATGTGGATTCCCATGCTGTGAAATGCATGTCATTGCTAAGCAGAGTAATTAGCCTCATGAAGCCAAGCAGCTTCTCATAGCAAAAAAGTAGTTATCCGGTGTCAAATCTATAGGTGCTTCCAGACAGAGATGCAGATTCGTTTTGGGCACTACCACTGTGTAATTGAGAACCCCATGCAAAAATCTGCCCCCACAATGTACCCCAAAATCACATGGGTGTGAAAATGTGAGCATGATGCCTAAGGCCAGATGTGCGGACTGGCAGACTGTTGGCACTGCGCATAGGTACATCTGCATGTCAGGTACTTACTCATCCCTGCATACTTCCCTGATAAAATCTGGATTGCCTAAAGCTGGTATTTTCACTCCAGTTTCCTTATCAAGGTATTTACCATCTCCTGTCTGTGCCTTGCAGACTGAGGGTGTTAAATGCTGCCTTACTCTGTCAGTGAGCTCAGGCATGCAGGAGCTGCCATACAGGATGGGATTTCTAAACCCACCAGAGCACGCAGTGGGTGGCTGCTGGCTTAGGCTCAGTAGGATCTCACCTTGTTTGTACCTGGGACATTTCTCTTTTGATCCTGTTGCTGGCTTTCTGCAGCTGGCGGGCTCCTTCTTGTGTTTTGTGGTGTTTATTGTGGTGTTTTCTGGTAGACCCCGACTGCTTTTACAAGCTGCTGTCTCCCATGGAGCATCCTATCCCAGTGCTGTTGTTGTGTGGCTGTACAAAGAGAAGGGGGGTTTGGGATGAAGTCATCTCAGGAGTAACAGAAGCGTATATGGGAAAACCTCAATCTATACACAAATCTTTTTTTTTTTTCTTCTGGAAGTATTTCATTGTTGCTTTAGATAATAATACTAGGTCCACTACCACAAATGCAAGTATTTTGGGGGCCTCATCAGCTAGGGCACTGGAGGAGGACATTGTTTATTTTGGGATGCTGATTCCACAAACAATTCCACGAATAACAACTGTGAGCAGAACATTCTAGGAATGTTGCTTGGTGTCAATCAGACTTAAAAGGAAACTTTTTTGGCTAAATTAAAACAGAGCAAAATGAAACGTAATTTGATTTATAAAATGCCACCAAGCTCTATTAGTTCAAAAATGACAGCATAGTTTATCAGACCACATATAAAGAGATTTTCTTCTGAAAATTTTGTGCTAGTTGGATATGTAGAAAAAAGAAGTCAGAACTAATACACAGGGTAAATTGCTCAATGACTTGAAATTTCTGTCTTGACACAGGCTGGCTGAAGGAAAGGAGTGAACTTCCCATTTCCTTTTCCTACAGTGAAAAGCAGCTTCCCAAATGTTCCCACGCTGAGCAAACTTGTTTAGACTTCACTGCTACACCCCCATATATGTAGTGCTAATTGGATGTTGGATGACACTTAATGGGACCCAGGAAAATGACCTTTATATTACATTATTTAGCCTCTTGTGGTTTTTCTGGTGAAAGAGGGTAGACTCGGACCCAAGGCTGTTAGCATGTGTCCCAGCAAGAGCACTCTGAACCCCATCAGACAGAGAGAGGGAGTTTTGTCTACCAGCAGCACTTGCAAGTGCTGAAGGAAAACTGGGCAGAGTTCAAGGAGCTGTTTTTCCCATTGCTTTGGTTTTGGGAAAAGCCAGCACGGAAATCCGAGAGGGGACTGCATATCTGAGGTGGTGTTAATTAGGTGCCACTTGTAATGAAGACATGATAGCATGAGCTTCAATAGGAGCTGGCTGCCTGGTATAATATCCTGCATTCAGCCTGTATCCTGTTCTCCATCCTCCCCCCTGATGGTATGAGGACTGGATAGGTTAAAATCACTTTGGGATACACCTGCTCTTGCTGTGATTTCTACTTGGACCATGCTGTGATTTTTTGGACATGCACACCTGCCACAAGGCCTGCCTGCATGCCTGGGTGCTGGGTGCCCAGAGCTTGGAAACAAGCAGCCCTGAGAGGCCTCAAGTGAGAAACACAGGAAGGCAGATGCTTTGCAAAGTGCTGAGAATAAAACCTGGGGAACCATGTAGTGCGAGAGAGAAACTAAAAAATTACTCCTGTAGTGAAGAAACCACATAATATATTCAAGATGTCAGAGGTTAGCCGTGGTACATGTGAATCATGCTGCAAATAGCTCACCTTTAACTTTGCCGTCGTAATTAGATTACAAAGTTTTTATTATGGCTTTAAATTCTGCCTTTATAGGTTGCTGCCCAGCTGTGCACTTAAATCTGGTTTTATCACACTTTCTGAGCTCATCACATTTAATTCTGCCTCTACAATGCTGGATTAACTTTAAGGGTCGCTGAAGTCAGAAGTCACTCACCCTTGCCCTGCTAATGGATTCACACCACCCCTACGTGGTCCCAAAGAGTGATGTGTACAGTAAACTATATTTATTGGTGCGGTAGAGGGGAAGGGGTGTTGGGGTTGTTTGCTTATTTACTCCACCACTGCACTTAGCTATCAGGATATTTGCACAGATTACTGCATCCACAAGATGATGTTTACCTCCGTGTAATAGCCTGATGCAATGAAATCTTCTCAGCAAAGCCAGTCTGAGAGCTAAAGAGGAGAATACTGAGGTCTGCCTGTGAGAAGCGGATGGCTGGATAAGGAAGCACATAGATTTGTATCATCTGAGGAACTGATCAATTGTCTCCATTCAGAAATCCAGAAATCACACCCTGCTGTCACACTCACTCCGGCCAGAAAGCCCAGACCTGGTATTTTATGGATCCTGTCTCTGATATTTCAGGAAGCCCCAAGAGGAATAAAAACCCATTATTTTCCTAAGGATGACTTCTTCTTTGTTTCTAACACCAAGAATGCATGGCAAGGCACAGACGAAACTCTTCATCTCCACAACATTCATCCTCAGGTTTTACCTTGATCTGTTTTTCTTCTTTGGCCAGCAGAGATCAGAAGGTTTGGTGTTAGATACTACTCAAACAAGATGATTCATTGTCCTGAAAAATTCATCATGTAAATGGGCAAATAGAGGGGAAATCATATTCTTTCCATTAAAAAATGGAGAAATCAGGTGCTGAACATCCAGGTGATTTACGTGAAGTCACAGTGGGGAGTTTGAAAGGGATCTGGGAAATAAAACTAGCTTCAGTGGAAAGGTCATTTCTCTCTTTCTTGCAGGGGAATATTTTGAACAGAATTAGAATGGACCTGAGCCAGAAATGGACAGCAGGGACTTTAAGGAAAATCAGAGGGCAAAATTCATCACTGAGTAATGCCATGACAATTTGTAACCTTTGCCATTCAGTGACTAGACACAACCTTCTGGAAGTGAGGTTAATAATTTTCGGCAATATACAGCCCTCTCCCAAGGAATGTGTGGTGATTACAGCAAAGAATTTCACATGGTCACAAAATATCTATCTTAGAGTCCTGGGCTTATAAAATACTCTATTTCCTCCATTAATTGTGTCCACGTGGAGCTGTAACTAAGTAGCTGAAACAAATAAAACCAAAGTAATATTGTTTCCTTTTAAAATATTTCACTTAATTTGTGGAAGAGGTTTGGGCTCATTAAAAATAGACCATCTCCCACGAGGGCTTTTTTCTTTTCTTCTCCAAGACTCTCCACCAATCCTTAGTAATGTGTATAGCAGCACACTTCTCTTCAGCACAGCCCGGCCGGGGCTGCTCTCCTGTTTGACTCAGCAGCTCCTGTCATGATCTGCAGCGTGGCCAGGCAGCACTCGTTTGACTAAGCAAAAGGAGGCCTTAGCATCCTCTGATGAATCATTGCCTTTAGATGACCACTCGGTGTCTCTGACTAAAATTTCCTCCTTCTGTCTCCAGCTCATTAGGAAATACCACTCCTTTCTCCCTTATAAAGATTTGGCTATCATGAGCCATGCTTTTCTCATGGAAATAACAGTATGTTCCCCACAACTGAGGGTACAAATAATGCCTAGACTTCAGCTAGCATCTATAGAGTGGAAGTTATTGAGGCACTTGGCTTCTTCTGATGGATCTTAGTCTGCTCCCTAACCTTCGCCAGTAAGTTATGGATCAGTTACTGGTGAAATCACAAACCTCTGTGTCATCTGTGACAGTTCCATTCCCCAGGCTGATGTCAATCACAAACCAGAAAACAAAGCATGTAAGACAGAGGTAAAGAGCAGCGTGGATCAAAGGTGTAAGGCTGTAAGAACACTGTGCAGAGGAGATCAAATGACTCCAGACGTTCCTTTCCTGCTGAACATCATTTTTCCACCGTCGTCAAGATATCTTTTCCTATAAGTCCTCTCCTAAAGAAATGTTACTCCAGCCAGGGCTCTCTTTAAACAAAAAAGGGAGATCTGGTGATTCCACAAAGTCCCATGTGAACTGTCCCATTGCTGGTGAGCTCTGACCAGGAAAGTGGTCACATTGCAGTGTAATAGGAGCAATGCTGAGACCCAACATAGAGGGTGGATGAATCTGACCAAGGTGGGCCAAGTATGCATGCATTCACTGAAGTTACAGAAAAGGGCAGAAGTTTAGACTGTGACCTTCTCTACATTGGCACGTTTCACGAGGTAGCAATGCCTTGCTGGAACACAAAACCCTCACCATCACCCACAGTACCAATGGAACCTTGAATGCTGATCAGATACCTGAATCAGATTCCACAGTATGTGCACTTCAGCCCTGTTGCTTAAAGACATTTCTATAGAATTGGTCCTATTATCTCTCTCTGATTTTCTCCCTCTCCACTGTGGTCCCAGTCACACTGCAGAAGAATTTATCCTGATGCTACCAGGCAACAGCCAAAACTATTCATGATGGCATCCCAGACAAAAGATGTAGAGCTGTTCAGAGGCTGGGTCACTCCAGTTCTTCTCACTGGTTTTATTCTCTTTCTAGGGGGGGAAAGCCACATCTGGAAAATTACTGGTGTCCTGCTGTTCCCTATGGTCACCATTGGGAACTGGCATATGGTCTTGTAAACTGTGGTTAGATCTACAAAGTAAACTCTCATTATGACCTCTCTCAAGGTCTTTAAAAACACATTTCCCTAACTGCTATGATTACATTCAAATTCTTTCATTTTAGTAATAACAACATTGTCCACATTTTCCCCTCTTCCTCATTTTCTGATCATAATCTTGTGGGGCACAATAGAAAAATCAGTTCACAATTCTTTTCTCCCCGTGGTTTCCAGCTCTTGGCATTGACACTCTCCTCCCATCAGAAAGACAATACAAATACAAACAGTTCTGGATGAGCTGAAACTGAAGTGTGGAGCTTTTCTGGAGCATATTAAAAGGTAACTATCACTAGTTGGTCATTGATATTATCCTAATTATTATTACTGCTTATTTTAGAGTCCCCCATAAAGATGATAGCTGAGATCAAGGCCTGATGATAGTGCAGATGCTCTGCAGACAAACACGGTGCTGTCCCCAGCAGCCTGGAACAGAACTAGACCAGTGCTGCATGAAACGAAGTGCATGGCATTGTATGAAACACTTTGTCAGTGTGAGAACCATAGCCCAGCTGAATTAATCCTGTGTCACTGCCACTCCTCTGATGTCTCTCTGCATAATTTGAATTCTTTCTTAGGCATCCTCTAGTGATCATGAACACAGCTGTAGCAAATGCTTCTTTTTAATACAAGGCACAAACCCCAAAATTGCCATTACTCAGCCCCGGGAAACAAGCTCCCAGCAACTGGGTTTTGCCCAATATCTTGCCCCCACTATAAGAACTGTGGGAGAACTCGAGTAGGATGAAGATTTCTGCCCCAAGTATATTTATTTCAGAATATAATGTCATGCTCCAGGCAGGCACACGGTAGTCCTGGGTAACTTCAAAAGAGTTAATTCAGGATCATCTCTCAACCTGCAAGAGCCAAGAGGGAGAGCTGGGCCTGCTGACTCTGCAGGGACCAGTTTAGGGACATCAGCACCTGGGAAAAAGGCATGTGACCACAGTGAGGTATTTTGGCTCATCTACATTGTTCTGGTGTCCTTTGAGGGATGAGGTGCAAAACCTACATACTGGACAGATGGCTGTGTATTGCTTATACCGTATTTGTAAGAACTATGCAATACTACTAAATTTTTACATTTCTACCTTTTCTGACAGAAAAGCCTGCTCAGACATACCGTGGGAACTAAAGAGGCGTACGTGTCCAGCAACAGTTTGCTTCATAGTGGAGACTGTGCATGCAGGTCACATTTCCCTCTGCAGTCATCTTCTGGATTGTGTTTATCTATGTGTCAGAAGTGAAAACACAGACATAAGAACATAAGAACACTTAACGTTTTCTTTTTTTTTTTCATCTAGATAAAAAGGGAATTGATTGACATCTCATATTTCTGGGGTTTAGTGAGATCATAACTGCACTTTAATTGGTTTAATTACCAGAATATAATATTGCAGGTATGTAATGTAGACCTGTAATATAGTTATACAATGTACGATATGTGTTATATATAATAAAATACAACAGGTCATATAACACAGTTTTCGTAATAGTTATTAGTAGGACTATCAGTAGTGAATATTCAATGACATGAATAGAAATTTCCCATGAGTAATGTCTTCAGGATTCAGCTCTTCTTATCTAAGCTTCTAAGAAGAACATATATATGAAGAAAACATAAAGGTTATGAAATACGTAAATATGGTATTTGGAGGCTGAGGTTGAATTTGGCTTCAGTAAGCTGGAGGTCTCAGTTCCTCCGGAATGCTTAGGCACCTGACTGCCACTTCACATTTCCACATTTGCTTCAGAAATACATTTTTTCTTTATATTTTTCATGTCTGACTCAGTACTCACAGTGGTTTTCATAATCTATCTGCTGTCTGCCTTTTGGAAATGGCTATTAGCAGTTACACAGTGTTTTCCAAACATAATTGTTTAGATCTCTCTGGTGACACAGTTAGCATCTGGGAGAAACACAGCAGTGTGCAATTGTGTCTTTAATTATCTTTCCATTGTGAGAAGGGCTGGTACGTGCCAAGGCATTTATTATACCTGACAAGGACAATGTATTTACAATGGGTGTTTATATACCAATTCTTTATAAAAATACCTTGACAGAAAGTGCTCCACCTGCCCTCATGTTCTCTATTGCAATTGCTAATTAATATTATTGTGCTGAAAATGATCCTATCTATTAAAGCTTCTGTCATAACTGCTGCTCCCTGCCTATCTATGCCTAATTAACCTGCCACTGACTCACATGCTGGGAAGGATGTTTGTTAGGCAGATGTAGCCTTGCTGATCTGATTTCCACTGCTCCGTCTGATTTTTTGTAGAGCCCTCCATTCAGCTAAGTATGTGCCTCACCTGAAGGATGTCCAGTTGGTTTGCATCTCCACTCAGCATTTCTTGCACTCAGCTACTGCTGCTGATTAAGTGCTATATTCTAGTACTTGGCAATGCTCCCATTGATATTACTGGTAACAGGGCTGACCATAAGCATATATTTAAAGCCAAGTGCCACCTGATTCACTCTGCCAGTTACACACTGGTAAAGATAAAGTGAGTGTGCAAAATTATTCTGAAAAATACTGCACAAAAAGATAGCAGCTGTTCTGAATTTTCTGTATATGTCAAACTAAAAAGATGTTTATATTGCTTGCAAAAGTATGGGTTGATTCTTCAAAGTGAAATAGAATACAACTTCTGCAGGTCTGGTGTCTGGGAATTATGACAAGGACTGGGAAGGACAGTAGTGAGAGCCTTGCCATCGCTCCTGAAGAGCCAGGTTCAAAGAATGACTGCTGTCTATCAGATGCTTTGGGCTTTATTTTGGGTTCGTATCTAGGTACATAAGGATACAAACAGAAGTCTAATGGGATTGTCAAAAGAACATTACTCACCCCTCGGGAGGCCTCTTCTTCTGCCAAAGAGCTCCTGCCTGGCTCAGCTCAAATTGCAAAATCTCCATGTTCTTCTGTTTCCCATCTGTTACAAGAGAGATAATTACAGAGGTGCTAAGAGGATAAACATGGTAATGTCTGGGAGGTGCTCAAAAAAAAAAGGAGTATGTAGGATAGATAGAGCACAAGTAGTTACTCTTGTCTCAAGGCATGCCTGAGCTCTGCAGTGACACAGATGGGGTTTCTAGTTGACCACAAACTCTGCTATGATGTGGTCCAACAGGGCCAGGTAAGAGCTCTCAGGTTATGCAGTTGTCCTCTCCAGGTTTGCTTCAGATGAGCTGCCAAGAAGTGTTAGACTGTGAAGATATCAGGCTTTTTCAACGACTAAGAAATCAACATGACATTCCTGGAGGAGAAACTTTTACATCAGATTTCTGGTATCCTTCTGTGCCATGGGAGATACTGCCAGTTATGGTGAATCACATGCAGGGAACAAAACCCAGTCTCTTCTTCTTCCGTTCTCCAAGAAAGTCTAACTTAAAATATGGAGGAGCATTCCTGCTGGAAACCACTTCTCCTTCAATCATCCCAGCTTGCTGGGCTGGTCTTGGCAATAAAGCTGTTTGCCACATGTTTCTCAGTGGCACTACAGCAATTAAGACAAACCAATGTGGCAAAGGGGGGAAACCATCTTGCCAATCCCAATCTGGCAAGTGGGGGCCATGCAGAAGGAAATGGTATCTTAAGAGAAAGGATGTCATGTAGTGAGCCACTGTCTCTTTTCCTTGGGACCAGCTCTACGGTGTGTGTTATAGATGAAATTCCAGGCAAATGTGATGAAATCTTGCAGAGGGACGGCAAAGTGATGAAAGCCATGCACACGTGCCATCTATTAGATAAGGCATTCAAACTTTTTTCTTGAACTGATGAGTAGCAGCTAAAATAAACAAAAAAAGGCAAACAAAGCTTGAAAAGTGAGTCTATCTTGCAGCATAAAAAATTAGTCAGTGAATCAAAAGGAAGAAAAAGAGATGTGGAAAAATGAAGTCTTTTTTTCCCCCCTGTGAAACCATGGTGTTCTTGTAAATAGAGAAAGGGAAAGGAAATATTTATTCACAGAGAAATGCAACAGTGCCACTGTGCAATGAAACAGGTGGTCGGCACATTGTTGTCTGTGCATCTTCAGCACTAACCCGGATTAAGGCATGGCAGAAGATACTCTACCTATGCCTGCTCCCAAAGAACTCCAGGGTCCCCTACCCATGAGGAACACTTTCCTCCCAGACATCTCCTTCTCTGACAGTCCTGACCTCTCTCCTGCACTTGGAGAAGAGCTGGACAAGTAACCTTTATGAGAATATTGTTCACCAGCGACTTGCACAGGAGCTGAAGGTATGAGGCTCCTCACCAGATCATCACGTGCTATAATAATAACAATAATAATAATATAGGGCAGGGGAAGAAATAATATTGCAAATTCCTTTCAACCGTGAGATGTGTGTGTGTTGGGAGAGTGAGGATTGCACAGAGCACTTGGCTCTGCCCTCTTTGAAGCAGCAGTAAATAGAAATTTTTGGAAAAGCTTAGTAAGAGCGATATAAAAGCACCGTATCCATATGTGGTTATGTAGGGTATATATAAGGCATATACACGTATTTCTTTGAAACGGAGTCCCACCAACAGATCCCTTTATGACTACACTTTGCTTTGAAAGGAAAACATCCAAAGGAAAATGAAAAATGTCAAGAGCACTGCAATTGTTCCACTTCAGAATTTAGAGCATGAAGCATTTGGCTTTTTTACTCTAAAGTTTTCATGTAGATCATTATGCAAGACCATGAAAAGCAGGAGTAGAGACATCAGATTTGGGCTCAATTTTTGGAGGGAAGGAAGAAGATAATTTTTTTTTTTTTCCTGGGGCAATTCCTAATCTCTAAAGTGAAATGTCAAAATTCTTTCTTGCCATGGGATTCAAGCTCATACATCATTTTGAGTACTGCTTATATTCCTGTCTATATCACCACCATCACCATAGCAGCTGCACATTGTGTCTCCTGGCTTAATAATTCTCTCAGAACCAACAGACCACAGGGAGACACTACTATCCTCACAGCTCTGGAAATTGAGGCAGGGAGCAAGTATGTGAATTTTTAACTTCATCTAGAGCTTTGCTGACAGCACTAGGTGACAAGCTGGTTCTTGCGAGACTGTGATCCACAGCTCTGTCAAAAAAATCCCCTTCTCTGCTCTGTTTTGAGTAAGGCTGGGTACTGACAAGGAGGCTTTTGTTGTTGAGGAGTTGGCTGTTGGTCTGAGCTCTCACACTCTTGTTAGGGAGGCCACGAGGGGAGAGCAGAGTGCCGATCCCAGCAGGAACACATGTCCTAGGTTGGTCCGTCTGCAAAATAATTCTTCTGCATGTCATCTAGGCTGAGAGCCGAGCCTGGGATCTGCTATATGGCTAAGTTCCCTCCCCACGGCAGCCAGAGCAAGCGTGGTGACAGTTCTGGGGAAGGTAATTGAAATGTTTTGGGAAGTTATGGCATGGGGAGTGACATCTGTGGCAATGGGCTCATTAAGTGAAGGATTTGGTGTAATACATATTATAACGAGGTCATATTCTCAGAAAACTAGAACTTGCCAGCAAAACAAACTAAATCAGTCAGGGTTATGATTCGGTTTGCTTCCAAACTCATCTTTAATCTAAATTCTTTTCAAGGTCATCACAAATGGGCTTGCATGAATCTTGGGGCCTAATCCTCATCTGGTACAAGCTGGAGTGAGTTCATTAAACTCAAGGGAACCTAGCCAGTTTACATCAAATTGTGGTTATTTTTAAGGTAGGTCATTTAGAAATACGTAAGTACTTTAATCCAGTTATATTTTTTTAATAAAGCAATAAATTAGAAACCCACCAAGATACAGACCATCCAATAGTTGTTTTTTTTTCAAGTCATGGGACAAATGTTCTGCATATTACAGAGCCAAATAATTGCAGGGGTTGGAAGGGACCTCGAGATCACCAAGTCCAACCCCCTGCTAAACAAGTACCCTACAATATGTCACATAGGTAGGTGTCCAGCTGGGTCTTGAATATCTCCATAGAAGGATATTCCACAACCTGTCTGGGCAACCTGTTCCAGTGCTCCAACACCCCTACCGTAAAGAAGTTCTTCCATATGTTTGTATAGAACTTCCTATGTTCAAGTTTTAGGCCATTGCTCCTTGTCCTATCACTACACGCCACTGGGAAGAGTCCACCCTCATCCATTTGCCTCTCACATTCCTTTAGGTATTTATAAACACTAATCAGATACCCCCTCAGTCTTCTCCCCAGGCTGAACAAATCCAGGTTACTCAGCCTTTCCTCATAAGGGAGATGCTCCAGACACATTGAGTCACTTATACTGTCATATGGGAAACCTGAAGGTAGAAAGGGCACTGAGGCCTCTGGGGAATATTTCCCAGCCCATCTTCTGCCAAGAAGGGACAACCAGAAATGTGTGGGGCTGATCACAGTGCTCAACAGTGGTGGCAGCCAAATGTGCCACCAGGAGAGAAACTGGAGAAGAAACCAGGGGAGAAGAGAGGAGACACCTCTCACTTGCAGTGCCCAAGACTCTTGTGCCCCAGCCCTGCTGTACCTCCTTCAGCATCTGTGTGCTCTCACCAGCTTCTCACAGGCTCACCTCACTAACTGAAGAGGTGTGCCTCCCCTCAAAGAAATGCATCCCTCTCAGATTACACAAGATGTGCATTTGTCTAGCCGCGAGATAAAACAAACCCAGGTCAGATGGCCCTGAGAAAGCACTTAGATGAAAGATGTGTCTAGAAGTAACAAAGACCTGAGCAAACCCTGGCCTTATTTCAGCTTTCAAAACAGACCAGCATCAGCATCCAGAACCTAAATACTGCATTCCAGATTGAATTTTCAGCTTCAAGAAGGAAGACAAACCATAATAGGCCTCTATCATGGTATGACAGGCTGGCGTGGGTTGGCTCTGAATAGTCCCTTCATGGGGATGAGGGGCAGATGACAGAAGCACAGAATCACAGAATGGCCTGGGTTGGAAGGACCTCAAGGATTATGAATCTCCAACCCCCCTGCCGGGCAGGGCCATCAACCTCTCCATTTACTAGACCAGGTTGCCCAGGGCCCCATCTAACCTGGCCTTGATGAACTTTGTGAATTACTTTCAGTTTTTTGTATTAGAGAACAGTAATTCCTCTTGCTGCAACCCAATTTCTAACCACAGTGAATTGCTCTGAGCTCAGTCCCAGAGATTCCTACTCATGGGAACAATCTCTATCTTCAGAAAGAGTAAGATGGGAATGAATGAATTAATTTCCTCAGGAAGGAGAGACTATTTGGAAGCTTAAAAATGAAAAAAGAGGCTTTTAAAGAGAAAAAAGGTTAGAACCCAAGGATGATCCAGGGACCAGCAGCTCTTTTGCTTTGGACCATCACCTCTAAAGACCCTCGTACAGTGGCCTCGAAAAAGATGGAGGTCTTGGGGTATTGAGTACAAAGAGTATCAATGGTATCACCTAATAAAGCACTGAGTTGGAGAAACACCTATTTTGATCCGTTTGTGGTTGTTGTTTTTTTAACTTCTGCACTTCAGTAATTGTCTCCCTTAAAAAAAGATGGTGTACATAATATATGGCAGAGGTAAAAGAATATTTTAGAGTAGCAATTACTTCTACTTAACAATTAGTAGTACTATTTGAGGATGTTTTGAATGAGATTTATTGTATGCTTTCTCTTTTTAAATTTGCAATTGTAAGCTTAGCTCTGATTATTTTTCCACCAAAAATTAACAATAATTTATAGCACTTTTTTTTCTGGGGGGGGAGGGGGGGGGGGGGGGAGGGAGATCTGAAGAGAGGGATACGAAAACAGGAAAAAACATGTAGGAAGGATAAATTTTTTTGGTATGTAAGCAACGTTTAAATGGAATAATTAAATTTACCATAATCAATAAAATGTGTGAGTCAAGTTTATTGAAGTGGCTATTTCCCATTGCATAATTTCCCTGGGGAACTTTCATTTTTAATTCAAAAATAATAATAAAAAATAATAAAAAAAACCAAGCCCCTGAGCACTTACTGTAAATATGCCAGCATATGTGTGAGGTTAAGAAAAGCACGAGCCTACACCCAGGAATCAAAGAGGGGCTTACCACTGCTTTGACACTAATTGTAAAAGCTGAACATTTTCTAGAACCATAATCAAATATTAACTGCCATGGGGGACTCATTCAGCAGTTCAGAGTAATTCTAATAAGATACAGAGCCTTTCACCTTTAGGTCACCAGTTCAAACCCACTTTGGGTTGGTTAGTAAACAGAAGGTAAATCCCAAGTCCAGTGGAGAGCCAGAGCAGGGTATATGCCAGTGCATCTGTCAGGCAGAGGTGGGAAAGTGTGTTCTTTTTGTTTTCTTCTTTGCATCCCAGGTCATCCATGATTCCCCTGTGTCTGACGAGGCCATCTCCTCAGTGGACTCACCACATATTCCTTGGCCTCAGATCCTCCCTTCTGGAAATGGGGAACTCCTTGCTGCCCTTTCTCAATGGCATCTTGCTGTGGTGCTTTTTAATATTTCTGTATCCTCCCTCTTAAGAAAACCTAAGTAGCAATATCACTACTGTCCCTCTTCTGTGTGTACAGTTCCTCTTAATGAATTATTTCATGTACTTTGAGCACCACGTGGAAAACACACTGATCTAAAATGTAATTGAAAATAACCGGCCCCCACCCCTCTGCCTCAGGCTGCACAACAACCGGTTCTGCCAACAACAGCACTGCTTGAGAACAGAAGCAGAGTCCTCATTTCAGCCTTGCACCTGGCTTCAGGTAGGAATTCTCACACTGCTCGGAGCCACTGTGGCTTCTACATGAACTCACAACTCCAGCCCGGGCCCTTGGCACTGCCAACTGCCCCAAAGCAGCTCAAATTTTGTGCCAAACACCTACACGTCTCCCCACTACACCAGTGTCTGGACAGATCCTTGCTCTACCATGTCTTTCATGAGGAAAGCATGAATTTGGTTCCTGTTTTTTTTTTTTTTTTTTTCATCTGGCTATGTGATTGAACCAGCCTAAGAACAGGTGGTGACCGACACAGACGGTCTCCTCTCTCCCACACACACAGTCCATGTCTTGTATGCATGGACACAGAGGAAACTGCTTCAGGAAATTGCACTTGCTGAAAACAAATCTTGTTGTGTTTAATTTGTGGATCTCATTTTAGGCTGAATTAGTTCCCAAGGCTTGGTATGGCCAACTTACTGCCAGGCCACAACTGCTACTGGTGGGAAACAGCCTGCTGTGAGACGAGATCAGTTTGTGAATAGATCCAATTCAAGTGACCATGATGCCACAGTCACATCCAAGCACTGCTGCTGATCCATTATACGGTGCGCTATAAACAGCAGCTGTGGCTGTCTTGCAGGATCTACCTTCAAGACGGGACCCAAGATCAACCCACAGGCAGGTTTAACCTCCTGAGAAGCACACTGCCTTATTTATCAATGAAACATGAGTCTTGGGTGCTCCTCTGGGAGCAGGATGCAGGCTAGATGAGTTCTAGCTTGGTTCTGCTTGCTGTCTTTCCTGGGCACTCCACAGTTTCCTGCTTCTCCCCAGCCAGGCTCCATACACACAGTGAATTTGATGCTTTAAGGTATCAAAATAATCAATTTACTGCATACATACAGAAGAAATGTCCTGCACGTGCCGAGATGGTCTGTTCACGTGATGGGGAAGCGCTAGAGTGGAATGACCCCTTCCTATGGCTAGAGGAAAGCTAGACAAGGAAAACTTTGATATATTAGGAAACACAGAGCTCAGAGAGGATGACGTGGAGGCTGTTTTATGGCATTTAGTTATAATATTGCAATCCCATCTTTCTGGCTATGATGATATATATACTTCCATGTATGTGTGTGAGCAGACAGAATAGTCTGAGGCCTTAATTGTGTCTCACACTAATGCAGATGAAAAGTTGAGGAGCTGCAAGGAACAATTCTTTCATTGTCCTCTACACATCTGGGTTAATGTTTCCTCCTTGAATTAGTCCTCACCAGAGTGTTCCCTCTCTGCTCACCACAAGCGAGCAGTGCCAATTTCCCTCCATGGCAGCTCCAGTGACAGCTGTTTACTTGGAAGCTCATGGATTTGATATATGGGTGCTAGCCACAAATTAATGGAATACTTTCCAGATGCAAAGTCTTTAAACATTCAAACAATAAGCCAAAAGCACTAAGCTGTTTTGGCCATTTTTTCTCTTCACTCTGGATGTCACTTGGAGATGATGTAAACACAATTACTTGGGACAACGAACAGAACACTTAATTGGTTTCGGCGTAACAGCATGGGTTGCTGAATGGCAGTCAGTCGATGGTGCCATTTGTCACCTGAAGCCAAGACTTGAAATGGCCAAGGAGGACAGTGGAATAAAGAAAAAAGAAGTACTGAAGCTAACTGCTAGCAGGTGGCCTTCCCAGCCTAGTCAGAGCTGTGCGTGCTGACCCAGTCTCCCAGGTTCAGGTAAGATACACTTGGCATAGACTCTACAGAACAGTTCTCAAAATGTCTCTGGAGCATTTCAGAGCAACAACAAAAGTGTGCGGAGGATGATTACAGTCAACAGGGATCACTAAAACGTCTCAAACCTCTCCTTGCCAGATGTCATCTAGAAATCAGCCTGGAGCAGAGGAGCTAGCACCTAGCTCAGAAATGGAGACCCAGATCAGTCCCAGTCATGTCTCTCTTCCACACTAGACCTTCAGCAGATCTCGGTTTGCATTACATGCACCCTAATTCTGAGGACTGGGACAAGTCCTCCTGGCAGCATTTGAGGGCAAATATCAGCATACAAAAGTGGGCTAAATTTCTTTGGGGTTGTGTGTAAGTTTACCTGCTAGTACCTTTGCTCAAAGATAACAACAGGTCAAATTGAAAACTTCTGTGAAGTAGAATGGCTGCACTGAAGCTGGACGGTTAATGATTTATACCACCTCAGAACCTGGGCCAAGAAGTGTAACTGATCTCTTGGCCAACTTACATCACTTTTTTCTTATCCCTTTGCATTTTCTTTGGCATTTTCTTCTTTGCATTTTCTCATTTTCTTCCCCAAAAATTTAATGTAATCTGGACAGCTGAGCTACCAGAACATGGATTTTCTATCCGGTCATTAGGGGGAGGAACCTTCTTACACACTTTTATCTACTTACAAACGCCAGCAAACATGAGCTGTGTGCCCTTGTATTAGACAAGGGTAAGACAGAGCTCCAAGCAGCCCTGTCTGAAGTTGAAATCAGTTCAAGCCTGAAATACTGCCTGTTTGAAGGCTTCTTCTTTATTCCTTCCAATGTTGTGATTAATTAGAGAATTAATACGTATTAAAGTTATCATCATCTTTACTGGATGGAAAAATTCAAATTCATTATCTAATGGGAGGAAAATAAGCATCATTTTACAAGGGCTTTAGAGCAACAGCGGTAATAACAAACCACCCCAAACTCTAGTCCACAGGCAGCACAGACATCTGCTAGAAAAATACCATGATTCCCCCACCCACCACCCTCAAATTTAGGGATTTGTGGAATACGGGCCTTGCCTGAAGTTGTTTGGCAGGAATCCTCATGCGAAGTTCTTATTTAATGAAATCATGTGGTAGTAAATCAAACACAGAACCAGGAATAAGTAAATCCACCACATCCTTTGCAAAAAGTATGGTTTGATTCCATCAACTCAAGTTGCCTGGGCAATGAATTATCTATATTTGTCAACTAAAAAACCATCACCCAACAATCACCCATCTTTTTGGTACAATTTTCTAATCCTCAGTCTCAAAGCTGAGCTGACAGCCAGTACAATATGGACAGGTTGGTCACACAAAGAGCTCCTAAGACTAGTGCTAAGCTGTTGTATCTTTGCAAAGTCTGTGCAAATGGCTCAAAATGCAAAACTTGTGCCCTCTTGCAAAGTGTTCACATCTGAATGTTAAAGGAAAGGTGGCAAATTAGTGTCATGAACAACATGAGAGAAAGCAGGTAGAAAAGTGGACAGTGCAACGCTGACATTATGATACAAAAAATTAGTTTGGCTTTATGGACTCGGTAGTGTTATGCTGGTGGTTGGTGCTTATTATCTGAAGGGTCCTTTCTAACCACAATGAGTCTATCTCATACCTACTGATGTCAGAAGGAGCCTTAACACAGATCCACTTTACATGGCTTTCTCCATGCCCATGGAGATTCAGAGCCATGGAAAGGTGCTGAGTAGCCTTCGGATAAATTCATTACAATTAGGTCACAACTATTACAGCTCAAAGCATCTCTCATAGAACCTTTTTCTTCTGAGACTTCTCACAGAAACAATGCCTATTGAATCAGCAATATCTGTGTACAGTGCTTGATGTTTTTTAAACTATGATGCAATTTTCTATGTTGTCTTCTTTATTTTTCCCTGGAAAATTTGACGTTAAAAAAAAAAAAGGAAGAAGTAAGCTCAGTGAAATTTTCTTTCTTTTCTAAGGAAACCTGCATTTTCTGTGGAAAACCACAACAAAAACAACCACTTCTTGTCAACATTTCCCTTAGGAGTAATAAAACATGGTTTTCATTCACTAGTATGCCCAGGCAAGCAAGCAGAAGAGAGAACATCAGTGTCTTTACAAACAAGATTTACAAAGAGAGAGATTTTGTGAGGAAGCAGTAGGAAGAGGCATTGTGTCAGATGTGTCCATTTTAAACCATGACCCACCTGCTGAGACTGCAACCCACAGTTGCTGCTTGAAATTAATTCAGTAACTTAATTACACGAAAACTCCCTTAACTCTTCTCTCTTTAATTTAATGACACAATATACAAAATTTTCACTCTACCTCACTCCATAACATTATGAACTTTTAATTTAATGTTATTATTTTTATAACTGAGTACTTACAAGTATTGAGATGATGGTTTTATTCTTGCCGGTCTGTCTCGTATTCATTGTTGTTTCAGCTTTGTGATTCATCACTGTGAAATCAAAATGAAATAGCTCTTCAGAAATCTTGGGATTTCCTAAAATCCCCACCTGAATGCCATTTAGGAAGATTTGGCTTTGTAATTAACCATTTCTGAGGGAGTTAAAAAATATAAACAACTCAAATGTGGCATTTTTACAACCTTAATAAAACCAAATGCAACATTTACTAGGTACGCACTTTAACGAAAAGAAAAAGGTTGCCATAGCAAAACAGCAATCCTAGTAATTTTAAGGGAAACCGATGGTAATTGTAGAACAGCAAGGTGCATGTTACTGGCCTAAGAAAAATTCTGTCTTTGTACTTGAATAGCAGAACTTGATAAAAATAAGAGATCACCATGTAGAAACAAGCTGAAGTGCTTAGCAAAAACCCAAAGTAACTTCTCTGCTGCATAGCAAAACTCATACCAAAAATGTCCCCCACCAGCCATGATCTTAGCTCTCCTGAATGCCAGTGACTTTCCTAGAATTGCTGTGGACTCAAAGAGAAAAAACTAATACATAGATACATCCATAATGTGTTTCCTCAAGCAAAACGCACTGCTGTAGGGATGCCTCCCAGCTAGGTTAAGCATTGCTGTGGTGGCTGCTATGCCAGACCCAGAGGGAGATGACCTGTGTGCTCTCAGTGATTCTTTATGGTCCAATTTACAGAGGTAAAGGATGGAATGAACTACAGCTGGGTGATGTTATTTGAACTTCTTTGGTTTTGTTAAAAAATAAAATAAAATATTTCTGGATGAGTGAAAATTTTCTTCTGCCTATTTCGTAGCCCAGTTAAAAACAACAACAACAACAACAACCAAACAAACAAAAAAACCAACTAGCATGAATTCTGAAATTAGGAAATGTTTTCATTCTTATACTTCCTTCTCTTTCACTAACAGAAAGCCACATTCCAGAATGGTCCATCTGGGGCTGGACTCATGTTTTTTATTGTATTTTTTTTTCTTTCTTTCATTAGGAGGGAAAATAAAACAGCAGAAAATCACTGACTCCAATATCGACATCCTACAGAAGGTGCCTTGCTGTTACAAGTAGATACAGCCTGTGTAGATATAGCCATGTGTTACCATACCTGGTTAGATAGAGTGCTCTGAGATTAGGATCCAGGCATCATATGCTCCGTTTATTCCTTTCACAGCAAAGTAGAGATGAATTTGGAATAAGCCTTCCAAGATGACTTCAGTCCTCTTCCTTTCCTAGCAGAAATTGGTGCAGCCATCAGAGGCTGCAAGTGAATGCCATGTAACATTACCCATGTCAAGCTTTAGATTGCTGCACACAAAGAGCATTACATTTTATGGCTCCTGCAGAATACTAGGGGATACTAATTTTACAGGTGCATTCTAGCAAACTGCAGTCCTTAATATCAGAATGTCATTAAAAATAATGCACTCCTTATGCCCGGGCAGTTAATTTAATATTAAATCAATAAAACATTTACTAGGACTGGTGAGAGGCCTGGTTGCTGACAGGAGACTCAACTCACGGCAACAAATGTCTCCTCACCCTTTGCATACAGCTGCTGCTTTATTGTAGAAGACGTTTTTTGTCCTGACAAATCACCTCCCTAAGCCCTAATGAGTGCAGAAATTCAGAACATTTGTGGGACATTTATTACCAAGAAAATACACTGGCCTTTGGGGAGATTTGGATCGACAGCAACAATCAGCTATGAGCCAAGTTCAGTCCAGCAGGGAACACAAAATGATTCTCTTGGCCACACTGAAAGAGGCTGCAGCTCTTCCCAACTGGTTTCACCTCTGGGTATGGAGGTTGGGGTGGGAGCTCTTCCCTCCACTGACTTTCCACCGGTGGAGCTATTTCAGCCTCCATCGGGTTCCTGACAAAATCCTGAAATGACAGATTTCTGGGATAGTACCCATTACAAACCATCTGCTGCTGAGCACAGCAAATCCCCTGGCACAGTCACCTCTTCTGCCCCAAGGTTACTTCCTGTTTTACAAGAGTCACCCCCAAAGTAATGCCAGTCAGTCTGATGGGTGATGTGCTATAGTGACATTAAGGGGATGACTGGGGAACACTGACTTCCACGAGCTGAACCATTTTGGGTACAATTCACTCAGAAATGCTCCCAGCAGACTCTCCTCCTCCCTGCTGCCTCCAGGAGCAAGGACATGGGTACCTACAAGGCTGGTGGCAGAGTCTGGTCCCTGCCAGATGTATCTGCCTGGATGACGAGGTGCTTCCTCCTGTGTCTTCCCTAAGCCCTGAGTACTTGGGACAAGTCAGGGCCTGAGCAGCAGTGACTTCTCCTGACACTGCTGGTGTTATCTGTGTGATGAGCCTCTGCGTTGCGCTTACAGGAACATTTTAGCTGTGACCCACAAAGCCAAGCCCGGACACATTTAATATTGAACTCGATCCCTAGTAGCTTCCCTTAAACATCAGCATTCCAACACATGTAATATGATGAAAACAAATTTCATACCATGAAAGCAAAAATATGGGTAAGGTCTGGGAGCATATTTAGGATGTGGTTTTCATAAGCACTCAGCGCTGGTTTAACTCTGCTGCTATTACAGTCAAGGGTAAGTAAACCCCATTGACTTCAGTGGGAGCGGAATTAGGCCAGCACGGGGTGGTTTTGAAAATCCCACCCTTAGCTTTTATATAACGTAGAAAATAAGAATCACATGCAAACCTTCAGAGGGTAATTGGCCCATTAAAGTGCATATCGTTATTTATCTTAGCCACCATCTTCAAGCTGAAGATCTGCAGCACTGATAGATGTGGGCTGGTGACTGCTGGGGAACGCCCTTAGGCCTGGGGGAAGTCACTGGGCCAGCTGAAAGCAATGCCTTGACACTGCTATCAGTAAATAACAACAAGGATTTTCTAAAAAACAAACACGCCTGTAGAGCTGTCTGCACTGAAGGGATAGAAGAGCTTTCGATTGGAAGAACTAAAATCTTTATGTTCCACCTTTATGTTCCTTTGATCGTCCTGATTTATGACAAAAATATCTCTGTGATGGGAAAACAAACCAACCCCTTCATTTACCACCTGTCTTTTCAGTGAACTCGATAACAGTCATACAGAAAAACGTGGATGAAAGCTTTTTTCACCAGCAGCTTTTGATGAAGAGGTGCTGATGTCCTGGCCAGCTGCCGCAGTCCTGCCAGGATCAGAGGCACAGGAGGATGGACACACACACACCAACCTGGAAGACATTGTTCACCTGCCCATGATTCAGGAGAAGACGAAGAGGAGGAAAAAAACCCACTGTTTAATGGGTTGTTCCCTGACGCACAGCTTTGGAGCGTGTCACCGTTTGCCACAGGAAGTCTCCATAGTAGGCAGAGAGCAAGGTGGCCCTGGAGGGGTTGTGCAGAGGCAACCATGTCTGCTTGTTCCCCAGGTGTGCAGGACCCTGGTGTGCCCTCGGCACAGCAGTGAGTCAGGAGTGACTCACAAAGACAATAGACTTGTTCTCAGGCACCCGGAAAACTCAAACACAGGGGCACCAGAACATGAAGGCATCTTTGTTTTGCAAGAAGTTGTGCTGGGTTTGTTCATGAGAACTAGCGGAACAAAACACGAGGGGAATTCAGTATTTCATCAGTGCTTTGACATCACCAGCGGTGACAGAAGGATACGGCCACCATGTTGCTTTCTGACCACAAGTGCCCCAGCTCCAGTTGAACCTGGGAGCTCCCCACGTGGCTTGAATGGAAAGTGCTGTCAGCTTAATCCTGATGCTGTCAGCAGAGCATTTATCAAGCCAACGCATCAGGTAGGGATAAAAACAACATGTGTCCTTCAGAGCAATGCAGTCAGTGCTCCCGTTGCGCCCAAATCACTATTCACCCCTCTCTGCCAAGCCCTGGGCCTAGGCATGTTGATTACAAGCACTTTGCTGATACCTTGGCATCTGTTGGCTGTTCACTCCTGTTGTTGGGGCACAAGCTCCCCACCAGTAAGGCTATACAAGTTCTGATCTTGTCAAGTCCTTGCTGCTGCAGGGCTCTGTGTCTTAGGCTCAGCTGCTGAACCAGCCACCGCTCCACGCTTCTGGTCAAGCTCTGATCGCAGCACTGGGAGTGCTCTGCAGAGACCCCGAGGCTCCCTGAGATGGGGGTGGGGGCAGTCCCTGCTCCTGGCACTGTGCAGGCAAGAAAAAAGCCACTGTACATGAGCAGTAAGCAGTGCTGTGAGCAGGGAATGGAGTCCTGGGGTTGGTGTTACCACTCTATCTGGGTTCGGGCTCCCAGCTCACCCCAGAAAGTGCCACGGAAGTTTCTCAGCCATTCCTGAAACTTTACTCACACTGGGGAGACCGGGGTACCCAGCTACGGCCCCCAGCAGCCATAACCCTCACAGGCTCTTCATCTAGCACATGAGAAGTGACCCCTGGAGACTTTGGGCTATTGAGGGAAAAGATGCTTTTATCATACATTTTTGCCATAGCAGACACGCGGGGCTCTTTGCCAAGTTCCTTCGTTCTTTCCCCTGCTTTATTTGCACAGATGTTTTTGCCAAGGCTTGTCATCAACCTGGGGAGGGGGCAGTTGAAAAAAAAAATAAAAAAAAAATAATAAAAATGACCGAACAAGTTGAAGAAATTGCAAACAGTAAATCTGGCACTCGCTAGGCCAAGCCCAATAAGTTGCTGAGGTTGTACTTTTCAGATTTGGCTTTAGTCTCTTGTAAATTTTCAGTTATTTTTAACCCACCTCTCTGAGAGAGCCTAGGAATGAGAAAGTAATCGTTTCATCAACTCAGGCTATATAAATCTCCTTGGGGTTTATTATTTGCTGTTTCATTTTACTGGCACAAGTGCTCCTACGAAAGTACAATAACCTCCTCGTTGATTTACAACTTGGAAGCAGGCACACGCTGAAAAACCCAGCGTGCAGCACCTGAGGAAAAGTGCACCAAGTTAATTGAAAAGCTTCAGGAAACTGGAATTCCTCGCAGTGATACTGTCACATGCGTCAGTCGCCAGATGTAACTCCAATTTTCTGCTTTCATAATAAGAATTCAATTGATATCCCCAGAAATAAAAATCTGCAGCCAGAATAACAGCACATTTATCATCGGCAGGTTTAAGCCTTAGAACAGAGCTGTGTGCAGCTCTTAGCTGAAGGGCTAGTAAGTACTGTGGGTGCTTTATTTTCTTTTTTATGCGTGTGTGGTTTTTGTGCATGTACCTATGCATGTGCGTTCCCACAGACATATACATATATATATCTCCCGAGGAAGCCCGAGATTAGAAAGAGGATGTTGTCTCTGGAGAGCTACTCCCATAGTCTGAGTTCACATCAGTGCCCTCATGCCTTTTTGCCACCCGTTTCGTTCTTCCGCTGAGCCCACATCTCTGTCTTTCTCACACAGATTTTCCTGCAGGCTGCCCACACACCTGAGCCATGCAGTCATTCGCCAGGTACAGGGGATATTCTCCTAGAAGCCTTTGATTAGAAACACAGGTGCTGTCAGCTGCCTGCTCCTTTATGAACATACCTACATACATCCCAGTGATAACGCTTTTGTTGTCTTTTGGATATCCACAGATTGCAATCCTGCCCTGAAGGTGTGGCACCATAGAGTGGCAGGGAAAACTAGGCAATAGGCAATATTAACACATCTCTCTGCTTTCTGGAGGTGGTAGCAAGAGATTTACTCTACGGGGGACCACAGCCAGACAGACACTGTTGAATGGCATTGTTTTTATCCAAATTCAGAGGTTTCCTGGTTGGCAGGTGTCCCATGCTACTGAGTGAGGCTTTTATTTTATTGGCATTGGATTCATTGTGCATTGCTGAACACAGTACAAAGCCCCCACCTTCATGCTCCACGCTCACAATTGGCCTAGCATCCCTGAACACAAGGCCACTTTGATTTCTATATGTAAGAAACAGGCTCTGCATCACACTTCGTTGAGACCTTATCTCTATCCACAGGCTCACTGGTATATGAAGTCCCTAGCAGGGATTTAGCTCTCCTTGTAAAGATAGCAGGCATTTGTCTAATGTGAACATTCCCATGCAGATTTCATGTACATTAGGGTGAAAAAAAAGCCCCTTTGCTGTTTTCCAACAGCTTTTAGGCTACGTTTGGCTTTATATACTTAGACTGATGGAATTGATTTATGAATCTTCCTGTTAAAAAGGACAGCTTCTGGATGATGCACAAGTGACCACTTCCTCCCATGTATCTGATATCTGCAATTCCCTTCCAGATTAAAAAAAAACCAACATTAAATGCAATGAAATCAGTGTCCTCACTGGAACTTAAATTCTTTCATATATTTTGCATTCAGTACTCTTAATATATTGCACTCGTGTGCACACAAGCATATTTCTATGTAGGTGAATAACATCTAAATAAAGTACACATTATAACAACATTGTTTGCTACATGGCAGCAAACACTGAAGATCACCAAGACTCATGAATACTTTCCAAGAACACAGTTTACTGCAATGTTCTTTGCCTGAATCCAGTACTGCAGCTCTCTCTCTGCACTCCCATCAGTGGGCCACAGCAGGAACCATGTGCCGAAGCCACCCAGCACACAACAAAAGCATAGCTCTGACTTCCCCCTATCTGACAGCCAGCAGACCTCTGACAGCCATCAGGGTTTCCATCAGATCTTTGGGCTTCCTGACCCTCAAAGTCCTAACTAAGCACTGGTCCCAGGGGCAGCAGTAGGCTCGCCCCACAGCTGTGTGGGAGATCTGAATACCTTCAACCAGGTCTTGGGACCAGCAGCAACATGTTTGTGACTCCAGCACCTTCCAAAACAGACCAGGTTGTTCTGCTGTTAATGTCCACCTCTCAGCATTTGCTCTCAGCCTGCACAAAGCTAAGTTTAATATCAACAACAAAAAAGGTGAAAATTTATAGCAACTTAATGATGTCAGCTAAATATTGCCTTATCACCACGTTAAACAGTTTAATCTCTGTTAGTAGCACACATGTTGTGTTCAGAAGTAAAACAACTCAAGTATGAGAGGCAAAATTACTTCTCAGATTTATTAGACCTTTGATATGGGCTGACTTCCCCAGGCAAACAAAGCCCTTATGGGTAGCACAACCAGCACAAAAAGCCATTCTGGAAACTGGTTCCCTCTTAGCACTGTCAGAAAATACCACAAGGTCGCAAACCTCCCCTCTGTCCACAAGTGCTTGGTGAGAAATACCCCTCTCCTGCTGACTATCAGGAGGTTTCTCCCACTAGCTGCCATGCAAGGGCTGTGTACCCCTCCTACAGCTGCAGAAGAATGACATCTAAGCTTGCTATGCCATTCAGATAAGTAGCATTTAGGTATTTTCCACACAGTACAGCTCTCACACCTGAGATCCTCTTCCTTCTTTAACCATTTGCCCAAATCACACTGGTGCCTGATTTTCATGAGGCCAAGCAGGTGAAATGCTGAAGGATGCATCTCACAGGAACAACTCACCTCCAGGAACAGACTAATGGGGTAATCCTGCGGAGAGTGCCCATAGTGCTCTGCACACTGTGAGAAGAGCTAAGTCAATGAGTTGGTTCAAAGCACTCCTCATATTAACCTGCCTCTAAAGTTTAGGTAAACTTCCTGATCACTTAGACTTTCGATTTACTTTTAGGGAACTATTTCTAGTAAGTGGTTCAAGATGGATTATAGTTTAACTGGAAGCTTGGGAATAAAAAGATGGTCAGAGGAAAGCTGGGTTCAATTCTTGCCTCTGCCACAGACTTCCTGTATAAATCTGGATGCATTGCACCGGGGGGGCATTCACCCATCTAACTCAAAACATCTAATTTCAATGCCTATATTAAGAGCTCAGGCTCCCATTACAGTCAGTTGAGCAAGCTAGGCTGGGCTGATTCAAAGGACTCTCAGGAGCGGTGCACTTACCAGCTGCATAGGGAGTGGAGGCTTCTAATTTGAGAGCATAAGGCAAACTCCGAAATCCCCTCTGCCCTTCTGGCATCCTTGGAGCTCAGCTCCTCACCTTGAAATCTGTTTTGGATTAGTGACATGAAGAAAGTGGTCCCCAAAGTGTGCCTGAGCATCAGTCCCCTAGCGCAGCAGACAAGAGAGATGCAGCAGAAGAGTGAATTTCTAATCTAATCTTTTTTTCTGCAATTTATCTGCTTTCTGGGTTTTGTTTAATATATAAAAAAGCACATTACAAATGCATTTATATGAATCTGCCTTTTTTTTTTTTTTTTTTTCTTCCTGATTGTTCCCTTTGGGTTCTTGAGGATGCAGTGTGACTGCAGAACGTCTGGCAACGTTTGTGATAATACTTTCACCACTGCTCAGCTTTGAAGAACAGGTCCACAAAATGCTTTGAGTATTCTTCCCCAGACATACTCTGCAGGGTTTTGTCCATCTTTAATTCTGAATTCATTTCTGAATGACTGAGGATGTCGTTCTTACATCTCTAGACTGAAATTTTCTGAGAACATAGTTTGAAATGCCTAAGAGAGCAACAACATGGACAGCCATCCAATATTTTGCAAGAAATTTTAAAACATGAGGCTTCACATATATCAGATTCAGCTCTGGACATTGTTGGGGCTTTTCTCTTCCCTTCCCTTCCCCCCCCCCCCCCCTTTTTTTTGTGGTGGGGGGGGGGGGGTGGAGGACTACACTGTAAACTTCCACTTCACAAAACATCCCATTTTGGATTGATGCTATACGAGAATCTGGAGATTGTGCTACTGAGCAGCTACTCAGAATCATGGGGTGATAAATTAAAACAGGAAATGGACCATTTCTACTATCAGGGTCACTGTTGTCAACTCCTAACAGGTCAATTGACTTGTCAAGCTGTCTCTGAAAGCCAGAGCTCAGATTTCATTGCCTTTCACTTTTTTTTTTTTGGAAGAATCTCATACAAGGGTCTCTGAGCCCGTCTTTCACCCAGCTAGTTGGGAAATTCCAGGGACAAATCCTGCACATAAACTGCAGAGCAGATGATGGGAGTCTCATTGAAGCTACTGTGCGGAAATATTAAGTACAAGTGCTAGAGATATGCATGCAAACAGATGAGGATTTCCTTGTGTGTCATTATCAGACACGGCTGAGATTTTAAGTAGTGAGAGATCATTTGGAAAAAATCCCGGGATACATCTAGCATCAATAAAGAAGAAAGCTCTGATGTTCTAAGGACAACAATCAAATCCACCTGTTAGAGAACCAACAGAAGAACTGTAAGCAGACCAAAACTCTTCCTACCTGCGTTTTTGTATTTTTATGTAATATGCACACACACACACACATATATACCTGTACACATATGCACACATGCAAAGCAGTTACAGACCAAAGGGAGATCAGTACTGCTTAAGAACATTTGCTCAGAAGAAGAGAGATCCCCTGCTTTAATCAGCTTCTAGGCCAGAAGATACCAGGCAAGGAGGAAGAGCAACTTGTTTGGATATCATGTCACAGGGTAATGCCAGAGAGGACAAGCCTTTTCAAGAGCATCACCATATGCTTGGGTCATGCTTCTACTCAAATTAGAGTGTCAGTTTTCCAAAATGCTTTGGAGCAGCGCAGAAACTCAAGTGATCATAAAGGGAAATGCCACAATTACAAAAATGTGCTTGTTCCAAAACCAAAATTGCTCGGTGGTCAGCTAATAGATTTTTGCTGTTAAAGATTTCTTTTGCTGGTGCTACTGCAACAATTAAATTGAAAGGTTTCTGTTATGACATTGACATTCTTGTTTTTATTACTGATTAAATTTTTTTTTCCTCTCCAGACAAAGCCACATTCACTTTCCATAGAATACCTGAGCTTCAATGCAAATAATTTCTGGAGGGAAAAGATTCTCTTGGAAAATAGTCACCAACTATCATAATCATGGTTCAAAACGCAAACACACCCAGACGTGCTGTACGCTCATGTTATCTTTGGAGCAGTTTGAGTCTTTGTGGTGTCCTCATGTTATGGCTCTTAGAATGGAGAAAGGTGAAATGAGTATGTGTAGAGCTTCTCTGCCCAGCCCTGCAGGAATGCCTCCTCTTCCCTCCACCCCTAAAAAGGCAACTTTTTCCTCCTAGTTCCATGCTCCCTACCACCTCACCCCCAGTTTACCCTCTTGTCATTTCCTCTTGCCCTCTTCCCGCCATATCATGTTTCCAGTTCAGAATCTGTAGATCCACAATTGTTTAAAAAGCAGCTCAAACTTCCAACTTATAAACATTGCTTCCTCTGTCTCCTGAATTTATTTTAATAGCTGATATTTGAGCCCATGGGATTGTTTTAACTAACACTGTATAGTCAGAAGGAATCACTTTCCTCCAGGCTAGCTCTAGGTCAATAGCATAAGGCAAGACCCCCTCACATTTCATTACCCAGGGATCAGATCCCCTTTCCCAATCCATCACTCTGAAGCTCGTTCCTCCTATTCCTCTCAGATTTGCCTGCATGATTCATGCGGTGCCAAATCAACAGTATATTTGCTTTTTTCTCAGTTCATTGTTTTTATTTGCTTACATGTTCCCTGTCATAGTTCAACTCATAAATCAACGCTGGTTTATTTTCTACAAACCCGTTGAAAGTTTGAGCCAGTTTCCACTGTTATGAAAGACTCCCAATACTACACGTCCTTTAACAGGTGGAAAATGTCTTAAGAGGCTGTTTGGATGAGAATGATTTTCTAAGACAAAGCAGTATTTATTTATGACTTAATCGAATTCCAAATAAAGTAACTGTTCCCTGCACCGAATTATCTCTTTATGATGCTATCCCACTAACACATGGGTTTATTACTTAAATCAAAAATGTAATATTGAAACCATTTCTAGCTATTAAACTTGAGTAACTGATTACAGTAAAACAACATTCCTGAGATACTTTAACGGAAAATTTTCCCTTAAGAAGACCACTAAATACCTATCCAAACTAAATTTTGAATTAGAAAAGCAAGCAAAGAAACAAAAATCAAGCCCCCAAAACTCTTTACTAAACCTTCATTTTTTTTGGTTCAGAAGAGCTGTTGATTACCGGATTATCAGTGGAACAAAACCATCCCTTCTCTGGCAATCTAGATTTGGAGAAGACATTGCAAAGAGGAACCCCCAAACCTAAGTTTGGTGTGCATTACCCAGGTGAAAGCCTGGCTCAGCGGGCCAAGCCCAAACAGTTCCTGTCAGCAACCAGGCTCACTTACGCTACCTGGCCAGGTATAAAGCACAACAGAGAGTAGGCCTGCCTTTGCAGCTGTATCTCACTTCCTCTCTGTACAGAACAATGTCTCATTGAGGTCACATTGCTGTTCTGAGGGCATGTCTCCCCACATCCTGATGAGTGGACAGGATGATTCTCCTCCTCTGCACATTCCACACTGCAGTGGGATGCAGTTCCTGAGGCCATTTGGTGCCTCTTTCTCTCACTGGCTGACTTCAGCTTCCAGCTGCCAGCCAAGTGGAGTGCTTCAAAGTGCTGTGTTTCTCAAACATTTCTTTCTCATGTGAATGACATTAGCCACAGGGAAAAAAAAAATCTGTTTCTTGGTTAGGACACTGGGGATGCTCACTGGCAGCTAGGATGACAACCACACGACACAGATTTAGTGTCTACACAGCAGAAAAGGAAGAGGTTGTGGTGTGATGGTTTCCACTCACAACTGTAGCTCCTTGGCCATAGGAGAAATGATCCTCCTCATCCTACCTGGCATCAGAAAGGGATTCTGAAACACTGTCCTTGCAAGGACTGCAGGCTTAGAATGGAGAGGTTTGCCCCACTAGGATGGGACAAAGATTTTTTCCAGCTGCCAGACCACAGTCAAAACAAAGTCTACAAGTCAGAAGCTTTGGAAAAAATTACTCCCATTTTTAAGAAAGGGAGAAAGGAAGACCCAGGGAACTACAGGCCGGTGAGCGTCACCTTTGTGCCTGGGAAGATCATGGAGCAGATCCTCCTAGAAGCTACGTTAAGGCACATATGAGACAAAGCGATGATTCGAGACAGCCAGCATGGCTTCACCAAGAGCAGATCGTGCCTGACCAATCTGATGGCCTTCTATGATGGAGTTACACCTTCAGTGGACGGGGGAAGGGCAATGGATGTCATCTACCTGGACCTCTGTAAAGCCTTTGACATGGTCCCTCACCACATCCTTCTCTCTAAATTGGAGAGGTGTGGATTTGAAGGATGGGCTGTTTGATGGATTAGGAATTGGCTGGCTGGACACAGCCAAAGGGTTGTGATCAATGGTTCTGTGTCAGGGTGGAGACCGGTCACAAGTGGTGTCCCTCAGAGGTCGGTCTTGGGACTGGTGCTCTTTAACATCTTTATCAATGACATAGACGATGACATCGAGTGCACCCTCAGCAAGTACATAGATGACACCAAGCTGAGCGGTGCAGTCGATACACTGGAAGGAAAGGAAGCCATCCAGAGGGACCTGGACTGGCTGGAGAAGTGGGCCCAGGAAAACCTAATGAGGTTCAATAAGGCCAAGTGCAGGGTGCTGCACTTGGGTCAGAGCAATCCCAGGTATTTATACAAACTGGGGGAAGATCTCCTTGAGAGCAGCCCTGCGGAGAAGGACTTGGGGGTCCTGGTAGACAAGAAGCTGGACATGAGTCAGAAGTGTGTGCTTGCAGCCTGGAAGGACAACTGTGTTCTGCACTGCATTAAAAAAGGGGTGGCCAACAGGGAGAGGGAGGTGATTGTCCCCCTCTACTTGGCAGTACTCTGGAGTACTGCATCCAGGCCTAGGGTCCAAAGTACAAGAAGGACGTGGAGCTCTTGGAGCAGGTCCAGAGGAGGGCGACTAAGATGATCAGAGGGCTGGAGCACCTCTCCTGTGAGGAAAGATTGAGGGAACTGGGCTTGCTTAGTTTGGAGAAGAGAAGGCTCCAGGGAGACCTCATTGTGGCCTTCCAATACTTGAAGGAAGCGTATAAACAGGAGGGAGAATGATTGTTTATGAGGGTGGCTAGTGATAGGACAAAGGGGAATGGTTTTAAACTGATACAGGGGAGGTTTAGGTTAGATATTAGGAGGAAGTTTTTCACACAGAGGGCGGTGACACTGGAACAGGTTGCCCAAGGAGGCTGTGGATGCCTGGTCTAGTGGCTGGTGACCCTGCACGTATCAGGGGGGTTGAAACTCGATGATCATTGTGGTCCTTTTCAACCCAAGCCATTCTGTGACTCTATGATTCTACGATGTTGCCAGCTTTGAAGAACATTACAGTTCTGGTTTTAAACAAATAACATCACAAGAAGATTGAAACACATTGAGAATCAGACTTAATGTTTAATGCACTGAAAATATATCCCATCACGAATTCTGATGAAAACCTTGGCAATTCTGTGGGCTGTGAAAGATTACAAAATAATCAAGAATAACTGAAATTTTAATTTCTGTAATGTGTCATTAGGATTTGGACATATAACGTTTTCCAATATTTTTACAAAAAGGAGAGTACGATTCTATACTGTATGTTGTTTTAGATGGGAAAGCCATAAGGTTTTACTGAAAAATGTCCCAAATCTTTGCTTTGACAATTTTGAGCTTTCCAACCTTGTTTTCTATTCAGATGAAAAACTGATTGAAACAGACCCTTTCTTTAAGGCATTTCAGATTTGACATATCAACATTTTCCAACCACAGCACATTTACTTAGAAAAAAATCTCAACCACTTTGGACAGTTGCAATGAAGTTGTGCTCTTTGCCTGATCACTCATAGCTCTGAGATCACTAGAGACAAATATAGAGTTAGCTTTCCAAACATCAAGAATCCCTTTGTCCTGCACACGAGCTGCCATCTCACATCTAATCCACTATAGCTTTTTGCTTGGTGGAATTACCAACATAGATCTGTCATCCAAATCCTTAACAAAAACACCAGAACTGATCTGCTGTAAAGAATTGTTTTCTTCTTTCTAATCACTAGAATTAGTGATTAGAATGTTTTTGATCCAAGTTAGCTCTGCATTCAGATCAGGTATCTGCAAAGTCACATGCTCACCCACACCATTCAATAAACAGAAGGACAAGAGATACAACTGAAAACTAAGAAAGCATGAGAAATTAACATGCTCTTCATGGGCTCAGTTCTCATTTACTAAGTGCCATATACTAACCCTTGTCATTGAGATGAATGGGAAGCAGTATGTAAAAGTCAGACCAGATCCTTTCAGATGAAGGTAAAGGTATCTAGCAATGCAAGCAGACAGCCAGCAGCCCTGGCTTCACTGTCTTGAACTGATGGATCCCCAAGACCTGATGCAAGATCAAGGTTAGTATCTCTGGTTAATATGCCATAGCCAAATGCACTGGTACAACACCTAATGAAACTCTGTAGGCCAAAACTGATAGACTGTTCAGACAGACATTTCCTCATGTCTTAAAGTGTATTATTTACTTTGTGTTTGCCAGAGAATGAAACTAACTCTCCCTACCAATTCTAATTAGACTAGTTAGCACAGCTGGAAAAAATAATCACATTTTCAGGCACACAGGTCTTTTCTGTGTAGGTCTGTATGCCCAAAAGCTGTTCCAGCTGTAGGAGCTGACCTAACAAACAAGATTACCTTTACCTGCGAGCCTTGTCTGCCTTATGTCCATAGACAGTCCAAGCTACTGCAGCAGCACTGCCTTAACTGTGTATTTAGACATTCCTGGCACAGCGAGACTTTAAGCTTAATTCTTACCTCTGGAAGTAACAACATACTGGAGGGCAATTAAAAACACACCAAAAATGGTCCTTTCCTTCTGTTTGTCCCTTTCAGAACCTCCCCCACTGGAACCAAAATTTCATAACTCCAATTAGGAGGGGAGCTAGAAAGGTTTGGATTTCGTACACTCACCTTAAAAGACTGGATTATTTTGCAGCCCAAGAGACACCGCGGGATGCCGCTGGTGGACATGGACCTGGGTCTGAGAATTCCTGCCTGCTGCCATGAAAGTGAGAGGTTTGTTGCAATGCGCACAGACCCATTATTATTAATTTCCTCCAGCTTCTGAGCAAGTTTTGAATTGTTCGTCATTCTTTTTCAAAGTGATTTATGGGTTATAGGGAGAGAAAGAAGCAGGGGTTTTGTAAATAGTCCCTCCCTTTCATTCCATTTCAGCACATTAATTGCTCATTGTCTGTAATTGGAAACATAAAGTGCATTCCTACTCGGATCACATGCAGACAGCTGCCCTGATGTGACTCTTAATGTACAATAAACTTCCAGTGTGGTACCATGGACTTGCTTGTTTTAGTAGAGCTAAATGTACATGGACTTTGCAATACACAGGAGTATGTCCAACATGTGCTTTTGGATGAAGAAAGATTATTTAAGTTTCCACTTCAAGAACATTCTTCCTCTCTGGACATGAATGTTTTAAGGAAATGACCTGAGTTCACGTAAGTATCCCTGAGATCTCTCCCTTCCAGTTTAAAGTCAAACTTTAGGGTAGTTTTTGGCTTTCCTTCATTGACGCAGGTCCTAGAACTCCCCCAGAAAAGAGAGAAGGAAAGAAAAATAAAGAAACATAAATGGCTCTTACTTAAATACAGAGTTTTCCACTTAACCAGGCTTATCTTTGTTTCTAAGCCCATCTAAGGGTAAAGAGGTCTAATGCAACCACATGATTTTATTGGCTTGACAGCCAATTTCCCAGACTATAACTTGCCTTTAGGAAACATGGCTAAGAAAGCCAGGAATAGGCCATTAACTTCCACACTGCTGTGAGCAAACAGCAAATGGATGGTTCCCACACACAGAAGGAAAGAGGAACAATTCCATACTCCATACCTGAGTTCAGTATTAAAGAGACTGCTATTCAGCTAAGAATCTTGCTCTTTATTTTAGAGTGGGAACTATTTATAAAGACCACAGCTAAATGAAACTCTTCCAGTAGTTTCAGAGGAAGTCAAATGAAAACAAGTTATTCTGAGTCAACCTTTATTGAGATCACTAAGTAAAGAGAAGTCTTCAGGAGGAATATTAAGGACTAGAAATTGAATCCCTGGAAGAACTGTGGGTATGCTTTGGAAGACTCTTCGTGCCAGAAGATGCACCTGAGGGCTCACAAATCACTTCATCTGCCGCACAAAGTAAGCTTGGAGATTTTACCTGAAGTAGCATAGGAAAAATACAACTCATTTCTTCTACTAGCAGATTCATGGGATTGGAAACCTCCAGTGGTGAGTGGGAACAAGCAACTGGAGTGAGAAGCCTTGTCCCAGGCAGCATAGCTATTTGCAAAATGAATGCCTGCCTGCAGTGCAGATTCCTCCTTCAGAGAGGCACAGATCTCCACTCTGCACACCAAAACCAGCTTAAATTTTACCAGCATCAATGAGTTCAGAAGAAGGAAGAAGTGCTCAAAAGGGTGCTGTCACCTGAGTGCAGCACAAGATAGAGAAGATGCTGAAATCCTGACTCTGGACCACATGTTGTCAGATGAAGCATGCCAATGATCTGAGGGAATCTGAAAGAGTTAAAACGTCCAGGGAGAAGTGTGTTTATTTCAAAGCTCACAGAAGCCCTTCAAATGAAGAAATAAAGTACTTCATCTCCAAATGCATGTAGATCTGAGCCTGAAAGAAAATGCTTTCAGAAACCTGTTACTAAAGTAGAGGCCACACAGTAAAGGCTGAAACAAAGAAGATATTTTCTTTGCCAGTGCTAAATTCATAATCGATACTTCTCTCACTTGCAATACACTGCTCTTGCTAGGTGCTGTATGGATAAGCAGCAGAACGCAGCCCCTCTGGTCTGCTCAGTCTCTGCAACGGATACAGAAATATATGCACTAAATGTCAACTTAGACCTTCCTCCTTTTTTTTTTAAGACAAAAAATACTAGCTTATCGAGTACCCTGTCCTGGTTATTTTAGACTTAGACTTTTATTCATTTTCATCTGTTGAATAGTAAACAAAAACTGGCATGCTGCGAGAAAAATGATTGCCTCAATAGAAAAGTGCCCATTTATGTCATCCCACAATTATTTCAAGCACTATAGTTGAGGTTAGTCCCTCCAAGGCATGTACAAATTGCAAATACACACAAATAATAATGCTCCTACTTTTGGAAAATGTGAAGCCCTTTGTTTTGGAAAGGTTGTTCCTATTATTTGTGGCTTGCAACTGTCATCATTATTCAAACCTTGTCTTCTTTCATGATTGTTCTGCAGCTACTGGGTGCTTCAGAACTTCCCAAAAATTAATATACTTCAAAGAACCAGACATTTTGTATATAGCTTAATTACAGCCTATATAATTAAGTTTTAAAATGATAAAAACTCTTTTGTGCCATAAGTGTACTCAGGCTTCAGCTCACAGGCAAGCTACTACATATCATCCGATGGAGCGAAGGGCCAAGAAATTCCATTTCATTAATTGTTTCCTCCAAATCTCAAATGTAATTACATATTTTCCAGGGACCTTTGACATTTTCACACTGTGGCTTGGAATCTGATCATACCCTGAAGTAAACTGTCTGGCTGGTCAGAGACTTAGAAATAAGGTCTCTAGCGAGGCAGACTTGGCCTTTTTCAGACTCCAGAAAAGAAAGAAGAGAGCTGTACAGGTCTGGGTCAGATTTTGTTATCAGAGCCTTGAAAGGAACCAGAAAGAGATGAAGAGCTGAACTCTTATCTCATGTAATTGCTCTTACAGGAATCAGAAAAGGCACCAGAATAAAGAAAAGTCTTTTTCACATCAGTCAAGGCTGCTTTGTGTAGGAACTAAAGGGATTTTTGAACCTTGTTCCTAATTAATCTCCCTGGATTTTGTGCTCAGGTTTCTGGACTCTGTTTTTGAGCACAAAGCCAAGCCAAGGTGAACACACAAATGTGACACACAGAGACATAACGTTCATGCTCCAGACTCTTCCAAGAAACATCCAAAAGGTTGGGGCTGCTAGGAGTGAGCACCAGGGGCTTGATGCCATCATACTCATTCAGGACAGGCCCATCCATGCTCTACCAGAAGCAACAGTGATTTTATTAATGAGCTACTCTTTACTAATACGTAAACCATAAATGAACTCACTGCTTGAGAATCCACTGATTCACATTAGTGGGTCTGGCCCACCATTTAGGTTATTCAGGAGAGTTTGATGCGCACACATATGCAAAAACATGATATACGTGTCCATCACGTACATGTTGGCAAACAGTTTATTTACTGTCTCGCAAACTGTATGCTAGGCATCAATGCAATCAATCTGCTTCTTCTGCAGATGCAAAATTCACATGAAAATACAATTTTTAATGTAGTACCACATGCTATTTTTTTTCCACCTCAAAACACTTTTCCTGCATTGCTTTGGATGACAAACCTCTCAAACAAAACATCCTTCTTCGAAATTTTGCTCTAGTTTCCTTTACCTCTGTGAACAGGATAGCAGCACCTTATTAGAGACAAAATTGATGAGCCTCCATGAATCATTACTTGGAGCACGGAAAGGAAAAAAGAAATTTGGCAAGCCTTTAGTCGGTAATATGCGCTTCTAAAACCTACGCTTTGAAAGGGCCAAGTTATTACACTGTGAAAAGTAGTTACTCAGCACGTGCTGTAACTTTTCATAGGGATTTCTAGGCCAAATTTAAAGAGTGCTAATGATTTTGAATGCCAAACTTGAGACCCTACAGCAGGATGAGGTTTTAACAATATTTGAACAACTGCCCTCCCTGCCTCCCTCCCCCCAGGCTATGCCTCTTGCGGAGATTTGGATTTTTGGTGCCTTAAAATTAAAGCACTTCACATCTGCACTCATGGAAAATCTTGGCCTTCGCATTCTCTTCAGCACATCAAGAGTAAAATCCCACTGAAGGGAGCGGGAAAGCTGCTGTCATTCACCACAATATGTTGGCCTACCAGGAACGTCATTCATTATTAACAACAGGGAAAAACCACAAGTGCAAGCACCTCGTTCTGCAATCTGAGCGCACGCAGCGATGGGGCGCACCATTCCACTGCAGACAGCCTCATTCACGTACTGGCAGCGATCTGGCCATGGCAGCTCAGAGCTAATTTATTCTGTTTCCCATTTACCTCATCTAAGTCAGCTATCACCAAGGGGAAGCCTGCTCAGAGGTTCTCTGACAACAGTTTATACTGAATGCTTTAGAAGATGGCATAACCCGAGGGTGATGTGCGGTAAAGGCCAGCACCTACTCTCTTATTCCTCTTACTCATTTATGATTTTAATAAATGACTAAAAGTACTTCCGAAGGCAGACTAGAGATAACATAATTAATAGTAGAACTTAATTCCCAGAGCTTGCCAAGTATCATAAACAGGTGCTATTACAGGGAGAGCATGGAAGTTGAACCCGATTCCTCCATTCCCAGTACTCCAGCTTGCTGCAAGCCTCTAAAGCTGAGCCCAACAGCAAAGCAGGCAGGCCAGAAATCCAGACTTTAGGAATGCCAGGCCATCAGTTCCAAGGCCCTGCATCACCTCCTTGTCCCCCACTGGCCATCTGGCTTCCCAGCAATACAGCTCCACTGCAATTTGAGCCCATCTTTAACATTTCCCAAAGAAAGGAGAGATGAAAACAAAAGGATCATTTACTTCCTCTAATTGAGAAACAAGATAGGAAGACAGATAAGCCAAGGAAAATTGGCACAACTCCACAGACTTCAACTGATCTTAGAGACGGGGTGATGAGTGTGGCATAAAGAATATGAGCATGCTACTATTACTGCTTTGTGACAGCAATACCAGTCTGTTATTTGATGCGCTCCATCTCTGGATATAGAAACACTTTACAAGAGAGGGCAATATCACAGAAATGAAATTGCGTCAGCCTACCCAGAAGGAGGGACCCCAGCCTTTTTTTCCTTGTCATTCACAATATGATTTTTTTTATTCCTTGCTAAGACAAAAATAATATAGTGCTAGTTGTTGCCAAATAGCCACTTTTGAAACTTGGGCCCAGTCATTTTTAGCTAAGCAAACTTGGCACAAGATGAGTGTTGCCTATGGATGGAGTTTACAAAGCGGGAGGTTTGCCAGGATTCTACTGCAACTCACTTTGAGGTCTGGTGCCTCACCTTCTCACCCTACAACAAAGATTAAATGGTCTTCTAGCACAGGAAAAAAAATAACAAAAAAACCCTGATGCTATTTTTTCCTTTTCCCTTCTTTGGATTCTAGGAATTACAGTCCACAGGAGATGAACTTTGATAGTGCCATGAATGAAAACGTAGCTTCATCTGAAGCCAAAAGTACTTCCCTAGGCTATGATTATCTATGTACGCACACACAAATGCACATGCACACACACATCCATCCTTTACAGGAGCCTGGGAGGAGAGCTCTCCTCTCACTGGTTTGTTAAGGGCACAAAGAAAAAAACTGCTGTTAAACACAGAACAACAAAAGACAAATCGATACTGTAAAATAATCCACAGCCACGGGAATCATGCTTTTTAAAAGACCTGCAGAAGCCCTGGGTTTGGTAGTGACTGCTGCATAGTGACTCAGAGGAGGGACCCTAGTATACACCAGAGCACATGACACCCAAGTGGGGCCCAGTGGGGTCTCTCCCCTTCAGAGCTATTCCTCAGAGAACAGACATGTTGAGAACAGCAGAGTCAAAGGAGCTGGAGAGACTGAAGCCACTCCTCCGTGCACTGCATGCTCCACTTTGGATCTTCTTACTGATAAGAGAGAGAAGTGGAAGCCATGGCACTGCCGTCCCCAGTCCCTTCTTGCCTGCAGCCAGTGCATTCACTGCTTTCCTCCCTGCACAGCGCAAACTAAAAGGTACAAAAAACCACAGCGTGCTCCCAGAGAGGAGCTATCTCTCTGCTTGAGCCTGCGTGCAGCTCCCATCTCAGCAACCCTCATTAGGTACCTAGCATTTCCTAGGTGTGCCATGGGCCACAGGAACAGAGCAGGATGGGGACCAATTCTCCTCCTTTGCCTCTAAAAGAATTGCTGAAATGAGAGGGGAGGGTGTGGGTGGGAGGAACCATGGAAAGATTGATGTAAATTCATTTTTAAAAGCCAAACAGATGAAAGTAATTTTCACAGCCCCACAGCTGTTCTATGTATTTTTTTTGGACCAAATCTGAGTGAAACGTGGTGCAGATAATAACCCTAACTTTGAGTAGATAAGCCCCACACAACCAAATTGTCAGCATATTCCCAGCTTCTCCCCATCCGGGCAGTCTGTGAGCTCAGTGAAAGATGAGCATCTCCACCCCTTCTCAGGGCCCTTGTCCCCCTCCAGTATGGTTTGTCTGGGGCAAGATGCTGTCTTCAGCATGCTACCATTTGCCCACTGCCCTCCAGGTCCCAACTGAGCCCCAGGTGAGCTGGAGATGATGGGCAGCACTGTTGAGGTCTTTTCCTTGCTCTCCCTGCGTCTTTTGACATGAAACAGAGGGGACAAAACACTGAGAGTGAACAGACAGAAGCCCTAAAGCCATGGTCTCTGAGGTGACACTGTCAAGCTCCAGACCACAGAAATAGATGGACTTTACAGTTGTGCTTATCCTTGGTTATTTTCCTATTAACCAACCCTGCCAGCAGCCAGTCAGTGCTTTCTGCAACTTCCATGGCACTTTGTGGAGCAAGACCTTAGGCTGGCTTTGAAAAGCTACAAAATTCTCTGTTTTGGAGCCAGACAACACATGTCCAGGAACTCACTGTCGTGCTCTGGTCTGCAATGCAGTGCTTGGTAGGAGGCTGAGCTGTCTTTTCCACAGGATGGCCTTGGCATCCCATGGGCATTTTCAGGGTGGAAACAGGAGCTGCTATCAGGTAACAGTGTTGTTTTGGGTTGGTCTTCAGCAATTCTCCCCCTGAAGTGAGCCTACCCCTTGTTCTTACCAGGCTCTGAGAAAGGCCTCCAGAAGAAATGACAGGGAACATAAAAAGCTATGATACTTTCAAGAGTCCAAGTTGGCATTTTCTCCGGCCAGAGGTTCCTAAATGGCTTTGAAAACCTTGCTCTAAATGTTTCCTCTAGGACCACTTCACATTAAATTGAAGGGTTTAAAATAGTTTTTATAAAAATTGCTGAGGCTCTGAAAGCAATACCTTGGGCACATAGAAGCGGAGCATTCGAAAAACAACCACTGAAGGTGACACCAAATGGAGTCAATTGTGTACTTCAGAGCAGGCTGAGGGCACCTCAGCTCAGCAACTTTCACTCCTTATTATATTTAGCCCCAAGCCCCTCCTGAGGCCCTGTGAATGAGGAAGAAGAGGTCTGGGAGTGCTCTCTCCTCCCATGCAACCCCCTCAGTTCTGGGTTATCACACTGTATCTTTTTTTTTTTTTCTTTTAAATACACAGCAGCACAATATAAAATCCATTTAGAAACTGGGCTTGCTTGCTGCTATTAAAGAATCCATCAGTGAATTTCATTTTTTATTGGTTCAGTTACAAAACTCACAGCAGTGGTGTTGTGTTTGTTTTTCCAGAGCACCAATAAAAATCTTTTTGATTAAAAAAATTGAGAGAGAAAAAGAGAAAGAATGAAAAAAGAAAGAAGTTAAAAGCTGACCTGGTATAACCCATGTGAGCAGTGAACTTCAGCGGTGTTATATAAAAAGAACAGAGAGGCAGCAAAGCCAATAGCTGAGCAAATGCTTGACTGCGGCTGCAACCAGCAATGATCGAAACTTGTTTATGACAGCATAAAAATAAGCACGATCAAGCTATGCTGTATTAAACCAGGTTCAGTTATAGATTGATCACTAAAGGAGTATGGCAGATGTAGAGCCCCAGGAAGTAAACAAAAGCTCCTTCTCCGCTTTTCCATGGTTCCGCTCTTGCTGCACACAACCAATACTATTGGTTCCAGGTATTCTAGATGATACAATGCCATGTTCCTTCACAGCTGTCAAACAACCTACAAGTGCTGTCTCTTTACAGGCTTTTCTTCCCTTACAATCAGACATCTCAAAGTTTATTGCCTTTGTGACTTGCAGCTCCATCTGGCCCACACCCAATCTTGAAACCAAGAAGAAAACTGTGAGCAATGAATACTGTAAAGACAAGTATCCCAAAGACGATAGCCACACTGCATCAGGTGCTACGCAGAAGAATTGTGGACCCATCCTAAGCCAGGGTCATTGCTTTTTGCAGGAACATACACAGCAAAGTGCAGGAATATACACAGCCCAGTTGCATTGTGGTTGGGACCTAGGTTTCCAAAACGATGCCTATGAAGAGCAAATCTACAGAGCTTGATTTTCATTTATTTGGACTGATTGCAAAAAGTGCAAATTAGAATATATTGTAATTGCATTATTATGATAGAGCTGAAACTGGAAATCAATTTTTTTCCCTTCAGAGAGAAAGCAAACATTAACACATAGTTGATACTACAAGTCTATGGAACTAGAGTTAGGAGAGCTGATTTTTTAAAAAAGGATTTTTCCTGCTCTTTTTGTAAATTATTTCTCAAAATACATTTGAGTAAAAGTACTTATAAAGAAAAAGCAATTAAAGGAAAAAAATGCTCAAAAATAATGTTTTTTCCCCATCTCAACTAGGAATACTAACTTTCAAAATACGAGCTAAAAGATACTTTTATGGTTCAGTTTATAGATCAAAAACGCAAGTGGGGTAAAACCAAGACTTTTTAATATTTCATTTCTAATTTCTTTTTTTGGTCAGTCCTAGAAAAGTAAGAAAATAAAATCTATTTTAATCATAGCTGTCAGATATTTTATCTACTGCAGTTTATGAGATGTTAATAAGCTGCTCAGCTTTGGTGATCATTAAGAGCTGTTGATTCTTGGCTGGCTCGTGACAGCACAGGTGCTGGCGTGAAGGCATGGCTTTTGGTATGAGTTCCACAGACATTCATATAAACCAGAAACATCCTCACGCGCAAGAAACAGGGGAACAAAGTTAGGCTGACTAAAACAGCTGTTCAAAACTGGAATTAATATTTGCAAACACTGTCAACTTTGGCTGTCTTAAGAGGTGATCTTCAGAGGACCATGAATCCTGCTAAGAATCAGATGGCATGTGTTGCTATGCCTCTCAGACACTTTCAAACATCTTTGCTCTAGAGCTTGTCTAACTTTGAGAAGAAATTAAGGCCAGCTGTCTTTGAATATATACTTATCAATGTCTGCATGGGTGGATACTGATAGTGCCTTTACCAAGCCCAGCTTAATTCACTTGGGAAACAAGCCATTAAATAATCCCTAGGAGAGAGCTGAGCAGGAGCATCCACTCTGTGCTTTGCAGTCGCGCTCCAGCTTAGTCTGTATATGCAATGGCTTGGACTTTAGATAAGGGGGTGTTAACTGAGTGGGAAGTTTGTCGCAGTCAAAAATCTCCTAACGCCTGGGAAAAGACACCATGCAAAAGAGCAGGAACCCATGTTCTTTTTCTGTCTTCTTGTGGGTGGGAAACAAATAGCCTGAGCAAATAGCACGCAGCAGGAAATCTTTGGGGATTAAAACATGATATGCTGTATTTTAAGCAGGGATTTAGATAGGCCTCATGGAAGAAGGAATGTCTCCCTCACAGCCTCTAGGTTATCCTAGTGCTTTTCTTGCTTTCTTCTTTCACCAGGACTTCTCTCCAAATGAAAGTTCATTTGCCACTGGGATGCACGTACAGAAAACAGCGAAATCGAACTACTATTTTTGCAGGGGCTTTTTTTTTTTTCCACCCTGTCGGCAGAACAGATCTCATATGGACACAAGAAAACTATTATGCTAAGACTGTTCCCAGAACAGGAAAAGTCCTCTCCCATCCTCATTAACATTGTAAAAAGTATTTCAGGCTTGCAAGTGCTATAGGAAAGGTTTGACAGACATGACTGTTGACTCAAAATATTAGCAGGGATTGGAAAACAACTGGCTGAAGCTTTCTGAACATCAGCGTGACTGCCAAAGAAAGCATCAGCACCCGTTACTTCATGAACCAACATGTGATTTGCAGAAACACTTATATGGCTTAAGAAGTCTAAATCCCACTTTCAGAGGGGGCTTAGTCATCACAAAGTGATTCGAGCATCTCAGTACATTTGAGATTCTGACTATTGAAAGTGCAACTCTCCGTGGAAATGAACGGTTGATCATAAATTTCAACATAGGAGATTCCTACTATGGCTGTTGGGGGAGATCAAAGCCCTTGTGAAATACGTTTCCTCCAGTACTACCTCTACACCTGCACCAAGGCCAGAAAAAGCTACAACAGCAGTATCCTACATCTGCTAAGAAAGGCTGAGGTGGTACATATGGAGATATCTGTCTGGCAGCAACATCAGAGAGAGTGTTGCTGGGACAGAGCTATGCTTCTAGGAAGTGGGCAACTTCCCACATGTGTATGAAGTTGCTAAAACACAAACTTCTCACCCGTAAAAACACAATACACCTTCTGAGTTTGCATGCAAAATTAAAAAAAAAACAACAACAAAGAAGAACATTTACATAATGCAGAAACATTTTTGATTCAGTGAGCAAATAGAGAATGAGAAGCTTCAGTGCACATTGGCTGGACAGGACTGCAGTTTTCTTTCATTTTGTTAGAGCCCTGCAACAAGGATCTACTGCATCAGGCCTAGTCTAGGACTGTTTCTTTAACATGGAATCTGCACTTGTTTGAAACAATCTTCTCACTTCTTGCTATCATAATCTCAAGAGATTATCCACCAAAACCATCTGCTGTGAATGGGTGAAGCTGCTACAATCAGCATTTTATCAAAGGCACAACAGAACTTGTACTCCGGCAGAGATTATAATAAAAATCACTGCAAAAAGTATCAATCGGCAGAGAAATTCGTGTCCTTACAGCATAGGATCTGGTGTATTAGTTTGGCACATACATAGATAGAAAAATTGACCTGGAAATTTGACCTAAGGACTCTGGAGGGCAGAATAGAGGGGGACAATCACATCCCTCGCCTTGCTGGCCACCGTTCTTTTGATGCAGTCAGTCCAGGATACTTGTGGCTTTCTGGGCCACAAGTGCATAGAGCTGGCTCATGTCCAGCTTTTCATTCAGCAAGACACCCTCAGCTCCTTCTTCACATGGCTGTTCTCAATGAGTTCTTCTCCCAGTCTGTATGCACATCTAGGATTGCCCCAATCATATGCAATACCCTGCACTTGGCCTTGTTGAAACATATTAGGTTCTCATGCACCCACTTTTTGAACATGTCCAGGTCCATCTGGATGGCATCCCTTCCTTCTATTGCGTCAAGTGCACCACTCAGCTTAGCATCATCAGCAAACTTGCAGAGGATGCACTCAATCCCACTGCCTATGTCATTAACAAAGATGTTGAAGAGCACAAGTTTCAAGACAGACCCCTAAAGGACACTGCTCATGGCCAGCCTCCAACTGGACGTAGATTAGTTGACCACAATCCTCTGGCTGCAGCCATCCAGCCAATTCCTTAACCACTGAACAACCAACCCTTCAAATCCATATCTTTCCAATTTTGTGATAAATTAAGTCATAATAATCACCCATCAAGCTTCAGGCTAAATATTTTGCCATTTAGAAGCCTAAGATCAGCAGCTGAAGTGGTATTATTTGTGTTTAATGGGGACATAGTAAAGTGTTGCTTAATTAACCAGCACCAAACCTAACATGAGTGTTTCAAAATATGCTGAAAGTTCAAGAATTCTCTCTATGAAAATTTCCATTTTATTAAAAAAAAAAAGAACAACACTGAAAATTCTCCACAGAAAAACACCTTAAAGTAAAATATTTCATTTTGCATCAGTTCAGTGTGAATGGAACACCTCCCACAAAGGAAAGTTGATTTATGATGATATATTACCTGATATAAACTGAAGTTCCAAATACTAAAACCTCATTTTTTTTTTAGTAAGTTAGGCTCTTTGCTTGGACTACCCAAGAAGAAGTACAGAAATCCTCCTACCTCAGTCCACTTGGAAGATGTCTGGAGGCACATGACTCTTGCCTTATGATGGCTGTGGGTTATCACTCACATCTGCACGAGTCTCTGCAGAAAAAAGAAGAAACAAAACTGAAAAGATCGTAAAGAAACCTTGAAAGAGTAATAGAAAGACTGCGTGACAACTAGAATAGCTAGGGGCTTTTTTTTTTTTTAAATCTATCTTGCAATATAAATGAGGCATCTGAAAATTAGCTAAGATCATATTGATGGTCTTTCTAAGGAGAGCTATGGCACAATTAGGGAAACGATGCAAATGGTTTGCTAAGCGTCACCATCATGACTTCCAAAACCATGGAAAAGTACTGTTCCAAAACGTCAAAGCATTGTTTTCATCTATAATGCCAGCTGAGCAGGCCAGTGAATTCATTCCTGCTTACCAATAAACTTTTATTTAGTTTTCCACTGTGAGATTAGATCATGAAGGAAAAGTTCAAAATAATACTGTAAAAAGAGATGAACTCACACAAGATTTTCATTGGTCATTGGAAAAAAAATAAAAAAAAATCTGTCAAACTACTGAAAATGAATTAACTTTGGATACTTGAATACATAAACATTTCTGCAAAAACGCTTCAGGATGAAAAAATTTATTTACCGTGCCCTCCAGGGAAATGTACCTCATCAATCCCTTGTCACTAAATCACTTGCTAACAGTTATGGTGTGAGGTAAAGTGCTGTTTAGCCCTGATGAGTTTAAAGACCTCAATGCCTAATGAATTCTCCTATTCATACTGGAGGTTACATCTGTACTAGGCTCTTTTAACAACCTGGTGCTGAAAAGATCTGATGTAATTTTATTATTTACTAAACAGGTGTCAGTAATCATATCCAGTGATGTCAGGCAGCTTGATGGGAATTTGCTTTTAAGATGACTATCAGAGACGGCGCTCCATAACCATAAAAAGGCTCTCCTCTAAGTAGCAAGAGCCTCACAGCACGTTCACCTGGCTGACTGAGCGAGGGCTAGTTAGTGTCGTCATGAGCAAGAGCAATTACTGAGAGTAGTTCATAGTGACAGTTAATTCTGAAAGCCTCATTAACAATGTTAAGATCTGCTGAGGTCTTGGGGTTTGCTTCATAGAGGACCCTTTGCTCACACAACTGAGCACCTCAGCAAGCACATAACCCTGGGTCCCTCCCTCCACCAAAACACACGTGTGGCTGCCCTCGCATGTGCTCAGCACAGCTGCACCCTTTCAATAGAGCAAATGGACACATCTCATTCACCCTGGTTACAGAGGTTGAGTACAAAGCTGTTTTTTTTTGGTGTGTGTGTGTGTTTGTTTTCTTTTTTATTTTTTTATTATTATTTTTTTTTTTACATTAGGAGATAATGAAAGGGCTATCAGTGCTGCACTGCTTCACTGCTATAAACTAGCCTATAGGCTCCCAGATTGTTTGAGTTACTTCTTGAGTAACCCCAGGGCCACCCCTTCTGGGCAGGACAAATCCAAGCACAGGGCTGGAATTAAAATTGCTTTATGTTCAGTAACTTGTGCAGCATTGATGTGCAGTGGGTTTGCAAAAGATTTTGGCTTTGCATCACCATTCTCTTGGCAGGAGATAAATCTGTGGCAAAAGGCAGAAACACCGTCTTCTGGATGACTTATGCCTGGGCCAGTTGCAAGATGAGATTCCTCAACTCCTAGAACTTATTTTCCTTCTAACATAAATTTTATCTAGGCTATTAAATACTTCTACCAGATTTGCTCTTAAGACAGAAAATGTGTTTCAGCTAATTGAGACTTTTCACAGAAAACAAAACAAAAAAAATTCTACAACAGAAGGAAGATCTTGGCTGAAAAACTTTCTTGTTTCAGCCTCACACTGAAAACTTTCCAGGTTAGACTAAAAATGTTTAGTCTTTAGTGACAATGTTAAATTTTCCATGGAAAAAAGAAGTGTTTCCCAGAGATGTTAATAAGCTACAAGCTGTATTCCCCATTGCTGGAAATGTATTTGTTTGACTACATAATTTCAGGCACTAATCTTGCATTCATATGCCTAAAGTTTTAACAAGAGATCGCTTATTTTCATCAGAGCAGTAAAACAGCATCAAAACTCTACACAGGCTTACACTGCAGATACACAGTCATCCTAATTTGTTCAGCTTGACATGTAAATTAAAGACAACGTAAAGTGGCATTTGAATTCACAGCAAACTTGCTACCAGTTATTTGATCAGCACATGGTCAGTCTACTTTGGCTCTACTAGATGTTGGTAGTTTGCTCTAACACACTTTCCAAAACATGTTATATTAAATCACGCACCTCAGATCTGAAGAGTAGATCATAAGCCTGGAAGTTTGTCTACTTTTTCCAGCTACATCAGTTGCATCTAATAAAACATATTACTGAGTTCTTGTCTTGTTTACATCCCACAAAGGCAGTCTTAGTGTAGAAAATGAACACTGACTGAACGGAATTGAATGGGCTTTGTCAAACTAGGATCCTGACAGGTTGTTTTTTTTGCATCCAGCAATACACGATACCAGTAAATTTCAGTATTTTTGTTAGCTTAAATAGAAAAGTTTCTACTCTGTAAGAATTAATTTTCCAGCTCCAAGACTGTGTGTTTTTGAGATTTTTTTTTCCCCTTTCAATTTTGTTACTAGGTAGTTAGTTCTTCCTTCCTTAATGGTTATTTAATAAGACCCAGCTGATGCTCAATGAAGTGACCAAGCAGCACCTGAAAGAGATGGGTTGTAACATTCATATAAAGCGCCTGAGTACAATCATTGTTATTAAAAGGATAACCAAATGAATTCGTAATGATGGGACACTCATTTCAAAGTGTTTCCATAGCTGTTACACATCAGGAAAAATAGGGAAGTTACCTCATTTTCTCCAATCCTAAATAACCTTATAAACTCACCAAAGAAATTAATTAGCCAATATTTCTTGAAAATTCATAACAAAGTTTCCATTTTTTCCGTCAGATAATTCCTTAGTGCATTCTGGTTTTTAACTTCCTTCTAGTCTGGATCATTTTGATGTGTGAACAGACATTTTGTGTTTCCATGGGTTATTTCCACAGGTTCAAATATCTTATGTAATTGACATTTTCCTGCTTACAAAAGCTGTCAAACTTAAAAGTAGCAGTTGATTGATAAAACATGGGCTTTGTCTGTAACTTAACTTCATTGTTGGGGCTTACTGCTCAAGCTCTGAATAACTCCTCTCTTAAAATTGAATGCACGTCACTTTGATTTTTCTTAAAGCATCTATGCTTTAAAGCTTAAAGGCAGCAATTGCTTTTTCTTTTTTCTTACAGGTAGATCTCGACAGTTTGCTTCTTTTTACAATTGCTACTTTTTAGATAAAGGCTGCAACTTGACTTTAGGGACTTCCAAACTCAGTATAATACTGATTCAGAAACATTTATTCTTTCCAATCCTGACAATTATAAACAAGAAAACAAAAAGAGCACTTACGTCTATGGCATCTACAGAGGACTACAGCTATATGGGCCATAAAACAAATGACACAGACCATCCATTTTTAATAACAAAATGGAGAACAACAGTTATGAAAAGAATATTTCTTCTAGCTCTGACAAATGCAGCACAGTGTGAACCAGAGCCTGACTGCTATTTTTTTGTTGGCTTGCTGGGCTTTAGGTCTTGCTCTTGAATGAGGATATGAGCAAGCTGGTATAACTGAAACAGACACAGCGATAGTGCAGAGGAGTGTGTGGAGATGGCTATTGCCTTTGTCTCTGGGAAAACCATCATCAACGTGATGCTTCATGATGGGCAACAATCTGTGTTTTCTACCTGAACATCATTGATTTACACTGCAAACACTAAGCGGTGTCTTAACGGCACCTCACTTTTACTACCCTATATGCTCAGATAGCCAAGACGGGTCACACAACCCCTTCACAGCCCGTGAACTTCTCAGTAGTACTGCATCCTGATTTCCTTCAGAAGAGGCAGAAAACCAGGAGGCAGAAGGCAGGTAACATCTGATTCAATAAAAATGCTGACTGCAACAGCTGCAAAGGCTCTGCTTTGCCCCCCAAAGGGCTCTCCCATGGTGATGGCCTCAGCAGCCTTTCCTCCTCCTTGAGCCTGCTCCACTCAGAGATGTCTCAAAGCCACCCTGTCCCAGCCTGTCGGGGCTTTAATTCCGCACCACTGTAGGCAGCACAGTCTCAGAATCAAATTCAATTGTCCTGAGCATGGCTGGATTGAAGCAAGTGCCAATTTTTTCTTTTTAATTTATTTTTATTTTTATTTATTTTTTGAGTCAAGGCCCAGATACAGTAGTTTCATATGCCTTTGGCAGAAAAATGTTATTGCTTTCTGAAGCAGTTGTTTTTTCAATGACATGACTTCCTGCAGGGGCGTTTTAATTATTGTTGGTGTATCACCTAACTTAGTTATGTATCGCTTTGAAGTTTTTCTTTGCATCTGATAGTAAGAGGATAGCAAATAAACACGACTGTGTTTATTCGCTTCCCCTTGCCCTGCATAGGCTTGGTGCAGCTTCTTCTTTGGATTACACAAGCACGGGGCAGATGGAAAAGGAGGTCCAAAGGCAAAATGCATGTACCGACACCTTTATGCTAGCAAGCGTTTTCTCTTAAGCTGCCTATATTAACAGTCAAATGGAAGTCACACACACAAACTCCAAAATGCCAGGTCAATCCCTGAAGACAGAAAATTGCTCAAGACTAAGAGGGTGCACAAATGTGTTAAAGGACTGTTCCCAGGTGAGAAAAAATAAAATGACAGATTTTGAACCAAATACATTGCAGCAAGAGCCGCTGCACTGTGGCACAGCAGCGAGATTTGCAAGTGTTTGCGTGTAACTGCATGAAGTGATAGCCCAGCTACCCACAAAACAGATGCAAAGAAATCTTCCCTGTTGTACTGCCAAGGTAGGATGGAAGGGCTTGATGCTAGCCAGATGGCAGCAGAGTATGCACAACCTACAGCGAGCTGCTGAAATACATCCCAGCTCAAGTCTCCTATTACTTGCAGGCTTCTAACATATTTACGTACCAAGGGCTGGGTAATGACACCTCACTGCACTCAACTTGAAGTCTTCACTCTGAACGATTTACCTCCTCCCAATCCAGGTAACAGTTAAGTACTTCAAATTTCATTTACTTCTTCCTAAGTTAAACACCAGAAAGTTGTTTTCTATTTAATAACAGCAACAGAGCAATTCAGAAAAAAAGCTGGCTCCTGAAAGGCAGCTTGCCAGCAGCCAGATAAAACATTTAAAACCACTGGCTGCAGAGTACATGCACGCACTATGAAACTGTGAGCTGGGCCACTCATTCTGGGGGAACCCTCTCTCGCCTCGTAAGAACTTGAATAATTTTTAATAGTCAGATGGGAGAGATTTTCTGTGATCACTGAACTTTCTCCCTTCCTACCAAAGGCAGCAAGAGAAGGTACCATGAGAACAGCTTTTAGCAGAAGAAAAGTTATTATTAATGGTTTCTTCATTAACAGGGCAATTTCAGTCCCATTCTGCCTCTCCCATTGAGGATGGAAGTTCTCATCTTTCAAAAGCAATCTGAGCAAGCCATACGAGGATTTCACCATTTGTGGCTTGGGAAAGTAGAGATGAAAGACTTCTAAGACCTTTTGCTTGGATTTGTTTTCTGCTCTGTGATGATTATGACATTACTCACCACATGTGCCATCCTCCCATCCCAGGAGACAGTTCTGGGGAGACCCAGTGGACAATATAACTCATTTCTTACTTACGGGCATGCAGTTTCCACCTGGTTTTTGCCACCACGGCTGAGGTCCCAACCAGAGGGTTGTGAAGCTGAGTAACTACAGTGCTATTTACATTGGGAACATCTCAAAGGAAGGTCACAATCCTGCCTCAGGGCTACATGGAGCCATAAACCCTTGCGTTTCTATAACAAACTGTGTTTAAAGGCTTTTTTTTTTTTTGCACTGAATGTTGTGCCATTCTGAGGAAATGCCTTAAAGATGGAAGATGCATCCACACAGCCTCCTGTGAGAGCTCTGTGACTGCACTCACTGCTCACGGGAAGCAAAAGTCCAAATAAACAGAAAGAAATCCTCCAGCCAGCTCTCCACTCCCACTTCCAACCCTGTACACCTGGTGTTTAACATTTACAAAGAGTATAGACTTTTCTTTTCCCATAACCTGAAAAATATGGAGTACAGCAGCAAAACTGAGCAGAATATGAACTTGGAGATCCTTTGCGCTTTCAGGTCTTTCCGCCTCCCTCTTTGGTAAGGTTTGTTTTCAAATCCAAAGCCTTTCTGCCAGTCCCTAGTGAATAAAACTCATTTAATAAAAGGACAAGAGTCAACACTCAGCTCATATGCCACAGTCACACAGCCTGCCCACACTTGTGGCCACAGCATCAAATAACGTTCTGAAACTCTATTGCTTCAGACCCACAACAATCTTTGAACCTACACAGATGTCCAAAGATGAAAGAGGAAGCGAAGCTGCTGAGTTCCTTTCCTGCCATGACAGAAGAGTACACACCAGTCAACTACTTCCTATAGTCAGCCCCACCCTCTGAAATTCTGAGAAAAAAGGGGAAAAAAAGCTCAGCTAATGAGAATTGCAGTGCTGTTCACTCCACAGTAGTTAAGGTTGTATTCATTATAAATCCCCTTTTCAAGGTTTCTGTCATTCAGCCATAAAAATCATTCTAGGTTAAAATTTAGCATCCAAGCTTTCTGCCCAAGGACAATATTTTTGACAGAATTTGGAAACAATTGGTTTGGCAAAGCGCACCTGAAGTTTTAAGCAGCGCAAAAAAGAATGGTGGCTAGTGGTGTCAGATGCTATTACTTTATGCTCTTATAACTTAAAAACAACTAATTTAGTTTCTGTGGTTGTTATTACTCCATAATTTCCTCTGAAATATTTGGCCCATTCCTAGTAACAAACTCCTGTAAATTGCTAGCACTGCTCTAAATAGAAATATAATAGCATTCCTGGGCCAAATCTTCAGCTGCTATAAATTAGCTTAGTGTCATTGCTGCCCACATTCAGCAGCTGAGGTGTTGGCTCCAGGTGTTCAGCAAAACTCATTTTGGTGCAAGCATGTTTCTGGCTGGCTCCATTAGTCCTTTGCTGGGCAGTTCCCAGGAATTTAGAAAGCAGATGGTTAGGTAATGTCTTCAGGATCTGACAGAAGCAGTCCTGCTCTCATCAAAGCTTGTTGCTAAACATCACTTCATGCGCTGAAGTCAACACCTCCACCTAAACATGCAAAGTTTTCCTGGGAAGCACTGTTGTACCAGGAAGTTAGGCTGGCTGCATCCAAACCCAAATGTGAGTTAGGCTCCCTCAGTGCAATGAATCACACACACATCTAGCTTCTCTTGTTTTATCCTTGGAGCAGCTGCTACCTGAGAAGCAGCTGTTTAATTCAACCTGGTTGTATTTCATGCAAGACCATATATTTTGGGTACACTGCATCCTGAGGCACAATAATTGAACTATGTTAATGGCAACAAGTTGATTCTTTCATGCCATGGCAAAGTCCAGTATGTGCTTCTGTTTGAACTCATGCAGCAGTTTTTTGAGTGGAATCTTGAACACCATGAGTCAGGATTTGGGTGTTTTCAGAAAGGCTGATCACAACAACTCCTTTCCCCTTCTTCTTGCATTCACAGAAATGATATTTTTCTTATGAAAAACTGGACCTCGGATAAATGAGTACTTTGGAAATTTCTAGCTAAGTTCTGAATAACTTCCTCTTCCATTTGAGCTGATCTGCAGAGTAAAACCCAAACTCATAGTACCAAATCAGTATAATGTTTCAAATTAGCGCTTCTGCCTACTGCAAGCCTTCTGCAGATCCAACCAGAAGTCAGAGTGAAACAACAATGCAGCCAGAGATGGGCAGATTCTCTCTCCATGTCAGTGAGAGCTATTAGGTGATCCCACATCTATTAATTGTTCAGTAGCCATAATAGCATCCTAGGTCTAAAATGCTGCAAGTTTATGAATCAGCTTTCCCTTAAAGATTGCTTATCCAGATAGAAAAAGAGACAAACAAGGAGGCTCCAACCAATGACAACAATGAAATGACATGGCTTCTTTCCAATCCCTGTAACAGCAACAGGCCCGAAAAATACAGGGCTCTGGGGCAGCTCAATCTATTACTTTCAGAATCATATTTGTTGATTCCTTACTTTCCTCTGCAGTACCATCATATTTAATAATGAAAGTCAGGGTAAGGTTTTATTTGGCATCTGTGTCTATTGTAGTGTAGGGAATAGAAATTTGGGCCTCTAACAGCTGTGGAGAAGGGCCTTGAATATTACATCATTTATCAGCAGCGCTTCCAGAAAAAAAGGAAACATTCCACGAAAAGATAATTTACTTGTCTTAATAACATAAGCAGAAATTAAAGTGGAGAAATCCCTTCTGGCAATATTTTTGACAGTTACCTTCATTTTCATCATTGCTGACTGCACATATCTACTTTGAAAATGAATACGGTTTCCACTTCAAAAGGAAAAAAGGTACACAGGAAAGGAGTGTGAGAAGGACCTTATAACGTAGAAATTCATTGACTACAATATTTTTCGGGAAGTTTACCTGCTCTGAAGTTCAGATTTTCTACCTTTGAGAGTACTGGGGAAATGTTTATATCACATTCACTAGGAGAACATGCCAGGGTTTTGGCTCAACCCCACCAAACCTTTTAACTAAATGTGCATATAGGCAAAAAGATATGATATGTTTAAAGATGTACAGCATTTATATTCATAACTTCTTCCTAGTCAGAATAATAGGAACAATTCAGGAAAAGAACCACTGAGAAGGCAAGTCTCAGTTTCCACATTACATTTACTGCTGCTATTAATGTCGGGTTCTAGGTTCCTCTGCTACAATTAGACCTCTTCTGCACCTGGCCCTCTATAAAATCAGAAAGCTAGTGTTCTAGTCTCGAACACTCTACTGTGGGTACAACTTAATAGCACCAGGTCTAGGAGGTCCTGTCTTGCGCTGGGATAACCAAAGGCCAGGGAGGCCAACAGCTGAGGGATGAGCAAATAGCCTTCTAGGGAAGACAACCTTTGATAATAGATGAAAAACAGCACAGGAAGCCAATGACAGAAGTGGGAATAGAGCCCAGACCTCATTTTCCTAACTACAGCAAACTGTCCCACAGGAGGGAGATGCACATCATCTTCACTGAGATATGTCCAATGAATGTATGTTCTCCCTAGAGTTGCATCAACCCAGCCCTATTATAGCCCAGGAAAGCCGTGTACCTAAAGCCCAGCCAACCAAATAAGATTTCCTAGTTCACTTGTGGGGATCTCAGGCTCTTCGGATGCAAGCTAATTGTGTGTGAAAGTCATCTGACTGCTGGGTGGACAGCCTTGGTACCGCCACCAGTGGTGTCAGGTAGCAATAAGATCCTATGGGTGCACACTGTGGCTAAGAGTTGCCTGACTAAATGCCTGCACAGAAATCAGCACTGAGCCAAACCTGATTCTCTAGTCTAACAAAGGCTTAATTACTGCAGAGAAAATACCCCAAAGGGGTTGGGATGAAACAGATTCTCGGACAACTACACTCAGCACGAGTTACTCCTTAATTCTTGCAGAAATGACAACACAGCAGATCCCAGCTGACACTAGCGCTAATTACCGTTACTTAAGCTCCTTCCATCAGAGTCTGCAACAGTTGCAGAAGAGAATGATCTTAGGACTGGATCTTTCAGCAGGTTTCAAAGAAACCAACCTGTCTCAACAATTCCCATGACAACCACGGTACCTACATGGTTTCAAGTTAATAAAAACACGGCCATTTCCAACATTGTTTAGAATTCAATGGTTACATGCACAATTTCTACCATGTAAACTAACGCTCACATGAGTGCAGTTCAAGAGGACAGAAAAACACCTGCAAGTTGTCTTCAAACTGAAATACCTCACTGTTCTTGTGAAAACATGGTTGGGGGTGGGAAACCTCTCACAGCCCAGTTAGATAAAAATGTTGTTTGCACAATAATTACTATTAAAAAAAAAAGAGTCAAGACAGTTTTCATAGGCCCGTGAGCCCACTCAGTCTTTTGAGGTAAGTGGATGTAAACTTAACTACTGAAGCTACAATGAGGTATCTTGTTTTGCCAGAAGGATGCATTCAAAAATTATTGCTTAGACACTGAAGGATGAGATTGGCTTACCAACAGCAATTTTTAAAAAAGACAGACATGTTTTGTTGGTCTGTACTGTGCTTGTTTTTAAATCTTCCTATGCAACCATGAGGAAAAGAAAGCCAAGTATAGAAGCACCATCAGATTTATCTATTTATCAGGATACTCTGATTATTTCAGATGCTGAGCTTGGCTTCCTCTGGCATTTTCAAGCTCTGAAACAATTTTCTGACAGCTGCTGTGAAGAGCTGGAGAGAGGAGCATGATTCTGGCCCCAGCCCACCAAGACCGTGCTATCTCAAACCCACACAAACACAAATAGAAAGTGAGCTGCCCAGGGGAGAGCGAAGGCAGAGAGCAGTGTGGCAAGGACATGGGGAACCTCACCCCGCACACAGCTATCAGGCAAGCAGGAAGCTATACTTATTCTTATTCCTCCCTCAAACTGAGTTACAGAATATTGGAAGAGCAATGTAACAACTACATTCCTCAGATTCACCTCCAGACCCAGATATTAAGCCCAGAAAGCACCAGATGCGCTGCAGCCTGATGAGCTGCTGGCAGAAGCTGGCTACTTCCAAAAGTGCAAGGCTGAGAGACCAGCTCCCTGCACAGCCACAGAGCTGCAGCAATACAAACACCTGCCCCAGTCCAACTGGCTCTCCCCACATGAGCAGCCTCACCAGCAGCCCAGTAAGCCCCTGCACAGTCAGAAGCCCCAGCACGACTTCATTCCCCCTGCAGAGAGGCCAGAGTGAAACCCCACAACCTCCACCCGCAAGCTTCAGCTCAGGAAGGGGCATCCAGCCCCAAGTATTTAAATGCGTGTACAATACCCCACACAGAGGCCCTTTATATGAAATCAGTGAACCACTGGATGTTTTAAATCTCAAAATACAGGAGAGTTTTGATTGCGGTTTGAAAAGAAAACTGAAAGGAAACCTTTGGAAGGAGAGCAGATCTCACCTAGCGAGATCCCTGCGAGCGCTGGGGATTAACACACACTCGCAATTCCTCTCGAATACAAACAGCTTTGTTACCCTGCCTGAGACAGGCCTAAGAAGCTTTGATGTTTCAGTGCACGGTTTCAAACTCCAGTAACTTCTCATGCTTCTGAAAATATAAGAGGCCAGTGTGAAACAACCCATCTGACCTGGCTTCAGGAATTGTCTGACACTGTACCAGAGGGAGCAATGTGAGATAATAGCTAGTTTTCCATTGGTCCTACTCTTTGGTGCTCAGCACTCTCTCCAGACAGCAGCACAGCTTTACACTACCTGAAGAACCTCTCTCAGCTTGCTCCCATTCCCCCTCCACCCCCTCCCAGTACTTGACTTGTAGCAAATCACAGCTCTCAGCCCCCTTCCTTTTCCAAAAGGACAGGATCCAGCTGGAAGCTGCTCCAAGCTGGGCCACTGGGAAACAAAGCAAGGGAAGAGTAATCTGGCAGGGTAATCCCTTGGCAGTTTGTGCTTCTCACTAATCCACAGCACTACTCAGCTTCCAACGTGATTGCTGCCCTGGAGTCTGCCAATGCACCTTGCAAGGGCACATCGATGCCCAGCCAGGGAATGCTGCAACAGTACAGAAGATTCTGATGGACATCAGTTAACAAAGCGATGGCTTGTTTATACGCACTGCTGTGTGAAGCCTCTTCTGATAGCTTTGCTATCTACAACACAAAATACCACAAACAAAAAAGGACTAACTGTTCCCGGAAGAGCTGAGATTTTACTCTAGGTATTTACACTGTTCTTTGCCATAGATGAAGAATTATGATAAGAATTCAAGTGATTGTGTTAAAAAAAAAGCAGGAGGTTTACAAAGTTAAGAGGTTCCTCAGGAAGGAGCTCAGGGGAAAGAAAGACAGCTTTGGTGTTTTATGAGAAGGGACAGGGACTTTGGATCCAGGTTGTCTCTCCCCTGGTTGCCAGTGTGACTGGATGGCTGCAGCTCTCACTTTTGTGAGAAAGAACTGAGAAAATAAAGAACGGTGAAATAAGAAATACTTCCATAATCACAGAAGTCTCAAACCATTGAGACAAGGACATTTTACAGAATGAATTTCAAGCTGTTATTTGGTGCAGGTTTGGGGAAAAAATCCATCACAGACAACCCACAAGAATCACATTGGTGTTTTTTTCCTACCACTGGATTATGGGAATTGCCATGTTTTTAGGTTGCCTATGTGGGAAAAATGTGAGGACACCAAGTGCCCTCAGCCCCATACTTCCAGGGCTGCCTCACCATACGCGCCCTGCCCTGGAGGGCATCAACTTCATTGCTGTGATGTTCTCAGGGATCCCAGAAAGACCTGAGATCTGACAGCTACTGTAGAAGGATTTCGGAGACCCTGAGGGTCTGCTCCTTCTAAAACAAAACAACAACAAAACAAAAAGCAACCAAAATCTAAGGGTTCAAGCTGCTAGCAGAACATTTCTTGCCAGAGTACATTTTGAAAATCCTCCTCTTTTTACCTTGGACCATAATGCAAAGTTACATAAATAACTAAATGAAAACTGGGCAGCATTTCAAGTAGGTCGGAGATGCCAAACTCCATCAGCTGCAGCCAGGCCAGGGAGGAGCCCTGGAGCTTTCCCACACCTCCTGGCTGACGTCCATGAGGACTACAGGGAGCCATCTGCTCCACAGAAAGGTGTGGGGCACATACTGCTCTCCTCTGCTCTGGGGAGGGAGCGGAGAAGTAATTTTGCTCCCAAGGGCTTGTCTGATCTTTAGGAGGTGCTAATTTTAATATCACATTCCTCCCTTCATACCTCCCTTCTCTTTCCAGGCCTTTGCTGTTCTTTTCACAGCAGAGATAGCATCGGCTCCACTGATCCCTTGTGGCAAGTACAAAGATAGCGCGTGCTCCTCGTCCTTCCTGCCTTTTGCGATGAGACATCTGGGTGATGCCTCAAACAATGGTATCTAGCTTTTGGTTTGAGCGTCTCTGAGCAGCTCTTACAAGAATCACAACGCCTCTCAAGAAATGAGAAAGATTTTGACCCAGCATAGCTACCCAAAAGCCTTGACAAACTGCTTTCCCCCTTAAGTTGCATTCTAATTAAGACTCTCTTGGCATTGCACAGGTACAAAACACCCAGTTCAAAATCAAACAGCTCACTTTGGATTTGAAGGAAGGCTGGGATTTCAAGCCTAACCTTCCTGATCCAAATGCTCCGGAGTGAACAGTAAAGAGCAAAGTCTCCTGTTTGTACTGCTTGTGCAAAGAAAGCTCTACTTTTCAGGATTTTGTGCACATCTGAGTGGAGCAGATTCCTCTCTGGCTCTGCAGTGATTCTTTCCACACTGCCATCACCCTTCTCGTTTTTCCTTCCCTCCTTTTCACTGGCATTGGCATTCCTTTGGAAGACATTTAATTGCATAATTCAACGACCTTCCCCAGCAAGAGCCCTATTTGCAAGTGTCAGCCCCAACTTGGAGTTCAACCCTCAGTCAGAAGAGCAGTAAAGCTGGCAGGCTTAAGTACTACAGGAATGCTAACATTGCAGATCTGAGAGAGTTAATTTGGTCAGAATGCACTCTAGTAATGTTTATGTTTTAGATAAAGTGCCTACAATGTTGCAGCTTGCCCTTCTGACCCCATTTCCTCGTTAGTGTGCAGCTCAGAGAAAGTGATACTTAATTCCAAATCTTTGCTTTTATTAGCTCCCAGAGAGGGATAGGATTTCATCCCGGCCTTATCTCTGTTATAAACATCCTGTTACCATTCATATCACAGGGATATCTTTGGGAAAATGATTAAATATGTTCCACCAGGCACAAACGGCATCCCCCGATCAGTTTTGCACAGTATGCGGTGACTTCGTGCTTGCGTGTGTTGTCGAACAGCGTGAGCCTAATCACTGCTAAAGGGGTGGAAATCTTACATACAAGTGCAAAAACACGTGGGGGCTCTTCTACTACAAACAACTATCTGTGCATTTAAGAGATGATGCCTAAGCCGTGTATGCAGTCCTAGCATCACTCGTATTCAGGATTTCAGCCAGGGATTTCTGAAAGATAGCTTAGTTGTGAAGGTAGCCAAAAGGTCTAATTCTTCATTCTTCTTCATTTATGAAAACTCATTTTTTCAGCTGCTGCATAGCAGCTCTGATTACTTAAGGCAGGCACAAGCATGACCTAAGCAGCGCTTGTGCAGCTCTGTACCAGTTTCAGCATCAAAAAGTCCAGGCGCATTCCTGGAGCAGCATTTATAATATTCAATCCATATTTCTGGAATCATTTAAGCAAGCCATTCTGCTAATTGTGGTGTGCTCAAGTGGGCAGACTCCTGGAGAACACCTCACACTGCCAGGTTAGCACCTCATATTACAGCTCTGTAGCAGCAGCTTTTGAGCTGGGCTCTGCATCCATGAACTCATCTATAGGGTTCACAAAGAAACTAAGAAAGCAAGTCTATTTAGGCTATTCAACAATAGCTGATGTTTCTAGAAATATCCATATCCTGTACATTTCAAAGGATTCACAAACCAAAACACTCAACCTCACTCTAAAGCACTTTCTCGAGGTATCTCGAAATTAACCAGTGTACACTGCAAAAGAGAGGAAAAAGTACCTGATGATGTATTATGATTGGCATATGGCAAAATTGGATACACAGAAGTGCAGGAATGGGGTTTTCTGGTGGTAAAGAAGTTGTATTTCCCATATTCATTGGGAACGGCTTGTTCCTGTAGATGCACAGGGGAAGAAAAAAGAGCTCTGTGCAGAACAAGCACACAACCTGAGGCTCACTTTGCCATGGCTGAACCAAGCGCTGATGCGCCAGCTAATTGCAACATCATGAGAAATTCTTTTCTAGTTCTACCTCTTGCACTAAGTAAGGACATTCTCTGGTTTCTTTACTATGAGTGACCTTGGCCACAGTCATAACAGACTCCATGTCCAAACTCATACATTTTTGAATTCATTCATTTTGGAGTATAAGTTCAGTGTCACAAAGGGCAGGCAGGCAACCAGTTCTCCATGACTTTCCACCACACCTGGGTGCCAAAATACGTATGCTTTTGATCTACAAAATTGGTATCTTACTTGAGTAAACCCCTGGATTTCCAAGCTTGCTCAGCACACAGCAGGACTCCTCAATTTGGAACCACAGCTCAGCTCTACATTCCTGGATATGCACCTGCAATTAGTTCCATGTGGCAGATATTGCTTGCAACTGGGGATCAACCCAGGTCCCTATCAAAATGCATCCAAACTCGAAGTTTAAACCTGAACCTAAATGCCTTTTATGGCCTGAACCTGTCAGGCAGATTCCTGTATTAACAGATACATGGAATCCAGGGTAAAAAAAGCAAAAACCATTTCCAGTCCAATAGCTAGAGTATTACTAGCTCAAAATCACAGTTGTTTCATGGGGAAGTTAAAAAGTGTGTAAATACATATCCACCCACTCAACCTCTTTTGGGAATACTTATCCAGTGAGTTACTGATAATAGCAAAAAGCTAAAAACAAACAAAAAAAATCATTTTCTGCCACGTTCTGTAACCACCTTCCAATTCCTTTTCATTTGGAACTTAAAGCAATAATTTTGAGAGGTTAACAGAAACAAAACTCCCAAAGTGAAAATTTTTAAATGCAAGCTGAATTTCATGCATAAAGTTAATTTCAACTTTTCTTTTGTTCCTGTCCGACCAAGGATTGAAAGATTAAAAACATTTGAGATTTCCCCTCACATTTGCTGGAGGCCGTTACTCATCAAATAGCTTTCCAATTTAATCTTTTGATTTTAGCAGCCTTTGTATCTAAATTAAATGATACAACCTCCAGGGGACAAGGAGAAAGAATGGCCCCTCTGTTCTCCAGCCATTTCAACTTTTCCTTCTCTTTGCTAAAGCAGGAATAGGATGCTGTATGCACTACATGATGATAGTGACGAGGGAAAGGTTTGACTTCATGCAGACCTGGAAACATCATCCCAGCAGTTAGTTCCATTGGCTCTGGCTCAGGGGTGCTGGAGCATTGTTGGGCTGCGATAGCACCAGTTGACACAGGGGCTGTGTCACAGCACAACATGGCCTGCTGTTTTCTGGAACACCTGGAAAGGGGCACACTCAAGCAGTCAAATAAGCCATCGGACTATTTGTCCTTGAGCAACTCTTTGTAAAGTGCATCTCCATTAGAGAAATTGGCCCCAAATAGCAATGCAAAACCGTGCCCTTCAGGATCATCTTCCTCAGCTCCAGCCTCCTTGGGAGGAGAGGAGGTGGCAGTGTGGGTTCAGAAAGGAGACGCACGCTCAGGAGGGGTGCGAAGAGTACATGCTTATCTCCCCAACAACCACTCCTCCCATCCACAAATGGGGTTAAGCTCCTCCAGCAAACTCCGTTCATTTCCCTGCTTGGCATGCAGCCAGAAGCTTTTGCCTTCCAGTCATGTGAACTTTTCAATTTGTGATTCCTACAAGCTGAGCTTACATGAAACTGTTTCCTGAAATGAACTGTTTTCATCCTCCCTCCATCCCTCTCTCTACCTCACCATTTCTGCTAGAGCAAAACCAAGCCTGTTTATCGATCAGCCAATAAACAAATACTCCGGAAGTCTGAGGAATACTTTAAAAGCCTACAGTGACACAGTCTCCTATCAGATTTGCTTAGTTTAACTAAACTTCCCTCAAACATTACATCCCTTAATGTGTATTTAAACAAGTCTTGGCCTCTTGGGTACATTTTCTAATGACCTTTGTTTTAACCCTGTGTAAATGAAATGCTCTGAGTCATGAGTTTTGCTGAAGTGGGTACTGGATCACCAATTCTAATTAAAAAAACACATCAGATCTAAAAAGGAATCTGTTTGCTGTCTTTACCATAGCTGAGCATAAGAAGCTAAAGAACATTATGCCCTGGGACATAGTTTGCAGCATGCATCATTGACATGAGGAGAAAACTACAGCATGCAATTGTTTCATTCACTCAGAACCAAGACATTATTAAACAGTAGGACTTTCTAAAGGAAGATGAATGGGTACAGGATAGGAGATCTGCTGCCGGTTAAAGGCAGATACAGCACACTAGGTGGACTGAAGTGACTCACACACAGTGGAGTCAAAATCAGCAGGAGCAAGGAATCCCTGCCTACAGCAAAAGCAGCACGCTTGCTCAGCAGCAAGCAGGGATGAAAAAAGCCAAGAGAATGTGAGGTCAGGACAGTAAAGTAACAAATTTTATTATTTCACAGGCAGATGGAATCTCATCTGGAATAACATCAGCATCTGCTCGTTTTTCCTGAAGGTGAAGTAGATTAGAAAGAATTAAAGATGTTCAGAGCCACAGAGCGAGAAAGCAAAAACTAAAAGAATACATTTGAGAGTAGTAGATAATAAAAGTGATGGGCCTTAGAAATTTTTTACTTAAAAAGAAACAACAAAAGAAAATAGCCAAACCCAAACCAAGTCCCCCCCAAAAACCCTCCATCATAAAACACCTCCCCCCCCAGAAAAACACATACTTTCCTAGGAGATGGCTCCTCCTTACTTTCATTTTTGTATCACTTTTATTTAGAAAACTACTGTCTTACTGAGTTCTTCAGTGACCTTAACCCCGACATTCTGAATCCATGCCAGGTCGTGAAAGCATATACCTAAGTCTCCATTGATTGAACCAGGATTTTAATACGCATTGAAGACTGAGGTTTTCCAGGATTTGAGCAACTAAATCTCTTTTGCCCCCCAGAAGAGCTGAGCAAAGCATTATGTACCAGCCCAGCCACTAGCATCAAGAAACACACAGCCAGATGACAGGAAGCAACAATGGCTGGAATTCTGAGAGATGCACAGCACTGTTGGCTGGGTTCGGACAACTTCAAGAGACAGAGGAAAATAGACACCACTTCTCAGTAAATCCACTGAGAAAAGAAAACTCTAGTGCACTCCAAAGAAAATGTAGGACCTCATGGGACAGGAGCACACCATGGTACCTAGCACACAAATGCAGCAGAAAATATTTGAGGATCTTCTGCTGCCTGCCCAGCCCTAGGGTCTGATCTGGCCAGCTGATGTACAGTTTGACTTACTCAAATTACAGAAGGATTAATGGAGATCATTCCACCTTAGCACAAAAGCCTGAGCCCAGCTTTGTCCACAGCAAACTACCTTCCTTTAGAGGCATGCTGATTACAATCAAGAACGCACAAGGATTTCTACAGATAGAAAAAGGAAAAGCTTATGCTCTTTTTTGTGAATGCTTTTCTTGTGTGCGAATGTTTTTCCAATTTAATATTTGTTTTCTGATCTACCTCTCCCCTGTATTTTTTCAATAAGCAGTTCTGGTGTTCAACCCAAGGAACTGTCAGGCTGGGTTGGAAATGCTGAGACTTGACATTTCTAGATTAAATGTCAACCAGATGTTTGTGCACTTCCCTTACAAGCCTTTCAAGAAGCTTCTCAATTTAGTATTGTGTTTCACTATTAGGGGAAACCCAAGTTTGTACGTTACTAGTTTGGGCTGAAAGAGATTGAAAGCCTCAGGGAGGAAAAGAAATCATAGGTACCTGAGCAATAGGAAATATGATTCCAAATTGCAATCTGCAATAGCTGGTGTCCTTTTTTTCTTTGCAACATATTTGAAGTCCAACTGAAATAAATTAGCTTCAAATCCAGAAACTATTTTTATATAATACTAACATTTTCCCTCAACCACTGAAGCAAGGGAAACACAGAATGGGATGAGGCCCTTCCCTTAATCCTCTCAGCCACTGTGCCAGAGGTGGCACTGCTTCTGACAATGGAGAATAGGATACAAGGGAAAAACTGAAGAGAAATTTATTAATGAAAAGAGATGAGAGGAGGGAGGGTGAGAAGTATTGCAGCTGTAATGGTCTCCTAAAGACCCTACCTGGTATAAAGCAGAGCACCCTGGGTTTTGCACTGCCCTCTCATCTTTGTGTGAAACCTTGGAAACAGCAAGACTCAGTTCCTGCACTGTAAAATGGGATTTATAGTGGGATTTCTTTTGTGCATGTGCTGCATCTTGTATGGTCTTCAAGGCAAAGGACTTACTCTTACTGCGTTCCTCCCATGTACTGCAACAGTGCCTCAGGCAGAGATGGGGAACTCTAGGTGCCAATGTATTCAATAAATAAGGACATAAATAATGCAGTTATAACATGTGGCTGAGAACTGGCTCTCGTCCCAGAAATTCAGAGTGAACTTTCCTGTTTTTGTTGGTTTAGTTTGATTCTAGTTTCTTAGTCAAAGTAACAATATTTTAAACTGGATTTTTCAATAAGAAATCCACAAGTAGACCTGGACAATGATACTACAAATGAGCCACCAGCGAACATCAGAGCAGTGAGGAAACAATCAGCTAATTACAGTTCTTGGGGCAAGAAGGATCAACACCCCCACCCCAAGCCATATCTTTAGCTTACAGCTGCACCCAAATCACAGGATCCAAGTTCTTCTGGATCAAGCCTTTCCATAAGAATAATAATAAAAAAATAAAAAGTTATACATGCAACATAACTCTGCTAAAGGTCAAATTCTTATACTCTGCATGTAACAGGCTCCAAAAGAAGTTGTTAGAAATAAAAGCACCAACCCTACTGGGGCAAGCATTCTGCAAGAAGCAAACACCTCACCAGCCTGAGTCCGCCCTCCCTGTGTGCAGTGGGAGCCGTGCTCATCAGCCAAGAGCCGGTTCCTACCCATGAAAATGCAGGCAAGGTTTCCCACTGAATTTCATTACTGAGGAAAAAGGAGCAATTCCACTAGACTGAGTAAATGGCTTCCAGACTGTGGTGTGGCGCAACCAGCCGAGAGACTGACCTCGCACACTTGTGCAGCAGGAGGCTGGGAAATATACTGGGTGGAATCCTGGCTCTGTTGAAGTCTGTGGCAAAACTCCCACAGACTTCAGGCAGGTCTGGGATTTCACCCGTTACATTTTTGTATGTGAGGGCAGCAACCCAATACCGGATCCTATTCCACCCTCCCAGGGCTATTCGGAGCCACTTGTCAGAGATCAGTGATCTCTCCGGAGCTGCAACGTTTTCCCCCCACAACCAGCCAGTGAGCCCAGGGAAGGCAAACAGGTTGAAGGACTCTATAAATGCATCGCTCAAAACTGGGCAGAAAGAAAGAAATCTGATAATATGGAACAACTCCTGTGTTACTAGGACCTGGATCATGCTGCCTGTTGCGGGGGGCTTTGCTGAAGACTTTTTGAAAACAAATATGGCTAATCATTACAAGGGCTGGGTGACTCATTGTCCTGTGGAAAGTCTCTTTTGACAACACAATGCATCTGAAAAGAATAGATAGAAGAGATGCTTAGAACAAAGAGATATTGAAGAGAACAGTAAAAGGAAGTGAAACCAAGGCAATTAATCTATCCACAGCGTTACAGAACAATTCCATGGTACTGTCTTTGCATGAATTCAGAGATTGAGAAAGTGCTAAAATGAGTTCATAAACTCACTTAAAAAAAACACCACCAAAAAAAACCAACACCTTCCCTATGGGCTCTATCCATCACCTGCTGAACTGAATGAGAACTAGTTCAGCGAGGCAATCAGAGCATGTAATTTTGACATATTGTTCTGCTATTTGTTTAAAACATATATATATGTATATCAAAATGCTTTCTCTCAAGTAAGTGGTTAAATCATAACCATATCCACCGCTGAGGACATGTAGGGAAGCATTCATTCAGGACCAGCCTCAAGCGAGGGCTGTTCTCTGGGAAGAGCTGCTACCTGCTCCTCCACTGTGGAGCAGCATAGATAGAGTTCAATTTCGTTTACAGAGGCAGGAGCAGTGGTAGCCTAGTGTGTATTTTCTTCAGGGTTTGCAGAACACAGTTTTCTCCAGGGCAACCCAGTTCCAAATGTGACAAGATGACACAGAAAATGCTCAAGTCATTGCGATTGTGTTTGAGTATTTGAAATGAAAAGGCAAACAATCAGTCCTGCTTTAACGTGAGTAGCATTGACAGAGAATATACATAATCCAGCATCTAAATAACAAGATTTAAGTTAGTGTTTTCATCACAGGGATGGAGAACATCCAATTTAGACAACATAGCAGCAGACTTCAAATAAGACAACAGCTGGTCTCACTGAAGAATCTGGATGTTGTTTGATTCAAGAAAACATGATTTCTAGTTAGTAAAGTCACAGCTAAATATCACCAACTGTGCAACCACAGACAAATCTTTTTTACTTGATGCATACATGAACAGAGGTGTTGCCTGGTTTTGTTTACAAGTAATTAGAAGCCCCACCTGTGAAATCTGCCCTGGTGAGCTCACACTGCTCAAATGATTTTCTCCAATCCTGACTTCTTTTGTAGTGTTGAGGCCATAAGTCAAAAAAAAGTTTGGTGTGTTTATAATCAACAACTCCTAAGACCAGCTTATATAATCACCTTAGCCCAACACACACAGGAAAGAACACGTAGAATCAGGGTTCATGTCACAAGGCAGGAGGTGCTGGAACGCTCATACACAGAACCAGAAAACACGTTCCTGTGCACTGAAATAGTTTCACTGTTCAGGGACATTCTCATGCTCTTCAGAACTAGGCTTAATTAAAATCTGATAAGAGGAAGGTTGCTGAATTGCATCGGTAACAGTTTATTGGTCTCCAACCTAGTGAAGTGATGGCAAGAAATGCACCACAGTTCCTGTTATACTCAGTCTGAACCAAACGGCAGTGATGCTTCTAAGCACGGCACACTACCCAAGCCACATGTCCAAGCTTTTTCTTCACATCTTGTGTTAAGAAAAAAACCAAACCAAACCAGAAAAGCAAGTCTCAAATTACGTGCATCAATACTGTCCAAACACCAAGATAAAGGCTCTCAGCTAAGTGCTGTTAACACAGGAAACACAAGTGGCATGCCCAAACACCCAGTTTCACCTGTAGGCTGTGGCCTAAAGAGATCACAGTAAAAGCTCTGTGCAATTGCGAGTCATGTTTGGCACAAAGATAGTTCTCAGAGATGCCAAAACCCTAATGCATTCACTAACATAACATACACACTTTGGAGTGACAACTGCAACACTTTTCACTTGTGTAACATACTTCTATTAGACTCAAGTTATCCACTCCCGTTAAGCCATTTTCCAAGACTATTTTTTTAAAGGGATAAAATAAAAGAAACAACAACACATCAATGTTCCTACAAGTTACATGTTTTTCCAGCCTTTCTAAAGGAAGTTAAAAGGACAGTGGTAATTCCCAGTGAATGATGAACAGACTTGCTGTTTGCAGCTAGTACGGTCACCTAAACCCCCCCTTGTCTGAGTACCTGGCATGGTGCCACAGAGCAAACACTGAGTAACAAGTGACCTTAAGACCTCACCACCTAAACAGACAGGAGAAAAAAAAACACTGAGAAACACATCATAGATGTCACCTTAGTAATACAGAAATAAACTACAGAGAAAACTTCGCTTGATGGCAAAGAAGGAACAGCAGGTGGAAAGCACAGAAAGCCTCAGCTCACTTAAGTCCCATTGCATCACATTCACTGCAGAAGGCATGGTGTTAAAGGATAAAGAAATAACTCAGAGCTCAAACCCACGTCCTTAGAAAACCCACTTCTTATCTTACTTGCATAGGCACAGTGGGGCACATCCCTCAGACAGGCAAACCTGGTCAATATTGCTGTATTACATACACATAGAGCATATAATTCTATTACACCCCAGGAATGCTATGAGGAACCCTGTGTTTAGCTGCACAAGCCTCCCCATTGTTCAACACTACAGGAAAGTTGATAACTAAGCACTACAGGCCACACTTTTAGAGCCCACACCACCTGCACCAGATATCCCTATACCACTTATAGAAGCCAAAGCTCACAGCAAGCACAACCAGACAAAAATCCCCTTCTATTACTGTTTTGTCACCAAATTACCATCTGTTCTAAAACTTAAATGTTACAAAGATGTGTGCCAAGGTACTATATTTCTCTCTGCCCACCCCACACCAACCCTCAGGTAGAACACCCATACAGCACCTCACACAAACCCCCCAGTATCCCTACAGCAGCACAATACCTCAAACTTCACCACCAGCTCCACACAGAGAAGTTTAACAGCAACATGGAGCTTCTCTCCGCCTTTAAAATACAAAGGGCTCCTCTCACAGGTGGTCTAATCAGTGGCACAAACTCCCAGCATTCCCACTGACCATCAGCCTTGAGCTGTGCCACCTGTAGATGAAGTTTTACCCTGCACATGGTGATTTCTCGACTACTCTGAGATCAGCTGCTGGATAAACTACAAATCTAGTTAGCTGCATTTGTTCTGCTGGGATAAACCCCAGACATTTGTCCTAAAGGCACAGCACTTTAGCCAGTTGCTGTGGCTTTTGCCTGAGCGCTGTTTAGTGTGGAGGTGAGTACCCTGCACCTGTGGTGTGTGTGGGGGGGGCATAGGTGGCTCCTTGCACAGCAAGTGCAGCTGCTTCTAATGAGAGCAGGGAGTGAGCCAGGGCACTGCAGGAGACCTCCTGCCTGCTCCAACTGCTTTCCTAGGTATGAAGCAGGATTTGGTGCTCGTTTTGAAAGAAAGATATGCCATTGTTTTGCATACTTGACCCAAGTTGATATTTTCAACTGATTAAAAAATGTCAGCTTTAGAACTATCTCCTTTAAAAACGTTGATGAATTTTCCTTAATATTTGCAAAAATAAAACTCTTTTTCCTTCCAAATTAGTTACAGATCAACCTAGGTGACATAGTAAAATATATACATATGAAAGCATGCAACAAAATTCAGCAGTCCCTTCTTATCTCCAGTGATCCTGTAACATGCTACTGTCCACCCACTGACCTCTCAGAATGGAAAGTGCCCTGAGAACCTCTAATGCCATCTGCACAGGAGATGGCTGTATATTAGCAATTCTAGATACACTATGTCAGTCCACCCTCTGCTTGTTTGGAGTAGAGAATAAGCAAAGTTAGACGGCTTAGGCAGACACTAACATGTTCCGAACTAGGTTTAAAGTCTTTGGACAGTAAAACATGCTTTATTTATAGCATAGTGCTTCTTTCACGGTTCAGGCATAGTTCAGTCCCAGTCATATAAATAATAGTCTGACTATTTTAATAGAAAAAAAAAAGCGTACTGTCCTACTTATTACACCAAGCATGATAAGCCCTTTAAGGCCAAAGTAATTTATTGACCTAGCTGGAACATTTATGGGGTAATTTGCCAGAGCTACATTGATAATGGATTTTATGGACACTGAAGAAAGTATGCAGATGAGCTGCCTGGCAAAACATTTAATGCCCCACAGCTTTGAAGACCATTCATCCAGTACTGGAACAATGCAGCTGCAAAGCAGGGGCATTGCTCTCCATGGCTGGGGTTTTGCAAGCAGGCAAACAGCACAAAGCAATGTCTGACCCTGTGCTTAGATGGACATAAGGCAGATCCTGCTGCTGGTCTCAGCCTCTGGTCTTTCCTGGAAAATTCAAGACAGGAAAACATTAAGTTTATTTGGATGGCAAATGGCTGCTACTGAAGCACAAAGGCACTAGCACGAAGAAGCAAGTTGAAGGCTGCTTGACAGGTTCCTAGTTCTCCTATATTTCAGGAGGAAACTATTCTTCCTGAGATTAAAGAAACATTAAGTTGGTCCTGATTTTTTAGGTATGAAATTAGTCAAAAGAGGTGATTGCCTTGGTCCCTCAGCAGCAATGGTTTCATGGTGACCTTTGTGGGTGAGGCAACATCTGCTTCTGGAGGTAGCCAAGGGGCTGCTGCTAGGACTGGGAGGAGGGCAGCATGTCTGGCCTAGGCAAGGAGAGGGGCTCAGGAGAAGTGGTTAATTTTCAGGGATCACCCTCTCCAAATGCAAGAACCGTCCATCCCCGCAAGCAGGACAGTAAGCAAAAGTAGCAAGAAATTGCATGCTCAACACAGAATTTCTGTCAAATCTGAGACTGATAAGGAAATGTACAGGAGCTACAAAAGAATACAGAGAGTGACTGGAGCAGGTTGCCCGCAGAGGTTGTGGAGTCTCCAGCCATGCAGGAACTGAAAACCCAACTGGATATGGCCATAAGAAATCTGTTCTAGTTGTTCCTGCTGTGAGCAGGGCAGGTGGATACAGTGATCTCCACGGATCCTTCTAGCATTGGTGAGCCTGTGGTGTTAGTCAACAGAAACTACTGAAGGCAGAGATGCATGTGAACGGCCACACTGCCGGTGTGCTGAAGGTATCTGAGTCAGAGCAGCTGGGGAGCTGTTTCCATCCACTTCAGAACCTCTCAGAAGGTCAGTGTTTACAGCTCATTTTCTCCCTAACATAAACAGGCACTGGTGGTGTCTTTTGCACAACAGTCAGAGGTCTCAGCTGCAAGGAGAGAGCTCTCCCAGGACAACTTTCATATTTCATGATAAACAGTCTTGGAATAAAACAAAGCAAAACAATACCCAAAGAAAATAATGTCAGGAGTTTGAGTCAGAAGCCAGGAAGCCTACCTGCTACCTGGGTGCTCTTTCTCTTCATACCTTGGCACTGCAAAACTGCATTCAGTGCCACACTGCTACTCTGTCTCCATCAGATGGGTAAGAATGCAAGAGCAGAGAGAAATGCTCACCTTCCCTTCCGATCCTCCTCCCCAGGGTATTTTCCTTCTGAGTCAAAATGGAGCTCTTCCTCTTCCTAGGCCCAGACTATGACCTCAAGGCTATGAAACAGCAGGTGATGGACACAACTAGGCTACTTAGAATCATAGAATCACTCAGGTTGGAAAAGACCTTAAAGATCATCGAGTCCAACCACAACTTAACCATACTACCCTAACTAACAACCCTCTGCTAAATCACGTAGCTGAGCACCACATCCGAATGATTTTTAAGCACATCCAGGGATGGTGACTCAACCACCTCCCTGGGGAGCCCATTCCAGTACTTAACAACCCTTTCTGTAAAGAAGTTTTCTCCTGACATCCAACCTAAACTTACCCTGGCACAACTTGAGGCCATTTTCCCTCGTCCTGTCACCTGTCAGCAGTGAGAAGAGACCAACCCTGCTCTCGCTGTAAGCACCTTTCAGGTATTGGAAGAGAGCAATAAGGTCTCCCCTCAGCCTCCTTTTCCCCAGACTAAACAACCCCAGTTCCTTCAGTCTCTCCTCATAGGGCATATTCTCCAAGCCCTTCACAAGCCTTGTTGCCCTTCTCTGGACCTGCTCCAGCACCTCCATGTCCTTTCTGTACTGAGATGCCCAAAACTGAACACAGTGCTTGAGGTGAGGCCTAACCAATGCCGAGTACAGGGGCAGGATTACTTCCCTAATCCAGTTCACCACACCATTCCTGATACAAGCCAGGATGCCACTGGCCTTCTTGGCCACCTGGGCACACTGCTGGCTCATCCAGCCAGTGTTTCACCCAGAGGAGTGTACACCCATGCAAACCATGGGCAGCCAGGTTCTACACGAGAATGTTGTGGGGGACAGTGTCAAAGGCTTTACTGAAGTCCAGGTAGATCACATCGACCGCCTTACCTTCATCCACTGAGTGCCTGATGCTGCCGAGAATTCACTCGGGATGTCTTAGTGTAAATAAACATGTCACACCTTGCATCTGCTGAGGTTATTAAAGGTGATGGGGAAAAAAAGCAAGGGCTCTCTTACGAATCATGCTTCCACATGAGGTCCCTGGGACCAGACCCTGTCAGGTGAGCCATCATGTGGTTGGTAAGGATGGTGGGGCTGTTGGGAAGGGTGCATGGGCACCTGGAAGCAGCCACCATGACCACAGGAAGAGGAGAGGCTCTGTGCATTAGTGGGATAAGCAGAAGCAACTGGACTACTGAAGGACTCAGCAATATATACATCAAATCTCCTGTTGTTTTCTTTCTCTCTTTCTATTTGCTTGCAGTGCCACATATCACATTTCAGAGTGAAAGCAAACAGCAGGGAGATCTCTCATTCTCTTGCTGCTGTTCCTGTGCTGTTATCTTGGGGTGGAAGGTCTGACTTTGCAGCTGTACATCGCATGTCACACCTCAGCCTATTGATTTAGCAAGAGCCTCCTCTGAATTGTGAGTGTAACTGAGATTAGAAGTGGTTCCTGTTCAAAAACTACATGATGAAACATAGCACAGTCAGTAGAAATTAATTTCAAGTCCCTAAATGCCACCAGGAATGTTCTTGTGCTTCTGAGTCAAACATATGCTCCGTGGGTTACAGGTATTTCTAAGTGCAGCTCAGCTCCCTGCTGCTCACATTAAGTGGTATTTTTAAGGGTGCTTAACCAACTACAATTGTAAACTGAAGGTAAACGTGACCTTCAGAATCTTCGAAAACAATGCTTCCATAGTACCTAGATCATCCAAGGGCTTTGGGAGTTTCCTCTGACTGAACCAGGAGATTTAAAGCCCGAAATGGTCTGGCTTGGGCATACGGAGCTCAGAGACTCAGTCCCTGAAGCATCCAGACCAATGTGCTTTCCCAGAATCTCACTCTGAGACAGCCAAGAGAGCTCCTCAGGCCAGGAGCACCCAAGTATACAGCTCTGGGACTTTGCACAGATTCTTCCCCTGTAATGCTACGTGGATGGCATGGATCTAAAATAGCAAAGAGAAAATACTTAACCTAAAATCTGTACTCATTAGGATATACATTTTGGGCCTGTTAATTCATTTGAGTTACAACTAATTATAGATAGGAAAATCATGTGGGAACCAGGCTAAGTGCATATCTCTACATCTGGGTTCACTTTCCAAACTGCCTTCATGTCCGGTGAGACAAGGCTCTTTTATCGATCCCATTTCTCTGCACCAGGAGCACCATGTTACTTCATGCATGGTTCAGAGCATCTGTCTCTGCAGGTGGATATAATCAGGTGAGATAAACTCTCTCTCTCTTGCTGGGATGCCATACGCTACTAAAATTAAGCAGGGTGAGATGCTCTGATGCTAAGAGTATCCCACCAGTCTCCACCATTGATTCTTACACATATCAAGGTAAGATATGATCTTTTGTCTTTGCATGAGTCTGCTTGGTGCTTGGTTTTCTGGGGCAGCAAATGACGTAACAGCGTGGGCAGAGCTGGCTGAAATTTCTCATGTAAGCACCTGTACATCAGGCACGACAACTTGTAAACATATGTGTGCATTAAAACAATTCAAGAAAAAATAGACATCCGAAGAAAAATGTCAAGGCTATCAAAATCTTTTAGTGAAAGTTTGCACTTTCAGTTTTTGAAGCACTTAAGTGTGTTTTACATCATTATTAAGATCTTTCACGTTCTCCTTCTTGTTTTACCAATGGCAAATGCAGAGAAGTTTAAAATAATCTGATGGGTTTGGGTCACCTTTCACATCTCAAAGTGTTTTCCAGTAAAAAATAAAAAAGATGTTAAACAGGAGAACTATGAATGAAATACAGGAACCTGGAAATGCAGCTAAACCATGGCAATGCCGTAACTGAATGAGGAAGATGAAACGCATTGGTTTGTAGAAACCAAAATATATAAATCTTTCGTTGTAATGTTTCATTCTAAAAAAGAAAAACCAAAACAACAACAAAAAAACTTCCACTATTTCCTCCTCAGTCTGACTGCAGATGAAAACTCCTGCAGTATTAATCCCTTCCTAGGTTAGGTATGCCATCTGCGAAGGAAAAGTGCGTGGAAATGTGCTATAAATGGCCTAACATTAATTGCTGTAATTTCCCCATAGCTAAAAAATGGGTGTTGCAGGGCCTTTTATTCCCCTAAGTTCTCTTCATCCTTTTCTTTAAGTAGCTGAAGTGTGAATGTCACTTGACATTTCTTATTCTTTGGGGTGCATTTATAGCACCCATGACCCTTGGCTGCGTCTCCCAGAAGCGGCAGTCATTTTCAGTTAAGGGTAATTGGCAGCAGAATACACTTTGTTCTGTATAGTGTTAAAAATGGGCTACTTTGTTTTGCCAACCTTCCTGAACTTCCTTTCAGTTCAGTGAAGGAGTGCAACATTTGTGTAAGAAAGAAATATTGTCTTCAATGGGAAATGTATTCCATGTGTGTTATAATTTATATTATGACATGTCTTTCTTAGCTTACAATATTGTTATTCACCGTCTGGAAAGAAACTTTATCAACTCCTTTCTTTCTTTCTTTTTTAAATGTGTTCTTTGAGGCAACCATAATTTTTATTTGCGGAAATGTGTGATAAATTTGAATAATAAATTTATATTAAAACTCCCATTTGTATTCGATATCCTTCATAAATCTGGGTAAGACGTCAGCTGAGCGGTCCACATATAAAATATTAGAACAAACATTGCCTGTCTAATTGAAAAATCTGTCTTCATCAAGGACCTGGAGCTGAGCTTAAGAATGAAAGATGGAGGCTTTATTTAATGCAGTTCTGCCCTGACTGTCATGAATGCTGTCTTTTTCTTCCCCTTCACCACCTCAACATAAATAGCAAAGCTCTATTCCCCAACTGATCTTAAAGGGAGAAATACAAAGATATGCAGAGAAAGGAATGGTCACTGCTGTCTGTAGAGTGGTTTAACGTACTTATGTTGCCGAACGTTAATCCTCCTGCACTTAAAGGATGGGAGTTGCAATCCCTACTGTATTGGCTGGCCTGGCTTCAAAATTTGCAGCTAATGTAATAATCTTCCAAGGTCACCCCAGGGGGTCACTTCTGCTATCATCAGAGGACGTAACTACAACAGTTGTGAGAGATAAAGGTGAAAGCAGAAAGGGAAATTAAAAAAGGAGGCTGGGAGGCTTTTGCAGACCAAGAGGAAAAAAAAAAAAAAAGAAAAAAAGGAAGGACAGGGGAAAAAAAAAGTGTATGTGTGTTTTCAGAAACATGGGGATTTTCCTTGCTGATTTAAAGCTCAGACAGCGAGTGTGAAAACCTGCCAAATCCACCAGTGTCCCCTGATCCAGCCAAGCTTTCACAAGAGCAAGTACAGAGTTGGTCACAGTTGGAGACAGAGATAGGAGAATAAGTGGTCCCTGGAGCAGACGAGTGCTGGAGTGGGAGCACACACAGCAGCACCCAGCTGGGGCACAGGGAGGGACAGGGAACCTGATGGGAGGATGCAGACATTCACCCTGCTGAGTCCCATGGTGGGACCTTACTTTGTTGTATTGGTAAAAATGCGCCCAAGTGACTGGCCTGACACTTAATAATTTGAGGAGGTCCCTGAAGCTATTTCAAAGTTCACATGATAAATATGTGTTTGAGGCTTTTCTTTGCTGAACTCGGGAAGCTCCGTGGTGAACGAATGAAAAACAGCACTGTTTTTTATAGAGCAGTCAACACAGGAGATAAACCCCTGCTTTTCTACAGCAGGATTCTCCCCAGGACCTAACGACCACATAAGCTCAAGGAGGGTGGGGACCACAGTGTCGCAGATAGAAAGGAGCAGAATTCAGATGTGGAGTAAGCTGGCAGCAGGCAGATTTGTGCAGCACGTGGAGCTGGGTCAGATCAGAGATAAGGCCCTGGCACCTCCTGCAGATGTGAGCAGCTGCTGGAGTGCCAAACTACAGATCTGGAAAACTGGCGTTGGTTTTTGTCACACACTTCTCCTGACACCTTGTTCAAAGCACTCAGCTCCTCCTTCACTTACTTCTTCCTGTGGTGATCCTGATGCTACAACCACAAAGTTGAGGAACTCTGCATTGACTTCAGTGCTGCTTTGTGCCCATTCCTAAGCAAAGGAGTTGGCAAGAGGCATCTGGAGGAAGAGGGTTTTGTTTGTTTGTTTGTTTGTTTTTGTTTTTAAAGGAAATTGGATTCACCTTCAGTAATACGAAGGAATCCAAGCAAGAGGAAGAACAAACAACTAACACAGAGATCTATGAAGATGCAGCATCCACAAGAAGCAAAAAATCCATGTAAGTGGTGATCATGAGACTATCCTGAAGAACACAAAAAACAGACAGAATATTGTTTACATTAATCGTTGTCACAGATGACAATGACTCTTAGAAAAAATCCAATCTGGATTTGGGGCTCTTTCAAGAATCTCACCAACACCTCTGTGACGGGAGGAGGCACACTCCGTGGAATTCCCAGTAAAGCACTAGAAACACAAGAACAGAGCAATACCTTGTTTCAACACCAATAACGCAACCAGGGTAAAAGAAAACCACAAACTTAACCAATCTGTCAGGGAACTATCAGTCCATCAAAAGTGAATGTACTTCATTCTCACAGCTCTCCCAGAAATGAAGCCAATTTCAGCCTAAGCTCTTGAAGTACTGAGGAATATGTCTCTCTTCATGGTAGCTGGAAATTCATCCAAGGCATAAAGCAGACTAATTTGTCTCCCATCAGAGGTTCGTGGCCATAATGATTTTTCATGTAGGCAGCACTGCTGTGGTGGAATTACAGCCCAGCAATGCCTTTCACCTTTCAGGGAAGAACTGGAAGGGAGGAAAAGGGTGACTTTCTGTGGAAATATTTTTTCTTCAGCCAAAAAGATAAGTTAAAAAAAAAAACAAACCCCAAACATTAATCCTAGCACAAATTTTCAGCATGAGCCTTGGAAAACTGGAATGAACATTCTTCAACTCCTTAACAAAATTGCAAATTAAATTGTCTCATTTTCTTGTTTTGATGAAAAACAGAAGCACTCCAAGGAAAGTAGAAAATTTCTGTGATGTGCTTGCTTTGGCAGAAATGAAATAGCTTTGAAATAGCTTTTGATAATAATTTTTATGAACACTATTTTTGCCGGCCTTTGCTCTCACCATCGCTTTATTAAAAACCAGGGAAGCCTCTTATTAAAACGTGTAAAGAAACAAGCTAAAAGCCAATCATCCATCCCCATTTGCACAAGACATCAAAGGATAATGGAGACGTTAAGGTGGTGGGTCCCAACCGAAGATTTAAGAAAACTCTCTGTGTCACCTGAGGCAAAACTCAGCAAGCAGTAAAGGTTTCAGCAGCAGCTGATCTGGAGCCTCGTGGCAGAGATAGGGATTACTTCCTTGGTAAGAAAGCCCAGCTGGGGACAGGGCCCATACTGTGGGCCTCTCATGTGTCTGTCTGTTGCGTAGTTCATGATCAAGGGGGGGAATTTCCTGCACAGGTAAATTCTGGGGGCATAAGCCCTGAATTGTGTTTCAAACACAACATTGTAGGGTGAGAGCTGAAATGGCTATCAACTGTTCTACTTCACCCACACAGCATCCAACATGTGAATGGTTCAGCGTGCAATGCAGCATCACTGCGTGTTTTCCAGAGCTCACCCATGGGTTGTTTCCTTCCCAGGTCTTCTAGCTAAGTGCATAAACTTTGTATGAGTGAAAGGGATGGAAGAGGTTAACGCTGGCTCTGGAGGTTGCTGACTGTGGAAGATACAGTTGCTGATGAGAACAGTGTTAGCAGTTCACCATTTCAATATGATACTGTAATTTATGTAGTGACCTGCCTATTAACCCTGCCCCACTCCCACCGCATCGGCAGCAATTCAGGTTGGGCTGAATAGCCTCCATCATTGTCCCAGCCTGCCATGAGGTTTCTCAGCTCAATGCCACACTTGAATGACACTCTGTCATTATGCTATATTTAGGTAATGAAAGGTGTAATTAGCTTTGTTCTGCTGCAAGCTGATCCGACCCTGTATGCATTATAAAGGGTAATAAAATAGGTGCACAGATATAAAAACCTGAATAAGCATATTATTCAGTGTAATTTCACGAGCCAAAAACTGATGAAAGAATTGGGGTAGGTGAGCCTCAGCTTCTTCAGTGCCCAACCTGACCTGTCATGAGAAGCCATGCAAAAAGTGCAGCCAAGGTATGTTGAGGCATCAACCGGGGCATATTGAATCTGTTCCCCAGTGGTGCAGCTTTTATATAATTGATGGCATTTTGTGATGATTGCTTTCCTATTACAGTACTGTATCTTATCTCTCCATTGTGAGGGGAGCAGTTTTATGCAATTGTCAGCAGCCCTGCAGAGCCAGCATTATCCAAGGCCCATGCCCTTTGTGAGGCTGTTGGCTTGTCATTAATTGTTCTGCCTGGCCTTTGTCTGGGACTTCGGCCATCTGCTTTATCGCACTCCATCAGCCTTCTGTAGGAATGAATGGAACTGATAATATAAAAGTTCTGGCAGAAGCGATACTGGGCTAGGAGCTCTGGATGCCAAATTAGTCAGTCCTTGGGACATCACACATTTTCTTAGCATGAGTAATACTAGCTGGGAAAAGGAGTTTTGCAGTATTTGCAAAAAAGTGCTGATGTGTTTGATATGGATGTTATTTTTTCCAGCAGATCTTCTGTGATTTACACCAGGTGAATAGCACACCCAGTTTAGGTTAGTGCCTTAGTTCTTCATGCAAGATCCTCAAAGCTTTGTTGGTCTCTAAGACAGTGAAAAATCATGCACTGGTTCAGGCACTCTCCTGCACCCAAGCCTTTCTGCTGGAGATACTCTTCCATCCCTGTTTCCAGCTGGACTAAGGCCATGCAGTCAGATATGCTAGCAAAAAAAAATCCTCTGCCCACTCTACCAGAGGCTGGTCTGGTACTTGTGGGTGGTGGGAGCACAAGAGAGGCTTGAGCAAAGGACATGAAGCCAAGAAAACATATGCACCCAAGCCACTGATTCCTGGCAGGGTGGCCAGTACTCCCGGCTTGCACACACCTGCACAGACCTGCAGGCTACTGGGCAATCCTGGTTTGAATGTGGTACCTCCAAGGAGAAAGGGAGAGAGAAGACAACCCACCCACACCACTGTTGCAGCCCTACCAAGAAGAGCAGAGCTTCAAATCCAGCAAGACAAGGAGCTCCAGGATTTTGAAACATCTCACACACACTTGGGACTATGCCATGGCTTTGGCAACTGTAGAATACGTAGGTTCAACCACTTGTGCCCATCTCAGATGTTGCTTAATATATGTGGTTGCTCATGGGTGTCTCATGGCATGTTCACCTCACATGATAGAGGGGCTGGGAGTGTCTGGCCAGTGTACACAGAGAACAGACCTTGGAGGAGCTAACTGAATGGTCCTACACCATTTACACATAGTGACAACGATCAAAAGGCTGCTGGAGACATGGGAAAGAAAGGTACATCTCTCCCATGGACTTCAGTGGGCTTTAAAGCAGGGCTTGTGATCAGCAGCATATGAAGTCTCCTTACAGAAGTCTCCCACAATAAAGATGTTCCACCAGATGCAGATGCTTGTAAAACATTTCTCAAGCAATTATAAACAGGTAATGCTTAAATTGCGTGGGAATATATGTACATAAAGTGAAACAGTTCTGCTTTTTTTCACTGATGAACAGGAGTAAGGGTGTTTGCTTGTGGTGGGAAGAAGGAATTTCTCAGACATATTTCCTAGGTGAGGCAGAAGCTGTTGGTGCATTTAACTGAAGTACAAAAGGCAAATATTCCAGTCATTGCTGTCTGGAATGGCTGTGACCACCAAACAACTCTTGCAAACCCATCCTTTCCACCCTGCTACACCACCACCTGGGATGTCTTCAACCTCTATTTTGTTTGCTGTGTACAAAGGAATAAATATATATTTTTAAATAGCATGAAACTAGTTCTCTCATGAAAAAAAGCAATGACTCTCACAGAAGCGCACAGGCAGTACTAAAGGCTTGTAAGCATATTGCCCTATGGCATGGGTGTCCAAACTTCTGGCTTGCCTGGGCTACACTGAATGAAGAGGAACTGTCTTAGGCCGCATGTAAAATATATAATGTAGTTTATATATATATGTAACAAAACTTCTTTACTATTGGCTTATTCAATTCTTTATAAAATAACACAAGTTCAGTTTTAATAAACAAATAAGGAAACATATGTGTCTGCTTAATAAGAAGAAACACGTCTTCACAGGCACAAACACATAGGTAGGCTGAACTATTATTACAGGCAATCCCTGCACTTTGCTCACCACGCAGCACAAGCACCCCTAACACGTAATACACAGAGTTCAATTTGACTGTGTGCGTGTGACAGAGCTACCACCACACTGCTCCCTCCCTCTACAGCGTCTGTTGTCACTCACACAGTCCACACTTGAGCTACACACAATTGACTTGTGAAAAATATCACAAAAAATCACATTATACTGTTGTAAGTTGATGCTCTTGTGTGGCCTCATTACTAGTTGTCTTGAGGCACATGCAGCCCATGGAGCACAGGGTGGACATGCCTGCCCTATGGTAACATGACAAGAATGACAAGAAAAGGAACCCTTTAAAGTTCACAGTATTTTTTTTTTCTGTGTGATATTTAACCAACTCTTCCAATTACAAATCAAGTCAAGTTTTCTACCCACATGCCCAGTTCCCACATTCCAGGACATAGGAGAGTTCAGGAAAGAGCCAGGAGCATGAAGGAACGGGGGGGACAAAACCAAAGCCACCACTGCCATCAAACACTTAGCCTGGGAATTACAGGGAATGAAGCCCTGTGTTCCTTGGGAGGCCAGAACAGATTTCCTACTGATCCTCTCAGGTCTTTTGAATTAGTTCATCTGGGGTTTAAGCTGCTACCCAACAATATCAACAGACTAGTTGCAAGAAGTTGTAGCTCCGATTTTTTATTTTTTTTTTCTTCCTTTTTTGCCCTAAAGAGCCAGACAAAGCCACAGCGAGATCCTCCACATCTACAAGCCCAAACCTGCCGTGGGCCCAGCTGGACACAGCCTGGGAGCAGCCCACAGCAAACAGCTCCCCAGAGCTGCGGTGTGACATTGCTGCCGCCCACACTTTCACTCAGGAATGCCTCTGGTCTCGGGAGATGACGGATATTTTCTCCTGATGCTACCCCGTGGAAAAACAAACACATAAACCTTCTGACAGCCCCATAACCTGCCTGCTACCGGGAGGTGGGAAGCCACACCCTGCAAGCCAAAAATTACCTCTGGGTTAGGGCAGGCGCGGGGCGCACCGGGTACCCGCTCCCATGCATCGCTCTGCCACAAACTTCCTCCTCGAGCTTGGGAAAGTCACTTACTGCCACCGTGTAGGTAGTAACAGCGGCAAGGCACGTAAACATTTTTCCATTTGCCGTTCATAAAATAGGGTGGTGCCAGGGTCCTGCCCTGCAGGGGGGCACGAGGAAAATGCACTGAAGGTGGTGACGCAGTTGGAGTGCCGGGTTGGGGGCCACACACATTCCTGAAATAGATTTCCTTGGGGTCAAGTTTCTCCTGAGGTGGTGTTTCGAAAGCTAAATATAAAGCGGTAGTGAGTTACCTCTTGGGATAAATCTGGTTCTTAGCTATTCATAGCTTAGATATGTCTCGTAATGTTTTTATCAGGGCTGGCTCCTGTGCTTATTAAAAATGCTAGTAATGTCCTGTTTGACTGGGTTTCTTTGGCCTTAAGTGATATTGCTTGCGGAATACAATGAAAATGTGACACTTCAAAATAAATGTGTTCTTTCCAAGGAAATCTGGCTCGGCTGCCTGATAAATTCTGCCATTCAGTCAGTTTCTGGAATTTAAAGAATCCCTCCCCATCCTTCAGCTGGTATTTTCTTAAAAGTAACTATCAGGAATTATCAAATGTGGGGAATTCCCGAAGGCACTAACATCCCAGCTGGATCAAAGCGTGGCAGCGATAAGATCGGTGACTGCATACATCCCTATTCTGTGGAAGGTAGGTGGGCGGAAGAATAAATACAGTAGAGGCCATGCCAGAAGCTAATGCAACACAAACACTCAGCTACCCCAGATGCATTTTCATCAGGCTTTGTCTGTGACAGACCGTCTTCCCACCTGCGGAGAGAGAAGCAGTTCAGTTGGAGTTAATCTGGCACCGTGTCACACTCAGCATCTCCACTCCTCTGCCAACCCTTTGGCTGAGACAAGAGCTGCTGCCCAAGCTCCTTCTCCCTTCCCCCTTCTGAGCCAGGCAAGTAGAGCAAGAGCCATCAGAAATACGGTGCATACTGATGGGCGTAAGCCTGACGCTGAAAAAGATGGCATGGGACTGAAGAAGATGCACTGAATGTGGTTTTCCACAGTTCCTGCAGAGTTTACATTCCTTTACAGATCCCACAAAGGATGAAGTTCCTTTATAGTCCTTTGAAAGATATTGTGTCTCTGATGATTTCCTGCCAAAAAGTAGCCTCGACTTCACATTTCGTCCTACATCAAAATAGTTTTAGTGATTTCACATTTCTGCAGCAGATGTTGGTATCTGCCATAGAAATGTGCTTTAGGAGTACAAGAATCATCTTTACAATCAAAGGGGTTTGGGTAACCTTTGCAAACATCAAAATATGTATATTCAGATTCATGCATTTATTTAGAATAATAGAATCTTCAGAGTTGGAAGGGTCCTTCAAAGGTCATCTAGTACAACTCCTCTTCTGTGGCCCATCCTTTCTTTTGCAAAAGGTAGTTTCGCTGGTCACAATAACACTGCACATACCACGTACTTGAGCACTAGCAGATGTACTACAAGCATCCTATGCCCAGCAGCCCAGTGCATACAGGCTTTACAGACATTCTGAGGACCATGCAATTAGTCTTGGCTGCAGCAATTCGATTTCCTGGGGTACATTAAAAAGAGAGTGGTCAGCAGTTCAAGGGAGGTTATCCCCCCCCTCTATTCTGCCTTGGTGGGGCCACATCCAGTTCCAGGCTCTCCAGTTCAGGAAAGACAGGGAACTGCTGGACAGAGTCCAGTAGAGCTCTACAAAGATGTATAGGGGTCTGGAGTATTTCCCTTCTGAGGAAGGCTGAAAGACCTTGAGCACCAGGTCTTAGGCACCTCCAGGAATGGGGCACCCACAGCTGTCTGGGCAGATTGTGTCAGGACCTCACTACCCCATGTAAAGATTTTCTGTGTAATATCTTACCTAAATCTCCTCTCTTAGTTTAAAGCCATTCCCCCTTGCCCTATCACTATCTGCCGGTGTAAAAAGTATCCCTCCTGCTTATAAGCTCCCTTTTGATACTGGAAGGCTGCAATGAGATTCCCTGGAGCCTTCTCTTCTCCAGACTGAACAAGCTCAGTTCCCTCAGAAAGTCTTCATGGGAGAGGTGCTCCAGCTCTCTGAGCATCCTCGTGGCCTCTTCCAGACCCACTTCAACAGCTGTGTATCCTTCTTGTGCTGGGGCCTCAGGCCTGGACACAATACTCCAGATGGGCACCACAAAGGCAGAGCAGAGGGGGACAATCCCCTCCCTGCTTAAGTGCCACCCCTCTTTTGATGCAGCCCAGGATGCAGTCAGCCTTCTGGGCTGCAGGCGCATGCTGCTGGATCATGTCCAGCTTCTTGCCCACCAGAAACCCCAGTATGTTAGGGCTTTGCTCACTATGGTTTTTATGACTCTTTCGATGCTCATTTCATCGCCAGAGTTGGCACTTTCCACATACTGATTGCTTTGAGGTACATCAATTCATAAAATACTAGCAGAGGATGTGCTTTTAACATGTTTTTCAAGGACTGGGAAGAGATTGTTAGAATCATAGGATCATAGAATCACAGAATCATGGAATCGTTTGAGTTGGAAAGGATCTTTAAAGGTAACCTAGCCTAACTCCCCTGCAATGACCAGGGATACCTACAGCTAGATCAGATTGCTTAGGGTCCTGTCTAGCCTGACCTTGAATGTCTCCAAAGATGGGGCATCCACCATCTCTCTGGACAACCTATGCCAGTGCCTCACCACCCTTATTGTAAAAAACATCTTTGTTACATCCAATCCAAATGTCCACTCTTTTAGTTTGAAACCATTTCCCCTTGTCCTATCACAAAAAACCCAGCTAATGAGTCTATTCCCTTCTTTCTTATAGCTTTCCTTTAGATACTGAAAGGCTGCTATCAGGTCATCTTGCAGCCTTCTCTTCTCCAGGCTGAGCAGCCCCAGCTCTTCAGCCTGTCCTCATAGGAGAGGTGTTCTATTTCTTGGATCCTCTTTGTGGCCCTCCTCTGAACGCGCTCCAACAGGCCCACATCTCTCCTGTTCTGAGGACTCCACGTCTGGACGCAGTACTCCAGGTGAGGTCTCACAGCTCAGAGCAGAGGGGCAGGATCACCTCCCTCGCCCTGCTGGCCAGACAGCAAGCATGTCAACCACACCACACAGCTTGGTGCCATCCACAACCTTGCTGAGGGTACACTCTGTCCCACTGACAATGTCACTGATGAAGATTTTCATACTCTTTGGAGTCACTCACAATGTTGACTCTGTTAGTGTTGCTTATCTATTTAGCTGTTAGGATGCTAATGCGATGAATTAATATTATTTAAAATGTGCTCCGTGCTTCACAGGCAAGGCACATATTATCTCATAGATGTGACAAACATCAAAGGAAAACAACAGCACATAATGATATTATCATGCCGAAAGTTTGGGTGAAAAGGCATTAAAAATTCCCCCTGATCAGAAAAGTGTTATTTTTTGACATTCCAGTTTGTGCAGAAAACAAGAAAGCACTCGTGCTCAAAGACAAATGTCATTTTTCCAAGATCTTGTGTCAAGCTGCAGTTTTCTGCAAAATGCTTTTCAGAGGAGGAATGTGCGTGGAAACAGCAGTGATAGACAGGTAACTATAAAAGATGACAGAAACAGGATATGGTGCCAGGAAGTATTTCAAAGACACAACCAACAAAATAAGAGTCTGGCAGCTTTAAGCCAAATTTGCATGCGCGCTCTAAAGGTAAGCGTATGTCTAAATAGTGGGCTGAATAAGAAGAGATTTATGCACATATTCAAGTTCTTTGATGAACAGTTTCTTATTAGCGGGTTTAATTTTATACGGCTGAAAGTGCCGGAGCAAGTTACTAGGGTGTTAATAGAGAGCATAGTTGCTGACCATGCTCAGCCAGTGGCTGGAAAGCCTTGTGGAATGGTGCTAAAGAGCGTACCAGGGCAAAATTAGCTCTGCTGTGTATTATATGTATTTCAAAACATAGCCAAACTGTTAATAACAAGATGAGACATCAAGGAACGCATCAAGGATAACGAGTTAATCATTAAGTTATTCCTGTCTGTTTGTATTGTCAGACAAAGTAGCAGTCAAAACATTCAGAACGTTGCCTCGGTGCTAGAAAATCCACAGGGAAAATACCTTTTTGGCACTTAAAATAACAATTTTCATGCTACTGAGCCATCAAAATTAGTTCTGCCTTGTTAAACTTTAAAGGAATTCTACAGATAAATGAGCCAATGAAGTGACGCTGAGAAGTACAGAATATTCAATACCAATTGTGCTATGAAAACAACTTATGATGGAAAATAAAACCCCCTTACCATTGCTTTTAGTACTTTCTCGACTTCCCTAACATCAAACACTACTGTTTGTGTGCATGACTAAAGGATATTTAGCAGACTAACAAAATGAGAAGGATCTACTTAACACCTGCACTGATTCAGAAAACAGATTAGACCTGCCTCCCTGTCTCAGCCTTTGGCGAGGACATTTTTCCTTCCCTCTTTAGGATCAATGGTATCTCAATCAATGCCATGGGCTTGCCAGAAAAGGTCAGAAATTATGGGGAGAATATCACTAACTTTCTCAAGATTCACCTTCTCATTTCTAGTAATGTGGCTGACAAGTCAGAAACCAACCTATCCTGGTGAGCCTATAGTTAGCACAGAAAGCTGGAGAGGTAGGAAGAGAACAAAGGGAAACTACAGATGTCTGCCCTCTGGTGACTGAGCAAAACCACTGGAAAAGAAGTGCCCATAGAAAGCTGATTCCCAGTTTGGTCATAGCTGTCTTGCTGAGTGCTGAGGAGTTATGGAAATTGGGAAAATGCTTATGAAAAGGGAGATACGAGTCTAGAGCAATTTTCTGTGTTTCCTCATGGGACTCTGCAAATAACATCTACTGTGTTACTCCCACTTCACATGAGCATAATGTCCCTGACGAAAAGATGTAACGTGTTTGGGCAAAACACCGCAAATTATTTTTATCAGTCAATGTCCTCATTTCCTCAATAAAACACTCTCCTAATGAGTTCCTTAAGATATTCCCCTGTTATTTGCTCCATGAATACTGGATGCTACGACTTCACTTTTTATCTTACACTTGGTATAGCAGCACAGCCGGCTGTGAGACACTCACAGATGTCTAATCCTCTACGATGTCAGGGCATTTCAGAAGCCCAAGCAGCATGCTGCACTATCACAGGCTCCAAGCACATGTCTGAATGCAATCACCTTTCCTGGGAAACTCTATTGTGTGTCAGAGATCCCCAGCCAAATTCCTGTAGATGTGATCATTTGTAACTACAGCTTTACAGCCTACCAGCAAAAAGTACCTCTGAACCTAACATGGTAGAAACAGCTTAGACTCCTGTCTCTAAGATGCAGAGAAGCGCACGTAGCCCTTTGTCAGCCCCTTGGGTCAACGTGTGAATTTTCCTGAGAGGGTCAGTGGTAGTGTGAGCAACACGAGCGTGCCTCAGCCTTCTGCACTCCCGCAGCTCCTGCACAAAGGCATTTCTTCGTCTTGCAGATTCCTCATTACCTCCCTGCAGGGCCATGTTTCTGCATGCAGGGTGGTGGTTCCCCTTCACCCTTGTGCAGGGCTGCAGAATGCGGATGAGATAACTGGTCCCAGGCAGCCTCAGGCAGACAAGCAGGTATTAAGCCCTCAGCCTGCAGTTTTTCAAGCACCGAGAGCAGGTTTGTGATTATCAGCAATTACCTAACAGGGTTGGGTATTTCCACTCCTACCCCTCTCTTGTTTGGTCACAAGATGTTTAATTAGAGAGATGAAGAGAGTTTCATTATATCCTCATTGCTGCCTTTCAAAGGAGAAGAATTGCAGAAATGCAACAAGCCCAATTTCCTTGCAGTCAAGATTAATTTGAAAGCTGTCCAGTGAAAGTAGACTTCTAAACTGTAACATACTTGCAGCTACTGGGAGAGTGGAGGCTGTAAAAGCTCTGGGATGTAAAAGACAGAACAGACAAAGTTTGTTTCTCTCAAGTAAGAACGCTTTCAAGAAAGGTTTCAAAGTTAGCTGCAGGATACAGCCATTGTCAGTACTGCATACTTCAGTAGATTCCTTGGTGATTATGCTTATTTCCCGGTAAGAAAAAACATGTATTATTTGGTATGCTCATTCACTGGGCATTTCTGAGTAATAGCTGTGACAGAACAACCAGTTTGTTGTTTTACTGGATAAGACTTTTGCACTGCAGTGAACAGCAATGAAGTTCTGTAGTTTTTTCAGAGCCATGTGGATCCATATATTACAGGTGGAAAGCAATCTGGTCATTACTACAGGAAAGAAACACAATTTGCAAAAGAATGAATTTGGAACAGATTTTCAAATAGAATGATAAAAGAACGTTTGGCAAAGCCAGTGTTGGAAATAATCAGTGTTAAAAAAATATTTCCTAATTATTTTGAGCTATTTTCTGGGAAGGTTATTTTGAGCACCTCTAGAACTGTCACTGAACAGGAGTCTAAACAAGATTGAGAAGATAATTCCCGACCTTTGAATATCATGTGTATTTACTTCAGTCAAGAATGATTCATAGCAACTACAGGAACCTACAAACAGGATCCATGTGTAATCACATTCACAGTGAATACTTCAGCAAACCCACTGGTGTGCAGCTTCCTATGATAATATACCACATTTCACTACATTCCACATAGCACTATGCACAGCATGGCCCAGTGAACAGTGCCTGCTTTGAAGCTACTTTAATCACCAGAGTCCAAATCCGTGAGCTCAGTGCGATGGCAAAACACTCCAGTGGTCTAGAAAAGGATCCACACAACATGAACAAACAACTGCAGAGCTTCAGAGCCCAAAGTCAATGAGATGCAATAGACATCTGATATTCGCATCGTCATCAAAATCTTTAATAATGGAGTGGGCAAGTGCCCATGTGTCCACAAGCAGCCAGGAGGAACCAGAGGAAAGGACCAGAGCCAGATGTGGTGTCAAGCACATAAACTTTATGTCCACATTCTTTTTCAGATGATGTTTTTCCCTTCCCAGTGCTGCATCACTATCCCTCCTTCTGTGAAGCTGTAGCTGAAAGGACATCATTTTATCAGAAATAATTTGAGAGGCAATAGTGCTGTATTGCCATCAAGAATATTTCCTACAGAAAATACTCAAATTCACTCATACTGATCCTAACTGCAGTTAATGCAGCAATTAATACTCATGTCATTAAGACAAAAGATACCACCAAGTACTTTGTGCGTAACCCCAACTTCACAATTGTTTCAATAGTAGTTGGAGAGCTTAAACCTAATTTTCTTTCTTATTTGTTAGAACTGAAAAATTGTATTTCTACCATTGTATATTTGTTATCATTGTTTTTTGCAGTCTCACAGGAACTGGGGCCCAAAAGAGCTGGGTGCTAGATGGGGCTCATTGAGAAGACAACAGTACTATGCCCAGATATACATTTCTGAAACAGAAGGAAGAAGTGCTACTCAGTGCCTTGAGGAATCATACCTCATTTTATCTCCATCTTCTGAGCTGTTATGGGTAAGTGATCACAACTTTTATAGTTCATTTTATGAGGGCTGCTCTGAAAGTAATGCCTCCTGTTTTATGATGTTGGCCCACAGCATCAGAGGCTGATGCTGGTGGTATGGCAGTAGAGGTTGAACCTTCCCACAAACACCATTATATTTTGTTGCTGTATGACAGCTGGCAGCAGAGGGGCAGTCCAACAAAATGGCATCTGACGTGGAAACATATATGAAGCAAAGGTGTAGAACTGCATTCCTCCACATGGAAAAAATTGCATACACTGACATTCATTGACACTTGCTGAATGTTTATGGATGGATACTGGCACAATGAGGCAGTGGGTGCTGCATTTCAGCAGTGGTGGCCGTGACATGAAAGACAAGCTATGTTCTGGATGCCCACACATAGCTGTCCCAACACAAAATGAAGAGTGTCTCAATCAGCTCATCTGCTCCAATCAGCAGATTATGACCAGGGAACTGTGTGTGGAGCTGAATATCAACTTCAATGCTTTGGAAACAATGGTGAGAACACTGGAATATTGCTATGTTTGTGCCAGGTAGGCTTCACAAATGCTCATACAGGAACAGAAAAAACACTGTGTGTCAGGATCTATTGAACCAATATGAGGCTGAAGGTGACAGTTTGCTGAATCTCATCATTACCGGTGACTAGATACAGTGTCACTACTGTGAGCTGGAGTCAGAATGACAGTCTATGGAGCAGCGGACACGTGAATTCCTTCCTCATTGAAGAATAAGTTCAAGACAAAGCCCTCAGTAAGTAAAGTGGTGTGCACTGTCATTTGGGATAGGAAGGGGTGATCTTTCTGGATTTCCTGGAATCCAGAAGAACCATCAACTCTGACCACTACACAGTGATGCTGATTAAGCTGAAAGTTTGAGCTTCCAGAGTAAGGCCGGAGAAGAAAAATGTATTTTTCTTGCAACACTATAATACCAGGCCCTGTATCAGTTTGAAGACTATGGAACACATTGCCAATCTTGGCTGGACTGCCCTACAACACTACCATATAGCATGGATTTGCTGCCTTCTTAATTCCATCTGTTTGCTTCAATGAAAAACATATTTCATTGGCAACATTCTCCTAGCAATGACATTGTCACAGCAGATGTGAAAGAGTGGGTCCCCTCTGCTGGTACAGATTTTTACAAGCATGGCATGCTCTTGCTCATTACTGGTGAGAATGCATAGTGACGACTACATTGAAGAACAGTGTTTTGTAGCTGAGAATTTGTTCTATCAAATAGTGTTATTGTGCTCTTTGTATCTGCTGTAGTTTCCATGGAATAAATAGGAGGCAGTACTTTTAGAGGATATGTGCTCCTACATATAAGAGAAACTGTAAGATATTTGATTCCTAGGCTGGTACAAACAAGCAGACAGATGTTCCTTTCAAAGACATACAGGTAAACCAAGTGCTCTTATAGTCCTACAGGATTACCAAGAGAGCATTTCCCCACTCTCCTTAGTGCAGTTAGTGTTTCTCAGCACTGACTTCTCTCACTATGCAAGAAGTACTTGTGGGTGATTGAATCCCAGTCTTCTGCAGCAGCAGAACACATTGCCTTTTTCACTCAATCCATGTGATTTCATGTTCCAAGGGTTGCAGGAACCAATGGCACCTTGAGTGAGAGCGAAATCCCTGGTTTGGCCGTTCTTCGCTTTTGATAAGACCTGACAAAGCTGATCCCTGATTTCCGGCTCTGCTGAAAGCCTCCTCAGCCCATCACGGGGATGGGGACAGTGCCCTGCTCACCTTCCTCCCCACACCACTCTACACAAATTCAGACACATGGGAATTATACATTATGAGTGGAAACACCTTGCAAGCTGGTTTCCTGCAGAGCTTATTTACTCACTTGAAATGTCAACTGGGCTATTTTGCTCCCCCTCCCTTCCCCTCCTCCTCCCTGATCCTCATCTAACAAAGCAGATGAAATGCCAGGAAGAAATGTCACTCCAGCAAGCAAGTTCGCTTTGGGGCATAAGTTGCACTTTGATAATGGTATTTGTTCTGTGGGTGGTCAAATTCCCCTCCAACTCTCCTGTTTGGTCCCAACCATTATCTCATGCAAAGATAAGGTTCATTAGTAGCTCCTCTAAGCTGTGGACACTGCGGAGCTCATGAAGAAGCATGTTCATTGGTGATAGTACTTATTAATGATTGCTGCTTTTGCACACCTTGTAGATTTATTTTGCTGCGTTCTCTGTATGGAACGTCTTTTAAAAACTTTCAAAAATGGGTACACCTCTGATGAATGTGTATGTGTGCAACACATGCGTACACATAAGCATACATATGTTTATTATTACAGTTAAAACTAATGAAGCACTGTGTATCCAAGTACAAACAAAGGTTTACTAAAAACATCAATTTCTAAAGCGTAACTTAAACTCAAATACATTTATGCTGTTTATATTTTCCCAGGTTTGGCTTTAAATTCATATATCTCACATCATTGCAGCCTAATCAGTAGCATTGTACTATAGATCTGGTAGCAGAAATAGATATTCTTGTTTCTGTTGGTTAGAAGAAGGCTTCTCAATTCTGTAGCCAATGAAAATAACACCAAGATAATCTGAAGTGATTTGCTGACATTTCTCTTAAAACCGGTTCATACTTTAGAGTTTCACTCCTAAAAATATTTACTGGCTTTATACTGGCAGAACTTATTCCACATGGAGGAAAAAAAGGGGATCCTGGAATGTATCCTGCCTCTGCTCTAGGAGTAAAGTGTAACTTATAAAATACCAGCCCCGTCCAATACCTGAAACTTTCTAGGTAGGGCCTATATAAAAAAAAGAAGATGAAAAGGAGGATTTAATATAAGCACATAAAATAAGGAGCAGTGCAGGGAAGGTAGGCTGGAACACCTATTTATCCTTTTCTTTCCTAGAGCATGAACAACAAACTTTCAACATGAAAGGAACCCTTTTCCACATAAAACAAATCTAGATAGTGCCACTCTTCACCGCAAGATTACATTGCCATCATTAATGCAGAGAAAATAAATTTAAAAAATGCTGTCTATAGGAAAATAAACAATACAATAGGTACAAAGGGTAATATTATAGAAATATAATAGTTACAAATGTATTTATTACTTTTACTAAAAGTATTTAGCAAGTAAACAAGAGCTTTTTAAAGCCTTCAGATTTTCCACTTTGAAATGGGATCAAGTTTTGTTCTCGAATTTATTTCCTTTACTTTGCTAGAGGTAGTTGCAAAGACATGAACAGCATTTATTCTGTATGAGAAGTTTAACTTCCTAGCCGGACTTTGGAAATTTCTGTTATTTCAACATTAATTTTTACTCTGATCCAAGAGAAAATACACATTTAGTGCCGAAATTATGAGGCCATATAGCACTGGGATCCAAGCACCATCTCCTCTTATCCTCTTATCTGTTTACACGAGTGAAGTCTTTTGGATGGAAAGCAGGTTCCAATTTGCCTGGAAGTTGAATCTTTCAAAAGCAATCAATGTGGTGGTAAAACTTCAATATATAGCGAAGTCTCTGAGGATCAATATATGAATTATGCATATATGAATACTCAAATGCAAACATATGCATGTTTATCATGGGCTTATCTATCCAGGCTTTACACAGCGATGTTGGAAATAGGGGAATCAAGTGAAAAGTGACAGCTGGCAAAATTTTTAACTTACCCTTTGCCTATATGTATGTGTAAAGCTTTTTTGCTTTAAGTGCCCTCCCCTCTCCTCTTCTTTTGACAACGAGCAGCAACGTTGCCCTATCTTATGGAAACAATCCATCCTCTAAAAAGTGAATCTGAGATAATCAGCAATAAAGTAGACTTATCTCCAGGAGGTAACAAGTACCAGCTTCTCCATATGTTCATGTGGAGCACAAGCTTTCTGGAGTATGGTCACAGAAGACAAACAGTGGAGGTCCTTCCAAGACAACCAGGCACCTCCTTCCTGGCAATCAGAGTGAGATGGGTGTCTAAATACCCTAATGACCTATGTCATTGTGTCAACACAGAGATCCAGTTTTTTGGGCACTAGGAAAACAGAGATCTGGTTGAGAAAGGGTCATGGCTCATTCATGCCATGCATATATACATACACATACATATATATATCCCTTTTCCATATAGGATTGAAGAAAGGTAGAGGAAAGCACAATACATCCAGAGCTGTCACTGCCACCCAGATTGCAGATACTGACACATACTTCTGTGTTGTAAAAGTTCTCTGGTGCAAATGCTATGGGTTTGGCTGTGGAAAGGCTTTGTGAGGCAAGCTCTCATGGAAAAAAAGAGATTAAATAAGAGGCAGATAACTATACAAAATATGAGTGCATGCAGTTTTAAGTCCACAGTGTCTATGTTTTCAGTGTGCAAGCAGATACAGTTAATTCCTTTGCTTCTGACAGTTAGAGACAGCATTGGTGTCATGGCAACTCTTGGAAAAAGTAATTAATAAGTTGAGGTTTTTTTCACAAGATTTGTTTGCTACACTGATCACTCAACTGCCTGGGGTGTGAGCAGCCTGGCTCAGCAGCCTCCAACACAGCAACATGGCAAGCCCAGCAGCACCTTGCTCTGTGCAGAGAGGCAGCAACCTTCCAGGCTGTCCTGCCCCAGTTCCAGTGCAGATAGCAGTGATGGCCTGACAGCCAAGCTGCAGCTTGTTGGCCCTGAGGGTGGTGGCAGGGTGGTTTCTCTGTGTGGGGCTACAGAGTACAGCCTTCTCTGTATAGCTGTGCTCAGGCAAGGAGTGTTTTACCATTATAGCATGTATATATAGATATACATATATATATATGGTTTCTATTCTAGATGTGACCTTCGCCATTGGTATTATTTTTACTGTGTACATCTGCATGGGTTGGCAAAAGAGGGAAGGAGAAGAGAATGGGAAACCCACCTGAGCAAAGCACTGGAGTTTCTTTAGTCCTTCCCACACCACGCCCCATAGACCCCCATCAGGAAATCCCATCTAAACTTGAAAGCAATAGATACACAAATGGTCATTTTGACAGCAATTCAAAATGATTGTTCATATGGTTCAGGAGCAGTCACTTTTCACGTTTTATTCTTTGCAAGTATTGCATGCACTGAGAGTTTGAAAAGAAGTTAGTCATCATATCACGATCTGCAAGGACAGAAAATATTTCTCCGAGTTCTCACAAATTTTCACTGTTGTCTGCTCCACCAGCAACATAAGACTGAAAGCTTGACAGAAGCATTCCTTTTCCTGCATCCCTTTGGAGAAATTTCTATGAGATAGTTCAGTCCTCCAGATATGGACACTGAATATGAATAGACCCATGCAGGTCCCTCAAATGTTGCACACATGTCCCAGCCAACAGCCTTTCAACGTGGAGCCAGAAGGTGTCACTTGGGAGACTTAACTTGCCATGTGTTTTAAGCAATGAAGTAGAAGGGTGGAAGTGTCCTAGGATGCAATAAAGATTAAAAAGTGAAAAATTCTGTTTGGCTAACCATAAAATGTTGCACTGCTAGAAGCTCCTGGACAATGCTTTTGAACATTTTTACAGGCTTTGGGGTTAGTTATGAGCTCACCAGTTCATGAACTCCTTGCTGGCCAGGACCCAGAGCTGACACCAGCTGGGCACTTTTCAGTCTTTATAAAGTAAATTATACTTCAGGAGGCTGTCACTTTTTGCACAAATAAGGAAAACCTGAGATCAAGCCATACCACAAAATAACGTGCCAAAGCAGAGTCATTGAGGCAAACCCTGCTGTACTCATCTCCCAGCGTTGGAAGGCAGATGCCTGGGTGCTGCTCATGGACACAGGCAACCCACACAGTGATGAAACAGTTTGAAAGTGCAGAGCTTGCTGGTGTAACTGTTGTCGCTGTACCTGTTAGCATGCAGTGCTTGGTCTGCAGGCTCCAATTTGAGGACAACCTCTGGTCTACACTGCAAAGCAATTTGAGATTGAAGCTGCTGGCTATATAGCAGGTACAAGATGAGTATAACTTATTTCCAAGGAGCTGCAGGTGACAAATTCATCTGGACATTTGAGATCAGCTTTCAGCAGCTCTTGTCACAAAAGTATGAGTACTCTTATGGTGGGCACAGAGGTCAGTACTTGGAAGATCTGGTCTCAGTCCCAATACAAGAAGGTACGTGACCTGCAGCACGAGTCTCGACATCCCAGGGCTCATTTCCCCCAGCTCTCAATGGGAAAATAAAATTCACCTGGACCCTTTCATTTTAATAGCCTGATAGGTTGCTGTTGCACTCTGGTACTCTATCGAGTAACTTTGAGAGGAAGGTGAAAATTGTGTTCTTGATCGCTGTTTTATGAAAAGGGATATTCATTATCTCCTGATTAGCCAACGACAAAGAGAAAGTGAGTTCGGTGCAATAAATACAGTGAAGAACTGAATTTGAGAAGCAGTCTCTCAGTACTTTGTGGGCTGTCTGACCTTCAGCTGAAACCACTACATTTTTCATAGTCCAACCGACACTTTTGTAAGAAAAAAAAGCAATGTAAGGTACCACAACTGGATTTGCCATGCAAAAATGATGTAACTGAGGACATCAGGAGGTTTGTTGCCACTTCTGTTGGTAGTTATAATAATGGCTTGCGTTTAGCAAGCATTGTAGTATTCAAAAGTCTGGAGCAGACACTATAACTTATCCTCCATGCTGCAATGCTACCATACAGCTCCATATAGGTAACTTTTGTTCTATTTAGGGCTCTTTCATGTAGACATATTGAACAGTCTTTCTTTTAGTATAAAACAGAGAATGATGTTTCTCTGATGGGCAACACTCATAGCAACTCCATGAAACAGGAGAGAGGTAGGAATAGGCTAAGAAGCTAGGCAGGTCTTCGCGAAGTCCCACAGAGTGAGTATGGTGGAGCTGAGCTGGACATCTTGCACCTCTCAAGGCTTCACTTATGCTCCTTTGGACTATACCCATCAAAAAGCTTTTCTCTGATATCTGAGCAGAGACAAGGTCCCATTACACAGCCCATTATGCAGTAGAACCCTGGGCTTAGCTGCAGTCCTAGTACTATAAAGGATTCTTGCTCAGAAACAGACTTCCCAATCAAGTTTGTATATTTCCACACAGAAGTACTTTCTCCAGAAATGGGTCAACAACAGGATGGGCAAAATTTGCTAGTGAGCTCCATCTGCAAATTTATATCATTAACGCCAATGAAGGCTATAGGGAAACTAAGAACAATCTGGGAGAAGCAGATGAATGGGAAGACAAAAATCACTAATGACAAGCGTAAGTAATGCCTGCTACAAAGTACAATGGAAAGTTACTCATACTTGCATTTGGTGTATTCATTACCTGTCATTGCCCATGGCCAGGGAGAACTTAGCTTAAGTAGGTGAAAGAAAAATCTCCATAGCTAGTACAGAGATCCAAATAAGTAAATAGAGTATTAACAAGTATGAAGGATGTGACAGAAAACCAGACTGGACATATTCTAGTAATGGAGTTTTTTTAATGTGAAAGAAACTAATAGCTGCTTTCAGCTGAGTCACTGGTCTACAGCAAATATCAGCTCTGCAAAAAGCTAATGGGTGTTACATATCTCCTTTTTGTGTGTGAAAGGAGAAAGCCACTTATGCAGTAATGTAGCTGGAAACAATGGGAGCCACTGTCCATGCCAAGGTACAATCCGGAGGCAAATGTTTGGGCAGAGGTGACTGCAATTGAATGGGTGTGAACACTGCTTGGCAATGTGTGTGTGTGTGTTGTGGCAGAGCAAGGAGAAAACCCAAGAGATGACAGGCTGAAGAGCCACAGAGCTCCCTGCGGCTTAGAAATGATTGGCAGAACAGACACAGAGGTTGCAAACAACAGGACTTTCCACTGTGTGCTCCTGTTGTGTTCATGGCTTGAAGAGTCACGAGCATTCTTTGCAAATAAACAGGTTATGTCAATGCACGTATCTGGCTTATGTCATCCATTTCTCCACCTAAAAGAAAAAAATCCCACAAGGCCTTAAATAATGATTTACCTCTCAGACCAAAGGGGAAAATGTTTACTGTACTTGCTAACACACTATTAAGTGTGATTGAAGAAGAAGAGTAAGTAATAGATACAGAAGAGGTTATGTGGTTCAGGAAGGAGAAATGGAATGATAAGCAGCAGCTGATAAGTTTTTGTAGAGAGTCTGGAAAGTGTAGGGGTGTTTCCTTTGCAAGTATGGCAAATAAGCTGAGATGGGACAGGAACAATCCCTCTAAACAGTGGAAGGGGATAGAGAACACCTCGTATGTACTTTGTATTTCTTAACACAAAGGCAAGAGAATATTCAGTGAAAAAAAAACAAAAACAAAAAATAATAATAATGAAAAAAATTAATAATGTTCATCTACATATATAACTAATCTGGAAGAAAAGCATGGCGACCAAATGCTGAGAGACAGCATAAACTGCTATAAAAATAAGGACATAGAGATGACCAGTTTGTTTCCAGGGGGATAGAAGATCCTATATTTCCATACATAAACAAAACATAGGCTGGTAGAAAACTATCCATAATTATGTACAAGTTGGATATTTTTTGGTACTATCCTGAAAACATCTGGAACTGCTCAGTAGCTCAATAGATTAAAGAAGACACTGGTGAGAAGTACTGGATGCGAATATATTTGGGGGCATACAAACCAGCCTGTGGTTTTCATTAGAATAGCAGAAAATCTATAAACATAGGCAACTTAAGGTACAGGGGTAGAACTAAGGCATAAGGAGATGCACCTGAGCAAGTACCTCTAGTCCTATTGCACAACCTACTCTGCCATTTTGTAACATGGTTACAGTTAGGATCCAAACCTGGAAGCTTCCTAAGTTTCTGTGGTGCATTCACCAGGTCCCAATACAAGAGATGTCTCTTGGAGAACAATACTTAGCATGAGCAAAAGTGGCAGAATCAGATTCAAAGAACAAAGAGAAAAAAAGTAGCAAGGGGCTTCCACTTCATCTACATTCAACTACCTGGTATGTCTCTTAAAGATCTGCTTGACTTTGGTTTATTCTTCCACACCTATACACCAGGGCTCTGGAAACAAGAAAGCTGCAAATGGAAGCTGAGAAATAGCAGCTGATGTAAAAGTAGCAGCTAAACGTAACATGCCTTGCTTCTGTCTGCAAGGAAAACCTCCACGGGAAACCTACTGGGCTATGGGGTGAAATCCCACTGCATTGTACTGCATTGTATTGGCTAGTCTGGCTGGGAAGTCCTTTGGGTACTCTCCTCTGTTCAGATAACATGAGATCACAGAGATCTTGACAGCAACATGTACAATGAGCTGCAGAACAACATTCCAGTGAATCACAGAATCATAGAATCACCAAGGTTGGAAAACACCTACAGGATCATCCAGTCCAACCATTCGCCCATCACCAATGGTTCTCGCTAAACCATGTCTTTCAACACAACGTATAAATGTTCCTTGAACACCTCCAGGGTCAATGACTCCACCATCTCCCTGGGCAGCCAATTCCAGTGCCTGATAACTCATTCTGAGAAGTAGTATTTCCTAATGTCCAGCCTGAACCTCCCCTGGCACAACTTGAGGCCATTCCCTCTAGTCCTAACACTAGTTACATGAGAGAAGAGGCCAACCCCCAGCTCGCTACAACCTCCGTTCAAGTAGTTATGGAGAGCAATAACATCTCCCCTGAGCCTCCTCTTCTCCAGACTGAGCAATTCCAGCACTCTCAGCTGCTCCCCACCAGACTGACTTGTGCTCCAGACCCATCACAGCTTCATTGAACTTCTCTGAACACGCTCCAGGGCCTCAATGTCTTTCTTGCAGTGAGGGGTCCAAAACTGGACACAGTACTCAAGGTGCGGCCTCACCAGAGCTGAGTACAGAGGTACAATTACTTCCCTGGTCCTGCTAGGAACACTATTTCTGATACAAGCCAGGATGCCATTGGCCTTCTTGGTCATCACAAGAAAGCATCTTTCTTTGTCCTGAGCGGAGCCCGCCACAAGGAGTTCTTTATGGGAAGGGTGAATTGCCTTCAGGTGACACACCACCTTGGGCAAAACCCCTCACTGCAACACCCTCATCCAACAGTCTCAGACAGTGCCAATCACTCTCCACAACCCCAAAAATACACATGAGGAAGAAGCCCGTGCCCTAGGCTTGGAGAGCAGCATAGCTTCTGGTGTGGTGGACTGGAAGTGGGTTTGTCCTGTCAGGAGTGGCTCCCCAGTAAGACTTGCTCTGAAAGTAGGGCTGACCTGCAGAGCAAACTGCCAGCTAAGTCTCATCCAGCAGAGAACTAATTTAGTCTCTTGTACAGTTGATGAATGAAGAATTTCCTCTTGGGACTAAATTACAGGCCTCGTCAGGGTTGCTCTTTCATGATCTGTTATTTAGATGTAATTTTCCAACGGGGCTGGAACACATAGCCATGAGCGAGAATAGTATTTGCTGTGAACAGCTGCCACACACCGTCCTTCAAATCCCACACCCTTTCCACCCTCCTTGGTATCCCCCCCTTCTTCCCTCCCTCCCTCTCCTCCATACACACATGTAAGAACGACTAGGCACAGCTCACACTGTGTTTGTTAGATCCTCACTGAGGTCCTTAATTAGACCACAAGAATGGCATTTGCCCACCTTCCCTGCACCCCTGTTGTACAAAGAGTCATGTCTTGTTTGAACATGCTTAAAAACAGATGAGAAGGCTTTTTTCAGACACCGATGATTACAACCCTGTGTCAATCTTTTTCCCCTTTGGCTTGAAGATAGACTTGTGATCCTGCTTTGGCTTTTTGAACTGTTGGAAGCTGTGTAAACACACAGCATGTTAGTAAAGCTCTGTTGACCTAATGGCTGCAGAGCGCAAAGCGATTACGTTAAAACTCCCATATCTCACAAAGCTGCAATCTCACCTGTTTCGAGGTCATTAACAATGAGGTCTGAAACTGAAGGGAGGAACATGCTAGCTAGTCATTACCTAACGAAGAAATGGCTGGGTAAGACTATTTAAAGGAGTTTTATAACAGTCCAATAATTGTTTCAGGCTTTAATCCCAGGATGCTATCTCCAATTAAGAGGGTGACTATTTTAATGCAGAGCAGTAAATCTGAATGCTGAGGGAACACATTACATTGCAGTCCATAGACGCATTTGGCAGTCACTATAGTAGACATGCATCATAAATCTACAGGGCATGGAAGTAATCCAAGACACAGGGCTCTATTCTACCCACTTGCACACAGTCACGCCTTTCCTCTACACAAACTGGGACATGTGCTTAGAAGAAGCAAGCTGTATAGCCTGCCTAATTGAAAGTCCTGGGGGTGAAGAGCTGGGATCTATGTTGTATAAGTGACAATGACCAAATAGTTGTAAATGATTTTCAAATGCAATGCTGGTGTGGAGCTTACACAAATCAAGGAGCTGCTGACAGAAAATTGTAGTTTTAGAATAGCATAAAGTAGCTCAGAGAAGAAAATGCTGAAGGATGATTTCTGAGCCCATTTGCACACATGAGTAGAGAAAGGGCCTTATTTTATAGTTTTGCTGATGACACTTAGTGCTTTGACACCATCTAAATTTAAGCCCTGTGTGATGGCTTTGACACCAGCAAGATACCCATCTTGGGCCACAAGATCCGCAGGGCCACAAGCCTGGCTCAGTACACATCCTTGTCATGGCATGGCAAGGACAGGGCCCTAAGTGCAAGTGTGAAGCAGATGCTGACCCCCTGGGGGACCTCCAGGCTTTCTGGTACCTAGTGGCCTTTCCTCTGCTGAAATCATAGCAGTCCTGCACAGTGTGGCTGGATGAGCACAGTGCAGGGTTGGCACCTTTCTCTTGCCAGCATGAAGCCTTCATTCCCCTACTTTAGCCCCAAGGCCATGCTGTGCACCAGATGGAAACCATGGAGCTCTCATTTGACTCCAAAAGAGGCAAGATCAGACTGCAGAAGAAGAGTGATGATGACAGATCGGGCATATGGATGTTCTCCCAAGAGAGGCACAAAACTACACGGCCCATGGGCGCTGCTCTCTGAGAAAGGGGATTTCTATTTGTACTCGGCCTCTAGGCTTCCTGACTCCAGCTGCCCTCTCCACAGGTGCTTGAAATGCTGCTTCCTGGAGAAGTACCATTTCCGCCCTCCTAATACTTAGCTTTACATGGAGCTCTAGAAAAGCAATGTGGCCGTCTTTTTGGACTGGCAATAGAAATAGTGCCATCTACTGACAAGTAGGAATATGTAGTTGCAGAGTCAATGAGGTTATTGTGACAGTGACATGCAAAATGCCATCGCAACCCACATTTTCATATTCTGGGATGAGAAGGTAGGAGCATAAATGTTATGGTGCATTTACACCCACTCTTGACTCTGAACAGCATGTGTTAGTGTGGCAAAATCCCTGAAAGAGGGCACCAGGATCTTACCTGCAAACCTATTTCTGTTCTTTTTCCACGCATAAAACTTCCACCAGCAGACTGTCATTTTCTTAGATGTGTTTGTGATTTGAAAATACCTTCGCAGTCTTTATGCATTGGCTCACTGGAACATATACCAACCCCCAGCACAAACTGGTGTCCCAGTTTCCTAAGCAGCTGTATGAGCAACACAAATAGAAAAGAGAGATCTGGATCCTGAAGTCCACCGGTATGAGCAGACTTTTAACAATGTGCAGGTAGTTATATCTCAGCATTACAAAATTGATTTGAGTCTTTTTCTTCCAGTTTCCACAACTCCCTGTGAGACAGCTCTACCTTTTCTATATACTAGAAAACATCCTCTGCCCACAAAGAACCAAGCAGGAGACCTTCTTTCCTACCTCTTGAGCTCTCATGGCTTTTTGTGTTGCCTGATACACTCTGACCTGTTTAGTAGGATACCAATAGCAGCTCCTGCACACACCCAGGAAAGGATCAAAATACAGGCTGGTAGCTTTGCACAGAGGGCTGGCATTCACAAAGCCCAGGTCATGCAGCCACCTACAGTGCCTCAGTTAGGAACAAGACTTGTCTTAGCACTGCCTTCTCCAGAATTTCCTTTTTCCCAGCCCCTGGGAGTGTACCTCCTCGCTGGCAGAAATGGCTGTTGGCTCTCTTTGAAAATAAATGCTCCATGTGATGAAGGGTCTTCATCTACCACTGATTTCCAAGTGTTGGCTACAGTTGGGCTTTTTGTACACAGGTACCAAAAGAGTTGGTGAATGGCTGCTCACACCCAGACAGGAGAAGGAATACCTACCAACACGGACAGTTATGCCCTGAATGCAAATGAAAAAAGGACCAAACCCCTTTTTCATGTAGTTTCATTACCAATGACACCCCCCATCTTACATTCCTGCATCTCCAAACTTGGGTGAAATGAGGCTCCCCCAGGGCACAATATGAAAGGATGGTAGAGAGGTGAGAAAAAAGCATTTTGCAAGTGCTGCTGGGTCCTCATTGCTTCTCTGCTTCATACACATGGTGCAGGCAGACAGCTCCTTGCACCCTAGACAAAGCTGTCTTAGAACTCCTCAGCAAAGTTTCCAACAGCAGCTTCTGGTGGCCACAGCCACAAGGATTCCTACACCCCAACGCTGATAGAAGACACAATGCTTGTCATGATGGCAAAAGCAATGTCAGGATTGAACCATCCTGCAAAGCAACCCCCTAAGTCAGCTGACATATCATGAGAGACCACTGCATCAGTAAAAAGGAAAAAAAAAAACAACCTTGGGTTGTTTTATATCCTCTTTGCACACAGCCCAATCTCTGTCCCAAATAAGACCTTTTGACCAAGATGAGAATGTTCTCTGCACCTCTTCCCTGCCTGCACCCTGCTTGTGCTGCACTGCTCTGCACTGCCTCCTCTGACACCATGGAGAGGAGCAGCACACATCCCTGCCATTCAGAAGCACTGTGGGATGCCCACCCTGTGAGCAGCACCAAGGAACTGCAAAGTTGAAAGAAAGGTAGGCCACGTTTCTCCTCAGCGGTGTCCCCAGCCCTCATACTAGGTCATGTGAGGAACTTCACAGAGCAGTTGGTGCTTTCCTGTGAAACCAAAGGATTACTGCCTTCAGAACGCTGCTGCTTTTTCTCATGCTCACTTCCCCCCCCCCCCCCCCCGAAGTCTACAGGTGATTTGAAGGTAGTTCAACATAAACTCAGTGAAAAACACACCCAGATATATGTTTTTTTTGTTTAATCCCACTACTTTTAAGGCATTCTCAGAGCCAACACGGGCCTGTTAAAGCATTGGCAATCCCGCTTGGAGCCTTCTAGAGCAGCTTTGATTCTTTCCATTAATGGCCTCTTAAGAGCTACACCCTGCAGCTGCCACATTTTTTGCAGGCGTAAACCCTGACATTTAACATTTAGCACTGCCTTGTTTAAGAGGGGCTTGTTCTTGCTCTTCCCCATCAGCCTCAGTTAATAATTCTGTGGTGATTTTATCTCCTTTTTTTATCTGCTGCAAACCTCTGGGTGCTTGCTGCATTTCCCCAGCTAGCGGCAATGCTATCGACGCCAAATCTTTCAAGCTGTCAGGACATTACAGAACCAAAATTCCTTGAAGCCTCGGTAGTCTAAAGGTGAAGGGTTTACCTGTACTGCATCAGGGTTAACGACCCTGATGGCCTCTGTGAGCCTATGGGTGATGGCCAGCTGCTGCTGGTGGCTGTGTGAGGACAGTGTTTGCACGGTCCTTCCAAAAGCAGCTCCACCTTCCAGCTGCTGACTGGGAACAGGAGCCGCTAGGACTTGCTGCCTTGCTATAGACTTCTCTGGATTTTCCTGAAAGTGTGATCTGCGTTGCATTTTTTCATGCTTCTCAGTTAGTCCCTAGTAGGAGAAGGGGTGGGGTCAGGTCTGTTTTTAGCATATTTTTCCTTTGGTTTTAAAGTTTATTTAAACTGACTCACATTTAATTGTCTTAAGGTAAACAGATGAATCACCCAGGGGGGAATACACCTCCAAAGGTCAGGGTTCAGAGTAAGTTTTTTTTTCTTTCTTTCTTTTCCTTGGGTTTAAATAAGGAAAACTGGGTTGGTTGGAAAATAAAACTATTTTATTTGGGACTTTAGCAGACAGTGACTCAGATTTTTTAGTTTCCTGAACTTTTTACTTTTATATAAGTAAGTCTCTTGATAAACAGGTATTGGGCCCACACCTGCCATGGAAAGAGTAGCAGGAGTTCAGTGCAGCGTGTTAACAGAAGCTCTCTTGTTCTGCCACTGAAATTAGCTGCTTGGCTACAGGGAGGTTCTTGATAACTCCTAATTCGAGCCCTTCCGACCAAGCATGCTGCTGGGCCCCTTTTTTTCCCATTTGGAAAGATCATAATCAATCAATGAGAAAACACTATTAAAAAAATAAAGCAAGTGAATAGGCACAAGTTAATTTTGCTACTGGAAAGTTAGCTGTGATCCCTTGAAATCCCTTGATAATCTGCTACTCTAATTTTTCTCTGCCATTAAAATCCTTTCACAGTAACAGGTTGCTATTTCCGACCTCGCTTGTCTGTGCGGGACATGTCTCCACATCCCACATGTGTTGATAGTGTCAGCGAGAGAGGTGCTAGCTGGTGTGGTATGAGGTTGCCAGAAGACAGGCTGTACATTTGTATTTCCCAGCATTTTAACTTTGATTTGGTTTGGGGGCTCAGAGCTTGCTGGAGTCTATCTCAGGTCATGCTAACAGCACCTGCATTCCGGCAAGAAACACCTTGCTCATTTGGGTTTTGTTGCTGTTCCCTTTCCTCCTCTTAGTAACAGAAAAAAGACACCCATTTCTAGAAACATATGGCTGTAGAAATCATGCTGACATAGGAGGGATGAAGAAAGATATTTGCAGCAACGATTGCAGCCAGATTTCAGTCCTTCTGGCTCATCAGATCTTTTCCCCACAGAGCTAGTTAGGGTTAGGACCATCATATAATCGATCAGATTTGTAAGTGAAAGGATAAACTGAAGTTTCTGGAGCCCTTGCCCCACCTAGCTCTAGGACAACTGACAAGACTCTTTGGATGTGCTGTCTTGACCACAGACTGGGAATCCGGGAGACATCTACCTCCCTCTTGTGCTTCACCAACAGAGAGGTCCTCAATGCGCCTCTCCTTTCAGCAAATGAGGTGTATCATTCTGCCAGCGTGACAGTCAGATGGATACAGCAGGCTTCCCCCACAAGTTCCTGATTTGCATGGCTGTGAGTGCACGCTCCTCTCTGAAAAATCAGGAGGGGTAAAAACACTTCCACTGACATCCTTCCGAGACACTCAACTACCACGGCTGTGGTTCAATGAGATACATTTCTCCGTGCAAAAATAAGGTTATAGTTATTTTCCCACTGCATTTCTCTTGACATTTTTGAGTGTTCAGGACATTGGATATAAAAGGAAAAGAGTCCATGTTTCTAAACCATTCAAAGTGTTCGCAGAAATGGAAATACTCCCACCAAATGTTTGCATAACCGAAAATGCATTTCAGAAATTTATTCTGCTTTTTTAATTACCACATTCTTTTTCTCCAGACTGCTAGGAATATTTAAACGTGAACTATTAGCTGAGTTACTCGGTGAGAAATAAAGCATTTATGACAGTAGTGACTCTAGTGGCAAACGCTGCTACATGTTGCTAACACTCAGGGAATGAGAGATCAAGGATCTCACTGCACAATTACTTTGGGAGAACTCACTCCTGCTTCTAGTTATCATTTTGATTGGAGTGTAAATCCACGTACAGTATTTCAGCGATGTGTTTACATGTGTGTAACTGAAAATTTTCCCCAACTTAACTTAAATTTGATGTAATTAACTTTCAGTTGTTGAATTTTCAGTAATTTTTTTGAGTAAATTAGCAGAAATGATCTGGAAGTACCTGCGAAGAAGGTATCTGTATTTTTCACAAAGTCTTTGATCTGCTATGGGAGCCTGCTAGTGCTGAGTTTGCCTTAGCTGGGAGCTAAAATGCATCCCTTGCGTTTTTTCCCCAGCAGGCAGTATTGCCCACTTTTGAAATTGTTTGGGGCTCTGTCTGGCCATGCAATGTCATTGGGCTTTACAAGTGCCTTAATACTCATGCCCGTACTGTCACTGAGGAATTTTCAGTGTTCACAGCTTTTCAAGTCTCAGCACACAGAGAAAGAGCCAAGCTTTAAATTTATGTTTCTCAATTTTGACAGTAAGTGGGAAGCTGAAGTACATAAAAAATTCAGCTGGAGATACAGCTCAGTGCTTTGGATCATTTACATGTATGCCTAATCTATGTTCATAGTCATAGCATAATCTCTATATATGCAGTAAACCTTGTAGACCAAACCTGGAATGTTGTTCCGAGCCTCCCATTAAGATGGATATGTTGATAAATCAGAATGATTTGATGGAGAGCCATCAGGGGCTTCTGCACTCAGCCCATGGGGGGAGGCTGTGGGCACAGGGGTTGTTCGGGCTAAGGGAGGGGGGACCCAACAGCAGCCCCCAGAATCCACAGGGAGGTTAATGAGCAGACAGAGGCCAAAATAAGAACACATTGAGGATCTGATTGGACATAAGGACAGAATGTTCCACAGTGAAGACACTGAAGCACTGGAGCAGAGTGCCCAGCAAAGGGACCTCCATCCTTGGGATTTTCAAAACTAATCTGGTCAAACCCTATGATACCTTCCCTTCACTCAGTGTGACCCTGGAGTCTGGAATGTGAGGCTGGACTGGAGACCTCCCATGGGATATGTCAGCCATGGCAACTCAGTTATGCTATGTACGAAGAGAAAATAGGAAAACATCAACCTATGAAGCAAGATTGACTGTGTGATTAGTGTACTGGGTTCTAATTTAGAAAGCCTAAGACAAATTCCTGGACTTTTTGCTTGATCTTGGATGAGTATTTTACAGCCAGACTCATCCATCCCATGCATTCTTAGGGATTCAGATCAGAGACATTCAGGTTGCTCTTGGCACCCTTTGAAGGTTCCCAGCTCCTTGCAGCATGCAGGATTGCATAGTCCATCTGTGGCTAAAATCACTCCAGGAGTGAAAACCCAGGAAAAAGATCAGGAACATTATTTCAATGTGCAGTTTTAGATGGGATGTATGGGGCTGGTTTCAGTACTTGTGCCTGATCCATCAGTGTACACTGAGGAAAATTCCTCGTTTCTTTCCCTTGTTTCACTTCTCTCTTAGACTACCAACTCTGCGTGCAAGGCACAGCAGATCTCAGGCTGAGTATTTTGAACTCAGCTGGCCAAAAGTAGACATCACCAGCAACTGGCTTTACAAAAGTAAATCCATGGGGGAGATGTATGGAGATCCTTAAGGAGTTTCTAACTGCTCAAATCACATGAGGATCTGGACAATTCCTCATCTGGAATCAGCTGAAGGGCTTTAAGACCACCTAAACAATATATGCTTGCCAGGTCCCTGAACATCTACAAATAGCCCCTGCTGGAAACAGGACTGGTCCTTTGCTATAACCCAATATAACCATTTCTATGCTCTCTTGTCCCTCTGTGCTCACACTGAATGCCTGAGTGACAGAGCACTTTCAACAATCAACCTAGAATGGAAGATTTTAAAATTAATTTTGTAAATGTAGAGGTTAGGAATCCAGTTTAAGGGTAGCAAACTTGGAAACATAGTCCCCAAATCCTCAGGAATTTGTCTGCCTATCGTCATTGGCTTTGAGCAGCCTCAGGTGTCTACAGGTACTGAAAGAAGTGGAAAGTCACAGCCACAGTTTGTTTAGTATGTTCTGCAATGGTAAGCATTATTTATTACTGAGTTCAAAAACCTCCTTCTGACTATACATGAAGCCCAGCTACTGTTTCCACGTGGAAAAAAAACCTAACAACTTACCTATTTCATCCCCTAGCCCTGTTAGGTTGCTTAAAGCAATCCCTGAAACCACTGTATCTTGGCACCTGAAAAGAACCATTTGATTCCAGACCTACTGAACATCCTTCACATAATGTGTCTGTATTTGTTTTGCACTTGTTTGCTCTTTCAAATCATCTTAACCAAAACCTTAGGAGGACCCCATGGTTTTCCCTTCCTCATGCAGAAAGCCTTGATCTTTGCAGAAACACCTTAGTCCTTTTGCAGTGCCTTTTCTCCCGGAGAAAGCAAAAGCCAAAAGCCAAGATGTTTCAACATTTTGGAAATCTAAGGGAACACATAGCAACGTGGGGTCTGTTTGTATTTATGCTGTAGTTACCAGAGCCTCCTCAGGCTTTTTCCCCATGCTCTCTCCTTCTTGTTCTCGCTCTTTTCTTTCAAACAGTGAATGTGTATTTGGTAAGACTGGAACTGTTCTGTATGTTTCTTTAGTTCTGCCTCTATTAGTAACTTCCATCCGCTCTTCCAGCCCCAAGACCTGGCAGTGAAGAGATCAAACAAACACAGCTGCTCCTGTGTCCCTCCTGCTGCCAGCCAGCTTGACGCTCGCCCAATCCTTGAGCCCACGGCAGCCAGAGTGCAGGTGGAAGCGGATGGCTTTGAGGTTGAGGTGTAAATACCCATAATTAGACATGAATTACATTTAATGCCCATGACGGGGTCTGGTGGGAAACAGGTGGGGCAGAAAGCTGAAAGATGCACACTGGAAAAAATTCTCCTTACTCAACTTGATCTCAAGCCTGCGGAAGCACATGGAAAGAATCCCCCGGAGTTATGATGGGCTTCGGACCAGGGTTTTGTGCAACAGCAAGGGGAATGCAGTAGGAAAAGCTGTATATACAATATGGATTGGCAATTTTAGCAGCCTTCTCCTTGGCAGGGAGAGTTAAAGGAAAGTTAAAGGGGTTGAGGGGAGGACATTAAAAACAAAAAGAACAAAGGAAAAGAAAAAGACTGGAGAGCAGGGGGATAGCAGAGGGTGGCAATGTACGTCTTCATTTGAAAGCCGCTCACATGCTCTATGTTGACACACCTTGCAGAAAGTAACAAAACAGCCTGAGTTGCCATAAATAAATAAATGTTACGGCTCTCATGTTCCGAGTTCATCTCTTCTCATTTTTCCACTGAGTTATTTCAGATATTTCTTACAATTTGACCCTTGAGCTGCTTGGAAGATTTACTGAGTGCCTCAAATGCAGTCATTTCTGCAATACTGATGTGTTAACTATAGGAGAGTATTCCAGTGACGTGCAAATAGGCTAAGGGGAAAAAAAAAAAAAAAGTGAACCAATAAGGTAACCAAACAGGAATGTAAACTGAATGGAGCTTTTTATGCAAAGGTGAAAGGTTCAATTTTTTCCAGAATTATAAAATATTGAAAAGCTTGTGTCAGAGCTCCCATGTGCAAAACCTTTTGATAAGCAGAGATGTTTTTAAAGCTACACAGGTTTTAGTGAGTTTGTCCTTACAGCTCTGAATATGTTGCTCTTGGAAACTCATCTGTAAGTATAAACGCTTGGTTGGAAAACATAACTTCATTGTAGCACAAAATCTACAGTAAATCTCGAGTAATGTTTGCGTGACATGGTTTCACAATTGACAATGTTACCTGTGATCACTTCTACCTGGTCTTTTTTTTTTTTCTTTCAGTAGAAAGCAAGTAATCTGCCTCAAGCTATCCTATCCTTAATCCCCTGCACTTCCATCTAAGTTTATCCACACTCCTCCTCGCAGTACCAGTGGGGGCAGATCCCCAGCTGATGTTAACTGACACAGTGGTTTTGATACTTACTGAAAATCTAACTCAATCTCTATCCGAGTAACAGCCATGAAGACCCCATGCTCATAGGTCTGCCTTAGCAATAATCAAGGCTCAGTTTACAGTTTTTCTTTCCAAGAAGACTCATGCTTGTGAATTTATTCCTCCTTTTTCATGACCAGAGTGCCATTTTTTTTTTTATTTGACCAGTCAGGCAAATCCTTCCTGCAAGTTTGTGTTGATATTTTAAATCCCTTTGATTTCTTCCATGCCGACACTTGAACTTTTACCAATTCAGTCAAGAAACAGAGGTGACACTCAATGACCCAAACAACTGAAAACATACCACCAACACCAGAGTCAAAAGAAACAGAAAGGGATGGATACATGGAGTAAGTCACTACTTTTTTTCCTCGTTTTAAATGATTTGATAATTTCAAATTAATGCCAAATACTGAAAAGTGAAAGTCTATTCAGAAATATTTCTGTAATAGTAACTGCTTGATAAAGCATTTCCAACCAGTAGGTTCTCTGCTGTACTGTGTTTTACTTCTCCCTGTGGAAAAACACCAAAGGGAAAACAAGGTAAAGGCACATCATGCCCACCTACAATGCCCTCTTCTGTTCAGTAGATACCTATCTCCAGTCCCAAGTAAAAGCCCTTTTGCGCTCCACTAAGTGCCACGCACTGAAAACATGCAATTCCTACGAAGAAAAAGCCAGATTTTGTCATTGATAATTTAACAAACCTAACTGTGCTTACGATACATCCGTTTTTTTCCTACTGAACATTGACTTTTTTTTTAAGGGCAGTGCCAGAGATGCCAAAGTCTTTACAGGTTCTTTAAAATATTTCTATCCATTTATGGTGGACCCTGCGGTGCCTACATCTAACATGTAGTTTGCAAGGAGCCAACAGCTGCTTAAATAAATACATAGCTAACCTGAACCCACCCTGTGAGACTCTGCAGCATGTAGGCGTTGCTGGAGGCTGACAGGCAATCTGTATCTAGAGATGGTCTCTCTTGAGACTGCTGTAGGCTGATGCCCGCTGGAGAAGTAGCATTGGGTTTCTGCACCACTGAGATGCTTGTCTTAAGGGAAACTTGCCTGGCGACTGGCATAAGCAAAAATAAAAAGTCACTGAAAGACTCCAGCGTTTCATTAACACCAAAGAGTCTAAAATTTTCATGACTAGCCTTCTCATGGCTTTTAGTCATACTTTAAACCAGAGAATAGAAATGCATGTGATAATTAAAGAAAAAAGATTTTTTGAACATTAAAAGATTCAAGTTTGACTGAATTTGAATTTTAGACAAAAGTTCACATGGGTTTTTATTTCATCCAAGCCAGTTTATCCACCCTTCCCTTTCAGACAGCCTTAGATTTTAATTCTCAATACCCATGAAGTTATTTATGCTAGCCCGTTTGTTTGTTTGTTTCCAACTAACTTTTAATTCGTTTTGGGGTCTGAGCAGGATATTTATTTTTTTAAATGTTGGGTGTAGTCATTTATATAAACAAATCTGCCTAATTTATTTTTTCCATTGCCTTTTGATGTTGAATCTGTTGATTTCCATTACGTTTAGCACCAAGTGTGATGAAGGACTCTTCTACATGATATCCCCCTGATATCCCCACTCTTAAATACCCATCAATCACCTGATCTATTCAACAAACTATCAATTGATCAGTGTGTGTGGAAACAGAAGTGATGAATGATAGCCAGGACATTTAGTGTTAGAGGCAGCTAGAAGTTGAGCCATGTTTAGATTGAAAACGTCTTTTTAAGCAGTTGAATACATCTGCAGAACATGGCTGGTTTTATCAATCTGTCTGTTCCATTTGAATCCGAAAACAAAACTCACAGTTTCAGCCCAAATGGATAATTCAATCTAGCTTTCTAGATGAGGGTATGAGAGTATTTTTCACCTCACTATGACTCTCAACCAGCCTTTACTGTAGCAAATTTAGGAACAGACTCCCATAAGGCCCCCAGAAAAAGCTGTGTATGTAACACCCCTGTCTACAAGGATAAAGGGCAGAGAAATGTACCTGGCCCTAGTGTAGCCTCAAATGTCTCCATTTGCTACCTCCGTCCCTCTAGGAAGCCCTGTCCAAATGACACAATTGAGATCCATTTATTTAGAGGATAAAATTGTATACAAGTGGTGAAAATTGATTTGAGATTTATGCACACATGGAAGCCAGTGGAGATGAATTATTCCTTGGGTCTGCAGTGCACTTTGCAAATGCAAGGCACCACATGTACTAATTATCATTATTTCTCTCTATTTGCCTACTAGCAGGCTTTTACATACCAGCTGATAGCCAAACTATTGTAAAGAAAGTAATAAAGTTTATATACTGGGAATACAGGCATATTTTCAGCTATCCAGGGACCTCTTTTCTATCAGTCTGTCTCAGGCTGGAACAGAGCTGAATTGTTAATTCAGGTCAGCCTTTTCTTCAGCTGAAGGATGACTCATTCCATCCACCAGCAAATATTCAGTGTCTAAAGGCAAAAGGTAGCCATCAGCCACTACAGCTGATTTGTCCAGAGCTGCTGTGATACAGGCACCAGGAAATGAAGTTTCAAGGTAGCCTAGGCAGAAGTGACACTGAGTCACTGAATGCTGGAGTGATATATCATTCCTCAAAGTACGCTGACACAGGAAAGGAAGAAGGCTCCATATAGATGTCACAGTGAAATAGCTCACTTTAGTTTTTTTTGTTAAGACACTCATAACCAGGCTCAGTCCTAAGAAAAAAATAGCTTTAAGACTGAGTAGAGCACGTACAAAACTCTCAGTTCCCCTTGAGAATTGTTGAGATCCTTCATATTCATGAACAAACGTAACAGCTTTTTTGTGATACCTCATGGTTCCTTGCAGATACAGGTCTCAGCTGTATCCATTCTGAATGGGTTTGAAGGGACAGCACTGTGCCACAGGCATGACAGGATTGGCTTATTTGCTAGGACAGGATGTGTATTAATACCTAATGCCTTGATTACATACACTAATTCCTTTTCCTTTTCTTCTGGCAGTCAAAAGGGGACAACAAATTGATACCAGTGCAATTTATGACTACCCCACAGCCCTGGGAAAGGGAATGAGATCCACAGATTTCAAAGTCCTCAAATTCTTAAGCTTTAAAAGGAGAATAGTTCTGGCTTGTGGTGTTTAAGGTTTTCAAGAGTTGAAGGTTTTCAAGTGGTGAAGAAGGTAGGTATGTAATAGGTCTGTTTGTTTGTTCTTTGGCTACTTGAATGGTTCTGCCATTTTCCCAAGAGTTGAAAGGCCGATACTATCATAAAGATGACTATGAAGGCATACAAATTTCATATGTGCTGGTGAATGAAAAATTCACTTCGAAACACTGGGTGTGTTCCTAAACTCTCCACACCTCCCAGATGCGGTCAGGAAACCTCATAAGAGCTGACTACACTGTAAATGGTCTGAATCCAGTTGGGCCACAAACATCATGAGAAGAAAGTTTCTCATGCCATGACAAACAATTTTTCCCATGTAGACAAGGCCTTAATTAATCTTTAAAGTGTTCCAGTTTTAATTTTAGGTCACAGCTGGGGCTGGTTCTTACAGTGGCTCTCATCCAGCAAAACTCTTAAGCATATGCCTAATTCTAGGCATTTAAAGTAGTCTTGTTGACTCTTACAAGATTGCTCACATGCTCAAAACTATGCAGATGTTTAAACTTCTGCTGGGTAAGGGCCTGCCTCTGAACTCAACTGTCCTCCTCCAGTCACAACAACAAGGCAATGGAAGAGAAACTGCTCCTAAACCAACCTTCAAAGTTTTGTCTGAAGGCATACTGGAAGGGCCAGACAGCTGGAAGGCTTTGCATTAGTTTTTTCACCACAGTATAAATTACCTCCGATTTGCTTAATGACTGTTTGGAATCAGGATGTCTCAGCCCCAATAATACAATGCCCCATGGGCAACAATCCTCTTTTTAGAAGAGTCATAGTCAAAGAACATTTTCAGCAGAATAAATCACTTCACACAACTGCAGGCGAACTATGTGCTGTGTAAGTACCCTGGCCCCGGTGAAGAGTGCAACAGCAAATTGGTGTGTGCTCGCTTTATGTGCATGTTTTTAAGGAGTGTGGTTTATTTCTTGCTAAAAATAACATTTCTTAATGAGGATATATTGGCCAAAACATTGATTAAATGTGGATTTTAACAGCTTACTCAAGAAGGTATGAATTTAATTAGCCCTCATCAAAGTAAGAAGAATTAGTGTGAAGCTGTTTTATAACTTAGTTCTCCTGGCTGGGGGACAAAATGAAAGGAATCATTTTTTAAAGAGAATGATTGGAAAGGTAACTAAGTGATTCTGACATGTTTGCTTATGTTCCAAATACAAATTTTGTTTTATGAAAACAGAAACATAGAAAAAGCAGTTGTTGAAATGCTGAAGGCCTCAATTTGTCATGTTGGGGATGCTGTAAGCCCTGATTCTCTCACTTGCACTACATTAAAAAGCATCACAAAGCAACACAACCTGTTAATGTGAATGCAAAGTTCAAACAGAAGGTATCCTATTTGTTTAGAGGTCTGCCAAATTATGTTCAAGAGATGCAAACTAGCTGACTTCAAAAAAAAAACAACACTTTTTCTCACCTAGACAAACCTTCCTTTCATATTGCTATAGCACATCCAATAAAATAACCCATATTCCACCCTGTGAAATATTAACACCAGTAAAAATCAAATCAAAACCTGAAATCTAAATGAGACTTATTTTTTTTCCATTAGTGCTGCTCCTTGAAAAAGTCTTGGAATTTTTAATCATTTTGGCATTATACTTCTAAAGATGTATTGAAGGCGCTGATTGTCCTCATGGAAGCTGACAGAAATTACTGTCCCTCTTGTCTTGCTGAACAGTTCCTGCTAGTTGCTTTCATTGTCAGCTAAGGCTCTGATACTGAGGTAGGAGCTGACCCACCTCCTATCCAGGCCTCTCTGAACACCCCTTCCAAAGCATCTTCTGCCAAAGGTGAAGCCCAGTGATGCACCCTGCATGCTACCAGGACTGCATGGCAACAGCAGACCTTTCTCTGATGACTCACAACTTGCCCTAACAGTGTACGTAAAGAGATCCAAGTGCACGTACCCTGGGACCTCAAAATCTAACCTGTTATGTTTTTGCTGGCTGGGGCCAACTTGGTTCTTCTTCATGGCAGCTTCTTTAGCCTTAGATCAATGTCACCAATTTAAAAAATAAATAAATCACAATGACAGAAAAGCTGCTGAAGAGGGGCTATGAACAAAAAGAACCTACTTAAACAAAGCGGGCTTCAGGAAGCCTGTAAGCAACAAGTGAGAAGGAAAAAACAAGAGGAATAGAGACACTCTAAAATACTGCAGTTAAAAAGGGTAAGGATCTGGAGTCTAAAGGTGCACGGAGAAGGGGGAATACCTGAAGTATTTCTAGCAAAAAGGCTGCTAGAACCAAAGTGCTTCCACTTCCAGGGGCTCCCAGGGCTGGCAGAACACGCTCACACTGTGCTGAGCAAAACCTGGAGCTTTTTAGGACAACTGTGGCTTTTTTGGTTGATGTATAAGATAGGCTGAACTCTGCAAAAGTAATTGAAAGCAGTAGCATACCAACGGGCAGATCCCGTTTTCAAATGATTTATTGTTATTATTCAAGATATACACCTAATTGAGAAAGCTACGTGATCTTAGATGAAGGAAAGCTTCCAGCCCTGGAGATCTTACCACGGCAAAAAATCCACCACTGTGATTTATTTAATCCTTCTTATCCACACTGAAATATAAATATGGTGACTTCCAAGAACACAGGCAATCCAGCTTGGAAGAACAATAAATGTAAACAGTCTGATGGTTTATCAGGATTCACCAGATGGCTCTGATGTGGAATTGGCCCCTTCCAACTTCTCCAGCCCCAGGCACAGGACAGGGAAGCTGTAGCTGAAAACTACACGCTCTCCTCCCAGAAACACAAAGAAATGCAAAAAGGCGTTGGTGAGCAAACACCCAGCTGCTCATGTAGAGTCCACATTGTGAAATGAGAGGCTGTGGAGCATCAGTGTGAAAACAGAGGCAATGAAAGTACACAGTGTAGGTCTGACACAAAAATCTGTACCATTGCACCGGTGCTAATTATTCCTAATTAGGGTAGGCATCGAGTCAAAGTGTTGCACTTTTGGAAGGAAGGTAATAGTCCTGTGCAGGTCCACATGCTGCCAGGTAAATCTTACTTCCACTGCCATTGATAGCAAAAAAACTCAATAGATACAAACCCTATAAAAAGTGTCAACCAACCTCCTCTTGCTGGTTTCAGGTGCAATTAAGCTAGAGGAACTCTTTTACAGGTGGTTACATCTTTGATTAGTTGTATAATGGCACACTGTCTTTACTAAATGATCAACACGGAAAAAAGGAGGGTGCATATCAAAAACTCGTACTGACATCTGTGAACTGAAAAGCCACAATTCTGCCATTAGTCTGAGGACTCTTACAGTCTATAAAGTCACCAGAAACCCTAGGAATTACAGCCCAATAATTCAACAGTTACCTAGTTTTACTCTGTGAATGTAATCAATATCTTTATATTAAATATAGATCAACACTTTGGAGCTATGCCTTGCACTCCCTGCAGCTGCTTCAAGCTATGATGACATCAGCTATTGCCTTCATGATGGCTGCTACCTCACCCTGTTCTTCTGGGAGCAATGGAAATGTGTCCGCTGCATAACACCTACTCCCTGCTCCAGCCTCTTTCCAGCCTGCTCATGTGCTGTTTCTCACTCTTGTTCCCCTGCTGGGTACAGTACTCCTGTTTACCTCAGACCAAGAGGTGTCAGAGCAGTGAACTGCTGTCCTGGATACATTTGCACAGTTTATCTCTTTCAAATGCAAATATTCATGAGGTAATTCCCAACCTCATGGAAGCTGCTGATAAATATCCCTTTGCCTCACTGCAAGAACTGAACAGATGGTGCTCTCCCTGCAGCCTTTCAGCCCAAGTATTTGAAGGCTAATCTGTCCCCATAGGGTCATGAACACAAGGCAACGCCCATAGCCAAGTAAGACCATTCCGTAAGATCTGCAGCATTGGTTGTTATTGGAATGGATAGCTGAAGAAATGATTTATAACACGAAATACCGCACTTACCAGTTGCTTTTATGTATATGTATGTATATTTACATATATATGTTTACAGATATATATATTTACATACATAGACTTATATATGGCAAACAAAATCATATTAGTTAGCTGAATCCACCTGTCTCTTTATTGCAATATTAAAGTGTCAACAATAATGTATTAAAACCTGTAGCCAGTTGAGCAATTCTCATCACTGTTTTTTACAGGGTAGAAATCTGTAGTGTCTGCCTCTGGTTTTCTCCCTCCAAAATAATCATCCATTGCCTCAAAGACTCTGATCTTTGTGTGTTTTCATCTGTGTTTCTAACAGCTGAAAACTGGTCCACTGTAGCTGAATTTTAAATTTTAAGCTAGATTCCCAGTAGTAAAAAGGCATGGTTTGGATTCTGTAACAGAAAAATTTCTAGAATCATAAGGCTGAAAAGCTTTTGTTTTCTTTATAAATAAGTCATATTCTTCTACCAAAAATAGAAATGTCACATGAATAAATAATGTGACTGATGTCTTTTAGCTAATGTATTTTAACAGTAAGGTTAATTTCCAGGGGAAAACACTCCACACTCCAAATGAATAAGACATGGTTCAAACACTGGCCCTTCAAACCAAAAAGGAGTTTCAAAAGTACAAGCCTTGTTAACCATGTCAGTACAGCTCTTTGGTAAATATGCTCTGTACTGTGTGTGTCCTTTCTGACCATGCATGTCCAGCAACCCACGTTCCTCAGACCTGCTGCTCACCCAAGGACAAATACCACATTATCCAAGCAATCACCTACTGGGAGTCTGGACTCAGGACATGGGCAGTACAGGTGAACTATGTAACGAGCTTGCTTTCCCAAAAGTACCATGCATCTTGACTTGCTGACAGTGAGGAATTGCATTGTTCAGTGACTAAGCAGCCACAGAGAGTAAGCTGGAGGTCACTATTTCTGGGAGGGGTCCAAAGGCAATGACAGAGAAAAAAGTCCTGCAGTGACATAAGAAGGAAGAGGAAAGGAATTACAAGAATGAGAGATGCAAAGAGGCAAGAGGGAATTTTAGTCTACTAAGCATGTAGTTTTGTACTGATGAACAGAAAGCAAACAATACTAACAGAAGTCACAGTGCTGATCATTACTAAGCAAATGCACAATCACAGCCCTGGTGCTCCTCCATGCATGGTCACAAGGACCCCACACAAAGGATGTGGTTACATTGACAAGGTTTCTATGCAGGAGCAAAAACGGAGCTTAAGGGGAAGGTGGGCTGGACCAGCAGCCAGCCATGAACCACTTGGTGAGTATTTTATGACTCCAAACTCTGTACAGTGGAAATTCAATAAATCTCAAGTACCAGCATTATGGACTGACAACTTTTACAACCAATTCCTGTTTACCAACACCCACAGCCTTTCCTTGCTTACTTTATTTCAACTGAGGACTTCATAATGTGCTAATAATTGTAAAAATATAATTGCAGTTAAATGGTATGCTACAAAAAAACGAAGAAGCAACAGGTGACTGAGTGTAAGCCATCAGGTTCCTGATCCAGGAGTCTCGTCCACTCAGGCACAGAGGCAGTTTCTTGCAGCATACCATTTACTTGTTTTTCTCTGCCTGAATTTACAAAGCAGCAATCAGCAAACTGATTAAATGAATGAGAAATCTGTTTTTAAACTCACTATTTGTCTTTGAAAAACAACCCTTAATGAATCTCAATAATAATGTTATTATGTGCACTTACCAATGAATTTTCTGGGCAGCAGATCAACACAAAAAAAATAAATGCTATGCTATCTGCTCTTGCTATCTAGCTCAGTACCTATCTCAAATTGTTCTAATATCTGCCCTATATTAATGTAATATCCACACACCATTGCTTGTTTATGCATACATGTTCCTCAGTTCACACAAACCTCTGGTAAAGGCTTTTCATATTAATCCCTTCTATTATATTGAGTAAGGATCTATAAAAACGAATTAAAAGACTCATTTTTCTCCCTTGAAGAAGATTCCTTCTTCCTATCATTTTGCCATCAAGGTTATAATTAAAGACACTGGCTGCTGTGGCCTGTATACATAACTGCAATATATGATCAAGGATCATGAGCACTAGGATAAATGCACTATCACACTAATTATCGTGTTATCTTACCGACGGGAGGCTGTTTTATCTCTACCTAGAGATGAAGGACATATCTGACACACACCAGGACTTTGCTTTGATGTCAGATTTGTGTACAAAAGAATCAAAGACTCAAACTCTTTCCAAAATGGTTCCAATGTGGTTTAATCCTGCCAGATGATTCCCTGCCTCCCCGCCAGAGCCTGCTTTGAAGTGGTGCTGCACAGCGCGTGCTGCTGGTGTGTATTCCCAAAAGCTGAAGTGCTGGGTGTAGCCCCACATGCTGAGCAGAAGGCCATGCCCTCCACCTCACACTGCTACTCCCTCATTTACATGATCACAGGGCAGAGAGGGGATGTGATGAGGAGGGCAGGCAGGGATGGCTGAAGGGGCACTGGTTAAAGTGCCGTCCCTAGGATTCTCCTGGGGCATGTGGCCAGCCACTTCCTGCTTCCGGCCTTGCTTTCTATAGGAGCACAACCACCCTGGGCTCATCACACCACCAGTGCCAGCACATCAGTGAGAGCATGTCTGATATCACCTCCACCACAGAGACCTCCATGTTCCTAATGATAGGTCACGCTGTCTGTTCTGCCAATCATCTCCTCTACCAAGCGCTTTGCTACTTGCTGCTGCTTATCTCCACAGTGACCTACTGCCACTGCACTTCAGATGGTCAAGTAGCTCAAGCCCAGGCAACAGCACAAAGGTTAATTTTGTCACCCTGTGCACATGCATTGTGATATAATCCCTAACTACGTGATCCCTTTAAGTGGGTTTATCCTGGGTTGTCTCAATGCATTTTCAGCCCACGGCACTAAAAACAAATGTGCACCCCCACACATCAGCAAAGCCTCCACAATTCCTGTGTCAAATCATTTCAGAAACGGCTTTCATCATTTGACCAACTGCATAATCATGATGAGATAATGAATCAGATTTGTACAATTTCCACTTTTTTTCTTGCAAAAAAGAAACCATGCCAGGAAGCTGGAAATAGTTTCTAACCATTTCTACAGTATAGGAATGAACAAATAGTTTTGTTGTCAGGGGGTTTTGTTTCTTAATTCTGTGAGTTTCATCCTCCTTAGCACATTCTTTACATACCCTTTGGCCACGTATCCATCTTTAGAGGTGGGTGAATCCTGTGGAGTCCAGAAATGTCTTAAGTCTGGAGCACCTAACCTAGCAATGGAATATTTTTCCAGCATGAGCTTTTTGTATGTTTAACCTTTCAGGGTTTTAAGTGCAAAATGAACTAACTTTTCTTAACCCATCCCAAAAATCTCACAATTTCTCTGTGAATGTTCAATTTTCTACCTTCCTTGGTAAAATCCAGACAAAAAGAAAGAAAAAAAAAAGAAAACAACAACAACAAAAGCCAAACATTTCCAGGAGCAGGAAGGAACAGTTTCAGCACTGGGGCATCTCTCCAAGCACAGGAGATGACTTCTCTCCCATCAACCCTGTACCCTTCCTGCCTTTCCTGGAGGGTAGATATGAACAGTTCTTTTGGGGGGTTTTAGTTGTTTGGGTTTTTTTTTGTCCTTCCATACAACATTTAAATGTTTCTTGAACACCTCCAGGGTTGGTGACTCCACCACCCAACTGGGCAGCCTGTGCCAACACCTGACCACACTCTCGGAGAAGTATTTCCTAATATCCACCCTGAACCTCCCCTGGCACAACTTGAGGACATTCCCTCTCATCCCATCACTGTTACTTGGGAGAAGAGGCCGACTCCCATCTCACCACAAGCTCCCTTCAGGTAGTTATAGAGAGCGATAAAATTACCCCTGAACCTCCTCTTCTCCAGTCTGAACAATTCCAGCTCCCTCAGCTGCTCCTCGTATTTCTGTTTTCAGAGATATGTGTGAAGGGCTCCCCTGGTTTTTATGCTCCCATAGTTTATTTGTGGTCTCTGCTTTCAGTCCCTAACAACTGAGACCTGGAGGTGTTTCAGGTGTGTAACTTTGACCACTGGGAGCAAAGCATCCCAGCACCTTTAGGGATCAGAGCCAGTGTGTGTGATACACCAGCTGCAAAAAAAAAAAAAAAAAAAGAAAGAAAAAAGAAAAACATGGAAGAAGTGAAGCCACAGCAAAAACAAACAAACAAAACACCTCTGTACCTTCCTATTGTAAACACTATTTCTCCCCAAGTCTCAGTGCTTGAGATACAGCCACAAGGCTTCTTTCCTTGCAGGTGCAGGTGTAGGAAGCTCATATCACTCTGACTTTCTCTCCAGCAACAACAAAAAACTCTTAACATTTCCCAGTGTGCCCTAGGGAAGATGGCAGCTCCCACTGGGCTGCTTCCATTCAGTGAGTGTTACCATGCAACATACAAATAAGCATTCTAATGCCAAGTGCCAAAAATCTTTTTCAGCCATAAGCAACATCCTGCCAGTGCCACAAGTTCCTATAAACACGTCTGGGAATATACACATGACAGCAAATGCCTGCTTGTATGCATTAAAATAAAAACAGAAAGAAAGAGCAAATCAAACTTTGTGTCTTACAACCATTATGGGTAACCTCAAACTCTCTGGGGGGCCACTGACACAAATACAGAAGAGGTTGGCTCAATCTGTCAAATCTGTTTTCTCCTATGGCACAGGGAGGACATCTCCCCCAGCCAAGAATATTTTATGGATGCTCTCAGCCCCATGTATTTATTTATTTGTTTGTTTTTCTATTACTCGTTAAAAACTAACTAACTTCGAAATTTTGATGGCATCAAAGTGCAGTTTCCTTTACTTTTAAGTTGTACTCGTAGAACCTGGTGGTCATAAGAAACTGAGGTCTGACTGCGTTTTGTTGTCCCCTGCATTTCTAGTAATAGAAGTTGGAATTCTCCATACAGGACCTTGTCTTTCAAAGCAAAGTGAAAGTAAAAGGGGCAACAATTAATAAATTTTATGTACTTTATGTATGCAAATAAAAATGTATACATACCCACTAGCATACACGAAAGGTTAATTATGTTATAAATTTGCATCGTCTTTATTGTTATTTGATCTGCCAAGGTGTTTGCTTTACGATCCCAGACATTCATTACCACCTACTTATTTTTAAAAGCCTTGTTTGCTAAACGATAGGAATCTTAATAGTATCTTGTCCGTTCTGACTGCCAACCCTCTGGAAGTTCCAGCTGAAATACAGACTTCAGACAAATAATTTTTATTTCAATGGGCATTGGATATTTGCCATATGATAACACTGAATGAAGAAGTCCGTCAAGAAGTGCATAAGTGAGGGAACCTCCAAAAGCTTTAATGACGATTTTGTGGGAAAACACATCACACTGTTACCATTTGAACTGAAACAGAACAAGGCCAAAATTTTCCCAAACATGAGACAAACTGGAACAGTTACCAGCCACAGCTCATACCAAACTTCATATACTCTTATATGCACTAGAAGTATTTTAATCCATTAGGAAATTCTCTGATTTCAGCTCAAATATTTGCAGAATGAAGTATTACTTACGAACGATAAGGGTGTCAAAACCTTAGAAGCCATACTTATTGCAAGAAGTGGCCAACATTTTTTCATTGAAATTCTTCTTTTATAAAGAAATATAAAGAAATGGCTTTTCTTTGTGAGTGTTTGAGCACATAGATCTGTTTGAATTAATATTTTGATTTCTGAAAAAAGCAAGCAAAAAATGTTCAGTTTTTAAGAAAAAAATGAAAAGTCACCAAAATCCAAGACATTATTTAATTCTTGGAGAGGGTACACTTTTACTCAGTTTTGAAACAGCCACTTACTCATTTTAATTGAGGGATAGAAAATGTATTAGGTCAAATGTTTGTACCTATTGCTAAGCAAGTACAAACAAGACAGAGTTATCTACATAAATCAACTATCACTTCATGTTAAGCATTCCCAATGTATTCAATCAGCATCAAAGTCTGCAGAAATCTTTATATATCCTGACCAAGGTTAAGTTTTTCTCTATTTTAATCAATATTTTAGATTCATTTTCTGTGTGAGCTACAAAGGCTATGCATTGCTGAAGAAGTGCCTTCTCTGCCTTTACTCTTTATCTGACTAGCAGTGCAGAAAAGGAGTTACAAATATTTAGGTAACCAAGTAGGGTGACCGTCGGATTTCTTTGTCGGAAGTATCCTAACTCTTTATTTAAATACCTTAAATAAGAGAAGGGTTCATGAGTGACATCTAGAGGTAATTCCTTAAGATTACTGGGGCAACTGCCTACTGAGATTCAGGATTATACCCTACGAGCTGACGTCTTGCCAGCACAGGTAGCGCTGGTACATACCAGGAGAGCTGAATTTAATACAGCAACATAGACTTTTAATGAGAAGATCAGGCCAGAAAAATTTCTGATAAATCGTTGTCTGTAGAACCTCCCACCCAGTGTTGCAAAAGAAAAATGAAATAGCTTAAATGAAATCTTTCCACTTGAGTCAAGTATGAGATCACTCTTTCCTGCAGAGCAATTGAAGCTCAGGTGTCTCCTTCCCCGCTCCCTTCTACAGGTCTGATATGTCTGGCCAGACCTCATCCCCTGAACTATCAAGTCTGCCTCTCTTTCCCACAGAATACAGAAGAAAAGCCAGATAAATAAAGAGTACAAAGGAAGATAGAAACACCTGGGCTAATATTCACAAAGGTCACGAGAAGTCTTAGAGGAATACGGTATAATATAAAAGGACCTAAATCTGAACATAAATGCCACCTTTTATTTTTCTGTTAGTGAAAAACGCTGCTAAAAAATGCTATCCCACTTTCAATTTGAAATTGTCAGGACCTTCTCTTGTGGCTTTTAAGACTGCAGCAGTGCAGGCAGGGTTTCAAGGCAGCTCCCCTTGCCCATGCTGCCCACCCATGGGCAAAACCAAACCTTCTACTACAAGAGTGAGGGCTTCTCCAGGTGCCATTGCTGGGTCATCCCACAGTGACATTCAGATCATGCCATTCAAAAATGGACCAGCTGCCTCTCCTGGCTTACCTATCCTGCTTGGAGATTCCCCTCTGCTGAGTTCACAATCCCTCAGCTGCCTTCATCTCTACACATCACACCGCTTCGGAGGTCTTATCCATGCACAGATTTTGGTATCAACAGGAAGGCCGGCATCTCCTTCTTTCTTGTCATCATTTAGGATGAGAAAAAAGATTGATATATCTGAACTTCGTGCAGCAGAGATATTTTCAGTCATCTATAGTGAAAGGCGAGCTACAATTATACATTCAGCCAGGGCTAACTAGGTAAACTGATATCAGAAAAAATAACAGGAGAAACAATTGTGCTTGAGCTTTGGCTATTTCAAACATTTCCAACAAGAAGGGGTAAAAAGGCTTGATATAAAAGAAATGAATGCAAACGCAAGGGATATCAAAGAAAAATGAACATCTTGCGAAATGTCATATATGTAAGCTGCTCTGCACAGGAAAGAAGAGCCAAACAGATAATGGAGTCCCTGCCTGAAGTCTCGTGGATACGCTGCTGAGCATTACAGTATCAGCCTGGGTGTGCCTGATAGCTGAAATGCTCTGGAGAGCAGGTGGCTCTTCAGCAGTTAATCTTTCTTTTTCATCATCTGCATTTACTTGGCATGTTTGGACACATGCATCTCATTTCTGTGCCATCAGGGAGCTCAACTGTGGTTCACCTATATCACATACCAGGAAAATGGTGGGTCTCTTTTCATTTGCTCAGTTTGGAAATATTTGAGGTACCTACAGAAAACCTTTAATCTGTCAGTTAAAATCTCATTGTGATTTAATTCTTAAGGAATAATGTTATTTTCATAGTGTGCCAAGAGCACTATTGGCAGCAGTGAGGCAATTATTTATGTGGGTTATCAGTTCACAGAACTGATTAAGTAACCTGAAATGTGATGATAATGGCTTCCAGTAATGGCTCCATATCAAAAGGATAATAAATATTATTTGCTGCTCTTTCTTATGAGAAATGGGATATATTTCAGTCCTGTTGAAATAAAAGCAAAACTCCTATTGTTCCTTGGAAAAGTCTCCAAAATAGCTCTAATTTTACATGATGTCTACTTCAATATGCTTATTTTTCTGTGTAAAATTATGAATGATATATTGAATATTACAGATACATCTGGGTAACTGATGTTATATCCCAACCCGCTTTCAGAGAACCAGAGCGACCTTTCCATGGTAGTGACTCAGTTTTTATTCCACTGTAAGGTACAGAGAACCAGCTGTATCCCTTTTGCTTAGCCTCATCCACATAGCATCACACCCTGACTCTTAGATACAATTTAGAAATACTCAAAAATTATTTCCTGCTGTGTTTTACCAAAGGAAACTAGATCTACATTTTCTTACAATGGGGCTTGGTAAACTGGAGTTATTTAAATAAAACAGCCTTGCCACAACATTTCTTACGATGATTTGTGGTTTTCTCCATTGTGAAGTTCCTCTGACCTATCTTAAACCCACAGAGTGTCCACTTATGAAAGCCTTGTGAGGAACATTCATCAGCAGAGGTTTTTCTCACTCATTTAATTATGGAATGAATAATGCATAGCCTATTCACAATTGCCTCTGATGTGAAGATTTGGATCACTTGCCAATGGCTTGTTTGTTTCACTATTAGATCATAACAAGGAAGAAATACAAATCTGGATTAACGTGGAGCTACAGGTATAAAGCAATCTATTTATTCTAGAACTTACTTTAGAATGATTTACAAAGACAGTTTGGAAAACTTTCTCAAAAACATCCTATCAAGGAAAATGAACATATAGGAAAGTACTTTGGAGGGAGGGATGTTGCAATCACTGCAGAGCTCTGCTGCTCTTAGGGTTACTAAATGGGCGTTAGGTGGTTTGAATGACAGCCCGCAGGCTGTTATTGACATTTCAGCTTATATATATATACATATATATATATATATATATACATATATAACATACTTATGTAATACCTACAGATTAAAATAGAGTTTAAAAAAAATAGGTTACTCTAACTGCTGTAGAAACTGATTTTCAGTAATGCAAAAGAGCAGGATTTCAATGAAGTCACAGTACTGGAAACTAGGTTATTTGGTTACAATAAAAATATCCTTTGCAGAGACAAAAGAGTACCATACTGCCAGGAACTGTAGGCAACAGTATTTTTTTACTTAACCTAAAGACCTGTTCTCTAACTTTTAATTAAAAAGAATACTGTTCCTAACATTTTTAATGGTAAAATCCTTGCTACTAATTTTTCACACTTCTCCCAGCAGCTTGGATGCCAGTCCTTGTGTCTTTGTGCCTAACTTGAGAGAGCTTGTCCTGAATGAGGGCCCAGTATCTGATAATGTTTAATGGAGAGCAAGGACTGGGATATCATATGGATATAAAGAACACAAAGATAAGACAAGTTGAAAACATCGGACAAACTTTTAACTCATATTAAAGAGCAAAAACAGGACAAGGAAAATGAGAATATGTCAGACAATGTTTCATCTACAAGGTGTGCTGCTTCCAAGGTCAAATGTAAGGTTGATAAAATTACTTTAATATTTAATATTTTCTCTATAATGCTTTTTTTGTCTGAAACTGAAAATTTATTTTTATAGAAAGCTTGTGATTTTTACTGAGCTTTTGAAAAGTGTTAAATGCTTCATGTTAAGGTTGTAGGGGCATATTTTGGAACCCAATTCAGCATTCAATTCAATGGGAAGCTGATTGAGAATTTGAACCTAGATGTGGTGCTGAATATGGACAGTGTTAGCCATTTAATTACTTAAAATGGTAATTATTCTTGTTATATATGGATTTTCCATTTCAGTATGTAGAAATGTGAAACTACTCTAAGAAATGATATCAGATATGATGGACAAGTTTACAAGTGCTACCAAAAGCAAGAAGCAATCATTATGCAGTTCTCCTACATAAGATATACAGCAGGCATAAGAAAGCACATCACAATGTTTCTAAATTATTTACACTTTAAAGATGACGCATCTATTCATTACAAATACCAACCTGTATGAAAGAATACTCTGCTTTGACTTAACCAAATCTTATCAATCACATGAGGAGATGAGGGTAAGAGAAATGCCCATAAAACTACATGCCAGACTGTAGGAAGGATGCCTCTGCCCTTCCTGGGTACGTCAAATGTGACTGCTTGTCTCTGTAAAAAATTCACAGCTCTTGGCTCTGGGTTTGTACTCTCTCAGTGGAAACATGTAAAATATTACCTACTAGTGGTGAGAAGGCTTATCAGCACAGGGTTGGACAAAATGAAGTTGTTAGCCATTGTTCTGAGACAGCCTGAACTGAGGTAATCACTCCATATTTTATATTTCTGTTCAGTCCATGTGTTGCTGTTGGTAGCTGCATTGAAAGCAAAACAATTCCCACACCTCCCCAAGAACAGTGAGCAAAGATGAGCTTGGAGGCATAATTGCAGGCATCCAACTAGATCCATGCTCAGTTCTAGCCTTCCTTCTTCTAATCAGTTGTCTGTGGTGGTATTAGCTGTTTTATCACATAAAGGATTGTTGTCAGAGTCTCAGTGTGGCTGGATTAATGAAGTGTGTCACAACCAGCTATTTGATAATATAGTACAACTGCAAGATAGGTTTAAAACATCCCATCCTGTGAATCCTATGCTGTGAAGCTACAATACAGGTTGCATTTCATTGAAAACCTCTGCATGATCTGCCAGGAAAGCCAAGACTACGTGGAGTTTGTGGAGGAGAAATACAGGGAAGGTCTTCTATGTTATTTAGCTGTCCTTAAGAATAAGCTCTGATAAACCTTAGTGAATACTACCAATATTTATGGTGACATAGTTGAATTTCATTCAGGTACAGTAAACTATGAACATCAGAAGCCACAGGTGACTGACAAAGGAGGCTTCATTTTAGAGACCAGGGAACTAGGAGTGGAATAGATGGGTGGCCTTTTCCAACCTCCAAGCACTTCTTATCAATGAAACTCCACTGATAACCATCTGCTAAGCTACTCTCAATTGATGCTTGCCCAAAGAATTTCTTAACTGGGGTCCTGATCTTTATCCTCCAGTTAACACCATTTGCATTTAGCTTAAAACAAAAACACCAAGGCATGTTCTCTGGGTTCACCGATCACCATCCACCTCAACTTCTCCCATCTCTTGTCTTCATTAGCATGTATCCACATTGCTCCCATCTCACTTCCATGCCTGTAATTCAGTGATTCATCTGTCGCCTCTGGGAAGGGCACCTGACTTCATTGCTTAACTGCTGTTACAAGTTGCTGCACAAATCACCTGGCAATGCAGGATCACGCTGCCAACAACTTTCTAATATAGCTACAGAGAGCAGGTTTGCAATGCCAAATTCTTAAGAAAATCTCCTTTCATTTATATTAAGGGGTTATTCCAAGAGTATTGCAGTGTTGTCCAAAATGCCACCTTTGGTACTGCTGCACCACCAGCAACTTTCCACTTCTGAGTACACACAAACGAATCTGGGTAGCTAGCAGAAAGCACAGGAAACTTCTTTCCTCAGTCCTCTTACAGAAAAAAATGGCTTTCTATCCATGTTACTTTTCAGCTTAATTCCCAGTTATTTAAAACTATGTTTTAACTAGAAATCTCTTTTTTAAAATACTGAGTCAAGTTAATGCCAGTGCAGCAGTTCTTTAGAATAAGTCCACATAGCATACCCAGGTATTGGGCACAAGCTGGCAGATGGCAAATCAAGCCAGTTTTATGAAGAGCATCCCCACAAAGATGTGTCTCATGCAGTCTTTGGTTTCTTTGCCAAGACTGTTAGCTGATGTGGTGATTTTTGAGCCCAAAACATTCATATAATCTCCCATGTCAGCTTTTACTCACTGCCATCACTGTATGACTTCTGCTGCCTTTTCCCTCCCACGACACTCAATATTTTACCTTCAGAGAAGGGATAGAGAAGCCAAGTGGTCAATTCATATGACATACAGTATTTCCTTTCCTCCTCTCCTCATTCTGACATCGCTGCAAAAAAAGCAAAAGTCTGCCCTGTGCCAAATGCTGTCCAGAGAGTGATTGCCCAGGGGAAGGTGGGAAGAGAAGGTCCAGCCCTCCCATAGCTCATTCTACCTCAAATTAAACATGCTGGACCTTAAATAGGCAGCTCAAATCCTAACCATTTCACACACAGAATGTTCTGCACAGAATGCAGAAGTTACAGGGTCATAAAGGAAAGAAAAAGCATCTTTGAAAAATTAATTAATCTATGACAAATACCAATGCAGAATGAATAATACCAAAGTGTAAACCATTGCTTCAGTTCAGACCCAAAGATGGAATGAACAGCTCTGCCAGCTGAGATATGATTGATTGCTAGAAAAATAGGAGGCAGACTTAGATGTCCTCTTTCACAATGAACAGATCCATGATGGACTGGGGCACCCTATGTTTTATAAGAGCAAGAGCCTTGTACTGATATAAATCACACTGCTGCAAAGCTAGCCTGCTGCAATTGTCCAGAAATAGCTGTACACTGAAGGACGCTTGTTTCAGAGACAATCCTTATCTCATTTACTACAGGATCCCACTTTGTTTTAATCATTCTGACAGGGTTGGCTTGTAAAGCCATTCTCTTGTTTATCTGTATGTAAGTAAAATACATGTGAATACCCACCCACAAGGACCCAAAACTGCAAATGCACATAAATAACTTCAGCTGAATGATTGGACTCATTGAGTAAACACCAGGGAGGAAGAAGAGGTACTTAAAATATTGACACAAGAACAAACTGGTAGAAACCATCCATGACTAACCTGAGGCTGCAAATGAAGCAAGAGTTTTTAACTAGCAACTGAACAAGGTAATGGAAAAACTTTCCAGTAGAAGGGATGGCAGGCGAAAACTCAGGAAGCTTTAGAATAAAGCTCGGCCATTTTATGAGAAGCACTATATGACTTGCTGTCATACCACAGGACTGGAATTAGTGACCCATAAGACCTCGTTCGTCCCAGCGTTTGTACGTGACTGAAGTTACTCAGAAGCGTAAATGTTTATAGGATGAGCCTGGAGCTTGCGTCAGCATAGCTGGCAAGCTTTCATGGGTGTTTCATTCAACCCACTGAAATCACAGAAACATTGAAGGACATATTCCTAGTAAAAACGCACATACACACACACAACATACACATATGTATACGCACATTTTTGCATGACAGTTTGAAAATGCATAGAAGTTACTAGCTAAGTGTCTTTTAGTTCATACTGTAAACATTAATCTATATTTCTGGTGCAAATTATATACACATTTATTCACACATGCTAACAAGCAAGCCCAAATAACTTTCGCTGAACTCTAACATGGATTATATTAACATTCTTGTTAAAAGAAACTGAAGAAATGCGCAGAACAGATGATTTCTTCAGATGCCCATAGGGTATTTAGGAACATTTAAAGGTATTATCCGAGCATAATCTGGGCACTGTGCCCCACAATTTGCAACAGGGATTAAGCACCAGAGCATTAAGGATACAGGTTGTTACAGTCTAAGTCAAAGAGAAGAGCAATAGGATTTAGCCCTAAGGCAGCTTCTACTTCATAGGTCCCCACATGACTCAGGGCCCTTGACAGTGTTACTGGTAGCATATACTCAATCAATAGTTTAAAGGAATACCCGAATGCACAAAACTAAATAACCAGAAATGAGAATATTGCAAAATTAAGTCTGAGCCGGTAATCTGAACATTATATTCATACACAGAAATTCATCCTGAAATTTTTCAGCAGTCTTCGGAACACTGTACTAGCTTCTAAGTCTGCACATTAGCACTTGAAAAAAAGAACTTCTCTTTCTCCAAAGACTATTTCAAACAAAACATTCTCTTACTTGTATGAGAAAATATGTTTGGTGGAGATAATAATGGAAAAGATACTGTACATCTAAGACAAGCCTTGATGACAACAGGGTTGATTTCCAACAGGACAGAGAAGCTTTCCTGGAAACCATGAGAGACGAAATACTTAAGAAATACAACTAATTTTACCATACATAAGACCTGCACTTAGAGTAGAAGAAGCTGAGTCGTATGGAAAAATTATATATGCTAACAATTTTTAGGAGAATGAGATCGTTATTCCCACAAAGTAGAAAAAGATAAGGTTGATAATTATGAATGGAAGGGGATTTCCCCAACCATCATCATTTCTAAATGCAAAGATTTATTCACTTGTTTACTTTTATTCACCTTTGTGACTGTTCTTTTGATCAGTGGAAATGCTAGTGATGCAGCCAGGAGAGTCTGTGAGTAAGAAAACCATTTACCAGGTCTCTTTCTTATGTTAGAGATTCCCTGAGTGAGAAGTGAGTTGCTCCAGAGAACTAGTGTAGATGGAGGCCTTTTGGCCTGGCTGCTTCCTGTAGAAGAGGATTTCTGACTCCTGTTGTAGGTGGAACTCCTACTCGTCCTGCCCCAAGGGACAAAGATACTGCCAGGGAACTACAGAAATAAAACTCCAAGTCCCTCTCAAGCTCCAAGCACCCCAGTGAGTTATCATTGCCATAGGACTCAAGAGACCTCAAGGAGATTAAAAAGTACTGCTTTCTCGACAACTGACCCAATCCATAACTGTAAGGATCAGTCAGAAGAGCACCCTTTACCAAAGCCAGGGTTGGAAACTGTGGGGGCCTGGTGAGGCCGCAGCGCGGGCAGCTCTGAAGGCTCCTCTACCCCATCTGGAGGCGGGTGGTCCCCACTGCAGCGCTTGCCCATCAAGGCATAGGCTTTGCCATCAGGCCAGATGCAGGCAAATTAGAAACAAACAAACAAACAAACAACGAAGCATGGAAACATACTCTGAGCTGTTGAGACACCTCTGCACCACATTTTTCTTGGTGCTCTGATGACAGCAATGCCTTAAATATACTAAAGGTCACTTTTACTTTACCTTTTTTGTTTTATCTACCATTTATTAGGTTTTCATTTAGGTGCTTCATGCAATAACCCACATTTGGAGACAAAAACTGTGTTAATTTGAAGCTGACCCTTTGCCTCACCAGATGTCTGCATAGCAGCAGTAAGGTCATGCTCCTGTATTTGTAAAGTAACAGCAACACTAGACTGAGCAGTCAAACAGACAAATCTTTCTGCAAGAGCTTGCACAGATAGACACACACAGTGACCTCAGAAAAGCTCTGCTTCCCTGTTGCCATTCAGCCTCAGTGAGAGCAGGATTTTTTCCACTCTCCTGAGAATTCATAGACTCCACCAACCTGCCTTCGAATAAACAGAAACACATACAACTACTGAAGGAAAGCCTGAGCAAAACTTTCTGTAACCACTTAAGATTCAAATATGCCAAAGGTTCCTAAGTCATCTGATACTAATTTCTGAAGCATTCAAACAGGACTTGCACTATTATATATGCCAGAAACCATAAATACAATGCTTTCTCTTATCAGTATCTTCTCTTGCTTAAGGTAGCTTGCTAACATTAGCTCAACACCTGCAGTATTCTTCCTTCCTTCCTACAACAGGGTTCAAGGAATCTGTGGGACTTTTCTGCTAGTTTCTGTTCAAAGCTCATGGTGAAACTGGTGTGCTAGAAATTGCTCCAGTTGGGAACTAAAAGCCAGGCCACACAGGTTTTAAGGGAAGAAATCACAGAAGGTGGCAAACACAAGAGAAAACTCTGAACAGGGATAAATTAGTAAATGGCAGAGTTCACGAGAAGGTAAGGCTTGTGTGCTGGTCTTTGCGTTAACACGCTTGCCTGTATGGATGCAGATCTATTCTGATGTGCTCTTGGGGAGAGAGTAGCTGGGATTCTCAGTTCACACTGTCAGAACTAGTCTGAAGACAGGAATTTCTGGTAGTAAAGCAAATAGAGAGAATTTAGAGCCATAAGACTGTCCAAATACGCTGATGGGTGAAATAGGTGACCCCTAAAGCTGAATTTTGGCTTTGGAAAAGAGCACACTGTTCAGTACTGTAAATTTCTGCAATGCATTAAAGATTTTCATTTAAAGCTAAAACCTAAAAGTTCACTGACTTATTAAATTATAGAGCTAGAACCAATAGGTATTTAAATACTTCTCTTTGTACCAGACTGGACTCTACAGAGCACTTTGCCTCCCATGAGGCTACACAGGGACGTTTAGTCTGAAATGAGGTGTCAGGAGAATCAGCTGAGTGTAGGTACACAGGGGAAAGACCAGCCAGTGAACCAGAGTTGTAGAAAAGACTGAGTCAGTCAGACTCACCAACTGCCTTAAAACATTTCATGCCCCTCAATTCATACAGCTAATTACAGCTGGGTGATCGAAGGATTGAAAATGAATCACTTTGCAGTCATACCAAAAAAACAAATCCGGGATATTTGATTTAAAGAATATATTTGATCTCTACTCCAAGAGCAGACTTTCAGCTAAAGAAATTCACAGAATTCCAGTTTCACTGAATGCTGAACTACTAAATTTTAATTTGTGGCAGGGATGTACAATAGAAGTTCTTAATTTTTCTCAGCTAGGAAAGGGTTTCTTTATAGAATCTGAAGAATTCAACATAAACAAGTGGTTGTGTTATCCATTACAATAACTTAAAATAAGATATAGTGAAGCTTTCTGCTATGAAGTTATATAAGAATCCGAAGCAAATATTTGTATATATGGGAAAATACTGCTGTGTTATCCCTGGGTAAAGCAGATTTCAGGGGTTCCACTGTTAAACCAAAATGCAGTATGCTTTCCTCTCAGAAAACACTAAAATAAATTCATGTTCATTCCCAGCCTCAGTTGCCCTGTTTGGTTTCCTTTCACGTTACTTAACCCTTCTGAAAATCTCTTAAAATTTAGGCTGCTTTTCAGATAATAATTTCATAACAAATGATTGCATATTATCTGCTTATAACGCTGAAGTAAAACATTGTGTATTTACCTAAAGAATAAACTGGTATCTGACAAAAAATGAATTGTTTCCATATTTGTAAATGTGTCCTAAAATCCTAGATAAAACTTTGAAAATACTGACCTGAACTCAGAAACATCTCCAGCACCTCTAAAATGTCATTGTTTAGGAATTCTGTTATTCAATATAAGTATATAGTAAATACAATCAAGTTTATTCAGTATTGTAGTCACTCCAGCAGATGCTAGAACCAAACAACTGTCATACCATCAGGAAGATATTTTCACTCTTTCAGGAACTGAAGTGGCTGGAGAAACTCCCAGTAGAAGGGTCTATTTCACAAGACTTCCAGCCCAAATGAAAAACAAATTTTTTGAATCAGTTTCAGCTAAATATCTGAATCAAAGAGGTTGAGATACATTAGATTCATTAGATCCACTAATCTACTTTCTTACTGAGACTTATCCCTCTTATCTTTCTAAAGCCATTGGCATACTCTCTAGACACTAGTATACATAAGGTGCTAGTATAGCTAGGATACCCCTGAGAATACCTCAGTGACATTTTAATGAGCACTGTTTCATAAGTTACTCTGGCAGTGAAAATCCTCAGTAAAGTTTTTTTTTTTTTTTTTTTTGTCTGCTTTTTTTGCTTAGTTAAAGGCAAAACTCAAGAATGGAGGAAAAAAAAAAACCACATTCATTTTCAAATGCATTTGACATTTCTTTGTTGTAAAAAACATCTACCGAAATCATATTTGCCATAGTGAGTGTATTTCAGAAATGATGGCATCTGGAGAACTCAGATGAAGAAATCCAGATGCATTTCACTGTGCCTGGAAAAAAGGGGCAGCAGCAGGTTCATCAAAACACAACTCAAAGCAGAAATGTTTGGGTCACCGCAATGCAGGCAAGCACAGTTTAGGACAGAACAGAAAAGAAGTATAGTGGCAAGAAGAGCTATACACCTCCAAATATGTCTCAAGAAGTCCAACATGGTAGCAAGCAGTCTTGTTGCAGTATTTTGCATCCCCATCTGGTGTCACTTAATGGTTTTAATGAAAGCTCTTACACGTGGTTCTTAAAACAACCCATCTGTTTGCTGGGGTGAATTAAAAGATGTAAATGCAGTGTAATATGCCAAAGAATATAACAGTCTCAACACAAGATCTTACTGTGTCAACCAACAACAGGTTCCAGCTGGGGCAGCCTCATGGAACAATGACAGCCCTGGGCTTAATATGAGTATATGCTTCTGAAGTCCCAAACCAGGCAAAAGAGAAATAAAGCTCAAGACCTTGACCAGATGTGCAATACCCAGCCAACTGTGCAGTAAGCATGCTTCCACAGCAACCTCACTAACAACATGGACAGTCCCGATACAAGCAGACATCTGTTTCAGATGGCTAGTACAGCAAATGTAGTATGCAATCACAGATAATGCTTCAGCAGGACTGATACTTTGAACCGCCTTTTCCCTCTCTGCTGCTGCTGGCCACAACTTGAATTAGCTCATGTTCTATTTTAGATGAACAGGGACAGAGGCACAGCAACTCAGCTCTGAACTCTGCAGTTTAGTAAGGACAGTATTTCCTAACATGCTCCAGTATAACACCAATATGGCCAAGGTTGCAAAGCTCATAGAACACCAGCCGTATTTATCTTTCTGAAATCTTTCCAATCTCTTTCCACATACTTAAACAAACAGATGAAAATGAATTAAATCTATAGATCAATCGTTTTTATACTAGGATCCACAATGAGAATATATCACATTACAGTGTTTAGTACACATTGTCAAGAGGAGAATTAAGACAGATACTCTTAATAATCATCACCTCTTGACCTAATGACCACTATATATTACTCAAACCACCTAGATACATAGTAACTTGTACATTCTCAAAGTCTCCTAATCAACAGAAAAAACCTAGGATTATCTCAATTTTCAGAGCTTCCAGTTCCCTGCAAAGATGAGGTCAACTGCACATCTCATGAACTTATGTAATCATGCAATGCAACAAACATATGCACAAAACGACCTAGATAAGACACCACCCTTTTGGAATGGTTTGTTTGTTTGTCTTCGTTTTTTTGTGTTTTTTTTTTAGAAAAGGACTTGCTTTTTGTTTTCATTTCTTACTTATCACAGCAAATTCCTGACCTGTGGCTAGAACGTGCAAGGCATTAACATCACACAAATTATATAATGTTCTCTAAATATGGATTAAATCAGACATACCAGAGGCTCTCTTGTGATGATTTTCCCTCGAAGGTTGATTGAGGTGACAGAAATCTTGGAGGTGATTACTCCTGTCTTCCTATTACAGTCACAATGCTCTGATAAAGGTTATAAAACCGCAACCATTAAATCTCTGGTCCCCGAATTCCCCTTGAGTATTTTCCTTTGAGATCACCTAAAAGAGATAAACAGAGATATGAAGAGCACGTGATGGAACTGTTCCAGCATCAATACTGATAATTATACTTGGCTTTGCATTTATGCTCATATCAATTAAGCAGATTTTATTAGCAATTGATATAATTACTTGCAAGGTAATCCATAAAATAAGCTTTCACTTTGCACTTAAGAAAAAACGTAGTTTTTGCACCATATGTTCTGTATTAGCATGCTAGGAGATGCAGCCTTTGAGAGACTTTCATCAGACAAATTGAAGTAGAAATGGAGGAAAATGTTCTATGTTCGCTCATACATTTATACTCCTATACACTGGTCAGAAATTTCATGGAGCTTAAGTCATATATCTTGAACAGTGACCAACTCTAAGTCTGCATGGGGTAACTAGAGAAGTGTTTCTACCCCTTAACTTCAACTAAACAGCACTCAGACTGAATTCCACAGCTACTGCTAACTTTTGTCTTGCTTTTGTTTATCTGTAGAAAGTTTGCCATTTTACCGTAATTCCTTCAAGTGTTTTTCTGTCTGAAACTGCTGGGCCAGCATCCTTACAATACTATTCTTGAAATAAGGTTGCTTCCTTTCTGCTGCTAAAATCAACCCTTGCTAGCAAATAGCATCTACTTCTCCCTTTACTACATGCATGCTTTTTACCTTCCATTGGACATCACAATTTACCTTCCCTTCTCCTAAATTCGTCAAGGAACTGCTTTGATCTAATGTGGTCCACATGACAAACATAATAGAGCAATAGAGATAACTGAGAGCCAGTGGTAAGTTAACCCTGCCAGAAGTTTTCTTTTGTAGAGTGGTTATCATTTACTATATACTGAAATTGAGTACCCATATGTCTGATGGTTACATTCACCTTAGCAATAGAAAAATAGCATGATACAGTGTATTTTAAACTTCTCTAGCTCCCATAAGCTTGGTGTGAGCACCTCAGAGGTTTTGGCCCACAGTGGTGCTGAAATCCTCACCTAATATGAAACACAGAGAAGATGAATGACTTCCATAATATGCCAGAAAATCTGGAGCAGAGTAGGGACCCGAAAGACGTATTAGAATCATAGAATCATTTGAGTTGGAAAGGACCTTTTAAGGCCATCTAGTCCAACAAAAAGCAGGAACAGCAAACAAACAGGGACACCTACAGCTCCATCAAGTTGTTCAGAGCCCCATCCAGCCTGACCTTGAAGGGCTTCCACATCTCTGCACAACCTATGCCAGCCAGTGCCTCACACCCTTACTGTAAAAAACTTTTTCCTTACATCCAGCCCAAATCTCCCCTCTTTTAGTTTGAAACCATTTACCCCTGTCCTATCACCCTAACCAGCTGAATATGAAAAAAATCCAAACTATTCCAAGATTTTAGATTACAGCCCTGCTGAATTTTGCTTGCCCCAAAAGCACACTAAGACACACCAGCCTGGTATAACTAAAATGTAGATACTCAGAGCTTTTATTGCCTTGCTTCTCAGAGCTGTTTGCTAGCTTAAATTTATCTCAGCTATAACATTTTTGCACACTACTTTTCAGGCATAGCTTTATTTTATCATGTGTTTTCTGTATTTTGAGCATAAAGTACACAGCAAGCACTGAGACCTGTTATCCTCCCAAATGCTCTACGTTCACCTGAAATCAGCCTTCCTGAGCTCACCTTAATTGTGTCCTCGTGACTTTGCGTTAACTTCAAAGAACACTATAGAGACCACACAGCTCTTGCTGCAAACAAGCTAGCAGGACAAGTATAACCCCTACAAATATTGTCAAAGATTCTAGACCACACAGAAGATTCCTACTGTGCCCTTTGGGCTTAAACATGTAGGGGGTCTGAACTACCTGTTGCTTAGACCAATTCACAGCAGCTCCAAGAATCCCCTACGTAAGGCATGCGGGGAGTTTCATGCCTATATGATGAGTGTAGAGCTATACATCTTCCCTGTTGATCAGATAGCCACATTAATTTTGCCCCAGCTTGCAATGTACCCTCCTCAAAGCTTAATGTAGCAGAGAGAGAGGTTCACACCTGAGTACCTGACAGTTTGCCAGCTAAGGCACACTCTCAGCTACTGTAGAAGTCTCAGGTGCAGGACCTACCAGATTGGAAGTTTCAGCCCTATTCATTCCCCATGCCAAGAAACTGCAACACCACTTGCTTGCTTGAACATAGTAAGACACACAAAACATAATGACATCCATCTTCAGAAGACTCTGAAGAGAGGGAGAGAGGAAGGGAAGGATGTGAAAATGTCTGGTTTAGAAGCTCCAGTGTTTTCAGGACACCAAGTAGTGTAGAACAGTATGGTCAAGATTTAGGGAATTGGGAAATGACAAACTATGGAATTTGTGGACTAATGGAAAAAAAAATGATGCAAATGACAAGCATCCAAAGAGGTCTGACAGTGGTATATAAGTGTCAAATTTTTTGCTCTTGGCTTTTCAGGTCTGCAAGTTGCTGCTGCTGTAAAGGCTCCAGATTTGGTTTGTGAAGGCAGAAGACTGTGATGTGCTATTTGGTTTGGGCTGAATGAATGAAGAGTGCCATTCATCATTCTTCACTTTATAAATTGTCAACAGGTGCCTCGCAGTTGTCTTAAAATGAGAAGTCACTCGTTAAGTTGTTGTGATTGGTAATAGCTGTATGTGGTGATTGTCTGAGCATTCACCACAGCCAGTACATCTGCACTGTGGTCACTGAAATTCAGCCATGGAGCTTGGGTGGTTAGTTTTGTCTGGATAAACAAGCTATAGGTAAGGTTTCTTAAGTACGTTCTGAATTTCTGACAAATTTATGGTCTGAGGTAATCATCGTTTCCTCAGTGCCCCGGTTTCAAACAAAACTTCTCCTTGTTTGAAATTGGCATTTTATCCAGGTTAAATGGAGGCACTTGAGAGGAGAAAGAGAGAGGGTTAACATTTTTCATAGGAAAGACTGACAGAGCAGGACAGCTTTGCTAGGGAGGTCAGGAAGAAGTGCTGCTTCAACTCAGAATTCAGAGGTGCATGGATCTGCTCAGCCCGGGCAAGAGAAGACTGCAGGGGGATCTGATAATTGTTTATAACTATATGAAGGGAGGAGGGAGGCAAATGGATGAAGCCAGGCTCTTCTCAGTGGTGCACAGTGATAGTAATGGAGGAGTAATGACCTAAAGCTTGAACATAGGAAGTTCTGTACTAACATGCAGAAGAATTTCTTTACGGTAAGGATGACAGAGCACTGGAACAGGTTGCCCACAGAGGCTGTGAAGACTCCTCCCATAGAGATATTTAAGACCTGTCTGGACATCTACCTGTGTGACCTATTGTAGGCAACCCGCCTTAGCAGAGGGGTTGCACTCGATGGTCTCTTAAGGCCCCTTCCAACCTCTGTGATTCTGTCATTCTCTGCACATCCTCAGAGCACTAAGATGCTTTGTGGAAACCACAGTTCTGGACCACTCATATGCTTTGTTCACCCCTATATGCTCCATGAAGCAACATGTTTGTTTGTTTGTTTTTTTCTGGCTGTATACCTATTTCCTCTTCACATCTCCCAGAGCACAGATGCTGACACTTCTGTTCTTTGTCCTAATTTGATATACACTAATTAAACAAAACACTGACATTTTCAATGTTAAAATTACCTTTTCCCCACTCATTTCCAGTGCTGTGTTGGAGCTTGCGTCGTCCCTGAATGTGACACAAAGGTTATTTAACCTGCTCAATTACTTACTGGTAAGGAATCCAAAATAAATCTCAACTGTTGCTAAAACAAATTTGTCTGAAAACATTTTTTTTCAGTGCAGTATTTATGGAAAACGTTGACATACACATTTAGCTCTAGATTAGAGCCAACAATCCTCAGATGGACAAGGAGCCATAGTCATTTATTCCTGCTACTATGAACAAGCTTCAGCTTTCTGAGATAGTTGTACATTGAAAATTAAATTAGGGGGAAAAAAAAAAAAAGAGGTAAAGAAAGAAACTTCTGCTCAAACAGAAGTTGCATTTTGTATTCCAAGTCCTTTGCTACAGAATTTTCTCCTTGGCACAGAAGCCAAACAGGGCAGACCCTGAACAAGATCCCTGCCAAAACTCTGATTAAAGACTCACTCTCTGCACCTGCCTGTTATTTCACTGCTACACACCTGCAGACAGGTTTCAAGAGCCTCATTATTGCCCACTTGTCTCCAGCCTCATTCTGACAAACTTCCCAGACAAAATACCACATTTCCCTTCTAATGACCATCACAATAGTTCCTACTCTAAACAGACTCTAATAATTTCTCCTTTTTTCCCTGCTCTCTGCTCACTAAATATGTAATAATGAACAGAGATACGGTAAGCTGTAATTAGAGTCAATGCAGTTTCTAGAAAGGAAAAAAATATCATTAAGAAATCATAAAAATCCATGACAGTAGGTAAAAAAAAAAAACAACAGAAAAAAAAAAAAAAGGTATAAATGAACATGGTTGACCTTTTCACAATCCCAGAGCTTCTGTCTAGAAACTCCTGAATGTTTCTGCACCTGGAGAGGCCTCCTCTGCAACCTTCAGCTTTACACAGCCCTTCCATTGTGCTTCAGCCCCAAATTTCTGTTCAGGGTTAGAGAGAAATGTGTAGGGATCTAGCACTGACTATTCATTGCTGCTGCTCCTGCCACTGGCCAGGTTGGAACCCTTGCTGGAGCCAGGCAGAGAACAAACTGCTGAAACTCATAGATTTCTTTCAGCTCTGGCCCTTCCTGTAAGCTCTCCCTGCACTTAGAGGGAGAATAATAAATAAATAAAATATATTTTTTTCTACTTGGACCTGTGGTATCTTGGGCAGAAGACAGCCCCTGTGTGCATACACAAGTGGCCACTGCTCTCCAGAGGGCTTTGATTCGTACTCCAGTTTGTTCTTCACCCAAGGAAATATAAATATGAATAGCTCTTGAAGGGTGTGCCAAGAACTTAATGACATAACTGACAGGCAACAAGTGGCCACAGCAAAAATCCCTGCCTCGATCCACTGTGCCCAAAGAAGCGCTTTTGCACCTAGAACTTGAATATTTTATTTCCTACAGTTTCACTTATGCTTGTAAAAATGCTCCTTCCTGTATCAGCTTCACAGTACTGCCAAAGCATGGGTGGGTAGGAATGAGAAACCAGCTGGTGTTTTAAACAGAAATCAGTATGAAACCGTAACAAGGAAATCAAATACTGATGCCTTTGTTTTGTTCTATTTTGTCAGAAAGTTATTCTTTAATCCTCCAGACAGAGGGCACTCGAAGATATTGTTCAACGGGCACTACCAAAGGGAAGCACAGAGGAAATAGTACCAAGTTCTCACTGGTTATTTAGCCTAAGGGTAGCGAACCTTCTCCAGAAGAAAATTTGTGTGCAGCTGCGGCATACACAAGTGACAATTCAGTTAGAGGTGTTGGAGAAGACAGAAGAGAAGGGTTCTGATTCAGCTATCAAAAGCTCTACAGTCATTGGTACAAGCTTCTGCGCTACAAATCAGGACCAAAATGGGAGAGGAAAAAAACAGACCTTGGATCTGTACCATCAAAGAGAGAATCGCGTTTACCTTGTGAGTCACAAGACACAAACCAGTGTGTATTACTCTTTGCCCTGACACATTTCTTCCACCGATCGGATCTAGCATTGTGCTTGTCTAACAGCAAGGATACATCATGTCATTCATGACACATGATGATTCCCAGATGTTCAGAGAGCTGTGTTGCCCAGTGGAACAAATGGGTGTTTACCCATTACAGTAAAGTAAGTACCAAATTTAGCAAAATTGAAGACCAAGTTACAAGTTAATTAGTGCAAGAGAACAATAACAGCAGAAAAAATGTATATACGGGAGTTCATATTTCTTGAGTAGGTCCAGAAACCTACTCAAGTAGGGCTCAGGTACTTGTAAATACAGTCACACGGAACAGCTACCAGGACTGATCTGGTGAAGCTTCAGAGATGCTGGAGCGAGAGCCACAGTAGGCAAGGAAAACTAACTGAAATCACATCACAAAGTCCACACTAATGTAAGGAGCAGAGAATGATGAACTCTCAAACCAGACACTGCTAAACCCCAGTGAGACTGAAAGTAACACTCTGTTGAAGGCTGTCCGCCTAGAATTTTTAATGTTATCAAGAGTCATTACGACTCTCTAGATCTTCCTTTAATCCTTATTCACAGACATTTAAGCCGTTACTGAATGGAACCACGCAAACATTAAGCCCATAAACCCGCCCCATTCTCTAGAACTCCATGTCAAAACCAGGAGGCTTGAGCTGCCTACAGAGCAGACTGCACAGCCCCGCAGTGGGGATCCTGATGACCCAGAAGTGCTTGCTGCAGCCAGAGTTCACACAATTGCAGAGGGCCGGACAACAGCTCTGGCCCTGGATACTTTCATTATTCTGTGCTAGAGCAAGAAATTCCTTTTCCATGAAGCACAAACTAGGCCAATTTTTAATCTGGACTGCAGTGCTGAAAACAACCTGCAAAAAACAGGTGGCAGCCTCTTCACACAAGCCAAAAAAGTGATAAAAATAGACTTGAATTGCCACTGAAAATATGGTAAAATAATCCTTTTCCATCTGCTAAAGCAAACCTTGCGAGTAAGTGAATTAACAGATCTGCACTATCAAAGCAAGTGAGCTAGGCATTGTTGGTCATTAATTAATATTAACAAGACAGCAATGGATTGCCTGCATCTCTTGCACACATTAATCAAGCCAGAAGCTGAGTTTCACCTTGTGTATCACTCACAAACCCTGCTGGCACGCTGCCCATTTTGTTCCTAAATGTTTACAGCAGTCTGCTTGCTGAAGATCCTCTGCATTGTGAACACACCGTAGCAAAGTCCTTTCCTCCCCAGCAGTCTCAACAGCCACACGTATTCCCTGTTCAGACTGTGCCCAGCACATGGTATTATTAAATGCATAGTGCCATCTCCTCGTTGAAGTCAGCCACAAATGACAAACTCAAGATGCAAAACCCAGGTCATTTACAGAACTGGTTTTTAGAAAGAAAGGGGGAAAAAAAAAAAAAAAAGGATGTCCTTACAGAAAGATTAGATCTGAAGGCCATAATTAATCGCGTGTCGCTGCTACTGCTATGACAGCATAGCAATGATCGCCCATGCTGGCTTTCAGCTACCCAGCATGAGCCTGAAGGAAGGATCCTCAGCACCATCTCATTACCCCAGCCTTCAGCCTATTGCTCAAGAGAGTTGCTCTTGTGGGTAGACTGTTATAAATACCCCAAGTACTCAGTCATGGAAATGCAGACTGTCCCTCAGTCCAAATAAAACCAGTTTAATCAAGTCTGAATGTGACCTGTCCCATCCGAAGGAAGAGAGAGTAGCTCTGTTTAAAAAAGGGGAAAAAACAGATATAGGCCAAATCCTTGTCTCATTTATGCTAATGTAAATCTGGAATAACTGAATGAGCAGAACTGGAGTGAAAGCTTTTATAAGCAGATATAAATTAGAAGCAGCTCAAACTTATGCAGAAGACCATTTGGGATGTTTTAATCAACAGTTACTGGTTAGATGTTTTGTCAGCCCAAACCTAATGTTTAAGATATCAATTATTTATGTGACTATTCACCAAACAGAGCAGTCACCAAGCCGGACACATCTAACTTGCATTCACACAATACTAAGTAAATGGGTGGGCTGAAATGCTAGCAGAAATTTGAGCATGTCTATCTGTGGGACAGTGGTGCAATAAAACACCTGTGATACTGAATAGAACTGATAAAAAAATCATGATTTCCTCCTCAGGAAATTATGGCTGTCGTTGCAAATAGATATTAAATGCCCAAAGGGTTTTCCCCACAGAATCAGGTTCAGAACATTTTTGTAGTCTGAAATGTTGAAATATTTTGACTGAAAATAAACATTTTGACATTTCCAAGTCAGAATGTATACATATGGTTTGTCAACAAAATTACGTTAGAAGTCACAGAGGAAGAGGTTTTCATGTGAGATTTATCTTGTACTTCCTGCCTTTTGAAGAAATATCACAATCATGTCCAGGCCAAAAAGTTAAGAGGTACTCAAAAAACACTAATAATGAATTGCCTCTCCTTTAATCTCACATCAGTTTTGATCTCCGTTTGGATTATCCGTGATTTTACTGTAGCTAATTCCTCTCCCTTTCCAGCCGCACATCCAGATGTAGAGATCTGGGCCAGTGAAGACTTTTGTTCATGATCCAGGAATAGAAAAGTAGGAAAACACAGAAATACTACATCACCTTTGTGAATGCTTCCTTGGACCAGAGGTTGTATTTTGCACCTCCTAAGGGTGAACACTGGATCCCATTTCAGATTTCTAGCCTGCGTTTAGCCCAGTTGGATGGAGCTGACAGATTTCAACATCAAAAATGTTTTAGAGCTATGTGAATTCCTTCCAGCTATTACTTTTCTTGCATGTAAAATGATTCCGCACTCACAGAGCACCTGAATGACAATGCTACTACCAGAGCACCTAGGATAGCAAAGGATCTGAATGAGTAACTACTGCCAGTTCAATTCTTTAAGACTTTTTTTCTTTTTTCCAGCTGCAATGCAGAGAACAGCTGCTTTCTGGAGACTGGGCCATAAGCATTCAGGCAACAGCATATTTTAAATCTGTGGCTTAGTCTTGAAACTGAACTGCATGGTCAGAAGACTTAAATTTGTCATGCTTTTATTCCAAATTCCTGTATCTATTCACCATGTTGACTCTGGCAAGAAGCTGAATTGCCCGGAGTACTTCTCTTTTCTCAGTATTTCTGCCTTGCTTTCAAGCAAAGTAGCTGGAAAGACCGGAATCAAAGAAGTCATTTCCACCTATTCTTCTGTCTTATCAGTGAAAGCACATAGAGTTATCTGCATTGCTGATGTTTGTGCAACAAACGTTGATCTAAAAAACACAGTATTTATTCTGTGGCTTTGGAAAAATTTAGTCAGAGAACATTCTGATGTACATTTGAATACATAAGTACATGTGTGCATATGCATGTATATTATATAATATACCAAGACTTATTTTTCTCTGTCACACATCTATCTCTAGCAGGAGTTCTTTGGCAATGTATTTTTATTATTATTATTATTATTCAACAGTCCCTTGGAAACAATGTCTTATCTCAGATAACAGTGTCTTATCTCAGACACTGACACACTCAAAACCAAAAAGAAAAAAGAAAAAAGGAAAAAAGTAGCTACCATATCTAGACTGATAGAGAAAAGACCTGAAAAATACACTGGAATAAATCCTGAAGTTATAATATGCATAATAGAGAAGATGCATCTGATTAAATACATATTTATTTTGGCTGGTATTTCCAAACTTAGTTTCAGATTTGAAAGTCAACTTTCTGTTTATTTCATACTGATTTCTTTTAAACTCATTGCTCAGTCTAGAAATTATATTTACAGATGAATATATCTATGCCCATGTTTTTTAAAAGCAAACAAACAAAATCACCGGAACTTCATTACTGGTGTTCAGTGTTACTAACATTTTCAGTGACTGAGAAGTAATTTCTCAAACTGTATTAAGAACATAATACGGCTTCCTGCAAGAGTTGCCTTGCTGACAACCTCCCATGCCTTCCAGCCCATATCACACCATATCGATCCATTGATGTTTCTCATTTCTCCCTCAGAGTGAGCTGACTTTACCAAACACAATTACCAAAGTAAATCAGACTCCTCGTGCTCAGACTCCTTCTCAGCACATCAGGTTAAGGTAGTTTGATTTGGAGAATCTTAAATTTTTGCCTCCACATCAGTCCTGAAAAGTACAGGTAGTTTGAAGAAAGGATAACATAACAAACATTCTACAAAGTATGTATTATTATATATATATATAACATTCTTAATTAAAAAACCTAAGTGTATTTAAAAAAAGGTAAGTGAAACGGACATAAGTAGGAATGCTTTCACTGGAAAAAAAAGTTATCATACATTCGTAAGTATTAAAACATACAGATATTTAACTTCATGAGATTAGAAATATTACTACTGATATGAGAGCTAACTTTCAGGTAATTGTAGATGTGCTTGTTGATTTCAGTCCACAACAAAAGAGTATCTCCTTTAGAGAGAAATCTATTTCATCCATTATTAAGCACAGTGCTCTAATTTTAAGAGGCAGAGAGCATTCCTGGTGTTAATTGTTGTGCTACTCTGTGTATCCAAACTAAGATGTCCTGAATCTCAGGCACCAGCTGCTACGGAGAGCCCGTGTTGATATCCATCAGAATCACCAAGCAAAATGAATAGATGCAAAATCTGGGTGCAAGTTTGAAAATCTATGCATTTTTCTGGTTGTTTTTTTGTTGTTGTTGTTGTTGTTTTGTTTTTTATTTTTTAACATAAATTTTGTATCATTAGATTCTCAATTCTGTTTTTTTTTAATCAAGAGAAAACTTCAGACCCAGGTATTTGATGCAACATTCAAGTATTCTGCAGTACAAGAAGTCTGGACTTCTCTAATTTTTACACTCTTCTACTCCAAAACTCATTCCAGTTGCAGTGACTTAAGCTTTTACTGCTAGAAAAAGGCAGTTTGGGAGGATAGGTGGATGAGAGGCAGCATTTCATCTGTTTGACCAAGATGTCTCTCTTAAATGAAGGATTCCTTACTGAAGTAGTAATCAATTGCCTACATCACTATAATAATAAGCTTCACTATGCACTATGTTATTACCTTCAGACAGTGTTTAACTTACACTCCTTAATAGTTAAGCACTAAGCCAACATCTAAGGAAATTTAAATTGTTGTGTAAAAACAAGGTAAAATTATTTTAGGGGAGAGGATACTTCACCTTATATCTTTGATGCTTTTGGTGCAGGAATATCTGCAAGAAATGGAAATTAATGTAATGCAATGGATGAATATAATGTATACAACATTTTGTATTTTGGCCCAGGGAATCCAAGAGTCTAATTTATTAAGTCTACTACATCTTCAGGTAAATAAGCACTAATCTAGACTGTCTGAATTTCAACTTGCTTAAACTCATGTATATTCACCTCTGAATTTGGCCCTAGGAACGGCACCTACTACACAGCATTTTATGATCTTGTGGAAATAAGATGAACAGGTCTTGCTAGTGGTCTGTTTTCTGTAGCTCTAAAATACATTCTGCTAGGGAGCCACTGAGCCGGAGACAACCTCATCTTCAAGAGCTTGTGGCATGTGCAGGAGTGGGACTGTCAATGTACCTCCTGCAGCATCACACATCAGAAGCAGGAATGCAAAGCAGACTGGAACTGTGGGTCTCTGTATTAGGTTCAGATTATGCTACCATGTGAAACCTGCACCATTACTATGCGTTCCCATCTTGTCTCTGCCTCCTCATGCCATCTGCACACTAATGAGAAAGGAAAGGAAGCCCTCTCCCTCAATGAGAGAAGTGGTGTACAGCAAGAGCAAGAAGATCCCGGAGCTGGATCTTTTAGTTTGCCAGCTCTCCAGTCTTCAGAAGCTCACAGTGGCAGGCAGGGCCATGAATCTGAAAACAGGATCACTGGAATCATTCTGAGTTCAACCTACCATCCCATATCATCATCCTCTTTGGAAGTACCCTGACTTTACTTTCCCACAGATAGGAGAAATAAAGTTTTACGTCATGTAAAGCTAGGAGCCTTTCAGTAAGTAGACACAGCCAACTTCCTGGTCTCTTAGGTAAGCAGTAGAGGAAATTTTACTGTAATTCAGAATAGTTTGAAATAAAATGACTTTTGGCAATGATTAGGCTTGGTCTAGTATCAGAGCAGTAATTTTTGTGAACTTTAGAGTATCAAACTGCTGCCAATTAGTAGAAAAAATAGATGAGATTTAGTCAGCTGCTCTGGGATTTTCTTCAAATGTTTTCTCTTTGAACTTTCCCTAGCCTATATCATCTTGTAATGCTACTGCCTGTTATTTCCAATTGTTGTTAGAGCAGAGCTGGCCCCGCTGCTATTCTTAAAGGTCAGTCAGTATTTCCACTATAAATGTTCTTTACTGCAGATTCCATGCAAGTGTGTGATTTTAACTTACTCTGGACCAAAAGACGGTTTTTCTTAACCTGGAAATGGCTGTGTTTTGTTCTGTTCTCTAAATCTCTATGGTCATTTTTTTTATTAATGCAAGACACCTTAAAATAGGAGATCTCTAACCCACACTATTACATGAAGATTCTGACGGTAGATAATCCCAATTGGATAACAGATTCCTTCATAGCAACGGGCAGTGATTTCCGGATTTAGTCCCAAAGCAATATTGGCAGCTCCCTGCATGCTATCCAAGAAACTATGGCTATCAAGCCGTATTATTCAATAGTGGGTGGATCACTTCTGAAAAATGAAAATCTGAAGGGAAGGTATAATTAGCTGGAACAATTTCAGTTTAAAAAAAAACCCTCATATTTCAAAATGGGCTGTGCACACAACCAGCGTACAGGAGACAGTGCAGTCCCCAGGGCAGATTATGAAAACGATTTCTGATATTGGGCAGGAAACAAAACACAATGAAATCAAAATCCTGCACATCTGAACTTCTCTGCAAATTAAGTACTCTGTGGGATATCTCTAAGGCAACTGAATGCCCCTTACAATGAATAATCACCAAGGAATTATTTGTAAAGTCCCCTCATTATACACCCACACACATCTTCTTTCCCGATGAAGCAATAACTCTCTGCTGTCTATCTTTTGCCTCCCTCTATTGGAAAGAGGCCTCCTCCGCAGGTAGGAGAAGCAAAGTACCATGCTGGTGTCCCAGTTCTGATGGCTGATTTATTCACTGTTTTGCAGGTGGGACACACTCAGCCTTGTAAGATCTTCCCTTGCAAGAAGAGGGGTGAGTGAGACCCTTTTCTCCCCACAGAAAACAGCTGCAATCAAAGAGGAAGAGACCAAGCAGCAAATACAGACCTGATGTCACATACATTTCACAGAAAGGTATGAGAAGGGACAGTGGGGGTACCCAGCATGCTTATGAATTTGAAAATGGCTTTGCATTACATACGATAATACAAAAGCAAGAATAATTTTTAAGGGGAAAAATCAAAATATCCTGATTGCTTATGGTTTAGCCGTCAGATAATAACCAGGTGGAAATGAACCAATTTGTGAAGTTTCACTCTGAATAATTCAAAAGCAAAATTCTTTTTCAACAGCTATTTGCCCATCCCTATTTCCAGCTTTAAGACTCAACACACGCACAACACATGTACATACATTTGCTCATACGCACACCCGCACACCTGGTACTCCATTAGGACTGACTTGGCAAGGCCCCAAGAACAGTGGATTTTAGAGCCAACACCCATTTCTCATGCACAGGACAATCCCACACCTATGGCTATGCTTTCAACCTACCTAAATACACGAGGTATCTGCAGAGCTCAGCTGTATCAGAACAACTTGCAGTGTAAATTTATACTGGTACAACTATCTTGATGAAAATCAAATGAAATGCTAACCGCATCAGAAGGACTGGGTTTTGTTTTAGATCCTTTGGAGGAGGCTGAACTAAAGCAAGAGTCCCTGTATGACTTTCAGAGACAGAATGGCCACACAGGCTATTATGCTATCACAAGTGCACCAGTAACTAAATCAGATTAAATGTGTCTGTGTATCTCTGTAGCTATTAAGAATAACCTGCATTTTCATCCCGATCTCCTCACACTGGAGGATTGGAAACCTGGTACTTCAAACCAACAGACAAGCAAGATGATGTCTCCCAGGCTTCCATGAGCTGACACCAGAGCAAGCGTCCAGCAGATCCTAAATGTTAACGCATCCATGCACGTGCAAACAGCCCTCAACTTTATCTAAAATCATAGCTCTTCAGCTTTGCACTCCATATCGGCAAGTTAGCTCTAATCCATGAGCCAGAAAGTCATGACCATGCAGTTTCATGCTTAAACTAAACCATCGTGAGTCTAGGAGTGATTTGCTTGAGCTGTAGGTAGAATTAACATGGTGATAATGTGCACAAGTAAGACTGGGACAAGTTCAGATGACAGTCTTTCATTCACATCTGCCAGCATCAAGCTAAGTAGCCATGTCTTCCCATCATCATTAATTCGTCTTTTACAGGTCTGATACCAAAGAGACTTTCCACGCTTTCCATTTTGAAAAATACTCTCTTATTATTTAATTTACCTAAAAAAGCATGACTCTTGGAGGTAAACCCTCTTAAGGTGGGAACATTTCATCCTCCATTTGTCAAGGGCTTCTCCAGTTGTACTTTTGCCTCTCTCTATAGGATGAATAGGCCTCTCCCTCTGAAGCTGCAATACACATGGTAGGAAAACCCTCTAAAACATACTAACAGAACAAGCTTAAACAGAGCCAACAGGATTTTACTATTGGCTTTATCAGCAGGTTAATTCTATTGCGTAACTCAAATGACTGACAATCAGCTATAGAAGAACAAAGGATGTATTTAACAAAAGAGGGGAACTTTTCAAGTACTATGACATGATTCTCTGTTGTTTTTGGCTCAAACTTTTACTGCCATAACAACACAGAAAAAGAGACAGAGAATGTCCATGAGCTAAGGTAGCACAACTGCCTTGATGGAGCAGAAACCTCACTGTCCAACTGCTGTATGACTGACATCACCTACCCTTTTGCTTTCTTGTCCACATGCTAACAGCCTGACACTATCCTAATACTTCTCATTTCGTATTTCCTCTCAAAATGCAATAGATCATGCTTTCATTCACACAATTTTATTTTATTTTGCAGATGGAAACTATCTGGAAATAAATCATTAAAAAGAGAAAACATCAAGCTGTGGAATGACTGCAACTGCTTGGAAAGAATAGACTCAAAGAGCATATGCTATTTATCTCGTATTACTAAACTTTTTTCCAAATGTGTTTTTATATAACATGACAGGTTATCACTTCTTGCCTTTGGCTACAGATGGGTAGGACTGCAAACAATCAAATGCAAATCAAGAATAGTCTACAGCAGACGCACTATTGTATTGTCATGGCATCACTCCTACTCATTCCGATTAATCAAAGCACTCCCTTTGGTTTGGTTATTTGGATGGAACAGCTGGGTGGAGGAGCATGTGGGTGGATGGCTGGTTTCCAGCAAAGCAAATGCTCTCCTTGGGAGATGTCCCTTACGACAAGGAATTCCTCATGACATCATGGTCTGCTTGACATTGGAGTGATGTGCTTGAGCTGGAATTGCTCCCACTGCATTTTATAACAGCCAAAATAGGGATGAACAAATCCTACAAGAATAATCAATACAGAGGCGTGTCTGTACTTATACCTTCCTTTCTCAATAGTAAGCTGTGCTTCAGTAAAAGCAGCTTCTAACTCTGCAGAAACTGCAAAAGCCAGATACACATACTGACCATGATTAACAGAGCTTCTATAAACAAAATACCAAGTCCAAAAATATTTTTCTTTTGCAAGATCAATTAAAAGAAATCACCTTCATACAACTTCATGACATAGCTTAATTGTCTTTAAGAAAGAATTAAGTAGTTTTAAAATCACGTCAATCATTATATGGATTTGAAGATATTATAGGTTTGAAATCTAGAAAAAAGCTGACACTTTCTTAAATTAGTGGGGTAGGGGGTTGATGATGGAAGGAATGGCCAACCTGGGCTCAATGAGTTAAGGAACTCTTTGTCCCAGCTAATGCATGGGAAACATAAGAAACATTTCAATTATTTCATTATTGATGAAACCACTGAACAGCCATTCTGGGTTGTCATCATTATCAACAGAGAACATATTGTTAAAGTGTAACATGTTCTAGAAATTATACAGTAGGCAGCATCTCATCCCAGCATCTCTGGGATGAGAAACACTTATTGTAGTTTTTGTCTAACTCAGCAAAGTAGTCACTGAGCAAAACTCCTAAACTACAGGACAAGTCTCACTAAGTTGTGGATACATGATCTTCTCTAACTCCTGGGTAGAGCTATAGGGCAGGAGCTTTCATTCCAACTTTGGATAACTGTCATGAGTGACTCCCACATACTCTGGTTATTTCAATAAAAGCATTTGTGGAAGAACAGGTGGATACAGCTACACATACCATATCTGGAGCTGTGAAAAAATATTATGGGATGATATTATGAGAAGAGTTGAAGTGCACTGGACCTGATGCAGGAAAAAAAACAACCCAAAAAACAACCTTGAGTCAGAATGTTAAAGCTTCTGTTCTCTGGAAAGGACAAAATTAAGGCAAAGCACACAGGACTTCGCTGACATGCCATAACCTGTTATTAACAAAATCAAATTTCCATGCAAAATATTATTTACTAATAAAAATGGTGTATGAGAGTTTTCTGTAAATGAGAGAATTATGGGAGCGTGTGCTGTGACCAAGTCTCTATCTAGGATCTGTGCAAAACAAGTTTGGAGAGATAGTTGAAGAGAAACATGGCTATTGGTGAAAAGACTTCCCTATTCTGCACTTCAAAACAGACTGTAAGCCCAAACAAAAAGTAGCTATACAACAGTTTCCCGTGATAAGCAAAATTACAACACATAATGACCTACATCACTCAATGGCTGAGTAAAATGAGCCAAAGCATTTTCTTTTTCTGGAAGTTTCTCCCAGGATAATAATTTCAAAATGAAACACTCTGCCTCAAACCTGACGTAACTAGAAATGGTTCCTTTGAATCAAGCCATTTCAGATCACACACAATAGACGTGCTCAGAATTTGCAGGAAGAAGCAAAATACACCAAAACTTTTATCTGTGTAATTCACCTTTTCTCCTTGCCCTGAGGAAATAAGGCAAACACCCAAGGCTGACAAACAAGAGCCTTAGATCCACCTAAAAAACCCAGAATGTGTGCTTAGATGCAGCTTCCCCTCCATGTTACCACTTACTTTAAGTGTACTACAAGTCATTTCAATACCAGTTGACACAGGTTATTCTCTGTTTATGGAGTGCCAAACATTGCCTTGTGAGTGCTACCTCTAAGCAAACCCTACACCCAGACAATAACCAAGAAGCTGACAGCAGCAGTGGCAGCTCACAGTTACACTCTGATTTGAATACTGGCTCCCTTTCAATGCTAGTTTTCTGTGGATTGCAAGAAATGATCTGTTTAGTCCTACACATCACACCATTTTTTAAAAAAATATGTTTCTCTGTAAAACTCAAAAGATCCCAACAATATTTGGGTCAGGAGAAATTCTGCAGCAGCATATCAGTACCTTCTGGAAAGTTATCACAACTTGTGTTTATCGCTTTCATAGAATGCTAACTGAATCCATCCTGCAAAACAACACTGCTGCCCCCCTCATTGTTTCCCTTTGTCCAGCCCCCCAGCACCTCCGTCATCCTGGGCTCACTTGGAATACATCAGCAGGTTCCCGAGATGAATGTCTGCTGTGCTTCTCATGACAACAGAGCAGGTTTGCCTCCCACTGTCCTCCACATCCCAGGCTGTATTGTACAGTTCCTCAGCATCGTGCTATGCAAGCACACCTCCAAGGCCCAACACACCTTTCAGATTACAGTTTGAAATGAAAAACGCATTCATAGTCTTACAAATATGGAGAAGAGCCTAAGAAGTCCCAGAGGAGATGCAGACCCTGTGCCGTGCAGGAGGAACACAGTTGGCTCAAAAAGGAACTCGCTCTGAGCAACACTTGTTGAATGAACTGCAAACCAGGGGAATCTCTTTATGTCTAAGAAACACATATTCGAGAGGTGCACCCACTGCTAATGCCTTCCCCAGCAGTTCCAGGTGTGCCTAGGTTAGCTATTTAGCAGCTCCAGAGGATGAAAACAAACTCTGGCATGGGAAAGAGGTAACACCACATCACTAAATTCCTTTCTTAATCCCTGATATTTAAGGGATCGCTTTAATCCCTCAAGCATAAGATTTTTGATTCATGACAGCATACGCTCTGTATTTGGACTATTTGTATCATTCTATCCATGCACAGAGTCATATCCTCCCCAGTAGGATCACTACGAGCAACAACAGCAGCGTGGGTGATTGGCAATTTGAAGCAACGATTCCTCCTACCATTCCCATCTCTCCTTCTAATTTAATCAGCTTATTTCCCTGCCATTTTCTCAGCCTGCTATATCATGCTCTACTCTCCAAGACACGCTATGGCTAAGACTCACCTACACGCTGTCACGGGCACCTTAAATCACGTTCTGGCTCCGGGGCGCGATAGCAGTACTGGCATGTACCAACTGCCCCCATCAAACCCGGCAGCGCCGTGCGCAGCAGTTGTGCAACCCCATTGTTTCTGCTGCGTGATCTCAGACATCCCTATAATCTTATTATATGACTTCTGGGCGTAACACTGTTATATGACTTCTCCACAATAGGTGGAGTATTACCTGACACGTTGCACAGAGAATTACTGGGACCACTCAGAGGAGAAGGAGTTGGCTGGGTTGCAGGTTGCACTCAGAGAGCTGAGATCAGCTTCTCTATGTCCGGGTGAAGGCTGGTGATAAGTGGTGTCCCCTAGGGGTCTGTCCTGGGACCTGTGCTCTTCAGCATCTTCATCAGTGACATCAACAGTGGGATTGAGTGCACCCTCAGCAGGTTTGCTGATGACGCCAAGCTGAGTGGTGCAGCTGATAAATTAGATGGAAGGGATGCCACCCAGAGGGACCTGGACATGTTCAGAATGTGGACCACAAGAACCTAATGAGGTTTAACAAGGCCAAGTACAGGGTGTTGCATTTGGGTTGGGGCAGTCCCAAGTACAAGAACAGACTGGGAGAACTCATTGAGAGTTCTGAACTCATTCCCTGTGGAGAAGGCCTTGGGGGCTCTCGTGGACAAAAAGCTGTACATGAGCTGGCAGTGTGCGCCTGCAGCCTGGAAGGCCAACTGTATCATGGGCTGCATCAACAGAGGGGTGGCCTGCAGGGAGAAGACGGGATTGTCGCCCTCTAGTCTGCCCTCATAGGGCCTCATCTGTAGCGCTGTGCCTAGGCCTGTGACTCCCAGCATAAGAAATATGTGGAACTGTAGAAGATGGACAGAGGATGGCCAGAAAGATGCTCAGAGGGCTGGAGCACCTCTCTTACAAAGACAGGCTGAAGGAGCCGGGCTTGTTCATTCTGGAGAAGAGAAGGTTCTGGGAGACCTCACTGCAACCTTCTAGTACCTAAAGGAGGCCTACAAGAAAACTGGAGAAGACTCTTTACCATGGTATATAACGATAGAACAAGGGGAACCGTTTTAAACTAAAAGAGGGAAGATTTAAGTTAGGTGTTAGGAGGAAATCCTTTATGCAGAGGTGGTGAGGCTCTGGCACTGCTGCCCAGAGAGCTGTGGGTGACCCATCCCTGGAAGTGCTCAAGGCCAGGTTGGATGGAGCACTGGGCAGCCTGGTTTGGTGAGTGGCAGCCCTGCCCATGACAAAAGATTGGGACGAGGTGGGCTTTAAGGTCCCTTCTAACCCTAATTCTATGATTCTGCAAGTAATTTCACATGAAGAGACTTGGCAGAAAGAGAGGAAAGGAAAACAATAAAGAAGTTGATTGTGAAAACAATAAAGAAGTCGAGTTGTTGTTCTGCATATCAACAACATAGGCACTACTGTGTTTTAATAATTTGCATAATATGTCTGGAATAACACATATGATAAAGCCTTGTAAGATTACAAGGAATTGTGCCTGCCAGGAAAATGCCGTTGTCAAGCAAATATAGTTGCGAGCAAGATAAAAGGAAGGATTTAAAGGTATCCTGACCCAAGGAGAACGAGAGAACTCCATCTCCAGACCTTAAAATTGTGCTGAGTTAAGCTATTGGCAACAGAAGTGTTAACAACTGGTTAAGACATTAGCAGCAACAACAAGGTACAGGATTTAGATTCTCAGCACTATTAGTCACCATCCTTCTTTAGAGAATGTGGCTATGGCATCTTTGAGGTTTCACAGCATGCCTAAATTTACTTGTGCCTTTCTCTAGTTTTCACTGATTAACCTGAAATAAAATGCATATGCCTCAACACTGGTTTAGGAGGAGGGGACCCAGAGCTCTTTCAACTTTATTCTTCTTATAACTCACCTATATTATTTATATGTACTTTCACTTATACAAATGTATTTACATTTCTGTTTCTATATGCTTTTTGAATATAACACACATAGAGATCTAATGGGACACATGGGAGAAGAGCCCAGAAATCCCAGGCTATTTCTGTACTCCAAGACCTTATTCACCTCTTGGCTTCTCCAAGGACCTCCAACAGAGGCAACAGCTGAAGACAAGTGCAGTAATTTTCTTTGGAATACAAACAGGCCTATGAGGAATTCGGCAGACACTAATGCTAGAGGGATTTTGGATAGCAGATGATATATCTGCCAGGAAAATCTAGCAATTTAGGAAGGCAACTTCTACTGGTTTTTTTCCTTCATTCCTCCACTTTTTCTAAGAAGAAAAACAGTCCAGCAGATAAGGTCATCAGAACAAAGGAATATTTAAGTCAGGCAAGAGTTACTGTGCATCAGTAGCATAGTGGACTGTAGTAGTGAAACGCCTACCAGCGGACTTAGCCCCAGCTCTGGGAAGCAGGACAACCCCCTTCATGCTCCCATCCCTCTCAAGCACGGACTACACGGCTTCTTTCCTGTCCCCCTTTCCCTTCCCTTTTTTGAAAACACTGGAGAAGTAAAGAGCAGCAGCAGCCATGGAATTGATCCTTTTTGTGGTTTTATGTCAAAGTGTGTGATCTCAAGCAAATTAAAAATACACCATTTTTGGTCACAAGTTGGCAGGTACAGCTTAAATGAAGCTGTTGCAGTGGAAGTGAAATAGACAGTCTAAAAGGGGTGGCTGGCACAAATGACTTAAACAGAAAGCCTTGTGTTTACTGGTCCAGGATCAAGCAAACCTTGTCGGCATAGACACTCTCCTATATATATTAACCTACTTCATTACACAAAGTCCTTGACCATAGTAAGTGAAACATTACCAATGGGAAATCCATAAAAGTAGGAAGTCATGAAGTGGAATGTCTTGATTTATTTTTGCCTCCCTTCTCCCAGGAGTCAATTAAAGAGTAAACAGTATTTTACCTTTACTGAAATTAATTATTTGTAAGATTTCCCCCTTCAGACTTCTCACTCACTGATGAATAACATACCTACCCGCACGAAAAAAGAATCTTTAAATTCCAGAGAAAACATTTTAGCACCTTTTGCCTGGCCCAAAGAAAATAGTTCATAACCCAGAAAATCTTTATTAAGAATAATGGGAAAGGAAATGGCTAGAAAAGTAGTTTCTGAAAATCCAACAGCAGAACCAAACAGGAAAATGTCTGGGTTTTGCATCTGTATTTTACAAACACTCACTTTCTAGTCAACTGTCTGCTTTCTTGACATGTGAATTTCAGGCTTTATTTCCTCACACAGATTAAGCCTTTTGGGTTTTGGGGACTGTTTTCAGGAAGAAAAACATGGAGATTGTTTACAGATAGAGAAGTATGACAAGAGTTCCCTAAGTTAGTACAGAGATTCCAAACAAAATCACTATTGAGGGAAACAACTTTTTCATTAGTTTCAGGGACTTTGGAATTTTTGAATTTTTTTTTTTTACATCATTAAAACTTAAGCACACTATATTTTCACCAGCATTCATATTGTGGAAACAAATTATTTCCTATATTTTCACATAGCAACAAGAACACCCATAGGCATTAGTTTAATAAGCATAACCTTTTCATACAAGGAAGTTAGAGTCTAAAGCTATGATAAAGAAATTTAAATGTGAATAAAATTGGAATTAAATTTAATTAAAATTGAGCACAGCTAAAATATATCTACGGGGTGCTTTTTGTTTCAGAATGTTTTAAATCAATACTATTTCTCTTTTGTAATTTTTCAGTACACTCCAAAAGGAAATATTTGAAGGTATGCACCTTTTCTTTGATATGACATGCATTATCACGCTCAGTTTAAAAATATCATACTTTCTTTTTAAAGCCAAGTCTAATAAGAAGTCAAAGAGCAACAGTGATTTTTGTTTTGTTTTCTTTCCTGAAACATCTAGTGTTCATTAAGAAAAGATTATTTCCTAAGAAACTTGTCAATCATTTCCTTTCGTATTCTATAAAATCTAGATCAGAGAAGATAAATGCTGTTAGAGGGATGTGTAATCTAACAGGCAGGACAAGCAGAGCTCCAGATTAGTAGCTGAAGCTCATCTCATTCAAGAGGAAATACTTTTTGTTTTGTTTGTTTAAACAAATGAGTATAACTTCTCCTGGGTCTTGTAATTCTATCATCACTTGGAATCTGAAATCAAGATTGGATGCCTTTCTAAAAGATGCACTCATTGCTCAATTGCAGATTAATGTCATTGATATTTCATGTACTTGGTAGGGGAAAAAAAAAAGTAAAAATAGCAAGGTCAAACTCTTTTTGGCTTCTTTTACACCACAGGTCAAAGTAGACAACCATATTGGTCCCTGAGGAATTTTGAATTCATTGCCATCATCAACAACAACAGTAACAATGAATTAATGTGTGTCTGTATTCTTGGATTTGAATCCTGTTTGCAATCAGTGAAGGGGACGTGAATAGCATGAATACCATCAGAACAACAAATCGTTTGAATCTCTGCACAAACCACGTTTTAGCAATTCTCCCAGCTCCGATTCCTTACCCTGATACAAAGCAATTGGTATCACTACCATAGATGAGTTTCTCTCTAGATAGATAACAGATATCTACCACATATTTTGCACACAGTAGAAGAAAGATTCTTTCAGCTGTATCTGCCAGATTAGGTTCAGACATTCAGAAGTCTTTGGAATGAAGATCATCTCTCTAACAGCTCATAAGGGTAGGGAAACTGGAGACGGCACAAAAACTAAACTTCCACAGGTAAACTTTTCCAACAACATATAATCCAGGCCAGGTTGCCACTGTGCAGTAAAGCACAGGGCAGAGGTCCCCCATCTAAGGTGTACAAGCAGTAATCAGGTTTGATGCTTAAGGAATGTAATTAAATCATGGTGATCCTGAGAGTAGGCTTGTTAATCCTGTTGATAGAGAGAGCTATAAACTTGTGCTGCAGAAACAGAGCTCACAATGTTGTTCCAGGTAAATGATTCATCTCCACAGCTGTTGGCTTGGGAATAACAACACTTACAGGCTTGCTTTAACCTCTGAGTGAGCTTGTTGTTTAGTACTAGGTTGAGTAAGGTATTGGTTGTGATTTATTGCTAACCTCCTCCAGAGAGAATGGAGATTAACAGAATCATAGAATCATTAAAGTTCGAAAAGACCTCTAAGGTCACCACATTCAACTGTCAACCCATCCCCACCATGCCCACTAACCATGTCCCTAAGTGCCATATCTCCATATTTTTTGAACACCTCCAGGAACAGTGACTCCACCACCTTCCTGGGCAGCCTGTGCCAATACCTCACCACTCTCTAAGAAGAAATTCTTCCTAACATCCAACCTGAACCCGGTACAACTTGACCATCACCTCTCATCCTAGCACCGTTAGGTGGCAGAAGAGGCCAAACCCCACCTTGCTGCAACCTCCTTTCAGGCAGCTGTTGAGAGTGATGAGGTCTCCTCTGAGTCTCCTCTTCTCCAGACTGAACAATCGCAGCTCCCTCAGCCACTCCTCTTAAATAGTGGGCAGATAAGTGGGGTGAGAGGTCCTGAACCTTGTATTTTTCCTTTGATTTCATTTTTCCCCTACTTGAATGGACGAGGTGATTCAAGCACAAAGACACCATGGAGGCCAGTGTTTTAGTCCAGCAGCAGGTCAGTTAGCACATCATCCACCTCTGCAATAGAAGTGGTATTGTCAGGCAGTATGAATAACTGGGATAACACTAAAACTGCATTCTAAATCATGCCTATCATGCAGATTTCTTCAAAAGCAGATTGAGGAGACAGCAGAGAGCTTTGCAGTATCAGATCCTCTATCACGCAATATCGCTATCACTGTGCAGCAGGCAAAAGTGTTTCCTGTGGATATCAAAGATGCATGTGTCTCGCTTTGCTATTTCCTGCTCAGATTTAAAGAAAGCATGAAATCCTGGCCATGCCGCTGTGCCACAAAATGTGCTGGCCGCAGGACCTGCTGCACTTTGCTGGAGATGCTCTAAGTCAGCTGCAGGTGCCTGGAAACCTCCCCTGCTCTCTGCTTGTGGCAGAAATAGGGACACATTGCAGTGATAATCTGTCCCCACAGAAGAGGCTCTGAAAGCTAAGCAGCTGCCCCATGCCTCTAATGCTACGTGCTACCTACTGGCCGACTCCAGAGAAAGGGACTCAGAAACCAATTATGGCCTTATGTGACTAAAAGTCTTCTGACCAAATCCATCTTATAAAGCAAAGCCTGGTTCTTGATAAATTATTGCATTACAGAAATTAGGAAAAAAAAAAAAAGAAACAAACAAACAGCACTTCATCCTTGAGGATCTGGTATAGATTTAAGGGGAGTCTTCTGAAATTTGAGGGTTGAGGTCATAGTGTTTGTTTTTAAATAGAAGTCTTCCTTTGTTTAGTAAGGACAAAGTTCTCAGAATCAATTGAGATCGTGAGATTCATATTGGAGTTTTAAGGTCTCTGTTCTCCTAAAAGCAAAACAAATAAATAAACAAGTGGAAACAAATACTCTCAGAGTTTGGAATTTTGGAAGTTTGTGGGTTTTTTGGAGTTGTTGTTTTTCTTGAAATCTCAGACAGGATAAGAAAACAGCAAACTGAGTGGCTAGGCCAGGAGGGGAGAGAAAAGGAGCAAAAAAAGCCATGAAATGCTTTCAAACCCCTGCTGTTTTGGTGGACGGGAACTGTAGCAGACAGGGGCTTTTCAGAGCAAGCACACATCTGTGAGGTGGTCCCCACAGTCACACAGCACCTGTGTCCCCTCTGACTCTCACCTGCCCTCAGCTTCCCTCCCCAAATGGCCAGCTCTTCCTCAGCTGTGTTCCTTCTTCTGGGAAAGCATTGTTTTTTTTCTAAATTAATCTTAACATTTAAAATCTAGTTTTGTCACGTTAAAACCTACTTCCACATACAGGCACGCAAGCCGTAAAACCAGTGGAATTGCCCAGAGTTCTCTGATGTTAATTTTCTAGACATATCAACTGTCTCCTATATCCATACCAGTTTTTGAGTCTCTTAACTTCAGGACTAAATTTGCAAGGAGTTCCATAGGAGTAAATCCTTTTGGTTCTGGAGAAACCGCTGGGCTGCATACATTTTTGGCAATATAAAAATTGCTGTAATGGCCAGCGGCAGCTCCGAGTCTGCCATTTGAGAGGAGGATAAAGACTTGGGTGTTGTTTAGTCTGGAGGAGAGGAAACTGAGGAATGAATGTGACAAGAGTCTTCCAATATGCAGGGACTTCTAAGAAGAGAAGAATGATTGATTGATCTTCATAGCCAGCGGAAGAGGAAAGAGGAGGGATCAGCATAATCTCTAGCAAAGACAACTTAGATCAGATATTAGAAAAACATTTCTGCTTCAGTGGTGAAATACTGGAACAAGCAACCTAGGAGTGTGGAATCTCCTCCACTGAAATTATGCAGGCAAAGTTTAGATAAATACCACTTGAACAGGCAACCGTGAAATGTGGAATTTCCTTTGCCAGAGTTTTAAAGAAAATGTTTGGTGGGTATGGTTTAGCTACATTTGATCCTTTTTCATCCAGCTCAAAGACCTCCAAGAACCCTCCCAGCTCTCAATTTCTGTGACTCTGATTTATAGGACAGTGGTTAATACTTGTACGATACCTGCACCCACACTCCGCTGCATGAGGCACTGAACACACTCACCATGAAGGTGCCCCAAGCTAAATGAATGTGGTTATTAAAAAAGCAAATGGAAAACAAAAATGAAGGTTTGACGAAGGCTTTGCCTATACACCAAACTAGCAGCAGAAAGACAGGTATCTCTTGGATCTCATAACTCACAGACCAGTCACCTCACCACTGGGCCATTTCCCATCAGCCAGCAGCAGACTCTCACCATAGAATTTATCAGAGCTTTGTTACCTTCTTCCTCTCATTTTCCCTTTATGTAACAGAAGAAAGAACAGGTACTAAACAGCTGGGGAGAAATCAGTTGCATCTTTCCCAGCGTGGCCAAAGTTAGATATTTGCTTTTCAGTTTTTTTTTTTTCCTATTACAGACCTCCCTGCACTACCATAAAAAACACAGCTTCTAATCCCCTATTAACTGTATTTAGCAAACCTCAAGTGTTTCCTCCATTCGCAATCTGGCTGGGCTTCAGCCCTGAAGCAAATTTCAGGTGGCTGTGGTCTAAACATTAACTCTGGTCTGGAGTGATTTGAATTACAAACCAAACAGACTGTAAATGGAATCCTAAAGTGCAGTCAGAACTCAGTCTGGGAACCTGGCTTTGTTCTCCTGAGCCTGCAAACCTACTCTTGCACTGCTCCTCAGGCAGTCAAAAAATGGGTCGTTATTCATGGAGAGGAAGCACAGGTGTTACATTAAAGGACTGCAAAGGGAGCCATTTGGTACCAACAATATAGATTTATTACTCATAAATTTTTAAAATTTCCTTGTGTTTTGTGATTAAAAACACATCATACTTTGATTTCCTAACCACCTCCTGTGTTTTGCTTCCAAATTTTTGACAGCCAGTTAATTATGAAGTTTTGAACTTGTTTGCCAACGTCTGCTGCGCACGCATTTTCTGTGTTGCAGTTCAGAACAGTATTCAGCCACAAGTACAACCCTTTTATAAAACTGCAACGACTAAGACTTGATGTATGCTTTAAATATTCATGTCCGTGAACAATGCAGAAGCATCATCTGTTACACAGGAGACATTAGTATGCCTTCATCCTCATGAAAAAGCAAGGACCAAATTTAAGCTTGTGTTAGTACATCACTCACACCGAAAAGTAAGAAGAAACATAAAGGAAGTGGAAAAAGCATGTGACTTTATGCAAACATTTGGCATTGCATTTGCTTTTAATAGGATACAAGAGGAGATCAGATTGGGCACTTAAGTTACTAGACCTAAGAAAAGTTCAAATAAGAGATGAGCTGCAACTGTAGGCAACAAACCAGCTATTATTTCTCAAGAAGAAATCTGCTTATATGATAAAATGCAGTTGGACACAATAAATTATCAGTCACTGAAGGTACTGAACTCAGGAACGCTTCATAATCATTATGATAGTAACTACCTTTATACTGCAGGTTGAAATCAATGGCATTTTTAAGGTACTGGAAATTGGGCATGTGCTTCAACAGCCTCCCAGGTGTCAAAAAAGGATAAAGAATGCGCTGATGTAAACTGCTGAATAGTGTCCTCCACTACTGCTGTGGCCATGGGGTAGCATGAATTTACGAGCAGGCCCAAGGTGTCTTTGAAGCATTCATTCTATTCTGGGTTTATGTTACACACTAGTTGTTCTGTCTTTTTATAGCACAGGAAATATTTTCTGCAGAAAATAGGGAAGAATATAATGATCCCCTTTGAAGGATCCTCCTCTCTTTCCATCTCAGCTCTAATATTATACCCATATGCTGACTGCCCTTGGACAATCACTTGTTTTCTTCAAAGGCATCCTACGGCATTTAAGTAACTCTGTGTCTGAAGTTTGCTAACCTTGAAGGATTTTCCACAATTGCACGAGGCATGACTGAGCGAGGTTGCTCTGCAGATACTGCTTGCGGCCAAAGTCAACAGAGAATAGTTTGATTTCTTTCAAGATACACAGAGGTAAAATGAAGCCTGTGCTCTCAAGCAATCCACACTGTAAGCACATCTAGTAAATAAATAAAGCTTCTGTGAACTACTTTGTTTGATTAGCTTCCTCATACAAAGAACAAGTAGCGGCTGACTTGTAGTTGTGGGCTTGAGACAAGAGTTTTGATTCAAAGCTTGGCTCCAGTGCAGGGAAAGGACAACATGAATAGGACCAGACATCATACTGGAGGAATGTAAATATTCATGAACATGTGTGTTCCAAGCACTTGTTTCTCTCAACGGACCGAAAGGCCTTTTTTGTTTGCTGTGTGCTGAGACTACTCCTTAGTATGTTTTATATGTGGGGATACATGCAAAACACCTGATTTCACATCCATATCGTACAATCATAGAACATCCCAAGTTGGGAGGGACCCATAAGGATCATCGACTCAAATTCCTATGCAGCTACAGAAAAGATATGCTTACATATAAGTTACCTTATTTGGCATTTACTGTTCCCTGATCCTTCTATATTGGGTGCTTAAATTACATGTTGCATAGATGGAAATACTACCATGCTATGAAACTGGAAAATATATTATGTACTGTGTATTACATTTCCTACCTGTAAATCTCAGAACACTTCCTGACGGGAAGGTTCAGCCTAAACATTTCACAGCCAGCACAGAAAGTCTCAGGAGCTGCCCTGTGTCTCCAAGCAGGTGAATGACAGGGTGGAGAACAGCCCCGGCCTCCTAGCCCAGCATGCTCAGCAAGAGACACACTTGCCACCTCTCCAGCCTGGGTTGTCACTTAACTAGGTGAAAAATCCACACGTGGCTTCTTATTTGCTTGAGAAAACAATCTGAAACAAAGCAGTTTGTTCACTACATCCATTCAATTGTGTTAACTACCTCTGGTAAGAACAATCAAAAGGCTATAGCCCAAGAGGAAATTTTACACTTTCATGGACGAAAGCAGAAAAAATAAAATGAAGTAAAATAAAATGAAGTAAACTAAATGAAACTAAACGAAAACAAAATAAAATGTGCAACAACCATTCTGTACCTTGGTGGTGAAGGTTTGCTTAGGCAGACAAGCTGAAAGCCTTTGCACTCTACCTTGTGAAGCCTTGGATGAGCCATGCAGAGAACATCAGATCTCCGCAAAATCCCACTGGTCTACTGTAGAGCTGTGCAATGCAGCACCATGGAAAAGATGAGGCGGAAGGGTATTTCTGCAGCTGTGCCCTACAACAAAAGGACTGGGCACAACAGCTCAGTACCTGCATAGAGACCTTGGCATCTTTCACCTCCTCTAAGACGCTGGAGCTGGAGCCTTTCTGGCCTGCTCTGTGAGCAAACAATGTCTTGAAGAAAGACAATGTAACTAAAAGTGATGCTGTAAAGATGGTAATCATAGAATGGTTGTGTTGGAAGGGACCTTAAAGCACACCCAGCCCCAACCCCCAGCCATGGGCAGGGATGCCCCCTCCCAGCTCAGGCTGCCCAGGGCCCCATCCAGCCTGGCCTGGAGTGCCTCCAGGGATGGGGCACCACAGCTCTGGGCAGCAGTGCCAGGGCCTCACTGCCCTCTGATGGTGACTCTCAGTGATGGTGACCCTTTTCCTCATAACAATTACCCTAATTATCCCTTCTTCTAGTTTAAAACTGAACCCTCTAGTCCTATCACCATCAGTCTCCATAAAAAGTCAGTCTCTGTCCTGTTAATAAGCTCCATCCTGTTGAGTAAAGCCCAGATGCCACCCACATTAGTGAACAACAAACTAATAGTGGGAAACTTGATGAATATCTCCTTATGCTGATCATGCTTCTTTCCACCACCCTGCTCCATGGCTCTGTGGTTACTGGTAACAGCACATTCATCTCTTTCATTCTGAATCTCTGTATGGTGCCCAGAGGTTCTGTTTCAGGATAACTTTCCTGTTGTATAATCAATGGATACAATGATATTCAGAGCATAACACTGCTTTTTCCCCCCTCCCCGTGGCTTCTGTGTTACAATTAATCGAATTTATAGTGACCGGGCAAGAGAACACTTTCCACGTAATTTGGCAATGAATTGTTGATGCAAAGCATTAGTTTCTAAGTGCCAAGAAGTGGATTTTCTCAGCTTGGTCCAGGTGCTAACAACAGGATGCAATATGACCACCAACACCAAAGACTTAGTGTATTTATAAAGCAAGGAAATAACAAGTTAAAGTAGAATTTTCATTCTAGATTATTCCAGTTGTTTGAGGTCTTGGCATGGCAGCTAATCTCCAGACCCATGCTGGTTTTGCTGTAGCTCAGAATGTTTTATAATTATTTCATAATTCATTATCCAGGTACAATTATCTTTAGCTTTGCTTTGGATGGGGATGAGGACACCTTTCAGTGAGAGGCCCAATTGCACCTGGAGATTTGGGGTGCCAAGGGTCGGGTGACACCAGTACAGGACTTGGGGAAACGGCCTCTCCGTCCTCAACGTTGTATTTCTAAAACATTGTAACCTTATTGTTGGCATACAAACTGACATGTAACCACAGCCCAGACTTTTAATTTACTTTCACTTGCTTGATGAATTAAGGAATAAATAATATTTGCTGGGAACTCATTACCTAAATGCCTAATTCTTCATTCTCTGGACACACACTTGAAAGCTTGTGTTTTACGCTCGTGTTCAAACATAATAGACTCCAAAATGGATTTCTTTCTACAGCTGTGCAAAGCTTAGGGATTTCAGGTCACAGCGGGCTGTAAAAATATTTTCTTCAGTTTCAGTCCACAGTGCTTTTGAATCCCCAAACTCTCTTCACATTTCAAACAAATACTGAAGCTAATAAAAAGCTCTCAGTCATGCAGAAGTAAAACTAGCCAAGCTGAAGTTTGCATCATTTACCTGCACCATCACTAAAGGAAAGCTCCAGGCTACCTAAGCGTCTCCAGGAACCTTAACTAAGCAGGCAGCATATTTGGTCTCTTTAATGTTCAGGACCAACATGAGTATTTGGGCAAGTTTTACATAGCTTAGATTCCACTGTGATCATTTTCACAAAATTCTTGCTTTATTTTCTCATCAAACTTGAAGAGAAGTTCTGTAGGTCTGAGATATTTTTACTGAGACACCTGTAGACTTTTTTCTTATTTAGAAACATCAGTCTCCATGTACTGTGAGCCAGGGGAGATAACGAGACTCCTATATATGGCCCACTGGGGAGAAGCAAGAAAAGGGAAGGCAGATAGAGAGGCAATTTCATGGCAGTTTTCCTTCACACACACTTGTCTCTTCTGCTCCCCCATTAGCCACAATAGCAGAGCTGACACAAACTGTCAGTTAATGGCAGTGGTGTTAAGACCGCTTTTGACATGCTCCACAGCACACACAGCTCTGCAGAGGACACTGTGGAAGAACTTCCAAAAAGGCCCCCAAGACTGGAGGGGCAGGGTACAGCTTTGTAGTCCCCACTGCATACAAGGCTTTGCAGAGGGAGCAGTCAGGCACATAACAGCCTGGATTGCTCCTGGAAGCCTCTCACTACTCAAGGTGATGGTCCTAGCTCCCTTGACATGCTTTTCTACAGACTGCCATCAGCCTGATCACACAGAGAGCCTTCTGTGTTAAGAAGACTCTAGCATGAACAGATGACGCTTGTCTCACATGAAATCTCAGAGTCATAGAATCATGGAGTGGCTTGGGTTGGAAGGGACCCCAAAGATCAGCAAGTTCCAAACCCCCTGCTGCAGGTAGGCTTGCCAACCATTAGACCAAGTACTAGATCAGACTGTGCAGGGCCCCATCCAACCTGGCCTTAAACACCTCCAGGGATGGGGCACCCACAACCTCTCTGGGCAACCTGTGCCAGCACCTCACCCCCGACATCTAATCTAACGGAATTTCCCCCTGACATCTAATCTAATGGAAGGCAAATACAAAGTCAAAATAATGCTATAGCTGGTTTATTTAGGGTTGTAACCTCTTACATTTAATCAGCATCACTCTACTAATATAGTTATGTCTGTGTACGGACACAACTTTATCAGCAAAGGGATCCCCTTTCCCTCACACGAAACACACACTTATATCCCTCTCAGGTATTTCTGTAAAAGCACTTTCAAATGGAATAAATGATCATTTTTACCTTTTCTCCTTCTCTCTCTCTCTTTTTTTTTTTTTTTTTTTTTTGAGATTGCTAACTTAATATCAGTCCTTCAGCTACAGACTACAAATTGTTTTACAGAAGTGAAATTGGCAGGTTCTACAGGATGTTGCCATCTGGGCAGCAGACCTAGGGCTTTGTATATTTACCATGTTACGAAGAATTAAAATCTGCCTTAGTGTTGAAGCCATCCTGCTGCAGAATCTGAAAACATGAGCTGCATAGTGGGAAGGGTATGTGGGAGCAAAGTGGGGCTTCAGATTTAAAAGGTTTTGGCACCACTTTCAAGGCCTGTGACAAATTTATAAAAAATTGTTTTATTAACCACATTAACAGTGTTGCTGAGTGAACTACTGATTTATTTATGTCCTCTCCAACAAATTTTCAAAGGTAAGTTCAGCTATGAAATACAATAAAACCTCCACAAGTAAATTACTTGTGTCAGAAATGGGAGGAGAGAGAAGAGAAGCTGTCATGGAACAGGTGCTGATGTTAAAAAAATATGATTAATTCCTATACAACATTACCAAATAGAAAAGGAATCTTTAATTTATCTGGAAAGTGGGCACACAAAATCTTGTGGAATGAACACCTTGACCTAATAATTGAAGCAGTAATAATAATAATAATAATACTTCTATGATTCCAGGTGTACATTTATAGACTAGGATGCAATAACTACAGCTTAGGGTCTCTTAAAACTCTTTAAGTGGCCATCCTGATGCCCAGCGAGCAGTACCAAATGGATGATAAACATACTGCATATTTGGCTCAAGAAAAGGACTTCAGAATTAAACTACACTCATCAAAAAATGAATATCCTTTGCATCACTTTCTACAGCACATACATTCTGGGAGCAATGAGACTTGTGCTCAAAACAAACAAACAAACAAACAAGATAAACTTCAGTATTCTGGAAAACTCTCTCTTCCAAATATTTTCATATTGCACCCACGTTCTCTTATGCATAAGAATATCAACCAAACTTGACCATGGAAGCTGATGGCTCCTTTCGCACTGACACTGTTGCTCTCCTGATCTATCTCCACATATACATAATCCTTCCCCAGGTGGTTTACCACTACTGGACCACTGCATCACAGGTGGCTGCCAACACATCCATGTGTTTGTCTGCTCTGTGAGGAGCCCTGGCCGATGGCACTTTGCAGTCTTCTGATTAATTCAGCTCTCCCAAAGCCCTGCATAAAAGTTAAAATCAATTTACCTGCTCCCAGTACTATGTATCTCCTTTCTACCCTGCTTTCAGCATGGGAAGACTTCAAACCTTTGGAGTTCTATGTGGCTGCCTGCTGGAATCCCCCTCCCTGCCCCCTTCACCCCCACTGATGCTTCCTGGGTTGACACCAGAAGAGCCAATATCAAGTGGTACCACACATCAAGCCTGTGGTGTGGTCTGTTTGCACCTTCTCTTCTTGGATGAAAATCTTGCCCTACTTTGACCCACAGAAGCTTTGCCTTCACCTACACTGGCCCCAGGGTTTCACTTCTCCCAATTTTCCCCCTAGATCACAGACTTTAATTTAATTCCTCCAGGAATCAAAGGAAAAAGAAAAAGAAAATTCACAACAACAGTAGAACAGCAGCAGACACTAAAAACTTAGACGTTACACAACCTGTGCAGAGGTGTCTGGCAGTAATAACTGGTGTTAACAGCAGGGTTGCAGAGGGGCTACTTAACAGGAACTACTTAGCCTGGCACTTCATCCACAGAGCTATTTCTGCCACAGACATTGGAAAAACATTTTTGCCAATTAAAATAATCCAAGCAGATCTTTTATACCTGAATAGAGAAGCAAAACTAAGGAAAAGAGCATCTGACATTTTACACAAAGAATCACAAAAACAGAAAGTATTCCTGATATCTGGGATATTTGGGGTAAAATTCTCACCTCACTGAATTCAACATCTAAATGCCCATTGAGTTGAAGAGGGCCAGGACTTCACTTTCATATTCCTCAGCTAGTCTTAGATTCCTTTGGCTCTGGATGAAGGACTGGGACAGCCAAGTAGGCAGCACAATCCATTCCTGAATAAGAATAGGCCAAATTCAACAATACTGTGAGCCCTGCAAGACTTGCTTACATCAGGCCTGGACAAAACCCAACATCTTGCCTTGCTCCATAGCACTAAGCAACATCTGCTCTTAGATTTGTGATCATCATTCACAGTGGTGCTGTGGCTAAACCTGACAGGGAAACACAAACTTCCTAGATGGCGGTTACTCTGGGGGCGCCATGGGGATGCCAAATCACATGGACATTTTAGAGCTGGAAGACAAAAGAACTGATCAGAAAATCCTGCATTATAGGAAACTGTTAATCAAGATATTATTTTCCCATAAATGACTGCCAGGAGTTTTACAGTGGAAGCTGTGTTTTTCCTCAGGGGAACTGAACATATTGCCTCTGCTGTCATCATTCTCTAGTGATTTACTTAATGAGGTGCTTTCGCAGATGACATCTCAAAGCGCACTGTTCCCATGGTGCTGAACCACCGTCTGGTTCATTGATTCCCAGGATGCTGACTCACTTCCTTTGCCACTGTCATCCTGCATGCTATCGCACTGGGTCATGCGAATACCAAAATACTTCACTTTAAGAGCAGTCTCTGCTGGTACACGTCTGATACCACTCAATAGCCCACAGCAGCCAAGAATGCTCACCATAGACCCAGTTGTTTCTTCTTCCTGGTGTACCAAACCCCACTGCAGGAATCAAATATCAGTAGAGGGTCAGAACAAAGTATCATTTGAGGTAGATTTCATGCAATTCTGCCAACACAGTGAGACCCACAGACTTTACAGAGTTCTCTCCAAGAACTCCGCAACAGAATTTCAACAGCAGTCAAGAATCTGCTCAGCTCAGTGAGCAGCTGGCCTATTTCCTGCTAGTCTAAGGGGTTGTGCATCTATGGTTGGGATTAGATACCTGCTTGACCTCCATAACTCAACTAGAACTGGAATGGAAATAGTCTTGGCGTTAGCAGAGATCAAGTACTAGCCGGATGCCATAAAACCAATAATTCAGAATGACAGTTATAGCTAAATTTACTACAGATTAAGAAAAGGTTGGTGGAAAAAATGTTAGACGAAGAAGCGAATGAGATGACCAGGAGAACTTTCTAAATTCTCTTTCTTGGAAAAGAACTAATGTTCAAATTCTTGAATGATATTTATTCTGTAGAGTAGCATGCAGAAATAATGGGATTGGTAAAAAGAAGCAGAAACTTCTTGGTTATGTTTAAATAGCGTAATATTCCTGAAATATTTCTCTCACATTAGTAGAAAACTTTCTAGCTGTAGTGGTACTATTTTAACCTGCACCACACAGACAAAATATGTTGAAGATTTATTCTACTATGAGATAAAAAACAAACGAGAAAAATACCTGGGTTCTGGCTTTTTCTGTCTTTTCATTAGGGAACCACTGAAGTTATTTGTGTACTGGACAAAGGGATGCCAGCACTGCCACTTACTACACTGATGATTTCTATAATAGTTGGAACATCAACAGGAAGGACAGTCTAGTGAAATGTGAACGATTCCCAGCTCTGCAGACATATCTCTGTGCTAGACATGGACTGTACTCAGCTCTGCTCCCATCCCAAGGTTTTGAGCAAAGCTCCCATCTCCTCTATATGATCTATTTTGATTGCATGCTTGTGAAGTGGGTCTAGACGTCACTGAAAGTATACAATGGGATCCTCATTTTCAGACACAACCTCTGACTTCTGCTGGAAAATGAGTCATAATGATCACAAAGAGTAAGCATCAAAGGAAAACATTAGAGTCATCTCATATTTCCAAGCATTTGGCAACATGAGTTCAGCTTCATTTATAAAACCCAAGTCTACAATATTTGTTCTTTGCTGTTTAAAATATTTGCTGCTTGAAAGCAGCAACACAGGCATTGTACTCAGGTTTATATCACTGAAAAGAGCTCTCAGGATTAAGCATCTCTCCAGAATTATCACTAATGCATGGTTCTGGGCTGTTTCTTAGCCAGGCCAAAGTGGGAAGTACAGGCAGACTGAAGTGAGCTACTGGTGTTGTGATGCCTTAGCCCAACATAATTCACATTCTGGCCACTGCTAGGGATGGAGAGGAAGAGCAAGGAAACCCCTTCCCTCCCTTTAATTACCACCCTTAGCTGCAGCCCTTTTTCTATGACACACAGTTAAGTTGATCCATTCCTGTCCCTTCAGCCCTGTTACCTGTTCTAGCTCAGCAATGCAGCTAGAAGACTTGATTTTCTGGCCTTTGACGGCAAGCCACACCACGACCCACATCAAAGATGTCTTGCTTCAACCATGCTCCACAAAGCCTTCCCCAGAGGCATTCTGCCACAGCCAGGAGGTTTTCAGAGCCCTGCCCAGGGGTACGAGCCGAAGGGCAAGCAGAAGGCTCTGCCTGGGAGACTCCCAACTGCCTTTGGGGGTTTTGCTGTGCTTCAGATAAGTATTCAGCCATTCTGATACTTGGAATAATTAGAATTGAATCTCCTAAACCTTTTGAGGTTCAGCCACCTCTACACATAAACATGTAATAAACAATGCCTAGAAACCTGCTAATGATAGCAGTGATCAGACGGGACTTAACTTGATGCAAATGCGGTTTAATGCTTCCTTTCCTAGCTGCTGAGGAAGCCCACAGAGATAGGTATTCAGGAAAAGATCTTCTCTTTGCAATTAATTCACACAGTTTGGTAAGTTGTTGTTTAGGTTCCAATCACACCCTCTGCATTTTATCTTAATTAACAGTTAAAATGTAAAAACCAGGTACTGTAACTACAAATAGAGGAGTACAAAAAGTCAATATTTTAACCTTATTTGCTGATCAGGAGAATTGGTCTTTGCTGCTATTGCTGATTTTAGCAAGAAATCCAAGTGGTAGCTTTAAAAATACATTATGTTTCATTTCAAACTGCGTTGTTTGTTAAACACATACAATTTTGTTTCTGTCAACTGATCTATTATAAGGATAATCTACACATGCCTTTCTGGATATCCTGGAAACAAACACATGGAACAGTTCTGGATCTGTGGGTGGTTTGTTACCAGCGCAGGAGAGATGTCAGTGCTCACAGGCACAGGAATAACTGCCCTCTTGCACGTGTGCTGGGTTCTGTTTTTCCAGCGTTGGCCTTTGGGTCTGAGCATTAGCAAGGATTTTCCATCCTGACTTTCCATTCCAATAAAGTCCAGATGGTACCACTCAGAGTCAGCACTATCTGGAGACTTCTCAGTGACTGGTAGAGCTAACTGGACAACCTGATATCCTGTAAGATAGAAGCTCACCACACTGTTCCCATGTCAAACTGATACCCAATAGCTGAGCCAGAGAAGACATTTAAAAATACATCCTATCTTGACTTAAAGATCATTAGTGCAGCTGAAATGAACTGATTCAGATGAAAGGATTCAGTAAATTAATCTTACCTTGACTCACACCAATATTAAAAGACTGACTCTCCCACTCATCCTTGCAGGGGACAGTCACAGTCTCTCTTGTCACCTCCCTGAGGAGGTTCAAATAGAGTGGAGAGGCTGGGAAAAGCTCTCCCTCATACCATGAGGTACTCAGAAAATAAACTGATGAAAAATATGCTGAAGCTGTTTCCACCCCGTAAGGTTGAAACCACAAATAATCTCAGCTTCTCAAAGTATGTGTGTTTCAATTCTGTGATTTTGATTTTCCTCACTGCTGTTTTGTTGTTGTTGTTTTGCTCAGCAAAAGCAAATACTATCCCTGTCCTCCACATTTTTCAGTCTCTGTTTTCCAAGGATTTTTTTCCTCTGGCGGTCTTAAAGCACTTAAAACCGCTTCAAATTTTTTCTTTCTTCCTTTCTTCTTTTCTTCCTTTCTATGTTTCTTACTTCCTTTCTATGTTTCTGCCTTCCTTCCTTTCTTTTTATTCTTTCTCACTTTTGCGTATTCTGGTAAACTTTGCAAAGTTACAAGATAACAATGGAAAAAAAATACTGGCGATATCATCCTTTGTATGGAAAAGGGAAAATTGAAATCACCTAAGGAGGCGCAGTGCATTTGCAACACTAGAATCTTTCTCCTTCAGTATAAGAAAATCCATCAGCAAAAGTGAAATACATATCACTGCCTTTTTATATATATATATAAGCTATTGAAAATCCTGTAATATTGCATCGTTTTATTCATATGCAGTTTCAGAAAATTCATCAGAAGTAACAGAGATGACCAGGAAAACCAGATAGACTGCTTCCTAATCCTGCATTCTACCAGCCTGAACAAACAAACAATTTCTGACCCAGTTATTCTAGTAAAAACTCTGGAAATAATACAGGAAAGAAGCCAGAAAATTCTTGCCATAACTAACAACACAGAGGTAGCAGGAGTTACCCTATGATAAGAAAAGATAAAGTGAGGGTGACTGGACCTTCAGCCTGACTCTACCACAAGCATCTGCACAGAAGAGCATTAGCAGAGCCATGGGCACAAGGCACTGTGCTGGTACTGTCCTGACAGCAGGTTCAGTGGGCAAGTCAACGTTGACACACAGGGCTTTACTTTAGAGGAAAGCACTGGAAGAGTGTGTGTGTCTCAACAGAGTACTCATGTCATGATGGGTCTACACACAAAATTACTGAACAATGCGCTTTACTTTCTAATTACAAATGCAAGTTGTACAACAACATACTGATACACAGGTTGTTCCACTGAAATCAAGCTCTGAACAGCACCATCATCATCTACACAGATGTGAGGAGTAATCAATTTCCCAAACTAAGATCATTATCTAGGTACTTTTCCCAGGCCCTGGTCAAGCTGTATCAATCTGCCCCCCAGCTGCATTTTGGCCAATGGTCCAAGTGTGTTGGAAGCAGGGACACCAAAGAGGCCGATTATTGGCAGCCAGGGCAGATAGGAGGTGTTTCCAAAGATACAGGTCTCTGCCTGGCCATGGGACCACACCTTGAATGAAACTGCAGATTTTTCAGTATGAGCACCCAAACTCAATAGCTCACATGTCTCTTTGCTATGGGTTCCATCAAATACCTTTAAAGTCAAAGGCTTTTTTCAGAGGACTTTGAAAGGTATACCTCCAGGCAGAGTTCCCTTTGGCTACATTCATTTGGCTATATATCAGAGAGAATAAGATCTTGACCAACAATTTCTTTATTAGTAGTTCCATTCCCCTGTGCAAAAAGCTTTAATTCCATCATATTTTATTTTCTAGGAGAAACAGACTTTCCACATGAAAGTATGGAAGTTCTCAAAAAAAAAAAAAAACATTTTCAACATGAAACATCTCCTTCCTTATCACAGCAGAAGACTTAAAAACATGTTTGATGTTCAGCACATGCATAGCCCACATGATGTAAAAGCTTAAATTAACCCATCTGCTTAAATGTTTTTCTAAATCAACATCAGGATGAAAATTCATTCTCAGCTGAAATTTGGCAGAGACAATTTAAGCCTGGAAACAAATTTTTTAACAGATTTTGAAAAATTTAGTTCAGCTATATATGACTTTTATAGAACATACAAAGAAAGAATTAAGTTTCCAGACTTGGTTCTTCTTTTAGTTCTTCCATGATTTAAAAACAGCCTTGCTTCTTTGAAACTGAACTTGCCAAATGACCAATGGAAGACAAAGCATTTTCCCAGCTTAAAATAATGTCCTAAAGCAAATTTATTTTAAAATAAAAATTAGTGTTGTTTTAAAACGATGTTCTTTTACGCAGAATATTGGTTTGAATCTTTTTGATGCCATGCAGTGCAAAAGATGGATTTTGCACCTACAATCAAGTGGGAAAAATAAGCTTGTTTCAAATCCCCAAGGTGAACTGTTTCTGTCCCAGATGACCTGGGTAAGGACTTCATGAACTCACTGCAGACTGCTCCGTCGCTGCTCTGTAGTGCTGAATGAGTACGTATCTGGGACTGCCATGGCAAATGCACAACCCAGATCTCCAGTGGTGTCACACCAAGCTGGAGAGAAAAGCTGCTCCCCTAGGGGCAAGGGAATGATGGCGTCCTGTAAAGAACAGGAGTTCAGCAGCACTGCACAGGTAAAAATAAACTGAGATGCTAACTCTTCTCAGTTGAGTATTCAGCCCAGATAATTCTAAACCATCTCATTACTGAATTACTAAATTACTGTGTTATTTAGAAGTGTGTACATTTCTCTGTTGAATTTTTATAACTCACGATGTGCATATGGTCACGCATATAGCCACATGTATGCACTTAAGCCCCCTGTGAAACCCTTCACTCCACTGCTGTTGTGCTCTTATACCCTACACTGAGCTGCAGGCAGGGACATGGCCAGGCTCAGCAGTGTGTAGGGTAGAAAGACATGAGGTTAGAAGGCAGCAAAACGCAGGAGTGCACATCCTGGTATGATCGGGCTTATCTGATTTGATCTTTCCTTGGGTCATGTATTGACATTTGTTGCATCTGCCATTTATTGAACTATGGCTCATGAGTAACCCTTAGGATTTAACTGGACTCATTAAAGTGAAGACAACATCTGAGCATAATGTAATTGATTCTGAAGGAATCACCATCCACAGTGGAAATGCCACAGGCAGAAAGCTGGTCCCTGTGGCTGCGGCTCTGAGAACCGGCTGAGTCAGCAGTTCTCCAGCACTACTAAAGACTTCCTCTACCTTCAGGCACTAATTTGTCTGAAGACTTTTTTAAGGCTCTTGCTAAAGAGAACCAGAAAGACTATGAAAACGTGCTTTACTAGTAACACTTTCCATCTGTTCTCTCTGAGGCAACAGGCAGGGAATGGTGTATTTGGAAATACCTCAAACCAAGTGCTGGGGCTGTCAGGTCTGCCCAGGTCTTTGCAGCTGTCAGTGACTTCACTGGGTGGTAAACGCAACCCTCTCCGCCTCTCAGAAAATGTACTTTTTTTGCTCTTTCCCCTGCAGCCAGATTTCAGGGGCTCTAGCAGGAGTCTCCACAAAAGATTCCTGTGCTGTATGCACGTTTCCCCACTCGCTGCTTGGAGGAGTATCAATACGGACTGCTGGAGAGCAAAACTGCTTTGCTTTCTCTTGCAACAACATGTTTGCATCTCCCCTCATTTACAGCACTGTCAGCCAGGAATAATTGTTAAAATCAGCCAGATTTCGGCGGGGAAATTGGTCACCAATTCCCAGATTAATAACAAATAGAAATTTAAAGCAAAAAATTATTAGTGACACTTCTCTTTTCTCTGGGAATTTGCTTCCCTTTATATCTTTAACCCATAAAGCTGTTCGCAATTTCCCCAAGATTGGAGATTTCACCTTATTTTCACTGGCAATGACAAAATGCTTCAAAAGAACATTTAGGCAAAAGTTCACATAAGCATCAGGCAGCAATATATTTCATCGCGGTGAATTCCTGAAGCAGGTGAATTCCTGAACCCAAGGGCAAGAGAAGTATCTCTATCGCTCCTGCCCTTCAAAGCAGTATTTTGTTCTGAATAACTTGTGTCTCATTGCCTAAGTAGACGTTATTTCATTCCACATTGTGCTTTTCCCAAACTTTAAAACAAGCTATTTATTGTTGGAAATCTTTAAGAATTATTTAACTTTCACAGAGGAGAAATGAGCTGATCAGGAATCCTATTTCACTGCTCTGCTCCAGTCTCAAAAGCTATTACTTAAATGGGTTTACTCAGGCAACATTCTTAGCCTTTCTTGATGATAAATAAACTAAACCCTACAGCTGTCATTCTGAAGCAGCTATTCAAAAGAAAACCAATATATATGTTCTGGTATCCAAAAGATAAGGAATTACAGCCATGTACACAGAACCGGGTCACAACTGCTTCACTGATGGGTACAAAACCAAGAGTATGAGTAGGAGTATCCCTCATCTTGTGCCCACACAGAGCTCAGCTATTTACAGTCCTCTCCTAACACATGTCCTTTACAATCACCAGGCATGACATTCACAATTGCACATGCCTTCTGATTAAATCCTTCAGAAATCTACATCATAGTTATTGCATGTTTCTTTTCAAAGCACTTGGAACCTACTCACACCAGCATATTTAAACACATTTTCTTTAATCTACAATGGCCAGCAAAAAAAGTCAAAGCTATAGCACAGCTTGCAGTAGCTGTACCTGAAGCTAATGCCATTAACATGCCAAACTATGCTTGATATATGACAGTTTCGAAGATATTTTCTTTTTCTCTACTGTTTTGGTCAATTTGCATTAGCCAGAAACCATGGAAGGAACTGACTTAAGCCAAGCTATGTTTCTAGCAGCCAGATCTCCAGCTGTTGAACCAGCTGAAGATAGTCGCAGTGCTTCACAATGTTAGGCTACTTCCATTTGATGTTCAGTATAGATATGACCTTACCCACGAGGATAAACTGGTTCTTTTTCTCACCTGTAACTGAAACACTGAAGAGATCCCTAACACAGTAAAGAACAACAAATCACATACACACACACAAAAAAAAAAAAAAAGAAAAAAGAAAAAAAAAAAGAAAAGGTACTTGACCTTAGAAAAGGAAGATTTGGAGAAAAGAAAGTTGATGTGATCTGTGATAATGTCCAGCACAAATTTAAGTTTCCAAAATACTTGCTCAAAAATGTATTAGATTGGGCTTTTTAACTGGACTTATAGAATTAGTAGGTGAAAGGAACAAAAGATTGGAGAGGAAGACCTGCTGCTGATGTACCACACTGCAATCAAATGTGGGCCTCAGAGGAATTCCCAAAATATTTGTCCCTCATGCCAGAAGCCATAGAAACCCCCTGGAATTCTGGAGAAAAAAAAAATGAGGAAAAGGATAATAGCTATGACTACGTATATATATGAATGTATGTGACAAGTGATGCACTTTGCTCACCAGCCGCTGACTGATGCCCAGTTAGCCCCCCAGCAAGAGGAAGAAAGAAACATAGAAACAGACCCTGGATGAACACAGAGGCAGACACAAAACTACTCTGCTTGTGGCACTTCATGAAAGCTTAGAGTTTTACTGTTTCCCATGGATTATTCCCATTCCTAGAATTGCCTGGTTGTCATACGTGGCTTTCAACAACAAGCAATGCTCCTCTACTAGAGGAGAACCAGGTGTGTCCGAATCACAGTTATTTCTCACATTGACATCCACTGAATGGCTGGCTGGTCTCTCTTTTTATTTCAAGTCTCCTCTATTTTTTCTCTCTCTTTGGTATGACCAGGCTGCTTTGACCTCGGTAACTAGACTGAGCATGTTAGGTAATCCACAGATATGATATGCAGTCATTTTTCTCTTATTCCTGTTATCCTCTTTCACTTTTATCTATCCCCATTTATCCTCCTCCCTCTTCCTCCTCCTCCAGTTTGTTTATTTTGGAGTATGGAAGGAGAAGGAGAGATGGAAAAACAGAAGGGTATAGTCAGCAAAGTCAGGTTCAGCTTTGGCACTGTTTCCCCACTAACTTGATGCTTTTCCCCCACTGCTGAGCTGGTGGCTCAGGTTCCAAAGGCTGCACTGTGCCACTGTCACACCGCCAATGCTTCCTCCGCCAGGCCAGTCCTCATTAATGAAGCCCAGCTGGGCTTCGATGACCCTGTACCAGGTACCCCAGGGCTGGCAGCAGCTCCTCGTTAGGCACTGGCTTTGTCCAACCCACTGGAGGGTGAACGCTGCAACCAAGAGCCATCAAGTCCAGCATGCACAAGCTGCTGAGGCAGCAAGGAAAAGGCAGAAACACACAACGGATGCCGGTGGCACGACTTCCTGCATGTCACTCTTGTTCTGCATGGTTTCCCCAAACATTCGGACACGGCACAGAAATAGAGTTACAGGCACCTGTGGCTGATGATTCAGCCTCAATAGCGGAAGCTTATACAGTTTTGAAGTAGCGAAGGAAACTAATCACACTGGCTCTAGGAATACAAATAAGCACTGAATAGGTGCCAAACATGACTTGGCATTTCCAGTCACCTTGCAGTTCGTTTCCAGAGCAAGCTGGGAGGCAAATGCAAGACTTCTCTTTTTTCTGTTCTGTGTTTGTCACCTTGCAGAGAGGTGTTGAAAATAATCCAACAACAACAAAAGGACGACAGCAGATGAAGCAGCACAGAGCAGGGAGATGAATACATCAGCCCTAGCGGTCCTCCAAGCAAGGCAGACCCACAGCCACTTCTCTGGGCACCAAAACCAGCGCTGCCCCAGCAGATGCCAACTTTTCCCAGCCCCAGGTGTAGCAGCCACGCAGAGGGGGGCGAGCAAGGAGCAGGTGTACACCAAGACTTGTGCTGCCTGCAGGAAGCCCTTGCTGCCAAAGCTGTCTTCAAGTGTTAACGCTTTAGTTAATAACGCTCTGGAGGTTCACGCAGGGAAAGTAATACAAACGGTGGAAAGCTCAGTGTTTAACAGCAGAACAGTACCACAAAGGGGCTGCTGGGTTAAAATCAGATGACTTTGAAATAAAGTAAATAAATAGGAAAATACGAGCTGCACTAACGATCACAGATCTGGACTACAAGGTACGATGGGCTATTGCTAACGTTGATCTTGCTTTCTTTTTTCTTTTTTCTGTCCTCTGTGGAGGACAGACATACCACCTACTGCCTCGTCCACCAGACCAAGGACCGAAGCTATTTTTGGCATTCGTTATGGTCCAGGTGGCCCATCTGGCCTGATTCACTTGGCCAGTTTTCCTTTCCATCTGGGAATTTTGACCCTCCTGCTTTCCAACTAATTGTATCACATTATCTCCTTTTTGTTCCCCACTTCCCTCGCTGCAAAAGGTTGCAAAAATCTCATGCGCTGCGTTAGAAAGTCTCAATTAACCTCTAACCCCGCTTCAGTGCATACGGCTTGGGTTACTTCTCACACCCAACCGCGGGCCCATTAACACGTTGTCGTAAAACAAAAACTGTTTTGACGGGCTGTAATTGCTGCTAAGTGCTGCCGAACAAAGGCTCGCTTGTCCCGGGGCGGCCGGGCCGAGCCCCGCTCTGCGGAGGGGAGCCCCGCACCCCAAAGCGGGCAGCATCGAGCACCCACCCCCGGAGGGCCGCAGGAAGCCCGGGGTCCCACCCCCACTCCCACCGCAAATATAATTAGTTTATGTTAACTGGAAAGGGTCGCGGCTGACCAAAGGGCAGGGCCCTTTTTGTTTTTAGGCAAGATAGTGGAATAATTGCTTGACGCTCGGATCTGCAGGTGCTTTATGTAGCTCATTTGGTGCTGGCAGCCTGCAGTGAGAGCTGATTTCCCTGGAAAAGCCCGGATTCCATATGACAGGTCTGATTTGCTGCGACAGGAGTGATCGTCCATTCATGCCATTCACAATTATGCTACCTGTTCACCAGCACTCACCTCCAGCCCTCACCCTCCTGCTCCCTGCAGGTGGATCTGCAGCTGAGGTGGGACTGAGCTGTGCTCCTGTTAGAACAACCAGGGAGCCTCTTGGGTTGCAGGGGTTTGTGCCCGATAACTCCTTCCCTGCCCAAGGGGCTGAGGAAACCTTCCCAAGCATCTCCTTCAGACTGAAGGAGGATTTTGCCAGAAATTTCAGTTTCACGCCCATTCGCGTTCATGTTTCAGAGCAAATACATCCATAGGACAGACCCATCTGTTTGAAACGGTGGATACTACTTGTCCAAAAGACAAAGAGCCCCCAGTTTTTGCTGACTGGCCTGCCCCATGCTTCATAATCGCCCCCTGTACAAACGAAAACCAACAGCGAGCACCCAACAGCAACACAAATTTCTGGGACTTGTGGTGCCTTCCAATTAGGGGAGGGTGAGGCTGGATAAGGCTCTGCCCCCAGAGGGCGGTGGGCACAGAACAGACTGCCCAGGGCAGTGGGCAAGGCCCCAGTCCCACAGCTCAGGGAGTGTTTGATCACCACTCTCAGACATCGGGTTTGGGCGATGCTGTGCAAAGCCAGGAGTTGGACTTGATCCTTAGGAGTCCTTTCCAATTTGGATATTCTATGATTCTACTCCTAGACCCTTTACTGCAGCAGCTGCCCAGGACACCCTGATGGCCACTCAAGTTCACTGCAGTGCACTTGCCCTCAGAAGCATGTCTCCTGCTGGCTCTGCCCTCTCCCCATCCCCATGGCCACCAAGGGCAGGGCAGCCTCTCCTGCAGGCATCCACTGTGAGTATCCAGGAGGACGGGGACTGGTGTAACTGGTGTCTTGGTTTCAGCTGGGACAGTGTACTGTCCTCAACACCAGAAAGTTCCTCCTGCTGTTCAGCCTGACTCCTTCAATGCAATTTAATCTCATCACCATAGAGATAACAGCTTTTCCCTTTCTGCAGCAGTCTGTATGTGTTAGTAGATCCTCATTGCACAGTATCAATAACTGGTATCAATAGAGATCACAACCTGAAACTCTTTGCCATGATGTCATCTTGTCCCTCCACATGAAGCAGTGATGCTCAGTCACCCTTGGTAATTAAATAAAAGCCACATGGCTTTTTATTATTATTATTCCAAGCTTCCCCCTTTCCTTCAAGTTTCTAGTTATCTTTATTTCTTACTGTAAGAAAGAACTGAACACCTTTAAGCATTAGCATTTCAAAACAGTCTGCACTTGGAAACACACCAAAATGGCTATTGCAGACTATCTGGAATAGCTGTTTTGGTTAATTTCCAGGCATTAACAAACCTGAAGATCTGACCTTCCGATGCTGCCTGCAGAGGGTTGCTGACCCCAAATCCCAGCGCTAACCTTCTGTGCCTGGAGGTACCACCTGGCCTTTAGGAAATGAAACTCTACCACAGCCAACAATTACATCTCAGACGTTTCCACATCAATATGTGTTTCTGGCCTATTGCTCTAATCACTGGTTTATATCTTCTTTAGCTATTTATCTTCTGGCTGAAGAACATTATCCAAGCCCTGATTAATAATGCAGAGATATTTCCTAACCAGTGTAGACTGGCACTTCTCCATCGATTTGCACAGAGCTACTTTAATTTATATCAGGTGAGGATCTAGCATGTTTAAAAGTGTGTTAAAAGAAGACAAAGCCCGAATACATTTTATCTTCTGTGATAAACATTGCATTAAACAGAACACGTAGAAAATACCTTCTCAGAAATATAATGCTGGTTGTAGCATGTACTGGGCACAAGAGCTGGAAAAGTTTGGATGTTTTCAAGCAGCGGTGGTTAGAGGTTGCCAAGAGCTATCACTGGAGGCCTGAATTTAGGCAGTTTGCTACTGCCTAGAATAACAAGTGCCCAGATCTAGCTGGATGGTTAAAGGAGTCAAAGTCAGGTCTCTGGATCAATTTTGCTGTCAGGAGAAGAAGCCTTTGAGGGAGACTTGCCCAGGTGAAGGCTGGGCACCTTGAAGCACTGCAGAGCTACATACGCTACTGCTAGCCAAGGAAAGACCTGTGCACAAAAATCAGAAAGCACCACTTCTGTGCCTGTTTTGGAACTGGTATTACATACTCAGGGAAGGATAAGATCTGAAAAGCAGGCACAAAAGAAATTGTAGGCACAAAAGCAGATGCGCAGCCCCAGAAACGCCTGTGTTCTGAACCAGTCAGTAAAGTTCAGCACCCAAAATCACAAATACCATGCCAGCCACCCAGTCTCACTACTCAGGTGTTAGAATAGCTTCCATCACCATTGCACTTCTCAGCCCTAAATCCTGCCAGATGAAAGTGGGCAACTGCACCATTCCTCCTCCTACAGATCAGGATTTATATCGCTGTAATTCCAGGTTAGTTCATTTCCTGGCCCTGCTGGGTGACCTTGAGTAAATCATTTTCGTTCAGCTCCTCCTCTTATTTTCTCACACTTCACTGTCTTCAGGGTGGAAAAGTTCTGCTCTAATACAGATAGTTGATGGTAACTGAAACTATATGAAAAGTAGCAGTCATTTTTACAAGAAGACCTAGTGCTGTGCATTGAATACAGCTGTCAACAGTGCCTTGCATGCCATCAGTATCGTTATGAAGGCTGTTCTGTGACTAAGGCTAAAGAAATAACTTAGAGCATTCAAACAGACCAATCAGAATAGCAATTTAGCAACGTGGCAATAAAATCCCAACACAAACATAAAATAAATCATTTGTATCTTGAACTTGTTTTACATGTTGAAAAGTTCACCAGAGAGACATAGGATATACAATTCATTTTTTAACAAGGTCCATGTTACAGATACCATTATCTGTACCATTATACAGATGCCATTAGATAGTGCTGTTTGTATACACAGTGAAGGGAAGCTATGTGTTAAATGCATTTTTAATCCCTGAGGAAGGTCACACTAAATTCTTCACAAGGAATCACAGATTAATGATATTAGTATGATTATGGAGAAAAGTTAAGAGTGGTATTTGACTGTCAAACCCTAACCTTTCTCCTCTATGTCTGTAGAATTCTCCTCTGCCCCTTTCACCCGTGATTCACTAACATGTTCCACTGAACTGCTGAAGCGAAGCTTATGATTACATTATTATGTTTACAAAAAGAGCCTAATTGTAGGACAACTAATGCCAAGTACACACATTACTTGAGTATTGTGAGCATATGATGATACCTTCCAACACACACTCTTTTTCACGTGTGGAAAACTCAGACAGCAGTTTCAGATAGTTCTGAACCCTTGACAGCTTCATGAAATGACATCTGGAAGTAGATTATGTCACATATTGGAAAGGAACAATAAGTTAGCCACAAGAACAATGTGATTTTCCCATGAGTGAGGGGGGAAAAAAAAATCACAACAAAAGAAGAATCCAGCTGTATACAAAGTAGATTTCCAGTCCAGAGGTAAAACATATGAGAACCAATAGCAGAGGCAGAAGGACAATTGTGATACCAACGATGTGAGGAGTTTAAGTAAACTTACAGCTGCAGGAAGATGAAACAATTGTCAGGCAAATAGTTTTGTTGTGGCCCTCCCCTTCCCACTCCCCAATGCAATGATTACTAGTTAGTCGTTTCAGATTCCAATTAATTTGCCTCAAATAGATCAGAGAAGCTTACCTATAGATTGTTCAAGATCTGAGTTGACAAAAATAATGCCTGGGCTCTTATAAAGAAAGGCTCAAGAGCTTGAAGCCCAGTTCTTCAGAATATCAACTGATGACCCAGGGCATTCATGCCACTGGATTCACCAACGTGCCTCATTCCACAGGAATTTAGACCAAATGACCTCCAGGAAGATTTTTCAGAAGCGTGGAGCTTGAATTAATCTCCTCAGTCCACAAAGTCACACTCTTCAGCTCTGTCACTACTAAATTCAGTGAGAACTTCCAGGAGTTCTGCCCTTAGGAAGACAATGAATAGTATAATATGGAATTTGTAAACCAAAGTTGCTGTTTTTTTTTTAAAGCTGCTTCTTACATTTGCAGTAATTGTCAGAGAAAACATGATGGTTCCACTGGAGTACCTTGGCTAGAGCGCTTGATGTGGTGAGGGGTAATTAATTTTTTCCAAAATCAAGGCTATTTATTGATGCCCTGAATCAAGCAAATTGGAAGCAAAGCTAAAGGAAATTTCGTTTCTTGTACCAGAAGACTCACCCATTCCATTTCTACAGCATTTGACTTGGTGATCTCCTACAGCAGTAAGACTGACAGTAACTAAAACATCGTGTAAAGTAGTACATTAGAGCCTCGTTGATATTCCTCTCTTTAATCCACATGCCTCATAATTCATACATGGAAAGCAGTAGTTTTGTCCTCCTTCTCTGCTAGGATTTAAGACTGCAATGAGGAGGTTTCACGTTACAAAACATGCTCCTGAACATTTATTCCTGCACGTGAAGGATGAAGAGAAATCATCACAAAGTCTACTCACACAATAAGGGACTGAACCCACGGGTTTCATTTATTTCTGCAGCTGTTAGTATGAATTATCGAGACTTTGTTTAATTTTGTATTTCATATCCCATCTAAACAAGCTTGGTTAGTAATAGACATCATCTCATTGTGAAAGGAAGAACCAACCAATTGCTAATGTCTCCTCCAAAATTTGAAAGGCCTCAGGAAAATTCCTTCTAGATTTTCTTCACTGCAAAATTAGCTCATGCTGTAACTTGAGTCCCACCTCAAACAAAAGTGGAATTCGTAATTCAAATGGGTGGGCTCCTTAGCTTACATTGGCTGGCCCAGAAACAGCCACTTGAGTTGTAACCACATGAATACTGCTAATTCTCCAATGTTTTCCCATAACTCCTGCTGGGAAGCCGGAAGGACAACAAAGTTTTCCCGGATCCAATAAAAAAAAAAACAACAGCTTTTAGAGCAGCCCAGTATAGCTGTCTTGAAAACTGGGAGCCTATGAATTAATGCTTTCACTGGGATTTTCAGGAGAACAGTTGCATCATTTCTGGGCCTAAGAGAAGTTCAGTCTTAGTCCTCATGGGTTGTCTACCCAAGCCAAACAAGTTCATATCCCTTTTCTCCTCACGGGGAGAAGCTCTTGCACAATCTTTTCCCTATTACTCATTTTTTCACGTCCACAGCACAGCTAACCACAGAGCTGGGGACCACATCCAGAGTCTGCAGCAGTCCTGGGGTAGATCCTTCTCAAGTCAAACAGAGAAAAGCCTGCCAGAATCTTTATGCTATATCTATCACTGTATTAAGTAGAAACTCTCACCAACTTCATGCATGAGTTCCTAAGTTCTTCCTCCCCCTCTCCCCAACTCCCCCCCCCCCCCCCCCAAAAAAAAAAAAATCCAAGGAATCCAGTCATTTGGGTACAAGAGAGATCCTGCCTATTTCTGCCAACACTTCTACTCCATTACCAGAGCCTAATGAAATTAAACTTTCCTGCCATGTACGGCAATGACATCTGCTCTACTGGCTGCCCTCACTTAGCTCCACTAAGCTTTAGCTTTCAACTGCTTGCTTAAAAAACAATCTAGAAAAACTTCAGGCCCCTCTTTAACAATGAAAATAAAAATCTGGAAGTAAACTGTAAACACTTTTCTAACATCACGCTAGCATTATGCATTACAGAACATTATAAGGCTGAAATTTGGCCCTGAGGCCAAGTGCCTCAGCTGCTTAGTGGAGTCAAACCAGTTAAGGCTACTTCATTCTTAATTTCTTCTCTTGTTACTGTTGACAGAAACCATTTAGAGTCAATAGTAACTTCACCATCATTTTGTGTATGTAACTTCCCAAAACACCGATGATATTGAAATTCCACCACTAAGGATCCCAAAATGTTCTTGCTGTCAGCATCTCCTTGCTTGGAAAGAGCCCTCTCCTAGGGCTCAACCCATTGTCACAAGCATCAGTCTGATTTTCCTTTCTAAGCTTATACATTAGGGGTATCATAAAAGCAGTCTGATAAGCAAGTTTTGTTCCAGTCCACTGGATAACCTTTTAATGGAGTCAAGCAAAGGGATTACTCCCCTCTAGAGCATCTTTATTGCTCTGACTCTCGTAGATGAAAATATTTAAAATGAAAGCTAAACAAATAAAGGAAAGGCAACACAAAAGCCCAGAACTTGCTTTTGTTTGCTTGTTCTCAAGTATTGAAGGCTTTCATTTTGGGGTGGGTGTGGGGAAAAGGGAGCAATGAACATTTTTTATTAGCAATCTAAAAGATGATTCATAGAAACATCTCATTTGTCAGAGAGCTGTTTAATTTAAAAGACCTTCTGGAGAAAAAAAAATATGTGTGCAGTGTCTCCTTATGCAGCTCGTCACCAAAATTCAGCATTTGTTGAGCCCGGAGTGGATTTTATCCTGAATTATGGCAAAGGTCATCTTGTTTCTGCTGTCATCTTTCAAACCTCATGGAGTTGCCCATGGAGAAACCAAGTGATGGACTGCATCTGTGGCAGCTGCTGAGCCCCAGGGCATGCAACACCGCCAATTCTTGCAGCAAACTGGTCTGATGGGGGTGAGGCATTTTCTAAAGGCTCTTGCTATAGTGCCCATCCTCTCTCCGGACTCACAAATGCCTTTGTTCTAGTCCATGCCACTGCCTCATTAGATCTTCCTATTTAGAGAGGTGTGTCAGCTTGCAGATGTGGCACATCCCACATACTTTTGTTTCCAGGATCAGAAATTACACTGAGCAGGAATCCTTGGCAAATGCCACTGAAAGCACCAGCATCCCAGTCTTTCCTGCTGCTGGTACTGGCCCTGCAACTGCATACTGAAATTTCTACACAATGCTCTGAATTATGTTTGCAGTCCCTAATAACCTACTGCATGTAAGCTGCTCCAAAGTTTCTTCCTTGAAGGCTAACTCAGGTCAAAATCAAACCCAAGTCTTCCCTTTAAAAAACTGCTTCTGGAATTCAAGTTTCCTTCCTGATTAGCTTCTCCAGAAAAGCAGGCAAGATTTAGACACAGCTGAAGAACCATTCAGACGATAAACTTTGAGGATCTGCCACGTATTTGTCAATAATTGCTTCAGGAGTCATCTGTAGATTAATCACTCTATTAATCATTCCTCCATCATAAGCCTAATTTACCCCCCTAATCCTACTCCCTTGAAATAGAGCTTGGAGATACTTGACTTGTGAATACTGCCACAAACTGTGAGCAAGGGACTGAGTTCACCAAGCTGGCAGAAATGGAGCCACACTCAAGGCTGAGCTGGGTGATGTTTGGAGAGCTCACATTCATGCTGATGGTGTGGGAGGGAGGATGTTCCATAGGGCTTCTTGACATTTACTAAAATAATAAAATAAACTGCCGCTTGTATTAACAGGCACCTCCCTTAGAGGTTATCGCAAACGTAGAACTCTACAGCTCATCTCCTTGCAATTTGGCTCAGAAAATGAATTCTGTCTGGGCTGCATCTGCTTATCTAATGGTAACTTGCACTGCTTTGCAGCCCAGCTCTGCCTCTAGCCACTGCAAAGGAGCAGCTATAAGTCTCTCTGATTCACAAGGATCAATCTTACACAAATGTCTTTTTGTTCAGAAAATGCTTTTGATAGCCGAGCAACAGATCCAATGTGTTTAGGCAAGCTATACAGTTCCTCTAAGACCACCACCAAGAAAAAGGAAAAACCCACAGTCATTAAAGATACCCGTGTCTACCACTCCTCTTGTAGAGTTGGTGTTCTGGGAAGGAAGGCCTACATTTTGTTTTCTCAGCTTATATAAAAACTATTACTCTTGGAAGCGCTGCATATACACACAGATATTAACAAATAAATCATGAAGCTCTGAATTTCACAAATTAATGCAGGCTTAATCTTGCCTATCATAAGCTGAGAACAAGTTTTCAGATTTCAGATTCATATTTTTGGTCCAACTAAAGGCAGAAATTTTAATGCTTACACTGTAATTCTGTATAATAAAGATTAAAGCCTAAAATATTGTCAGTGTTAAAAAAGATATTAAGTAAACTCAAAAGCTTTTTCCCCCCTTGTATTTATAAAGGAAGTTATCACTATTTTTCTCAGGAAATTAAGGCTGCACACCTACCTAGAACATAATTCGCTTCCATTTTTTAGTACCTATAAATCAGTTTAGACGTCTTTCTTTACTATGCTTCTAAATTTATCCTCGAGTAAACATTTACTTGTTTAAAATGGGTTAATGTAGTGGTTCAAAACCAACGGGGCCACCAGGGCAAAATTTTGAACTTTACTTTCCCAAGAAATGTAATGGCCTTAAACTGGAGTTTTTTGCAAGTCATGTTTAGATTATGTTTAAATTGTCATGGATCTAACAATGGGCTGCAGAAAGACCTGCCTCTAGCTACATCCATTACTTTCCTCCTAGTTAACAAAACAGCAATGTCCGCAGTGGATGTTGTAAGAATTGAGTTAATTATCTGGGATAATCTGTACGCACTAGCCAATAGTGTCCCACTAGGTCAATACAGAAATTAATTGTGGGATTCTTGTCAAATTCACATTGTTTCCTGGCACAGTTGCAGGCCACTCAATTAGACACCTTTCAAGGCCTTTTGCTGGTCTAAATGTAGCTAATTGCTCTGGATGTGAATGATTCATCTCCCAGATGTCTCAGACCTCTCCGCAGCTCTGCTCAGCTAATATCAATACATACATCCAGCGGACAGGATATTCTTGTGAACAGGATATTTTTACTCATGTCTCCCTTTTGTATGATTAATCTCAAACAAGGAAGGTCTCCTGAATCAAGCTCTTGACACAGCAACTCCTTTACATCTGCAGGCTTCCCACACATGAGGGAGCGGGCATGAATGCAGCCTTTTTGTCAGCACTCCCCAGGTGCAGCGCTATTCACACTTGAGCTTGACAGCATAGCATAACAGTTTTTATTTGCCACTCTCCTCTGTCAAGTATTCTTTTCTCTTCTGCTGCTTCCTCATTTGTCCATATATCTGTGGCAGGGCTGGCCAAATTGTAAATGAATGAAACACAAAGACAGACTGTAGTTTTCACAGTGACAGTCTATGGGAAAGCAGTGCGCGGTTTGGTTTTTGTTATGGAGTCCTCAAAGGTCATCAGTAGCACTTGTAACTGCAAGTCCCCAGAGGAAAAGATGAGAGATGAGACCATCTAGTCCACTGGTTACCAGCTTTCCAGGAGAAATCCTCAACAAGTTGTAGCTTAAGAGCCATGGATAAAGAAGTGGGGAATGTAAAACAATACCACAGGCGTGAAACCTTTTCCCAGCTTTCTTTGTACACGAGTAGATTCATGAGTACAGGAATGAGGGAGAGAGAAGCAGCTGGTAACTCAGCCCCTGCAGTGCTGGATGCAGCATTGTACATGGGTGGCACATGCCTCCAGCCCTGGTGGGTGGCTGCAACATGAAACTTTAACAAGATCTGGCACGGCAGCTTTGGCTATATAAAACCTCAGCAAGGCTCCCTGAGAGGAACACGCACTCACCTGCCATTAACACAACCAGCCACCGGATGTCTTCATTGCTCCATGCCAATAGTCATGGAAAAGCAATTCCCCAAGAGCAAAAAATGAGGTCTCTTCAGGTTGGCCATATACATAATGCAACCTGGAATGTAACAGCCCAGTTCACTCAAGAATCACATCTGCACTTCTGTAGGAAGCGATATGCAGTGGTAAGGATGCTAGCACAAGGAACAGGTTTTGTTCAACACAGCATTGATTTTCCCTATGACCTTCACATGTTCAATACATCACCGCAATTTCTCCATCAGCAAACTGGAACACCAAATATCCCCTGCTTGTGCAAGCATCAACAGAACCACACAATGTCCTAAGAATATTTTGCAGTTCCTATTCAAGAACAACAAAGCAGTAATGATCATCATGCTTGCACCTTTCCCTCCTCTTCCCATTTGAGCACACAGCACCACTGTCTCTAGAGAGGAGCAGCACCTTGAGAGCTGATTGTCATCCATCTCTGCATATTTGTAGAGAAGGCAACAAAACAAAGTTGATTTTGCTTATACATATTCACATACACACATATAAGCAGAGGGACAGATGTTATTTGCAGTACTGACAACATGGCAGTAGGCAAAAGCCAGCTCTGAGCCAGACAGCATCTCTGAAATGCACAGCAGTGAGATAGCAGCTGTTGTCAGGCCCTTGGAATGTACTCATTAGATGATCAAGGTCTCTCAATTTCTTCTTTTGCTCTCCTAATACTCCCTCAGTTCGTGTTGAAGTTTGCCAGTCCTTTTTCCTGTTCCTCCTCCACTTTAGAATTATAGAATCACAGAATATCCCAAGTTGGAAATGACCCACAAGGATCATTGAGTCCAACTCCTGGCTCCGCACAGTACCACCCTAACCCAGAGTCTGAGAGCAGAGCAGACCAAACGCTCCCTGAGCTCTGGCACTCAGCTTCTGCCCACTGCCCTCTGGAGCAGAATCTTTTCCTAATATTCAACCTGGCTCTCCCCTTCAGGTTCTGCCTAGGGGTTGTAATCCTGGGTCACACTTCTCATGCAGCCACTTTTTCTCAGGATGGGAGCCATGCTGGTCACAGACCCCCTAAAAATTCCCCAGTGCAGCTTGACCTTTATGTGAAACAGGAGAAGAAGTTTGTTACAGCTGGATGCTTCTCCTTACCAATGCCTCCTCCATGGTAGCTCACACTTTTGGTCATTAACGCTGGGGTGGAGACAGCTACTACAGACTGTGTCCAGTACACTCTATTTCCAGCTTTACTGGTTTTGCTCCCCTGCACTTAAACATTACCTTCAAGCCTGTACCAGGCAGGTTTCCTATGGACACATTTCTGTAGGAGGAGCTCAAGAGGTATAGCCCAAATGCTTAAATAAAAGTAACACAATTTCAGTAAAAACATATTTTTGAGATCTCACGTGGCTTCAAGCCTAGTGTTATAAGTCATCTTTTCTTACAAAAAAATCACATGCAAGTGACTGCATCCATGTTTAAGTACTTTCATACATCTGAGTCTATGACTGATATGGCAGCAATTCAAGGTCCTGCTGAGTAAACCAAAAGTCTCTCAGTGATTTCAATTCTCTTGGGCCAACCTGATTTGTCCTGCAGCATTACAAACAGAATCTACTTTTCTGCTGTCATTGTCCCCCTTGGTATCCTAACTCCATTCACACAAATAATAGCAACAGGAAAGTTGATACCAGAGTTTTTCTGATAATTCCCATGCCGTTTTATGTAAGGCACTATGATCTTCTTTTCTTTGTGCAAAATCATTATGCAGCTCTGGCACTTTTCTGCAGTAAGTGCTCTGAACACTTTTTGCACTTACAGCGAAGCAGCAAGCCTGGCACTAGCTAACAGATGCCCTGTTTCTATTCCTAAAGGAGCTCAGGCCCTGGAGACAGCAGACATCATTCTCAGTACATCTTCTGACAGAAATACCAAGAACCTTCTAAAATTTCTCTTCCAAAAAGTGAGAAAAAGCGCAGTGTTTCCAGTGGCTGCCTTATGGTAACCTCTTGAAGGGTCACTGACATGTTACTGTAAGCCCAAAATCTTATTTACTAATCCCACTACCATGTCATTTAGCACATAATACGTTACTACGTAGTTATCAAACAGTGAGCAAAAGAAACTTCAGTGAGATACTCCTTAATGTCAGCTAGATCTGCTCTTACTAGTAGAATGGACCATACTGTATAGCTCCATTTTATTTTCATTATGTTTTTCCTTATTTATTTCACGAGTTCTAAGTAACACGTTTCTCTTTGCTTCCTGTATGCCACTGTCAGGCTTTCAGGCATTTTCTCCTGGTTTCTATTTCAGATTGAATGTCCCATGACTTTTTTTTTTTTTTTTTTTTCCTTTAAAACCACCCCAGAAAATTAAGTAATAGTCGTGTCCTTTGTTCTGCTTTGCTTTATAGGGAGTAAAGCTAATGAAAATTAGGTCAAGCTGAACCCTGTGTTCCCAAGCATTGTTCTTGAAATCTGTTAGCACCTTGTATCTCTATTCTTCTCTTAGCATTGCAGTGTTTACAAGCTCTCTAAGCATGCATTCACATGCCAATTATGCCGAATAGACCACTGCAGATATGAGCACTAAATCCCAAGTATAAGCAAGTAGCTCTTTTGGGAAGCTGGTTAAAAAAAAATAGAGTCACCCAGATTCACTTATTTATTTCTGGCTTATTTCCAGGCTGTCTTAAACACTGAACAGGGACTAATGCAGAATACATACACAGGAGTCTATTATTCCACTGCAGCTCAGAGAATTTAGTGCCAGAGAGAGCGGTGCAATGTGTGTAATGGGACAATAGCCCCTTATAGCAAGGTTTTGAAATTTAAGATGAAAAAGAAGGTGTTTTGCAATGCTCACAACTGTAATCCTTGTTCCAACAGGCATTGCTACAAATCCCTTCTCAATACCAGCACAAGAGCTATGCCCAGGTGCACTGCTGCATGATTCTGCATCTGCATGTAGCTTACCCATAAACAGGGAGCTGGTTAACATGAGCACGGGTCTCAGCTGCACTCTCGCTAAATGCAGAACCCTCATACAACCAGCAAGAGCCCACTCCTAGTCCAGCATCCCTATGATTTCATATGAGGCACAGCTCGTTCGAAAGCACTCAAAATAAGTAGATATTGCAAGCAACCTTACTCTAAGTATTTAATAGATGGGAAACTGAGGCACAGAGCAAGTAAATAAGTGGACATAGAGATCTGCGGTACAGTGCAAGTGGAAGCTTTTTTTTCCCCCTGACTTATTACTACTATTTCTTTCAATATTACTGCTTTTCTTAAGCTGGTATTGCTTGCTCTATGTGAGGAAACTTTCCACTCAGTAATTTTGGTTTTGGGATGCAAGATTTAGCGGATAGATCCATATTTCTCAGTCAGAGTCTTCCAGCAAGAGATGACATAAGGGACTTCATAGAGCTAGCACTGCTCAAGAAAGGCATAGCTGCTGCTTGTTTCACCATATTGCTTGTGAATTTTGCCAAAAGAGCAAAGCAAGAAAGAGAGACTGCAAAGTTGAGATAGGGTGGATTTCAATAGGATCCTGTGCAGTCATTCCTTACAAAACAGGAAGTCTGTCTAAGCAGCTGGCTGCAGCCTGCATTACTTTTCCACTGTGGGTCACCGATTCAACTCTGACTTGGGTGACAGGGACAGAGCTGTGGCCATGTGGCAGTCATTGAGTAGCTCATGAGAAGTGAGCTACAATTGGCAGCACAGAGTATAGCAGACAGGTACAAACACCCAGAAATCCCAGTAACCAACAACAATTCCATCTCTGCTGTGCATAGTGCTGGACTGAGAATGGGGTGCTTTTCCCAAGTCAGGATGAAGGCACACTGGGACAGAGGTGCACAGAAGAAGCTCCACATTCTGGACCACATATAAAAAAAAGCTTTGATCATCACAGGAAGAAAAGGATCAAATTTGTGGATTTTAACAGAATTAAAATCAATGAGACCCTCGAGTAGCAAAACTACAGTAAGAGCTATCGTGTAATTGATATTAGTATGGTTATTATCCAGCCTCTTAGAATATTTGCTTTATTCATGTTAACGGATGGTTTTTTTATTGCATTCTGTTGTAATTCTTTTCTTTTATGAAATGTAATTATATTTCCACAAACGTCATGTCTACAGAGGAAGCATGCCAGAAAGCTATTAGAATAGCACTTGTCTTGCTGCTGTGCCAGATGCTGGATGCACTGATTTTCTAAAGACCATGAGGTGTCTCATTTTGCTCAATTCTCTCCATCCCCAGGAAGGCACACATGTAGACATCAACACAGTCAGTTTATAGAGGTGTCAGTTCATAAGATCACCAAGTTTAGTTTGCTTCCACCTATGTTATTAGGCACCACTAGAGCACAATATTAAAATAACAAAAACTACCATTTCCACAGCAGATGACTCAGATCTGTTGTAGTTATCTGAAAGTCAGGGCTGCACGAGTATTAGAATATACCATATATTTTCCCATTCCTGGACTCCTGTAGAACAAATCTGGAATCATGCCTTGCCTTTTTCATTTTCATGTTGTCACTATCTTCTACCATCTGCCACATTAGTAAGGTACCAAAAAAGAAAGACTAAGTCCTCTTAAGGTAAATTTTGGTATTCTTCATTAATGCTCTATAAATCAGCCTCCTTATAAATCAGGGAACGTTCATCAATCAATTCTCAAAAATATTTTATTTGGCTAAGAGTGTCAAATTGTAAAAGTAACAAAGAAAAAATTAAAACCATGTGCTAGGAATGGGTTCATGACTGCATGGTTACATCAACAAAGACTCATAACTGCACAAACAATTACCATATATCATATTAACTTTCATTAAATAAAACCATGCTGAAAATCAGTAGTACAATCCTGATAGGACACACATGTTATCGAATACATTTACGTATGCAGGACTGCATGCTACACTCAGTCAGCTGCAGACTTGGGTTGCATACCTATAACTGGGGTCAGAATTTCTTCTCTTGTCTTTTTATACACAGCTACATTAAAAGATGCTGTCTGAAATCCCCACCTCTGGTAGTTAACCTGCAGACAAAGCAATATTATCCTTCTTTTAAGACAGGCTATCTTGCAGAGTAACAAAAACAGAAGACTAAAGGTCAGGAATACCCAGACTTCGTTCCTTAGCTTGTTACTATCCAGTCATTTAATCTTTAATAAGCTGTTCAGAAAAAAGTATTTAAACCTCACCAAGACCAGATGCCATCACTGGCCACTGAGGTGCGTGCAGCCTGTCCACGCAGCAGTGCAATTCTCTGCACCATTGTTCTTGCAAGACAATCTGTTCAGGACTCTCATCCCTTTCAAAACTGCTGGGTGCTGATCCACTGCACTGGAATGCCTGAAGCTGACTTCGTAAGAAAAATCAAAACTCTTTGCCAAAATGCAAGGCACAGATTTACATGCATCACCTGAGCCTATGCATTGGTTTTGCAAGCTCCACTTCCCTAAGGTTCCACATGCTGATGGTTATCAAATGGGTAGCTGCTTATTTTGTAAAGGAAAGTCTACGCAGTGGAGCTGGTGGTTAAATTACTTTAGACAAACATTATCTACAAACTCAAAAATGCTGCATTTCCCAAGGCTTTTATAAAACACTCATTTACATTCAGATCTCTAGGAAAAATAAATAGGATGGAGGATAATTTGAGCCTTGTGATGGTGTTTTATCTCTGAACTTCAGAGCCTGATGCTTATTAATCAGTTGTGGCCTGTCAACATCAGAGTCAAAAACTCTTCTATCAGATCTTTCATTGGAGATAGGCACTAATTGCATCTATACAATACTTCTGATTTGCTGTCCAAAATTCAGGGTGTGCAAAAGCCTCTCCTGATCTGCAGAAAGATGGCCTATTCAGCACTGGTGCGAGTTTGAAAGCCCCTGGTGTGCAGGGAAAACAAATGCCTGTCTCTTACAGGCCTATTGCACATAGCACCCATTTGCTGATGAGCTGCATTGATTCTGTGAAGTGTCCCATGAAATATGCCTTCATATTCATGAGAGGCAAAAAAAAAAACACACACACACACATACAAAAAAAGCCCTGAAAGGGGACAACCACTGCCAAAGCTACAGAATTTCTTTTGTGTGAGAAGAGCACAACCTTCTCTTGCTTCTTCCCTTTGAAGTGAGATCTTAGCTGGAGGAAAACCATGGTTTTCACTAGATCACGTGATCAATTTCCTTCTTAACCTGGCTATTCATCTGTGTTCTGAAATTTCAGAGCCAAAGTTGCACCTTTAAATCACCTGGAACTTTACAGCCCATCAGGCAGACTATTACAGCAGCGTACCGGATTAACAGAGCTACAGGTGGGCAATGCATGTAACTGCATGGCAGAGAAGTCTTTCTGAAAGTTTCAAGATAAAACAAGGAGCTGTTTCAAAATGCCTGTGGTTCAAAAATAATTAAACTTTCTTTGGACTTCACCTCCCTGCTTTTCTTTTTCACGTTTTTTCTAAATTATCTAAATAGAGGTAAAAAAGGAAAGGGGGGAAATTCCACAGTAAAAGGAGGAAAAAGCTAAAAAATAATATCTCCAAGGGATGTTAAAAAGCAGTCCATGCATATGCAGCCTACAAACATTTTGACCTTTCTAGCTGTCTCCACTTTCTCATTCACAGAACTGCCATCTGTGCAATTTTCTCCGTGCACTTCAAGCACATACTGGGTTTATAGATGTTGAACTTGACTTTTCTTTTTCCCCCAGTGGAAAATTGGATTTTTAATTAGAGGAAAATGTCTATTTTCCTTGAAAATAGTAATTACGTTTTTTCCCCTGGTCACAAAGCTCATTTGGGACAGTTTTACCTGAATGTCTTTTTTTTTTTCTTTTTCCTTTTTTCCCCAAAGCGTGCATGGGGGAGAAGTGTGTGAGGGCAAGTGAGAATTGTTCTACATGCATGTTTTGAATAAAGAGCTGGATTTCCTGAAAAGGTTGAGATAAAGACAGCAGTAAAATCTGAAAAATTAAATTGAATATTCAAGTATGTTTATATTTGGTGAACGTTTCCCTCCCTGAGGAAGGGACAAGCCGGTCCTCCTGCGCTGTTTACGTCTGGCTGTTCCATCTGCCCCACACTCAGAGACCAACCCTGATGCTGCCTCAGATCAGTTTTTGTTTCAGAGGTGGGATTCATCAACTTGAATATGCTGAGCAATGAAACCACTTCACCTACTTCTAGTAGTGAGAAGAAATCCTGAAGTTCCTACTCTTTCCTGATTGAGAAACTCCCATACCGTAAGATGTCCTGTGTGTGCTGTTGGGTTCGTTCTGCTTCTCCCTGAACTCAAAGGCTACTATCCAGGTGACTCAAACAAGACAATTTCTGCACGGAGTGTCTAGACAGTATCTAATAGAGACCTTCATCAATTTTGTATTTATCCAAATGACCCTTCCTGAAGATAGCCTGAATCATGGGCCAAACCTCCACTCCAAAACCAAATTCAATACGTATGCAAGAATCCCAATTCAGTTCCACTATAGGAAATAGAAACCATTTCACAGACATCAATAACAGCAAAACCAATCCTTCCAGTGCCTTCCTCCTATCAGGAGTACATATTGATTGTTATATACATGATAGACAGAAGTAAGTGTTCCAGACCGAACCTTTTAAACCTCAGAACCCATCTGAATGTTCTATTTAAGGCTGGAGTCCTACAACTATAATAACAGCAAAAAGGGCTTGTTTCTGATAGCACAAGGTGAGCTACACACATGGAGTGCTTCACCATAAACCAGGACTGGTGAAGCTTTGCAAGCCACAAGGGCAATTTTCAGCTAACAGTGTATTCTTGAGGTGAGCCTGTCCACTGGCAATCATTTGATGTTCTGGGGTATCGATCTTGAGTCCAGGACTTAGCTCTGTGCAGTATGTAGTTCTACTAGTAGGTTTTTTAATTAATTGGTTTTTCTTACATAGCTCCTGAAACTTTGAGAATGTGTTCAACTATAGTTAATGAATGAGTCTGGGGAAAGAGATACTGCAGATACAATCAGGACATAATGAGCTGTAAGAGGTGAAAAGAGAGCTTGTGACTAAGAGAAAGGAAGAGGGGGAATTCAAACAATTCAGGACCTCAGCCAAAGACTCCTTGAATCCAGCAGGCTGTAGATAAAACTTGTGCTAGGTTAGATGCACATCTTTGCACACTGCAAAGGGAAATGGGCAGAACTGATCTTCATAACGAGAGGAGAGAGAACACAGACAAAACAGGACTAATGGTGAGAAAACGTAAATGGAAAAGTCCTTGAGAGGCATTTGAGGGGTGGAGTCATGATAGGAAGAAGAAAAATGACACAGTCCTGCAAGAAGATAAATAGTGCAAGCAACTTGGCTGGATTGGCTCAGGAGTGGGGACTCGGTACCCAGAGCCAGCCATTTGTATGGATGAAAAGAAGATGTTTTCTTCAGTACATAGGCCCTTTTCTGGAGCAGTCTGACAAGCAGCGCTGCTGGTGGAGATGGAGCTGCCCCGAACAGTGCTCTCTAAATCGTTCTACCCAGTGTGTGCTCTGTGGAGCTGGGAGCACAGGGCTGAGTTTACTTGCCGGAATCCCAACTCAAACTCCAGGGAGAAAGGAGACAGACTGGCCTATTTTTAGCTATATGTCTGCCAGTAGATACACTTAAATAATCTTATGCTGTTAGCATGAGTATCAGTTCAAGAACACCTACCCTGACTTTACAGCAATGTTTGTTCATCTCCAACCATTAGAAAGAGAGAAGAATTCAATTGGAAAGAAAGCTTAAATAAGGCTTAAAAACATTCAGCCTAGGAGTGCTTAGGAAACATTCCTCTCCCTGCCCACAGGAAACACTTTTATAGGAATAGCCATTGTCAGCATTTCACATTTCAACAACAAAAAAAGTTCATATTAGCACTGAGGGGTGTGAAAGTTTTTCAGTAAACTGCATGTAATTTTAAAGTGAAAAAAATAGCCACACTATAGAGGAAAAATGGCCTCCCTATTAAAAAACAATACGTAGTCCAGGCAGAAAAAGCTCTCAGAAATGCAGTGGGTTACATCCAACCTGTTTCACCACTCATACTACTAAATCTTACCTACCCTATTTCCACCTGCACATAGGGTTTGCTTCCACTTTCACACTTGCCTCTCAGATGTAGAAATAATAAAGGAGAAATAAAACTCTGCAATTGTTTTCTAAACCATACCGGCTTCTTCTGAATTTATTGTCAAGATCTATTTTTTGGCAGGACTAGCAAGAAAGGTCAAACTGGAACACAGCTGCAGGTGTGCAGCTTCAATCCACTCAACTTTGTGTGGAGATAAATGAAAGCATGAGTTTTTTTAAACTCTGCCTAACAATCCAGAGGCTCTTTCATCTCTCCTTGAGGGACACTGAAGGGGAGCCACTCAGCAGCTGAGCTTTCAGACAGATTTCGTCGTGCTGACTTTGGGGCTGTGAAGCTTTATATTACAACTGATCTTTAAATCTGGTGTTTTCTCCTTGAGTTTTCATACATCTCTGCATATTTTTGGAAAAGCAAACAAGAAAGAATTAATTTGAAATGAAAACCAAGTCAGTACTGAAAAGGGAGTAGAATAAGGCTTTGATAATTACATTATTAGAAGAATACAGAGAAGTTCAGCAACAAAAACAGTGCAAATGATGCGGGGTATGGGGAAATACTGACACTTTCAGTAATAAAAGACAATGATTTAGTTAGAAAAATCAGTTGTTTTTGTGACTGCCTCAAATAAAATGCAGCCAAGGGCACATCTTTACTGTTGGTGTAGACATCACTGAGATGGTTCTGCCAATGTCCAAATGAGAAATTCTAGCAAGTTCAGAGCAGTCGTTTTGCAGATGGGACAGCAGCCCCATGGTGGAACTTGGGCAAGCAATACGGCTTTGCCACTAACCTGGAACTGACAAATGCTTATAGTTGCTTACCTAATTAACTGACAGTTGAGGCAATATCAAAGTGTTGTCTTTAACCACTTAAGTAATTGGGTCCAGTACCTTAAAAAGCTTGTAACCCCTAACTAGCTTGGCAGCTCAACACTTCTTGAGGATTGAGGACCCCAAGTAACATCACACATCTTACCCAGAAACTAGAATTCAGGCCCCCACTCTGGAAAATATTATCCTTTAATCAAAACCACAGCCTATAATTGCTTCAGATAGGTTTACCTCAAGGTTCTTTTTTAGAAAAGTCAACCTGTAAGCATAAATAGGCCAGCTTTACTTCAACTACTGTTGCCTCTGCTGTCTCTACTATTACTGTTACTTCAGCACAATCACAAGTAGCACGACCCAAAATATATACTAAATACATAAATGCACGCTCCTTTGGTACAAGTCCTAAGAACACAACAACACTGTGAGTATAAGCAACATGCTACTAAGACATGCCTCTAATTTCCAGTACTCATAACTATGGTCTAACACAAATTCTGTCTCTTAGTTACTTAAATAACTACTTGTTCCTGAAGTACTAATGTCCACACAAGCTACCACACTTTTTTTTTTTTTTTTTTTTTTTTTTGGGTGGGGAACTAAAGCGTAGACTTGTGAATTGTCCAAAGCTATTAAAAAAAAAAATACTAATAGTGGAAATTTATGTCATGGTCAACATCTGGTGTAAATTATTTACAAATAAGTTGGCTATCTAAAAAAATAATAGTTTTTAAGTTTGTTTACAAAGTTGATGCACGTTGTTTCCACTATTTTATTAAGAGCACATGGAGCTATGCTTCCAAACAGCAGCATTAAAAATAGACTAGGATTCATGGTGGACAAAATTCAAGCTTTGGTTTTGATAAGCATCCAGAAGTTAGGATTAGCCAAACTTCTTTGGTCAGCCAAGAATTTATAGTAAGACATTTATAATGGAAAGCTAAAGTACGAGAAACCTGAACAGAAGTGAATCATGGTCTTCCAGCCAAATCTGTCTACCATGCAAAGGACTGCCAAGGCTCAACATTCAGGACACCTTACTGGGGTGACAGCAGCACTGGAGCTGGAATGACGTATAGCATCTGGGTCGACATAAAGGCAAACAGATGGTTTCCTTTGGGAAACTGTCCTTGGTGGCACTTCACGGATTACCATCAGGCCGTGGTCAGTCAGGGTCAAACTGTAGTGACTTCACACTGGGTAAAGTCTTGGCTGTGCTGAAATTGGCACAGACACTACTTACAGCTTAACATCATCCATAACATCATCTGTTCTGACACAGTACAGTGTGTTACTGATATTTTGCCACTAAGAAGCAGAAAGAATGAAAATGCCTAAGAAGTTTTAAATGAAGACTTCAAAGAAGGTCAAGTGTGCTTTATTACAGACCAGTTGTTTGCAGCAAAACCAGCTTTCCTGACCCAGGACTTACAGTTGGTAATGACACCTCCTGACGATGGGTGGAACACTGTTTTCCAGCAGCCCCTAGAATGGTTCGAATGAGAATACCCTAAACTGGCAAAATGCACTGTCCTAAAATGAAACAAAACCATGAGCTTAAGTAAAGGGATGTGGTTAGTGGCTGGCTGCTTACCCTCCCTTTGCTGGCTCATCTTAACTTATAGGATATTATAAAGAAAAGTCTCTCTTTCCTCCTATATCCATGAGCATGGTGGCAGACTGTGGCAGATTTAGAGAAGCAGCTGCTGGATTTTCCCAACAGTGACAGATCCCATATATCTCAGCCATGGTGCCTGAACGCACAGGGGCAACAGGTAGGGCAGAGGAGGGTTTGGATACACTGCTCAGATAAGAATTTGTCCTTTGTGCCAATACAAATTTTCCCCATGATACCTCATAGCATGTGGATATAACAGAAGAGAGCACATTCATTACTTAAGAATTCAGTAAAAACAGCAGATTAAAAGACTGAGAGTGCATCAAAAAATACAGCTTCAGCCACATGATATCTGCCAACATCTGGAGTCATTCTGTATGTAGGAGATCACAGCTGGAGAGTTTTTCTGAGTATGAGTGGGAGACCTTAGCCCACTTGCATGGACAGGCTGATTGTACTTCCATTTTCCATGTGATTTACAAACAGAGAGCAAGTGTCAGATGTGTAAATGCTGACTTAGCAGGCAGGTAAAACTTGGCTTACCTGAAACCTTGCTGCATACACTTTCTACAGAAGACTGTAACCATCTCTCTGCACGTCTGTAAGAAACGTTATCACTTGCTTTGGAAACACAACCCTCTGTTCATAAGCTTGCTACTAAGGCAGATTGAAGTAGCTTGATGTTTTTTCAGGACTCTGGTTAATGTTTAATCCTGTCAGGCTCCTGCAGACCTGGAAATGGCCAGACCTGTTTCTGTTACATGCAGGAAGGATTACTGCAATTGTTCCTCCCAGGTCTGTTTTTACAGAAATTTCATTTTGCCCTGAACAAAGATGAAGGCTTTACTGTGAGCTCAATGTTTGGCACTGTAAAGAACAAGAGGCAGCCTCGCCTGCTCTGAAATCAAAACACTGACTCCAGATTTCAGCCGGACGCTGCTCTGAAATGGCTTACGAGCAGGGAAGGAAACTCTGTCTTCTTCCCCTTGTTACTCTGTATCCTCAGATGAATTCAGGAAGGCGGTACTTGAACCAATACCTTGTTAAAAAGTACTGAGATTTTCTGCACCTGACCCCAGCCGCTCCTGCGCCTTTTCTCCCCTCATTGATCCATTCTCCCCTGTTGCCACCAATCACACTGTGAAAATCTTGCAGCTTCTACCTACTGTCCAGGTTCTTATCTGCCTCACATCCTGCTTTCCTATACCGTGGCCAAACCTATACCAGCTTGTGTGTCACGCGACAAAACTGGTGTAAACCAGCACTGCCTGGAAGAGCCAGGGGGTGATTACACTTACTGAAGCTGAGGCCATTTGTTTGCAAAAGGGGCTTACCGGCAAAACATGGCCAGGAGCTGAGTTGCATGTTACAGAAAGTGTTAACTTTTTAAACAATAGTGTAATTCAATTCCTCACTCAGATGATCTGTGATCACATGAGCAGGCATATCTGTTCAGTACAGCAGGGCTAAGGGCAAATGATTTTTCCCTCACCTGCTCTTACGCCTCACCACAAAGGTACAGATGTCCCTGTCATTCTGAAAGCTACAGCATGACATCAAAGAAGAGGGAAAGTTAAAGCTCTGTTTACGAGGAGTTTAAATTTGTTATAAAAGCAGGTTCTGTCCACCTGGCATCATTTAAGCAAACAGGTGAATATCACTCACTGAAAAATAATGGACTTGAATCTCCACTCAGCTATGATGGATTTACACTGTTGTAACTCTGAACAGCCCTGCAGGATGTTTATGCTTTACAAATAAACAGAAGCTTTTCTTTCAGCAAAATACAATCTGTTTTACCCTTATGATCGATGCTCCTACTACTGAAAGGAATCCTAGTCCTACTTGGCTAACCCCAGTATTAGTCAATAATGACTAACATCTAGCCAATATTTTGGGAAAAACAATGTTGCATATGTTTTCTGCCAGTACAAAAATATCAGACCAGCTGACATAAGTTAGCACAGATCCATTGGTATCAGTTGCATAAACTACAAGTTTTGCAACAGAACAAAAACCTTAAACTACAGTACCCCTTATGAGAGAGAATGCGTAAAATTCAGTTAGCGTGTTATCATAAGGCTTTAGTAACAACAGTTGGAATGCTTCCATTTTTTTTCCGTCACATTTCAGAATGCATGTGCTCCCATGCTACCTTGTTGGCTACCAAGGTAGCCAACTCCCATGGCTACCTTGTTCTAATCTGTGACAAAATAGCCCCCGTCCTTTACATGTAGTACACATACATGGGAAAAAATAAAGTAAAAGACTATTTGTACAGCTTTTGTAATCAGTGTGGAATTTTGGAGAGGTGTATGAGAGCTTTTGATACATTTCCTGAATATCACAACAGTGATGTTACAGGAGGCAGACAAGGCTCTCTGGGACTCAGCTTCTTCAACTGTAAGGTAATTATAGCATTACTTTTTTGTTGTTGTTGGGTTTTTTTTTTTTTTTTTTTTTTTTTAAGGCAGGTGTAGAAGAGAGATCTGTTTACAGAATATGGTGCCGCCTAATACAATAGCACAGAGAACTTCTTTAACTCACAAGGCTACAGTTCAGGGGAGCATTTGAGTACAAACGCACAGTTTTTATGGCACCTGTGGCATCCACAGACTATTTTGTAAATGTTTAGGTGTTTTAACTGAATTCAAACCTTAACATATGGTTATCTCAATTGTTCTTAATGTTTGTTCCATACTTCAATGCCTCTTGAGGAAAACTTAAGACTTACTACGAACCCTCTGCATCTCTTCAACAAAATCTAATATCAGCATAATGTCACAGTAGATGAGAAAATCATGGAAGATCATGGAATGGCTTTGGTTGGAAGGGACATTAAAGCTCACCCAGTTCCAACTCACTGCCTGTAGGCATGGCTGCCCCTCACCAGCTCAGGCTGCCCAGGTCCCCATCCAACTTGGCCTGGAGCACAGCCAGGGATGGGGCACCCACAGCTTCTCCTGGGCAACATCTAACCTAAATCTCCCCTCTTTTAGTTTAAAGCTATTCCCCCTTGTCCTACCGCTATCAGGTCACATAAAAAGTCAGTCTCCCTCCTGTTTATATGCTCCCACCAAGTACTGGAAGGCCACAGTGAGGTCTTCCCAGAGCCTTCTCTTCTCTAGGCTAAACAAGCTCAACTCCCTCAATCTTTCTTCATAGGAGAAGTGTTCCAACCCTCCGATCATCTTTGTGGCCCTCCTCCAGACTCTCTCCAAAAGCTCAACTTAATTCCCAAGTTGGGGTCCCCAGGCCTGTGTGCAGCACTCCAGATGGGGCCTCATCTCCTCCCTCTCCCTGCTGCCCCCCCCCCCATCTGTTGATGCAGCCCAGAATACAGTTGGTTTTCCAGGCTGCAAGCACACACTGCTGGCTCACGTCCAGCTTTTTGTTCATCAGGACCCCCAAGTCCTTCTCTGTAGGAGTGCTCTCAACAAATACTCCCAGTCTGTTCTTGTACCTGAGATTGCCCAGCCTAAGTGCAACAGCCTGTACTTGGCCTTGCTGTACCTCATTTCATTCAAGTGGACCCACTTTTCAAACCTGTCCAGGCCTTTTTGGATGGCATCGCTCCTTTTTGTCATATAAACTGTGCCACTCAGCTTGGTGTAATCAGTAAACTTGCTGAGGGTGCACTCAATACCCCTGTCTATGTCATTGATTAAAACATTTAAGAGCACTATCCCAAGACTCAACCCTGGAGGACACCACTTTTTTTTTTTTCTGTTTGTTTACTTCCTCTTTACTCCCAGATTAAAAAAAAAAAAAAAAGAATTCCTGTTATGCACTGGGACAAATCCACACAAATTTCAAATGCAGGTGGAAAATGAAGAGAATGGCCTCCTACCTAACCCTAATCCACTTGAAGCATTTATTGAACCAAACCAAACTAAATGCAACTGAGCATAGAAGCCCTGTGTGAACAGACAAGGTTTGTTGCTGCACTGCTTGCAGGAGTGAACCTCAGAGTTCATAATCTGGCATAAGGAGATAACAGTGCTAAATAGGAGATAACAGCACTAAATAAACTCAGTCATTTGTTTTCCTTTTTGTCTTCTATTTTTTCCTACTGTTTCATATTTGATAGTTAAAAAAACAAGAAGAAACACCTGTGGGCAGGGAAAAAAAAGGCCGTGGCCATACAGCTGGAGGAATAGAATATATATATATATATTCACTTTTCATTCACTTTTCATATGTCAACTTAAAAAGAAATTCTCTTTCTCAAAAAACCATCTCCAATAATTAAAAAAAAAAAATCCATTTTTTCAAAGCACAGCCTGCACAGAGGCAGCCGCTTTTGTTCATTTCTAAAAATGAGGTCATGCCTCAATGTGGCCTCCTTTCAAAATCTTTCAATTACAGAAACTGTCATTTGGGGTGACTGCAGGACTGACAGCCATCTACCCAACTGAGATCAAATCAAATTCTTCCGCTGACTGGAGGTTTGGCAGATATAAGGATAAAGCTTTTGGGGGCAAATATCCACCTGGAGCAAATGGATTTATCTGCACTGCAGAACTGAACTGATCTCAACCAGCTGATGATCTGACCCTTTGTGATTCCAGCTATTGTTATAACTCAGCCCAGTCAGTTCATGCCCCAGCTTGCTCTGACACCCCATAAACTTGAGCATTTCAAAGGAGCAATGCACAATGACCCTACCAGCTTGTCTACTGTCTCTGATTACCCAGTGCTAATCCACAGCTGTTCCTCATCAAAAAAAGTAAAATAAACCCAACTAACCACAACCTGAAATTCTAACAGGAACATTTTACTGTCTACTTTGCATATTTGAATGCTGATTTGCTCATCATCCAAGCAGTGCTAATTACAATGTTCCTAACCTCTCTGTGAACTTCATTCACATCACAGCCTGACTCCTTTACTTGCTGACGTGCAAAGGCATGAGGAATACTGGATATAGCAGGTGGTACATTCAGCATAGGAAACATTACTGGGATGTGTTCTCCAACACTTCTCCACGATTTCTCATCAGCTGAAAAAGTCATAATGAACTCAGAAAATTACTAGACTTGTGTTTTAATGAAACAGTTTCATAACAACTATATTTACATGCCTGCTTACCTAGATTACTGTAACAAAGTTACCAGTGAAAAGTGAATTGATGATATTCTGTCAATACTGAAAACTTGCACACCAATTATTTTCCCTATTTAAAAGAACATCAGAGTCTGTCAAATCAGAAGAGGATCACTCTTCTGATTTGTGACATGAAAACACCTAATTTGCCGTACATACACACGAAAAAGTAAGCACTGCAGATACAGTTAATTTGGCAAAAGAATCTCTTCACTAGGAGGATTGATCAGTTCGGCAGATGGCATGCCTCTTGGAGAGCACTCAGTTCTGCACAAACACTATCACTACTGCTGGCAACAGGAACCTGTTTTGTTTTGGGGAGGGAAGGAAAACAAAACAGCCTTTCTGAAGCCCAAGTCTGACACAAATTTTACTGAAGTTAGCAGAAATGCTTCCTGTTAATTTCAGTGAGCTTAGGATCAATTTCTGTGTTTGGCAGCTGAACTGCTGCTTGTGCTCTGGAGGTATGAATAGCTGGAAGTACATCCAGCACCTGAGAGCAATGTCTTCCACTTGTGCAGAGACTAATGTCAGAAGTATTGTTTGAAAGAGTTTTTGTTTTGTGTTTCTGAATAGAAAGAGTTGTGTTACTTCTCCTTATTCATAGCAATACTTTTGGTAACGCACTCTTGAGTGTACTTAGAAAAAAATTATAGCTGATCTCAGTTTGCTCACCAAAAGCCACAAAGTGAGAGAACAAGAAGTCCAGGCAAGCAAATTACTAGGAACTGCTGGTCACTGTAGTACTTGTGGAGTATTTCCTACTGCCAAAGTCTTTGATTTTGTACAAGTACATGGCGCACGTTGGCTCAATGTCTGGCATTTATGGGGATCTAGGTACAGGGTTATGCCTTCTTATCCCTCTACGCCTCCAACTATCACTAGTGCAAATGGTAACAGCTGAGGAAGACCTACAGTTCAAACTTCGATTTGCTCATGATGGGAAAATAAATTGTACTCAGACACCACTGACTATTCTAGGATTTTGCTAGAGCTACTGAACTGTGTGTAAAGTAATCAAATACCACTATGAATTAAAGCAATATAAAAGCAAAAAGTATTGCATCTTCTCTGAATTCTTGTACAATTTAACCAGGTAGATTGATATGTAAGTATACGTGGCTTACGTAAGTATAAAACACGCATATCACTTATGTAAGAATATACCTTTCACACTAGTTCAATTCTATTTTCCAAGTGGGAGGAAATACAGTATGTCTCTACTTCAATTGCACAGATGCAGACTATCTTTCTGCTTTCTTGCAGCAGAAGAAAAGAAAGGAGGAAGAAAAGTTCAAACTTAAGAGCTAAAATACTATACACACAGTAATTAAAGGCATCACTGACTCAAGAGAAAAGTAAAATAGATATAGACAACAGATAGAGTCGTGAGTATCCTTCTCATTATAAAGTACAAGTAGGCAGAGGTGCAAAAGTAGGAGTCTGCAGAACACAGACATCAGTATTTGGTCACAGGGACATACAATTAAATGACTCTGTTGCACGTATATGAATGCAAAGAAGAGGGCAACAACTGGATCCAGTTCCTAAAACAAATCCTTCACATACACGCATACTTTTCTGATGCAAAAGGACTAGTCTGCTACAGTTTTCAGAGTCATTTCAAAGAAGGTTATTTCTCCCACAGCAAACAAAAATCGTTTTCAACTTGTTTAAAGAAATGCACTGTTAAAAATGAAATGCAACTTGCTAGAAATATGTCAACATATTAGAAATACAGCAAGCAGTCATCAGGCATCACTGGCAAAGGTATTAGCTGACATCACTAACAACCAACCTGAGTGCCTTGCTGGTCTCCCACATTCCTAAGCTATTCCATAATCGCTCAGAGTACACTACACCTATGCTCCTCCTCCCTCCCTGGCCTCTTCCACAAGGCCATAGAGAAAGCTTGTGGCACACATCATGAGTGCAGGAAGAGCAACAGGATGGCTGTGCACCTGGACACAAAGACATTGTTTCTGAAAACTCTGGCTAAAATAAATTGATTGATGATCTCGCTGGTAGAAGTGATCCAACTTCAAGTTCAGACACTTGTTTCAGCTGGTAGAATAACATATGTGCCTGTGTACTTTTGTTGCATACGGGGCGAAAACCCGTTTAACATAATAAAGGTCTGTAATGGGACTTTACTGGATGGAATGAAAATGCAAAATTTCCTGTTTATTTTTGTAAATGAATGAACAGAAAAAATTACACTGGTTGGCCTGTCACATGCTGAACTTTTGCAAACCTTTGAAGAGAACACTGACAATTTGTATTTCAACTTTTTTTCATCGGGGGGAAGGAGCAGAGTTAATGATTTCTCCAAATCTTTTGCAAAATGGTTTCTTTGTGTGCTTTTTCTCTTAGTTCTAAAATGTTTCTTTTCAGTCCTGTGCTTTCGTTTCTTAAGGGGTGTTCCAAAATTTTTTCTTTTAAAAAGCTGATTTATCAAGAGCTACTGATGGGCTGCAGAGTCTGGCAGATTAGTAAGGCTATTCAGCAATGAATTCAGATCTTTGTCCAGTATGTGAGCGTAAGTGTGTGTGTAAAGTTTTCATACAGTGGTACGCTAGTTAAAAGTTACACTTTTTTTTAATGACTTATATGTAGAGTCTACAATCCTAGGCTGATAACACAACTATGGTTCTGATAATACAACTATGGTTCCTATAACACAGTGGATATACACAGAAGAATGTAGGAATCAGAAGACCTATGAAAAGCTTCCAAGCTGTAAATAGAAAATCCTCTTAGCGCCACTACAAAGACTCCCACCAATCTTGGAGTGACCTGTAGGAGACAGGACATATCATACAGTACATATCATGCCTTGATGCACTTCCTGTCCCACAGCAGAGCCAAAATGCAGAATGCAACAAAGAAAGCTGCAGATGTCCCATTTCTGGAGGCACACAAGGCCAGGTTGGATGGGACTTTACTTTCCTTGGCCCAAAGGAAGTAGTCTGTAGTCTGATTTATAGGCTTTTTTCAGTCAAGTTCCTTTTTATGTTTAAAATTAGATTACAAAAATTAATCACTAAGAGTTCTATTCAGGTAAAACTAGCTTAGATGTTTCAAATTTCTAAAAATACAGTGCTGAGGCACTGACACAGTTTCAAAATCTCTTCCATCTACACAGTACTTGTAAGCCAAAATTATTTATCAGTTTGTCTCAACATCATAGAGAATACATCTATTACATGAAATTTGCCATTCCTTGAAGTAGCTGCTTTATTCAACACACATTTCAACTGACACACTTGACAAGTTCCAAAACCAGGAAGAAAGAATAAACCTTCATCCTCCTAAATCAGAAGTGAAGCTCTATGAAGAGCAGTACCATTGCCTGCCTTACAAAGCTTACCATGTCCTTTTGAGAGAGCCAGGTACAGCACTGACCTGGGTTAAAAGGCTCAGCTATCATAGTACTGGGAAACGGATGGAAGAAACCAACTGAAAATGACACTATGCTTGCAGGAGCCTGCAGGTAAGCACTGACAGGCCCCTACATTTCTGCCAGAGCTCACCTGCCCAGTCCCCATCCCCATCTTTGTCTCAGCTATTGGGCAGCCATTTCCAGCACAAGAGGATTGGGTGCTCAGCCTACCTTAGGGCTCCAGTGCCACCTCAGCCCAGCTGCCAGCTAGGGTAATCAGCAGGCAGGGCCTGAAGGAATGCACAATGGAAGGTGGAAAATTAAAAGAAAAGCATTATTTTGGAATCAGTCTTGTGCTGGGCAAGTACAGATGGAGAAACCTCAAATACCACAAAAGAGTCAGGAAGTGATGGCAATGGTGATCACAGCTCAGCTTTTATCTTGTTTTGACTAGGACTTCATTTTTTGCACCACAGCTTTATGGGCAAAAATAGATGGTAGTACAATGCAGCACTAACATTAAGGATGCTTTCCTCACTTCAAACATAGATATCTACAAGCTATTTATCCTAACTGCTCCTACAAACACAGCAAAGAAAAATACGAACTTTGAAGTCACATTTCATCTCAAAAGTAGATGATTAAAACAGTTCAGATGAATTGTGCTCAGGAAGTATCTGTAACCCCCTAGTAATGATAAACAGAAGCCAGAGGACTGTATCAGCTGTAGATACTGCCACTGACAATGGTTGAAGGTAGGCAAGCTGAATTCAGTGACAAAAAACAAAACAAAACAAAAAACTCCAAACCCTAGCAAAGCATTGCACATAGAACAATTCATCCCACATTGTTGGCAAAGCCTTCTTCCTTTAGGAAAATGACAGGAGAATTCACTATAGTGCTTCATTGAGCCACAGCCACTCTTCAAATTGGTCCATTCATGATTCTTCAGTTCCCAATTATATAATGACAGGCCATTGTACAAAACCTGTATAAATTGCATAGTAAGAGCTATAATATACCTAAAGCAAAGAGAGAAGAATATAAACTTATAAACTCAGAGTGTATCCCACAAAACAGGGTGTTCTTGACCCAGGATTTGGTTGAAGATCTGGCCTCCAAAGCAGTAATGTATCAAAAGCAGCGGAACTTAAAAAGGCAGTTGTACACAGTCAGAACAGATTTCTCTTTTTCCACTTAGCTGTAAATTCCAAAGCAGAGTGTACAATTTAAACAGTGCCTTCCAATTCCTGGAGAGTTTGAGCTGGGTATTTGCTGTGTCCATGGTAACGCCAGGAAAAGGGATCTCAAGTGAGATTTCCACATTCTACCACTCATTTTATTGAAGGTTTTCTCAACACATGGGTTGCTGTTGAGTTTGCCTGTGAACAAGGACATGGTCTTCATCCCACCTGCGAGCCAAGTCCTGCAAACAGCCTCTCTTCATTATCATGCTCCAACCACACCTTGGAGTCTCATGTGGGGACAATAAATATTCCTGGATTAACAATCAAGAGAGAGGTGGGTTGAAGGAAGTGTGAACACCTTACCTGAGACTGGGCTGACACAATCCATGCCTGAGATGGCTTTGTTATAGCAGTCAACAGGGCAGTTGGAAGATATATAATTAAAGAAACAGCTTCTTTAATATAGTCCATGTATTAAGGTCCATGGCAGCATGTGGTGCAACTTTCCCTCTGTGTCCCCCTCCCCACCAAGAATTCCTCATATCAAACTGGTCTGGTGTTAAGTGCACATATCTAGAAGGCATTTCTCTCCAAAATTTGGATCCAAATACATATCAAAAATAACAGTTCATCTGTCACGGTTGGGAAGCATGTATGACAAGAAAATATTTGCTTTGCTCTGGTTTTGTGTTTGGTTTGCTGACCGCTTATATCAAAAAGCTAGAACAGCTTTTTCATCTTGGTGTAGTTTAGAAACATTTATAGGACAGATGGTCTAAATTTGTGGGTTTTATAAAGTTAATGAGAATGTTAAAAAAAAAAAAAAAGCGCATATGGGTGCAATATTTTCTGGGGCTTCTTTGAGCTGGCCAAGAAGTAGCCCACTGCAGAGTGGAGTAACAATTCACATTGGGAACTCATTCAAAGGTTTACAAATGACTGAGCAGAAGAACTGCCACAGGCTTTCTTCACCTCAGCAGCAGTTTCACTTGCACTGTGTGGTATAGAAAAAACATACATTTATTCTTCCCAGCAAGAAACTGTTTCTCTAAACTTTGCTTTTACATAACTGTCGAATAGCTGGCTGCAACAACACACCAAAAGGCATAAATACTGTTCCATTCTCCATCCCGCGGACTTGCTCTTAGGGCTTCCTGCAGGGCCCCATAGAGAAATCAATGGCTAAATGTCTTTAAGATGATTATTATTTTAGTCCTTCATGCAACTCTCTTTTTATGCAGACAACCCCATTTAAACAGAGCAATGACAATGCAATCTGATCTTGAGGTCAGCCTACAGCACATGGACTTGGGAGGTCTGCATGGAGGCCCTGGCCATGTTCCAGACTTCTGGTGGTCACACAGGAGTGAGACTGAATGTGAATGTGAAGTTCGGCTCAGAATAGACCATCGTGATCACAGCAGGTAGGAACGAAAGTCTCCTCTTAAGGGATGAACCATGTAAGCCCAGCAGCCTTTCTTAGGGTAGCCAAATAAAAAAGATTTTCAGTGAAAATGTGAATGACACTGTTTTCTGTTGTAATACTTCCATGGAATATTCTCCTAAACACACACACACACACACACACACACAAATCACTGTTCTGAGGTGTCATCCATTGCGCTCACCAGACCTCAGTGCCATTTTCTTCTTTAACTTGTCCAGTGACTTTCTGAATCCATATGAAGTTACATCAACAATGTGTCACAGGTCAGTGTATTTTGTTGCGTCACAGTTCAATGTATTTTGTTGTGCAAAGAGCCATTTCCTTCAGCTTGACTTGAGCCCACTGCCCTTGTGTTTCATTTGCCATTTTGCATGGGAAATGCCAAGGAACAATCATTCCTTCTCCACTTTCTCCAGGCTCTTTCTCCATGGTCTGGTGCATGAAAGTCTGTCTCAAAGCAAATACATCAGCACACATGAGAGTAAAAATCAGTCTGTAAGGTGACTTGAGAGTCTTGCCTCCTCACTACAAAATAATGACCAACACCATTTTCTCAGGGTTTTTAAATACTGCTCAGTTTCTCCATTGAAAGAGAGAATCTCAGCTGAAACACTTGCAAGCTGAAGTAAAGTAGGTTGAAGCTGTTTCAATGATATATCATCTGTTCTGTAAGATAGATAGTAAGAATCTACTCTTAGGCAAGAGTCCTCCCTCATCCATTTCCCTAGTCTGAAAATAATTAAGTTAAAAATCAGCTTCCAGTCCTCCTTCATGTTAACTATTAAAATACTCGCAAAAAAAAAAAAAAAAAAAAAAAAAAAACAAACAAAAAAACCCACAGTTAATCAGAACAGGCTCCATTAACTTACAATCTCAATTTTCACCTTGAAGAGTCCTTTTCCAATGAAACACACCAGGATGTTTGAATCTCTAATTATTATTAGCAGAACAGTTAAGAGCACTGGATGTAAGCTGTCATCTTTAGGTCTCTGAATAAACACAGCATGAAGAATAGATGGCAGTTCACTCAGAATTATTGTTTAAGCCTTTGAATTATTGTTTATGCCTTTGAAGTATGAGGCATGTACCCTTTCATTTTATACCCAGCTCCTGCTTCCAATACTTGCTTTGGGATTCTGATTTTATTTATTTTTTTAAATATGACAGACAGCTCAGACTACAGTCAGGTGTGAAGTTCCTGTCATAGGAGCTGTGCAGGACTTTGATTATGAGGAAATATTGAACAAATCCTTTCACCCCCTGCTTTCATCAGGAATTTAAATGAGTACAGCAGGCAGACAGTTTGGGCCTTGTTTTACCTTGCTAGATTTCAGCCTTTCTGTAGCCCAACAGCAAAGTTAGAATGTGTTGAAATCTTACTTAAAGTAGAGCAAGAGAAGCACAGAACAATATTATGCCCCAGTTCCCTTCTGCAACTCCTTTGTGTTTCATCAGTTAGAAGCAGGATTTCTGTATGTACTAAGGTGGTTATTCCCCACGACAGGTTGTCTCTAAACATGATTCAAAAGAAGTTAGCTATTCTGGGGGTAGAAAGGTGTAATTATACAAATCACCCTTTCACGCAAGGAAGAAGCAAGTCTGACTATCTGCCCCCAGCCTCCTACACATGTACCTCTACTAATAGCCAAAGCGCTCACCAAATGTTCAGCAAACATTTGGACAAACAGCCAAGGACCTCTCTGAACATCAAATGATTATTAAATCTTAAACGGTACTTTCCAAAAATAATTTTCTGCTGCTGTTGTTTGTTTGTTTGAAAGCAGGGTAGTAAAATCCACAGATGTGTACAGTCATAAACCTTTAGATGAGACTCAATTTCCTTGATGTCCAACGATAAAATCCACTAATAAATGTGTACAGATGCAAAAGGCCTATTTGTTGTCCTGTCAAGCCAGGCCATGTGGAACAAAAAACCTAAAAGCAACCAGGAGAGGAACTAATGATGTAGGCTTGTCTCTGCCAAGATGCACTTACTGCAGTTCCTGTAATATTTAAAGAACATAACGATGAAACATTCCTTTTTAACTTTTTTTGTTTTGTGAAAAGTGGGTTTTTGCAGCTGAATATCACGTTCCCAAGACAGTCAATTAGGTTATGCAGATTTACACACACGCTGCGATCTCTTTTGTGCAGCATGACTAGTTTCTTTGCTAACAATTGCTCACAACTGATGACAAAATTGGGGCTGGTGTCAATATCTCCCATACAGAGTGGGATTTTTTTTTTTTTAAGTGCTTTCCATGAAAAGCTCTTTAGATCTCATGGTGCATCAAGACAGTTTTTTTCAAATCTTCAGATAATTATTTCTGAATGTGCAAATATAGTTTTCAAGGGGAAAAAACCCACTCTTTGGAGTAACCAAACACCAGATTTCCGCAGTATGAAAGCCATTTTAAGGCACTGTGGTGTGCTTCGTGGTTAGCCCTGCTTCTACTTAATTAAGGACCTAAGTTATAAGTCCACAGCTGCAGGAGAGCAGTAAATAGCTATTGCTGACTTCCTTATTGGCAATATGTACATCATGATTGTAGGGTGAAGAGCAGGATCTTTTCATAAACATTGCTTTGTGTGGCAACAGGACTTTGATGTCATAAAAATGCTGTTACATATTTTAAAGTCTTAATTGTGGTCCACTGCGGTGCTGTCAGCTTCCTGGTGAAACACTAAACCTTTCTGTGATTTCTCGGGTACACAGAGCTCTTCTTTTATTTGTAGATTGCATAATGAGGTCTACATGTGCTATATCCTCAGCTTTTGTAACACAGCCTATCTTTGTTGCTTTCAGTTCACCAAGCTACATCCACAGGCCCTCATACAGAAGATGATATACATTCTGGGGTGGGAGAGGAGAGAGGAAAAGAAAGGAAAAAGAAAAACCCACCACTATGAAGGATATTTCCCTCTTCCATACTGTTCTGATTAGCAGCATCCGCTTGCTTACTGTTATGAACCCTCCCTCACTAAACACCCTGGCCAGAAACCCCTTAATTCAGTGCCTCTGACACAGTGTTCTCACACCAGTGTTTCTAGATAACCCCAGTCTTGGACCGATCCTTGCTTCAGTCTCTGGATAAACCCTTCCACTCCAGCACATTTTGGCTTTATGGATGAACTCCACAGCCACTCTTCCAGCTGCATTCTCATGACTTCAGGTTACCCCAAATTGAATGCCTTTCGATTTCTTACATAATATTTTTCTAATACCTCATCTTGCTTCTATGGCTGCTCAAGGACACTTTTTCCAACCAGTTCCTAGCCTCTTTTTGAGCCTTCCCATGGCAGGTAACTACTTACTGCTACCTTATGAATAGCAAAATCTGGCTGATAATGCCACAGATCTAAACAAACGAGGCTTGCAAGTCCAAAGACTTCTGTCAGGTTCACCTAGACAGAACCATTCTGGCCCACAGCTCAGCACAAAGCCCTGCCCCTATCCGACAGGCAGATTCCTTGGGATGATGGCACAGACACTGCAGTACCCATCAGTCCTCCTGACATACTGGGGCACTTTGCATCAGTCCTGGGTCTAGAGACACAGCCACCTGATACTGAGCACTGCTTTCCTTGTCTGTAGGAGTCACAGGACCAAATCCTATGCTCTTTGCTTTGCAGGTTGTCTACATGACCAGAGAAGTTTCTTCAAAGCATGTATTTTTCTGCAGATATCAGTATATCAACATCAGAGAATCCAGTCTTAAAAGAAAGCTTTAATAAGTGAGCAATCCACTGAAAGAAGAACTCAAATTCCAGTTTCTGAATTCCTGCTATTACCATGGCAAACACAAGGATGTCTTTTTGCTCTTTTCCACACCTTTGTCTTGCCATTTCCACAAAGGTTCCAAGATGCTTCAAAATGGGTTCCTCTCAGTATGAGTATTTGGCAGGTGTGGTGGGTGGCACATAGAGAGCGGTGCATGCAAGCTCACATCCTACTTCAGCTGACTGAATAAAAGCCATCCGTTCTCACTGAGACTGAAGAGGCTGTCAGGAAAAAGATTTCAAATTCTGAACAACTCACTCAGGGATCAAAACTAAACACCCCCTGCAAACAAGCTGTTGACCTCAGACGGTCTTTCTAGACATCCTTGTAACAGAAATAAAGAGCAATAGAAGAAACCACAGTGGAGGACTTGCATTTAAACAGACAGGGTTTGTGCAGTATCCCTGCTAAACACCAATGCTTTGGAACTTGTCTTGATAAATGGGTCTGTCTGAAGGTGACACAATGGGGACTGATGATGAAACAATGACAAATGGATTTCCTCCCTGGCAGGAGATGGCTATTGTTTGCCATCTGCGCAGTATGTCTCATGGAGGCATATTTTGCAACACAGACACTGAGTTCATGCAAAAATCTCAGTCTGACAAAGGCAGCCTCCAGAGCAAGAAACAACTGGAATAAAGGTACAGAAGAGGACAATAGCCGTTTCTGAGAGTCATAGGCACCAAAGAATATCTTGGGGATGAAGGGGACATCTTCTAGTTTATACAGCATTTGAGTCAGCCTCAACATCTCAGTCTTTGGATTAAGGAGGAAGTCACTCACAAGAAGACTAGAAGAGAAGCTATCCAGAATAATGGAAATGAGTTAACACAAACTTAATTGATTTGGCAGTAAGAAGCAACAGGAGAAAGAGACTTGGGAAGCCATTATAAATTTGCAAGGAGAGTAGGGGAAATTAGCCAAATTAGTCACAGAAGAGAGGAAGGAAGGAGATTTGCCTCAACCAAATTGCCAGTTGTCAGTTTGTAGTTACCCCCAAACCTGCTTGCTTACATTTTGATTTTGAACAAGGAACTCTAGCTGGGTGCGTTGGGTGCTGGTGCCTAGAGGAGACCCAGTGGCGGTGTCTGTGGTTTTCCAGAGGGCCAGAAGCTCAACATCTCTGCAAGAATCAACACTTTTCCCACTCCAAATATAGAGTTCAAACTTCCGTTCACAAAGAGCACACAAAGGAGGAGTTAATAAAATAGAGCAACCATACAAGTACATCTTCCTTCAAACTTTACTGTCTCAAGGAGATCAACAAAGGCAAGAACACATTGGGATAAGATAGAGACAAATTTAAAAAGAAACAGTCACTCAGTACACAAAGCAGAATCCAGAGCTTTATATCACTCTCCTGAAGAGATCTCAAAGGATATCACTGATGATATAAATGTGCTCAAAGGCTGAACAATGAGCACAGCACAATGCAACAAGCCAATAAATGAAGCAAAGGTGTTAGGATCAGGTATTCTGTAGGCTGCTTAGGAATTATAAAAAGAAAGTTTCTACTTGGCTAATTTGTTTTTCTGTTTGTATATCCAACATGACTGGATATATGTGCCACAAGGCTCTTGCTGGCATTCAGCTGACAGAGAGCTTATGGGTTAGGGTTAAAGGGAAGGAAGGGGAAGCAGGCATCATAGTCTGCTACAGGCTGCCTGGCAAGGAAGACCCAGTGGATGAGGCCCTCTGAAACAGATAAGAGCAGCTTCACATTCACAAAAGATGATCCTCGTGGGAGACTTCAGTCATCCTGATATCTGTTGGAAGGACTACACAGTGCGGCACCAGTAATCAAAGAGGTTCCTGCAATGAGTTGACAATAACTTCTTATTTGAAATGATACAGGAACCCATGAGAAAAGGCGTTATGCTGGACCTTGTCCTCACCAGTGAGGAGGGGCTGGTGAGTAATGTGAAGCTCAAGGACAGCCTTGGTTCTAGTGACAACAAAATGCTGGAGTTCGAGATCCTTAAGGCATCAAAGAGGGTGTGCAACAAGCTTGCCACTCTGGACGTCAGGAGAGCAGACATTGACCTCCTCAGGGAACTGCTGGGCAGGGTGACAGGGAATAAAGCCCAGGAGGGAACAGGACCCCAAGAAAGTTGGTGAGCATTCAAGGACCATCTCCTCCACATCCAGAACTAATGCAGGCAAGGAAAAGGTAGGCAAGAAGGCCAGGAGGCCTCCACTTGATGAACAAGCAGCTTCTGCACTTACACAGGCACAAAAAAAAAAAAAAAAAAAAAAAAAAAAAAAAGGTCCATAGGGAGTGGAAGCAAGTTATGTGGAAGAATGAGTTATCTGGGAGGGACATAAAGGGGAACAAGAAATTCTACAGGTATAACAGTGATAAAATGAAGGCGAGGGAAGATATGGGCCCTCTTCAGAAGGAAACTGAAGACTTGGTCACAAGGGGTATGGAGAAAGATGAGGTGCGCAATGACTTCTTTGCCTCAGTCTTCACCAGCAATGGCTCTAGCTGCCTCAACCAAGTTTCAGAAAGCAAAGGTAAGAACTGGGAGAAGGAAAATCTGCCTGCTGTAGGTGAAGATCAGGCTTGAGACCATCTGAAGAATCTGAAGGTGCACAAGTCCATGGGACCTGACAAGATCCATCCACAGGTTCTGGAGAAACCGGTGGATGAAGTTGCCAAGACGCTATCCGCCATATCTGAAAGATCGTGGCAGTTTGAAAAAGTTCCTGCTGACTTGAAAAGGGGAAAAATAACCCCTATTTTCAAGAAGGGAAAAAAAGATCCAGGGAATTATGGGCCAGTCAGTCTCACCTATATGCCTGGCAAGATCATGGAGCCGATCCTCCTGAAGGCCCTACTAAGGCACATGGAAAATAAAGATGAGTAACTGGTGATAACCAATATGATTTCACCACAGCCAAATCACACCTGACAAACTTGGTGGCCTTTTATGATGGAGTTATGGTGTCAGTGAATAAAGGAAGAGCAACTGATGTTATCTACCTGGACTTTTGCAAAGTGTTTGACACTGTCCTGCATGACATCCTGGTCATCAAATTGGAGAAAAATGGATGTAATGGATGTGTCACTCACTGGATAAGAAATTGGCTGGATAATTGCACTCAGAGAGTTGTGGTCAATGGCTTAATGTCCAAGAGGATAACAGTGTTCCTTAGGTATCAGTGCTGCAACCAGTGCTATTTAACATCTTTGTAGGCATCCTGGACAGTGGGATTGAGTGCACCCTCAGCAAGTTTGCAGATGACACCAAGCTGAGTGGTGCAGTTGACATGCTAAAGGGAAGGGATGCCATCAAGAGGGGCCTGGACAGGCTTGAGAGATGGGCCCATGCCAACCTCATGTAGTAAAACAAGGCCAAGTGCAAGGTCCTGTATCTGGGTCGGGGCAATCCCAATCACAAATACCAGCTATGCAGAGAATGGCTTGAGAGCAGCCCTGAGGAGAAGGATTTGGGAGTGTCAGCTAATGAAGGATTCAGCATGAGCCAGAAATGTATGCTTGCAGCCCAGAAGACCAACCATATCCTGGGTTGCATCAAGAGAAGCGTGACCAGCAGATTCTGTCCCTCTACTTTGCTCTCATGAGACTCCACTTGGAGTACTGCATCCAGTCTTGGTGCCCCCCTACACAAGAAGGACATCAAGCTGTTGGAGTGGGTCCAGGGGAGATGATCAGAGGACTTGAGCACCTCCCCTATGAGGACAGGCTGAGAGAGTTGAGGCTTTTCAGCCTGGAGAAGAGAAGGCTCTGAGGAGACGTTACAGTGGCCTTCCAGTACCTGAAGGGGTCCTACGGGAAAGATGGGGAGGGACTTTTTATGAGGGCATGTAGCAACAAGATGAGGGGAAATGGATTTAAACTAGAAGAGGGTAGATTTAAACCAGATATCAGGGAGAAATTCTTTACTGTGAGGGTGGTGAGACTCTGGCACAGGTTGCCCAGAGGCTGTGGATGCCCCCTCCCTGGAAGCATTCAAGGGCAGGCTGGATGGGGCATTGAGCAACCTGGTCTAGAGGGAGATGTCCCTGCCTGTAGTGGTGGGGCTTGGAACTAGATGATCTTAGAAGTCCCTTCCAACTCAAACCATTCTATGATTCATTAGCATTAAATACCATACCAGCTGGCGTATGCAGTAATAAATAACACTTAAAAACAAACAAACCCAAACTCCCTCATCTATGGTATCATCTATGGTATGTGTTTTAAAACACATGCAGCAATAAAATGGATGTGGCAACCAGCAGCAGGAGTGGCAGCATATCTTCCTCATTTACAAAGCCACACTGAAAGACACATCCCTTCTGCTGTAATTTCCTCTGAGAAGTAACAAAGCTTCAAAAATATACAACAGCCAGCAATGTAATTTGGTGCTACAATCTGCATGACATTTTGATGAATTATGTTGGCGAAGGACTGCGAAATAATTGTAAAACCATTATTATAACTCTGATTATGAAACTGCAAGTTAGTGAAACTCCCTCCATTCATGGATGAGAACAACGGGGGGACGGTTTTTAGCATAACTAAAGGCCCGCTGAAACAACATCAACTCCTGAGCTCCTAAGTGACTACTGCACGGCAGTTCATGCAAAGGTTATTCGGCCAGTGGTATTTACACTAGGTGTGAGTGGGTACTTATATACCCACCTACAGGCACAGGCTTGTGGATACCCCCAAATTACTAACTGACTGACTCAGGAGGTAACATTTCTGGAAATAATGATTCAGTGCAGTGGGGTGACTGGACAAATTTGTTCCCTCCGACCAAACCCAACACACAGACACCCATAACCTCAGGTCTGTGGTATTTCTCTCTTTGGAAGCATGCAAAAAAGTTGGGAGTGTTCAAATATCTTTAAACTCTGTAGCAGATCTTATCTGCCGTGCTGCATGCAGTACTCAACGCTGGCAGGTTACCTGAAAATACCATTCCCTTGGATTCAAAATCCACTCCCCAGAAAAATGAGTAGGATATTGCATTATTGTTTTTTCCCTCCAAAACTTCACTCAAGGCCTACAGTTTTTCATTAGTTTAAATGCAAAAACATTAAAGTAGCTTGAGTGCTACTTAAATAGACCACATGAATTTAATCTCTCGAAGGACATGGATTTCTAGAACATATTTATGATCCAGGTGAATTCCTCCTGCATTGATGTGTTTTCTTTCACCTTGCATAATATAGAAGAATTAACAGGTTGAATTCCCATTTGTGACCTCGGTTTCTGGCATGTCCACAGTACAATGTCTACTTTTCAAAGAATATGAAATTTAGATTTATGTTTTTATGTACTTACTATGTCATTTAAGCCTCAGCACGTGCATCTAGAAGTCACTAGAATTATTGGAACTTAAGGAAAAAAAGCAAAGAAAAAACCTAAACTCCCTGAAGCAAACACACCTCAAAATCCATTATTTTAGGAAGAATACAGTAAAACCTAGTCCAATTCTAGTAAGTAAGATTTAGATAAGTATTTGTAGTTTAGAAACCAAAGAAAGAGTTGCAGTTACACCTGGGATGAATTTGGTTCAGCAGCCTACTTATCTGTGTGTGTAAGTTAAATGACTCCCCTTAAACAGCAGGTTATCGAGCAGAAATCAGCAACATCTGTTGTATTTGTAAAATAACAATAACAAGCTGAGATGCTGTTCGTTTACAGTAAGAAGAATGCCAACTTTGCCAAGATTTGTTTTGGCTGCTGGTAAATGTATGTCTAACAGGCAAGTGATGCATTTCATGGAAAACAAGCTGCACCTGGATTTGAGTCATACCTTGTCCCCTTGAAAACCTGTCATATCCTCCCACTTAAATGTCTCTGATACAATAAACACATGAGCATAAACAAGGCCCCAATTCCTTTGCCCTGTCTCTCTCTTCATTCCAGACAGGAAACATAAAACAGCTAACAGCCCAAGATGCATGAAACCCTTTCTAAAGCTACTTTGGGCCATTTGTTTAATGTCATCCAGGATCTCTTTTGTGGACTGGACAATTTTCCTACCATGTGTTCACTTATTGTGTTACCTGCTGGTGCACTTCCACACAGAAATAATCATAGCCACAGCCAGTGTTTCTCTTTGCTGAAGGTGCCTGATTCTGCACCATTGTGGTAAAGAGGAGCTTTAAAAAGTGATAGATAGTGCAGGTGGACTTGTAAAATGTAGGTAGGTTAATACTGTTGCAGCAAAACAGATCTATGCGAAAAATGTGAAAACGTTTGCACATGGACAAGGATGTACATTATTTGGGAGATGCTACTCTCTGTTATTACTAGCCATGACTTGCAAACTGTGAACTAACTGCCCTCTAATGCTAAATCTGATACTCATGACTGGTCCTTTACACAAAGTTAGGAGAAACACATGCAATGAATATATGCCCAAGAATCTTATATCTTTACTTTAGCAGCCTTCAGAGGGCCCAGAATGCCTGTCACAGACACAGAAGCAAGTGGGTGACATTTGCAACTTTAGAGAGATCTGAATTAGGCAGCATGCAATGAATTATGAGTGATCAATGGGACTAAAGCGAGCCAGCCCCATGGCCATCCTGGACAGACAGGGCATGGGAGAGCAACAAATAGTGACGGGGAGGTGGCTCAGCTGATCAGTGTCAGGAGCTTCTGACACCTACAGGCACCTGCTTCCATGATCTTGGACAAACCACTTTTCCACATTTTTTTGCACATTACTTTGCAACAGAGAAAATGAAGCTCTGGTGTTTCCAAACCAAAATACCTGAAGAAGAATGTAAGTAGTACTGTCAAAAGCTTCTCTACTAGAGTAATGGAGGTCATGAACATATTAAAAATGCAGAAAACCCTCTTCAAAAAGCCTCTTGTATTAGCTCTCATAACCCCTGGCAGTTAGCAAACTCCTGTGGTACAGGGATTGTTGATACATAAAAATTCTCACCACTATTTTAGGTCTTGACTGTTTTATTGGCATCATTCTGCCAATTTTCCTCTTGGCCTGTCACATGTCACACTACAAAGCAGGTGCAAGATTTGCAGAATTTCAAACTTTCACGTTTACCATATTTTTCCCTTCATTTATACATTGACTTTTCCGTATAGGATCTATGCATGCTGACACACCTGAAAATGAGTAACTAGACCCCTTTTCCACATTTAACAAGTGCTTCCCTCATTATTCTCCTTCCTGTAAGGCCACACAGGTAGACATAAAAGGGAAAATTAAAATGAGTCAAAGTCACTTTAGTAATCCCCAGACCACCCATGTCATTAGCGCTAGTCTTCTAGCAAATGCCCCGTTTGAAGGGGTTCTATGTCACTCGCAATAATTTAGGTGCAAGACAGACTATAAAATCTCTTAGACCTACTAGCAGACATACTCAGTGGTGGTAATGGTTCACAGCAACACTAACAAATAATCACAAACATCAGTTAACACCGAACTATAGTTTCCCTAAAGCAGCATGCAGGCTGTTTTGAGTTCTAACATTCCCCACCAAACATCCCCATTATTTTCTTTCAGTTTGCAGACTCATTCATTCCTCAATTCGGTTTTCCTTCTCAGACTCTTCAGTCTCTCCCAACAATGCGTATAAATGGAAACAACTATCAGACAAAAAAGTTTACAGCATAGTTCAAAGAGGTTGTCTGGATAGGGTTATGTGTATATAACTGACTGCTGAAGTAGTTAGCGTAACCAGGGAGAGCAGGGTGACCTGGAAAAAAGCCTAGCCCTTGGAAAAGGAACGTGGGTAGTGATAACAAGGTTATAGAAGAGACAGAAAGGAACAGGGAGGGCTGATTTGCTGATGTCTGCATATTCATGCAAGTAGTTTGGGAAACTCAAAGAACTGGAAGTATTAGTAACCAAAATTATAGGTTAATTGGCATAACAGATATAATGGAATAACTCACATGACAGAAATATCAATAAAGAAGACGCATTATTCAGGAAAGACAAGTAGAGGAAACGAAAGTCTATCCAGAAACATAAGAAAGCTGAATTGCTAAAAGAGTTGATAGAGCAGTAAGAAAAACGCTAAGAACCTTAGATGCAACTTGCTAAATACTAAATGCTGAAGACTATGTTAAATAGCATTTTTCTCCTGAAAAAATGTACTAGTTGCATAAGATTAACCAAAGGGAAATTTAAGGTATGCTGAAGTCTCTTGTAACATCTGTTGCACTGCTACCTTTTCAAAAGCATAGTGTCCAGGGAAGGCAACAGGGGCAAGCAGAGGGAGCTTAATTTTGAGTACTAAGAAACCCAGAGAAACTAAAAGAAAAGGCAGTTTTAGTGATTCTAAGGTGTTAGGAAAATTTCTGCTCCAATAAGCTTGCTCAATCATCTTTATTCTGAAAAGAGACAGAGGAGAGTCTTCAGCTTTCTTTACTCAAATAAAGGGAGAATCCCCAGGGGCATACCCCTGTGGGGTGTCTCAAAGTATTGGGGGACAGAGTCCCTCTTTTATCCTTGTACCTCGACACTAGTGAGCCTTTCCCCCTTTCCCCATTGGCTGAGGTACATTCATGAGGTTCACATTCTTCTCTGTTTGCCTATCACAGCACATACCCCAAATAGGTACCCTCCCTTCATTTCCTTTGTTTATACATACTTTTGTAAACTGGACTCAGAGTTTGTTGCTTTGCCCAACCACAACTATCTTTGTATCCTGTAAAGTCTATCACTCTTTGTTCTGCTCAGCAAACAAGATTTACATGTAGGTGCTAAGCTAGCATCTCCTGCCATATACTTGCAAGATAAGCTTGTTTAACCAGATCCTTGTGACTTAAACTCTTCTTCTCAGATTTTTCTTTATCTTGTTTTGCAGGGACTCCCATCCTTCCTTTGTTCTTCCCAAATTTTATTTTGCAAGGACACGTTATCCTTGTGACGTTATCCCAAGGCATGACAAGGAAATCAGAGCAAAAAAGAGAGAGATCACAGACTATTAAAGTCACCAAACTTATGCTCAGGCTGCTATGATTCACACTGGAATGGCTGTGCCTATGTGAAGGTATACATGCAGCAATGCTCCAGTTTATTTCAGAAGCACGGGGCAGAGTCCCAGAGGAGCTATGATCCAGGTGAAGCTGTTGTGTTCAACTATTACCTACTCTACATTTTCCTCATGTCCTAATGGGAAAATGAAAAGTTACATCATTAAATTTTCTTCCTCAAATTAATTCTAAGGGGGTAGATTGTAACTTCTATCTAAATAATATCTAAAAGGCATCCAAAACTATCTGCACTTAGTAGATCTTTTCCAACAATAACCCTTCTCTGTAGCATTTGGTCACTCATAGCTGAGATCCACTCACATTACCATGGTCATGCCTTGAAGACATAACGCTGATGTAGATACTCCTTTTGAAACTATGCCTGATTGCGGCTGTTGCAAACAACACCCATTTTCAATGCCAATTCTAAATTCTCAGAGGATAAGTCTGAGAGAGTTGCTCAAATTATATCTAGGATCTTTCTCCTCTGCAAGAATCCTACTAGAAACTGCAATTATTTGTGCTCAATAAGTCCCTTTTCTAAGACAAGATGCAGAAAACAATCAACAAACCTAGTATTTCTCTGTGGATTATACTTCAGCATGTCCAGGGAGGGGATTAATTTAGCATGGCAGCATGCTGATAGGTTGTATTTGTAACAACATTACTGAATTTCTACAGCAGATCCCATAATGCAAGTGTTAGGATATACCTGCTACTTAATCCATTTATAGCAGACACAGAAGAGATGGTGCAAGGTGTTTGACAGAGCAGAAAGCAAGCTGAAATTCTTAAGGTAAATCACTAAGTGATTTGATCTCAGCTGCCTCACCTCTTCCTTCTGCAACAAGACTGCTGAATTCCTGGACACCAATTGAAGATTTTCAGAAAATGCATGCAACAGATGCATCTACACACATCTTGTAACTGCTCTCACACTATCTACATCAATTCCCAAATATAGAGAGCTATGCTCGGACTTGCCTCTGTCTAACCACTCTGACACTACTTGGCCCTTTCCTTCATTTATTTATCTGCATTTCCACATCACTGTTTACTCACTATGAAACTCGTAGTACGGACTTCCATTTTTGCAAGTCTCAAATAGCTTGTACACAGTTTTCATAAGATGCATAATCTGAGCTTTACTGACCATGCTGGCTTCTGTTACTATCACTGTTCAAAAGCTGCACAACCTTGGATGCTTTACCTGTCTCCAGATCTGTACCTTTCCTTTCTCTATCACAGGTGTCAGAAAAAAATACCATCAGCTAAGACCATTTTTGTCTCAGTCTTGTAACTGTGACAATAGAACATTTCCACCCCAAGTCACTGTACACCTGCAGGAAATAGCTCTTTGCTGAGGATAACAAGGACGAGCTGGTGATTTATCATGACTGTAGAGCATTTTCTCATGCTATCAGAGTTACAGGCTTCCTTAACACTTTAGTTATGCTGAAGTGTTGTATGTATCTTGACACAGACTACGTGCAAACAGTAGCATATGCAAAACAGAAGGAGCAAACCTTCATAAGCGTTAATGCAAATTTCATATTTAGAAAGCACAGATTATGCTTGTTTTCATAGATACGTTTCACTGACACAGCTGAAGCACTGTTCTAAAAAACAAACAAACTAACAAACAAACCTCTTTGGTTTATGACGCACTGCCTTTTAAAGACTTTCCTTGCCTGTAGCATACATCTCAATTCTCTAACAGCTGATTAAATGGTCAAAAAAAAAAGGAGAGACTGATTTTTGTGATCTTCAGCAGAGCTGGTTGGAAAGTGTTTTATTTTTCCTGGGCAAAACTTCAATGAAAATAATAAATAGTTTTCAACTCGATTTTTCAAAGGAAAAATTTCAATGTTTTGGCTGAAACTCAAATACCAAAATATTTCAACCAAAACCCAAAATATTTCCATTAGGAAATGCTGCTGCATGGTGCCCGGGGATACGGAATTCCAAATCTTATACTCTCATTTCCCTTTATGCCCCACGATACAGCTGATTTCCCCTTTTCCAGACAAGAGCTGCTGCATCATCGAAGTTGTATTTCCTAATTCCTGATGGGGGACACACACTAGATAAATGAATGGGAATCTGACTCTGCAGGACACCAACAAATCACCACACCAGACGGAAACATTTTGGATTTCAAGAAACAGGTTACAAGAAAAAAGGTTTCCTTGAAAAGCAAGCATTTTTTCAAGGTAAACTTAATTGAAAACCCATGATTTTTGTCAACAGGCAGTTTCAAGACAGCTATTTTCTTTCAATTGCTTGAAAATATCCTGCTGCTGAGCATTATTCCTGGTTTCTATAAAGTCTGAGTGCAGTTAGATATAGTAATAAGACTTCCAAAGCATTCTAGAAGATGTGGGTTCTCCATCTCCATGAGTTTTGAAAGGAACATCCAGGTCCTGAAGTCGGCACTGACTATCTCAATCTATACATATTTTTGCAACTGTTACTATTTTCTTCAGGCTTTGTCAGCAACTGAGTCAGAGTCATGCCAAAGGAAGGCTATAAAATTTAGCCTGGTCATTGGCATCTCACAAGGCATCAAGAGCAATACCTCTGAGTATTAGTGAAAAGAATGCTTTCCAATTTAAATGGGTACTAGTCTTGCTTCATGCTTTTTAGCGGCACACAATGTTGCTACTAGAACCCAAAGCTTCTTCTGGTCCTTAAGGGAGCCTTCAGATGTAGAGGAAGATGAACACCTAACTGCACAGCAAGCTTGAACAGGTTTGCTTCCCAGAGGAAGGAGAGAAACAGAGCATTTACAGAGCAGAACGAAAGCAAGCCAGATTAACCCTGGAGATCCAAAAGTCCCAAGGGCTCTCAGAGAGCAAAGCATGCCTACACTGTGAACCGTGAGTGTTAGAGCTGGAAACTTCACATGGAGACTTGCAAGTGAAGTCCAGCCTGGACCTCTGCCTAGGGACAGAGGTGAGAGGCCTAGGAGACCTCTTAGTGAACTCATGGTTGAGTTGAATTTGAGCATCTACCCCTGAAGCCCTGGCTACAACTGAGACTTTTGTCAGTAGACTTAGGTAACTCCTTTAAGGATGCATACCATAGAGTCTTCAGTGCTTTGCCTTTCTAATCAAAATGCTGTATGATGGCTCTGCATCATTTCTTTTGCATCACTTGGTATTCTTTTTCCCCCAAATCTGGTAATCAAATCAGTTTGACCAGCCAGTCATCTGCAAGATGAGGATTTTATGTACCACGTCCAAGCACTGGCCTACCTCCAGTGTCATGTCTCCAGCTGCGAAAAATCTGGTGCCTCAGAGGAAAGCAAACAATAAATCTTTCCTAAGTCCTGCAGGCTGAAGCCCTGAAACACGAGATTTGGTTACAGTTTTGCATTTTGACAGGGTTAGGAACACACTGAGACCAGTATAGATCTCCCTGTTCTCCCTAAGAAGGGAATGAATATTAACACATACCAGATAATTTCTCTCTGTAGTTGGATTAAAGCACTGGTATCCTTTAAATAGGCATGTAGGGTTTGCTTCCATTACCTGCATGGATACTCAGATCTGTTTTGGATGCTGGGGAGTTTATCACCTGCTTGCTCCTCCAGAAAGGCCTACACTCTGATGAGCCCTTGCTGAGTCCACAAGTTTCTGCTCAGCCTCTCTAAGACCTGAGATGTTAAGTGCCTCTGGAGAAGTCCTGTCTGTAGAAAACTCAGTCAAGTCCCTAATTTTCACTCTGAGGATCTTAAGTACTGATGAAACAGTATTCTCCCCCCACCCCCATCCCCCCCTTAATTTGTTCCAGGGCTTAGTTACATTGCTGTTATGAAATTTCACTGTCGCTCCAGGCTGAAGAAATCTAACTTTGACCAGCCATTAGCTCTGATGCCACATATCAGCAAACTGGAACCATCCCACTGTCTTTTCACATGCAAGCATCTACACGTTGCTCAAAGCACCTTCCTTCAGGTGCAATAGCTAAATGAATTGAAGTCTAAAAGCCATACAGTTAGTTTTAGATTCATTTTTGAGTCTGTCTTCGAAAATTTTACTGGAATCTTCCTCATGAAGAAGCACTACGACTGGACACTTTTGCAAAACTTATTGATGCATACATAGGGAAAAGTACTGCTGGTGCACAGTCTAATACACCTTCAAAGGTCTCACTTGTGCCACAGGACTGAACCGAGATTGGAGGTTGAAGGATTCATCTAGTTTGTATCTTCCTCTAGGGGAAACTACAACTAAATGAAGAGTGACATAGATGATACCTATAATTAAAAAGTAATAATAATAAAAAAATCATAGAACTATTTCAGCAGATAACACTTTCCCCACCTCCAACAGGTGATTTCCTTTCTAGATAAAGTATCCATTGGAGACTGAAGTTTTTCTTTTTAGACTGACTTGGAGTTGACTGGGTGGCACAAAGTTGATAAAGACAAAGAAAGGAATAAGTTCAAATAAAAAATTTCAACAATGCCTGCATCCAGGATATGCAGCAGATATTGACAGTATCAATGGCTGTTCCAACTACTGTATACTTCTGAATGTATATTTCTACCTTTTGCCATTATATACTTCAACTATATCTGATTTCTTCCTTTAAAAGAGCAATTTTTTTTCTTGGTTGGCTTTATTCACTGACAAAGCAGTTCCTTATGCATCAGTTTTGGATACTGTGGTAAGCAATCAGGAAGAGCATGTATATATCCAAATGATCTTAATACACAACACAGAAATCAAATTCATCTGCTAATGCAACTTGTGATGTGGTTCTGCAATTTATTGGTATCTTTAGCTTTGGATATCTTACAAATCTGCAGTTTATCATGCACCAGGGACTGCCTTGCCTGATTGTGATCACTTGACTGTCTCTCCTGGGATCAATTTCTTGAAGTACAGTCTAGTTCAATACACTATTAAGAACAGGATAATATCTTATTACCTACTTCATCTATGCTTCTGGAGAGCCAGTCAGGATAGCCTTGAGCCAGGAAAACAAGCTTTTTTGCATGGATTTCCCTTCTATAGAGCAGGTTTCCCAAGCTCAACAGAGCTTGGGGCCAAACTTCTCTTCCTACCAAGGAATAAATCCTCACTCAACTTGGACAGGTGGAGGCTCTTGAGGGCCCCAGTTCAAGGTGATATGCAAGTCTTTGCATAATAATAAACACGTGTGTGTATCAACAGGACCATACACATGTTGAAACACTACGTGCATATTCAAATACCTTGCTGAACTGGGGCCACAGTAAATGCATTCTTTTCATAGAAACACTTTTCCATGGACCCAATCCAAAGACCACTGAGGTCAACAAGAGTCTTTCACTTCAATAGGCTTTGGATCAGACCCCATGAGCATTTCCAACTAAAACCAGCACTGGAATTTTTGCATGCCCGTGCATTGAAACAATTTAAGTCTAGTTCACTATAAACCCTAAACTCAAATACTCCTCAACTCTGGGAAAGCCAGGAACGCAAGCTGGATCTTTACTTTGCCCAGGTCCCTATTTCAAAGACCAGTTAAAAAAAAAGACTTGACTCCAATGAGAAAAGTCATTCATACTTAAATCAGGGTCTAAACTTAAAAACAGCTGGAATTTCTCTCTGAGGAAAAGAGTTTCATTAGATCATTCATATAATACTGCAGGTTAAGAAGTGTAAAACAGTAATTAAAGAACAGTTGAAAAGACATCTGCTGAAGTAAACATTTTAGAGTATTCCTATAAAGATAAGAGCACTATTTCCTAATAGTTGCATATATCCATAAAGACTTATCCATAATTTCACTGATAGATCACCCCTGGAAAATGAGAGAGAGAGAGAAAGAGAGAGAGAGAGAGAGAGAGAGAGAGAGAGGAGGGAGGGAGAGGGAGAGAAGAGAAAAATCATAAAAGCATTCCACCTGTATTGCTGGCAGATGGCTTATAAATGTCGCACAGACTTAGACCTACTACTGGCCCATGCAAGAGGTATTAAATAAACTGCTGAACATCTGCTGGTAAATACACAGCAAACAAGAATGCAACTCAGAGCCAAACATCTGGCAAGTGCGGGCCACATCTCTGCTCATAAACTAAGCAATGTTTTCTGCTAATCATTAACAGAGTTATTGATTTTAGAAGTGTATCACACAGCTATAATTTTGTCAGAGAGTAGACCACATAAGTTGTTCTTTTTCTGGTTGTTTCATTTTGTCTTATTCCAAAAGTCCGTAAATTGACGAGCGGGACAAAAATTATAATTGACATCATCTGTGGGAAATATTTCATAAAACAACAGGCCCAGATGTAGGATTAAAGCCATGTGGTAGTAAAATACCACACTGAAAAAAGTCCAGGTTCCATGATTTCTTACGAAAACAGATGTGCTATTACTCCATTCTACTTGTTTTTCAATGCTTTTTACTCCAAATAATTCTTTCTTTTTCCCCCTTTTTTTTTTTCCACAACTGCACCAGGGAGAGATGATAAATTGATTGCAGATGGCAGTTTGTACTTCAAAATCCTAACTGTCACAATCTTTGAAATAAAAATAAATGAAACATTTTGTGAAATTATATTGAGCTGTGTTAAAAGTAATGAAGATTATACAAACATAGGTCTGTTTGTCATTTATACAGCACCTTCAGGCATGACAACCAAATCTATTAGACAATATTACTCTCCCTGGAAGGTAGTCATTTTGAAAGTTCAGGATGGATTGTAATATAGAAGGTAATCTATAGTCTGAGTGCTGCTTTGTCCAAACCTCAAGATGGTCTGAACCTCCTGCAACACAGAACCAGGCATGCATGTACTTGATTTTCTCACATACAGAGAGGCAACATGGAAACAAGATAGAATAGTTCTGTGCATCCTGCTTTGCACATCTTTTTATATTAGTACATTCTTGACAAACAGAAAGACAAAGGCTTGTATGGTTTGAATTTTAATTTGTCATAGTGCAGTGCAGAATGGCAAACAACTGCATTTCTTACTAAACAACTTTGTAACATATGGAGATCATTACAATGCCACTAATTACAACTCATTAAGTTCTAAATTTATGCAGTTTCACAATGGACTTGCAGAGATTCCCCATTTCGGTTATCAGAGGTTTTGTAAGAACTTATAAAATAAAGGACAAAACAGGCTTCCATCCTGTGTCACTTTAACTCCTTCAGACAATATCTGTTTCTGGTAGGGCTGAGGGTGTTTGATGCTGATGGAAAAGGTTTTGACTAGGTGTCTGTTTCAGGTGTTTCCTGAAGACAGAAAGAATGAAAAAGCCATGGGTACTCATTTAGGAAAAGGAGATGTTTGGCACTATACTTTAGGGGAGACTGTGAAGCAAATAGGAGTATGAAACTATTAAACTCTAGCCGCTCTTTTGTAAAATATAAAGGAAGAATAAACCAAGAGTAGTGACTGATTGAAGGAACAAGAATGGAAGTTTTTCAGGACCACAGAAATCATTAGAAAACTAGAGCAGGAGCCAGTGCCCACAAAAAGATGCAGGAGCAAGCTGAGAAATAGCAGTGTTTCTTCTATTATGTCTTAAAATCTTTATATTGAAGAAAGTTACCAGAGAACCTCCTCTCTATTCTTTCTTTTAGGCAAACATTTCAGAGACAAGCAGTCCTTGCCATCTGGCTTGGAAAACTTCATATCCTTGCAGTGAAATCCTTGCTAATGATGAAGCAGCACTTACAGTATCCCTTCTTCAGAAGCAGAAAACTTGGGCAACTATGCACACACCAGTCAAGAATCCCTCCTGCTAGAAATGCCATGAGTAACCAGACTCACTTGAAGACATTAAATACTGTGTACATTAGATACAGTGCACAGGAAAGTTGTCAGAATCTGAAGTGGTGTTTGAGGGAGAAGGGGTGGAACTGAATTGTTGCTCAGTTGGCTTGAAAAAAGGTTTTCAAGCAATAAGGGGAAGACTTGGAGGAAGTTCAAACCGGGGTCATTTGCCTTTTATAACAGATGAGTCTGAAATCCCATGAAGACTGGTACTCCAAAGCATAGAAATTCACAGCTCTACTAAAGCCTCTGCAGGAGGACAGCAGTTTAACACCACATCTTTCTCCCTAAAAGAGATCTGGTTCAAATTCTCATTTGAGAAACTACTTTGCTTTACACTGCCTGGTATTTTGGTCTGTAAGTTTAAGCTTTTTACACTGGAGCTAAAGGCAAAACACCAAAAATGAAGGCCGGGTGAAGGAAAGGACTACAGTGATAGCTACATAGGCATACATACATACTTACACGTATTTCCATGCCTTCTGTGGCTCTACCCATACTCTTCCTCACCTCCCAATTTACTGGGAAATGACATTCTGGATTGCAAAGAGTGTAACGCAGCCTTCACATAAGGAAAGAGGGATTGTTCTGAATGCCTCCGAAAACTTTGCTTTAATCCACTGTTGCATTGATAGATGTTTTTTCTGTATATTATTTCTCCTCCCATTCTTCTCCAAAGAGACTTCACATAATTCAACTGACGGTAAACATTACTTTGACCAAAGCATTTTCTGATTGTATTAAGCTGTAGAATAACCAAGGAATACTGAAAACTGCTATTTTTCATGTAAATACTTTCCGATTAAAAACAGACAGCTCATTCTTTCTTAATTTGCAATTGTTTCAAACAAAGGTTGCCATCTGCCATCAAATTCAAAAGCGACTTCCTCATTTAAAATCTATTTTCCAAGAGGAAAAAGAAAAGCATTGAAGAAAGTACATACTTAATGCACTGAACTTCCCAGAATGAACAACATAAAGGGAATATTTTTGTGAGTAGATTTAAAAATCAAACTCCCATTAAGGCTGAGACCTGACAAGCTTACAGAAATAGTCAAGGAGAATTTATCTTACCTAATTTTCAAAAAGTTTCCCTCTCCAATAGTATTTGCATGAAATCTGAGCCTGAGACATCACACTGTTAAAATCAGGAAGACTAGCGCTTTTTTGTTATTGTTTTTTTGTTTGTTTGTTTCAATTCGAGAAGTAGTAACTTGTGCCTTTCCTCAGTTTCCAGTATGCTTTGGCAATCGTGCTCTCAGTTTTTTTCTTGTTCTTTCAGTGATATCATTTTAGTATCACCTGAAGGCCTGAACATTATGTCTGGTCAGCTGAGTCCAGCACAGCAGCTAAAGAAAGAAGACCAGAAGGTAGATCAGAGGCTCTATAAGCAGACAAGGAATTCAGGAGATGTGGGTAAGAGCAGGCAGAAAATGATCCACACAAACATACAGCAGAGTAGAGGAAAAGACTAAAATAAGGTATTTGTCAGCTGATTCCTGGCCCACTTTTTTCTACAAGACCACTCCAAGAACTATCTCATGTTTTCCCATGACAGCTCAGAGGCTGAAAACATTGCCCAGAGGAAGGCCATGTAGTAAGTGCTGTGCACGGAGCCAGACCCAGCACAGAGGAATGTCACATTTACTGATTTAGTTGGAGTACTCAGTGATTTACTGACTGTTCTGGCCTTCTTTATCACAGGACTTCTGGTCTTTCAAAATCTTCTGTTGTTTCTAAAATGGCCAGCAACTTTTCCCCAGCATACCAAGTATTGCTCTTGTGCATTGAAAAAAGAGAGAACATGTTTGAGAGAGGCTCAATAGATCAGAGAAACATAAGAACAGTTTTTTTTGTTTTTTTTTTTTCTAAAAGTTCCTAAATCAAGATGTGACCTTTAATTGAAAAAGGCTGCATCGGAAAGTTTCCATTCATTTTCAGGTTTTCTTCATATCACATTAAAAGCCTAAAAATACATTTAATTTTCAAGCAAAAGTTTGGGAGATATTTCTGAGCTCACATCAGATGAATCAACAAGATCAATGGGCTACTCCCACAACTAGAATTTAAGATCTTTCTTCATAGCTGCTATCTCATTCCACCTCTAGCAGTGAGAAAGGAGTGGAAATGGGGAATCCATAGGGTACTGTAATTAAGATTTTGTTTCATCATTAGTATCCCTGCTGGTACTCCTGACACAAGACAAAACTGCCACACTCTGCTGACTGAAAAAGGGGTGGTTGGTGCTAGAAGATGGTTTCAAACATTTGTGATGGATGAAAGGAAGCCCACAGCCATTAGCACTGTTGGAGACACTATTGTTATTATTAACACCATCTGCAACATGGACATTTTAGTCTTTGAAGAAGGAAATATGGAGCTGCAGACCACCAGCAGCAGCCTGGAGTGGGTGGAGTGGGGAGGAAACATACCACAGTAGTAGCAGCCACAGGATTTGTGATCAATAGGTAGGAGGATGGATCTGAACAGGATGTTGTTCGGTTAGCAGCCATACGTGCTCTTGGGCATTTGAAGTGCTACACACTTTACTATGAACAAGAGGAAACAACAAGTCTTTGAGACACATTTCTTCTTTGAATCAATTCCAGCCATTGTAACAAATCATACGGAGATTTGTGTCTATCAGCAGCTGGTCAGAAGTCTCAACAGCAATCAGCAAGAGAAAGTGACATTAGCAAAATTTGCAGCAACACAGAAGCCTCTGAACTGCTAAGAGAAGAACAAATCTGGCCCAATTATATGACCTAGCATCGGCAAGACAGGCAGCACAATCATCAACATCAGAAGTGCTGCAAAAAAATCGTCCCATGTTCTACTCTTTCCAATAGCAGCATTAAAAACATTACCTCCTGGAAAGGGGTAATTATGGTTGGCCCCACCTTTTCCATGCTCATGTTGGCCTTAGTAACAGCCGCAAGAAGACAGCACTGCCAGTGACAAAGATATCAACCACAACTTCCCAAAAGCTGCATTTCAAACCACAGCAAATATTAGCCCATAGAGCTTGCGGTAAAGCACATGACCTGACTGATTGGGCAGCTGATAACATTGCATCAACGTGCTGGTGTATGTTTTCTGGCTGTGCTTGGGCCCAGAAAGGTCACCTTCTCACTTTCCACAAAAAGAGGAAAATCTTTGAAATTTTACTGCAAGATCAAAGGGAATTCGGAGTAAGAGATACCAAAAATTATGATATTAGCATCTTTCATATCATAAAATGGCTCAAATTGCAGGGGACCACCTAGTTCCAACTCCCCTGTCGTGGGAAGGGTTGCCAACGACAGGCTGCCCAGGATCTCATCCAACATGGCCTTGAATACCACCAGAGCTGGGTGTCTACAGCTTCTCTGGGCAGCTTGTCTCAGCACCTCACTGCTCTTTGAGTAAAAAATTTCTTTTTAACATCAAGCCTAAATCTACCCTCTTTTAGTTTAAAGCCATTCTCCCTTGTCCTAACACTATCAGATTGCATAAGTCAGTCTCCCTCCTGGTTATAAGCTTCCTTCAAGTACTGGAAGGCCACAACTAGATCTTCCCAGAGCCTTCTCTTCTCCAGGCTGAACACGCTCAACTCCCTCAAGCTGTCTTCATAGAAGAGGTTCTCCAGCCCTTTGATCATCTTTGTGGCCCTCCTCTGGATCGGTCCCAACAGCTCTTCCTCCTTCCTGTATTAGGGGCTCCAGGTCCAGATGCAGTACTCCAGATGGGGCCTCACAAGGGCAGAGCAGAGGTGGACAATCCCTTCTCTCTCCCTGCTGGCCACCCTTATGTTGATGCAGCCCAGGATACAGTTGGTTTTCTAGGCTGCAAAAGTGCACTTCTGGCTCATGTACAGCTTTTGGTCCAACTTTTGGTCCATCAGGATCCCCAAGCCCTTCTCCGCAGGACTGTTCTTAATGAGTTCTTCTCCCAGTCTGTGCTTGTATCTGGGATTTTCCTGAACCAAGTGCAACACCTTGCACTTGGTCTTGTCAAAGTTCATTAGATTCTCACGTGCCTATTTTTTGAGTGTGTCCAGGTCCCTCTGGATAGCATCCTTCCCTTCTATTGTGTCAACTGCACCACTAAGCTTGGTGTCATTAGCAAACTTGCTGAGAGTGCGCTCAATCCCACTGTCTATGTCATCAATAAAGATGTTGAAGAACACAGGCCCCAAGATGGACTCCTGGGGGACACCACCCATGACTGGCCTCCACCTGGACATAGAGTCATTGACAACAACCCTCTGGCTATGACCATCCAACCAATTATTTATCCACCTAGTAGTCCAGCCTTCAAATCCATCTCTCTTGAATTTATAGATAAGGATATGGTGCAGGACGATGTCAAAGCCTTGCTGAAGTCCAGGTGGATGATGTCAGTTGCTATTCTGTTGTCCATCAATGCTGCTACTTCATCACAGAAGGCCACCAGATCAGTCAGGCATCATCTGCCATTGATAAAGTCATGCTGGCTGTATTGTATCACCTCCACAACACATATGTGCCTTAACACCTCTTTCATTGGCCTGTAGTTCTGCAGATCTTCCTTTCTCCCTTTCTTGAATATGGGAGTGATGTTTCTCTTTTTGCCAGTCACCGGGGACTTTGGCTGGCAGCCAAGATTTTACAATCTGGCAACCACATCAGCCAGTTCCTTCAGAACCCTGGGATGCATGTCATCTGGCCCCATAGACTTGTACACATTAAGCCTCATGAAGAAGTCTCAGACATGCTCCACTTTTACACTGAGAGGGATTTTACTTTCCCAGCCCCTTCTTGGGAGCCTGACTGGCCATGAAGACTGAGACAAAGAACTCATTGAGTAACTCAGCCTTCTCCAAGTCTAAGGAGGCCAGCTATCCCTTTTCATTTATCAGAGGGGATACACCCTCCATTGCCTGTCTCTTCTGCCTGAATTGGTGAGCACTGGGTATAGCAACACTTCACCTCTGGTGGTTCTGTCCAATACCTGAATCAGAAAGTTGTTGTCAATAGATCCCAGGAATCTCCTGGACTGCTTGCAGCTTGCCGTGGTTTTTTTTGTTTGTTTGTTTTGTTTTTCCTTCAGCAGGAACAAGAGCCTGAGAGCGTGCCTCTTGCAGCTGAAGCAGGAAGGTCTCGTCAACAGTCAACACCTTGATCAGGTAGCCTGTAATAGGTCCTGACCACCAGATGCCCTTCATTGGTCCAGTCTCTAATTTTAGCCCACAAGTTCTCAACCTGCTCATGACTGTTTGCAGGACTAGCTCTTCACAGGCTATCAATTTCTTAACATAAAGGGCAACTCCCCCACCTCTCTTACCTCTCCAGTCCCTTCTAAAAATGTCATAGCCATCAATCATGGAATTCCAGTTATGTGAGTCATCCTACCATGTTTCCGTTATAGAAGTAAGATAGTAGTTTTCCAGTTGCACCACGGATTCCAGTTCCTCCAGTTTATTTCCCATGCTGCGTGCATTGGTGTAGAAGCACTTCATCTGGGCTTTTGTCACTCCCAAAAACCTCTGGGACAAATCTTTAGTTTTCCCCTCCTGCTTCCTAAAGTAAAAGTGTTCTCTGACTCTATTTCTCAGCAGTACATTCCCTTTCCCTACCAAACCTAGTTTAAAACTCAGACAATGAGCCCAGGCTGCTCCTGGGCCAGAATTCTTTTTCCCCTATGACATGGACCCCATCAAGTAGCCATCAGGCCAGGCACTGAGTAAATTGCTCAACAGCTGAAATTGCCAAAATTCCTGTGGTGACACGAGCCTCTCAGCCATGTATTTATCAGATGGGTTCTCCTGGTTCTCTCAGCATTCCTCTCTGCTACTGAAGGTGTAGAGGAAAACACCACCTGTACTCCCTGTACGATCCACTAACTGCCCCAGTTTCCTGAAATTCCTTTTGTTAGCCCTCAGGCTTCTCTCAGTGATCTTTTTTTTTTTTTTTATTCAGCCAGCACTAGTTCCTCAGGGAAGGAAAAAAAACTGTTTGGAATAGACTGCAGGACAGGAATATATAACCCAAGATTCACCCATTAATTAAGCAGTAGGTTTTCAAAGTTTTGCTATTCTTTACAAAAGCATCAGTGAGCAAGTGTGCAGTTGCAGCCTCTTCTCTCTTTTGGTGTGGCTTCCAGTTATAGAAGTCATTACACAGGGGTCCAAAATTTGCATTTGATTGGTCTCTGATCACACGCAAGGGCCATAACCTACACAAATACACCAACTTGGTTTTGGTCTTTTGTTGATGCTGTTTTTCTTCAGTACTTCTGGACTGCAGCATTTTCTAGCAATGAATTTAATCATTTGGACACGTACCATTCCAGGAGAATCCATTCTGAATTCTTACTGAATTTCTCTGGCACTTCCTATATCATCTTTCATAAGAAGAATACTTTTCAGTTCACTCTTCCCAATCGCTCATCATAATATTCATCTCTATTATAATATTCATCTCTATTGTCTCTCTAATATTGATTTCTATCAGCAGTGCTCAGTTGTTCTTTTTCCTCAGATGCACATTAGCACAGTTCATCTATCCTCATACAAGGACCATGCTATAATAGAGACAAAAAAAAAAAAAAAAAAAAGCTTTTCTTTGCATTTTTTCCAGTTCTGCATCTTTTCGGAGACAGGGTAACAAGGACTACTTAGTACAGTTCAGATGCTGGCAGACTATGAGTTTAGACAATAGTCTAATAACATTCACTGTTTTCTTCTCAACTCTTCCTGAACGATTTCTAAAGTGATATTTGCCGTATTTACTCCTGCTGAGCACAAGACAATGTTCACAACAATAATTGTTTTGACTGGTTTCCAGGACCTCACCCTTGATGTTTAATATTGCTGCACCCTGTGAAATTAAGATTATTCCTCCAATGTGTATCACTCACTTATTTTGGCATTTAGCCACCATCATGAGATCTTCCAGCAGCTATTTTCTCTGACAGCTTTAGTTCTGTCTGCATAACTTACATCAGAGACAACTTCTCTCACTTTGATATTTTCTCTTACATCTGTTACCTTCTTCCCTACCTTATTCCTGCCCCACAATGCAAAAAAGCCAGCAGCAGTACATCAACAATTCTAACATAGAAATTAAGCACCAATCCACCTATCTAGCGCTACGCTCTCATCAGTCCTCAAAGGTCACTGCAGTACAGATTTCAGAGTCCACAGACTAATAATGCATCTCCATCATAATTTTTCACAAAGAGGCAAAGGTAAACAAATGCCATACAAATAAGGTCTTATTTTAGCTACCCAGTCTTACATGGCCTTCCATATCAAAGCCCAGGGCTAGAAATGACCACATAGTACAGAAAATCAGGAAAAAAGTTACATATATATGAGAAAATTTACAAGTGTCTCAGTTTTGACACAGGAAAAGGATCCACATCACTTGCCAAAAGGCAGTTTGTCTTCTTGTGTAATAACAGCTGCTAATGGGAAACACACTCATTACTCCATCACTGCTGGCCACCAGAAGCGGATTCACATACAACCACCAGCATTCCCAATTTCACTTAGAGCCAAATCACCTAGGTTGAGCCCTCACTGTTTCATTACTCAACTGAAAATCCTTTCTTACTTCTGAACAGAGGACTAACATTTATGATTTTGGTTTCTGACAAATCAAATTCAATTAAGTGACAGAGACCTTGGGGCTGTTCCTAGGCTCATTTGTTTCATTAGCTTCTGAAAATACAAAAGCCCATGGAGTTGTGCACTGGATGTCCTGCCAAGTGTCCCTTGGTTTTGAAGGCCTCAGGGCACTTAGAGGAAAACTCCCATCAGTCTCATTGGCCAAGTTGCCAGTTGAATCTATCATGACACTTTATAATTTAGATACCACCAACAAAGTTTAATCAAAGTTAATTCACATTTTCTTTGTACAGAAAGAACCACAGGGAGCCACGCAAAGTGTGCCGTTTCTTGGAATTAACTTGAAGAAATCATTTTTCACACACTAGGGTCCAAGGCACAGCCAACCATTAGCAAGGGTCCAGTAATTCAGCTGTCTAAATGCTTAGGAAAGGAGCCAGAGATTTTCTGAAGTTTACTTTTTCTCATTATCTACTACTAAGCAGCACCTAGTCTATCTGCAGCAGCTACGTAGAATCTGCCAACCTACCGTAAATTTCCTTTTAAGCAGCAGCATATATTTCACCACTAATAGGATGTAAGGCAATAGGAAATGCTCTTTTGTTAATGGTATGCCATGTCCTTTCCAAGTTTTATCAATTCTATTAGTTTTCATTTCCTTCCAGAACATGGTTCAGTGTAAAAATTCACATTGTCAAAGCTAGTCAGCCTAACTCTATCTCAAGAACGCCTTGTTAAGTGAGCTTCAGCCACTCACTCAGAACTACGTATTCTTCCATACAGAGATTCAAGCATTTACACTGTCTGTGTCCAGTCAGTATTGAAAAACAGAAGGGAGAAACAGAAGGAAATTCTCTTATAAACAAATAATACCTTCCAGGTGATGAAAAGCTGTAGAGAAAAGCAGTAGAACAGTGACTCTTCACTAGTTCCTTGCTTATAAGCAAAGACACTAGCCGTGCTAAAGCAACTCATCTTTCAGACACAACAAGAGAAGTGAATTATAGAACCCACACACCAGAAATAAGGCTTTGTGGCTGGGATCTCAAGGTAAGTTCTGTCCTCATAATCTTGCAGACCATGTTTTTTTTTCTGTATAATCCAGTCATGTCCAACTTGTGGCCCACATGCTGCATGCAGCCTAGAGCAGCTCACAATGGGGTCCACTCCTCCTTGAGATTTAAATGAGGTGGCTCTTCCCCTGACGCAGCCCTGAGCACGCACCCATTACTCTGCAACAACCAAACTGTCAGTGTGCTATTAAGCGCTGACTGAAAGTAGGGCATGGGGAAAGCAGTGTTGTGCAGTGCTGACTCAAGTGATGGCAAATAATTGTATGCATTTTGATACACTGGCTAAACACAAGGCTCTGAACAGCAAAGAATATGCAGCTGTGTTTTCCATTTTGATAAAACAATTTGAAAATAGAATCATAGAATCCTTACAGTTGGAAAGGACCTTTATAGGTGTTCTAGTTCAAGCCCCATGCAATGAACAGGGACATCCATAGCTTGGCCAGGTTGCTCAGAGTCCCCTCCAGCCTGGCTTCAAACGTCTCCAGAGACAGGTCATCCACTGCATCTTTGTGCAACTTGTTCCAGTGCCTCACCACCTTTACTGTAAAAGACTTTTGAAGCAACCTAAATATATGTGGCCCAAGACAATTTCTTCATTGTGTCCCAGGCAAGCCAAAAGGTTGGACACCCATGGTGTAAATCATGCTACTAAAGAGTTTGCTCTTGCAAAGTACACAGCCCTTCTACTTTGTTTGAAGCCACAAGTCTAGCAAAAGCTCAGCAAATCAGAAGTGTTATCTACAGAGACCAGAAGTAGCTTCCTAGCTTCCAGCCTCTCCAAATTTGCAGTTATTTACTCCACTCAGGAAACAGCTGAAAAAAACAGCCAAAAAGTGTAACTCTTGTTAATCATTTAGGAATATTCCTGACCAGATCTTTTATTATTGCCCTTTATATCCCATTTTTATTTTATCACATGCTTGTTTTCAGAGGGTAAGTAGTATAAGCATCTATAGTTTGCTGAAAAGCATTAGGATTTCCTTTTTCCTTTAGTCTCCCCAACTGCATAAATAATCGTGAGAAAGGATATTATAATTACCCCTGTTATGTTACAATAACTATGGGTCTGGATGACCTCTAAAGCTAAGAAAGACCAAAAATAATTGAAGACTTGTCCAGTGTTGGCCCAATACAACTTCATATTTGCACGTAGAATTCTGTCTGTATTACATTTCTCTTCTCTACTAAGAAAACTATGGGAAGCTTCCTCAGGGTCTGCAAAAAGTATCAGTTCTAAACACTACTTACAGATTCTATGCACCGTTGAAGGTTTGAATAGGACACTGCATAAAGCACAGGATTTGTTTCCCCTCTAGAATTAAGAGTTCTTTTTGTTTGTTTGTTTTATGCTGGTCAACCTGACTGGCTTGTATATTTATTATCCAACTGATAGATTATAGCTTTTTAATCAAACAATGCTTATTAACTGTAAAAATCGTAACGAATAATGATATACTTGCATTATATCATGTAGCTAAATTCACATTTCCATATCTGTCTATTTACAATTTACTATTTACAATTAAACTATTAACAAGAACAGCTCTGCAGAGTTATGAATAAAGCTCTACAGGAGTTTTACTGAATAATCAATGATAATAACAGTGTTACAAACAATGAGTTTAACTGGAGCAGGCTTCAGTCTTCTATTATTTGCCAGCTCCCAATATAATTGGAAAGTGATTTCTCTTACTTTGACCTGTAAACATCTGTATATTCAGGAGTACTATGCAAGCATTCTGCAGGGCACTAAGATCTCAGCAGGCTACGAGAATGTTGCTTTCTTTCAAGGAAGAGTTTGTTGCTGGTTCCTTCTGTGAAGGCTCAATCAAGTCAGCTACTTCAACAGCTCAGACCACATGTGCTCAGACCACATGTATAGATCACATTCACTGATATTATGAGACTATTCCAGCAATATGCTTGGTTGAAACATCTCGGTACCACTACAATGCAACACATCTCAAGTTGCCAAGCACAGATTCACGTTAAAAAAGACATTTCTTAATCTCTCCTCATCACAACTAATACCTGGGCTGAATCCATTGCTCTCCTGAGGTTCTTGCTTGGTATAAGTGTCAGAGTAGCCACACTGCACAAGACCCTGTTGTGGGAACTAGCAGATGCATCTTCACATCAGGGCCACTCTCTCAACTCAGCCAAATGAGGGAACAGACTAAGGATAACATCCACGGCAACATGGGGGAGTTGTATGCACTATATTCTTCTATGTTTTGCCAAGACAGCAGTGCCCAGAATTAAAGATATTGCTCATCTGAAAGGAAGTTTCCTGAAAGTGTACATTCAGATAGAGGACCATGCTTTTACACATACTGAGCTACAAGTGCAGAAGTTCGTCCCTCATCATAGCTCTCTGCTTGTTTAACAGTGTTTTTTTGTCTTGTTTGGGACAGAAAGGTTTTGTGGTTTTCTTGGGTTTTCTTTTTTATTTAAAAAGCAAAACTCATTGTTGATTTTTTATTCATTTTATACGCCAGGGTCCCCAAGAGCTGAGTGAATTTTCTAGAGTTTTATAGTGGCAGCTGTCCCATCATTCTGCAAAATCTTTCACAATGGGAATGTCAGAGACATATCAACTCATTTTTAAGTATCAGTTCCCACTTTGAATTTCTTTTAAAGCTTTTGAAGGAAAGCAATGTTGAAGCACAGATGGCATCATTAAAAGCAAACATTGGCCAGGATACAGTATAAATACCTTACTGTGGCATCCGTTCTAAATATAGCGCTAAATATAGGATATACCACAGTCAAGCCAATTGCACGCTATGATATTGGCTTACCTTTTAATGAGATCCACAGTTTTAGTTTTAAAAAAAAGGGAGAGAACTACAACATGCGATATTCTAAATTTGCCAGAGGAAGGCACTGATGTTTGAATGCTACTTATTTGGAATAGGCTTAAAATTGCCATTTAGGGAGAGCCTGGATGTGTGATTCTCTAAGCCACAGTCCTTCCAAGCCTCAAGGGAGACAGTATTATTCAATTTATTAAGCTGGTGACAGCTCCTCAGCAAGCTGACCTGAACTAGCATACAGCATAGCGCACAGCTCCCCCTGAGAGTAGTCCCAAGCCAGTGTTGATGTCTACTTCCTCCTCTGTCCCAAGGTAACTGTGGCAGCAGTATAAAGCACAGCAGTATTACTTCCACACACAGGCTGGTGATGAGAATTTTAAGCACATAAGTGATCTAGAAATGTTAGTGCTGAGGAGGAGGGAGCTGGAACACACTAAATCTTATGGTTTTAATGTATTCCTAAAATGTAATCCCATTCTACCGTCTTGCCTGATTTAATATCGTACAGTGCACTGTAAGTATCAGCAGGTTTTGCTGAAACCAGTATGTGCTGGTTAGGGTACAGTTTCCAAGGCCACCTGGAGAATTAAATATGTCAACCTCCAAGTGTGACCTAGTGGGAACCATCTACCCCCATTGCCTTATATTGCCTTGAGAAACCTTTCCCCAGACATAACTTCTGCACACTATGAAGTCTAGTAGTCCACTGGTAACTGTTCAGTCCTTTGCCAATGAATCCAAAAGAAAATACACGAGAAGTTCACAATTGCTGTACTGCTGATGTCTGTCCCTTGTGATAGAACATCCTCAAAAAATACAGAACTTCTGCTTCCATACACTAAGGTCGATCTTCTCATTGTAAACATTTCATAATTTACATTTGCAGAGATAGAAAGCAGGCATTTTCACTTCATGTATATAACTATCAGTTTGACTTCTGTCTGTGTGTGAAAGTTTGCTGCTCTACAGACAGATACCAATGCAAAATAAAAAGACTACAGAGAAATTGCTATTCACAGCAGAACAGGAGTTGCCACCTAAGACTTTCAGTTTAACTAAACAGCCAGTCCATTATTTTCTTCTTCATAACTATTCCTTCTGCCTTTCAACTGCTATGCTAGATGACTCTTTGGGGATTAAGGAGTAATGTTTCATTTTTCACTGATCCTTAACAAAATACTGCAAAAGTTTCTACATTATAACAGAAGGGATGCTGTCATTGTTCCAAGCATATTATATTTTAGACTAGCTGAATAACCTTTGGGGAATCAGAATGCTGAATCACAGATAAAACATTACATACTCTTAGACATTAAGCCATATTTACGCAGAAATTCATTCCCTGTTTTGGAATGGGTTTTTTTCATCTGTAGAGAAAGGGGCTTTATTCTCAGCTGGGGGATAAGATCAGCTAAAAATCTCATAATATTTTCTCCCCGTAATACAATTATTTTCATTGTTCCCCTCCAGTGTGCGTTACAGACTCATCTGGTCCCATCATAAAGGTTTGTTGATGAAACACTACTGCAGCAGCACAGAGAATAAGGGAAAAATACTAAAAACTAGCCCATACTTCAGATCACCGTCTTCATTCCTTCATCTGGTTGATGTGGGATAGTGGGGGTCAAATAACCTTTTTCTTCCCCCTGGCCACAGGCCGGCTGCTTTTCCAGCCTAGATTGCTCTGCTGAAACAGTGAAACAACAAGCAGTATATAAACCAAATCTCAGGTTCAAGCTCATCTTGTAGCAAGTCCTGCAACGAACTGAGCAGTGAGGAAGGGTGAGCCTTCATTAGCACTTCTGTGCTTCTTAGTACCACTAAAACTACAGCAGCGTCAGATTGGAGAGGACAGCAGGAACCCCCATACCTAAATGTTTCTGAATGGCACAAGGATATTCATCTTTTTAACCATAACAGCCTGACCCTTTTTCTTGGAAACAAGGAAATGAAACGTTACTTAGTAAGACAGAATCCAGATCTTATCCTGACAATAATTAGAACTCTGTCAACATCATTTGTTTTTGTGAGAGGGTGAAGTATTTGAGAAATATCTTCAGGTACATCTCAATTACCTTCCAAGTAGATGTCATGGAATCACAGAAACATAGGGTTTGGAAGGAACTTCTGGAGACCAAATAGTCCAACAAACCTGCTAAAAAAGTTCCCTAAACTAGATTACACAGGAAAGTATCCACATCTTGAATATCTTCAGAGAAGACGACTCCACAATCTCTATGGACAGCTTGTTCCAGTATTCTGTCACCCTCAAATTAAAATTTTTCCTCATGTTTGTATGGAACTTTCTACTTTCCAGTTTGTGCCCATTGCCCCTTGTCCTGTTGCTGGGCACTGCTGAAAAGAGCCTGGCCCCATCTACGTGACTCCTGTCCATTAGATATTTATAAGCATTGAGTGCTTATAACACCCAACAGCCTTTTTTTCTCCAGGCTGAACAGTCCCAGGTCTCCCATTTTATTTACCAAAAACTATTAAAACAATTTTAGTTGCTGCATCGTAAGTCTTTTATTAGCTAGCAGATTTTTGCAAATATTTAAATAGGAACGCCCATTCAATCATTAGGTCATTGATCTTCTGAAGATCTGGTATGAATTCCAACAAGTCACTTAGTATCCAATTATCAGTGGTGTTTTAAGCATCATTGTTAAGGGAACCAAAGATGTTTTCTGCAAAGAGTTGGGTTCTGCCCACAGATTTGTTTCATCATGAGCAAGCAGAGCACGTCATCAGATCTCCACAAAAAACAGATCATGAAAAATAAGGAAGTCACATACCAAGCTGCAGAACATTAGAAAACACTTGAAGATGTTAAGGCTCGAGTAATTATCTATCAAAAACTTTTACATCATTTGTGTCATCAAAAGTAAACAAATACAAGAAAAATCTGAAGGGCCAGTAACATGTGAGACATAGAAGGGCTTGCTAGAGTACTGGAGCCCTGATAAAACAGAGAAGAGCATAAGCATCCCAGTCACCCAGGCAAGGCAAACTATAGTATCAGGGGAAGTTGGAGTAATGTATTCAGGCCTTCCTGTATATAAAAAATGAGCAGAGCCGTACAGACTCCCTTTCCCGTGCTGCTAGTGATCGGCCCATCCATTACAAACCAAATGTGAATTCTTCCAGGGAACGAAAAAGGGAAACTTGAACATTTGCCTTGCGCTATGATACAGATATTTGTATTTCACAAATGCAAGAGTAATTCCCACTCCTTCAATGCATTCCATAATCGTGACTCCCAAAGATGCCAATAATGCTGCAGTGAAAGTTAAGATGGGTGTTCTACCATTGGTTTCAGCAGCACAGGATCAAGACTATTGAATTACCGTGGGGTTTGAAGCTGTGCATGTCCTTAACTGCTTGGATGTATGACAGTCACCTCTAATTACCCCAAACAATATCATTCAATAAAAACCATCCACCTATGAGCAGCAAGGCCAACATATCACTTCTGTCTCAATCCACACCTTTTATGTGACACAGACTAAATACCCACACCCTGCTCAGGGGAAGACTGGGTTTGGAGCTGGCTGGTGGTGAAAGCTCCAATACCTGAGACCTGTACATGGCAGAGAATCACTAAATCATTTCTGTGTCTGTGTCAGGCTTGGCTGCCTCATCATCAAATCCCCATGTGTGGGATTTTTCCACCCCTTTTAATAGTAACATGAAGGATAAAAGAAACAAAGGCTAGCATGTGCGTCAGAACCGTCTCCTCAAACCATGCATAGGTGGGTTTAATTCTGGAGAAATGACTTTGAAATTCCACAGCTATTGTTGTGTAAATGTGAAGTATCACCTCAAAAATGCTCTCATGTTTTAAAAAAATAAAAATGCAGCAATTTGACTCCAGCTGTGGTTACTCAGGCACTTTTTACTCCATAGCCAGATTCAGCACTGATAAGCAGGAACAACTGCCTCTGTCTGTTACAGTTATGAAAGCTGCGGTAGAAATGCTCACTTTCTTTTTAAAAGAAAAGGTGTTCATCTTGTTTCTCACAACTGAGGAAAAACTATATCTGCTCAAATCTATTCAAACACCAAAACTTTGATGGATGTTCTCCAGGGTGTGACAAAGCTCAAATCATCAGGGAAATAGCTCTTTATGGATGCAAGAAACAGTTCAGTAAAAAGAGCCCTTCTAACTCTAAGACAGATAGTGAATTTCAATCTATCAGGGCTGCTGAGTAGTGCTTAGCTGCAGATTTCTTTCCTGAAGGTAAAAATGACTTGCTTTACGCAGGTTTAATTAGCAGGAAGGCGCCCAGTTCTCTGCTCAGTGTGAGCAGTCTCTCCCCACATCTGCCTCTTCACCCCCCACCCACTACCACACACAGCAAAAGAGGGGAAAAAAGGAAAAATAGTACCAGTTTATTAAACAAAACAAAAGCTGTACAACTGCTGTTTTTAGCCCCACTGGAGAAGTCTTTGTCTAGTTTTACAGGGCCTAACATATGTCTGATCAAGTTCAATTTCTGAGGAGATCTAGATGGAAAACAATCAGGTGTTATCAACAATATCACTGGAGCAACATCAAAGCCCTGCCTTAGTGCATGAGCCTTGATGCTCCCCAGCTGCTGCACACAGAATCCAAGGAGAAACTCCAGGATCTGACAGAGGTTGCGAGACACCTTGTAAAGATGGAGAAAATTAACCAAGCAGGTGTCTAGCATGGCTTGTTTCTAGAAAATCCTGCCTCAGTTTTATACCGTGAGGGAGAAAAAAAAAAAAAAAAAGAAGGAAAGGAGTGTACCCAGTAACAAATGCTTTTTAAAAGCCAAAATAGCCACAAACAAGTACTTTGGAGATGGCGTTTCCCACAGCTGTTCATTAGAAACTGTAATACACAGATCCTGGTACTAGCCACAGCTGGACACAAGATTATGCCCACGGCTCCATTACAGGAGGAATGTGAACCTCCTTTGATGACTCAGAAGAAACTAGTACATACTGTAACTACTTATGAATTAGGACTTCGTGCAGAGGTCATATGCCCTGCTAATTACATACAGCCACAATTAACATGCCTCTGGCAGTTGTCAAATCTCAGGACAGTTTGATAGTAGGGCTCTCTATTACACTCCTGTCTCTGACACGCTGTGTTATGAATTGGCCAGGCAACAGTTTTACCTCAAGTTACAGGCAAATGGGCAGGAATGGTGAGGAATTGCACAGTTCTATGTAGGAGCAGGCAGGTCTGTTTGCTGGCCAGGTGCTGGAAGATAGGCAACCTTTACTTCCTATGCTCTTCCTTGGGCAGTGAAGGTAAAGTGTGATTTGACATTTAGCCAGTAGCCCAGAGAATCCATCCCTAAGTATGGTGGGATACTTCACCATTGCAAAAGGCCCATTTCATTACCAAAAAGCAGATCCTTGTGTACTATGCAACATGTCTTCCTCTCTTCCATATGTCTCCCATCTGAACAGCATAGTCTACACAGCAGACATAATCAGCTCCAGCTGGGACATTTCCTGTTCCCCCTCCACAAGCTTCATTAACTCTTTCTTTCTTTCTCCTACTAAGAGGAGCATAGACAGTTCTCCCAACCATCACAGCACATCCCACAAACATCATTACCTCTCATTCCTACCATTTCAACACTATGATCACAACAAGCAGCACAAATATATCCTTATATAGTACCTTATATAAGTAGGCATTGCAGAGATATGTGGTCCATGACTATGTACGCTAAAAATGTGTCTCTCCTACAAATTACTGTTATATACCTTTTAGAGATGGCCTCCTTCTTTTGGATTAATATCCAAGTAGGTTAAACCAGGTGATGTTCTCTGAAGAAACGTTTGTTTGCTTTTCTCAAAAATGAATACCTAATAAGAGAGTTGTCTAGCCAGAGAGGCTAAGAGCCATCCTTAATCAGAAGCTCTATCTTTCACTGACATCTGCTTGATGTTTCTAGGGCTCAGTACTTCAACAAATTTGTAAGACAGCCCACCTGTGATGTAGTCATGCACTTCCTGTGATAAGCAGCCAAAAAACAGTGTGGCAAAATTATCCCTCCACTTACAGGACTTGCATTAAAGCAAGAAAGCTGGGATCTTTATGAAGCTGGTCTAGCCAAATCTCAAAGTGAATTCATAGGATAGGCATCCACACAGAATTGTGCATCACCTTTCCCAAATTGTGTATCTTGTGAGCCCATCTGGCTTCAGGTCCAATATTAACAAGCTGTGCCACTCACTCTGACCTCTCTGTGACCACTAATTCCTTCCTATTCTCACTATCCTCTCTTCCCAACATGCATTTGCCAGATTTTCCCCAAGCCGACAGGATATACTGAAGTGGTAATCAACTCCAGCTGAGGTGCCTCCTGCTTCCTAAAGCCTGCCTTGGCTACACTGGTATTTGTCACAGGGTTTATACACATACCAACGTAGCACAAACTCCCATGACACATACCAACATCTCCAGCAACTCAGAAGCCAAGCTAACTATCTGTGGTACTTGGTAGGCTCTCATTTTTAAATAAACACAAGTTTGCTTACATTGTATCTTGATCTTTCACCAAGGCCTTGGGCTCTGCCCAGGAAGCAGACAGAAAGACCAAGCTGAGCAGAAAGATGGGCTTGTGGTTAAGGCACTGGTCTGGGAGTTGACACAGCTGGGATTGGACCCTGCACACTTACCATATTTCTCCAAGACCTTGAACAAGTTGCTAATTCCTCAGGACCTTAGTTCTCTAATCTTCAAAATGGGATGCGACTTTTTTACTGCACCTTCACTACAGAGATTGGCTAAGAATTTAAGTAAAAATGGGATTTTTGAATTTCATTTCAACCACATTCCTAACATTTAGGAAGGCATGGCAAGTAGAAATGGTAAGATCACTTAATGCACACAGTGAACTGAGCGCTACACCTTGAAACCCAAATGTTTCAACATTTAATAGGTCAGAAAAATCTTGCATCTTTGACATATAATGTTTCAGAGCAATACTGGTTGCTCTGGTGTCTGCTGTTCTCCACCAGCCCCTTCACAGCTGTGTCCAGGCTCAGAACCACCTGCCCCAAGCAGATCCAGTGCACAGACTCAGGGCCAATGCGCTTGATGGCCACTTGAAGTACCTTGAGCAGATTCTAAGTTACACATCAACTTATATGAATGATGTTGAAGCTAAAGGAGAATCTGCCTTGGAGGACAAGACTGGAATTCCAAATAACATTAATAAATTACATGGTGAAAACTATGCCAGTAAGTGTAATATAATTACAGTAAAGTAGGAATACTCGCCCATGGCTAAAAGATGTGAGGACTGTACAGAACTGCTGCTTACAAGAAGAGAACTGGAATTTTGGATAAATAAAGTTGTAACCATCATCCTGGGACATATGTGCCGGAGTAAAAACTGCAAATTATATGAAGTGCCCACTTCATTCGGCTTTTGCAAGTGTGGCCAGCAGGTCAAGGGAGGCAATCCTGCCCCTCTACTCTGTGCTGGTGAGGTCTCACCTGGAATACTGCATCCAGATGTGGAGTCCTCAGTACAGGAGAGATGTGGACCGGTTGTAGCATGTCCAGAGGAGGGCCACGAGAATAAGCCAAGGGATGGAACACCTCTCCTATGACAACAGTCTGAGAGAAGAGAAGGTTCCAAGGTGACCTCATAGAAGCCTTTCATTATCTAAAGGGGAGCTATAGGAAAGAACGGAACAGAGTCTTTAGCAGGGTCTGTGGGTGACAGAACAAGGAGAAATGGCTTCAAGCTTCAACAGTATAGATTTAGGTTGGATATAAGGAAAAAGTCTTTTATAGTGAGGGTGGTGAGGCATTGGAACAGGTTGCCCTGAGATGCAGTGGATGCCCTGTCCCTGGAGGCTTTCAAGGCAAGGCTGGATCATGCCCTAGGCAACCCCTGTAGCTGTGCACGTCCCTGCTCATTGCAGAACAGTTGGACTAGATGACCTTTACAGGTCCCTTCCAACTCTAAGCATTCTGTGATTCTATGGTTCTGTGAACTCAGCTGAATAATTATGCCCTGACTTGTGTCATTTCATGAAATTCCAGTAAAGAGTCATAGGAATGGTCTGAAGTTCAGAAATCATGAACTGACAAACAAAAACTGAGAAACTGGGCTTCCTTAAAGGGAAGAGAAATGAGCTGCTGAAAAAAAAAAAAAAAAAAAGGTGGGGGGGGACGGGAGGGAAGAATTAATCTATGGTGGTCAGAAAAAGTAGAAATATGATTAAGTTGTACACATTAAGGAAAACACTGGAAGTAAAGGAATAGTGAAGCACAGGAATGTTTTACTTGGACAAAACATCCACCATTAGGGGAATTAAGGACAAGCTGAGAGAAAATCTCTAAGGAGTGACAGACTGATTCAATCCTGCTACAAGCCAGATGATGTCCAAGAAGACCCACGTTCCCTTCAGCTGCATTTTTTATTATACTTTCATTTGTGTAGTGACTGGGTAAGTAAAGAGCCCACATGATGGAAATATTCATGAAGTGAATCCACCTGAAAATTCTCAGGGATTGTGTTTTCCCTAGATTTACTTCCAGATTCTTTCTTTTGAGGAAGAGTCACAATGAGCACACGTCAAGGTGAATGTTTCATTGCTAGATTGTTTATGAGCAAACACTTAGAAGTGTTTGGAAGGTGCACTGCTTAACTTTTATGCACCTTGGGTAAGCAAGATAAAAATGTGAACTCTCCAATTTCCCTAGTCATTAGAGGTGAATGTCCAGCAAAATGCCACTTAAATGCAACACCCCTGGGAGGAGGTATCAGGTCTCCAAGTGACATTCCAAGAGCATGGCCAAGATGGGGATGAAGACAGAGGAAGAACATTTCAGCTTTCCTTCCCTGCTTTCTTTCAGACTCCATCCATCCTCTTGCTTCATGAACATGGGGAAAAAGTTCAGCAAGAGGAGCCAGCTTCTTTAATTACAGTACCCTTCACACACTCAGGTGTTCATCGTAGTCTTCTGAGTGAGGAAACAAATGCAGCCCCCTTCCTCAACCTCTCAACTGAGCACCACAGACTTAAGTTTCATTCAGAACTGGCTGATGAACTTAGAGGATGAGATACTGATCAGTGATTTTGCACTATATTCAACAGAAGTATTTGAGGAATTTCTAAGTACAGAGAGGTTGGACATTTTCTTCTCATAGATATCAGTGAAAGACCCCAACAAAAAACAAGAATGCAAATAATTTACAGGTTAATTTAGAGTGCTAAGTCTGGAGGAAAAAAAAAAAAAAAAGGAAGGAAGGAAGAAAAAAGAGCTTGAAAGTTTACAAAGATACACACTTCTATATGACCATGTAAAAACTTGTTAAGTTTTAGTACCTAGTAAGTCACCTATGCGTTAGTTTTGAAAGATTAATTTTCAATCACCAAGCTCAACAACTGCTCATAGTCATTGAGTGACCCAAAATGTTACAATTTAATTATACACTGCTGAACTGTAAGTCTGCAGTCATAGAACGGAATTAACCTTTCAAGGGAGGTATGCAAAGGAGGAAAAGAGAATTGTCTCTGTATATGCTTGATGCAGGTATATTTATAAAGATACAAATCACTGGTGCTGCATACCTATGTGTCTGTTAACATAGCCACAGATAATCGTTCTACAATCTGTGCTGAACTGGAATTAGTGGGCTGCAAATCTGGATATTGCTCATATGGAATCAGAGTTATCTTACATACCACCTACTGATGATCTGGTTATGTCTCTCATATTTAGACATGCCTCATATTTAGGAAGTTCCTGTGGATGTGGTTAGATTGTACTAAAACATAAGTAAACACTGAGTGAATCCTGTGAAGGAAATGGCCATCACCAGATGTGTTAAGCAAAAGAAAAAAAGTGGTGTGATGAACAAGCACAAAATAAGGACGTGTGGAACATTTCTACCTCAAAAACAAGTCTTGTACACAAAATCACAGACTGAACTGCTATTTCAGTGTTAATGTTCACATTCTTACTGCTAAACACAACCTTACTGTTCTTTCATCATCACACTTCCATATTCTTCCTGTTCTTGTTCTCCTACTCTAGGCTTGCCCACAGTTGTTACGCTCCTCACGTTAGAGGAGAGACCATCCCTTCAGGTCTCCTGCAAGGCCTATCAGCAGCAATTTATCTGTTCCTGCCTATTCAACTCACACTGCAGCCTCACTCACCTTACCGCATCAGCTCTCCCTCAGCTTATCAAGAGTTCAGCCAGCATAAAGAGAACTCATTTACAGTTTGACTTGCACTCAGTTTTCTCATCAGTTTGATGACTCCGGAGAGCGCGCTGGGCTTCTATTAGAGCAGGAGAACTAAGAAGGCATTTTGACTACATTATTTATGCTACTGTAAAGATGTCATAAAGAAGAATTCAGAACTGAAACACAGTCACAGCTATACACTGATACAGCTGTACAACTGTAGTTACATTATGTAATAAGAACTATTTCCGTAGAGTCTCAGCAAGATGATTTCTAGACGCAGAAAAGAGAAGACCTTTCAGATTTCAGTAGAATATAATACACATCTGGGAAACAAACAGAAAGCCAGAAATATATTGAAAGAACAAGGAACCCCAGAGTAAATTAAAGAATAAGGAGCAACCTTATTCTTTCTCAGTGGATCATAAATAAGCATTCCTCCGTCCTGCTACCTTATCTCCCTGTAAAAATAAATAAATAAATAAAAATTTTAAAATGCCGTGCCAAATTTATGGCATAAACTTACAATTAGAGACAGGCCCATAATGCAGAGTTGCATGAGGACTTCACCGTTTAAAATTCAAGCTCAGACAAATCCAAACATTTGGGGATTATCTTTACTTTTGTGTTTTGGCATGGCTCATGTCTCAGATCTCTGGAAGGTGAAGAGCATGGCAGTTCTGGTTCTGACCAACAAAACTATATGACTCAGTTGTCAGAAAAAAAGAAAACTTCCCAGAAAGGCCAGTGCAGGGTTATGTCTGCTCAGCTGTAGCTCTAAAATGGCTCCAGCAATTCACATGGGTCATACACAAATATTTACTGGGCTTTCAATCAAAAACAAATATTTACTATTCTAATTGCAGCAGTACTTGGCACACGCACTAGTCTGCAAATACAGAGCATCCTCCTAAGGAAACACATACACCAAATGTAATGAATGCAAAAGAAAACTGTTCTTTCCACTATTAAAAAGACTTTTCTTTCAGCTTTCTTAAAGTTCTGTCAATCACATAAAGTCATTCCTGTTGTTTCATCCCATCATATCCTTGAGCCATTTACCAGCTTGCTATACCTTACTGAAGTCTTGTGATCCTTTTTCCAGACAATCTGGGTGGCCTCCAATCTATATTTGTTCCTGCACCAAGCCACTCCAACTGATGCGTGCTTCATCTGTAAAATGTAACATCTTTGCTGCCACCAAAAGAAATTTTCTTTTCTATACCCAAGGAAAACATATGATACCTGAAAAGCTGTCAGATTCTGAAAACCCGTAAGAAAGATCACCACCGGGCATACTTCACTGTCTCAAGCGGGAGAAGACGGATCAGAGTCTGATTCAGAGCACTGGACACTGCTTGTGAAGAGTCCACAGGTAACGTTCAGTTTTCATTATAGAGTGAGACTTGTCACACCTAAGCAGGAAGGATTGCCCCATAAATACAGTCAGCTTTGCACTAAAGCCAGACTAAAGTGTGAGCAACATGCTTATTCCATCAGGAAGCGTTACAGTGCCAGAAAAGCTGCAGCTTTAAAATCAGGTCAATGCTATAGGTCATCACAGCTTTCGCAGAATCACAGAATGTCCTGGGTTGAAAAAGACCTCAAAGATAATCTAGTTTCAACCCCCCTGCCATGGGCAGGGTTGCCAACCAATAGACCAGGCTGCCCAGAGCCACATCCAGCCTGGCCTTGAATGCCTCCAGGAATGGGGCATCCACAATCTCCTTGGGCAACCTGTTCCAATGCACCACCACACTTCGAGTGAAAAACTTCCTCCTAATATCTAACCTAAATCTCCCATCTTAAACTAAGACCATTCCCCGCTGTCCTATCACTATCAACCCATGTATACAGCTGTTCCCCCCCCCTGTTACACTTTCTCTGTGAGTGAAAGCCTTGGTGCATCACATTTAAAACCAGAGGCCAGCTAGCCAGTGATGCTCAAGAGAGTAAAGTAACTCAAGAGCAACACAAGAGGAGGTTAGAAATTTGTGAAACCAAAAGCTTTTAAGATGGATTACCCCATTAGAATTCCTTTCCCATTTAAGAAATGCTTGGAGGGTGCTGCTGCAAGTTTCTTTGACAAGTAACGCGTAACATTTTATCATTCTAACTCTAAGGATTCTATGAACACATGTCCACTGAACTTCACAATAACTGCAGCAATTATTCTGATCACATGTGCCAAATGTACAGTGGCACTACAAGCAATAATAATCTATACGTTACATAACTTATTTCTTTTTATTTTTTATGCAGGCAGAAGGTGCAATAAATTCTGTAAGAACCAAGATGTCTCCAGTAACACACATGTGAAGAAAGGTAGGCTACGAGTGATGATGCTTTTAAAAGACAAAAAGACCTAATTAAAAAAAAAAAAAGAAAAAAAATATTTCATCCTTCCACATGAGATGCTCACTTGAAGTGTATTTACATGACACCTAAGAGAAGTGATCCTAGATCATGACAGAGTCCCACAGGTGCCTTTGAAATATATTTTTAAACATACGCAGCCACATTTTAGGAAGGAGTTTGCTAGAAAAGCACCCCCCCACACACACACCTTTCTCAGCACTTTTCTGGGATGTCTATAATAAAAAAATATAATAATTTAAAATAGGAAGAAATCTTACTGGACAAATAGAATTTGAGAGCCAATTCTATGTTTGTGAAACTGGGTAAGACACTGTAAACAAGCACTTTGTGAATCAGAAATTTGAAAACCTCTGCAGAGGAAAGACACACAAATCTGTTTTGCTGATAGAAGACAGAAATTTCGCCCAAAGTTTCAATATGTAAAAAATTAAAGTGCCTTGCTTGTTTATCAATCCTGAGTCGGTGTTTGATGTAAACGGCTTCTATACCTTCAGATCTGAGAGGATTTTTCGATAAGCTCTCATTAATAATATACTACATATTAAAACAAATACTATCTTCCTTTTATGAAGCTATAGCAGACAAGAACACCCCTAATATATGTATCAGGGATAATTTTTATAATTTCATTTCCAACCCAGAATGTCAACCAACTTAAACAGAGTAAGATCTTTTTAGCACATGATAAAATGTGACTTCGACTGCATACAGCAGATGGAAAACAACAGATGAAAAATAATGCTTACCCACTCTATTCTCTACGGCCAAAGATGAAAGCTACTACTAAGTAGCTTCAGTATATTAGACATTAGTATATTAGAAAGATCCCACACATCCTATTAACAGCCATATTCCAAAATGTCACTCAAAATAAGCAAATGCTATAATCCTTGATTGACTGTGGCACATTTGAAAAACTGGACAAGGTACTGCAAGAGAAACCAAACTCAAAGAGTTAGGCAGCTATTTTTGTTGTAGCTAATATTTTTATATTTTAAAAACTGAAGTCTTGAATTATAACATCTAACAATGGTTTTCATTTATTAACAATTAAACTATTAACTTCTACTCTGGAATACTTCATAAAAGCATCTTCAAATAGTCAATAAATAACAAAAATTAATTTAAAATGAACAGTTCTGCTTTACTTATGGAGCACAAAAAGGAAGGTTCAAAGAGTTTAGCTTTGTATACTGTTTTAGTCATGCAATTGATGATGAAATATCTAGAAAGTATTCAGTAATAACAGTTACATTTTCAGATGGCCATCCAATTGCTTCAGTCATCATACTTTGGAACACAATGATATTTTCACATTTTCAATGCCTCCCTCAAGTCCTTTAGAAGAGGGATTTAAGTGTCCCAAGTGCGCCTGAAATAAACCTGAGTGAAGGTGTGCATCAACCTAACCCATGTATTTTTGTAGCTAACATGCCCTCAGCACACTATCCATCACCAGTGATGGAACTCTATATTAAACGTTTTAGGTTACACCATCATCAATTCCTTTGTTCTTTCCTCCATCTCACAATACAAGTTAAATTAAATTTTAAAGAAACCCAACCGGGGAGAGAATTGCTCACTTTGAGTCATTTGTTACCATAAACTTGATGACTTATAGATTCCAGCTTTGGACAAGTGTGTCATGAGACCTGCTGGAAAAAAAGGTCTGTTTCAAATAATAGACACAGTGTCACACCCATTTGAATGGTCCTTCTGGTTTTGTCTTCACTTTGGGTTTGGTTTGGCTCTCTTGGAACATGCTATTTCACTTCAAAAAAAAAACAATCTACCAAATGTGGACAGTGGGTGTGCCTTGTTGACATCTTGTGGTCCACACGAAACGGCCATTTTGCTGATTGTCAGAGCAATATAATTAAGATCTTAAAATTAAGGGAGATTTTAACCAGTTACGTTAGTTGAACAGCAGTAGTATTTGTTGAACAGCAACAATTTTAAGCTTCTTTTCAACATTCAAGTATGACCACCTCAATAACTCATCATCAGTGCAACCTCTCTTAATCCCCAACTGTACCATTTGTCTGGGTTCTCCTTTACCAATGATTATTAGGCACAGCTACAACCTGCTATTACTTTACAGAGAAATAACAGCAGTCAAAATGAGCCAAATCTGAGGTCCTTCTAGTCCACTATGCTGTTTCCAGCCATGTCCAGGAAACAGCTGTTTAGGAACAAAAACAAAGTAAGAGAATTAGCCTTTCTGTGGTATACTCTTCCAGCAATCAGCAGCTTAGGGAAATATTTTGTGATTTCTAGAAGCAAACTGTTCCCACAAGATTACATACGTCCAAGGCTTGGTGGCCCATGCAAGCCAAATCTCAGAGGTTGAATCTCCAATCAGTCAACCCTCGAACACTGCAGAATATGGCAAATTCTCTGCCAATAAAGATCTGTGACATTTCAGCAGATCGAAAGCAGTTAACATTATAAATAAGTACTTTGGACTTCAGTATTAAAATGAAGCATGCTAGGGCCCGGCTCTCCTTTACATGGAGGTTATTATAAATCATAGCAGCAGTAAGGAAGAAATTAAGAGTAATCATGAATTCTACTTGCCATGTGAAAATATAAAAATTAAATAAGACTGTTACAACTAACCACTCACATAGCCAAAATGATTTACAGCAGCCAAGAATTCAGTTAAACATTGATATGAAGATTAGCACGTGGACGGTAAGATTATATTTTGTAATGTAACAGTAGTAGAGCCTTTTCAAAAAACGTTTTGGTGTCAATAACTTCAACAAATCAGAAAATCCCTGCCAATATTGTATAACATATATCACACATGACACAAAAAAGTACTTAAGTATAGGATACTCTTATTAAAATTATAGAATAATTTAAGCAGGAAGGGACCTCTGGAAGTCATCTACTCCAACCCTCAATTCGGAGCAGATTTAATTAGATCAAGTTGCTCATGGGCTTGTCTGATGGAGTCTTGGAAACCTCTAAGCGCAGAAACTCAAGAAATTTAAGCCATAAGGTAAGAAAAACCACTGCTTTTGTGCTACAAATGTCAGACATTATTCCTCCTATACAGAGCATGTACACTGCAGTTATTACTCATCATGTCTGATTCTTATGGCCCTTCTGCTGAGACTCAGAAAAAATATTCGATCAAGAAGTTCTTTGCAGAGGCCTCCCCTGTTCCCTCAGCTTCTGGAGCTGATGGCACGGAGGAAAGGACAAGTTTCTACTACATCATTCATCGTTTCATCCAATACATTGCCTAAAAAAAATGTAAATCAAGACAGCATGTGTGCATATATATTTTCAAGGAACGAGTCAGGCATTCCTAAATGATCACTCATCCTAAGAGTGACAGGTCTTGGGATACAACATCTCCACTCTGTAGGGACACAGCAAGAAGCAGGCAATAGCCTTACTAAGGTAACCTGGCAAAGACATTTGGAAAGCTGCATAAGAGTTTCATGCAAACTTCAGATATTTCTGAGGAATGGCAACTCACTCACCAGCATCCTGTACATGATGATGAGAAGCCATGGTTTTATGCTCCATGAATTAAATGAATGTATTTTATTTAGTTGTTGTAACAAAAACAAAATGAAATTTTACATCAGAGGATAAAAGATTTCAAGCCGTACCTGCCAGCCAATAGTAGGCGTATATATTAATAACTGTCTTAATTCTTCAAAGCGCAAAAGAAATGGAGGCCAGACATCAACAATTTATAAGCTCATCTGAGCAAATAAATGTCTGCAGATTATTGTGAACCTGCTTGCAAAGCATGCCTATAAGTGATCTCACCCTTTTTCTGAACCTGTAATACTCCAGGATTTACAACATCCTCTTTAAACTTAAATCAAAACACCACTGCTTGTTCTGATAAGAGCTTTAACTTCACAGATACTATCCCAACAACATTCCAGCAGTTTAACAAAAGGCTTAAGTATCTGGCTACACTGAAAGAGCCAGGGTTACTCTTTTCTTCCTTCTCAGCTGCAGAGGAAACACTGTGGTGAATTACAAAGGGCACACAGGTGAAGAAAGTTGGCGGACACATTTTCACAGCCCTGCTCTAGGGTAGCACCTAACTTCTTCTAAGTGTATTCATAAAATTCCATCCAGAATCCAACATTTCTGTCAAGGGCATTATATACCACAAAACACCAAACAAGCTGGTCAGAAAAATTTGTGTTTTAAGACCAATGACAGATTTTATGGGCCACACTTACCATTCTGAAGAACCTCCTAGTGTATCTCCTACACAGGCTATGCCTAAAGCAGCATTTCACCTGTCTGCAATTTGCAGAGAGGGGACAGGAAGTGAGTTGAGTTCCCCTACTTTCAAAGGAAATTTTCTTAAGGGAACAGCAAGCTTTCATTTCACAACTAGCCCAACTCATCTTTACTCTTTGCATCTCTCTTTCAGCCTTGAGAGGCGCTGTGGTAAGCTTGCTAGGCTTCATTTCTCTGCCACCAGAGACTTGCTGGAGGATCAGAATTGTTACAGCATTGCACAGCCTTTCATTCTCACTCTTGACTCTCAGCAATGCCCTCAGTAGTCTCCCTTTTTCCAAGGGAAAATTTTGAGATTCCAGGAAATCTTGTGCAGAGCACCTCAACTCCATTCCTTGTAGTTTTCCCAAACTATTTCCTCTTCCTCAGGAAACACCTTCATAGCAACAGCTTTCATCCCAGGCAGTATTCCTCAACAACATCATGCTACAAAACAAAATCTATCCCAAGCCCAAAACTGCTAATTCCCAATTCCTCCCACAGAGGTCTGGCCAGAAGTAGCCTGTGTTAGCATCTAATTAAAGGAGCATCTTCCTTTCCTTACAATGTGAATTATTAGTACAGTATATACAGACAAGACAGATAGAAGTGATGTATTCCCTATTTTTTGTCCCATAGCCTTGTGGTAAACTGCATCGGAGGTGGTTAATCTGTGTGTACTGGACCTGGACTGGGCTGCCTCTGCAGCTCACCCAGCCTGCTTCTCTTCTGTATATATGAATATCCTGAGGGCTCCCAAGACATCACCAGTGAGGAACTATTCAAGCTATTCCTGTCTCTTTTTAGGACTTCCAGTTACACCTACCTGCCACGGTCCCATTGCAGATAGGTGAAAGCTGTCTAACCATAAGTACAAGCATGTTATTTTGGACACATGTCAGAGAAGATTCTCTGCTCATATACAGGGGATGCTTTCACTCAGTTTGTCTGTTTGTCCTTTTGCCATTCCACTCCTGTATTGCCTTTCCACTGTGCTAATCTTTCTGACTGTAACACCTCATATATCAGAAAATATGGAATAAAGGAAGACAGAAAATGTCCAGCCATTAAGAGTTAGTGAACTAACTTTTAAAAGTTATGTGCTTCACAGTGGAAATAACTTTCATCTCCACATCTGATTACTCTCGCTATCACCATATGCTATACTATTATTTTGCTTCTAATTACACTTTCTATTTGACCTCCTGGTGAGAGCCAGAAAGCACCATTCAACTACTTGTGAGCACCTGTATTTCTGCAGATAGAAGGGTAAACATCTAAATCAGTGGGTCAAGAAACTATATCGATATACAGTGTGAAGATCTGTTTAGTCCAGACAAGTCTACATTCATTCCTACTGCAGAGGTAGAACAACATGTCAGAAATGCTACTTGTGGTAGCAAAAGTGGATTCATTTTTGGAAAAGGAGGCAAATTGTCATTTCAGAACTGTATGGTCTGTATTTTCAGCAAACTCTGTTCTCTGCTGAAATCTACAGTTTTTCTGCTTTGATCAAGAGCAGGGCAAGTGTTCATATATACATATGTATATAAGCACCTTGAAAACATGGAGACATGTACTGCCTACAGCGCTACTGACAGTGTACACAGTATGCTGGGTATGGCACATTTTCGATGCTTTCTCTGTTTAATTTTCAAACTGGTCTTACGTGAGACTCGCTCTAGCCAGTCCCTACTAAAAGCTGATAGATTTACAATCCCCAGTTTACAGTTTCTGTACTGTGGGTGGCCTTAAGACTACTTAAGAAATCTTGCATGCTGCCATTTTTCAATTGTTGGCTAGGATGAAGAATCCCTCTTGACTGCCATACGTTGTCTTGCTGCAGAGAATAAGGAATTAACATTTCAGAGGGGACCTGACTATTACAACATGACCCTCTATTGATTATAACAATGGAACCTCAACCACAGCAGGAGCTTTTAATAAAAATAAATTAGTGCTGCTGTCATAAAAACAAATACATAACAATAATAACTCCAGGAAAATTCGATCAACACAGATAATGGGTAGGGCTGTCATAGTACTTTATTTCTAGCTGTCTAGAATTTTTCTTTTACTCTTTACTTTCTAGAAAGTCATGTTACAGAAACCTCCCTGAAGGACACTCTCTGTGCAAACAGCTGAGAATCCTCCAGAGAGCTGAAAGCAATATATATGCACTGTCTGTCAGTGGTGAAGGAGTCAATTCAAACCCATGATTCAAACAACAGTACTTTAAGAGCTTATAATATTTATATTGGCTTTGTGTCTGCAACACTATTTTGAGAATGGTCAGCCTAAGGCACTTTTCCCATTTCCAAACTGAAAGGTACTTTAATGGAGCCATGCATTCGGCAGTTGAGTTCCTGCACTGGGCTCCTTGCTGAGGTTTCCACCTGCCTGTCTCAGGGCAGAACTTTCCAACTGCTCTGCATGGATCATTATCCCAGCTTTAAAGAGTTATGCAGTGGTGGTGAACTGCATGGTACTGAACACCACACCCACCTTCTGTCCCAGGGCTGAGAAAAATCAGAGCTAGACGGAGCAGGGGAGGAGTAAGAAAAAGCAGTGTTTAGACAGTAAACTTTCCAAGCATTCAGGATAGAATGGCTTGCAGATGTTTAAATGACATTTACATTCCTATTGTTTCCTTTAACTTGCTACTCATCTTATTCTGGGATTCTGATGAAAAAAAAATAATACAGCTGAGAGCTGTTTTTTTTTAGGTGAGTAAGAACACCTTTCCCTCTCAGTGAGACCGATTTTATTTATTTATTTATTTATTTTTAATATATATTTTTAAGCAGTATTTTGGAATTACGTGTGTATGGGGAAGGTCTCCATCAGCTGTATGAGCTTAGGCTCTTGGAACCTTTTCAGACCTAAGAGTAAGCAAAGGACTTCATATACACAGTACAAGGGCCCAGAGCAGATGCAGTGCAACACATATCATATGTTATATATATATATCATGTTATATCATATACTCCAAGGGTCCAGATAGAAGGAGAAAAAAGGAAAGGGACAGCTTGATATAATTTTCAGATCCATTCTTCCCCTTGACAAAGACAGATAACTGAACCAAACCTTCAGATACTTATTTTATAAAATGGCAGTCAGGCAGACAAACATCTTTCCTAGCTCAGTAATCTTGGGATACTTTGGTCAACTCACAGATGTGTCTGATGCTTCTCAGGTAACATCACATCTCTGAATGTGAAGTCCTCTTAAACCATCAAAATCATGCTTCAGTATCCAAGTTATCTCACATACCTCCACACTGAAAACAAGTGTGAATGGAGCAGAAGGTTTGGAGTACATACACTTGTGATCTTTGGAGATACTATTTGATACTCACTTCATGCATGTCATTCTCATGCAGTCTGCTTCTCATGGTGACAAGTTCAAATAATAGCACATCATACAAATTCAGAAGTATTGATTGTTACACATCAGTGCAAGGTTATACATTCATGTCACAGGTAAAACAAAATATGATAATAACCTGTAAAGACAGTCATGGCTGAGATGCCTGATCTACCTTTTTATTACACTAATTCAAAGTCAGTATCACAGCATGTGGACCTTACTTATGCAGAGTCAGTTAGGGAAAAATAGTTCCCTCTGAACCCAGCAAACTAACTGGGACTCCTCAGGATTGCATTCTTTATGTGGTTTTGTTCAAATACCACTGCATATACTTTCTGAAGAAAAGAATGTACCTGATAACATTCAGAGAAAGCAATAATTTGCTAGGAACCGGTATGTTAAACCATTCTTGTAAAGAATTTAAATAGGTATGGAAATAAGAAGCATCTGGAGCTAAAGATCAAACTGAATTCAGTGTAGATCAGTGTTTCTGAACAGAGGTGAACTGCTAAAAAAAAAATAGAAACCAAATAATTTTATTTAATTTTATTATTTTTACAAATACCAAATGCTGTTCTTCACCAAATCTTTTCTCTTTTCTTTTTAAAAATAAATAAATAAACAGTAATTCACTACTGGACTGAATGGTAATGATCAAACTGAAGTCACTAGAAAGAGTTCTGTACATTCTGGATTGGATTCTACTGGAATAATTTGAAGCAAATGTTTATATATACTTCCATTAAGTTTATTTTCTGAGAGTGAATGAAAATAGTAATGTCTCAGAGCAAGGCATGCAGAAAATCAGCCTTCCACAGAAACCACAACTGTGAAGAATTTGATAAAAATACCAAATAAAGATTATTATGGTATTAGAAAGTTTGATGGAAGACTTATCTTTCTTCTGAAATTGTCTGCACCTTGAGTATTTAAAGCTGGTTACCTTCATTCAAGTGCTCTGAAATTCTGATTTCAACAGAGGATACAGGGAAATCAGGCCTAAGCAAACTTAGGAAGAAGTCTAAGTAATCTCATTCCCAATGCCTCAAGATAAAAGAGAGCAGCCAGTTTTTTTCCACTCCCCCTTCATGCGCGTATGAAATTAGAAGAATCACCCAATCAGTTTTCTAAAGTACATAACCACTATCTAAATATGTTAAATATGGAGCCAAGACTGCAAAAATAACAGAATACAGGAAGCTGAAGAGAAGAATGCCGATTATCTACCTTGCCCAAAACTACTTATTTCATCTTCATACAGAGAACAGGCAGGTATGATGTGATGTTGAGTAATGAGGAGTAAAGGGTAATTTCTGTAAGGTTTCAAGGTTTGAAAAATGTAGCTTAACATATAGAAGTTTTAGTGTTCTTTCCTGAACCTGGAAAAAAAACAAATCACTGTTCTTTTTCAGGTGTATTATACCATCATTTCTCAGTTCTTAACACCAGTCCATCCCTGACACACATAATTCAGATTAGAAATCACTTGATAATTTGAAGAAATACTGGTGTTTTCTTCCATTGAAGAATTTCTAGCATTTTGGGATTCCCTCACTGTGATAGAGGTAAAGAGACTGCTCTATTTATCCACTGACTTGAGATATCTTAAGAGAGATGTCAGCAGGGCAATGAGTAGTTGGGATGATAAGGATTGGTCTAAGACCAGAGATCAGCTTCAGAGAGAGATTTTGAGAAATGAAAATGTCGTTGAAATCAGTTTATTTTCTTTTAAAGAAATTGAATTTATTTGAGATAAGAGTGTTGGACAGCAAATTCCTTTATTTCTGTCAACTCCAAAACAACTCTGAATCCTACTCTTTCAAATTCTCTTCAAGAAGAAAATGTAAAAGGCCTATGTGTCCAGTTATTCCTGAACTTCACTTTTTCATTCAGTTCTTACTGAGAGGATGCAGTGTCCTGAGAAATGAATCCCAGATACGTATAGAACCTATAAGTGTGACTGCAACCCAAATAATAATAAATTAGAAGAAAATGAGTTATTTGTGCCATTGAAAAATAAGCAGTAAGCCATCTTATTATAGTACAGGAAAGTGGTGATTTCCATAGAACTGTCAGAAAAAAAAATCACACCCAAATATTTGTTTTGAAATCAGCATCCATGTTGGTGACTAAATGAATACTCACATGGCTGAAGGTGAGTAGTTCTGGGTATCTTGTGGAATCTGCATCTCTAAAATAACTGGTTTCGCCCAACTTCATCATTCACAAAGCGATGCAATTTTAGAGCAAATTCTGCAGTGTAACTCAGATGTCATTCAGGTCCTGGGGGAGATAATTAAACAAGAGTTTAATTGGAACCATGGGTCCCATGAGACACAACCACAAAACAGATACAGAGATTTATTTCTCTCTTAACTAAATCCCATTTTCTGACAGGGACATATTCAGTCTAAACTGGACTTGCTGACCTCATTTATTGTTCAAGTACAAAGCTACAGGAGGAATAGCATTCATCTGTTTTACAACATCAGAAGGCAAAGCCAAAGCACTCTCAGTGTGGTTTACTCCATGTGTTCAAGAATACTTTTCATATTGTTAAAAAAGTCATAAGTCTTGATTTGTGCAGAGCTCATGATAATAAAATTGCACACTAACAACATTCTTGTCCAGTGATAAGGTGAAAGATGAAAATGACTAATGTGAAAAGATGCATCAAACAAGTCAAGTCTTGAAAAGTATTATATAAAAAGTCAAAAGCTCTGAAACCACAACTCTCTAGGATTTCTCTGGGGCATGTGGAAGGACAGATTGGTTTTGACTAAACTGCTTCATTCTGCTAAATAGTTATTTTTCATGAAAACTCCTCAGAGCTCTTCAACCTGTGGAGAAAATTCCACTATGTTGAAACTGAAAGAAAGATCAACTTGACAGAATTTCTTTAAGATGAATGTTCTGAGGTAAGTTATTCAGCATTTTTGGCCAGTTGCCATGAAGGATAAGTCATTGTGTGCCAAGGCTTTCTCTGTCAGAAACATGAAAACAAAGGTGCCTTGGCTGAGGTCAGCTTGAGGATTGGCCTCCTGGACACCGTTATCAAGCACCTGTGAGACTTCTGCTGGACAGCTCCAGATGTCCAAGAACAGAGGTAGGTACACTCACTGCATACATACAGCCTTCTTCCTGAGCAATCCAGTTTCATTATTGGTAGGTATGACAACAATACATAAAGTCCTCTGGTTACAGTAGTTCATATATCAGCTATTCAGCTTCTCCAAACTGAAGTTATCTACCTTTCTTAGCAAGCTGACTGCCTTCTTTTCTTTGCTGATGGCTTTCCTTAGACCCTTCTTTCCTCTTTCAAATGGCTCTTCTTTCCATTGCTAACAAACTCTTTTCCAAGGTTGTTGGAAGCAATTCGACTTATGTTTAACAGTACCCAACAAACACACATAAAAAAAATCCCATTTGAACAATCCATATTCTTTCCTTCCTTGAATTCCCCTTCAAAGAACCCCGAATGATTCTTCTCCTTACTACCATACCTCTACATTTACACATCAGACAGCTCTCTCAAAGGGCAGACCTCCAACATTGCTGCTGCATCTGTCCTTATATCAAGAGTCCTACATCTAGGAGAATAACTTTAGATGTATCTGATTTGGGCATTCCTAAAATAATGTCATTTCATCTTAGCCTCTGATCCTGCAGGTAGACACCACCCTTTAATTCACAAGAAATCCTAGCATTATTCTATCATGTGGTCATCACTAACAGCCTTGAATTCAGGTCATTCTGATATCCAGCCTAGAATCTGAGATGCCATTACTGACAGACCCAACTTCAGAAACAACTTCTAGTCTTTAGTATAAGTCCCAGGACTATTTTCAAAGGATTATTTCCTTTCTACTTCCACTCATATGCTGAGAACCTAACTTTCCTACTTATCAAAAACTGGTCTGGGCTCATAGCCACTTAAACAAACCATTTCAAAGCACCCATTAATCATTTATTTTTCATCTCCACTATGGAGAAAATCCCTCCCTGGTATTTTGAATCTGGAAGACATGGAAATTTTTAGTAGATTTAATCTCATTTCTGTTCAGTGAATGTCCTGTCCATGGCTGGTGACAAGATGGGTAAGTTTTTCCAAGCTGAAAATTTTACATATTTAAAATGTGCATATAGTGCATATACTTTGATTAAGAACAGCCATTTTCCTAGGCAGAAAGCTACTGAGCATTTGCGCTTCAATTACACATCCAGACCATTTTCAGAGAGCACATATTGCAGCTGGCATAACTAGTGACACTGATCACATTTCACTGTTACTTTTTTTTTTCCTAGATCTTCTTGGTGACCTAAATAGCTTTAAGCCAGAGATTTCACATAAAAAATGCAGAATATACTTCACATAACCCTGTGAAAATATGATCTCATCCCACAGAAGAACAGTGCTTCACAAGATGCCTCACCCTCACCAGATTTTGCCAGCCTTGGAGCAGTGGCTGCCAACACATGAAAGGTCCAAATTTTTACCTCTCCCTCCCCCTCCCCTCTCCCTCCCTTCCTTTCTCCACTCCTTTGAAGCCTTTACTGGAACAGGCTGCCCAGAGAGGCTGTGGATGCCCTGTCACTAGGTTGGATGGGGCCCTGGGCAGCCTGGTCTAGTATTAGATAAGAAGGTTGGTGGCCCTGCATGCAGCAGGAGGGTTGGAGCTTGATGATCCTTGAGGTCCCTTCCAACCCAAGCAATTCTATGATTCTATAATTCTATGTTTCATGCACTGCATTTCCCCATTAGTTGTTATAAATATACAACTGATGACATCAAGATTGGCATCATATGCTGTATCCTACAGACTTGCTTGATTAAAACAGAAGTTCAACTCTGCACCTATGAAAATGCCAGGACTGGCAAGAAGTTCACAGTTGTTTTGATATCTGTCATTTTACTAGGTTTCCCATGCAGTGTGGAGGAGGGAAAGGGGAAGAATGTGTAGAAAGGTTATAGGGTATGTGTTTTTTTCCACATAAAAAATGGATGCTCTCTTTCTCTGGTAATTGCCTCATCCTGCTTCATCTAGTGCCCAGTTGCATATCTAACTTGTCATCCTCTAACAAACGCTCAAATAATGTGACGCAATTACCTCTACTCTCCACTCAATTTATCACATGACAACAAGTTCTTGTCAAAATCCACCAGGGAGCTTAAACTACTCACTAAGTTTTTAGACATTTCTCATCTCCTTCCACAGAAGCTGATACAAGGGATCTAGTAAAGCTGAAATTCTAGGAAAATTCTAGGAAAAACATGTGATATTACCCTATACAAGTAATATGCTCAATGTTCAGTTGTATTCCTAGCCTTCAATGTATTCACTTGCCCTAACTCCACATTACCTTTGTATGTAGTAGACCAGCCAGACTCTCATCTCTAGGAAACAAAAAATGATTTGGTAAGATATGAATTTCTTTGTCTTCTCTCTCATCACTTCCATCTCTAGTGCAGATACATTTTCAGCATCATTTCAGTCAGGGCTCTCAGTCCTTCTGTGCTGAGCAGTGACACATTTGCTGTGAGTCTCTGGAAAATGCCCACAATTCCTACAACAACTTTCTAAACTCATATAAGGCTCCGCAAATGATTGTAATGTTTTCTTATAGATATTCTTCAGTACCACCTTTTTGGTATTCCTGAAATGCGTAAGTGTAGTGATATCAGTACTAACGTATCAGTAGAGCAAATGCTCTATCAGGAGATGATCTTGGTATCTTTCTATTCCCCATAAGATGCAAAGGGTTTAGTACTTGCAATTCCATACTCTCTGTCAGATTATACTTCACTCTAAAAGCATGAATTTTCTCCTATATCCAGCTTTTGCATGTGCAAGTACAAAATCTGGATCGTTTGACCATGTTCTCTAGTGCAGTGCAAGCCTATACAGTGTTCATAAGTGAGCTCAGACCTGTTGTTGCCATCTACAAGCATTATGTAATCTGATAAAATCCATCCATTAGCGGTCACTGACTGTTTCATTCTGTCACAGGTTAGCACTGTTTGCAAGGGCCCATTTTTTTTGGTCTGCAAGAGCCCATTTTTTTGGTCTGCAAAAACCTTTCCATTTTCTTTCCAGTTTTTGTTATTTTGTTATCTCGCTCTCATGAGCCAAAATATTCAGTGATACTTTGCTTTCATAATTTTGCATTGTTTTCATAAAGAAGAAATACTTTTCAGAACTGTCATGCCCTTCCATCAAGCCCTAGACTATGACTACTGAACTGGGTGCTGAACTAAGGGGTAGCAATCCCTGCACTCAGCACAAAACTAGGAATCCTATTGTTAGTGCTCATATTGCAGTTGGAAATGTTGATGCATTGGGCAGTATCCAGTTCTGTCAACAACTGTCTCTGAATTTTTACATTATTAATGCCACAAAGTGAACTGTCCCACTGCCTATCCCTCTAGGACATTTCTAAAAGAAAAGTATTCAGTTCATCTTTTTTAGCTCCACCACAGTCATAGGCACAGAGCCAAATGTCCAGAGCAGAACTCGCTGCAGAGGCAACTTGCAATAGATGCCTTCTCTACACCAACATCATATAAAACCATCCCAGACATCCTGGCAGATTTATTCTTCACAATCATCACATTCCTAGATCCAGATCTAGGCTGCATCTACTTCTTGCAAGTCCCTACTGGCCTTCCCTTCTCCACTCCAGTGAGGGGCTGCCTGGGGGCAACTGATCATCAGGTAGGCTCAAGGCTACTGCTTCCTGCACTAGCACAGAAGGCATAAGCCCACAAGGCCCCATAGAGCACAGTGAACATTGAACATTGAGCATCAAGCACAGTGTCGCTGTCTGCAAATGGAAAATCTTCTCATTCCCTCCCCAGCTTCCTCTGGCTTCTCTGAGGGCAATCTAGATGCTGTCACAGCCATTGTATAGCTCCCCATGAGCCAGTTATCATCTCAACATGGTGCTTTCACGCTAAATCCCCAACCTATGCCAAGACTGCATGAGTAGATTGTTCCACAAGCATGAGCTCTGAAACCCACACCCCACTACGACATTTCAGCTTCAACCACAGCCAGAGGTCACAAGCCATTATACACAACCAGCTTCCCCAGGGATCCATCTTTTTCCAGGAATCATTGTCAGGGCATCTCCTCGGTTAGGTCACGCCGGTTCAGTATGGCCAGCTTGAACAGGAGAGCATAATTTCTTGCAGATTAGAGCAAAAAAAAAAAGAGATGCACCGGGGTCTAGTTGGTCCTTCTCATGACTGCTTGGCATTGCGCCAGGCTCCAAAATCCTGTCACAGCTACATGACCAGGGCTTTGTCTGCTCCCGGCTGGGCCCCACACAAGTAACAGAAAGTCACCAGCTCATCGGAAGACCATTTAACTACTGTCACTATTTGCTCAGAGAGTACAATGGATACTCCTAGTAAACTGTATCTTTAAAAGACTTGTAATCCACTTGCTAACACTTGTGCTAGGCTGTTGAACATCCTCTCCACCTACTACATCAGGGCAGCTATGTACAAAATGATTACTCTGTGCTCTAAGAGCTGTGACCAGCCAAATAAACTCCTCTCTGAGCAGTTATGGAGAACTGCTTCCAATATTGTTAGAATGCAACACAAATAACACAAACCTATCTGGAGTACCTGGAGTACTGTGTCCAGATATAGGCCAAGAGGCTGACTTTTGCACCTATTGTTTTAACTGGAGTTTGCATCTCCAATCGTCATTTAGCTCTGGAAAAAAAAATATTTTTTCATTTAAACAATGCCCATAGTGTAACTTATTGTTGGTTTTTCTCAAAATTGAGTGTGGAAATCAGAAACTGATTAAAAAATGACTTTTATCTTGGAATTGGCTCTGGCTTGGAAAAAAAATCACCATTTCCAAAGGATAATATTTTCCACAAAAAGCACCCTGCCTGATCCTCTTATGAATTGAGTAGGCTTTTTTTTTTTTTTTCTTCACAGAATCTCAAAATGATTAAGACTGGAAGGGATCTCTGGAGGCTGTCTGGTTTAATCCCCCTGTTTAAAGGGCGATACCTGGAGCACATTGTCCAGGACCATGTTCAGGGCAATTTTTCTAATTTTTCATTAGCACTGGGATTATAAGTATTAAGAAAACAGACTTCAGTACTCTCTCCTTTACGTCAGCCTAAAGCATGCTGAACATAATGCCATTAGAAGGCTACCTGCCTGAAAGGTAATCAGCTTCATCTAAAGCAACAAATTTTACGTGCCTACAATATGTTGAGATAGTAAAGGAGTCTGAATGTTAAGAGTTCCTCAAAGACATTTGAACCTTATGTGATGCACAAGTTAGATGTGAAGGAACTCCATTTAAAACAGTCGATGTACATCGTGCCCTATGCTAATGTAGCTGAAAAGAGAAGCTTTTATTGTTACTGTGCCTATTACAATAAGCTTTCTCCAAAATCTGTGCTAAGCCCACAGAGAATTTCACTTGGTCTTTTCCTTAATTACGTTGCTGCCAGTTGATACCATTTCAGCAGAACATAAATATCAAAGTAAGTCATTGTCCTGTCAGTGGGGTAAGAAGCCATATTCAAAACAATCAGTGTTTGATCCTCTGTGTTCTCATTTCAGCAAAAATCGGAGTGACTTTAATGATATTTTCACTTGAATAAGCTAAAGCTTAGCATTATTTTTGTGTGGAATTTCCCCCTCCCCCCCCTTTTTTTTTGTTGTTGTTGTTGTTTGCTTTAAAACAGTGGTTAGTATATAACAACGTAAAGCATATAATTGTTTAAAATTTACTTCCCAAAAGCAGATATTTTTAAAAATCTTGTTCTCATAAGTATGTTTACTAGTTGAAAAATAAGATGAAAAAAAAAATTGTGAGGGCCAAGGCACAAATGGAATGGGATATAAAAGTCCACTAACACGTTAAAGATGTACCAAAGAATGTGATAGAACGTATCTGTGGTCACTTCAAGATGCTTTGACTGGAGATAATTTCCATGAAATATTATGCGATAAGTTTCCTGATCAAAGTACACAAAACTCAAAGTTATGATTCATAATATTTTTTACTGCACATGCAGAACATTTCCCTGGCTTCTAACAGTCACCAGCTTGGGTTTTCAAATAGGCACAAGGTAACAACCAGTTCAATTGGAACAAGGAGACTGACATTACAACCAGAAAAGAGATGTAGGCAATTAAATTGCATTTGACCTTGTCAAAGAGTATCAGGACTCAAGTGTGTAATAACACTAGCACAATTTAGGACAGGTCAGGCAGAATCGTTTTAACTATGATCCTAGTGTGACAATTCTTAGGCACCATTCCCTCCCTTTGACCCCTGTCTGCTCTACCCAGTGGCTGCAGAGGCCTGACTTGTACAGCACTTCAAAGAAATGAAAGAACTAAGGAAAGTTGTTCCATTGTTAACAGTATCAGGCGAGTATTCGTGGGAAGAAGTAACTCCAGGTAATCATTTATATTTTAGTGAAGCCCAGTAATCTTTCCTGGGTGGGATGGACTCCTTAAGCATCTTATTAACTGCCACAGCTGACACTATGCTGGGAACTGTAGGAGCAGCTCAGATGAGGGAGATAGAAACATTCAGGCTGCTAGCTTTTGGTAGAAGGGAATGTTTCCTTTTTTAGGATAAAATTCTTAAACATATATCTCTAATCTTAAATATTCTCACATCACAGTTTAAAATTCATGTCTTTCAAAATTCATGGTCAGATGTCAGCTAATTCTGTAGGTTTCTAAAATTCTGTTACCAGCTTCTCTACATGCCTAAATGTTTGTCACAAATGGTGAACAGTCAATCATCTTGCTCTCAGCTGCCACTGGGACACGTAGTGAGCTGTGTTATTTCTTCTCGCAAATGCAAACAGAAGCCTCTAATAGCTACATCTGAAATAGGAATATTAAAAAAAAAAAGAAAAAAAGAAAAAAGAAAAGAAAAGGATAAAAAAGGATCACAACTGGGAGAAGACTGGAAAGACCAAACATATTCTCCTAACTTAGGAAAAGCTCATTATTCATATCATCACAGCTTCCTCCCTCAGTGAGACCATGAAATATTGTCCAGCATCAAGCAGTTATTGGTTTAAAGATCCTGTGATTTTCCTGTCTTCTAATTTCCCTTTCCCAACATGAGGATCTTCTTTCATGTCAACAGATGTACATGAAAAAAGCGGGAAGGAGAGGAAAATTAAGTCGGTTCCCTTCAGTTCACTAGTTTATGCAGCAAACCTACACCTGCAAATTACTGTCTCACAGCAGCTATAGATCTGATTCACACTACTTCTCCCATTTCTATTACTGACTGACTTACAAACGACAAAGCAGGTATCACAGGCATTAACCAGTGAAGCTGTATACATCAGAAACATTCAGGGAAGGATTTCTGCCCTAGAATAGTTTTTGTCATTTTGTGGCCATACCATCACTAATGAAAAGTCACAAGGTCAGATGCTTGCTCAGTTGAAATCAATGGATTAGCATGGTTGTTGCAGGGGGGGAAATGTGACTCAGGATCTCCCCAAGAAATAGCTACATCTCAATGAGAATAAACATCTGCTAGTTTGGCCTTTGGTCTCAATTTTATTGCCAAGCATATAAAAAGAAATGTTCCAATATTTTATTCATTCTTTCCCACAGCAGCTGACTCAAGTAACTTCCTTCCACCATCATCTCTTTTTTGCTAGATATCCTATAAAACTCTACATAGTTAATAGTTCCATCTACAAAGTGGCAGAATTGCCCATTAGTTACACAAATATTTTAAGAACAGGGTATCTAATACGGAAAGCCCAGATTTAGTGTATTACATTTTCATAGGAAGAGGTATAAAGTAGATAGTGCAAGACAACAGCTGCACTAATTAAATCTTTAGCTACAACAGATGTAGCCTAGGAAATGTAAAGGAGAGACACACTTGCATCTTACTTCTGTTCTTTTCTTTGTTATCTGTACCCTGTTTTTTATTGTTTAAATGAAATTTCTGAATCATCAGGAGATTTCTGTGGTCATATAATGGCTGCAGCCCATTCCTACCACCCTTGAATTTCACTGCAGGCATCTGGCACGAGCAGCAGAATTCTGGGAGGAGTCTTCTTAGTTTAAGACCACCAAAGAGAAACAATTATAGTTTGAAGAGAGTGGAAAGGAAAAAAACATAGTGGATATTTGTCAACTCTTTTTCCCCCCCTATATGTAAACCAATTTCAATGTAATTTAAGTAAAGAAGGTTGCAAAATTCAGTTTCATTAAAAACAGCTTTTCCCTGTTTCTGTTTAGGAGAAACAGCAACACTGAGAAAAGTCCCACGTATGGCCATGTACGGTCAGTGTGTTGTTTAAGTGATAACAGTCTTTCCACAGTCAGTGAGGATAACTCTCATTAATAATTTGCAAAAATTGCACTGAGACTAGCATAAACAGCCTATAAGGATGAAGAAGTACTGGAGTATTTTTTCTGCGAATCCTCATAAACCTTGTCATAATTTTAACTCTTCAGACCACAGCTTTACTGCTAAGGCTTTGAGACCTGGGCACAGCCTCACTGACATCTCTGCAGCTCATCTGCATTGATGCTGATGTAATTCAGAGCATGGACTGGACCATGGGGCTTCTTTCACCAAAGTCTTTCACCACGTGCAGTAATTTATACTTTTGTGGTTTTTAGCTGGTTTCCGAAGGAAATGAGATGTGTGCGAGCAAGTTGTGCTTGTGGGTATTTCATCCTGACTAGGAACTTCTGAACCCACTGGCCAATTTTAATTGAATTGGACTCATGAGTACACATCTGATAGAAAGTAAGTTGCCACAAACAGAGACAGACAGGTTTCATTGTACAGACTTCCTTGCTGACAATGAAGAAAGGCTTAAGTGGAAGGAGAGAACAAGAGGAGGACTTTAACGTCAACACAGGAATGGTTACAATAGGAGTATTTTAGAGAAAGAATCAGCCAGAAGAAAGTGTAAATCAGATGGCTAGAAAATGTTTGTGAAACATTTATAGACGATCAGAATATTTTTGACAGTATTTCTACATAAAAGTACACAGTTCCATTAAAATGTTCCATGGAAAGAGACTTTTACAGTAATGTTTCTAACATGCAGGAAGACGTTCTAGTCACTTTTGGGAAAAAAAAAGAGAGTTCTCAGAACCCTTAGTTTTTTCTATTTGAAACAGTAGTTGTTTTGTCTTGTGAAAGTATGTCAAGAGCCATTGATTTGGGTGGACTTCATTCCAGTTCATTAAGAGAAATTTCAGATGCCTGGAAGTTTTCATGAGATGGAAGTGACACTGCTGGGACAAAACTCTTGAGAGCACATCTGCTACAGTACCCAGCTATATCAGCACACAGAGGAGTCCAATGGAAGCAGACTACTTCTCATCCTGCTTTACAGAGCAGTGGTCACTGGGAAAGCAGTACTTCTCATTTCATGTTTATGCTGTTTATTTATGCTGTTTATTCTACTTCTGTATTACAGACTGCTTTATGGACTATTTGAGTTCACTTTGTATCGCATGTATTTGGTTCAGGGCATCATTAATGTCTCTTTAACTTCAGGTTTTTACAGATCTCCCAAATCATCATAAAGTGTTCAAAACATCCATGAAGTTTCTATTGAAATCATGACTTTAGAAAGAGATACAGCAAACACCACTTGAAAAAAAAAAACCCAGTTTACCAACTTCTGTCAGAAACTTACTGGGGTCAACTTGCATTTTAGCAAAATGCACAGTCGTGCTCACTCAGGTGAGGGAGAAGGAAGAAAAGAGGAAAGAAAAAAATGCATTTTTTGTTATGTAGTCATTTCTTTAGAAATGCATTTATGCAGGAGCTGAATTCCACATGCCCTGATAAAATACAGAAACTCCTAAAACCTTCACTCTTTTCTATTTCTTCAGATATAGGCTGAAGGCCAAAGAACAGTACCTCAAACATACATACATAATAAACTGCAACAAAACTGAGAAACAGCAAGTAACAATACTCAGTTGAAAGTTTTGTCCTAACAAAAAAAAATGCATTTTCAGAAAAAAGAAGATGAGAGATAAGCATATACAGAGGCTGCTACAGTGTTGCATAAGAGTGGCAATGCTGCTAAGAACAGTAATATTGCTCAGACTATAATTTTCTACAGGATGTTTCAGTGTAGCTGGACATTTGGGCCCAGAAAGGGTTATGGGTGTGATGTTCAAAGGCAAGTAAAACCCAATAGGTCAACGTGGGGATTTTCATGGGCTTCTCTGACCCTTCTAAGTTTACATCTATACTAAAAACTCCAAATTCATCTCATTTGCTTAATAGTACATTAAAATAGATAGAGGAGTGTAACGGATGAATTATTCCTCTGCAGGACAACCTGAGTGAAGATTAAAAAAACAAAGTGCAAAATCTTAAAAAAAGGAAAGTAATCTCAAATAGATTTTTTTAGAAGTATTCAAATGAAAACCATCTTGATAATTAGCATGCTGGTACAAATACTCTAACTTCTTCTGTGCCATTAAAGACTGCTGAAAAGCAAACTTCTGTCTTGCAAAAGACAGATAATTTAGACCATGCTTCAGCATCCACATTTTGGAATGTTTGGCTTCTCCAGTGTGAATGTGAATAAGAAACAGCAGCTGCAGAGGCAATGAGGACAGTAGTTGTACTGGTGTATTACTGGCCATGAGGAGGCACATTGAGTTCTCCACCTCTCTTAGTACAGCCCTTTGACCCAATGGAAGAATGCAAAGATTCCTCTGGGGCCTGACTATGATCTGACTATTTTCACATACGGTTTTCAAACACTTGTTTCAAACCTCTTAGTTTCAAAATTTACATGGGACAGTGTTGGACCTCAGATCCAGCCCTCTCAATCTAAGCATTTTGATTAGCAGAATGTCCTGTACCAAAATGCAGTGTTCAGAAAGTACCAACCATTTAAATTTTACACACACTTGTAGTTTACCTAAGAGTAATGTAAGCACTACTCCTTCTAAACATTTAAATATTTTGTTTCTGATAATAAAGTGCATCTTCACACAATTTTCTTTATTGGGTAGCTATACATTGATAGACAGAGAAGAATCCTACAAAAACAATAGAGGTATCAAGGCCGAAAATCAAATACATGTTTGAGGAAATGGGAAGCTGGAAAAACAACATGAAAAAAACAAAGTTTATTGAATACATGCAAAGAAAAGATCATCCTATGTGTGTGGCATACATTTGTGCTAAGTCTCACATTTTTTTCTGTGATATATATTTTTTACAAGGTTCTAAGCTTTTTTTATGAGGTGAATAAAACACACAAGAGTGAAGTCTCCAGCAGCTAAAGGACAGTAGTAGATGTCTCTGCTGTGCATTTGCTTCTAATAGAATTCCCATTCACTTTCCTTGAACAAATCAAGACTGTTATTGGAAAAGGTTCTTTAGAGACCCATGACCCAAATTAGCCTTTCCCAAAGGAAGGAAAGAAGCATTAAATGTTTGGAAACTTGCCCCCAAATATAAATGCACAAAATACACTGTTGAGCAAATGAAGTGCACAGTAGTTCCTGATGAAATCCTGCATGACTTTGAGCTCTAGCCGAGAGACTTCAAAGGAACTCCTGCAAAAACATGTTCAAAATTCCACAATGACCTGCACTTTCCCATACAAACTTGATCAATTTATCTTGGAGGTGCAGTGCTCTCCCTCACTGGAATTCAACTAAATGGTTTAATGTCTAGTTGTCCATTTTGGAATCAAATGTTAATACACCATTAGTGAGAGGTCTAACGCTCACTTAGCTCTCTTTTCGTATCATTTGTCATCTCTAATTTGACTCATGTTCAATTACATCCTCCAATCCAAGTCTTCTTTTTCTGTTCATTTTTTGGGTGTTCTTGTATTCTCCCCTTTTATCAAGAGCAAGTTTTACTCATGCACAGTGATTACATTCTTCTAAGAATGTGGGAAGTGCAACAGGCTTTGGTTACTTCTTGAAGGACCTGGAAACCTGTCAGTGGTGAGGGAAGGATGCTGGTTTCCAATGTGTGGGAGAAAGGGCTAAAATGAAGCACATGACAAAAATTAGCAAAAGAAAAAAGGAAGCTTGAACACATGGAAAGAATTCTGGTGGAACAAATAAGATTTGCTGGACCCTTCTCATATGATTCAACGATTCTGTTGTTGCACTGCAAGCTGCAGTAATGGAAAACAGAACAACATTTAGAGGGTGGGAGGTAAACTGAAAACAAAACAGTATGTTACCTTATAGTGCAGAAGAGGTGAGGGTTACATGTTTATGGCACATTAAAATGCATCACTCAGTTGTCGAGTGAAAATCCCTGCCAAAATCCTTTCATTCATTTTTTTCTTTACATTCAATGTATTAACAAAAGTTCCGCATTCCACAAAATAATCCAAGATCTTCTCAGAAGAAAGGACTACTGCCCCTCTTTGTGCAATAATCTTCAGATTTACAGAGTCTGAGCAGCAGTTTATCTCTGAAAATATCTATGCTAGGTTTAGAAGCATGTTGCTTTACAGCTCTGCTAACTCATAAAGAGAGCATGTCACCACATTTCCTGACATGAGAGTCTTGGTTATGAATGCCGCTTCCAATTTTCTATAGTAGGGTTCATTTGCTTTCACCACCCATTTTTACACTTGCACCACTTTTCATTAAATGTATCTGTAATGTTAACATTCCTCACCACTGTGTTAGGAATCCTTGAATATTTATGGCTCTCATTGAAAAGATTTGCCTCAGCCCATCAGAGATCCTAAACTGCAATCAGTTTTTACTTTAAAAACATAGATTTCTAGTCATGATAGATATGAGGAAGGATTCAAAAACTCATTAGTGACTAAAGAAAAAGGCACTCAGGCAGTGGGGAAAGCTAGCTATTACTTTTAATAGGAGTCTAAGAGAATTCAGTTCCAAAGGAGTTAAAATGCCAAATATTTAGACACTTTCAAGTGAAAGAGATCAGAAGACAAGTAAGACGAATTCAACGTTAATATAGTGGGGTTTCATCTATATATTCAAATATATTTTATTTCTTAGTATTTAAGCCATTATTACTGGAGTTGCATGCTTTTGTTTCAGGAAGTATCCAACAACAGAGCATACCAGAGCTGGGCCTTACTAAGTATAGGTTTGCATTTACGGTGCTGTATTTGCACCTAACTTTCATGTACAAGAAGAAAAAAAAAAAGAGATTTTAGTCTCAGATTTCTAGCAATCACTGTGCAAAACAGTTAATTGGAGAGGCAAGTCTGAAACTACAATCCCTGCCTGAGGTTATGTACTTAATGTATAGGTAGAGTGACGCTCCTCTACAGTACTGGGGGGCTAGAATGAAGTTCTAATACTCAGAATACTGCAAGGACTGTAAGTGTTTAACCATAGGCAATTATTCTATAATAAATAAATACATACAACTAAATAAAAACTAAGACAAAACAGAGATGATAATTCTCATTCTTAGCAAAGGACCTCAAACACCCTCTTACCGATTTCAAATTCTATCCATTTTGCAGTGTCTAGCTTCAGAACAAAGAAAATAGTTGCACAAAACAAACAAAAAAAAACACCAAAAACAAAAGATGAACCAGTAGAACCACCATAACTTCCTGCATTTAGTGTAGAAGCATGGCCTCAGCACACTGAGTTGTACATGAAGCATGGAGATCCAGGGAAGCTTCTCCTCTTTAGTATCTTAAGTCTTTAAGAACTTTAAGAACTCAGAGTGCTTTGAGTGTTTCAAATGCCCATGCACCTTGATGGAGCCTCTACAGCACTTCCTGGAATAGAAGCTCTTGTGTCCATTTAAGACTAGAAGAACATACAGTGTCTGCTTAAGGCTGCTCTGATGCCCATTGAAGTGTACAAAAGGATTTCCCATTGGCTTGAAGAAGCTGTATGGGTCTATAGGAAGTCTCAATGTAGCAAATAAAATGTTTTGCTATGATTATGCTTGGTTTATTGGATAGATAAATACCAGACATGGTGGGTGAGAGATGAAGTCTGAATTTCCACCACAGCCACCCAAAATGAACTCTAGGAGGTTTTCTTTTATTCTCCCTCTCCTTGACCAGTACCACTGCCACCTGTAGGAGGACAAACCTTAAAATCACACATACACGGGTATATAAACCAACATTCCAGTTATCAGTTGCTTTGGAAACACCCAAGCTATGAGCTGTCCTGCAATCCAGAAATTGTGGATTCCAGACATGAGCTAAATCACAAACCACTGCCCCAGGCGCCCTTGCAAACATTTCTTGTGTGGTCATTTCAGAAACAAAGCTTGCAGTATTTTAATCTCATGACCACAAGAGCTTCTCTATTGTAACAAGTTGAAACAGCAAGTAAGGAAAGCACTTCAGCTTCCACCCCACTTTGGCTCATTGACAAATCTATAGTCTATCAGGAATACTGGGAAAAGAGAGCTACAGTGGAACAGCCATTAACTTATCTACAGCACTAATGATAAATGTCGAGGTGATAGTAGAGACTCCCTGGCAATACTATTTGCCCATCTTAGTCAGGGAGACTCAGGGAACAGGATATGCCCAGACAGGAGAAGGCTTAAGTTCTTCGTCCTGCTTAGTCTCACGTTTGATCATGTACTCCTACTTTGTAGCCAGGACTAACTCTCTTCCTTTCTGTAGTCGTTCTCAGTGTTTCTGTGAAACAAAGGGTGTTAAACTCTCTGGACTTTCAGAAAGCCGAGCATAAGAATCTGCACAGACTGGAAAGGAGGGCACTCAGTCCTGGTCTCCATTTTCTGAACATTTTAATCTAATCTTAAAACTCAAGAGGTCACAACTGTCCACACTTAGTTTCTTTTCTCTTTTCTCTCTCTCTCTTTTTTTTTTTTTTTTCCAAGCAGGAACCTTCTCGATTGTTTTCTACAATTTTTCCTGCATCTCACCTTTTATAGTTCTAAAGAAACATATGTTCCAGTGAGATATCACAGGTTAACAAGACATCTAAGAGAAAGGCTGCTACAAAGAGCATCATTTAGCTTCTCACCACTGTCCTCAAGTCCACCCTTCATTCTCCTGTAATTCACTGAACTCTGATGTCTTTGCAGGTTGCTTTTTTTACCTGTTTTTGTTTGTTTGTTTGAGTTTCTATTTTTCTGACAGCTTAACAATGGACTTTCTAAACTGTGACTTCTGAGAAGCAAGGAAAGAATGACATTCTGCACAGTCATTTGAAATCTAACAATGTGGCACACACAGGTGAAATTATCACTTTAATATTTCTGGTAATCCCTACTTTGATTCAGGGAAATCCAGAACCTTCAAGAGTAAAGGCATCAAGGAATAAAAGGGGAGCAGCAGAATAGAAGAAATTCATCTAAAAACAATGACTTTGTCTGTTCTAGAATGACTTACAGTGAACTATTCTGAAGGAATAAAATACAAATAAAATTTTCTCACATTTATCTCCATGGCAGAATGCAGATGTCTGCAAAAGTAAAAAATATTCAAGTAATTCAGCCCACAGAGATTCCAGGAAAGTGAAAGGAGTTTGACTGATTTGAGATAACACAAACTAACAACTTTCCAAACTTTTAGGATTCAGAGAGAATTCCAAATGTTGCTGATCAGCTAAAATGATTAGGCATTAAGTTTCTCCATCTTTGTTGCCAGAACTTCAGCAAAGAACTTTTTTTTAAAATGTCAATTTTAAGTAAAGATATTGCTCTAAATAGAAGACATTATGAGTCCTCCTCCCTGGCTTTCTGAGTAAGAAGATATGAGCCCTAAGATACAAGTGAGAAGATGTGGATGTTTCAACTTTATTGAAATCTGGAATCCAGAAGAATGCTAAAGATTAAAAATAGATTCAAGATTCGGTTTAAATAAATAAATAAATAAGCCCTAAGCTGAAACAGAGGCTTTATTTGTTTTCATATTAAAGTTAGTTTTGTCAGTTTCCTGTTTACAGGTTACAGAGCAGCTTGCTTACAATTCTTCTTTTTCTACAGAATAACACCTTCAGTGTATGCTTTACACAGTTTACATGCTTATACATTGAAATGTGTTTCAAAGGATTCTTACGACATTTTGTCATGTCTTACTGTAATATTTGTGCCGACGCCTGAAAATCCCATGTGTTTAGAAGAGATGGACACTCTTGTTTCACCCTGTTAACCAGATCAGTTAAGGCATCATCAGTTAATCAAAGGCCTGAACTCCACACAGTGCAACCGAAGCTGCATAAGTTGACATTTCCAACAATTTTGCATGGGGCAGTAAGAAGAGCCCTATATACGTAACGTTCTTGTAAAAATGCATCATAAATTAAGAAAGTAGATTTTACTGAGGAAAATCATTCCGAGAATGTTTTTGCTAACTATGCACGTAGTCTCTTTGGGATGGATGTGGCTGACCAGCAAGCTCAGTCCAGTCCCTGACAACTGACCCTGGTAGGAACCCACAGCTATTCAATTCTTCCTCTAAAAAATGACAAAAATGCTTTAAGGCTAGAGAGTGGAAAAATAAAACCATGGAGGTTTCTGCAGAGAAAATGTGTTTGGAGGGGATCCTTTGATATGGTTTGTTTATTGTTGTAAGTATCTGTAAATCTCAGCCTATTTTCACTGTTGCTCTGATCTGAGTTCCACATCTGGCTGTTGGTGTTACTGTCAGCTTGGTGGGAGATTTCTACAGAGATCTTTGCATGATAAATACCTGTTTTCTGCAGCATGGTGCACAGGTCTGGTATTTCTTTCTTTCTAACCTTGTAGTGAAGGCTCATAAATAAAGCACAGTGACTCATTGACAGTATTCAGGGTTTCCAGTCAGGCCCAAAGTATCCTAGTACGCAAAACTTTCAGAAAAATGACCGTTTTGGTCTTCGCTGACCACTTTGACCAAAGCCTTATTTGTTTGCTCATGTCCAACAAAATAACACATTTTAGTGGTCAACCTTCCTGCTGTCTCCCCAGCAGGTCCTGTGGAAATGTCTGAAGTATGAAGACAGTTGGACCATCTGAAGATTAGCAAGTCTATCATGCCTTATCTTGATGGTAACCATGGAAGTAACAGAGAGTAGAGCTATTAAGGGGTGACCTGCTCTGTAGCACCAAGAAATCACTTTACATCTCTGCTGTGCTGCTGGAGACAAAATAAGGAAAAACCAAAAGTTTTTCTGACTGAGCATATGTCAGAATCTGTATGCTCTCACAAAAGTCTAAGGATATTTCACTCCCACAGCTTCTTCACTGGGTTTAGGTATCTCCTCTAACTACTTATTCATATAATTACAACACTTCAGACCTCAGCAGGTTGTTCTACCCTGAAAACCAAGACTCAATCAAAACAGTACAAAGAACCTACATCCTCAAAACACTGTTTGGGAATTAAATCTGAGTCCTCAGTTGAGAAACTCAAAACCTCAAGAAACTTTTAATGAAGGTTGCAAACATGGATGTTACTTTTAAATTTCAGATTGTCCAAGATTTGCTGAGCTCTCTGCAGTGCTCCATGAAGGCTGTTTTCCTACTACCCACATCCAGGTCTGTGTGCTATGAGTACAGTATCACTCACGGAAACTCCCAACATGCTGAAAACAAAGATGCTGAGTCCTAAGGAGATCATTGTTGGTTTTGAAATCTGGGCTATTACATTCATGTTTAACATGTGGATTTGGAAAATTGAATTAGGCCAAACATACATATTTTTATGAGCTTCATTTAGTTTTGCAACTCCCTGCAAACCACACAATATGTAATCGTATTTTCTGAGGAATTCTTTATACAAAATTTGGCCAAATGATCACTGAGACAAAATACTTCATGCATTGTATATGTACAAATGAGTCATAAATAGCCTCTTTCTTTCTTGTGAAGGAGAGCTGTTCCAGTGTTCGATATATCATGCAATTTTCTTCTGCAAGTATTTTTTACCTCATAGAATTTTGAAACTAGTTTAGTACAATATTCTGAAAGTAAAAATAACATGAAATTACTTATTCTATGTGCAAAAAATTTTTTTTTAAAAAAAGTGACTGCAATGTGAAAAAATCTAAACAACTTATCTTGAAGTAAAACCATAAAGGTGACAGAGGACAATGCCAGCACCAATGCCAGCATGCAGTATGTTCTAGAAAGTCTTAAATTCCATCTCATCAAGACCAAAGTTGAAAGCAGTATTTAGAACCATCAGAATTTATAATTATAATACTGAGTCCACTTGATTAGGTAGGATCTTAATTTTAGAATTCTGAAACATTTATGAAACAATGCTCATGCAACTTATCCCCAGTAAACTGTTTGATGTTTATGTACTTTGGGAGACTGGGAAAAACAAGCTTTAGAGAAGCTGCTATATGGAAAGAAAGAAGCCACCAATCCTCCTGTGCCTGAATCATTAGAGAGCAAGGTCCATCAGAACCAACTGACTTTTCCAAGCCTGTACAAAGTAGTATATTTATCCACCTCTGTCACTTGTACCCGAGAACAATCATGTATTTCTATATTCTACTCCTAGTGGACTCCATTTTTAAACTCTTAAATTTAGGAGGAATACAAAGAGCACTTCTATAGCCATCCAGAGAGTTCAGACCTTAAGAGTCTTTGTTTTTCTATGCTTAAAGCAAAAGACATTTTTTTCCTTATTGCTTGTAAAAGGAATACATTTCTTCCTTTCTCCTGTCCCTTGAAATATCAGTACTCTAATTGCTTTAAGGAGCATCTCTTCCCAGTTCCTGTTCCTTGGTCATATATATTATATAAATATTACTTTCAGACTGTCTCTTGGAGTCACCTAATGAATTCCTTCTAAAACAAAATCCAGATATGTCTCTGGCTACAGTTCACTTCACAGAATGCTCGCAAGAAACACAGTCAATGAGATTCAACCACCCTTGTTCCTATCTTCCTTACGTAGAACTCCACTGACCCAGAAAGATGTCTATGCTTGGACACACATGTACCAGTTCTTGTCACAACTTCATGTTTTAAAAATCTCACTCTTAGGCTGCAGCAGAGCCTCTACATATATTTTTAAGTCATTTTGAGCTATAAAAATTCTAACAAGTTTTGGGCCACAGAAATACAGTATGAAGCTCCGGACCACATGCTGTGTGATGTAAACATGCTCTTAGCCCAGAGCGATGTGCTCCAGAGATCGGACCTAAGGGAGTTACCCTCTGAGATATATTTATAGAGATACAAAGATATGGTATATATTTGACATATATACCATAGAGAGTTTTCTGCCCCGACCTGCTACCATAGGTGACAAGAGAAGAAAGTCAGACACATGAACACACACACGCACCATGTAAGCTGTCTGATGCTTTTATTATATCAGGTGAGTTTCCCAATAATCAGAGAATCACAGAATTGTAAAGATCGGAAAGGACTTCTGGAGATCATCCAGTCCAACCTCTAAGTCTATTTTGCTTGAAGCTAACAATGAGAGCATTTTAGGAGCACAGAAGTTTTACCATATAACTTGACTTTTACACAAGAGGAAGCCAAAATTAGGCCTGAGTGTTGCCTCTACCCTCTAAGAATTAAATGTGTTTATGAATCCCCTAGGAAGATTCTTGTTTGCAGGAAGAAGACTGAATTTTTTCCCACTCCAGGACAGAGAAAGCACATAATGAATCAGAACTCTCCTCATGCCTAGTGAGACAACCAAGAGAGATCCTGCTGCTCTTAAGGATTTCAATTCACTATCAGAGTCTAACACATCTATATGATAGGCAAAAAAGTCCAACCTCTTTTGATTTTTCAAGACAGTTATTGCACCCTTAGGAACTGACTACAGAATTATGAGACATGAAGCATAAGTTAGAACCTGTTATTTTGAATATATTTATATTTAACTTAGGACATATCACACAAACTAATTATACCAGTAATGTTTGGGAGCTAAGCAAGTTGATATATTGTTCAGTTCCAAAGTATAACCACCAAACCATTCCAAAAAGAGATTACGCTACGTCTCATTAACAGCCTCAGGGATCTGCTTCAAATGAAAAACCCCAAATCAGATGCCACTGTCCGCTTACTAAAGTCTAAATTTGAAACTACACCTCAGTGTCAACATCTGGCAAACCCAAAATTATGTTGCCTTTCAATTGGTGTCTGCTGCCAGGAGGAGCTCATTTTTCCAGTAGAACCAGGACACATTCCTGGGCCACACAATAAGTGATTCATCAGGATGAGGAACTAAATGTTTCACATGTTGACGACCTTGTCACCAACATTTTGGCAATCCAAGGAGCTACAGGAAATTTAAAACAAGTGCATATTTGATTCACTTTTCATCATGCATTGGTAAGAAGATAGAGTTTCTTTAGGAAAAGTATTATTTAAAGACTGATGGTACCTTCTGATCCAAAATCTGTGCTTAGTTTTTAACACAATTTGACAGCTTGTATTAGACAGAAATGATTTTTGTATGCAGAATATCAGGCTAAATACAACTCATATTGTGAAAGAAAAATGCAATAAGTAAAGGGAATTCCATATAGTCCCATTGCATGGTTCCCTCAATAGACAGAATTTTTTCCTTCATGATTAAGAAACTTTGAATGAGTAACATTTTATGCTCTCAAAAAGTAATCAAAAGTTAGTTCATGATAGATGAAAAAATAATTGAACATTTCAATTTCAATTATTTGCCCATTAAAAAAGCAAAACATATTTCTACCAAATGACAACTTCAGTTTTAGATTGGTAAGCCTCTTTTTCCCCCCTCGCAGATAGTTGTTGAAATAAAATGACTTCTGCCTAGTCTAATAGCACTGTTAAAAAATAAAAAAATAAAAATCCCTTACCCTTGTCAACATCTTGTCTACAAACAACTTAGTTACTATCAGCAGCTCTGACAAAGACCTTCCAACCAATAAGGTTCTATCCTTTCCCAGTGATAACAAAAAGATTTTTTAAAAAGCACAGTATCAAAGGCCCAAAGCTATTGGAAGTGCATTTCTTCCGCAGAAGGAATGTTCACACATGGACCATGAAATGGTTGGAAAAGAGTACAGCTCCTTTAGAATTTTCAGATGCAAAACAAACAAACAAACAAACAAAGATAAATCAAGTTTAGGACTTGTATTAAAAAACAAACAAACAAAAAAAAACCAGAAAACTGCAAAATATGTGTGTGCAACAGGAAACACTCAACAGTGGCAAGAGGATATTTGTCAAGACAAGATGAGCATACAGTAGTGGTAAAGCATCTTCATCTAACATCATTTAAATGCAAAGTGATAGATTTAACTGACTTGTTGTAGCCCCTTGGCCTTCATGGTTCTGTAACATCCTGTCCAAAATCAGACTGATTGCTGCAGAGGAGTAAGCAGAAATCACCATGCTCATTTTGACACCAAAACCTAGAGACTGAGTTCACTCTAAAGAATTCATTTTGCTCAGGTAATAAACTGCTTTGCAAAAAACTTTGCATAAACAAACATGAGATGACAAAAAGGTAGCGAAGAGAGATACAAATAACAAACATTTCCTGGAACACTGCAGATTTCAATTTTACCTATAACATCATGGCAACTTCAGCAAAATTTTAGCTAAGAGAACAGTTGTGCTAAGTATGCACCACAAATTGAAACGGTACTTCATCAGCTCCATCTATTCTTTCGAAATTATTTTCCCCTCCCAGCTTTGTATTACCACCATAAAATGATATTTTTGCAATGGAAGGATAAAAGAGAATGCAAGCAAAAGTGTAAAAGAGACACTATTAAGATTAGCAAATTTCAATGAATCCTGAAGATTTTTCTGATCCACTTCAAGCTTATACATGGTCAAGGCTTCACAAATGTTATGGGCCATCTGCAGGCCTAAGACAATTTATGTCCTCAGTATTATATCAGATCTTTAAGCCCTGCTTTCACGAAAATAAAAAATGCATAACATTTCTGCTTGGCATAACTTTTCTTCTTATATCACATTACATCAATGAGCAAAAAACAGCTTTTGCTGTTGTCTTTTCACACTTCCTTATATGTAGCGTTGTTTCATGGTTCTGCAATGCATTTAGGCATTTTTAATGTTTTCTCTTCTGCCTTTTCCTGATCTCCTTTCAATCTCAGCAGAGGAGCTGTGAATAAAGTGCTTTCAGGGTACAGTGAGAAGTGACCTCAACCTTTCTCCTAACCACAAGCCAAAATGCTTGTGGTTTGACAAAGTTTGGTTAACATTTTTTTCCAGGTTTTGGCTCGCATTGGAACTAAAGGTGACAAAAACTCTACTGAGAGAGGTCCATTATTGTTAGATTTCCTTTCTGATTTTGCACAGGTGTGAGTTTCAAATAGTCTGGCTATCCAGTGCACTCCAGTGTTTGGGTAAAAGGGAAAATATAACAGGACATCTTGTTTCTCTTGCATTCTTAAGTAGTCCCAAAGGGGTAAAAAAAATATCAATTATAAAGCATACACTTTTTCACTTTGTATGCATTGCTCAGTGCATGCTCATACTCAAAATTTTTGAACTCCTCCTCAACAGCAGCAGTGATATCTGTCATGTACTAAACTCCAGTCAGAATGGAGTCTATGTTTTCATTTTCTAGGCATATCAGCTATTTTCCTTCTAAGTACTCTGCTTTGATGTCTTGGTTTTGCTTTTAAGCTCAATAATTTTGATTAAAGGAACTGTGCTAAAAAAGTCCAAGGAAGTACAGATAGGCTAAACAAGTTGGTATTTATTGGCATAAGGGTGCCACCTATTGTCATGACAATTGATGTGAGAAAATCTTCAACAGATTTCGTTGGAAAAGATAGCCCTATTCATTTCTTTTTTAGATCATTTTGACAAGATTATGTTTTTGTGTAACATACACAGAAAGCACACATAACTATTACTTCTTTCTCTATGTCTCAATGCTGCAGAGCACAATGACAATAGCCTCTGTCATCACAGATATCTTTGCAGACATGACTCTCAGAAGTTGGTCTGCTATTCTTATTACTAGAACAACAAATAAGGTCCCAGAAGTGCCCGTATGCATCAGTATAAATCCAAACACATTATCTGTATTTATCTAAGCAAATAAATATAGAATTAGCCATTTTTATGAGTATAAACCCACATGTTCGACTGAAATATATCTATCACTCCCCAGTTTTATGATTACTGAAATTTTAAAATCAATAAACTAGTTGAGTAACTTCTATTAGGTACCTAATTTGCTAGAGATTGAAAGCAGAGAGGGAATAGCAAGAGGGAATAGCAAGATATCTACTTAAATTCCTGGGGAAAAAAAAACCAAAAAAAACCCACAAACCATTACTACTTCACCACTATATTTGAAAGTACTTTCCAATATTATTGTCCTGCTTCTCTGACTGGCTACGTGGGCAAACTTTGTAGCCACACAAAACACAGTTTTCAGCTAGAGAAGTACTGACTGTCATCCTTTAGTGCTGACCTAACAACAACAATATACCAGCTATTTTTTTGCTCTTTGCTTCAAACTTGAAGACCAGGTTTCAGTGACATTCCAGCATCTCAAAACATTAAATTCTTAACAACTTTCTATTTTCATAGTGTATAGCGTAGGCTAGATTTGCTTGAAACTATCTCCTAGGACACAGAATGAAGTATGTTATTTCAACTCTTGAAAAAACTACGGCAAACCATTTAGGCAGTTGCTTCCATAACACAAGTACAAAACTGGAAAACAGAACATACATATGTGCACTTGAAGGAATTAGGAATACAAAACTAATTAACTGGGAGAAAAGATGTGTATAAATAAACTGTGGCTCATTATATATGGAAACTACTAATTACTTTGTAGAGAGGATAAAAAATGTACAAATGAGTATATTTTTATTTAAGGAAGTGCAACCTCCAATATTCCACTTCTGCGGACGCTCACCTTTATACAGTAGTCTTCAATAATGGATAACAAATGTAGAGCAGTCAGACCACCCAGCTGCTGCTAAGACCAAAGAAACATCTATTTCCAGGCCTACTGTTTTGGAAGACTTTTATGTTGACAAAACACTGACAGAATAAACACACTGTGCTGTGACAGATTAGTATCTGTGGTATTTTTAAAACATCAGCCTTAACTTTGAGCAAATCTATGGGAAGTGAACAGGCACGAAGACACTACGAAGCTGGCCAATCTTATTAAAACCTAGCTAGATAAAACAGACTCACTGGCTTGCTGTATATAAGATATTCCACACTTTTGTACCACTTTTCAGAGATATCAGGATACATATGAATACCTCTCTCAGAGTTGGTTTGGTATAGACTTATGCGAGTCTTGAACTTTTACCTTTAAGTTGGTTTTGTGTTTTGCCATCTCAAAGAAAACTCACCAAGTCTGCCGTGATGCAGGGCTCTCTTTTCCTGAGCATATAGATGCAGATACACAATAATACAATCTACTTGGAAGATAAAAATGGCATCATTGTTAACCCTCTTGTTGAAGATCATCTGAGCAAACATGAGCCTCAAAGCACATGGCTCTGAGTGTGAAAAGCTGAAGCTGTTACTACGGTTATCATGTTTACCTCCAAACCTGAATCCTAAACGCCAGTATGAATTTGGTTCTTGTCTTCCAGCCTCAGTTACTCTAAATTTAATATGGTTGTTTCAGCTTTACACTCAGTACTCCAAGAAAAACTGTCTTATTCTTCATGGATAATGGTAGTGAGAGAAAGAGGAAAATGCTATTATAATTTAGCCACTATTTGTAAAAATGCATTTTTTTCCTTTTACTTTTCTTTACATTTAAAATTTGGGGGGGGGGGAGGAAAGAGAAAAGAGAAAAACAAGATCCCAGAAATCCTAGTTCTATTTTATTATTATGATTATTCTACAGTTAGGGAATCAGAGAAGCGTAAGTTTAGAGCACCATATACCACCATAGTCAGGTGGTAGACAGACATCTACAGTCTGAGATATTCTCAGTAGAAGCTGGCCTCTGACCACGGAAATAGTCTTGAACTACAGTTCAGCTGGTTCAGTTAGCCTTATAACCACACATGGCAACTCACTCTCAGCAATTCCTCATCTACATATACAGCTAGAACAGAATCTCAGTTAGTTCTGCAGTATTACCACTATTTGTCAGCAGGCTGTTTCAGCAGGAATTTCTCCAATTTGCTCTACAGTTCCTGTGGTTTCAAAGCCTGAAAGAATTACATGGCAAATCCAGAGAAGGATTTAAAAAAAAATCAACCTTGCATCAGCACTATTGACACACAGAGTACTGTGTTCCCTGCATGCCATGGACGCTCTCCTGGACTGACATGCCTAAATCCTGTTCCCCAAAATCCATTTGAAATTGGTACAGGTTATTGATTAAGAATAACAATGACTACCCACGACCTGTAACATTTCCTTCATATATATGACACAGGAGTCTCGACACACACCCCTTTAATTTGACCAACAAATGGAACCCCTCATCATCATGTCAAAGCACATCCTTCAGTCGTGAGGCTATGCTACTTCTTTGCAGCCACCTTTCCACAAATAAAAAGGGAATTAAAATAACTAGATTGAGAACTTTCTAACTTGGTTCCTGCCAACTGATTAATTCTATGCATTCTCTCGGGAGTCATAAATAGATTTTTCCTGACTTTGAATAGAATAAGACTTTGCCTCAGAAGTTAAGTCTGTAGAGGGGTTTCCAGGTAAAAAAAAGAAAGGTTATAAAATTCTGGGCCTTGTCTCTCTGCACTTTACAAGAAGTCTGTACCCACATAACTAGTTTCAAGCCATCCTTTCACAGTGATGTCACTAGCTGTAGTAGAATGCACCAAGTGAACTAGGATTGACTTATTTTTCTAGATCAGTTTAAGGACACTCTCAGTCAGTGCACCAGGTAGATAAGGGGAGAAAGAAGGTGAGTTCAGGTTTCTAGAGCATTCAGTATCAGCATCAGCCTTAGGAGAAGTATAAAAGATGTGAAAACAGATCAGCTGCCTGGAGCTCCATATGGCTCAAACAGCTGCTGAAAACTCAGCAGCACCACTTTCTCCTTCGCTCTCTGTTCTGACAAAAAAACAAATTGGGTTCCCAGAGAGGCTGACAGAAAAGCAGATCCTTCCCATTTACAGCAGTAAGTGCCTCTAGATTACAGCAGATGCCTCCATAAGCAGATAAGTGCAGCATAGAACAATAGGAGAAAGTATTATAGAACCATTTGAGTTGCAAAGGTCCCTTAAAAAGACCATTTGGTTTAACCACCCTGCAATGAACGGGGACACCTACAGGTAGATCAGGTTGTTCGGAGCTCCATCCAGCCTGACTTTGAATGTCTCCACAGATGGGACATCCGCCAACTCTCTGGGCAACCAGTTCCAATGCTGCACTAAACATATCATTGTAAAATCTTCTTCCTTATACCCAATCTAAATTTCTCTTCTTTAAGTTTTAAACCATATGCCTTTGTCCTATTACAGCAGACAGTGTGTAAGAGTTTGTCCCTTTCCTCCTTATAGCCCTCCATTAGATTCTGAAAGGCTGCTATCAGGCCTCCCTGGACCCTCCTCTTCTCCAGGCTGAGCAGCCCCAGCTGTCTCAGCCTGACATCATTGTGAAGGTGATCCATCCCTTGGATCATTTTTATGGACCCCTCTGAATGCACTGCGATGTCTCCATGTCCATGCCTCTTCTGTACTGACGACTCCACATCTCGATGCATTACTCCAGGTATTTTTAACGGACATCATACAGATCCTGCCTCCATGGCTTTTGTGCAAAGGTCAGTAGTTTTATACTAGTATTATGTATTTTAATAATCAGTAAAGGTATATCAGCATAATAAGTAAAATTGGTGTAAGTACATTTATTGTGGTGAAACTGAACCCACCCTTCTGAATTAGGAGTTATATCACTGAAACTAGAAGGGTATATGCAGAAAACACCCTAAAGTTGGCTTCAGTGGTAAAGCTATACATAACGTCCCAACGACATTAGGCATTTGATCAGCTAGATCAGGAATGCTTTAAAATCTTTGCTTTGGGACACTTCACGTCTGTAGAATGCCCAGTTACTTTATACCCACCACCCAGAAAATCATACATCTTTTCAACATATCAAATATTCCTGATGCCACAGCTTATAATTAACATAAACACTGAGGGAAGAAGAAAAAAAAAACACAAATAAATAAATCTAACCAGTGGTGCTTGGTTAGACCTTGAAATTTATTTAGCATTCCCTTTGTTGGCAGTTAAATGCATGTTTAGTCAAGAGTGTCAATGTGTTTTCCTTTATCAATTCAGCCAGTTTTTTCTTTCCCTATTTTTCCTCACTCCAAATTCAATTTTCCTCTTGGAGATAGGGAAAAAAAAAAAAAAAAAAAAACGAACAACTACACATCAAGAAAGCAAACTTGGACTCCGACTCTCATTCGACTTTTCCATTATTTGAAATTCACTGTGCATCTGTATATGATTGGGTTTCCTTTTGCACTTCTTGGCAAAATTGAGTTTAGAGCTGAATAGTGACAAATCTACCCTTTGCTGCATTTTGCCCACAACATTGCCTTCAAAAGCCAAAAATCACAATCTGATATACAAAGGGAACACTCAGTGGCTTAGAAGCTTGCCTCCTCCACATACTTACGCAGTATATATTCCCTTGAGTCTAAGCATGCACATCAATTCCCCTCCTTGTCTAGTCTTTCTGCTCTACTGACACTGCAGCATGATTGACACTGTCCATTGTCCACATCAGAATGTACAAACATGAAACAACACCAGAAAGATGCCTCTGTCCAATATTTCTAACTAGAGAGAAGAGAAGAATGGTCTTATTCTTGCCCTAATTCCTGACAGAAAATATGACCACAACAAGTCTGAAAATACACCACAGCTTGTCTCTAATATTAGCGTCACTTGAGAGCTGAAAGCCACCTGGCAAAGACCTTTTACAACTAAACAGCTAGAAATCAATGTAAAAACTAAAGACTGTGATAATAATCAATGGAACTGTTTGGTGCATAAGTGGGTAAAAATTTTAATTAAAAAGAAACAAACCATCTATAGCTGGCTTCTCCATTTTTGTATGCAATAGCCATGTTCTGTGCTACTTCCATGTTTGTATTCAGAAATCTGAGGCAAGAAAAAATGGGCTCAGTTTCACTTTTGTTGGACTTGCTCCATGTCTTGTGAACGAGAACATGGCCTATATGTTATGTTTTTAGAGCAGGGACAAGGGAGCACGAGGAGGAAAGGAGCCAGTGGGTGCCTCAATATGGATGACCATAGGACAAAACATACATGTCCAATGAGACTTTTGACACAAGTTGATCCTCCTACTGACCATCAACACAAAGTATCTGTATACTATCATAAAACTGTTCAATCTTACAGGGCAAGTCGTGCCCTTCACAGACTGACACTCGGTTGTACAAGAAAGGATTGAAAGAAGAGCTGCATGACAGCATCTACCCTAATCTCAGTAAAGTCTTTGCTGATACTCCACAATGAACTTAGGAATATCCTTCAAAAGTACTGGAGACAATAGCAGCCTTTCTTTTGACATGCCCAGGTATTCACTTGGGCTCTAAACTCACAAAACATCAAATAAAAATATACACACTGGGTGTGATTTCCGCTGCTCCTAAAGTCAGTCATTAAAATGGATATAACTGGAGGTATAGGAATCCCGCTTGGCAGAATCCCCTTTGTCCCTCATCATGTATACTGTAAACTTGCAAGATATTGTAAATTTGCTTCACATAAACAGTGAATAATTTGCTTAGAAGTAGTGGCAGAAATGCAAATACTTCCTTAGCCAAGGGCAGACTAATACTACACTGGCAAACTCACACTCCCCACCTTAGTTTGGGAATGGTTAAACAGTATAAAAGTGTAACACCAGTGGATAAAGCCTGTAGCATGCTGTACAGCCAAAAAGCAATATTTGAATTCATGTGGGGAAACATTTTGTGTGCTGCAGAAACCAAAACTCAGCTTTCGAGCCCCATGGGAGAGCTGATCTGGAAATGCTGTATAATTCTGTCTTAGTTGCCTCATGGAGCTGGAGTACAAACAGGTGACGTATTGTGTATTCTGGACTTCTCTTTGGAAAACTGGGCTCTAAACCACAAATATTTGTACACAGTCTCACCCTCTCACCAGGGCCATCGTCTGTTTAGAAAGAAAAAAAAAAAAAAAAAAAAAAAAAAGTGCAGGAAATTCAGTGCAACAAGAGGACTGCCAGTCACAACTTTGCTTCTTACTCTGGTACTGAGTGGGCTTTTTCTGAGAAGACAAAACAATAAAAATAAAAAGAAGAGAAAGCTCCATCTCCTGGAATCTTGAGAATTTTGGCTTTCTTTTCTATTTGGTTTTACTCCACTGAATTACAGAGCAAAAACTGAAAACATGAGCCCTAAAATATTTTTAAGCAAAAATAAATTATTTTAAAACTGTCTTTACTTTTAAGTCTTGGCCATAATATTGCAGGTATTGCCTTGTGATTTAAGGACCATTAGAAATAACAAGACTGTAGATCAGCTCTCTTGCATACCCCATAGGTTACAATCCAAACCACCAGAGTTATCTAATTCACACATTATTTATTATGCAATATCTTTTCTGCCTGGAAAGAGCTTCCATCCCTTTATCTGTGAAACTTTGTTTTAAATAAGACAATGAACTGCTTTTAAAGACAAACGTAATTCTCTTGGGGAATTCCCTGTTTGCTATTGTACTTCATACACTCACACCAGCCAATTCAAACTGCCTTACATATAGACGGTTGCAGTAGCAAGTACTGTGGATATAATTCAAGTTAAAGGAGTACTTTCAGTGTTGATGGACAGACTGCCCAGCTTTCATCCAGTTTTGTTTTTTTCATGATCATCTGCCATATGTGAATTGCAAGCCATACACAGTAAGAAGAGTAGTTTAAAGTAGAAAAATTATCCAGATTTTTAAGATCCCTTGTGGCTCAGCAAACAAAAGTCTGTGCTGATACTCTGGTATCCTCTTGTATTTTGCAGCTTGTGTGAAGCATGTTGCACCGTTGTCCAGAAATCACCAAACTAATGACCTCCTCTGTTCATTCCTGCCAAGCAGCAGTTGGCAACTGTGGAACACACTTCAGAGAGCAATGCCTTTTACTGATGACATCTTTAGCGTTCAGCTACATTCTTGTTAATTTAACTGGCCAAAACAAATCGATATTGGAACAAGAATATCAACTTGCAAGTTTCAGCATATTGTTATAGTACATGGGAACCTGTATGTGCAGATCCAAGCACTATTAGAAATGAAAGCTGGATCTGGAGAATCTCACATCATCTGTAAATTTTGTAAGCAGCTCACAACATTTAAAAAACAGTTAGCAAATTAGCAAATTATTTTCCCTTATAAGAATGTGTGTGTATGTGTGTCCTAATACAACCTTTTTTAAACTACAGAAACAAAATCACAAACTGTGTGCAAAGGTAGACGATGTGAGCCACAGTCTAGATGAGCCTATCTCCCGGAGCACTCTTTGCAGTGCATGTGATCTACTTTGCTTAGCATTAACCTTGCAGTGCAGTGTACCAAGAGAGTACAAGTTTGAAATACCAAGAACTGCAAGAGTCTCTCCAGGTTATGAGGCACTGATAAAGCATCACTGAGCAAACAGCTTCAGATGCTGTGAGATTTCACTGTTCTGTAAGTGTTCTTTCATCTCTCTTCACTAGGGATTACTGACTTCTCCAAGAGCTGTGAGCAAGAATATTTCTTTACATCTCTTGCTTCTTTCTCAGGTAAATGGTGTGAGCTACAGGTGATCTAGCCAGGTTTCACTGCTATTTATCTCCTTCAGATTGTCTGGGTTAAAAATAACCTTGCGTGTAGGCCAGAGTCTCATTTAAACTTGGTCACACTAGCTTTAACAAACTCTACCACTTACTGACAGTCTCATGGCAATTGATTTACTTTTTTCTCTACAAATCCCCTAGCAATTGAGAAAAATGGATATTTGAGCACTTTCTATTTCATTTTTAATCTCCACCTTGAAATTCATAGTGTACTTGGATGAGGGAAAAATCTCATGCTAATTTAAAACTGACCTGTGTCCTATATGTGCTTGTCTTCAGTAGCGTACCACTGCCTAGAATGAGAGAAGTGTCTGGAATGAGCAAGCTAGAGTCAATGGCAGAAAGTTGAGGCCTGCTTCAAACTGTTTGCAGGATCAGGGCTTTCTATGCCTGGAATGCATCACTGTAGTGGAGCACAGTTTTCAAATATGGTGTCTGTATTCAAACACTGAAACTCATTGGAGGCTCTTAAACACTCCTTTTATGTAACTAAAGGTCAAACAGAACCTCCAAATGTGAAATTTCTGACATCCAATCGAGTAGCCCACATTAAAAATTGGGCCAGTATTTAATTATGTCTGGAGAATACATGAGTTCAGCTGAGACAATTCACACTCACCTCATGTGTTTTTCAGTGTTCTTGATGGTGAAACCAAATAAATATTCTTTTGCTCCACAGATGCAGTGGATCAAGGTTTAGCTTGTTACACATAAAAAATAAATCAGTTCATATTTCCTTGACTTCATTTTTCCAGCTTTGTCATTCTGTCTAAAAGCATACTGCACGGTCAAGCCAGGCATGGCTATGCATGTTAATAACCTTTGGAAAACTCCGGATACTTCCGTGCAAAAACCTTTTTATTTTTTTCCAAAAAATTGTCAAAGCACACCTGGTGAAATATACTTTTCTCTCTCTCTTTCTTTCTTTTTTTTTTTTTTTAATTAAAGACTATGTTTCAAAAAGGAGTTGAAATTGAAAAGAGAAAAAACACGACCTTAAGTAGAACCACAACTGTGGTGCTGGTTTTCAAATCAAAAAGACAGTACAGTCTTCACAGGATATGGCTTCCAGCCAGTTGTTTAATGCTTGTAGGTCAATATACAACCAACCCAGCTTCTGCTGCCTAATTGACAAACCACATACCGGGCACAGGAAGGTTAACAACTGTTCTTTCTTTCACCTAAAAGTCTGTGTTGAGTCCTTGGGCCCTCAGCCCCTTTTTATTTTATCATTCACAAATATCTACTGTGAGCTCCCTCCAGGCACAACAGACTAACTGCATGCCTGAAAGAAATGAGACCCCTAGTAAGCATTGGGTGTCTGGTCAGTCAGGAGCCAAGCTAGCTGTTCATCATGCTCCTTGATTTCAGTCTGCCAAGGAGGTTTAGACCCACTGCTCCAAGCGTAAATTATTTGTGGATGAATGAACCACGAAGAATTTCCTCCAAAAATATTTTTGATTAATGGAGTCATGACACCAAACGTCACCAAGCAGGTAAATATCTTTTTTCAAAAATGGATGTTAAATACACAAAACTGTTCCACAAAACACCAACAAAGAAGCAGCCTTTCTTTTATTATGTTTCTTGTTTGGTTGGTTTTTGTTTCTCCTTAGTTTTGTTTTTCTGGTATTCCTGACTGTTTAAAGGCAGAAAGCTCACATGCATAAGTAGATTCCTGGAGGAGAGCACATGAGCAAAGACTGACCAGGAAAAACAAATATTTACAAGACCCAGATATATCTATGTTAAGTGATTATAAAATCACTTTCCATGTGTACTAAATGCATTTCCCCTCTTCTATCCTTTCTACAGCACAGCAATCAAATATGAAGGAAAGATATGGACAATAACAGACCTCCACCCTATGCTGAATTAGTACAAATGGGGTATGATTCACGCTAGATATTCCAGTATATTAAGGGACAAGAGAAGCTACTAATATTATTCCAGACAATATAATCATACAGATTCCTGGAGATACTGCCCCTTCTGTACCATACCAGTAATGCCTTGTACTTCACTCTGATGAAGTGGCAACAAACTCCAGCAATGCAAGCATGGAGGTTTCAACTCTGTGGCCACAAGACACTGTAGTGGCAAAAAACAAACAAACAAACAAAACAAACAAACAAAAAAAAAACGTGTGTGTGCTGAATGGGCAGATTTCATCCAGAAGAGAAATAACCTAAACTCTTACATTTATCAAGTATCATATTTGAAGGAGACGAGTAGTTCCATTAGCACAGATGAGTCAAGAGAAACAGGATGTTCTTCTGCCAGCTGCTGCTGACAGCGTTTTCAGGATTTTCTGACCTTTGCTGTTTGAAGGTTCAGAACTTGAAGTGTGAGGACTGTGAGCATACAACAGCCTCAAACTAATAGAACTACCTTTCCAATCTAGCTCCAAAGGAGGATAGGGATAGTTTGGTAAAAATGCTGTGTTTGGGTTTGGAATTTAATTATCCTCAGTGAAATAACCTTACACATATTGACTATGGACAGCAGATCCCTCTTAAGGCCCCTTTCTTGCTCCTAGTGTTTGTACTACTGGAAGAAGAGATCAGAATAGCTCTGTATCATCCTTCTAACCATCAGGCATCAATTTCGTATCTTCAAAGTTTTTTGAAGTACATTTTTAAGATACTGGCATTCAAGCAAGGACCTCCTCACATATTTAGCAATAATAAATAAGAGCATTTAAACATTTTGCATTAGCTAGCAGCTTGCAGAACACAAAAGACAACAGAAGCTAGGTTTTATGTCTAAGCTGCTCATTTAACCTTGACAAACCCTACCCTGCCTGATAACCTCCCTCTTCCCCCTCCAATTCTAGTCTCTCCTACACACATAGAAAGGTATCGTTAAGAAGGTCAGTACTGTACAGGGGGCAAAAATACAGATGGTTCTAACTCGCATTGATTTCTGGCAGGAAAATTGCTTCAGCTTAAGCTTATATCTTCAAAGCTTTGAGGGGAAGTTAATGTTTCTGCATGTTTGTTTCTTTTCCTTACATGACACTGAGAAATGCAATTCCTCCTGTAAAGGAGAGAAAATTCCAGTATCCATCATATTGAAGGATTACAGTCATTGCCATTAACCTGCAAATGCAGCTCAAGTCTAAATTACATTTTCTCTTAGGGTATTCTGAAAGTGAAACTGAGCATAAGATTTGAAAAAGACAGATAGGGAACAAAAAGCCAGGGAATATCTTCCCTTCCCAGAAAGTAGCTGAAGTCATTTTACATTGTATACAGCATTGAAAAATACATTTTCATTGGCTTGGAAGGTAAAGCTCAATCTGTTTGAGTAACCTGGAGAACTGAAATTTTTATGATATAAAATGTTAGGTAACAAATACATTTTACTTTATTGCTCAAACACCAGTTTTCACTTCCACTAGTTTAATTTTTCAGGCTTTCAGACCAGTTTAATTTACATAAACCTAAGCCTGTTTGCTTTGGAATTAATTAAGTAGAATATGAATGGGTGACTGTTTTTCCCATCCTCAACATTTTTCACATAACTGAGATTAAAAATTCAAAGTTTGATTTTTAAAATAAAATGCAAATCCAGCTGTCAAAATGCTTTTGCATTTCTGCTCCCACTGAAATCAGCACTAAGAAGTTCAATCTTCCTTTCTTGTGATAACAAGAAAAAAAAACCACAAAAGCATAGGTTGCTGTATTGTTATCTTCTCTAGTCTGTAGATAGCTTCAAACAATGTCTGAGGGATGTGAACTCCTGTCTTTTTCATTCTAGTAGAGAAGATCTAAATCCAAAAGACGACTGTCTCTGTGAATGTTGTTTACTCTTCCACTGCTAAAGATGACAGCAGAAATGCTCACCTGAACTTCTGCAGTCTACTACTTTTTTCACTGCCATAAGAAAAATCCGAAACTCTGCCATGAGCCTAGCATTTGCCTGTACAACCTGTCTGAAACAATACAGTAGTTCAAATAACTATTAGCACACTTAGAACCAACACCACGAGGGGCAGAGAGCAACAGACCTCTCCTCGTCTCTTGAACACCTCCACAACAGCATCTCCTTCCAGCTTCTATTTCCAAACAGAAGTTCTCCTTGCTGACACCATAACCCAACCTGATGCATGGGCAATGCAAAACCCACTTTCTTCTACAAGAGAATGAGTGCTTTGTGAGACCACAGAAAATTAATTCCCTACCAAATCAAAGTCTCTAACCAGACAGCAAGTGAAAATAATGGAACAATTACTTATTTGAAGCTCTTTCATTTTGGACAGTTATTTAGCAGCTGAGCAAGATTTCTCAGGCTTCTGGATCTTCTTCCAAAATAATGTAGCTGCCTGAGGGACTATGTAAGGTGATGGCACTATCCTCATATGTACTCTCCCTTGGATTTCAGAAGTTCACAGGCTATAATCATAATTACAGCAGTGTACTTCTTCCTCTATTCAGAAATAAAATTTTGTATTGCTAAACTGCCTTGTTCTCAGGTTTCTCAGTTGACTTTTATGCCACTCTCACTGCCTCTTATTCAGTTGACATGGTGCCACAGTGGTAGCATTAGAAATAGTTCTGCCGTCTTCCTAAAAATAATTTCACAACTCCAGTCGAGGCAGATTTACTAGCAGTTAACAGTCTGATAATTTCAGTGGATCACATATTCAGTAGGATCTTGGAAACAATTTATTTGTTTTCATTTTCATTTTTTCCTCATTTGTTCCGCATTTTCTTCTATCATTTATTCTCATCAAAAAGTCTGCTGAAATGTAAAGCAAGTCTGTTTTATGTAATGTTATAGCTTTTTCAAACCAGAGCAAATATTTGCAGATATCCTGTGTTTTAATTAACTGGCTATAGTCTCCTCAAAGTGTGTACATAGCATTGGTCTATTTGCAGAAGAACTCCACTAAGGAATGTGTCTGTTTGTTTTTTCTCTTTTGTGTATGTAATATTTGCCATTACCTGGTATATCAGATTAGGAGTGTTATACGAATACACTGATTCTGGCAATGAAGTTTGGAAGTAACTGTGTAGATCCTGTTCGTCATGTTTCTATGGTTATTCATAAATATTATGGCCAACCTCAGTCAATATATGTCATTTGCAAATGAAATACGTGTATTATTTTTTTCAAATTACTAAAAGCTGTTTTCTTTCAAAACTCATTTCAGAGTACTCAGAAAACTCCAGTCAACTTTTTATTAATATAATTTAAAGGATGCCCAATGCAAACACAATTACTCAGTGCCAATGTCTTCATGTTTGGACCAGTACACTGCTTTTATGCATTGTTTACCTCTGTGCTTGATTTGGTGGGAAGGAAAAGTGGGAGAAGGGGGAAAGCTAAACAAATTAAAAAAAAAAAAAATCCTTGGGCAATTTCTTTATTCCCTGACAAACTTGTGCACTGCCTGGAAAACTAAAAGAAATCTGATCTGTAGCTCCAGTGGAAACCACTTGTCATCTATTGTCCAGATATAAGAAATGTTACTTTTCCTCTTCCATACACCCTGAAAGAAGAAATACAGCTGAATGCTTTGCAGGGACTAGCAGGCCACTAGAGACCAAATGTAATCATCCACTGGCTTCCTGGATGACACAAGCCATGGAATTTCACCCAGTAATTCCTGCATCAAGCCTATAACTCCTGCTACAGCAACAAGCGCGGTCATCAGAAAGACATCCATTCTTGATTTAAAGACTTTCAGTCCATGTTCCTGAACAAATTTTTCCACAGTTGTTAAATGCCCTCATTGTTACAAATGCAGCCTTATCCCTACTCTCATTGGATCCTCCTTTTTCTAGTGGTTGGCTCTTGTTACGCCTTCATCCGTCAAGTAGATAAAACTCCACAGTGCGCTCTTTTGACAGCATAGAAAACCGTATGCTGTGACCAAGCCACTTCTCAATAAAGTGAAGAGCCTGAATCGCTTCTGTATTTTTATGTAAAGGAGTATTATTTACTTACTCTACCTTATCTTGCCTTTTAAATAATCAGTAAATGGAAATAGTCTGTGTATAAAGAATATGTCATGACTTACTGCAAAAATAGCTGATACCTGGTTTAATCTCTCCAATATTTAATGTTGCCATTACTGTTAACATTCTTTTAAGAGTTAAGAACCTCTCCATATACTTTCACCTCCATCCCTCACACTTGCCAGTGTAACTGGAGCAGATAAAATACCAATATGAGTAGTCAACATATAGGTCTCATTGCTATCAGAAGTCCTCCATAGACTTGGAAACATTTGATCCTACCTCACTGAGACATCGCTCTGAGCCAGAGTATCCACAAGCAACTCATTAGTCCATGTACTCCCCTGTTTATATATTAAAATTGGGAAAGCAAGAAGTGACCGTTCACTTTCCCAACCTTTTGGACAGGAATAGGGCTGAACTATAAAATAATTTTCTAGGAAAATCTCAATTCCTTTTCTTTTGTTTTTGAGTAGCTTGAGATATTCTCAGATTCTTTTGAGAGGACTCGTGAACTTTTTGACATTTTCCTCACAGAACAACTTATGAGGAGCTTTTGTTAAAAATTTACAATTTAATTTAGTACACTACATTGTGCACGTTGTCAACAAAAACCAGTCACTACTATTTCTATCCAATGATTAGATACTTAGACCAACTCTACAAAGGTTGAATTAAAAACATTACACAGAAACAATAAGTGTTTCAGCCTCTGCTTGAGCATTCACACATAAAATTATCTTCTTATGAATGTTATAGGAAAGTACCAAAAAGAAGAGGTCAGAATGCAGGAGGCAAGTTTTCATGTGAGACTTTGCTCAGGATAAGAAGAGACATGCAATAGGGATGCATATGTCAATGATACACAAATGAAATCCTGTTTCTACCAGCATTTCATGGTTGCTGCATATACATTACCAATTGCACTATAATTATTCATGCTGCTTCATGCACATTCAAGAAATATGGCTACATAGGTATAATGCACAGGTCTGAATCGAAAGTCAGCTTTACACCACCTGCTTAGGAGTAGAGAACAGGGTCAGGATGTGGACAGCCAGCTGGCTTATACAAGAGTAGCATTTAGACTGACTTTAGATTTATTTGGAAACGCTTTGATAACTGGCATCTCTATAACCACGGGAGCAGAGCCATGAATTACAGACACATGCTTCTCATTCTGATGAATTTGTAAATGGAGGATATCACTCCATATTTCCTATATAAAAGTACCCTTTTTAAAAGTAGCCTTCTTTCTACATTTAGAGCTTATTCTGGAACTCTCTTAGCTAGTGTCTGAATACAGTTCAAATACAGTCCCATTGCTGACATTTGCGCATCCTTCTCTTCAGTGTTTTCTCAGGCAAAACTCCATTGGCTTTGAGAACGATTTTGCTTGAGCAAGAACATCAGATTTGACCTTTCAATTGCACAGTGACAACTAATAACAGTTCAAAACAGATTTCTTTTTTTTTTTTTAACAAAATTCAAAAAAATCTCCAGCCAGTATGTTTGCTGCCACTGAAGCTCTCGTCTCTCAAAAATAACAGAAATAATCTGTTTTTTCCAAAGCTACTTCAACATCCCTTGAAGAACCTCAACAGGGTTCAAAAGTTAATAAATCAGCACCTTTGAGAGTCCAACCTTGCAACAAATTCAGCAGCACAGTCAGAAGTATCTTTTTGCCATACAAGTAAAGGGAAATAGCTACACATGCAATTATTTCTGTGGAAGAGGAAGACTATTAACTCAGCTCCTGTCCAGTCCTTTATCTGTTAGTAAATGTTTGTTTTCCCCTTCTAACCTCAAGACAAGTAAGGGAGATCATGTGGTTTAGCGTCCAATCTAATCTCTTTCCTATGTAAATCTTGTGAATTGCTATCTAAACAACTGTTCTATAGTCTATATCTGTTTTATATAGTCTATCTTTGACTGACTGGCTGCACATGTCATAGGGCCAGGTCAGATAGGTATCTCTTCACTTATCCCGTGAATGTGAGAGGGAGGCCAGTAAAAATTTCATGTTAAATTTATGCTTCCTTAATTAAACTATCAACAACATGTAACAACAAAACCTGCCAGTGAAAGGGGAAAGGTGACATTACACTAAAGGAGACCACATGAATAACTGCAAGTTTATGAACTAGTCCATTATTTTATTCATCTACTCACACTTTATTTTAGGACATTTAAGTCATAATTCCACTTTCCAAAACAGTCTGAAGCTCTTTCATCTTTCCAGTGGCTGAAGAAGAAATACTAAAGTACGCCTGGCTTACCATGCCCTCAAAGCTGAACAGGAGGCACTCTACTTGCCCTTTCAGACTTACCTGTTGTTGAAGCCTGAGTAAAATCTTTGCCTTTTGCAAGACAATAGCAGCATTCCCACTCATTTCATCAGAACCAAGGTTTCCCTCCTCATATGTCCTAGTTAAGACTAGGTAACTTAGAAAAGCAGCAATTCTGAGTTGTTTTTTCCTTTCTAAAGTCCAGTAAGACAGTGTAACTATCATCACATAGAGGAATTATAAGTCATAATTTTGGAGCCTGCTCTTTTACCAAAAATATTGCCTGGAAGGCTGGGAGCTGTATCCTAACAAGGAACAGTAAGTCATGAATTTAAAGCACCTACACCAGTCATCGCTTGTGGCTTAGGGGGAAAAGAGTTGTCCAAATGCTGCTTAAGTCAGTGCTAGAGTTGTGTTGCATTGTGAGTTAATAATGGAGAACAATACTGCATGGAAGGGCAAATCTTTTCCAGTTTTCTTCTTTTGAGTGTCCTTTTCAGTTTGTATTTCACCTGAAATTCTCATGTTTTAATATTTCTATTAGTTCTAGCACAGAGCTTGCACAAGTGTGACATATCTGTCCTGGTTTGTTTTGCCCATTCGGTCTTGTTAGTACTTTCTTTCAAGTATAAAGAACTCTAGCCATGTCTGTATCTGTTTCTTTGAGATTCTTGCTATGTTACTCAGGAAAGAAAGCTGGACCTGTAGACAATGTGCTGCTCCCACACCTCAAGAACTGCTGATGAAAACTGATTCTTCTGTACTTCATATTATTTAGTTGATCTGTCTATTTTATGGTGCCACATTTCAGTAGCACATCAGGACACTAATGCATGAAAATCACAGAAAATTGAGAACACTCACAGTGCCCATAGAAAATTCTGTGTTTCTACCTGCCTTGTCTTTGGAATTAAGAATTCTGCTTTGGCATTGTTCCTTACCAACTGCATTGATCCATGATCTTCAGGTCAACTTATTTCACAGCTTTTTTTATTGTTATTTGGTATGATGCATGCTGGGTTTCACGGGGTTGGAGAGTCTTGAGATAGAAGGACACTGTCAGTACTGAAAAGATCAATAAAGAGGAAGATTTTATAGTGATTCCCAGTGATGGTCAGACTCTTTGCTGTCTCTGGAAGACCTTATATAGTCAAATCCTTTCCACAGAATCACAGAATTGTAGGGATTGAAAAAACCTCTGAGGTTCACCAAGCCCAACTCCCCCATCAAAGAAGGTATGCAGTTGTACTATCTTTTAATCTTCTAGCTGTTCACTGTAAATCTTGAAATCATTATAACAACGGAACTGAACCATACTAAGGCATACGTTTGACAGGACTGAAAGCTGTAAAACAGGAAGTCTTTAAGTTAAGTCCATAGCTCAGAAAGCATCACACAGAGGCCCTAATAATTACTGAGCTGTAGAGTTACCAGTTTTGCCAAAAGCAACAGATTTCTTTCTGATCTCAGTGCAACTGCTTCCACACAAATCACATATGGCGACAAGTCATAGGGATTATGCTATCTATGCCTCCTCTGTTTTCTCCTTGTGTAGATTCTTATATTTTGACACTAATTCTCCTCCCCTATAAATGACCTTGTATGTTAAATTTATAGCTTTACAGTTAGGGTTAGATAAGTACTATTTATTCTAGTTTGCAATATGAAATAGGAAGGACTGTTCTTTAATGGTTTAGGACAGACATTACTGTTTCGGAATGGAAACAGTCTCCACCAACCACTAGAACAACAAATTGGCAATTGGGAATCCTATATTTTGTCTTGGTTGTCTGAGTGAACAAATCAAGATATCTTTCAGTGGCTCCAGTTCAACCATCAGTAAAGAGGAAAACTGATCATTCCTGTCTCCTTCAGAGGAAACCAATCCACATTAAGCACTTACACATTAACATAGAAATTACTATAAACGCAGTAGTTGCCAAAAGCATCTTTGGAAGTGGCAGGCACTTAGCTTTATTGCCATAGGCATTGTATGCTTTACCCATCTCTTACAGTGAACACAAAGAATACTGTAGATGCCATAGCACTGTTCACTATCAGAAATGGAAAAAGTTCTAATAAAAGCTTATTGCAACCACTGTGTATGTATCAGTGTGTAAAGACTTCAGGAGCACGGACAGAACGTTTCTGCAACCCCTCTTGAAAAGTTAATTTGCCTTGCTTTAAATTTCCATCATTTTACCACTTAACAATGCACAAGATGCTGAATTTGTCTAGTTTCAGATTGTTATTGGGCATATATACTACTCATCACTGGAAAGTTATAAAGCAACAAAAAGAAGTATCATGATTATGAAGAGAGAAATGATGAAATAGAGGGAGAATTCACAGTCAGGACTCACTAATAAATACAGGTGAAGAGTAAAATTCAATAAACAAACACTGCACAGGCCATTTTGTCCCTTCTAGAGACGAATTATGATTATGGAAGACACGTAAGAAGATAAAAACATTTTCTTCTCTGCCTCTTTCCCATCCATTCCCCATTCAGATGATTGCAGCATTTTGGCTTCTATTTCCTTTCTAAAGAAGGCAAAATTAAGTAAGCAGGACACAAGACCAAGAGTCAACACACCTGGGCTTTTCTCTTGGTTATGCTATTGCTTGGTTATGCTATACTGCTTAACCTTTTCCATCACCCTGTGGAAACAAATAACACTCTTTATTTCTGTTCCTATGCTTCGCATGTTGTATGAGCAGAACTGTCCCTACACGTGCAGATTGTAATGCATAACAAATCCCCTGTCTTGGTCAGGGTCTTGACATCCTCAAATACTAAAACAAACAATGATTACAAAATGTCCAAACTGTGCTCTCTCAGAGAGGAAAATTTGTTGGCAGATAAACCTGTAAAGAAGCATCATTCTTTCCACTTTCAATTCCTCTTGCTAGTTCAACATTCAACTTTATATATCAATCCTCCGAATATTCACAAAAAACTAAGAGCCATTTAGTGTTCATTTTTTCAGACCTAATACTGGTGCAGTCCTCAACTGGGCAGTGTACCCACTTCTTAAATTAAAAGCTGATTTTCTGAAGGCTCAGTCATGGTCAATGATAATGCAGTTAATAGATCATGCAGTTTGAACTGCTGAAGTACGAAAAGCAAACAAAAACAGCCTGTTCCTTAGAATCGTTTACTTAATATTCTCCTACATGTCTCTGTTAGGCTTCTCTGAATGTTGCCTTCAATTTCTGGGGACTAAAGAAGAGAAGGGAAAAGAAGAGAAAAGAAGAGAAAAGAAAGGAAAAGAAAGGAAAAGGAAAAGGAAAAGAAACAATTAAAACTTGATATTGCATAATTCATTGGAAAAGTAAGTGGCATGAGGGCTATACTGTAAAGCTAAAATCTCTCCCTAGTACATACTCTGCAATATGATGGGACTTCCAGACTGTCTCCACAGCATGAAGGTGTCTATCCTGCCCTCCAAGCCAATGAAATTTTTGGTGAAAAAACAGGATGGATAAATGAAATCTTTGTTGTCTTTATGATTTTTTTTTCACTGAATTAAATAGAGATCTAGACATGTTACAACTAACCAGGAGGAAAGCAATAGCAAAATGTACTTAAAACATTCAAAGCCTGTATGAGATGCTGATTATCCATACTTCTCTGCATTTTCCTCACAGCCGATATAAATCATACATTTGTGAATGCTTATGTTTTTAAAAGAGGAAGATATTTTCTACAATAAAATAATAGAGACTGTGATGTACATTGGAAAAGTATGTATGTATGTATGTATATATGCGTATATACACACATACATATATACCTAGATGTAGGCTGCTCCAAAACTAATGTCTTCTATTTATTTCTGCAGAAACTACAACAGATACAAAGAGCACAACAATGCAATTTGATAGAGCAAACTCTCAGCTACAAAATGCTATTTTTTCCACATAGGCAGCACCATTAAGCTATACATTTTCACAGCAATGAACAAGAGTCCGCATACTGTCACTCGTAAAAATGTGCAGTAGTGGAGGCGAACCACTGTCACTGTTGCCACTACTAAAATGCACCACCCACCACCTCACTGTGCTCACATCCACTGTCTGGTCTCTATAAACATTCAGCAAGTGTCAGTGAATGTCAGTGAGTGTGGTAATTTCCACATGGAGGAATTCAATTACACACCTCCATGTCAGATGTTATTTTGTCAGATTACCCTTCTGCTGCCATCTGTTGCACAGCAGCAGTATGTGATAGAATATTGGATACTGGTGGGAACATTCACCCTCGACTGCCATTTCCACCAACATCCACCTCTGATGTCATGGCCCAACATAACAAAATAAGAGGCATTACTTTTGGAGCAGCTTCAGTATATACACATAGTATCATACATATGTGCACACATCATCTTATTTATATTTGAAAATGTCAAATAAAAATAGTATTTTTTTCCAAAATTACCATTTAAAAAGAAGCTCTTTTTTCCTTTAATATATAACAATGATACAACCCAAACTTTAACTCCAAATGAGCAGGTGTGAGTCCTCTAGCATAAAGGATGGTGTAGCACACTGAACTCCTGATTCTCAGACTATGCTTTAGAGTTCACTCTTGTTTAAAGCCTCATCAGAAACAAAAAGGGCTGAATGAATCTGAAAACACACTGTTCCTATGCAGCAAGGTAATATCTTAAATTCAGTCATCTAGCCAGTAAATTGTATAACAGGAAAATCCAAGTTGAAATATTCCATCTGCCAAAGATTATAAATTCTTTGTTTTGCTTTGGAAACAAATGCACAGCAGAGACCAGAGTCATAGAGCTAGAAAAACATAACAAAGGCTTTGTTTGTAAGGGGATGGAACCACTGCTCTCTGGTCACAGATGAGGTTGGCTGATGTGTTTTCCATAATAGTCAATCGAACAATTTCAGCACTCAATCCCGGCCAAATACTAATCTACTGAATTTATTACATTTGGTTTTCTAAATTAAAAGTACCATCTGTAACATATGGGTGATAAACAGCACTGAACATGTGACAAGAAAAGTAGCTTGTGAAAAGCTGGGCAAATTACACTGTTTGAGGAGCCCAGAGAACTGCTAAACTGCACACTGAATATTTTCTTCCTGAGAAAAAAAAGCATAACAGTTTAATGAGGTTATTTGTTAAAAACCCCTCCATTCACCTCAGTAATGGTCTGTGCAGCCCAGGTCTGGAAATGTCGTTGGTTTGACCAAAGCGATACTATCATCTAACAAAGCCAAATTTAATAGGAAAAATTCCACAGTAGCCAGAAATAATACACATACACACATACAAAAGAATATCCCAGCTTAGAATTTCTGCTGTTTTGTTTATTTGTTTTTAAAATTTCCACTCTCGCAATCATAAATACTCTCAAAACAAAAGCTGATACAACATCATAGCTACATGGGCTGAGGATGGGTGAAATCCCAGACCACTGAACACAAGGCGTTTGCAGTTCTGCAGCCCCACCGCATCATTCAGCACCTCTGGTCAATAAAGTTTCTGGTAGTCACTGTATGACCTAATCCTATTTTTTCACAGAAACATTTTTCTCTTTCACCACCATGCGCTCTCTTCAGAAAAGCACTCCTGAAAACAGCAAGTCTATTCATGCCTACTTGAATAAAAGTGAATGCCAATTGGTTGCCCAGTTCATGCTTTCACTTTGATTTGTGCCAAACCATTTTTTGACACGATTTACACGCAGAAATGGAAACAGGTCTGGGCTTAGTTGAAACGTCACACTGTACATACACCATAAAAGAGCTGCAAATTACCCATTTCCAGTGTTGGGTTGGTTGTGTTGGTTGTGTTTTTTGTTGTTGTTGTTTTGTTCGTTTGTTATTTGTTTTTTAATTATCATAGAATGGCTTGGGTTGAAAGGGACCTCAAAGATGATCTAGCTCCAATCCCCTCCTTCCAAACCATCTAGTTCTGAATTTAGTGCCTGACTTAGTGATTGGCTATCCAGTCACTACAACAGGCTGCCTAGGGCCCCAACCAACCTAGTCTAGCCATTTTTTTTCTAGGTTTCTGCAAATGCTATGAGTGAAAATTCAAAACAAATTTTTAATGAGAGATTCATACAAAAACTGATCCTGTATTACTGGGCCCAGGAAGCTTTAGGAGTTTTAGAAGCCAGCCAGGGTCTTCTTACCTTCCCATGACATCACTGCTTTCAGGTCATACTCCACAGTAGAAATAAAAACAAGTAAAGTAGGACCTCAGATATGCTAGGTGTTGTACAGAGACAGCCCATGCCTAGAAACTGCCATGTGAAAACCAGGCACTAAGAGCTCGTCATAAAGACTACCTGTACTCTCAGTGGTGACAGGCGCATTCAAATGACAACTCATCCCATTCATGAGATGGGATAGGATGTCTCTGTAGATATCCATCTCTCTTTCCTCTCTGGAAAGTAACTTAGAAGAAATAGTCCACTGTTTTACTGGTGACTAGTACTAGATAAGGGAAAAAAAAAAAGTCTAAGGCTAATAAAAAAAAAAGACTTCCTATCCTCTACTTGCCCGTAAAGACAAATGAGGTTAAAAATGGTCAGAATCACTTGCTCAAGGTCACATAAAAAGGTTTATCAGAAAGATGGAAGATAAAACTCAGGGTTTTTTTGGGTCAGCCCTTACTTACTCATGGTGAAATAGTGAAAAAGTTCTCACTGCTTTCCAACAAACAGGAGAAGAAATACACAATAGCTTTCACACTTTTCACTTTCTGTACAGAACAGTATCCCTGTTGTTTTCTTCCTTCCTGACCTAAGTCAAAGACAGAAATGTAGTCCACATTTTCTGTTTCCTTGGCATTTACTCTTAGAGACGTTGTTTATGTTGTTAATCTCACTAGGGCCTGAACCTTCAACTGAGATCAGTGCAAGACTTGCAACCAACTTAATGAATTTTGTGTAAGGTCTTAGAGCTATTTTAATGCAAAAAGCAGAAATCAGATCTGAATTTTCAAGGAGCAGGTTGCTAACTATTCAAGCATAATGTGATCATCGTTTTTCACATGACTTTTGTTCCAGTGAAACCAGCTTCACAAATCCCACATCTGATAGATCTTTGCTCTTTCCAGATCTGGGATAAACAGAATTAGGAATCTGCCTGTATTTTCTTCTATTTGACTTCTATCATTCTATCTGTTTGGCTGAGACATCAGCACAGAGAAAGCAGGAGTAGACGCGCCTGTGCAGAAAATTCTCTGAGCAAGCGTTTGCCTCACTATCTCCAGAAAATTTATTTAATGATGAATTATTACAAATAAAATGGTAGAAAAAAAAGAACAACGAAAATCAAGTCTTCAAAGACTTAAAATGATATATAAAGCAAGACTGAAACTCATTATCCAATAGCTTGTTTGCATCAGAATATCATTACTGATGACATTTAAAAACAGAAAGTTCTTCTCAGTTCCCCAGAGGAGAAGACCCACATGCAGGTTCCCCAGAAAGAACCATCTGGACAAAATGCAGTTTGATCCTGGTCTACACCTGTCTTTTTCTCACTCTACCTCTAGGGCTGTTTGACCACCTGTACTTCAGCCACCTCTCTTTCACCTCCAATGACCTATTCTCCTTTGGTTTTCACATTGTTTCTAACATCACCCTCAAATCTATCACTCCCAGTCTCAAGAAACTCTCAGTGGAAGTCAGAGAAATTATTTTCATAGCCTCTATCAATATTTAATTTTGAAGACGAGTGCTGCACGGAGTTCAGGGAGGGGGAACAGGGCAGCTAGGCTATTATTTGGATTTAGCTGCTAGAAGGTTATGTGGAGTAGAGAGAGTTAAAAAGAAAAAATTGACATTTGTGTTTTTAAGTTGACATTAACATAATGGAAACAGTGTGCAACTCCCCTCTCCCCAGCCATCAAGGGTCTGTCAGCCTTAGTCAGTGTCCCAACGCCCTCTCACTCATCCTCCTTAAAGTAAATGAGTCGTTATGAGCCTGACATTTCTTCCAGAGGCAAGCTCAGCAGGGTCCTCCTTCCCTCTAACTTGTCATCATCCAGAGTTTTATGTTTTAGTAACTTGAAACATCCTGTAAAATCTATCAGGATTAGTTTCCAGTATAGAAGCACTTGTACTTGATCCAAGCTAATCAAATGTTCTTTAGATACTAAGCCCCAGGGTTTAATCGAGCACACCCAACCTAGTAAGCAAAAACGACCTTCTCAGTGTGGCTACTATATCCTCCCTTTTGACCCCTTTTGACACAAATTTGGCTGAGATAAGACAGTTAAAGCCATGTTGAATAGGCCAAAAATAATACAGTAAGTGTGTCTCTGATGTCACTAAAATGTTATAAGATGAAAAAAGCCGTTTTTTTTTTTCAGATGAAACTAGACATTTTTTAAATACTAGTCAAATGAGCTTTTTAATTAATTACCATTCTGTTTTTAAACTTCTATTTCAGTTTTTTTCCAAAGAAAATAGTATCTAAATTAAGGATTTTAGAAGCTCATCTTATAATCAAACTCAGGTCTGAACTTATAAGTCATATGTGACCTGGCAGTCAAGAGGTTATGGTGAGTAAGAAGGTAGACCACAGAAAACCAAAGGACAGGAAACTTCTGGTGTAGCGTTGATGGAAAAGTTTTGGATTAGATGGATGCAGTACTGAATAACTTATTTCAAGCAAACAGCTCTCACAGAACTTTCTGACCCTTTTATAGAGGAAACACTGAAGATGTATGATGTAAGATTTCAGAGGTGCACATGTTAAGCAGCGAAGTCTTCTTTTGAGTTATATACAGCGGGATCTGTGTTTACACAGCTATATGGAGAGAATTCCCCTTCTTCCACTCACAGACTCCACTGACTGACTGACTTCCTTGATTTCAAAAAACAATATTTATTATTCCATGGATGTTGCTATAATACTGAGCGTTTCTAAATGCTAAATACCTAGACAAGTTTGCAGAATTTCTGGAAGGCCCTGAATGTACAACATTAGACAATCCTAGTCAGTGCTCTATTAAAATCACTCTGCACAGCCATAGAAACCAGTCCTTTTCCACTACTGACAATTCTAGAGACATCCAGGAGCTGGCAATCTAAAAAAGACAAAGAATTTCAGTCACATTAAAATCAATCCAACCCAATCCAACACTTTCCATATTCGTGATGGGGGAAGGAAAGAAGAGGGGAAGACATGTTAAAATTGGAACTTCATGTATAAGAAAAAGCTTCTATCTCTGATAGATACTAAGATGCAAGAAATAAAATGGCTTAGAAATGTGCTTTCCTAAATCCATTTCTAAGACTGTATGAGGTTGTGCTGCCTTAACTCAGCATAAGCCTGGATTCTGATGAACAGGAGGTTAATTTTAATTCTGCTGACTAAAAAGCAACACAATTTGTCAATGAAGAACTTAGAGAAGGAGGTTGCTAGGCTATTAAGAGGAACTGAATTCCTTGAGTGAACTTAGGCTTGATTAAATTTCTGAATGTATAATGTAACATTAATAGCAAATTTAAACTTTGACCAGGGTTAGCTCTTTCGTTTCCATTGGAATAAAAGCAAACATGTCTCCAGAGTAAAATGAACAAAATAAAAAGTATTTTTAAATTGGTCAAACAGTCCAATTCTCACTAGGGAGGTTGTACATACATTTCCATTCATATTAATTGTAGGCATCAGTCTAAGAAAACATGTGTGATCGGTTGCTACAACTCAGCTGATGACTGGTAACTTGATGATGTGCTTGAGGCCAAAATCCATGTAAGGGCAGGCTCCTGTGCTGGCTCAGAGAGTCAGCTGATGTTTAAAAGGATATTAATTTAAATTAACACTGAGGGTGTTTGGATTAAAGAAAAAACAATGAAAAAATGAAGCTGATAAAACATATAAATTCCAGGGAGGAGTGTTCTCCTCATTCTTTCTATTTTGGGTAAATCTACTCTCTTTTCTGGTACATTTTCTTCTCGTGACATCAGTGTAAACATTCCAGGTATTAACAAATCTGGAGACCTGGAGAAAAGGGAAATGCTTATACAATGGTTTGACTGCATCAATACTATTATTCTACTTCCACACTCATAATAAAACTCATCCAAAAAGACCAAACCACCACTAAATGGATAGGTTCTCTCCTGGTGTGAATCAGTATAGCTTGAACATATGTATCAGCAGTACACTTGCTAAAATAACAATAACTCTGGTACAAGGCATTTAAGAACCAATTCCTTTTTTTTTTTTTTTTTCCCTCCATAGAATAAAGCAGGAAATTATTTTCCAGGCAAGTATTAGATGAGTATTGCTAATACTTATAATAATATTTTGTAATATAAAAATTATCACAAGATTTTGGCGAGGAGAGGAAAGGAAAAAAAGAGAAAATAACTTTTTGTAGAACCTCCATGCTATTTTTCTCATCATAACTTTGTGGTTTTATGACATGAGACTTATTCCTAGAAGTCAGTTAAGAAATATCAGATCACATTAAGCACATTAAGAAGTGAATTTTCTTTATCTTCCTTCCAGATCTAGATCACCAGATCTTGGCCACAATTACTCATGCTAATATAGTGTTCTATCATAAAGGTCAGTGTCTGCTGATTCTGTTAAGTTTTGCCATACTCTGACTATGTTACTTGCCTTAAAATTCCAAGAAAAGACACGCTTTGTTTGGAAACATACAGAAACAGCATGCTTGGATATAATTTATCTGAAGCTAGTTTGGAGATTAATTTTGATATGATGGCATTTTTATTTTAAAAATTAAAGACCATAAGACCAGAGCAACAGTGTAGGTAGGCGTGGGATGGGAGAGACAGTGGGATCAACACCATGGACCATTCATCATACTGCTACTGAGCTACAGGGAGAAACACAGGGTTGTTGTTTGGAGGAGGGAGAGTTTAGTGCTGGAAAAGGACTGGAGGGTGTCTTGGAACAGAGATCAGTGTCAAGGGGGAATCCTGCTGTGAGGGATTTACTGATCCCAGAAACTGCCTCTGTTTTTTTACTATTTATAATTATGAATAAATGAGAATATTTTTAAAACTTTCCTTCCATAGCAAAATCCCAAGGTCATGGGAATTACCACCAACGCAAACACACGATGAAGAGGAAGATCAAAAAACCTGCAACTACACAGGGTCTGTCAGCTCTGGCTTCCTCCCATTCCTTCTCCCTCTCTCCACAACATAAAAGCTGATGCCGTGCTGGCAGAGAACGCAACATATCAGAACACAAGTCTTGTGCTTCCCTGTGAGATCCTTTTGGGTTACTCCAGGCATTCATTTGACCTCTGCTCGCTCCACTGATGCTAACATAGCAGTGATTGCTGTGGGGCCCCTTGTCATCAGTAGCAGCTGGGATTAGAGCCCAGTGCATCGTGACTAACAGCTGTGCCTGGAAGAACACTTCCACAGTGACCCGAGTTTTCAAGAGAAAAGACCCTCATTTTCTAAAGAAACAATACAACAGGAGATAAAGCCACATCTACTTTGAAAGACAGCAAGGAAAGAGTACAAGGAGTAAAATTGGCATGATTATGACAGTTTGGGTTCCCTGACAGGCTGGCTTTTTCCTTGCCTCTCACCTTTCAGCCTTTTTTTTTTTCAACAGAACTCAATCTTCACCTCTTTCAGTGCTTGTACTCCAACACTTCCCAGGATAGCCAGCTCAACCTATGAGAAATTTCTCCTGCCACGTACTGCATGCTAGTATCTTATATTACTTTCTCATCCACTGGAGCTCACCTTTCTCTTTCTACGCTGAAAGGAGATTCAACTGCTGCTCAAACTACCCAGATCCTGTAAAGTTTGAAGAGCCGTGTCTTTATCAGTACTTCAATGTAAAGAAATGATTCTGCTGGCAACTTGGGAATAACTTGAGAGAGAGTGAAAGCCTGCATGCTACCTTCAAAACATGACAAGTAGAGAATGCAGGTCATGATAACTCTAGTCACTCCCTGGGTGTCTCACTGCAATACTAATCCCCAGCTGGGATAACACACTACTCGCCATGAGTAAGCACTACAACTCAGTGAAATGTTTCCTTAGCATTCATTCCTTTGTCAGTGACTAATCAGGATAAGTCCAGGTATTTTTCCTACCTTTCTGAAATGCAGGCAGTAAACATAATTACAATATAGTGGAAACATTACTCCAGCAACTACCAGTAACTGCATGCATTGCTCCTTTCTTCCTATCTCTTCTGAGTAACTGTGTACTAGCAGGTGCCACGGATCACCTAGTGCTTACAGCTGAGTTGGATCTACCCCTGAACCAATGACAGACAAAATTATCTTCACAACCATTGTTCCCTACTGTTGTATTAGGAATAGTGGTTATTTTTACTGGTCTGCCTTTCAAATGTTTCTGTGTGCACCACAAATCAGGACATTGGCTTGCATGTCCCAGTAACAGCATCAACTTTTAATTCCCACCATCCTGGATAACAGTGAAACAAACAAACAGCAACAAAACAGCAAAAACAACAACAAATCAGTAATTTTCCTCTTCTCATTCTTAAAAGTGAACCACATGATACTCATCTTCAGTGTGTTCCGAGACTATTGCTTCTGATCTGGCTGCCTGAGAGTAGCAAAAAGATTTTTCTTGAATGTATAGATATTTCCATGCTTCACAACTGCTGTATTTTATTTTGCTTATAAGACACAGAGGGGAAAGTACAGGGCTTATTTCCAGTGAGCAGCAAATACTTTTTGAGGAATATGACAGAAGTCAAGAAGATGGCTAAGTCTATAAGAAAGAGCAGAACAGTATTATCCCAGGTATTTCTTTTTTGTTCTCACTGAATGATGCAAATGATGTAGTGAGAGACTGCAGGTCAATTTTTCCAAACATTTAAGCAGATTGCTGCTAAACAGGGTTTTCAAAGGTCTCTATGAAGGTTAAGGACCTAACTGCCATTGCTTGTAAGGCAGACACATAGCAGCAGTAAGGCTACGAACGCATTTGGAAATACATATACCTTTTCCTGAAATTGTTGAATTTATTATTCATAATCCCATATCATAATTTGATGTAGCAAAAAGAAATAACGTAGACACAATTTCCACAGGAAGCATGAACTTTCTGTGGTCTTGACAGGCAATGAAGCTCAAGCTTTTGCATTTTAAAAGTATCCTGCGGTCTTTCAAGCAAGAGGAAGAGCCTAAACTAACTGCAACTCAGGAAATGCAAAAGGTGCTACTTGTTCTTTAATTATAATGAGGAATCTGAGTGTTTGTTTTGTTTTTTTTTAATGGAAACAAGGATTTTTTGTTCCTCTGGTTACAATAAAGCATTTTACGTGTGCACTGAGCTCAGAGAAGTTTTTCATTTTGTCAGGACTCCAAATTTTGCTGTTTAATTTCATGTTCTAGGTCCTGATGTAGCTAAAGAGAAAGAATGGTGCATTTTACTATCTGTGGGAATATGAGGCACAGTGGGATCCTGGTTGGTTGCAGCTGGGATTTCTATTGCAGTACAACCCTTTACAGTTTTCTTTTGTAAAAGGAGTTGGTTTTTCAGTTTAAGCCATCTTGAGGCTAATTCCCTTTCACTATGGAGAACAGAAGACCTTCCTGTCCAGTTCCCAAAATCTTAGTAGTGACCTTGTTTTTTTTTCATGTCAGCCAAGAAGCAACCCATCCCTGTTACCACACAAGGGCACTTGTTTAATGTTGACGGAGAAGGAAATGTACCACCTACTGAGTCACCAATGCCACATCCTAAACACCTGGCTTTTGCCTCGCTGGGCTCCCATTTAAGTACAAATCTAGAACGAGTAGAGCTGTAGAAAATGTCTATAATAAAACCTCAAACCACACAGCACCTTCCTGGATGGGAGGTATATTGTGATCTAAGTTTGTGGATTTCCAGAAGAAAATTGAAATCCCTTCCAAAGCAGACCTCCAGACGTGACTTACCCTTTCTGGTTTTGTCCAGTTTCAAGGATAACAACTACAAGACACAGCCCAACACACAAAAAAAAAATTAAATTAGTTTCCTTGAAGTCAAAAATAAAATCAGAGCTAAAAAACATGTTTACAGCAACTGCACAAAATTATGGCCAAGTCTACCATGGCTTTAGATGCCTCCTTCTTGCACTAACTACCTTTGTAAGCATTGGCCTAACTTCCTTCTATTCTCAAAAGACTTCTGAAAAATAAAAACAAACAACAAGAACAAACAGATTTCTTAAAGCCAAATTAAAAACATTTCTTACATGTGAAATTTCTGCCTGTTAAGACAACAAATAATTTGCCGTTCACAGTACGTCCCACAGTTGATAAACAAAGCAGAATTTTACCACTTTATTGCAAAATACAGTACAACGTGCTTTGGGAAATGATTCTTCATTGAAAAAACATCATCTAGAGTAATACAATGCAACAGGAATCACATGAACGTGCTACATCCTGTGACTGGATCTGAAGGAAACATGGATACAGTCACAAAACGTTGTGGGGAGGAGGAAGCTCATCTTTTCTGTTGGACACCAGCTCACAGACAGGCCTGCTCACCTCTAGCTTGCCCTGACTCACTCGCCACTCCCTTTATCCCCCACGCTGAGAAGCTCAACCTGTTGGCAGCAATCCCACAAGCAGGAGTACCTAACCAACACTTTGAAGACACTTTCTGCAGCGTGCTGCCACAAGGCAGCCCATGGTTTCCACTAAAAAAAAAAAGACCGTTTATCTACCTATAAAGCTTCACTTCCTTCCAGATGTGCTACCTTAACATAGCTCTGTGCTCAAGCTCAGAGCCAAAAACGTGAACGTGTGATTTGAAGAAAAAAGAGGAAAGGGTAGGGAACAGTTTAATGACACAGTGACACTTCTGTAACTCACATTCTTAATGCATATACATTTCCTTGCCTCTTTTAAACTAATACTTGCAACCTATAATTTTCAAAAACCGTATATGTTGCAGAAGGTGTTTGCTACAGCTGCTCTGTTTATATATATATATGTGGCACCACAATCCATCATTCCAGACAAGCATGTCATTGACTACAACAGAGAGAAACCAAGTCCACATAGGCTGTCCCAGGACCAAGATCATCTCAGTACACACCAACAATAAAGCTGCTAATAATGCCTCAGAGAGACTTTCCTGTACAGACTGGGACAGCAAATCTACTTTTGAACAAGAATGCAGACTTGAGATGTTGATGATAGCAGTAGTGAGTTTTCTCAGTGCACATCCTCTTACTATGAACAACCGACAGTATTGCATTCATGCTCTAACAGGCGCCTACTTAGTGGGCAGTGGGACTGGAGCATTGTTATACTCAAGAAATACTCAGCAAACCACAGTGGGCAATTGCCCTCCAGCAGAAACACTGACAGCAGAATATCCCGATGAGACAAGTCAACTTAATTGATATTTTCTGTTTTACAGAACAGGAAGATAAGACTCCCCTATAACAAAATAATTTTCTATATTAGAAAATACAGAGAAAAAAAAATACATTTTTAAAAAAGTTATATAAAGTTTTTAAAATTTCAACACAAAGGCAAACTGTCCCACTCCTTTTTTTTCCTCCTCCCATTTTCTCAAAACAATCTTCAGTTTTCTGGGAGACTTACAGAATTTCTCATAACTATCCACTTTTTATGGAATAATTATTTTTATTGTCCCTCGTCAGCAGCCTGAAGTCATGTTCTGAAATCTGGAAGTGACAGCTGAAATAAATTATTTGTTCTCTGCTCAGAGCTCATCTCTCCATCCCAGGCACAAGCAGAGCCCCTGCAAAGATCCATCCTTTCCCTGTCTGAGACAAAGCCTCTCAAACTCCTTAGAGAAGGGGCATGGACGGGCATGACGGAGAAGGGCAGTTCACAATCCTTACCATGCAAAAGTAGTGTGAGCACCCACTTCCCAAGATAAAACCCAAAACTGCAGTATAAAAACAAATACAAGAGTGACAGAGGAAAGCTTAGCAAGGAGATAAGATGAGGATACTTCACAGATTTTTCCTGAGCCATAGGAGCCTCCAGTATAGCTGCAAGCCCTGACACAAGGCTGCTTCACCTCCACAGCATCCTCTTGCAATCCTGCAGGAAGCATGCTTTCTACCAGATTAATCAAAGCACAAAGACTACAACAAAGACTTCTAGATCACGTTTCTAATAGGTTCCATCTTATGTGAGTTACAGATTAACTTCCAACTCCAGCTTCTTTGGATGCAAAGTCAAAGAAACCTGGCTTCAGAAGCATTACTTCACACCTCAGCCTGACACTTCACGCTTAATTAAAGATGCAGGGAAGAGCCTATCATGTCATTGTTCTTGCTTTATGCTGAGTCACATGTTGCATTGGCCAGAACATAAAGTAATTGCCTTTCAATCACTTTTCTCTCACTAAATTGAACAAATTCTCTGAGGGGGCAGGGTTTTTTAAATTTTATTTTATATTTTATTGAGAAAAATAACAACCTCTAGAGGCCTTCTCACATGCAACCTCCATACTGAAATAAGTCAAGTAAGGGAGCAGCCTGGCTTCTCCTCTGTCCTCAGCTCACTCTGGTGCAGTTCTGTGCCAGAGGGATCAGAGAAGAGGCTCTGCGCTCCAGAAGTGTTGATGCTCTTCCCTTCCACCACTGTGATATTAAGCCATTCAAAATAACAGGGGGAAAAAAAAGTTCAATTTACACAGAATGCCCCAAGCACCTATAAGTGGGACATGCCAGTACTCCCAGCACATCCCTTGCTTTTCAAATCGTTTTTCAACTTTACAGCTCAGCGGTATAACAAAAACAGCTGCGCAGAACTGCTGGGTTCCTCCTTGAATGCATCTCACTGCCGCCCGCCTGCCTGCAGCTCCTCAGTGGTACGGTCAGCCTGAGAGATGCCAGGCCCTAGGCTGGCAGGCAGGGACAGCCTCACAGACACACACACACACATACACAAAGCAAACATTTTGAGGATTTTCTACCAGGGAGGAAAAATAACACACGGGATCCACGCCATTACCAGCTAACATCGCCATGTTTTACAGAGTTCCCCCCCACACCCTGCTCACAGTGTGTGAGGGTGTTTCTGTATCTCACTGTGGGCTCGTCTTCCTCAGCTGCTCCTTTTTTGGGGGGGGTTTCCTACAGTTTTTGATGCAGACAGGAGGTGGAGGCTGCAGCGGTGCAGCCCCAGCTGCCAGGGAGAGCAGAATCTCCACAAAGCGCCAGAAGGTTCCAGAAGGTTCTAGAGGGGCAGCAGGCTGGGCTGGCAGCAAGGCTGCAGCGCTGGGCACCAAACCATCATTTGTTGCGATATACTATATAAATTTATACTAAATAAAACTATATTTACGAGAAAAAAAAAAAATTGCCCTCACTCAGTACCTTCAACACTACAGTCAGGACTCACCTCCGCTCCGAGCCGCAGGCACAAACCCGCCAGGAACACCACCACCGGGATGGAGGTGAGCTGGGGCTGAGGCTGCCCAATCTGAGGGACACACTCAAATTGAGACCCATGCTGCCGGGTGAACACCTCGGCACAGTGAGGGCTGTGAGCCCCGGGGAGCCCCCTCACACACCGCCTCCGAGGAGAGGCGCGCACCTTCCCGCCAACTGCCCTCGGCACGCGCAGGCCGCCACGCCTCAGGGTGCCACAGCTGTGCCACAGGGAGCACGGGCAGCCCTGGGTGCCCCCGGGCCGCGCGATACTCGGTGTCCTGCAGCACCACCTGCCGGTGCCTCTCCGTGGGACACGGGAGCATCTCCTCACAGAGCAGGAGCTGCTTAAACTCTGCAAAGCGCCTGGGACTCTGAAGGGATCGGTCCATTCCGGGCACTTCTATTATTTCCGTGTAATCAAGGTGAGCAGTTTTAAAGGCACTTGCATGTCACAAAGCCCTGAGCTGCTGCTTTCTGACCCCGCGCTCTGAAGGAGGCTTGGACCAGCCACCCACCGCTGCCTGCCTCGTTAGCAGACCCAGCCTGACTTTCAGCATTTATTTCCTTCATCTGGTTTCCTTCTTAGGCTCGACTCATCCAAGCGGTGAAATCATGTTCACTAGCTTTAGTGAAAGCTGCTCCTTACTCTTAATTTACAGTCTGGTGAAGGCAGAGAGATTTTTATTTATTTATTTATTTATTTACCTCAGAGGCTGACCAGAGATAATCTTAATGCAAACATGAAGAAATAAATACATTACTTTCAAATTACATTATATCTGTCATGAGAGGGGCATTAACGTTTGTTTCTTCCTCAAAATTCATGTGCAATGCTTACTAACCCATTAATACTGCAGACTATCAGTACATGCAGGAATTACTGTCGAACTACTGTACTGAGAAAAACAGTGTGACTTTCATTTTAACCTAACATTTATTGCCTGCAGCAGTTAAACGCAACACAATATATGTGCTGTTTCTAATTTTAGCACAGTACAGAGGAACACATAACTGTATTTTGGTATCTCCCAGCTCTGTGCTCAGGTCATTCATTTTCTATTTCTTCTTTTCAATAGCTGTGCAGCAACTTGCAGGACAGAGACCCCTCTTCATACGGATTCCTAGGGAGGGAGATGAGCCTGCAGACACAGACAGCTGAACACAGTCAAACGCTACAGGTCTGTTCAATGACATCTCTAATTTAACCCTTTTTGTATCTACTATCTTAGCTCAGGATTTGGAGCAGCACCTCCTCAGTAGCCATACCACCCTGCATCACTTCATATTCTGTCTGACCCCCTCTTTTCCTGCTTACACTTAGTCCCACCACCAACGTAGGAATGACTAAACAAAGGAAATCTCTCTAGCTCTATAGTGCATTTGATTTGTGGAAGAAAAGTTTCCATTTATAGGGCCCAACAAACCTCTAAGGTTCAAACAAAGTACAAGGTGCTAACGAACAGAGCCTTGACAAACATTGTTTTCCTGTGCAGGGGCTCAGTACATAATGATTTCATTCAGCATCTACTGTTCAAGCATGGAAAGTGTTGGTAAAGAAATCCCACAGAGTTCAGACGACCATTTTCCTAACTTAAGCTTCTCTCCCTGCTCCTCCCCCATTTGACTTTAGGGCCTCTGCCAGGCATAACATAAATATTCATCAGCTGATATTTGCAGTAGCTGCGAAGTTATGAATGAGGCCAAACGCCTTTCCCTCCTGCCCCATCTGCAAAATGGCAGCTTCTGGTCTTAGCTCATGGCCAAACAACACTTTCCAAAATCCCCAAAGTGCACTAGCCGGCTTTTCAAATTCAGTCGGGTTTTTAATGCAAAAAGCAGAAATACTGTCTACCTAATATTTACCCTGGGATTACAGAGAAATATATATATATATTACTTAACTATACTTTTAACTTTGTGATGCCTTGACGTAATAGACAGAAGTGTTGGCAGCTCAAAACGTTGGTTGGTTTATTTCAGGGGACATGACTGCTGCAGGTTTCCTTTCTGAATCAAATACCAGACATTTGAACCATTTGTTGTGCAGAAAAGAGAAACAGCTTTTATTCTTAACGCTGGTTTCTGAACCACCTGGGTGCTGTCAGAAAGAGCCACATGCACTGGAAAACACTTTTAATAAGACTCCTATAAGCCTGTCTTGAACTCTGGATCCTGAAAAATGGAATCCCCACCGCCTGTCATGTGCTTTCCCTTTGCAGATTAGCAAGGGGCTGCTGCTTTACAAATGTTCCCTCGTCACAAAGCCTGGAATTATGCTCTTGGACCTACTGTGGGTCAGTAAGACAATGGGTATCTGACATGCTCACAGTAGCAAAGTCAAAAGCAGAAATGTTAGAGAAGCAAAAAAAAAAAAAAAACCAATGCAGATACTTTTTGAGTCTAATTGAGCAAGGTACAAATCCAGCCAAAAAAAGTTGCACCAATAGACCCAGAAGAGGATCTTATCCAAAGCAGCACTAGACCTTAGGGGCTAAAAAATCCTAAATCCCTACTGTAATAGCATAATTCTGATAACGAGGCTTTGTAGCTTAGGTCAAACCAATTATGCAAATTTATCTATCTTGCCTGTTACATACTGATTTTGCCATAAATAAGACACACACAAACACATACAAGCAATAATAAAATAAGAAGGAAAGTGATGGCCTTGGCAGGTTTTAGAGGTTTGTGATCATCTAATTTGATTTCTACCATGAAAAACCCATAACATTTCATCCAACAAGTCTCCAACAGTTTGTGGCCAAACCAGAGCATATCTTCTAGAAACACATTTATTTTTCATTTAAATACTATAAGGGATGGACAATTTACCACAGCCCTTGGGAACATTCCAACACTAATAACCCTTGCTGCTAAAAAAAAAAAAAAGAAAAAATCCCATACATTGTTTTTAATACTTCCAACTTTGAGGCTGTATGTCCTTACTTTGAGATGAAACAACCTCAACAGTATCTCTTTGCTACCTTCTAAACAATATCCAGTCCTCTCTCAATGTCCTTAATAATCAGCCACATACACATCTATTTGCACACAAACGTATCAGAAATTTTTACTATTGACATTAAATGCTCCACTAAAGCTACATGCTGTTTTCTTGCAGCAAATTACTGTATTTGAAAATCCAGAGTCCTTACTAGGCTGATGACTTCATTGCTATCAGCTATTGCTGATAGCTATTGCTACCATACTGCTTAGGAACATTTTGCTGGGACAACTAACGTGTCTGTGATTGCATAATTGAACAGCAATTAATTGACAACATACCAAAATAGAGATGAGCTGCTTCTGGCATTTACTATGATGTTGCACCAGAAGACAGTCTACCTATTGCTAGCACTGGAAACAAAAACTAAGAAAGTAACAATTAAAAAATTAATCAGAGCATTATCTCTCTACAATCGATGAGGAAGTGGGGAAGAGAGCGTTCACCAACTCTGGCTAGAAAAAGAAAGAAAGAAACTTCTCCTGTAGTCATTTTCCCAAGACAGCAGGAAGGTGAGATTGAAAAAAAAAAGCTAGTTGTGGAGAAAAGAATACAACTTCCAAGAGCTGTCACCTGAATTAAAAAAAAAAAAAAAAAAAAAAAACCAACCCAAAACACATTTACCTTGATGCATCATGTTGTATGATATGCAGACATTCTGCTTATGTAAAAATTTCAAATTCTTTGGAAAATGTCAGTCACTGTACTCTTTAACCATGCAAAGCAATGAAGACTGAGATATACCACTACGTGAGGACCCCAGAAAGAGCATATTTCCAGATATATATTACTCTTCTTGTACTCACAGCTAAAAGGCTTCTGACAGGGGCAATAAAAATTTTCCAAGGCAGATTGTTCAATACATTACAGGGAAGATTCAGTCAGAATGAAGGCCTCCTTCATGAGTCTGCATGGAGAGCGAATCCACTCTTGGCTTAGAGAAGCCAAAATTATTGCTCATCATAGAGGACCAAAGATTTTCAGTCGCACCAGTAAGCAGTAACACAAGTTAATATAGAACTGTGGGCTGGATGTACCCTACAGTTCCTTGTTCTTTGTAGGTACTCTATATCTTTTATAATAACTGATGAGTTCCATACATACTACAGTAAGAATGGGAAAAGGATTGAAAATCAAAAGGCTTGCATTTTGATAGGCCAAAAGCATGTATTTATGTTGAGGGAATGACAACGGCCAAGAACTCCAAACTAATAAATAAACAAGCACTTCAAACTAATAAAAAGTAGAACATGCAGATGCTGAGACTCTCTAGATTTACTGTTCATTAGCATGCAAGCAAATTATTTAGGTTATGTGAGGTTTTGCAGTCTGTTATGCAGCAGTTACAAATCTATGCATAACTACATAGGTTGATCTGAAGGTAACGCCTTCAATTTATTTCTGTGGAAACTGTTTTTCAATATAGTTACTACCATTAGCTATGCATTTTTACTAGCAACGAATAAGAACCTGTAGACTGCACTCATAACAATCTACACAAGCAGAAGTGACCTACTGTTTCACAGCTGCTATGATGGTATCGTTGCTAGGAAAATGTTGCCTATGCAGTCCATCTTTCATCAGCCTGAACAGATGAAAAACAGGAGTTGCCAAATCCAGACTATGCTATGGGTGTGGTAGAACAGTCCAGCCAAGTCTGGCAATATGCTCCACAATCTTGGAGCATATGGTGGTTGTCTTCTCTGGCCTGACTCTGGTAGTTTGAGCCTTCAGCTTCGTCATCATCATCATCATCACTATCATGTAGTGGTCAGACCTGATGGTCTGTCTGAGTTTCAGGAAATCCAGATGGATCACTCCCTTCCTATCCCAAAATATATTACCTGCTGAGGGCTGAGTCTTGACCTTTTTTTTCTGGGGAATTTACAGGTTGCCATTCCATGGACTGCCATTTTGACTCTAGTTCATATTGGTGATACCATATCTTGTCACCAGTAATGATACAATACATGAAATTGTCACCTTCAGCCTCATATTGGTTCAATAGGTCCTGACAAGATTGCATACAAATTCTGTTCTTGTGTGAACATTCGTGGGATCCACCTGGCACAACATAGTGATATTCCAATGTTGACACCATCATTTCCAAAGCACTGAAGCCAATATTCAGCCCCGTACACAGTTTCCTAGTAATACTCCACAGATGAGCTGATCAAGACGCTCTTCATTTCATGGTGTGACAATTACACATTGCCATCTGGAACATGTCTTGTCTTTTACCACCCACCACCTCACTGTGCTCACATCCTCTGTTTGGTCTCCATAAATGTTCAGGATGTGTTGACAGATGTCAATGGGTGGCATTTTTTCCACATGAAAGAATTCAGTGACACACCTTTGCTTCATATACACTTTCATGTTAACTGCCATTTTGTCAGACTGTCCCTCCAAGCCTATTTGTCTCACAGCAACAAAACAGAATATTGGCAGGAAGGTTCAACTTCAACTGCCATACCACCAAGGTCCACCTCTAATGTTGTGGACCAACATAACAACGTATGAGGCACTGCTTTTGGAGCAGCCCTCATATTCATGAATGACTATCCATAGGCTAACATGAGAAGATATGGTTAACAATGTATCATGAGGTCTTACAGAGTTTCTCTGGCACACCACTGCATAACCAGAAAATAAGCTCGGGATAGGATTGTCAGAAATAACTTATAGGCCTACTGGCAGTCTTCCAAGTTTACAGTAAGCACATACAATACAAAGATTGAGAGATTTAATTCTGGTAAAATATATGCTGTCTACCTGTGAAAAGAGTGAAGAAGTCAAGAAGAACTTGTTTATATGGTAGCGCGTATGTTACACACCAGAGCTGTTCACACAAGAGCAAGACCTGATATTCAATCTCAACTCTGTAATGGGGCAACTTTGCTTGGGAAATATCAACAGTATTCAGAAGGCAGTTTGTACAGCTGAGAGCATCTTGGCCTCAGCACAGAACTTGCTGCTTTCCTCCAACTGTCTCAGAATTCCTGATAAACGGTGACGATCAAGCACCTTGTATGATAACTTCAAGTATCTGATTCAAATATTATGAACCTAAAGGGATATGTAACAAACTTTCAATTAAACCAATAAAAACTGATGCTTCTTCGGAGGACATGGAAAGAGAAGCCTGTAGGTTCAGATTCTCAGCTGACAAGAGATCAGAACAACTCTGCAGATTGCAACAGAGCTATACTAGTTCAAGATTTGGCCCTAAACATTTTAGACAAAGATAGTATCAGCATCTAAGCAGATTAAGTGGAATAAATGTTGTAATGGTGGTGGGCTTCTTTATTTACCCAAATGCATGACCCTTGCAGCAAAGCTTTCAGAACAGCAGTCCCCATCTTCCCTGGCCACAGGACAGTATTACTAACTTATAACATGATGTAGGCAACAGTACTTTAAGGTCTTAGCTGGCCTCCTGCTTAACATCTTCAGGTTGCACGTAGCCTGGGAACAAGTGACTAGGATTCTTTGCCAAGATGTGCTTTGTCTACTTATGCAAAGTGTTGTTGAAGCACCATATGTAACCTATAGCTCATGCCAAATTCCCGTCTATGCAGATTCCTTTGTCCCGTCTGACAACTCACTTCAACTTTAATCCTGGGCAGGGGACTCTCGAAAACTGAAAGGATCTCTTACCTTCTGGCCAAATAAAATTCACCAACACCCACACACATCCACACCTCATTTGGAAGTATATGCAAGTGGCAAAAGACTCTACCCAAAGGTCCTAAGCATCTCTTTTATCACTGCTTCCTTGCAAGATCAAAACCAAGGACTCTGCAGCGAAGGCTGGTGCAGACATGGCAGCACTAGGCAGGACACAATAAGATGTAAAGCCACAACAACACAGAGCTGAAACCCCTGAACTTGCAACCATTGAAAAAGCTATAGCCATCAGCCAGGAAAGAAATGAGGCGAGTTACTGCCATTCTTTATTTGCAGATATTTTTATTACCAGATATATTGTGTCACTTTAAAACTGTGACCAAGTTCTCTTTTCACAACATAAACTTCTTTGTTTGTAACTCTTCCTATGACTTTTATCAGTGGAGTTTCTTGTACGAAGGGCACTTAAATTTTTTTTTTTTTTTTTTTTTGCAGGTTTCTGGGTGAAAATGTATGCTTGTCAAAAGGTTTTGACTATACCAAGTTCAGTATTTTTTGCTACTCTTAATCGTCTGATGGCTGTAGATGTATAGCTCTGGAGTCAGCAATAACTAAGACTTCACTTACACTACAGACTCTGAGGAGAGCTTGAGTATGTGAAATGATGCTACTGGTCACATTCCCATTCACAGACATCATTCAGATCTTAGCTATTATGAATATTATCTCATATCCATGGCAGAATTCTGGGTCCAGTAAAAAAACATGCTGAATTAATTTGCTAGCCTCAACAAATAGAAAAGTACACATATCCTGAATTTGTACAAAAGTTAACTTTCTACCACATTGGCTTATTGTAGGATTCTTGCACCTCTCTTTGTAGACTTAATGGCCAATCTCAAAAACTAGACAAATCTCATGTAAAATTAGCTTAACCATAAATACCTAGTCTGTGGAACCCCTGTAATGAGCAAAACATGTTTTATATCCATTGTGATTCTTCCTAACAGGAAACTTCAACGTACAGTACACAGAACTATAGGTGTTAGCATACTGAGGGGCCAGGGGAGAATCCAAGAAAAATCACAGTGTTCAACTGATTTATAGATAACAAGGAAGAAATATTAAGTCAACTGCAAAGCCACCACAGCCAGAGTTTGTCTGTCTAACTGGCAGAGTATTAGACATGGTCCCAGTTGCATCAGGAGTCCTCCACTCACAATGAAAAGTACAGAGGTTAAGAGCTCTTCTGTGACCCATGTCTATTCACTGTTCCGGAGTACATCTTTGGACCTTTGCCATAGTTGCTGGGTATTTGCATTATGCAATGTTCAACTCAGAGTCATCTGCCTTAGGGAGAAAGCCATGGTTTATAATTAAGGTGGTGAAAATGATATTAAAGAAACTTGGTTCTATCATGTGACCAAGTGTTGGTGAAATTGGTTAGTCTCTTTATAAAATAGAAATAAAAACATTCTTTTCCTGTGTCTGTTAATTCACACTTCAGACTCTGTTGTGCAGGGACTGCTGATGGCATAAAAGCATCTTTCCAGTGCACAGTGAGATCCTGACCTTGACTAGAACTTACAGCTGCTGTTGTAATGAAATAATAACAAATATTAATCATTGTCAAGCTTATATATTTTCCCCTTCCCTGAACAAACCATCTGTATGTATCTACCAGCCTCGCATACCATAAAGGTGCAAGTACAATGGATTACTTAATAAAGTTAACCCCGTGAACACCCAACAGAATTGTTACAGAGATGTATTGATCATCTCAGGGTCATTCCTTTTAGGGTGCTCCTAGGCACAATTCACTCTACTCATCTGCAGTAACAACTTTAGAGCTGAAAACTGCTAAGAGGAAATCAGATCTTTGAGGTTTGGCTGGGACAGCCTCTTGATGACCCTTCAAGAACTCCAGAGCCTTGGAGAAACATGAGGCTGACTCTCCAGGGCAGTCTTATATTGACACATAAACAACATACCTATCCAAAGGGAGAATCTGATTGACAACACAAAAGCATTTTGCATCTGGAGGACATGTTCTCAAAGCAGCAAAACATCCTTCTTACGAATGTAATGTATGTGGTACTCTCTCTCTGGCAAGAGATAAGAAAAACAGAAGCATGGCAAAATTAAAACAAAATGGAGCATATAGGCATCGTGAAACAATTACAGTACTGTGTCTCATTAGTCTCTAAATTTGGGATTGGCAGTCTTGTTTTAAAAACAGTTTTCTTCAACACTCAGTGATAGAATTTAAAAGCTGACACATCTTGCTATATTGTGGGCCACAGTCACAGCTGGTGTAAATCAGTGTGAGCTAATGAAGTCAGTGGAGCTTCTCTGATTTACACTAGCTGAGGTTATGGCTCAATAACATTAGACTTGCTTTCTAGGAGTGTTCAAGGAAGCCAACTTCTGTGTGTCCTGTGATGAAGTGGTTATTTATAATGGTCTTCAGTGTGGTTTGGAGCCAAATCTCCACATCAAAAGTAGCTTTATAAGAGATATCCTTACAGTGAGGTTCAGTGCAAAATCATGACTTAAGAAGCCAGCTTTCCTCGTGCTCTCAGTATTTGATTTCAGCCTGAAAACCATTTGAGAAGCCAAGAAAAGCAGAGCCATTCCTGCCTACTTCCCCAGCTCTGCTTCATCTTTGAGTCGCCTGCATATCCAACAGGCCCTGACCTACACTGTCCATTTATCAAATCAAGTTACTCTAAGTATCTGTTTGTTTATGTTCAGAAATTCTCAGTAAGACAGACAAGTTTCATCCTTCACCTGAAAAACTGGGGATGGAGGTGGAGTTCTTACCAATCCCAGAGCTATTTGTTTGACTTGGCCATCAGTAAAAAACAAAAAAACAATAATGTGTCCCAGAGTTACAGCAAGAGGCGGAGGTCACAAGAAAACAGATCATGTCTTTCACAGCTCTTCAGCTCAAATGAACTGAATTATGACTCCTACTATTTACTTAGTGGATTCCCCACCCTGTGCGCAGCCTCCAAATGTTCAAAAAGCAGCAGGTCTCTGCTTCAAAGAACTGACAGGCTAAGTGAGGGTGTAAGACCTATCCCAAAGCTACACTAATTTCCTTCCCTTTAGATCTGAAAGGTGAGATGGTCTCACAATCCTCAGCTGACTTTGCCATCTTCTGCTCACCAGAATTTTGTGCCTCAGTCCTGTACTTCTGTGCTTCAGCACTCTCCTCTGCTGTACATAACTGCCCATCTCTCACAGCAAATATGTTTCCAATACAGCAAAATCTTTCCTCCAAATACACACCTACCAGTCTGTTGCAACTCAAGATCTTCTGCAGAAGCGTGTTGTTTTTTCCCCCCTCTTAGGAAGGCCCTGCTCCTTGCATGCCTGGCTTTGATATGCTCTACCAGATGTTCAGACAGTGTCACAGGCTCTTTCACTGACCTTGCCACTTTAACATAGTGTATGTTGCTAGGAATGGGTCTCTGGAGTCCACACCAGAGCTGAAGCCTCTCTGCATCTTCACACTTGTATCTATGTACGCCTGCTAGAGAACAGTGCTCATCTGTACTCTCTTTAGTGGGTTTAATCCTCTATGGGCTCACAGAGGCCAAGGAGATAACTTCATGGTGACATGGTGACATTTTCAGTACATCTTCCAAACTGACAGCAGCAGAGAAATCCAGACAGGCTGAATACAAAAAAAAACCCAAAAACAAAAACAAACAAACAAACAGAACACAGTACACACAGTATATGCAAACCTGCCTCACATATTTGGCTCTTGTGAGATACCACTTTCTCCTCAAAAGTCCAGGATCCTCATCTTGTACACTCTCAGGTGTTGCTTTTGGATCTCTCTTCACAAAATCGTGAAGAAATCTTCTCTCACTAAGCACTGTAATCCTCTTCTTCCACAGAATATTCCTGGTCTACTTGAAAAGTGATTAGAAAACCCCACTCAGATACTGTTCAGTTACCAGCCTATCAGGTGTGTTGATTTGTTTTAGTCACCCAGAACATCAATTGACTGCTGGCTTTCTCGGTAGATAAATGTGACTCAATGTACCCCCCTTACTGCATATTTTTCTATGAAGACATTTTCTTTTGGTATCTATGGGTTAGAGCAAAGGTAAAGTCAGAAAATAATTTTACAGTTGAAGAAGATGGTGTGTTCATTATTTGACACGGAGATAGGCAGACATACTAGAGCATCATAAATGCAAAATACACAAACTGCTTTACTTCTATGCCTCCTATAGGCTTATTATTTTCTTTAGTTATATTGCTTAAGTTACCCTCAAAAACATTCTCAGCGTCCATAAAGATCCACCACCACTATATTATGTATGGTGTGCTTTCTTCTCAGCTCTAGGTGAAGGTACCATGAGCTAGAGTTTTACTTCAGAATGGCTGAGTCTCATTGGTCTTCTCCAAATTCTATCATGACAAATAATTAAAACAAACAAAAGTTTCATTAACATTTCAAGAAGCAATTGTATTTGGTTGTCTCCAAATCTAGTAAAATTCTCTTGACTGTGAAATATATTTATTCTTTTGAACAGAAACTAATTTCATTTCTGTCAACTTTGTCTCATAGCCTTTCAGTATTTGACTCTGTTTTTGTTTTTTAATGCATGTATATACTTACTAGGATTGAAAGGGAAGAGAGTCAGACAATTCTCAGATAACAAGGAGGAAAGAACAAATATAAGCCCATTTGCCAAAGGAACTAGAAATAGTTAATTATGTACAAATAAAATCAGTTTCCTCACCAGCAGAATTTATCCTGGACCACGGAGTTACAGAACTTTCCTTGTATTTGGTTGGGGCTAAGACAGGAAACTGCATCTTCTAAACTTTAGAAATGGATCTTAAACATGTAAACATAAGATATTATCCCCTATCTTTTAAGTAACATTTATATTATCTAAAACAAACAGTCTTTCTGAAGTTAGTCTGTAATTGACATCTGACACAGTCCACATTGCAACAGATATGATAAGTGCAGTAAACAGCAGAAATTATGCTTCTCTATGCTCTGAGAAACATTCATATTTCCTTACACAGATAAACTTTATTTTGTTGCTATGCAACCCTCACACAACACACTACAATCCACAGTAAATAAGAGTACAAATTTTACAACTGAAGGGCAAGCATGTGGCCTTTTGGGTTTTCTCCCCATTTTGAGTTCCAGCCCCCACTTTAGTTCATATTGTACTATTCCATCATTTATGACAAAACTGCCTTTAAAACTCAATACAGGATATTTCAAATAGAGCAAAAAGGGAGAAACAGAATGCACAAGTTCTCCTGACACTGATGGGAAACAAATGGTACAGACAGTGATATCAGTGACAGTGGAACGGTGCAATTGTGGCTTTAAAAAAAAATCCAGAACAAGATTTTCAAAACCTTTCTGCAATACTGATGCAGGATGCTACAGATTTATCCAATGATCTAAAAAACTGTAAACGGTTGAGTCCAGTTTAAAAACATGACTTGGGGATCCAGCTGGGTATAGTCAGCATGGTTTGGTGAAGGCAATAGAACTACCAGGATCTGCACAAGCCAAAGATCTGATGTGTGTCTGATTCACAGGCACAATGGTTGTCTGATTGCAAAGGGCTTTGAGTCACTTCTCCAATTTCACTTTGCTGTTCAGTTCTTAACAACTAAGAACTCTGATTCTCTACAGCCTACATGATATAAGTCCACATACTTACAAAGGAATAGCACATCATTATTAGGGAGAAGAAATCATATTCATAAGAAAGCAAGATTTAATTTCTGATCTACAGTGTAGTTTCTCTAACCAGTGAGAAAAGTACCTTTTACATTTTAAATTTCTACATTTTGATAGCTGTTTGCCATCAGAACATTTTCTTCTATGGCTTCATTTTAGAACTAAATTTACTTACAGGCTTGTAAGGTAATATCAGCATTTACTGCAAAACACCTTCAAGTTTCTGTGTTAGTCTCGTATAAAGACTCATCTCTAATCACAACTAACAGCATAGCAGCTTTGCATAAGCATCTAGCAGAATAGGCTGTAAAACTTGAAGCGCGAAACTTCTTCAACAAGAGGTTGCTCACAGAAGACTCCTTCTCAGTCAGGATTGCAGCATGAGGCCCAAATTGCGAATAGAGTTGCTTTTTATCTAACATACTTTCTGTATGACAGGCAACAGGAGAGGGGATCATCTTCAAACCTAAATCTTGGAAAGCAGTACTTCATGTCTTCGTATCAGCGTCCTGCCAATCTCTTTTACAGTCCGGCATCCTAGAGAACAAGTTACAAAGAATCATAGAATCATAGAATCTTTAGGGTTGGAAGGGACCTTTAAACATCATCTAGTCCAACTGCCTTGCAACAAACAGGGATGTGCACAGCTCCATCGGTTGCTCAGAGCACCATCCAGCCTGACCTTGAATGTTACTGGGGATGGAGCTTCCACCACATCTCTGGACAACCTGTTCCAGTGCCACATCACCTTCAGTGTAAAAGACTTTCTCCTTATATTCAACACATATCAGTCAAAATTTCCAATTACCTACCCCATACTAAGTTGCTTCATTTTCTTTTCCATAGAAAGCTCTATTCAGTCAGATGTAATCCATCCCTTAGTGATTGAGGATTTGCCATCGCTTTTCTATAGATTTATGGCTCTTCTTACCTATAATCTTTTTTCATTTTTTACTTACTCTTTCTGTCTACATATATAGATATCCCATATATAAGTTGGGGTTAACATCAGTTTCTTTTTTCATCTCTCTGCACCTTAACCTGTTTATACTGCAAATATTTCTGTCTCCCTTCTATAGGTTCTATAGGCGCCTTGCACAGGGCAAATGAGAGCTATGACAAAATGTGAGGCAAAGGTGGTTATTACTAAGAGGAAACACTGATGTCTCACCTGTCAGTGCCATTGCCAGTCGAAACTCTTCCTTCAGCATCTGGAGAACTTCTTTTGCTCCTTCTTCACCCTAAGCAATTAGGATGCAGTGTGCATTGTTATGTGGACTTGTATCTATAGACAAGCTACAAATACATATCAGGTAAGTTTCATGGACAACTCTGACTCCTAAGTATTTGATGGCAAATTTTAGATTATTACATGATCTGGATACACACACACGTAAGAGATTCAGTCTCTCACGCTTACATGTGAATACACAAAGCATAAAAAGCTAGCATAGCCATCTAGATATATATTTTTCAGATTTTTTTCTTTTACTTACTTGATAAACCAAGCCCCAGATGAGAGGCCTGCCGATGAATACAGCTTTGGCGCCCAGAGCTAGTGCTTTGAGTATGTCTGTGCCTTTTCTTATGCCACCATCTAGGAACACCTCCACCTTCCCCTCCACAGCCTCAACAATTTCAGGCAAGATATCAATCTAGAAGAGTGAAATCAGAAATACAGCTTCTGTAACCTTATTTATTTTCTAAATGAATTATTATGTACCGGATTCAAGCTTCAAAAAAGGTAAGTAATTGCTCACATAGCTTAATTGTGTGCATAAATACAGCTTTGTGTTCAAAAACTGAAGTGACTTGGCATGTTAGCAGATATATACACAGATCAAATTTATTTGGACAGCCACTTAAATAAAATGAGAATCAGCAGGGTCACATAAAATGTCCATCTAATCTCATGACATGCATCCAACACAAGCCTGTACGAGCTATTAGGAAGAATATAAGAAATAGTGGGCACAGAGGAGCCCCTATTCCTTGATACTATTCCCCTAACATTCAGTGTTCAGTAGTTTGGGAATGAAACTCAATCACTGACTTCTAAAAAAGCCATCTTCACTTTCTTGCTTAAATTCACTAATCATTAATAAAAAGGACTGGCTAGCATTAAGGAGAACAAAGGTAGGCACTATATCTGAAGATACCGAGTAAGAGACCTGTCATGAGAAACTTGCTCTCATAGTTGACAGAAAAATAAAAAGAACATTTTTTTTTATTTGAAATCACATCTTGATCTCAGGAATAGTTGTACAGGGAACTCAACTTTCTCTGAGTTTTAAACAAGGAAAGAAACATTTTCTTCTGAATGCATATACTGCTCTCACTGATTTCCACTTACTCCCTGCACAAGTAGTAAAGGCAAAGACAAATGGACATTTGATGTTCCCAAGCTACAGGAAAGTAACTAGGGAATTAGCTAAAATGTCAACACCATGCAAGAAGTCTCAAGAAGAGATGAGCCTCCTGAATTCAAAGCTCAAGCATTAATTACATAGCAACTGTTCCTACAACATGCATACAGTTCCTATTCATGAATATCATGAAAAACACAAGACTAGAAGCCAAGTACTAAGGAGCGTGCGGTAGTAAAACAAAAAGCACACCAATTCATGTCTTTCAAACACGGATGCAATTCATTTCCTTTCTAATGGATAAAAAGTGACTAGGAGATTGGGGGAAAAAAAAACTTGAAAGCACACTTTGTTTTTAGATTTGGATTAAAATTTTCTTGAAGTTTGGCACTGGCTGTGATTTTTTTCCCCTCCCTTTGGTTTTGCTCTCTTGCCAAACATATTTTGGATCTATTTCCATATACAGAGACTACTTTCTACATCCTGACAAACTGTATCAACATTAAAGTGCTATAATAACTAAAGTATGATGCAAGCCATAATTAAAACATAGATTTCCTCAGTGTGTAACTAGACACTAGAAATATTAACCAGCTTGAGTTCAGCTCATGTTCTGAAAAGCCATGAAATTATGCTTCAAAAAAAAACAACCTACTTTACATGATTCAATACAGATATTCTCACAGAAACTGCATTTTGAAATACACTTTTCTCTGTAAGATGAAATTCAGTAAACACACTGGCTTTGATAGTGCTGTCTTCTCTACATAGTGATGCTGCAAAGAAAAAAACTCAAAAAAGTAGTTCAGAAGTTTAATTTCAGTTCTACTTCAGTTGAAAATAATAATTCCTAGTTTTTGAGTTCTCGTTTTTCAAAATGTTGGGGGATTTTGTTTTTAATATCCTCATATATTTTTCCCGCTGGGTTACCTCACACAGACTTGCAAAAGATTTTCCAATACTGCTGGTGAAACTGAAGCATATATTCTCTGCAGAGGACAAGAAGAGGACGGAAGTTGAAGAAAATTGATTTCAGAAGCTTTGGGCACCCACACTCCATAAAAAGAATCAGTGGGTCGACTTGAAGACTACCAAAAAAAAATCAGCAAATGAATTGAATTGACTGGGGAAACCGTCAGTTGTCCCTGAGGAAAGAATCAGAGAGCAGAAGAGCTCTACAGGTAGGGGTGACACAGCAGTGGGCCTGCCGAGCTGAATGCAGACTGAGCTGAGTTGCTCAATCTTTGCATGCAAAACATCCTGCAGTGGAAAAGGGCTTACCTGTCTCCTTCTCTGTCCAGAAAATTCTCGTGGAAAATCAGAGGTTTTTCAACAACAGTGCATTAAGGATACTGAAACAGTCACAACTGGGCTTTGATTCTTCTCCCTTTTGTTCTTTTTTACTTTTACAGTTTTATCATTCCAAATGCAGAAGGATGAGTGATGACTCGAGTCTGGGGGTTTTTACTTCAGTCTGAACATATTCTTTTTCATTTTCCTTTCCTTTCCCTTCCCTCCCTCCCCCCCCCCCCCCCCACCATTTGAGAACTTCTCAAATCCTTTTTTTTACCTTTGGAAAGGCACAGGGCAGCATGACAAGGAAAAATTTCTAATTTGAACCCTGAACCATTTCCAAAATTGAAAAGGTCTGAAAGGAGAAGAAGGGAGAATTTCTTTCTGCCTTTAGTTATTCTGTAACTCCAATTTTTCAGAAGTCTCTGGAGAATATTAAAAGTGAAAACAACTGTATTAAGAGAGAGTGCTTCTCATGGATAAAGGCACACAACATGCATTTACAGGTTTTTCCCTCTATCTACCACATATTCAGTGGAAGGAAGCAAGAAGCCAAAGGCAGAGAAAACTTGGTCCTTATTGGCACTGCTACTTACCGTTGCAGGAACTCCATCAAGCTGACGTGCTCCATGATTTGACACCAGTATACCATCTACCCCAAGCTTTACAGCTTCTTTAGCATCATCAGCTGAAAATACATATAAAAAAATTCTTTCCAGAGCTGGGATCTGAACATCATGATGAGGGAAATTATGACATGAGTTAAAAAAAAAAATCATGGCAAGCTACTGGGAAGACACTTAAGGCTTCATCCTTCCGAAGGCTCATCTCAACACAGATCAACAGTTCTATCTTGAAGCAGTAAGACTAGGAAGGTCACTTGAAATGTTGGAACAGAACATTTTATCACTTTGGACTAACAGCAACTTGCATGGCTAGCCCTTCCCCCCCCCCAAATCCTGCAACACTTCACTAAATTCTTTCACTGATTTTTTTCCCTCGGTGCCAGTTAACAGTAAGATTGTGGTAATAAACCACAGTTGATGAAAACACTTTGTTGTGTCAGTGTTCATTTAACAGAATGGAAATCCAGCTTTCCTTCAAGTAGCACATAACTCAGACTAGAGTTAAGGTCTGCTTTTTTGTTGTTGTTTTGCTTGAGTTTTGCTTTTGTGTTATTTTTTCATTTATGGAGAATCTATGGGCCCAACACTCCTGCTATTGTCTTCAAACACTGGCATTTTCATAGACAGACAGCAGCAAAATGAAATAGTCCTTTTTCACAGATCTCCCAGATAAGACTATGGGCTAAGGAAGAACTCACAGCACAGGACAAGGAAGTAGGGACACCAACCACTGCTTAGCCCAGCAAACACCATGGCATGGCAAAGCGTAGACTACAGGACTCCAATCCCCGTCTACTGAACTTTAAGATAAACACATTCTATAGCCCAGCCATACAGACCACCTGCTGAAAACTCCAGGTATTCATTAAAGCAGTGTCTTCACTGTCTTAGCTATTTGGCTCGTGCATTCCTGCATTCTCTGCAGTTCCATCAAAACCAGTAAAAAATACATCCAGGCCTGATAAGCCACAAACCTTGACCCGTACCTTTGACTGTCAAAATGCAAAATCCTGTTCTTTGATTTTTCCCCAGAGGGAAAATAATAATGTTCAGTTTCTGCTGGAAGAAAAGCTTGTCTGATTCAGACTGCCTTCCACAAGGAGAAGCTCATATACAGAGGCAGCACAATAATCACCCTCACCAGTTCACAATGCACTGAACCTAACCAAAACAAATGGACATTTGGTGATGTCTGCGATCTTCCACATCCTAATAACGCACAAGACAGATGACTTTTTCCTTTGTTTTGAAATCTATTTTGGCATATCTTCCCTGCTTCGCACAGTAGACGAATATGAATGTACAACCCATCATATTTAATGAAACAGATGCTTGACATTGAAATGTGGTGCAATTCTACAGAAAATTCAGCAGCACAAGCACTTTTTTTCACCCATTGCCTCTACAAAAAGGGATGCCTTGCCCTCTCCATGGAAAGGAGTAGAGCCACACACCTCTTAGGATTCCTTTTGCAACAATGGGCAGTGATGTCAGCCCCCGAAGCCACTTGATGTCCTCCCAGTTGACACTTGCATCAATTGCATTGGCTACATAGACAGCCAGTCCACTGTCTTCCCCAAAGTCTCTCCCAGAGAAGTCCAAGTTGTTGCTTGAAAAATTTTTTAATCTAAAATGACAAAAAGCATATAAAATAGTCTGTGAAATATTTATTGGAGCCATAAAATATCAGTCCTTAGCGTCAGCATTCAACACGTCTGCATTGAATGTGCATTGTATTATATACAGCAGAAGTAAAAAAGCCTACCCCATATTTAATTTCTGAACCCTTCTAAGTCAAAACCTCCTCCTTGAGAAATATTTGATAACTTTGTTGCAAATTCCTCTGGCCCAAGGCAACCCTCCTAATGCTTTCAAAGGAAATAAGATAAAGTCCAAAATCTAAAAGTTCAGCATCAAATCTGCAACCAGAAGGAAAAACTCAAAGAGGAAACTTGGGGTTTTTGATTCAGCCATTCATCCCGCCACAGACATCCTCTGTGACTTTGGGTAGAATATTTGGTCACTCCTTTTGCCCGTTTCCCATCATGAAACAGGAACAACCTCATTTTCAGGAGCACTGTGAGGATAAACACAACAGAGGTTGTGGGCCATTCATACCCTTGAGGAGCAGAGGATGTGTGTGCCAAGGGAATATCCGTCTTTCATGACACAATTCACGTCCCACTGAAGTCAAAAGGTGCAACTCTACTTTCCACTATCTGTAGCAAAAATCCCCTTGGCTTTCTTGCAGCAAGTGTTTTCCTTGCTTTTGTTTTTCATCTAGGGAATTCAGTTATTGGAGTAAATAGGGGACTACCTAGATGGGAGAGGAAAAGAGGGACATTTTTAAAAACTCTATTAATTAGATGGGTCTGCATGAACTCTTGCAAAGAAACCTGAATTTTCATCTAACTGACAAGACCAACATCCAGGCAATAGTTCTTGTGTACAGTTCACCTTTTTTGTACATTTGCCTACAAAGCATAGAGGAAAATGTTTGTATGAAAACACTTGCTATTATTTGTTTATTATAACCCAATCAACCTTACAAGTTCTAGGAACTGAATGGCAAACACCATCCCCTGAAACAGAGTTCAGTCTTAGTAGACAAAGCAGGAGAGGGGAAAATGAGGGCATACGGAGAAATCAAGGCTGTGTTTATATTAGAAAGTGAAGCAGCCCAAGTGCTCCCAAGCCCCAGATCACCACCGGTGACACCAGCACGGCCCAGGACACCGATGTCCCACACCACGTTGATCGCTCCGTACTTTGGAAATTGCGTGTCAATTCACGTTGTGCTATTTTATACTCATATTCCACATTTTGGGAACACACAGTATTTTTGCACGGAAACTGGCTAGTTTCACTGCTGATTTCATGCCTGTAACAAGCAACATTTCACTTGGGTTTTCTGTTCAGCTCCAAGCAAAGAAGAAAATGAGGAAGGAGCAGGCTCTCAGCAAGATCCAGCTTTTCAGCTGTTGGTTTGTGGAGGGTGGGGTACCCAGAGAAAAACAGAACCATGGATAAGATTATATAAATAACCGTTGTTTTTCTTGGACTGCGAAATGCAGGTCAACACTTGAATGAATGTTGCCTTACATACGTTTTGGAGCACAATGGCACCTTGTTGTTGCTTTGAAACTTTGTTGAAAATCTGAAGCCAAGAAAAAGTTATCAAGTAACTGAGCAGAGCCCCACACTACCGAGTTTCACCACTGACTCTGCAACAAAACACTGAGGGTCATTCTGAAATCTGAAGGAATTTGAAACTTAAAAGATTACTCCAACCTCATATTATTCCATATGGTTCACTCAAACAAAACCTTGTTACTGTTAGGTCAAGTGGGGTCAAAGTGTTTCAGAAATGCACTATTGCTTTTCTCAAATATTTTTGCGGTATTTGACTCTCATCCAGAAACTGTATAACCCCAGATCTTAAAATGACACTGCTCCTAAAAAAAAAATAGCTATTTAAAGCAATTCTCCTTGGGAGAGATGACAATGTGCATCAATAACGCTTTGTTAGTTACAGATCTATAGCATAACTAGTATATGGAGCATATGCATACCAGTGCATTACTTTTTAATGCCAGGTTTGTCAAGCATTCTTTGTATTCTGGTGCTTTCCTCACAGTGTGGTCCTCTTATGCAGAAGACATCAGAACACCCTTAACTCTGCCTATCTTCACCATTTCGTCCATTAGGTTCAAGTACTGGCATATGGGGCAGGGTACCTGACACCCCATGGTGGTACAGTCCCGTAGTTTACCTTTGAAATGAAAATTATGAAAATGAAGGAACTTAGGATTTGGCTTTATATTTCTTGCAACATTTTAAAAAATATATATTTTATATTTCTTTCTATATTTCATGCTAGGTATGGTAGGTATGCAGCATATTAAAGTTGTGGGAGACACTGGAAGAACATTTCAGATTCATGAATAATATTCAAAACTAGCTCTCATCTACAACTCAAATCAAAGTTAATCCACTTCAAAATACTTTCAACTATCTTTTATTTTTTCTTTTCTTTTTCAGTTTTCATTGTGTTTTCATTTACAGATTCTGAGTAAGGGCAGTAGTCTTACCATATACCATGACCGACTGTGGCCAATATCAGGTCCTTGTAAGTACAAGATTCTTAGCTCTGTTTTGCAAATTCAAAATCCTGCATATTCCATTCACTCTTTTACTGTTCCAGCTGAACTGGGTGCTAACACCATGCCAGCACTTCAGCAAATATTATTCAGGGTGATCTTATCAATTCATGTTTGCAGAATGCAGTGAAATCAGACCAGCATGAGCACCCATAGAACATCACTGGAGAACTCTGTTTTAATTTAAGTGCTGCATAGCCCCTGAAATAATGAGAATCTAGAATTAGTGCAGAGACCTTTAACTCTTTCTTGAAATATGGAAGAAGTCCCAGAAGAGATGTAGGGGTGGATATTGCTTTTGTGATATTTAAGAAAGCTGATCCCCTCCGTTTCTGCACTTGGCTAAAAGAACAGTTGAAGTTGCTTGGAAAGGGACTCCACATTCAGTACTGACACAGGCCTAGACGCACTGCGGTGTCATTGATTGGGAGAGGTCTTTGATAGTCACTTAGTCCAGGTTCCTGCTCAGAGCATGGTCAACTCTGCCGCTGGACCCAGCTTCAAAGCCAGAGCAGACTCCAGAGAATTGTGCCCACGAGTTTTGGTGGTGTCCAAAGGTTAATTACTAGACATACAAAGAAGTGCCTCTTCTCTAACTTTGTCAGTCTGCAGCCTCATGCAGCCTGACATACACCTTCTACACTGTGAAAACAGCCAAGATAGCTTACTTCTGCCCCCAAGCCACAGCAAAGTACGCGAGCTCAGTACTCGATATCACCCAGTGTGGCGTGTGTCTCATCTGGAAGACAGGTTGCACTGCAGCATGCTCACCGCACATCCCTCCTGGAGGCACCTACCTGAGGTGGGGGGGAAGCTGGAACTTGTTGCGCACGTCATCAATACGCCTACCGAGGAATGGCGTGTCCACAGTCACAAAGATTCCTTTGTAACCTGCTCTCTCTGCACGCTTCACTAGGGACTTGGTAACCTCTCGGTCCTTGTACACATAAAGCTGCAGCCAGCGAAGGCCTCCAGGAGCTGCTTCAGCAACTTCTTCAATGGAGGAGGTGGCCCAGGAGCTCAGCATCATTCCTGTCCCCATTGCATGGCATGCTGGAGGAACACAAGGTCACATTCAAGACCATGCAAAACACAAGTATCAGTGCATGTAATTTCACATTGCCTTTCTTCAATTTTAATGTGTTTTCAGCCCTCCAGTAAATATTATGTTCATAGTTTCTGATGGTGGGCTGCTGTGAGAGCTCTCTGGTTTATTTTCTGTGTTTATAGGGCAATTAACATCAACTGCTGTCTGCACGATGTTTGGGATGATCCCTATTTCAATATTAGAAAAAAAGACATAATTGAAATAAATATAATCTCATTAATTATTCATCCTAATGGGAACCTATTTGTAAGACTCCAGAGTTTGGTTATCACTTACCAGAATTTTAGAACACACATTTAAATACATGCTCACATACCTACAGTACTGAATGATCTAAAAAAAAAAAAAAGCATTTATGGTTTCCAGCTTTCTGACTGCTGCCACATGGCTGCAGGTTTTAGGACTGTTTTTTATCAACAGTCCTCCTCACCATCTCCACATATGCTCCCTCAAGCACTTGCTACTTTGGTAAGTTTTGATCGTGGCCTTTTAGCAACTTTTTCCCACTTCTACAATGTTCACTAGCATTAAGCACATTCTTACTGAAGGCCTCTCCAACCACTTCTCTAAGCAAGTGCCTATTCTCATTGCTACAGATTATTTCAGAACATGAAAGAGAAAAAAGGGACAGAGTCCAGCAGGAACCTTATTACATAGCTATGATTCCCATTACTTCTAGGATCTCTCATCTAGCAAATGTTGCTCTTTATATGGCTCTTAGTGATTATAAGAAAGTAGCTACTGGCTTTGAGGTCGAGGGCTTCTCATTCTCCACAAAGGAACTTCCCACAGAGGTGAGCCAAAAGAACCAGCTTAAGCGTATTGTCCCTCTCACTTAATACTGAGCTGAAAGGATGGTCATACTTACAAGGGAACAATTTCATTTCTCCTATACACAAACGAAAGAACTTTATTTCCTCCCTCCTTGCATTTTTAGATTGTTGTCCAAAACTGAATTATGTTAAAACATCATTCTGTTGTTCATTTACCATTTTATAAAATGGGGAAAAGAACAGTTTTTGCAAATACTGAAGTATTTGCTTGTAAAAGTAATAGTACAAGTTGAACATGTCTGTGTAGTTACACAGTGCACATGGTAGTTAACTTAAATAAGAGTTTGATAGTACAGCTCAGTGGGGAACAGATTAAGTAGCTAATTGCATTTTCTCCAACTGAAAAACTGAAGGATGAGTTGGCTCCCCCTAAATATTGAACAACGTTCCCATTCAGCTCCAAACATAAAACTTAGGAATACAAAGCTGATGTAATGAGAACTGCCATCCACAGGCTGACATTTAATATCAATGCATATACAGGCCCACTGGGGATTTAAAGACTTGACGGGGAACCTCCACCATTCTTTCCTGCCTCATCACCTGAAGGAAGGGAACCCCACATCCACCACGTGATGCCAAACAAAGCTTTACTCTTTGCAGTCTCCACCCAGCAGTTCCTAAAAGAGAATACACCAGTGAAGTAGTCTCCAAAGTGCTCCACTAAGGCCAAAAAGATGAGAGTTCACATTGAATGCTGGACTCTCCTCCTCCCCCTTCCTTCAAAGCGTTGTGGTGAAATCCATCATAAGGAATGAGCAGTCAAAGGTTAAACATCAGCAAACAATCCCAGATGGGGTCAAGCAGCTCAAGACTCTGTCCTGGCTACCTCCACGAGGCTGATTTCCAACCTGGGCTTAATGACAAACCAGCTAACCTCATACAACTATATTTTTGAGAATATATTACTACTTCTTTTAGGAGTAATCTATTACTTAATGTAAAGTAAAACACTGTAAAACTCAAATATTACATATAGCCTTATTATTCTTGGTCTACTACAGAGCACATATTTTTAATGTAAATAGACTTCTGTTTCAAAACCTCATCTCCAGCCTGTGGGAGGCATTCAAAAGCAGTCCTTATGACAGCATTTTATTAGATAAGAATTACGAATCTCAGAATGGAAAGTCACGAACTTGCTCAATCAAATTGGATACACCCTTCTACAGCCACAAGGCATCTTTCAGTCACTGGAAACAGCCATTGCTTTACTCTTTTGTCTTGCAGATTTTGCTACCCCATGAAGAGCTGTAACCTGCAGAATCAACAGATTTTAAGGAGTAGCCTAAAGAGACATCTAAAAGGCTTCAGAAAATGCTGCCCACTTATATTTACCTTCTGCTTCCAAAAAAAAAAAAAAAAAAAACAAACCACAGCACACATCACAAAAGAGAAAATATAACGCAAACAGATGTAGAAGGATCTACACTGTCCTAGTGGAAAATGAAGTAAGATAGTTTATCACCCACTGCCTACCCGAGAAGAAGTGCATTGCAAACAACTGATTTGTTTTATTTTCTTTACCAATCGCTTGAAAACAGACTGCAACTTAATTAAAAGTGTAAAGAGGTCAAACTGCTTGTTGAAAAATATCTCACAGGTCAATTGTTTTTATAATATTCAGTAGTCAATCAACCCAATTGGAAATGCATCTATTGCCTTAATAAAATATATGTGTCTGATCAAGTACAGTCATATGCATGTGGGATAGTCTCCTAGATGGACATTTCACGTCAGTGAAGTGAAACAGGCATGTACAGGGTACAGTTCTTCCCACTGGCTATAAAGGCAGCCTCAGGTAAACAGATGTGTGTAAATGATTAAAATGTAGATAAACTGAGTTACACTAGAGCCATCCACTTCAATCACTGCAATTTTAAATTCAGTTTTCATTACTCCTGCTGTTGTTGTTCTTGCTTGACTACAATACATAGGAACAAAAATCTGGGTTGAAATAAAGTATAAATATTAATTGACTCAAAATATTATTCAGTGGAGTAAAAGAAATGACTCCATTCATCTTATTAAAATCCCAGGCTGACCTCATACTAGTAACTAATCAAAAGAGCCCCTTCTAAGGTATGTGGAAGGATGTGCTAGAGAGAATAAGATTCCAGTGGTGGAACAAGGACTGACCTAGCAAAGAACCAAGACCCTCTACATTGTAATCTTTTAATCAGCTCCCTTACAATTACTAGAAACAGTTCATTCTCAGAGAAGTACTCAGAAATAAATATCTTCTTAAAAAAAAAAACAACAAAAAACATATATGTTGAATGGGATGTCACAACTCCAATTCAAAAGTGATTTGCTCAACCAAGTCCATTATGTGATACTAAGAAGCAATGGATCAACATTCCTGTTGCTCTATCAAATATGAGTTCATGAATGAGAGAGAGGGTTGTTAACCCAACAACTGCAAAACCCTCAGATTAGATAAGGGAAAAAAAATTAAGTGTTATGCTTCAATCTGTTTTTAAGTATCCATTTATCTATAATCTTTTATTCTCAACTCAACATATACGGCGTAGGACATGAGAATTGTTACAAAAGCAGTAAATATAATCACAAAATTCTTCCCTTGTCTGACCTATGAAGTTAACCACTCTCTGGTAAAGCAGCAGCTCAACATGCGTATTTTGGATTCTCATGGTAAAATTCAAAGTCTCTGCACAAAAAAAAATCTGAAGTTTTAGAGACCCCAGGTTGATCTGCGCATTACATCGATCCCTCAAAACTCATTTTGACACTTCCGTAGACTTTCAAAAAGATGATGCATAGTCTTGAAGTATTGCCAGTTTTTTTCCTACCTCAAATCGGGATTCGTTAAAAATATATCCCCCCTGTTGGGGGATGTTGTCACTATCAGGATGAGGAAGCTTCACACAACTACAAGGCCCAGTAAGGCCCAACGCACCACTAATAGGGACATTATGTGGCGCTTAGGTGGGGGGAAGCTCCACTGACTTAGCTGCACAGGTGCCTCAGCTGCATTGCTATCTGCCTGCACTTCACCCAGGGAAACCCGGAGACACTTGGACATACGTGAACTGAGCCTCAAAGACATCTCTTCTCACCAGGTAAGATAAACTTCAATAAAAAAGTATTTCTACTGAAAAATTTTATGCAACAACAAATCAAGGTTCACAGTGGAACAGGACTTAGGAAGTCCATAGGAGAACAGAGCAATATTGGTGAGGCACTGGCACAGTGGCCTGGAGAAGCTGTGGGTGTCCCAACCTTGGAGACATTCAAGGCCAGGTTGGATGTGACCCTGGGCAGCCTGATCTAGTGGGAAATGTCCTCACCCACAGCACTGGGTTGGAACCAGATGGTTTTTAAGGCTCCTTCCAACTCAAACCATACCATGATTCTATAATAACATATCTCAGCCCAATACTTCATCCTGAAATTGTGTCTCTTTCCCACCTCTGATGGGATATCACTTCATTAACTGGTATGGAAAGGTATAGAGTTTACTCCTGCAGGCAACCCAGAGCATATACTTCAGCAGAGGATGCTGGAGGATGGAGGAGAGTCCGGTTTGAGCTTTCATATTTTGTCATCGTTACCTTGGATGAGAATGGTAAATCTTGCTCTTTTTTTCTTGGGCAAATTCCCCTTTTTTTCCTTTCAGGCACATCTCATGGCAGTCAAAACGCCCCACTGTAGTCACTTCTCCCTTTACCCACTGTCCCTGAATTAGGGGGCAAAGGACACATTTGGGATCAAAATGGTGTCCTTTTGTCACAGTGGTATTTCTCAGAAGTAGCTATGTTCTTTGAGCTGCATCTCCTAAGAAACAGAGTTGTTTAAATTACTTAACATTAGTCTCTTGATGAAACGCACTTGGCTGAGAGATCTCCTGCCCAGCCTTACCTCACTCACCCCCCTTTCAAAACTTTCTGTGCAAGCTGGGCCTGCAGTTTGTTGACACAACATTTTGTCAGCTGTGCAGAAAAGCTGGAGGCAGCAGGACCAAAATGAATCTAGCCAGTCTGGAAGGTCTATCATGCCAGAGAGCCCGTGTATAGTTATAGCAGAAAGTCCCCCAGCCATACCAAACTATAATATACACTTTCTTTCTGGGGGGGGGAGGCATGATATGAACAGCAGGTGAGGAATGGGTACAAAGTCCTACTGTAGTCACCGTGGCTGAGCACAAAGAGCAACAGACAGCAAAATCCCTCACTCGGTGCCACGGATAGGCACACCAGATGAGCACAAGGAACCTGAAATCAGATGACCAGCAGCGTTAAAGCAAATGAAAAACATAAGTCTGTTAAACCCAAAGGAATAAGGTGTTGCTCCCAGCCTAGGTGAAAATGACAGAGCTGCCAGTAACTACACAGAGTCAGAGAAAGCATTTCAGTCAATATTACTATTCTCTATTTGGCAAAGTAGACTGTGCAGATGCATCTCAGGTGGTGGTGAAATCCTTATTGAGTCAGAAGTAACTCAGAAAGTTGTTTGAGAGCAATTGCAGAGAGCAAATAAAATCATCAGATCTGAACAACTAACATTCTAAGCTTTCAAAAGATCTGGCCAAGAAAACAGTCAAGCTGCTCACACTGATTTTAAGCAAGTCTAAGAGAAGTCAGATACTGCAGTATTGCTTCTGAGTTGAAACAACAGAGTGCTACGAAATCTGTCAGTAAGAATTAAGACAGAATTATGTAAATAGCATCAATATATAACAGAGTAGAAGTCTCGATAAAAATAATTGTACATATCTGTTCACAATGAACTGAGATAACAAGAAATAGCAGTTTCTTGACAAGAAATAAAATCTTAACCAGTATCCAGCTTAAGTATACTGCAAGGTGAATCCCACTTACTGGACCATGAGTGCTATTGTACTTCAAGGGAGTACTGACTGGAGACTGTATGGAAGTCACATTGGTTTGCGAGCACAGTGTGAAGCTGGGGTGGCAAATTCATGTCTCTGCATGAAGGAACAGTGAAAATTTTTTTGGACAAGCAGAAAAATACTGTGTAGAATTAGCAACTTTCTGCTGAAAGGTGTTTAGAGAAAAGCCCTTTGCTCTTTAATGGTGGCTAAAATTATTCATCGAATTTGGCAAATATTTTTAGTTAACTGAGTTGAAATTTGAGTGAGAAGGACAAGAAAAAAAATGACTCTAAGTCAAAATGTCATGCGTTGATATTTTCAAAATGGAAATGTTTTTTTTCCAAGCTAACACTTCTGTTTCAAAAGTAAGCTATGGTTAAAAGCATCGGTTAGTAGGAAAATTCAATAAAACATTGTATTTTGGATCAAATTAAACATTTCAGTTAATCCAAAACTATTTTCCACCCAATTTTTCAGTTTCTCATGAAAAGAAAATCCATTATTTGCAACATTTCCATATACACCAATTAGCTGTAACTAAAATCCAGGGAATATACTTAAAGAAAGCCCTGAAAAAAAAAATGGACTGACTTCTGCCAAGATCCATGGAATTGTTTAGAGGACAAGAAAGCATTCTCTATAAGAGAGAACTCCAAGTCCATTTAGATTTGTTAAAGAAAGCTGAGGAGGAAACATATTGCTGCCTATATATTTAGGCTGCCTATATAGTTATATCTACGTAGTCTAGTTAACAGAAGTATAACAATCTACTCTCTAGAACTTGAAATCATACAAGTTCTGACCATAATTACAGCCTATACTGTTAAGAATGGAGTTAAACTTTAGAGTGACCCACAAACATTGCGTTCAGTCTTATCATTGGGAACTTCTATCACAATTCAACATTGGTTCTAAAAAAATAACCTTTACTAACGAAACAGGATTGTTGATGAAGCTGTGTTTAAGGGAAGCAGCCTGACTGAGACCTATTTAAGATCTGATGCATGCTCTTTCCCACCAGCTTGGTCACTTGTGTGGGAGTGTCACTTGAGCAGCAACAATTCCCAAAAACCCAACAAGCCCTGAAGCAAAGGTTCTGCAAGGAAGCCGTTTTATCTAATGAGAGAGCGTGACAGATACCCTTCTCTGTGGATAAAGGCACTGAAAGAGCACAGCATTTAAAAGCAAAATGTTGCTTAATAGAAGTAGCTGGGAGGACTAGGCACTGCTCTTGAAGCATGGAAAAAGCTTGTTCTTTCTACCTGTAGCACCCACCCTGTTCTGCAGGTGAAAATAACGTGAATCCGAGACCATGTCTTGAGGTTTGATCCCAACCAGGCAGCTCTATTGTTTGCAGCACCTGCTGCGTACTGCCTGAGCACACATACACACGCGTGCACTGTGATTGCTCCATTGGGCAGCTGCCACACTCCTGAGTGTGAGCCAAGGTTCACTACGCCTGCTCCTGCAGCCACTCAGACCAAGAGGGAACAAGACTCAGACCACAACATGTTTTTCAAGGGCCATCACAACAGCAGAGGCACCACTGCATGAGTCGCTTCCTACGTACCTGAGACAAAACTCAAGCATACAAGTACATGGTGTTTTCCAAAAGCCACAAGATTATGATCAGACTTCCTTGACTTGCATGAACTGTGGTGCAGCTAAAGCAAAAACCTATTTAAAGCAACCAACAATCTGGTCACTTCATTTCTGAAGTATTGCTAAGTTAAAGAGAATTTGGATGCAGCAAAATCCTCGATCCCAAATGTCCCAATTGTAAGGAAAGCTTTAAGCCAAACGTGTACTTTACAGCTAACTGCTGTCATCTTATAAGGTCAGACCAAAAGCTTGGCACTGAATGCCCTGCTCCACCTCTAACAGAGCACAAAACCAAAGACCTTGTTCTACAAGAAATGCTAATGCAATACAGAGGGTGTGATTTTAATTGCACTCTCCTTTGAAAGCGATGAAAATTTTACCAACTCCAAGGATACGTTTATTTGGCCACATATTCAAACCACTGCCAGTACACCAAGATCTCCTGGCTTGAAGATCCAAGAACGTTAAATGCAATAATCATATGTTAAAGTTTGAAACTAAACGCAAAAGAGTCAGGAAATTCCAAAATTAAGTTATCTACCACAACCATAACTCAGCCCTGGTAGTTAGCCTTATTTTATCACTTGATTGTATATGCAGTTACAGATTTATGACTTAAGATGAGGCCAGGCAACAGTGTCAGTGGGAGGTTTTGCTAAGGAACATCCTGGCTTTTGTGCATTTCTAATCTCACTCTTAACATGGCATTAATGTGTTTGCACTTAACAGCACTATGCTTCAGGGTTTTCTTCCAGCACAACCTGGGCCAGAAATAATCTGCGACTGTTGCCAAAGGACAGCACTAACACAGCTGACAGAACACAGCTTCTCAAACCAGTTCAAGGTGTTCGAGCTCCACCGTGTGGAGTGTGCCTGCACGTACGGTCTGGCTTTCTAATAAGTCTCGTAAAAAAAATACAAGTATGCTCAAATATACTACAAATCTAAGAAACCTTTGACAGAAAGTAAGATCCAGACTGCTCCTTGCTGACGAGCAAAGTGTAAGCCTTGTGACAGAGCTGTGTTTGCTGGAGCCCTGGGACAGCAACACAGAAGGGCTGCAGCTCATCACAGGGCACATCTCAGCCACGCTGGTTGTTAACAAGGATCAAGACCAGCTCACTGCAAGGGTTACAATTAGACTCATTTCACGCTGGCATTTGCTGCATTGATCATGGAAATGTTGTTAAATTAATAGCTCACAGGACTATATGTTTTGTAACCTTTTTCAGTTTGCTGGAGTGGAGTATTGAATACTGGAGTATTGAAATGCACACTGACACACTGTGCCTGCTGCATACAAACAGTCTGACCTCTTCTGAAAGTCATTTTGCAGCTCGAGTTAAATGAGGGAGAAATGTTTACATCTGAATTATATCCCATTTCTCACATCTTTTTAGGCTGTAGGCTCCATTTTGAAAGCATCTTTGTGTCAAATTTAGCCCAGAGGACCCTTACCTTGTTGGCTCCCTGGGATGTGCTCAAAGAACTATACACAACATAAAAAAATTAAATCATTCTGAGATAGACAAAAGCTTCAGCATTTCTGGAAGCAGAGACATGGATGGCCACTGGGGTTCGCGAAAGTTTTTGTGACAGGAAGTATTTTTTGTCATGGAAATGCACATACATTTATATTTATAGAATGTATATAAAATATATAGATGCTGTTTTCATTTTTTAAATTACAAATAGTAACTAGGATTCCTACAAGCCAGTGAAATACAGTTGGTTACAAGAAAGCAGAGCAGCTGTCATGGTGTGAAGGACTTGGTGAAGTGGGCAAGGAGGACATCAAGGGGAAATTTCTGACACCAGGCAACTCTTCAGCCAAGCAAGAAGTGCCCAAAGCTGCCAAGACAGACTTGAGCCAGCAATCAGACAATTTTTATTTTTTAATTGCTACTTCTGGTGATTTCTCTCTACCATTTCATTCCCAAATCAAGACCAAGAGACTATCCCACAAAGGCCAAAGCTGTGCAAGAATAACCTGTCAACAGCTGTTGGACAAACATTACACAGTCATATTAGGTAAGTACTGCAGCCTCTTCTGGCCCTACAAACAATTAGGGAATCTATTTATCTGCATTACAAAAGATTACAAAAACTTCTTTGCCAGTTCTCCAAAATGATACCACTCTCTAATTGGAAGAAGGCATTTACAAGAGGCAAGGGTTGAAAAGAGGGTTCCTATGGTGATGACTCAGCCCCAGATCACCAATACAGGGATGTTGCACTCACTGCACTTTGTGTCCCCCAAGCCCAGATGCCCACTTTGCAGCGTGTATTCACTGGGTGACCTGGCTTAAAGTGGATAGCACTCTTTTTCCCCCTCCCTTTTCACTCTTGGAAATTAAAAGCTACTATACTGACGTTATCAGACTGCAAACGCAATTGAAGATGTACGGACAAAAACCACATGCCTTAAATCTGGGATGCAGACAGGTCACCTCCTTTTCTGATATCCAGAGCATCTATCTTCTCCATTTGAAGACAGTGAAAAAAAGCACTCGCCTGTCCCCTTCCCACCAAGACTTAACTTCATTTATTCAGAGATAGGAGCAAGAGGACTGCAGGGACTCTGCAGTTTACCTTTAGCGGTCGCCGTCTCTCCATCAGGGTGAGCCATGCGCTGCATAGCAGTCGCCGCAACGCAGACCGGCATGCTGATTTTCTGCCCTAAGACCGAGGTTGACAGGTCCATTACAGACACGTCCCTGAGCACCCGGGGGTACAGCTTCCATCTGACACAGAGAAACAGAATAAAATACCTGCATCATTGAGGTTATAGCTCCAGATGTCCAAGAGCAGATTTTCCTGTTATCAGGAGAAAAAAAAAAAATGGTGAAAGCTGGAGGGGAGGAAGCAACACAAAGCACCAGGCAGCAGGGTGTTGGATCTAGAGCAGAGCTTCAGTGTGTGACCCAGACATGTAAAGGGAGCTGCAAAATGCACAAAGCCAAGAAGAAATAGCTAGAAGGGATTTAAAAAAAAAACCCAAAACAATGGAGGGTGAAAGGAAGCAAAGATGCTTTGAAAAGCGTTGGCTGGTATCCTTTGAAAGAAAAGACAGAAACTGCAAAACAGTGTTTACAGTGAATCTTAGCTTCTCTGAAAGCCCTGTGGCAGAACCAGATTACAGAGGATGTGCAGGACTCAGGTTAGATTTTGGGAAAAACTTATTCTCAGAAAGAGAGATAATGCAATGAAACAGGCTCCCAGGGACGTGGTGTTCAAGAACCATGGAGATGTGGCACTGAAGGACATGGGTGAGTGGGCACGGTAGCGATGATGGATGGACATGGTGATCTTAGAGGTCTTTTCCAGCATTAATGACTACGTGGTTCTGTAACAGAAGTCACCAGTTCCCCTCTCACTTCCCTCAGTGATTCCCTTAATGGACCAAGGAGCCAAAGGATACAGAATTTTTGGATAAAGCTAGCCTGACCAGTGCTCTCATGTCTCCTTGTCCCTATACTATGGCTGTCTGCACTGAAAGCCCACAGAAACAATTCGCCATGCCTCTTCTTGCAGAAAACAGATGGGCAGGAGCATGCCTTAGCTGTATTCAGATGAGATAGTTGGGGAAATTGGCTGCACTGCATCTCTATTGGCACCTTTTACAATCCAGTAGTCCTCAGAAGGCCCCATCTCCAGCAGCCACAATCTGCTGTGTGACACATACTTCGTTGAAAAGTAACTGCAGGCCCAGGGACAGCCCACAAGGAATTGAGACTTCCAGGAAAAGACCAAATGCAGCCACTATAATTTGTTACAGAAAAAGAATGTGTAGCACAATTGCTTTCCCAAGAGAGTAAATTATAATCTACTCCTTGAATGACTTGGCCCAGGACCCACTCAACTGTTCCTGACCTCGCTTTGCTTCCAATGTATCCACCATAAAACACACCAACCCAGAGCCACAGCCATATTCTCCACTGGGGTCTTCAGCTCAGCTGCAGACAGAAGCTGACTCCAAATAAGAACTAACAAAACCCACCTGAAGTTGCAATTAGGGTGAACATCACATGCTTAGACACAAAAAATTACCTTTGCTTTCTGCCACCAACTGGAGTGCAACAAGAAGACAACAATCCCTCTCAGAGCATCAGCTGGACAGCACTTCAATATCCAAAACCATCTCAGTATGGAAGCACTCCTGGGGGGTAGCCATGAAATCAGACTTTTTCTTGGCCATGAAGTAACACTGCAGCAAAGGCATTTCAGTATAATTCACAAGGAGGTGTGCATCAGCAGGTGCTAGCTCTCAGAGGTGTGCTCTGAGCAAGGTGCAAAGGTGCTCTGCAAGCAGTAATAGGCTTGCCCTCTCAGTGTCTCACTGATGCACCCTTCCCTCTGAAAGGACTGCAAATGAGAATACAGCTATTGAGTTTTAATTAAAGAAAATAATTAAAAGCTCAGTCACTTGTACTGCTGGACCTGACTACCCTTTCAGCACTAGAATGCCTGAGGGAAACTGACTACTGTCATTAGCAAGAAGATGGCAACCAGAGCCTTTGTTATCCTCAGACTATGCTCTTTGAGTAGCAGTCAGCTTGAGCTTGCATACTAAATGGACTGGTTGGGGTGGGGGGAGAGAAGAAAAAACAGGGAAGAGACAGACAATATCTTCATTTTACTGGAAGATCAAGAGACATTTTCATAAGATACCTGGGATGGAGTTGGGATGAGACCCAGATTTATTGAGCCATAGAATACCAGGCCATAACAGTTCTCCAGAAAGCACTCCTCAGGGAGGAGAAGGATGGTTATGGTGCTTGGAAAGGATGTAGCTGTGGGACTCAGCTGTAACATTTGATGCCAAGACACACACTGCAAGTATGCCTCCTTGGACTTGTTTTCATACTATTGTGTCAGACTGTTATTTTTCAGGGGAAGATGAGCTGAGGGTGGGACAAAGAAAACATGACTTCTATCCCCCTTCTTCCTAATCCTCATTCTAAAGGCTTTCTCCCTGCTCTGAGACATCTTTCCCCAGCAAATACAAAGAAAACACAAATCCTTTCATAACCTTGCTCATTTTTACAGGCTAGCTTAGAAGCATAAGGATGCAAAACATCACCTTCTGCAGTCTCCTAGTTCTCAGCTGTTCCTGACCCATAGGATTTTTACCTGGTGCAAATGACTGCCAAGCACACATTTGAGTATCAGCCCTGAAGCAGAAAAACTCCTTCAGTGCTTCCAGCTCAGAGAAGCAGAAAGAGCCAAAACCTTCCATCTTCCCCCCCAGCAAAATATACAAGAATAACGACGCTGTTAGAAGCAGCAAACACCCTCCTTTCCCCACTCACTCTTACATGCCATCAAACAATTGTCCACAAGCTTTTTGGTGTCAGATTTATTAACCCCAGTATTTAAACGCATTTCTCTTCTGATCCCCTTAAAATAAACAACAACATAAAACAACAAAGCTTTTCTCCTTGCATCTCAGTAGGTTGTATGCTCTATACCATTATCAAATCAGTCCTTCTAACTGAGCACTGACTGGGTCTCACAAAGAACACTGACGGGATCACCACCTTTGCATTATACTCTTTGACAGAAGCAGCATCAGATCTTAACGTGGATTTTTTCAGCTGCAAGTTTACCAGGCATCTGAAATGACCTATTTTCTGGACAAGCCATGGGGATATACCCTTAACAATAGTAAGCAAAAAAACAAGCACAGTATTTCCCAGAAATGAGTGCACACGTTCATTAGGCTGCACACAAGACCTGCTTCCTCCTATTCTTTGGGCAAAAGCATTGCCAGGACTTTTGTTAAGGCCTCATGCAATTTTCTTTCATCATCTTCTGGTCACCCACAACTTTTCTAAGCCACACTAAGACTCCTGTGCTATAATCAGCAACTGCAAGTTACTGTATCTTTCCTCCCAGCCAGAAGCTGGGGAGCACTCCTGATCCAGACAGCTTCACCAAAAAGCTGTTTTGAAAGAAGGATGAAAGTGAAGTGGCATTAGTGGGCTTTCCCCATTTTCTCCCCTATTCAAAAATATCAGAATGTCAGTTATCTTGCAATTGGGCAAGACAGAAGTTCTCACTTTCCATACTCAATCCTTGCTGTGAAGAACCACTGAAATTTTCAGAATGTAACATTTTCAAGCAGCATCTCTTACTTCTCTAAATTCACACTACGTCCCTTCACAGTGCATCACAAGCAGCATGCTTGGGAAAGGACACACCGCTCAGGCAAAGGCCCCATCCCAGCCCCTACCTGCTTTGATAACCTTAACCTCTCCTCCAGCGCCTACTTCCCAACTTCCCATGGGAACAGGCACGTGCTATTGCTGCGCAGGGCCAAGTAATGAGCAGCTGCTTTCGCACAAGGAAAGTATTTTCTCTCCTCAGATGTCTCATCATCCATATGGCAACTTTTTTTCAGGGCACTCTGAATCTGAGCTGGAAGACATGGCAGAAACATAACCAACTTCTTATTAAAAGCATTCATTTCTTCTCTCCTCCCTGTGACCTGACATGCCTGTTTGATCCTAGTCAGATTTTCAGTCTTCTTGTGTTTTTAAAGGCCCATGCCCAGTCATTTTAATGCCCTTAACCCCCAACTACACGATGACACAATTGCAGAGAATGTGTGTCAATGCTATCACCGATAAAGAAGAAACGACGTTCCCTGTATGTGACAACAAAATGCATCTTCTCCAAATGCCACTGGGAAGTCAGTGGCAGAACTTGTCACAGCAGATTATTGGAAACGTCTTCCTAAACACACAAGCTTATTTTCATTAAAATGCTGAGAGATTTCAGATTGATTTCTTGAATGCCACCAAGCCAAAGGCAACTCACCCTTGTCTTGAAACGCACTCTTCATTCAGGCCCATTGGTTTCTTGACAACTTGAGGGTGAATTTAATCACCAGACAGAGCAGTGTTGGAAGGACGCGTGGTGTTTTGGAACACAGAACAAACGCAAGGTGAATAAAGTCAGATGCCATAGGGAATAATGTATGCTCTCATGTCCTAAATAATTGTCTCTGGCCTTATTGCCTCATTTATGCAACTGCCGTCTCCACTTCATTTGAAAACCGAAAGAAAAACTGATCTGGCTTTAGCAGGAAAATGCTGATGTTGAGATGCAAGCACTGGTTCTTCACATCAACATCAATCTCAGATAAAATGGAAGCCAGAGGATAGTCGCTGTAATTATCATTAGTCTCATCTTAAGCCTTGGTCTTTTGGGGGCACTTTATGTGGCAGTATCTGATTACAGGTCCAAAGTACTTTAAGCTCCTCTGCTGTCAAGAGGACAGGACTTTGGATTTTATCAGCAAATGGATATGACCTGCACTGTTCCAAAAACTGCACGAGCCATTCCAAAGGTAATGCATGCATTATCTATCAACACAACCATTCATTTGCTACATCGCTCCAGAATGATAATCTATTTCCATTGTAAGTGCAACCATTACATTGCCAAAAAATTAACAGCTCAAACTGAACAGATATTTTTTCTAGATATGCCAGCCAACTAAATGACCTTGCAGTGCACACCACAAATGTTTGGGCTACAAAATTCACACTCCAGGTTCTATTTCATTCTTTTTTCTTTTCCATTCAAACACAAACATTTATACACATAAATATTTAAAGACATTATTAAACATCTTCAATCGGAGTGAACCCTAAGTCCTGAAACAGCACAATTAAGCTTTTGATTGGAGAAATCAATGAGAGTTCTCTGATCATTGCTAGCAAAGCTCTGTGTACGCACTTCTTTCACAAAGTTGTCTGATTTCGTGATCGTTGTGGGTGTAAAGTCCATCTTACTTAATACTTACCCATCAGCTGCACTCGGGAATAGGGAGATAATGAGTAACACGTTCAAAAACACAAAGACTGAGATTCAAGGACTGACCCCAAAATAGCAGTCCTGGATTCATGCCATGGTTAGGACATGCCCCTCTCAACTGCATCGTAATAAAAATAAAGGCTTTTTGAAGTTGCTTGTGCCAAAGTTAAGTCCTATAATACAGAATAACCACAAATCCAGATATGAGGTTTGCATTTCTAGATGTGCTGCCAGGAAGCCATCAGACACACAGATGTTGTGCTCAATAGTTTTAGACCCAAGGGCTAATAAATGAAAATCCCACCACCACAGGAGGTGCCTCAGCAGCTACAAGTGGGGACCACTTAAGAATCAAGATCCAGGCCCTGGAAACCTGTGCTCAAATGACTCTGAAGTTCAACATCCCATTAGAATAGGTGAGAGGGTTCACCTTTGCAAAGGGAAAGGATGATCTAGCAGACAACTTCAGTTATGATGTTCTTTCTTATAAGGAAGCTCTGTGCTAGTGCTGTAGGTGTCAGAAACCAGGGGACAGCACGTCTTATGCCAGGGACTGGGTTTTGGAGTCTGATCACAGCTCTCCCACTGCTTTATTGGGTGACAGTTCTGGCTGCCTTCCTTCCTTCCAGCCACGTTTGAGCTGATACTCTGGTAGCAGAGCAGCAGCAGAAATTCAGGGAATGCGGAACCAGTGTAACACAAAGCTATACGGTATCAGCTTTGACACTCCTCCACCAAACGTTGCTTTACTCCAGGTTGAACCCAGCACTTACAGAACAAAGGAGTTGAGTGAGTTTGGGTTTTGACAACAGGACAGGGAACAGTTACAGCCTGCAAGTCAAAATCAGTTTTATAATAGTTCCCATCGTTTACAATATTTCATGGTTAAATGCTGATCATGTCTGAAATCTGAACACAGCTCAGGCACACAGTACTGAGCGCTGGCCTTCACACCTTGCTCCTCAGCGCACTGCTAGGATGCACAGCTCCAATTCAGCAATACTGCACAGACACTCAGCGGGGGAGGCCACGAAAGTACTTCAATTTAGGAGGAATAGTTCAGTCAAAAGTGACTTCTAAATCTAAAAGGATCTAAAAGGTACAATAACACAAGAAATCTTTGTCTGCATGACAGCTTAAAATATAGAAAAAAGCAACAATTTCATCAACTTTTATTAAATATTTGTCCCACCCAGAAATTTTGCTTCCCTAAACAAAAGAAACAAAATGCAGGTAAAGCTAAAAGCACGCTAATGAATCCTAGGGACTGCTCTGATGGAAAATTGTAGCTGGGGGAAAGAAAGGGAGGAACTGATGTTCTGAGAAGGATTTCATTGAGTTTTTTTCCTAACATTTACAGAAGTTTCAGAAAAATTAAGTTTTGTTAGCACAAAATCTAACATTGTACCACACCTACTAATAATGTAAACAGATACACACACACACACACACACGCTCTCTATAACCTTAAATCATTCTCCTACCTTGAAAATGCTGCTACATTATCTGCTAATGTTTCTTGGTCATCTGCTCCGGATCGGTAATAATCATACACTGATTTGGGGAGAAATGTTTTAGCATAATGCTCAAAATCAGCAACACAAACCGGCTTTCCAGACATGTCTGCAGATCTCACAGGATAAGTTTATTCCTACTTACCTCTCTTTTAAACTCTGTATTTCTGTCTGTAAATCATTAATAGGGGATCGCATCAAGATTTGACTTTCTTATCTATGCACAAAAAATATACACCAACTTCTTGTATCGCACTGGACTTCAACACCATGTTTCATTTCACGTGGTCAAAGCAAATGCAGAACATACTGGAATATGCTATAGCAAAAAAATAGAAATGAATAATCAAAGAAAGATGTGGGTGTGATACATTTGACTTAGACCTCAAGTAAGGGACGTATCATCCCAATTTTCCATCAAAAACACCCTGGTGACGGAGAAAAAAAGGTATCATATGCATCCAAAAAGCAAAATTCTGCTTCAGTTGACTTAGAAATGCAGGTCCAGGCCTGGACTGGCATTTATAACCGTTAAGACTGTTCCCAGTTATTTACATTAAAACTGCAGATTTGGAATCAGGTTGCAGGGACACAGCTGCCAACCAGCTAGGACAGCTACTGCATCCTCATGCAAATGACTGCTGCTTTTTAATGTAATTCCACCTCCATAGCCCAGAAAGCTGTAGTTAGCTACATTATGAAGTCAGATACACTTACCGGCTCAAAATAAAGTTATCTTACCACTTGAGCTTATACTCACCCAAAATGTAACAGATTAAGATTTCTTGATCTAACGAATACACATCCATACCTCATTTGCAGCAGGTACACAGTACTTGTTTGACAGGGAAAACTTACAGTTGGCCGCGTGTATATATAATGCAGCTTTGCACTTTTCAATCATTCTTTTTTTTTTTTTTTTAGATAAAAAACAGATTTTGGAGAGAACAGATAAATCAACCCCTTAAATGGAAACATTCTCCCATGCACAATGTAAGGTGTGACAGAACTTCGCAGTGTGCACTGCAGCCACCACAGCCCAGCACACACCTCTGTCATCACAACGCTGCAAACAGAGCAGGGGGCTGCCATTTGTTCATTATGAGTTACTTACAATGCAACACAACAAAGAAATGCAATGCAACAGAAGTACATCTGCAACTTACTTCCTCCAGCAACACGTGGCTTTAAGTGACTTGATGTTAGATAATTCTTCAGCCCTGCTGAAGGCATCTAGTTAAACATAAACCTCTGCTAAACCGCAACCATCATCTCTGCTGCTGGTTTATAAATAACAGCTAGGAACACAATATTCTGCAAAGAGTGAGAAAAGCGCTTACAATTTAAATGAGACTGCCAAGCATCTCTGAAGGAATATTTCAGGGACTGAAGAAGGAATAATGGTGCCAACTGGAAGGTCAGGTTTGAGAATTGTCTAAAGAGAACAAGGTTGTTGCCTAAGAAATGTGCAGCTATTTCAAACTGCTTTTGCAGATCTCAGGGCATCTTGGCTTAAAACATTCAGGGTGCGTAGGGGGTTCTTTTTCCTAGCCAGTTAGAATAGTCATGGAAGGAATTACTGGGAATGATTATCAATATGCATAGTTACATCATCAGGCATTCATCACACATCCACAATGAATACAATTTAAATGCAAACTGGCTTACATTGACATTTCTACGTGCTTCCAGCATAAAACCTGGGGATATATCTGCTTTTCTTACAGTTTACATTATCTATGCTGAAAACCGGGTATTTGTTCTAGAGCATAAAACAATAAGCACTGCTCAATAGTTAAATGTATTAATATATTGCTGAATCCAGTTGCACATATCACGTTGGAAGTTTGCACAAAAATTGCTGATAAAGACCATTTTGCTGTTGATCTTCCCCCTCCACTTTTATATCTATATCCGCTTCAAAATGAGTGAAGCCCTTCAATAACACTTCCCACATCAATCTTTCTCTCCATTTATGTTGACATGCCATAGTCAAATGACAAAAGCCTGCCATGCCTTTACAGGTCATTATTTATCAATCATGCTGAATGTTCCTCTTCCCTTCCTTATCACTAAGGTGTTCACATATGGATCCCCCAAGAAATCCCTTATGGATCCCCCAAGAAAATGCCAAGCATGCTAAAGCAGAATGACTTCTTGCTGCAGCCCAGACAGCACACCCTGGGAAGCTACAGCCCTCAGCACACCAGAACCAGACATCCTTGTGCTCCAACAGACAGCTCTTCCTGCTGCTGGCCAGTTTATGAGTTGAAGTGTGGAAGAAATTGCTAATATCACTACAAAAGAAGAATTATGCTAAAAGCTTAAACTGCTGCTAAGTTGCAACCATAGCCTCTTTCCAGCAGCATGAGTGTAATCTGCTAAGACAGCACTGCAAATGTCTCCCCCACACATGTGACAGCAACATACAGACCAGCTTCAACACAGCTTCCTTCGAAGCAATTGACTCCTTATTTAATGCATCTATCTGGTTTACTTCCTCTTAAAAATGAGGAATATCCTCTGTCTGTTTAATGAGACATCAGCTGTCTCACTTAAGGTAAATATATCCATCTATCTATCACCAATCCAGGAAGGAGAACCCACAGAGGGCTGCAGAAGACAGAGATATGACTTAGAAGCCAAGAGAGTGTTTTACAAAATATCACTACGCTTTCATGTTTACGTATGGTTATTTGACAAACAGAGAGAAGAACAGAACAACATCAAATCTTAGCCAGAATCACTGTGTTCCTATTGCAGGATTGGAGAAACAACATTGGTTATCTCTTGTGAAGCAGCAAAAACTCCACTGGGAAAGAAGGAGTCAGCTGGGATTTTCTCTCTTCACAAAACTTTAACTGGAAAAGTTAACTGCAGTACATAATTAAGCTATTTCAAGGTACCAGTGACTACTGAAGTGTTTCTCAATAAAGCTGTTTTATCAAGTAATTTTTTACATAAGTAAAAGGCTGTTCTGACTTTCAAATTCCCCATGAACACTCCTGAATTCTCTCCAAACAAAAGCAGAACGCATGTCTTCACTGACTTGAATGGCCTTCCCTATCTCCCCAGTCAGAGCTGAAGGAACTGACCTTGGCCCCTCCAAGTCACTCACAAGATTCAACAGAAAATATTTTTGTCCAGCAATCTGTGATTTCAGGAGGAGATTGAATCAGAGGCAGTGCATTTATTGCAATAACGAAGACAGATTCTTGTCACTTGGCATAGCGCAGTAAGTGGCCCTAGAAAGCCCCCAACGAACATCTGTCTTGTGAAGTCACTTGGGAGGTCTGGGACTGCTGGGGTGGAAGGAGCCTGGAGCATCAATTACACAAACAGTTCCTCTTGGAGGAACCATAAAACTGGGTACTAAGAAGACAATCCAGGGGAGATCCACAAGAAGGTGTGCAGCACCATTTTTGGCCTTCAAGCTGCACAGCAAAACCCACAGTCCTAAGAAACCCTTACAGGGCTAGGAGGGGTGGTTTTCAACAACGATGCTGTGTGACACTCACAGCACAGGTTTGACTGAAGAATCACAGAATTGTAGGGGCTGGAAGGGACCTCTAGAGATCATTGAGTCCAAACCCCGTGCCAAAGCAGGCTCCCTACAGCAGGCTGCATAGATTGGTGTCCAGATGGGTCTTGAACATCCCCAGAGAAGGAGACTCCACAACCCCCCTGGGCAGCCTGTTCCAGTGCTCCTTCACCCTCACTGTGAAGAAGTTCTTACACACGTTTGTGCGCAACTCCCTGTACTTCAGCTTGTGGCCGCTTCCCCTGGCATAGAGCTCATGTTCTATGCAATATAGGGAGGGACAAATTAAACCTTGAATTAGACACCAGTATTATTAGACACTAGTAAAACAGAGACTTGACCTTCCATCACTTTGATTTCTATTGTGCATCTTGTACAGCAAAGCTCAGTACAGGCTATAAAGACCTCCTTTCAGCTGGAAACTCAGTAAACCAACACAACAAAGCCATTTACTACCCACAAGAAGAATCAGGGACCAGACTTTGTTTACATCTTACATTTCCAAACTGGATAAAAGGCAGCTTATTCCTGAGAAGAGTTGCAAATGCATCACAAAGGACATGCACTGCTTCAGCCTGGGCAGCTCTTTACAGCCAAATATGCTGGTGTTCTATGCACGTGTATGGGGGTGCATGTATTTGTGTGGGGGGGGCATTTAATGCTTGGGAAAGGGAGGAAAACCGTTTCCTTCCCACTAGCATACTGCAGCCAAGAGACCACCTGCAAAGACGTTGGCTGCAGCCATCCAGCTTTTCATTTTGAATGTGTGCTCAGCCCCTCAGAATAAAAACATACTACTCAGCATCACTACTTCCAGACCTGGGAGCCACCACGATTCAGTGTTGTTCACTGGCTGCAAAGAATGGGGGGCTGACAAATCAAGTCAAAAAGTCAAGACAGCTGCAGTTGCACTATAAAGAAGTTAGTGCCAAGTTTTCTCTATAAAAACAGAGCTTAAAAGTAATTTTCAGAACTTGACTGGATTTTCACCTGTAGTATTCCACCTGTTCATTTCATAGCAACAATTTCAAACTCTCACATAATGACATGTGAGATTTTTAAAGAGCTGATTTAGTTTATGTTCTACTACTTATGCTTTGTTTGATACCACTCCCCCTTAGAATTTATATCAAGAAATTGATGCAGTGGCAAATAAAAAGCGACCTGTAGATCACCCAACCTGTTCAGCAATTCCATTTCACGCTGAAAGGCAGTTCAGGAAACTCACGTTTTGAGAATGAATTTGAATGCATACTGGATCCTGTAGTTGTTCACATTGTCCACATACACTGACAGGGGTTCCTGGTAGTCACAAAACATCACTTCTGCCTCCAGCATGCCTGGCCTTGAGGCCTATTTCTTCAGCAGTGACTACTGCCTGAGAGCTCTGAGAAGAGGAACCATTTAGACCTGTGAGCTTCTTCACCACGTTAGCAGGGAGACATCCTACAAGTTCGAGAGAGAGCCAGCACACTGTTGATGGTTAGAAGACTGGATTAACTCAAGAGAGTCAAAACAAACCTGACACAGAGGTGACAGTCACCAATGGTTCAAAGCTACACTGTTTTGCTCAGCAGCCTCCATTTATCCAGCTGCATTTTGTACTTACAGAAGTTCACTGCTCAGCTCACAGTTACTACCACGAAAAGATGAATCCAGGTGCTTTTCCAAACAGCTAATGTAAAGGTCCATTTTCTCAAGAGTTTGAGAAGTCTTCACAAGCAAGCTACAAGCTTTTATTAATATTGATCTCCTGACTAAAAATAAGTTGTTAATCAAACAAGTAAGCCATCCATACACTGAAAAAAAGTGAAAACTAACTGCAATAGGATCATAAACACAAATTCATATGAAATATCAGTAAAAATATCCATAGAATAAATCTGCAAAACTTTAATATAAAAGATTCTGTATAACATTTCAATAAAGAAAGCCCACAGAGCAAGTGTTGCCCAGAACAGGCGCAGCATATACAGTATTCCAAGACTTGGACACACATTTCACACAAATCTCGAGGACAGCAGTTGTGAAAGGCTGTGTTTCTAGCCTCTTTAAAAAGGAACCCATTGGATTTTTGAGTGACTTGACTTCAAGCATTCATATTCAGATCCATCAAGGACTGGGTCTTAAAGTGGCACATACCTCATCTGAAATATACATTGGTTCTCTAAAGTCTTCAGTCACGTCTTATGTATAGCTCTAGTTTTCAAGCCTCCCACTTAACAGCTTTATCCTTAATCAAAACATTATGAACAGTGCTCACAGCAGCTTCTCCATGGACATTTTGTCTATACTGAGATTGCAGGAACTTCCATTAAAAAAAACACATCAATCTTAGCAGAGGACAGATGACAGAACACTCATCTTGCACAGGATCTTCACATCGACTTTAAAGGATACATAATGATCAAATACTGTAGTAATACCTAATAAGTACTATATCTGTATGATTCAATTAAAATGTGTCTTAGCAGAACATACACTGACACTGCAGTCTTACTGCATAGAGAGTGGCTACACTTCGGCTTACAAGAAAGACCTTTACGGAGCATGCTACTTCTTACTTGTCTGCCAGACACAATATTACAACTCAGCATTTGCAATACCATGCTACAATATTTTCCTGCAGATGTTAAACCAAGTTGGAGATCAGATTTTAGAATAGCAATTGCTATGTAACCATTTGAACACAACTTGCTGAACTCTGGAATAAGACACTGCTATTCATGTCAAATACAGTCAAACCCAAGTTAGCATACTTCCTATTTTATTCAAAAAAAAAAAAAAACCAACCACAGGACCAATGACATGCAGGTTATGTTGTTCGAGAAGCCTTAGCAGCTTCCTATTAGTGGCTTCCAGATTCACAAGAAAGATCTACAAACAGATGTACTGCTATCACTTGCTGCCTGCTTACTTAATCCCCTCACATCAGAGTGATCTTGTAGTTTGGTTCATTATGATGGAAAATATGAACTTCATTTTAAATAATCCAAACATAACAGATATGCAAAAGCAAGAACTGTAAATAAAGACTCCAGACAATCATCAAACAACAGTTTCTGATCTTTCTCACATCATCTCAGAAACCCCGCATCTGCTAAGACAAGGTGCCACTTCTGTGGGGTTTTTGTTTGTTCTTAAAAAGAAAAAAAAAAAAAAAAAATCAAGGACATCATAATGGAGTACAGCACTCGTGAGAACATCTTACTCACATAAACATTCAAAAAGCCCAAATATCTAATCCTGAGCACACACGAGACCTAACATCATTTAATACTTCTTTAATACTTCATATTCTCAGCAGTGTAAGACAAAGCCACTGGGAGGAATAAGGATGTTCTGTATTTTTCAAAGTTTGGAGCATCTTTAAACAGCCAGAGAGGAATTGAGATGACTGGCTTTACACTGTTAAAAAAAGTAGAAAGAAATTGAATAAAAGTTTAATACTTATATATTCTTTCTGACATATTACAAATACCACAATGCCCTACACAGTTGAAAATATTCTCTTTGGTACACAAATGCATCACTGTCCTCAACCTATGCTGGATACAGTTCTTCCATATTCCTCAGTGTGCAGTAGCTTTGGACCCATGACTGAAAGGATATATCAATGCTTATCTTACACAAGTCTATGTAACACCGGTCTCTACTTGTCTCATGAAATATGCTCAAGTCTCATTTTCATTTTAGATAATGAAAAAGGCAAATACGTCCTAGAAACTACAAAACTGTGCTCTGTGCTCTTATGTGCACAGTTTTTCCCTCTACAGTAGCCACAAAAGTTTTAAATTTCGCAAATACATGTTTAGTTTGAGCTTTTTAAAATAAAATTTTAAACATCTCAACTGATACGGAGTCCTGCTGTCTGTGAGATTCTACACCTTCCTAATTACATGGAAGAATACACAGATAACACAAACCAACTGTTCTCATTATAGTGCAACTGTATTGCCTCCACATATGCGAAAGCGTATTTACATATCTCCACTACCGCAGAATGAGATTCAACCTCAACTCGACCCACTCCATAAAAGAAACATATTTAATAGATGCAGAGTAATTTTATCTGTTACAGCTGTATAAAGAAAAATTTAAACTTCCTACTATATGGTTCCAAGACAATACACAATAGATAAGCTCAGCTTTCTTCGTAAAGTTGACTAAATACGCTCTCTATGAGCATTAAAAACCAAATTTCAAGACAAATTGGCCCTAATAATATCAGTCTCAAAGGAAACTAGCATTTTGCACTTGCAACTTCTCTTCTAGTAAGAGAAATGATTTCATCTGATTACTCTTTATCCTAGATGAAATTCATGCACATTAGCAAGTTTTATGCAATATAAAAAAGTTAATCTCAAGATACATCTTATGCACATGTTGATCATACATCAAATAAGGAACATTCACGATCTCACTGTAAATATTCTTTACCTAAAAAGCCATTAACCAAGTCAACCAAAGGAGAAAAATATAGATATCATTAATGACTTAGTTAGCTAATCATACCTAATGCTGTCTACCTGGCAAGCCATTTTCACTTTATACAGTTTGATACACATTTACCTTGAAAGTAGCAAAACCAAAAGCTTTTCCTTGCTTTTCACCCCTGCCCCTCCCTTTTCCTAATGTGCTGAATGTAGTAACAAAGTAGAAAAGTGACAAAGGAGAACCCCTAAGTGCCCCCTCAATTACTACTACTGCAGCAGTTTGAGCTCTGCCAAAACCATTCTGGGTTGGAAACAAGCAGAACTGCGCTGCACATGTCAAGCCTGTATTGGGGAGAAAATACGCAACACGCTGGCTGCAAAATGAGTACTTCTTGCTACAGTCTCCAAAGAAAAGAGTCATGCTCTGGCAGAAGTTTTCTCTGACCAAAATAATTTCTTTTAAAAACTCTTAATTCTAAAGATATTTTAAGCATCCAGCTCTCACTCTTGGTGGGTCTGAAGCTTTTGATTATTCAAACTCCTTGGGTCAAAACAAACAAACAAAAAAAAAAAACCAACTGATAAGCCTAAGCTGTGCAGCATGCCTCTGAATTACCACAACCTGAAAAAACTGGGGCTACACCTACCAGGGCACAAAGCAAAGCACACTGCATGATATACTTTCAAAACAAACAAAAGGTGCTTCAGTTGAAAGCAATAAAAATAAATCCACTGTATACAATGTGTTTAAACAGAAGACTAGTAAGGTACCTTCTTCCACTGCTCTATCGCTGATCTGGTGCTTGTGTGGCTTTTGGAAAAAATTAACATTCAGACAGAAAAGTCACAGGCCTGCCAAGCTACTTAAGAATCCAAAGTCCTTGCCTTTTTTAGGTCAGTGCTGAGACTCCATCACACCCCCTTTTCCCTTAAAAGTCTTCAAAAACACAATAACGCTCACTTTGATTGTCACGGCTGAAGTTATACAATACACAGCATATATGCTTATAAAACAAACTCAGTGAATAATTACTAGTTTAAAAGAAAAAGAAAAGCCTGCTGAAAGAGCAGAGGTTTTTCGTAAACAAGTGATAAATCAAGTGTAAGCTTCAGCTTCAGACCCAGGGTCTGATACTTCTTTGGTCCAAGTGTATAAAATACGCCCCAGAAACTACAGTCCACCATCAGCCACCTGACTTCGACGCTGTCTTACTGAGCTTTCAGTCTCTGAATCAGCTAAAGGCTGCTCATTCAAGTCTTCCATTTCTTCTTCTTCACCTGATTCTTTTCCAAGCGCCAAGTCCTCTTCAGAGTCATCAACACTTGAATTTGGTGCATCTTCTCCTTCTGAGAGGTCTTTTACCTCTGCAGCCTCTTCCGCATCATCTGCAGAAAGCTCTGTGGCCTCCTCCGGTTCTTCTAACACTGCATTCTCCGCATTCTCCACATTCTCCTTCGTAATTACTTCTAAACAAAAGAGTTTCAAATGAAATTAGACTGATATTCAGAACAATGTCTTTTAAAGGTACACCATTACATATGTGAAATACATCAGGTACCTTACAATATATTACAACTCCAAAATACTCGTGAACTTTGCTGAAAACTTTTGAATAGCACTGTTTTTTCCCTTATTTTTCAATTCTTTCAAATAAATCTTCAGTAGTCTTTCTCTTCCATTATCATTCATTTTACCTGCCTATCAGGCAGAGAGCTTTTAAATGGCTCCACCAAGTTACAAACTAAAGACAGGACAGATGGTTTGGTTCCTTGAAGAGATATCATTACTAAACAGATCAGTGAGAAAGTGATACCGATCAGCTCTGTCAGGTAACACCTGCTGCTGGGTCAGTAAGCCAACTGGGTAGCAAACTGCAGCAGTACACTTTTTCTATCGATACAGTGATTCTGAAAAGAGTAATTTTGCATCTTTAAGAATTCTAAATTTGTCTGAAGTCTTACTGGCAAGTGTCACAGATGCATCTTCTTATACAGCAAACAGATGTACATAGTTACAAAATAAACTTTTAATTACAGTTCAGTTTTGACACCATTTGATAGCACAACTGTGCCACAAGGAGTTCTAGAACTTCACACACATATGATCTTGACAACAGGCTCAGTTTTGTGTACAAGCCTTTGCCTCCCACTCCCTATGGAGCAGGATGCTGGTCTGAAGCCCTCTCACTAGGCCCCAGCAAGATGCATCCTTTCTTTTTATTTGAAGGAGATGTAACACCCCACACCACATATTTTTTTCCCTTAAGATTAGTGAATAACATTAAAATTTCAGAGGAAAATTTAGTTCTATGTGGTGAGGGAGGGGTTAAAAAAAAGAGACAACATCTAATCACCAGGAGGTGAAATTTCCTCCCTTTCCCTCATGCACTAAGAAACAGCCCTGCATACAAGATTCAGACCCAGAAACACTTGTTCTAATCTTTACCCATATGAAGCTTATATAGGGACTCTCAAAGACTCAATACTGCAACAAAGTCTGATTTGTGGCTAATGATAAATTGCAGTCCAAGTTCCTTAACCGCCAGTTTATTATTTCCTGCAATATCTATATTTACTTGATTCTCTTTCCTTCTTTACCCTTCTTTCCACAATACAGATAGAGAATTGTATAGATACAGAATGCTCCTAAGGCAACACAGAGTACATAATAGGTCATGGAAGTATCCTACCAAAGCAAATCACTTTTACATTTCAGCAACAGATCTAGCAAAGATGCAGCTACACAAAATAAACAAAACCTAGTATATTTATTTAAGAAATTGTCATTTTGAAAGCCTTTAGCCACTTGACAGTTGTACGAGAAAGAAAGACTGCTGTTCTTTGGTGTTGTTGGGTTTTCCTTGCTGTTAGCTTCACTTTCCTCCATGTAGATGCTTTTACTGATAGTTCAGACATATAAATTCTTGTCACTGGGTGATTAAAGTGCATACTTAGATTTACAGGCTGAAATTTCAGTGCTTGACAACACACTGCCCTCCCTCCTACAAGCATACATTTAAAATTACAGCATCCCACCCACTTAGGAGTTCTTACCAGATGTTTCATTTCTGTAATTTGACTTCGATGGACAAAGGCAGTCTGAAATCAAAACCAGCATCTGGGTAAAGGGTGGAGAAAAAAAGCCTTGGTTAACAAACATGCATTTCATTCCAGCAGCCCCTACACTATTTTATTTGTACCTGATGTAAAAATATAATCGGCAAGCTGGTGATGAGAAGGAATAGTGTGACTTGGGATACATCATTACTCATCTTCCATCACCTTACTACTTCACTGATTCTGGATTCATTTCTTTTCTCTACTTCAGAGACTTTCAATATACTTTCACTTCAGACTATCTTCACTGGCAGGAGCTCTTAAAAATGAAACTCGACAGAAAAGATTAGTGTGCTATAATTTGAATAGCAAGGTATTCTTACCAGCATGTAATTTTAGGTATTCACATGAACAAAGATGAGTGCTTTTCCATAACTCCAGATGTGCAAAAACCTGCTGAACAGCAAAAGGCTGCTCAGAGAACAAGTGATAAATGATGGGCCCTACCACCATCACATAAGATAATTCACTCACCAAGTCTGGATTTTTTCTTTATGCTAAAAAAAAGTCAATTGAATTTGACAGGATCTCAAGAACAACTTCAGAAAGAATACACGGTGCATATCCACCCCTACTTGGATCTACACTGAGTGCTTTAACACTTAGTTTATACAACAAATGTTAACTGCTCTGTAGCTTTGGCTTTTAAAATGGAAAGTAACATTGCTGTCTCATTCAACTTCAAGCTCAAACTGCAAGAATATCAACAGATTTACTTTCTGAAAGTGTCACAGGAAACAAATGCAGTGGTCAGAAAGTCCTAGACAAATACTATGTCTAAATATTTTTTCAAGTTGTCTTTATAGCTATAACAAAGAAATACCTGTTTTACTATTCATCCTTTCAGATAAAATCTAGAAAGTTGTATTATCGGGGTCAAGGCAAGAGCTGTCTGGAAGAACTTAATTAAAAATCTGGGGGAAAAAGTGCAAGCTCTGTATACGAACGAGCATTCTGTTTGCCACTCCATAGTTTCTGCCTCCTACCTCCCTGAATTCATTCAGAATTGAAATGCTCAGCATCTTCAGAAGAGATGGTCAGAACCAGTTGAGGATTTTTATTTTATTTCACACTCCAGAAATCTTCTTGGCCAAGATTTTCTATGCTTTGGTACATTATGCAGTTCTGACCCACTGCCTGTACTTTAATCTTTCACATTTGATTCTGTCTTATGGTTTTGCCTCTTCCTTAGAGCAGCCTACTCTGGAAAACATACAATCAAAACACAAAGGAAGATCTTTCTCTCATTGCCATACATTAAGAATAGCACAAAGGAAATAAGAGACAAATGATACAATGTTAGAACTACATTTCAATCACAAAATGTGTTAGAAGGGGTTGCAATATTAAGTTCATATTTTTTCCAACTTTTTTCAGTTTGGAACCATTGGGTCATTGGTTGGTTGGTTTATTTCATGGCATGGGGTTTTCCTTTGTGGAGTGGAGGCTTTTCTTGTGTTTTTGCTTGGGTTTTAGGTAAGTGGAAAAACAACTTAAAAATTCAGCACAGCCATTTACTTCTAGTTACCTTGATTTGTGTTCATTTGTTGATAAACTAAAATCTAGAAAGATGCAGCTGTTTTAATTGTACAATAAAAAAATACATCAATACTGCATATATTACATATAAAAAAGTGTTTTTGCCTAAATACACGCACACTGCATTGAAATAAGTTTATAAATGTTCATTACACAACTTCTTTTTATTTCCATCAGTATTTGGGCTGAAGGCAGAGATCCAAGTGCCCAAGACAACTGCATGGAATAACAATTTAACAGCTCGTTAAGAACAGTTAGGCTCATCACCAGTTTCTCAGGCTTGGCACTTGCAGGATGTGCACCAAACCACTAATTTGTACAAAACTCTTGTTCCTATCTATATCTCCTTTTCCAGCTCACTTTCTCATTTAATGTTGACATTACAGAGTCACAGTTTTCAAGTATTTCAAAAGAAAGTCATTTCAACTATGCAGGTAAAGCAACTTTGAGGTTTTTCCCACTAACAGAACCCCTGGGGTTCAGGACACATCTCTGAACTTTCACATAGAGCTTTCTTTAAATAACCTTTCTGATGTTTTGAAGATTCATATATCAATGCATTAATTCTGGCTAATAAGATGTTAGATTTTTCAATTACTGATGAAGACTTAAAGCAAAAGATTACAGAAGAGAAGGAAGTCTGTTTACTAAAGAGTGATCTGCAACCACAATATTAGCGTCCTGAAAATAGAGGAAGTCAGTTAAAACCCCCTAAGACTTCAAAGCCTTTCAGATTTTTGTCCTTTCGAGTAACAGTACAGCAGCATACTTGCGTTGCTAACTCCCACAAATAGACTCCCATTTCAGCTAATAAAAATTCCCTCCATAAAAGCCTATTTTAAGGAGTTGGAGTCTTTACATCATTCTGACCACACACATGCAATCCTGAAGTCTTTAATGTGAAAGAACAATGTAAGTCATTGGTTTGGTGTATGGACTAACAAATACAAACTGAAGCATAAGCTTCATAAATAAATTATCTGAGTGAACAGCCCAAACCTTTACCAGAAGTAGACAACAATATGAGCAGGGCAATCTGCAGTACTGAATACTTCAGGATTTTAATTGTATACCAATTAAAATGCAATTTAGAACCAGGTACTGCGTTATAAGTTACTAACAAAGTTTTTGGTCCCATTGCCCTTCCCCACCCCCACCCCCAAGTTACTGCAGACTAAGATTTCTAGGTAACTAAGAAAGCAATACATTTCCTTACCAAACCCAGGAACAGGCCAATCAGTAAGGTAGCCAAGATGAAGACTGCATAAGAAATCCAAACATGAATTCCAAGAGTGTCAGTGAGGTAGCTATGAATTTGCTGGAAATGAGAAGGAAATCATTAACTTCATACCAAACACCACATGTGATTTTTATTCTGCTGAAACCATTACATAAATCAACATCTAATTAAGACCCTACACAACAGTATTTATATATACACACACCAAACTCTTTTCACAGAAGCCCCAGCCATCCTTTAAAAAAAGTCTAGTATGATAGTTAAGCATACAATTAAATCTTCCTTTTGCTTTACTGAATTTTTCATGTTAATTTTGCTGCAGATAGGCACATGGAATCTTACTCCAGATAGATGTGGGAGAAATACTCAGAGCATAGAATAATGTATTACAGCATTCTTGGCTTTTGTATTCTCTGGAAGTACTTAAGTGAGATTAACAGGTCAGATGTACCTATGGCATAAACCTGTACACCTGACCACCAGAATGAAGGCACTTTAAACAAAGGTACTTTTAGAAGGTCAACATTAACCAAAAAAGCAACTATGTCAGATTTGAAGCAGGTGTTATTTTATATCCACTTCACAAGCCCACTGCCAAGCAAAAGACTCCATACAGAGCTTTATCCTCACAATTACACCTGGGAAGCAGAGTGGTGGACACTTGCACAAAGATCAAAACACATTTAAACTTGGGAATTCATTCATTCAGTAAAATAGAGCAATTTCTCTCTTATTCAAACTCTTCAGCTCTTAAGAGTAGGTGGCTCTACACAGATACCAAGTGAGTCATTTTTTTTTTAAAGAGAAAAAAAAATCAGACTGCAATATCAAGATTTCTTTGAAATTGAACTCTGTTATTCAAACTTAAATATTCATCTGCTTGAACTAAGTATCACATCAAATGGAACAGTCCAATAGGAAGTCAATTATAACAACACGTCTCTTCCAAGAGCACATCCATTAGAAAACAAACCACAAACATTTGCAGAAGGTTTAATATTCCAAAGTCCAAGATTCATCTCTCTCACCTCTCCTTAATATCAGAAGAGCATCCAACATTTACTAAAGCATATGCAAGGATAGCACAGCAAAAAGAATAAGGAAATGGACAGCTGAAATATCCATCCAAGTATAAAGCAAATTAGAGAAAGTTCCTTCTCAGAGTATTTAATCTTTCAGGAAGGAAACTAGACAAGGACAACATTACACATAAGAGAAGTAACAGAAGGCTATAAGAAGTTACTGTTATCCAATGAAAGAAAGAATTAGAAGATAGCTTGCCCAGGAAACCTAATTTTTAAGCTTTATTTGATCCCAAGTAAACACTTACTGGAAGTGTTGCAAACTCCCTACTACACTTATTTTTTGTACCAGATATTACAGTAGCAAGACTTTTGCTACAGACAGTCTTTCAATCTCAGCTACACTTGATGATTATGAGAGAGAGCATGTTTCCTGGCCAAAATTGGAAAAGTCTGAAAATCCTCAGTATTTGCATACTGCAGGGAAAAACATCTTCCAAATGAAGCACCTCAAAATAAGTTTCTGGAGTATGTTTTGAACTTCTGTGTACATTAAGTGTTTCTCTCTCGATCATTTTTCCTACTGTCCAACCCTTTTTTATTGTGAATACAGATGCAGAGTAAACATTTTCAGTATTGATGATAACCCTTCTTTTTGGCACAGAGCCTGTTGGTACTGCAAAACTTCTAGTTTTGCAAAGATACTACATTTAGTTTAACAAAGATACTACAAATCCACTATATTTTAAGTATAAGGGAAATTTAAGTCTCATAAAATGATACATTCAACTACATTTTGACTTCCAAACAGAGTATTATTTTAAGCATGAAGGTGTTGGTTGTATGGAATGCATTACCACGTAGTTACTTACCCTGATATACCCAGAGAGATGAAAGAGTCCTGCCATACCATGCATCCTAAAACACAATGAAAAGGGAAGAAAAGGTTCTAGGACAAATAAAAGATAAGATATACAAAAAACTGCCCAGAAACCAGAAAAAAAATATTCTTCCTATAGACTTCTGATAACTGTCAGAAGGAAGCTAAAGCAAATTATGTGTTCCCTACATTACATTCATTTAAGCTTGCTCAGTACAAAGCACTGAAACAATGATTTGAGAGAGCATTCAAATTTAATCACAAAAAAGTTCCCCAGTTCAGCTTTGAGCATCTTTTTCCCACCTCACAGCAGCATGCAGCTCTGTAGCTCCTCACTCCATTACTAAATATTGTATACCCACTGGATTTTTCATTTGAGTTTATACACAGTAGTTTTAGTCAAAATGAGATGCAGGGCATCATACCTTTGTTTCATCTTTTACTACATGCAAGCAGTCTACGCAATTTCAAAGGAAATCAAATACCCCAGAATTAATGAATGCTATGTAAGGATTATGCTGTCTCCTATTCTAAAGAAAGGCACAAGACTTCCTTTCAAACAAATAAGAAAATGTTGCAGCTAAATGCTTCTGCCACGAGCAGCTGGAAATCAAGTAATCGTTTGTATAAGCATGCATGTGATTTTAGTACTTAGGAGATAGAACTGGCACTTACGTAACGCTCAGTGGCTGTACTTTTTTCCTCCTTTTATACATTTTCAGAGATGATATCAACAAACCTCAGCAGGCATGAACAAAATCAAATGCACACAAAAAAAACTTCTTTTGAAGGTGAGAAACTGCAAAAGGAGGCTGTTGATACAGACTGTGTCTGTAAAGCCTACGTGTCTAGGGAATAAAGGCTTTTTGTCTTTCAGCTGTCAACATAGCACCCTTAATGAATACTGAGCTATAACATTTGTTAATAAAAACAAAGTATTACACTATAGAAGATGG